>NC_136059.1:204141205-205456403 GCF_964261635.1 Lissotriton helveticus
AGCAAGCAACCATGCTGCTCTGCGTGAAAAGGCAGGAATACCCCGTATTTAACATCAAACAGCACATTCCTGTCCTTTCCATGCGCTGGCTCACTCTTGCCTGCCTAAAACTAACACAGGCACCCCATCTCCATGGTGCAAGGGTGACTGCATTGTAAACAGTTTTTGTGCAGGTAGGCACACCTTCTCGAACAAAAACAATACTGTGAAGCATTTTCCTCTTTCAATGTGTGCTGTAGAATGCCGCACACATAGACAGAGGAGAAATAAAGATATTTCTCCTAGTTACACCTCACCTGGGGAGACATAGCAAATTGATACATTCCCAGGTCTGCCACTAATGGTAATCCTGGGAATGCGCCAAAATCCATGGGTGGATACATGGGAACACCTACGCTCCACCTATTGAAAGCCTCCCTGGGCCAGAGTACCATGACGCAGCAATTTGCGCAGCGTTGCGGTACTCTAGATTTATGAAGCCATGCAGGGCCCCACAACGTGGCCTTGCATGGCTGAATAAATCTGACTTTGTTTCTTGCGCGTCCTTGCGCCCCCTTGCATGGCACAAGGGCGACGCAACAACAATTATAAATATGCCTCTTGGACTGCATTACAGTGTACCCAAGGACAAGAAGTCATTACCTATATGTCATCTGCATAACATACCACATCTGAGTTGTATGTTGTCACTGACATGTCATAGGGAAATGGGTAAGAAGACGATATCTACAGCCTTACCGTTGTTGTTACATCTGAACCCTTCTAAAAAGATAATGTATAGAGATTGCACTCAACATGTTCTATTATTTGATTTTTTATATAGCGCTCGACTTGTCCCCATGGGGACATCTCGACGCGTGAGCATGGAGTTTTTACTGTTCTGTATACACAGAAAGGAATAAATACAGTTAAACAGCGTATACCTATAAAGTGGGGTGTAGACCCTCTGAGACCAGTCCTCCACAGAGATACTGTTCCAGCCACACCTGAGAGAGCTGTGCAGAAAACAAAATTGCAAAGAAAAACCAAAGGTGATGATGGACGGAGCGACAATACAAACACTCACCCCCAGTCAACTGATCTGGGTTTGATCCATCACCGTTCTTTAGCCCACTCCGCCACCCCAGTTCAGACATGGCCAAATGCAAATCAGTCTGACCCTGTGCCTCATGGGAACAGTCCAGCCCGAACTGCCAAGCCATGTCTTCCCTGGACCGGAATCAAGCTACCCAGGACCGGTTTCTGGCAATACAGCCAAAATTGCATACAGGATTGTAAAGAGAAGTAGAAGTTTGAAACCTGGTGGCTGTAATACACATCTTAAACCCAATAGGATTCCTAAAAGAGCCTAAAAAAACAGTATATGAAACAGGGAAGAGATGACAGGGGAAGATTGCTTAAGAGGCCCTTGAGAAAGAACCATGTAAAGCTGTCACCAGATTGCTGGATGAGGGCAAAACAAGGTGAACGGGAAATGCCAGGACGGGAATGCTCAAGTTAAACACGGAAAAGCATGAAGCATTCTTCCTCGTCTACGTGGAGAACCAGCTATCATTTTGAGGTACTAGACTGCAAGATAGAAGTATTACCTTTGTAGCCTCTTACCTGGTTTATTGCTATTTACACGTGATTGTTTGAATTGCCTTCTAAAGCCTTTTGTTTATTTAATGTAACTGTCTCCCTTCCCCATGATGTTCAATATGTCAGTGATGTTGTGCACAACATTGAGATGATGTACAAAATGAAACTAATTTAATGAATAATGTTGTCGGAATTAAAACTGTAAATCAATAAAGACATGTTAAAACAACTAAGTAAGCATGCAGAGCAATGCGGAAGATATAGATGTTCTTTGCAGCCCACTTGTCAGATGCAAGGCCATGGTCATCAGATGTAGAGCATAGGGCTGGTGACAGGAAGAGGCCAAGTATCACCCTGGCACCCAGACCCATTTAGCATTACTAAAGGCAGTTAGCAGCAACTTCTTGGTGTAGGATGGTGAGGCTGCATGTCCTTCCTCAGAAGCCTATTGTGAACATCTGCAGTCTCTGCGTAGAGGGTTCTGGTGTAGCTGGCCTCCGGAACCCTCAAGACTAATCAGTGGGAGTCGGTAATGGAGTCCCAAACCTCTCTCCAAATACCTGAGGCTGGGTCAGAGTGGCCTATAGGCATTGCTTAATTTGAGACGGTGGTTGCCGGTGAGGCCCACCAGCACTTATGTTTCAGCACCAGCTCTTATTGTTTTTCATCAGACTTTGACCCAGAACAAGAGAGAGAAAAACATAAACGGGGAAAAGGAGAAAGAGAAATTCCGAAAACAGTAACAATGGAAGACAGCAGGGATGAAAAAGAATATGGTGAAGTAAGTTTGAGAGGAAGGAAGTGCCTGACATATGGGTTTGGGTTATTATTATTATTATTATTATTATTAGGAGTTTTGTACCGCGCCTGGTTACCCTTGGGCATCCCCGCGCTTATCCAGAAAGAGAAGCCATGACATGCGACACCAGAAGTTAAGCAGGAAACAGGTGGGTTTTTAACAACTTGCGAAAGCGTAGGAAGCTTGTTTCCGAACGTAGGTGTAGAGGAAGGGAGTTCCACAGGATAGCCACGTTGATGGAAAACCTTCTACCACCAGTTCTAACCTTCCTTGCTCTCATGACCTGCAGAAGATGTTGGTGGTCTGACCGGAGGGAACGGGTGGCCGTATATGGTTGAACCATGTCCCGAAGGATAGGTGGGCCTTTCCCCTGCAAGATTTTATGGGCCAGACAGAGTGACTTGAACTTCACCCTCTCCCTAACAGGGAGCCAGTGCAACGCCTTCAACGCAGGTCGAGCAGACTGACGCCTGGGGAGACCCAGCAGGAGCCTGGCGGCCGCATTCTGCACTTGTTGCAGTTTATTTAGGGTGGACTCTGGAGCCCCCAAAAACAACGCGTTGCTATAGTCTAGCCGAGAGATGATAAGCCCCTGAATGAGTAACCTCCTAGAGGATGCTGGGAGGAGAGGTAAGATCTTCCGGGCTGATCGGAGCAGACCAAAACACACGCCTGCAGTCTTTTTGGCGTGTGTCCTAAAGGACAGGTCCTGCTCCAACCACACCCCCAAGCTCTTGATCTCCTGTTTGGGGGTGGGAGCCGCGCCCAGGCAGCTAGGCCAACTACTCGGAGACAAGGAGGGAGGGGAATTCCCTAACATCATCAGTTCCGTTTTGGAGCCGTTAAGCTTGAGTGCGGAGCCATACATCCACGTGAAGATCTTATCCAAACACGTGTGCAACCGGTCGGGATGGTAAGACGACTGGGAGAGCCCTACCACCAGCTGGGTATCATCAGCATAGCTGATAATCTTGATACCCAGAGGCAGTATCACACTCTCCAGGGGGGCCATATAAATGTTAAATAAAGTAGGGCTCAACGATGAGCCCTGTGGCACACCACACTGGAGAGGGACTGATGATGATTTCTCGTGGCCTTCCCACACCTCAAACGTACGGCCCTCCAGAAAGGATGCAAACCACTTCAGGGCCATCCCAGAGACCCCCACCCCCGACAGCCGTTGGAGAAGCACCTGATGGTCTACGGTGTCAAATGCCGCACTAAGGTCCAGGAGGATCACTGCCACCGATCCCCCTGAATCCAAAATGCTCCTGGCATTCTCCACGACTGCCAGCAGGGCAGTATCAGTCCCCTGACCGGGGCGAAAGCCCGTTTGAGAATCACCCAGAAGGGAGTTGGACTCCAAGAAGCCCGAGAGGCGGCGATTCACCAACTTCTCCGCCACCTTGCTGAGGCCGGGGAGCAGAGAGATAGGACTAAAGTTGGCAAGGTCAGCGGGGTCCAAGTTAGGCTTCTTCAAGAGAGCCTTGACAACCGCTCCCTTCCAACTAGGGGGCACCACTCCTTGAGTAAAAGATAAGTTTATCAAATCCGTCACTAAGCCACCAATAGTGGGGGCTACCTGCTTAAGATATTTCATCGGTGCAGGGTCTTTAGGAGAGCCACTTTTCATGGTCATAAGAGCTGTGAGAGCTTCTTCCCCAGTAACAGGGCCTACTACGCACTCTGAAATAATTCTTGCCACTCCTCTCTGTTGAATCCAGGAAAAAAGTGGTTCAGGCCTTGATCACTTCTAGACTTGATTATGCAAATGTCCTGTATCTGGGTCTGCCAGATCTCTTGAACAGGCTGCAAGTGGTTGAAAATGCATAGGACATGTCTGTCCCCATATCTGTGTGCACTTCACGGGCCTTGCGTAAAAAAGAAGATTCAATTTAAAACACTGGTCCTGGAGCGTAAAGCTCTGCATTGGAAAGGCGCAGTATACCTTAGAAAGAAGCTCGCTATTAATACTCCCTCCATGACGCTAGGTTCGACATATGGCCAGTTAGTGGCCACCGATCCTAAACTCCACTGGTCTAGAATCGGTGGCAAATCTTTGTCGTATCTCGGATCTAAAGCCTGGAATCAACTCCCACTGGCACTCTGGGCCACCCCAGAACTCTCAATTTTTAGAAATAAATTAAAAACCTGGCTGTTCAGCAAATGAGGTTAACTCTATCCTGTATTCCTTTTTGCTGAGAAACTACTATTTAGCGCTGGGACGCTCTACAAATGACGTTTCATATGCGCTGCAGCACCCCTAAAAATAACCATGCTGAAGTTCAGACGGTGAACAAGAAATAAGGATGCCTTTAAATATTGTGTTTATCTTATCAGATTTGCTGTGTGTTCAGCTACAAAAGTCAAATATCAGGCTATGTCTACTGACAAATTGCTGCTTATTCGAAACAGGTGTTTACTTTTGTTTCTCTAACTGCAAAGTGAGAAGATTTTGTAAAAGTGCACCAGGTGACTATCTTGGTGGGGTACAGAAAGTGAAAGAAAAGGCTGCCGTTAACACACCGCATTTAAATACAGGTTCATGAACTATAGATATATTTCAAAATATATCAGCAATTAGGAATGCACAAATTAAGCACATTTTAGGCAAATCTGAAGATTGATGAAAACAAAGAGTTTAATAGTATCAAAGCAAATCAAAACACTTTATTTGGTGATGTGCAAATAATAACTAACTCTGTGGCATATGATTTTCCTGCGTGAATCTTCCAAAGGACTACGTTTTCTCTTCGATTTTGTTTGTGGGACAGACATGCTCAGCAAAAGAGCCTTTTCATTCCTGTGGTTGAAATATTGACAGTTATAAATGCTTTTCTTAAGCATATGGTGCAACTGCCCGGGCTCCTATGAAGAATGATATCCAATTGTTGCACACAGTTTGTATACTGGGTGTCGGCGTTACCATCCACAAACAGATGGGCACAAAGAATGAACCAACCAATCAGGGATTATACGGCTATCTGATGTACAAGCCTGACCAATGAGTAAAGAGGCTTCCTGTATAAATAACTTATGGGAATAAGGCAGTGCGTTTGTTTCCTTTTTCCATCCCACTGAAAATTCATCCCACTGTGTTGGGCCATCAAAATGCCCATTGCATTGCTCTCAGGAGCATACACCCATGTCCCAAGTCCCTGAGGGAGAGCATCTCTAGTTAGGTTTAATTGTTTGTCTCCAGGACACACAACAATCGTGTGTATGCTGAGAAGCTACTGTGACAAGGGTTGTGAACCCAGAATAAGGGCTGTGTTGCTTGGAGGGGCACACCATGCATGCTCTCTATTAAGTACAGCCAGCTCACAATACTGTAGAGGTCTGACAAAAGATTATAGTATCAGGACAGGACATTGTAACTGTACCTGCATCAGGGAATTTGCCTATAGACCTCTCCTATCTAAAATGATCTGACATCAGGGTTTTTGGCCCCATCCACGTGTAAATGGATGCCACATATTGCAGGTATAAGTGCAGAAAGACAAGCATATAAAATGTATGCCTTGAATTTGCTGTTGGCACAGTGGAATCCATTCTCTCAGACAGCAATGTCAATTGCAAGACTGCTGCAAATCATTTCTGAGGCATCTACAGTGAACCATATTCTAATGTGTGGGAGAACAGGAGACAAAGGGATTCTTTGAACTAGCATGTCAGTTCTTGCCCTCTTCATGCTCTATTCCTACCCAGAGAGGTTGTGCCCAACAGGTCTGCCAGTCCCTTACAACTGGGTCCTTAACTCGTGAGAATGGATGTTCCATGTATGAATGTATAATATACATGCATGGAGAGTGGCTGTTGCAACACCGCAATCTATTTTGGAACTCCTGTGTGTGGATATTGTCCAACATGGAGGGTGAACAGAGCCTGACAGACAGCAATGTAAATTGCAAGGCTCCCCCAAAGCATTCCTGACTCTAGAGTGAAGAGGACGAGGGAAAGAGGGTCAAGTTGAAGGACCCCCTTCCTGTTCCATTCTTCCCCAGTGCTGTTACACCCCATAATTTGATAGGTAGCTCAGTGGAAAGGAAAAACCTCTCCCTTGTTTGTGCCTTTGTTTTGTTCTTTCTCTAACAGGGAGTTACCAGCCTCGTCCCCCCATTCTGCAGACACTAGAGGACAGAGACTTGGATTCACCTGTCTGGGAGGAATATGACAAAAAGATAGGAACCACCTGAAACAAGTTCCAGAGCTGGGCATGTGGACCCACAATGTATATCTGAACCAGCGCTAAAATATGGGTTAGAGCCCTTCAGTCATTGTGCCGGGACCAATCTCATGGGTTCAACACCACTAGAAAGTGAGAAAGACATCTAAGCTTGTGGGCAAGGGCAAGGGACTAGGTTCGGAAACAGGAGCATGGTCATTTTGAAACCTGGTGGAAGGAGACGCCTTGCACCACCTTTAATGAAGAAGACTGCTGAATATGGGTACTGGAAGTACCTTTGCACGAATTAAAGGTTGCCTAAAGGGCCGCTAGGAGCAGAACAAGAAGAACTGTAAACCCAATAAAGGATATTCAGTGCCAGTCTGTATGGTGAGGCCTTATCTCCGTTGTCCTTGCAGTGTGCTGTAGAGCACAGTAACTTGCTTCTGGCAGCTGTACCTCCTTAATGGTAGGAAGGCAATGGAGTTGGCAATAGTGACTCGAAAGGATGGACAAGAAAGGAAGCACCTGTGCGGGATTGCCACTTGAGAAGATCACAGACACATTTGGTGGTTTTACTTCACCCCTGACTAAGTTCACCTCTTTTACCAGGGTAAGGATCTTCTTTTGTTTGAGTGGTGAACTTGTTCTTTTGAGCCCAGAGAAGATCCAAGAAAAATAATGTCCCTCCTCAGGACTGGCATAAGCATGTGTGACCCAAGCCTACTTATGCCCATGCCACCCATCCTTTTTGGACTCAAGGGCAAGATCCTGCGCATCACCACACTGCTAGGGAATGGCGTAAAAGTCAGAGTGCGTTGGAATCTTCAGCACTGTGTTGTCGTGGAAGCGATGAGAGAGCTCCCACAGAAGCGGGAATTCCACTCCGCCCTCATTCCCTCATGGGAGATGCGCACACTCAAGGATTAAAGATGGGTTATATAACCAAGTTTAAAGGAGAATCACAATAACTGTAACAGAGACTGGGGCAGTATTAGATCTGGGGGTCTCTAGTTGGCAGAGGTAGGTACCAATGCCCAAATAGGGGCCCTGGCTTCTAGTCAGGGTAAGGAGGATACACTCTTTGGATAACCCCTGCTCACCCCATTGGTAGCTTGGCACAAGCAGACAGGCTTATCAAAGGCAATGTGTAAAGATTTATTTTTGTATTAAATATTTTTATTTCCATTTTCAACCAGTACAAAACAACTAACATGTCACAAGTAGTCATCCTCGCACAATGTGTAAAGTATTTTTACCAACACTCACAGTAACACAGTGAAAACAACCACAAATGGACTCCACACCAGTTTAGAAAAATAAAGTATTTTTATCTAAACTACAGAAGACCAAAACGACAAAAATCCAACATACACAGTTTAAGAATATGATTGTAAAAAGAGTTCCAGAACATGTACCAAAATAATCCACAGAGGCGTCACGTTTTGCCAGAAGTACCTATATCTGTAGTAAGAGTTCCAAAAACAGCTGCAGCGTCGAATACAAAGCGGTGCGGCACTCATGAGACCTTGGTGAGGCGAGTCCTTGTGCTGGTTCCGATGCGCAGGTGTTGCACAGGTACGATGTGTAGATCTTCGGGATGCGACGGCGTCGATGAGCGTCATCGTCTTCGGTGGCGATGCGATGTTGGTGAGCTTCTTGCTTCACTGTCGGCGGTCTCCAGCAAAGACCCGGAGTCGATGCAAGGCGCTGGCATCAGTCACGGCCGATCACTGCCGGCATCGGTGGGTGTCGTAGGGCGTCAGAGCTGCGGAGCAGGGCAGGCGCTGAGTCGTTGACGTCACGAGCAGCTCCCCACCTCAGTGCCGGTCGCGGCGTCACAGCGGCAGCGTTGACGGTGTCGAAAATAAAGTTCTTTGGCTTCTTTTCTCTTGTCAGCTCCCAAACAACCTACAGAGGCCACATAACTGGATCAAGCTCTCTTGGCAGGTCGGAACTCACACTGCAGAGTTCTGGAGGAAGCTGGGGGTGAAGTCCTTTTGTGCCTGAGACTTCAAAACAGGAGGCCAGCTCTTCTCAGGTCCTTGAAAATCTCTTCAAGCAGGGGACACAGCAACAGCAAAGTCCTTCCCCTCTCCTTGGCAGAATAGCAACTGTAGGTCAGCCTACAAACACACAGAGGGTCAATCCTTCCTTTTCAGTCTTCCAGCTTTTCTCCTTGGCAGAGGTTCCTTCTTGATTCCAGGATGATCGAAATTCTTGGGGTCTGGGCCCCAGTATTTATACCAATATTCTCTCTGTTCTCTGAAGGCAGAGATACCTTTGCCTAGTCCAAATCAGTCCTAGTCAGTTCTGGAGGACTCTGTTTACATGCCTCCTTCTTTCCTTTCACAGTGCAGGGCAGGGACATCAGACGCACCACAGGAGGTGGAGCCAGCATTGTGGAGGGAAGGCACAGCCCTGTTCAGGTCCCAGGTGCAAGTCCACTCACACATTTACATGTAGATCTCTCTATTCAGCACAGTGCTGACTCTTCTTGTCTCCTGGAATCCCCCAGCCCCTGTCACTCAAAATCCAGACAAGGAATACACAACCTAGCAGAGGCAGGCTTTGATGGTTAGACAAGAAAATACATACTTTCTAAAAGTGGGATTTTTAAACACAGAATGTTAAAACAGCCTTGCAATAGTGAAAAACAAAAATGGCTGTAATTCACTATCAGGCCATGCCACACACATCAGGGCATGTCCTACCTTTTACCTACAAGGCACCCTGCCCTTTGGCATACCATAGGGGTGACTAATATGCAGGAAAGGGAAGGTTCAGGGACTGGCAAGTGGGTGCACTTGCCCAGTCAACATGGCAGTTAGCAACTGCACACAGGCACTGTGGTGGCAGGCCTGAGACACCCTTTTAGGGCTATTCATGTGGGTGATACAATCAGTGCTTCAGGCCCTCTAGTAGCATTTGAATCACCAGCCCTGGCACACTCAGTGCACTTTCCTAGGGACCTACTGATGAAACAAATATGCCAATCATGGATAACCAATCATAGTAACAATTTAGCACTTTAGCACTGATCAGCAGTGGGACAGTGCCCAGAGTCCCATTGCCAACAACCACAGGTCAGGAAAAACAAGGGAGGATAAGCAAAGAGTTTGGGGATAACCCTGCAAAAGGGCCATTTCCAACACAACCTCCTTCCAGCCTGAAGCCAGGGTAGACCAAAGGATACCTTGATGGGATTCCCTGCTTAGCGCGATAGAACACGGAAACTGGCCTAAACAGCAGGGGACTATTCCTGTTCTACGCCTTCCTGAACCCAGTTGGATCCCTCTATCCATACTCTCAGGGCCCACTAGGCTAAACTACGGAGAACCCTTCTCCTCACCTGGGGACCCCATCTGTGCTACGCCTAGACTTACTGTGCTCACAGATGGGTCCACACTGGTAGACAGTACCCAGATAGCCAACACAAGGGTGTGGCCCAGTCCACCCCCAGGGTGTGACTCCTGCCCCCCTCCCAGGGGCAGCCCTGTCCACCAGGACAACCAGCCACAGGGGCCGCTGACAATGGTCAGTGATGAGAGCCAGGCTTCATACCTGTCAGGCCTCTCTAACCTCTGTGGCGTCAGAAAGTGGGGGGCAGTAGCCCCAGGTGACTGGCACCTTTCCTCCACTCTCCTTCCTGCCAAGTCAGGTAGGGCATCCTGACACTGGCCCGCCAGTCCTGGGCCTGTACCCTCGGGCTGACCAGATGTCATGGGCGAGGCTCTCCTCTCCCTACCTCTCCTTCTGGGGTCCTGCCCCCTCCTCCCAGGAGAGTCACCCTCAGAACACAACTCACCCACCAGTTCAGGACCTCTCTCCAGCAACTGGTCTCCCATCTAGGGTCTAAACCATCAGGTTGCACTGTGGTCAGAGGCGAGGACTCCCTCTCTCTGCACCCCTTTCCAGAGTGCTGCACCCTCCCACCTGGAGTGGTACCCCTGGAATCCAAACCAGTTAGGACACTGCTTACAGGTATCCTTCCCTCCAGGTCAGGCAGATCCTGAACCTGGCCTCCCAACCCAGGTACTAAACCCTAAGGTGAAACACTTGCCTGGCATGCCAGGACTACTGGGGACTCACACAGTATCCCCCTAAGGCTAACACATGTCTCATGTGTTGTGTGACAGCCTGCCTGGCGCAGATCTGCCGACCCCCATCCATCTGACAGTGCGTGAAGATCCCCCAGGCCAGAGGTGGTGTCACCATGGTCACTCCTCTGAGGCTCAGCCCTTCTGGCTGGCCCCTAACCCACTGGTTCTCCCACTGGGGAACACACACCCCTCTCACCCCTCACTCTGGACTTCTGCACCCTCTCAAATGGAGTGGCACTGTCAGACACCAGAACCACTGGAGCTCCATTTACAGATGTTCCAGGTTCTCCTGACACTAGGAGATTCCCCTCAAATGGACTACTCGCACCGTCTAGGCCCCCAACCTGGTGTTCCCTTAAGGAACCCTTCAGGCCCTGAGACTGGGTTTCGGGCACCTTGGGACACACAACCCCACACTCACTCCTTCCCCACTGAGACAGGACGTGGGACCTACACTGGGACCTAGCTGGGCTAAACTGAATCTCTTCTACCACCCAGGACCGGAAGATATCTGAGCCACTCCTTTTGGGATCACTCCCCAATGCCTCTTCAGACCATCTGGAATCCACCAAGAGGTCTGCCTCCAACACATGCTCCCTGGAATCAGAGAACTCACACTCCACCGGTTGTTGGCATAGCTCTGGAAAACTGGGACTTAAAATATGCTCTCCAACAAATGAATCACACAGCTCCCCACAGTTGGTAACCAAGCTACCCTTTGCCTCACCTTCCAGTGCCTCACACAAGTACCCCACACCACTCTCCTGAGCTTGGCAAGACAGTGTCTGACAGTCTCTGTTGCTTCAGGCCACGCCCCCCCTTTACCACTACTTAAATCGTGCCTCTGCACACGTGCGTGGTAGGTCATTGTTGCTGAACTCCTGAGGCGAAAAGCCGGGAGCCACGGTCATTTTTTAAAAATTGTGAAACTGTTTGTGTGTTTTATACTGTGTGTTACCTGCTGGAAAGCCCAGATTTACTCGTTCACCTCTCCCCGTGCAGCCGAGTTAGACGCTGCAGCGGGTTGGAGAGGGATCCACGCCATTCCTGGGGAAGCCCTGAGCTTCCAGGACATGCCCACTGCTTCAGGCCACACCCCCCTCTACATCCCTCTCCTATATCAAGATGTGTCATTTCCGGACGCGCAGCGGGCGGGCGCACCGGGCGCGCCGGTGGTGCGCCGAAGGCAAGCACGTCTGCGCCCGTCCGCGACCCGGGGCCATACCCCCTGCATCTCACTCCCCACACACATTGACATATAGCTCAGACATCCTTCACAGTCTGAGAATCATGGGGACGTGTGGCTGTTCACATACCTTCATGGCTACTGAATTGCCATCGACCTGTCCAGGGTGCAGACACACATTCAATGATAGTCAGCTACAGGTCATGAAACATGACTACCATATGCTGTTGTTGAATTGCAGGTCCCTACCGAAGCACAGAACGGAAATTGCTCTCATGTTAGAAGAACACATGCCAGACGCAGTGTTCCTGACACCAGACTCCGAGCCAGATATTGTAGCAGCCCTGCCCTCAGGCTTCCAAATTACCCGCCTAGATCGGGTGGAAGGGAGAGGAGGAGGCCTAGCTATTTTATGTAAAGAGCAGTATCGTTGTCGTACTAACCCCGAATCTATCCCGGACTGTGAGAGTCTTGCCTTTAGTATTGACTTTTCCCCTAACAACTGTTTCTCCGGCGTCGTAGCCTATCGCCCTCCGGGCCCGCCAAAACAATTTCATAAGTCGCTCCTAGCCATTCTAGCTGAGCAGGTCACTACTAGCTCTAATTTTACATTGCTAGATGACCTCAATTTACATCTTGATTCCCCTTGCGACCATATAGCTATGGAATTGATGGACGATCTAGCAGCCCTTCAATTAGATCAACGGGTTGACGTACCCACACACATCAAAGGGCACCTTTTAGATCCAATCTTCAGCAATTGCACTGAATTAGCTGTCGGTCAATCCATTTGTCTACCCTGGACAGACCACTTTCTCATCCCTTTTACATGGACAACGTGCAAATTACCACCTCCTGTCCCCCTGATTAGGAACTCAAGAAATTGGGCCAGATTACCAGTCGACCTCTGGCTTCATAACCTGATGCACACCTGTCCATCGCGCAATGAAGACCCGAGCATAGCTAATCAGGAATATGAGGACTGGATATCTACATCTCTTGAAGCCATCTATTTATTTATTTATTTATTTAATTTGTATAGCGCGTTATAACCACCGGGGTCTCTAAGCGCTGTTTGTCCAAGATTACGTAGTGGGGTTCAGTATTTACATGATCTTAACAACACACCTGGGGCTGCTCCATGCTTGCTTGAACAGTGCAGTTTTTAACTTTTTCCTAAAAGATAGCAGATTGCATTCCTTCCTTAGCTCTGGGGCCAGTTTGTTCCATAAAGCTGGAAGTGTATTGGAGAAGGCGCGTCCCCCCACCGTAGCCAGTTTGAAGCGGGATTGGGACAGGAGGGTAGCGTCTGACGAGCGCAAAGTCCTGCTCGGTGTATATGGAGACAGGCGAGCTTTCAAATAACTTGGTGCCTTACCGTACAGCGCCTTATGTACGATACACAACCCTTTGAATACAGCCCTCTGCCGAATCGGGAGCCAATGTAGCTCCTGCATCAGAGGTGAAGAGTGGGCAGTCCTAGGTTTCTTATAGATCAACCGGGCTGCATCATTCATAACCCCCTGTAGCATATCCAGCAACCGCTGGGGTAGACCAATATACAAGGAATTTCCGTAGTCCAGCCTAGCCAAAATTGTGGCTGAGACCACGTGTCTCAAGGTGGAAAATGAGAGTAGTGCAGAGATCTTCCTCAGTTGTCGCATCAGGCCTATGCAGGTGCCCACTACCGTGGTAACTTGTTTTTTCATAGAGAGTTTGTCATCCACGTACAGGCCCAAACTTTTGACTGCAGACGCCGGTTCCGGTGGCACACCCAGTTCCACAGGCCAGAATTTCTCGCTCCAGGGGTTGCCCGTGATGGAAATGGGCAACACTTCCGTCTTGTCCGGGTTGATTTTTAAAGAATTCGCGGACATCCAATTGACCGTGGCTTTAAGTATGTCCTGCAACCTGGTAGATGCTCCCGGGCTGTCGTCCAGCCGAATGATTATCTGGGTGTCATCGGCGTAGTTGTATACTAAGCAGTCCATCCTATTCAGGAGTGCGATTAAAGGCTGCAGGTAGATATTAAAGAGTAGGGGTGACAGGGCCGAACCCTGTGGAACCCCGCAAGTGATGGGAGCAGAAGTGGAAAGAAGATCCCCCAACTGTACTCTTTGTGTCCTACCCTGCAGGAATGATGTAAGCCATGCATGTGCTGTCCCCCTGATACCAAAGGACCTCAACCGCGACAATAGTTGTTCATGACACACGGTATCAAAAGCCGCGGAGAGATCCAATAGTACCAGGGCGCTCGGTGTTTTTATATCAGCCCGTCTCCTCAGTTCATCCAGGATTGATAGCATGACTAATTCCATGCTATGGTTAGCACGGAACCCTGCCTGATTAGGCTCCAGCAGGTTGTTGCTCTCCAGATGTCCTGAGAGCAATGCCAGCACATGCTGCTCGATCACTTTTGCCAAAAAAGGCAGCTGGGAAATAGGTCGAAAATTCTTCAAACACTTCGTGTCTGATCCAGGTTTTTTTAGTAAAGGAATCAGGCGGGCCTCTTTGAGAGCTAGAGGGACCTGTCCTGTGTGAAGGGAAGAGTTTAACAGATGTAAAACTTCTTTCTCAACTCCTGGCAGTGCCAATTTGAACACAGCAGGAGGACATGGATCAACCTGAGAACCAGATTTAACTCGGTCCGTAATCGTGAGTAGTTCCTGTTTTGTAATTGGGGAAAACTCAACTAACGGTATAATATCCGACGGGGCCGTGTGGTCAGGTGGGCGAGGACAATCGAGGGGTATAGTTGCAGCGATTTCTCCCAGAATATCGGAGATCTTGTTCACAAAGAAGTCCTGGAACCTCTGGCAATCCTCCTGGGTGAACTCAGTGCTTTGCACTTTGTTTGTCCTGAGCTCAGCCAGGACCCGAAAGATTTCCTTCTGAGGATTTCTAGCTGCAACTATTCTTTCCTCAAAGAAAGCAGCCTTCCTAGTTTGGATGGCTAGTTTATATCTCGCTACGGATGAGATATATTCTTTCTTGGCAGTGGCGTCATACTCTTTCCGCCATGCTCGTTCTTTCCTCCTCACCCCACGTTTCAGATCACGTAAGGAGTCGTTGTACCAGGGAGCCCCAGCTCCTCTTTCCACCTTCTTCACCCTACGAAGGGGTGCCACCAAATCAATGGCTCTCCCCAGTCTATACTGAAGGTGTCCAAAGAGGGCATCAACATTAGCATTCTGCTCCTTTGCTGGAGAAGACTCTTCCAGGAGATGCACCATTTTCTCCCCATCAATGTTTCTCCACTTCCGGGCCATTTTCCAGCCTTCCCGAGGCTTGGGCAGGTGGCCGTTCAATAGAATTCTACCCTTTATTAAAGAGTGGTCAGACCAGGCGCATGGCAAAATCTCTGTAGAGCCCTGGACTGGCAGGCATAGTGGTCCAAACTAAATCAAGCGCATGTCCCTTCTCGTGTGTCGGTCCCTTCACTTGTTGGGTAAAGTCTAAGGCGGAAACTGCTTCCTCAATCTGTAGCGCTTGCCCCTCTTTAGGGGATTTTTCCCAATGATAGTTGAAGTCTCCGACAATAATCATTTTGTCATATCTCGACCGCAGATCCTGAACCAATCTAATGAAAAGAGCCGGGAAATCTGGCGAAGCCCAAGGCGGTCGGTATACTACTAGAAACACCACACATACCGCCCCCCGCCTGAGTTTTACCCCCATAACCTCTGCACCCCCCAGGGTTTCGGATATAAACCTTTCAGCGCGGAGAGAGGCCTGATAAAAAAGAGCTACTCCACCTCCTTTCTTGGCTCCCTCCCTATTAAAATGGAGTGCCAGATAACTATCAGGAAGGGCCGCCACTAAATCCGGCGCCGAACAATCCTCCAGCCATGTTTCGGTAAGCGCAAGAGCATCTAGCTCCCCATCTTCCAATAGTGAGAAGACCTCCAACTTGTGGCCCGGTAAAGAGCGCGTATTCAACAGGCCATAGTTTAAAGCGTGAGCATTGGAGTAGCGCTGCCGCGCTCTTATGCTCTGAGATGTAATCAAGAGGCCCTCCCGAGCTAGCAGATGTGTACAATCTTGATCAAGGTGGGACTTACCCATGTTAAGTTCCAATAAATCGCCTCTGGAGTAATGTAAGTTTGGACCAGGGGTTCTGGCCCCGGGTCCCGGATGGTCACTGATGGGCAAAGATGGGCTCGCCTCTGGCGAGCCTCCGGCGCGTAAAGTTACTTCAAAACGTGTGCATAAAACTGCCCCCTGGTACTCAAAATCCCTCAGAGATAAAAAACGCCTCTGTAGGAGATTAGAAAGAAGATGGCGTTTGGATTACGCACCTGATGCCAAAACCCAATACAGAGAGGCAATTAACTCTTACAAATGCGATGCAAAATCCTCCCAGTCCGCTTATTTCTCAGGAAAGATCATGGAAGCTAAATCTAAACCCAGGGAAATCTTCCATATTATTAAAAGCCTTACTAAAATGTCTACTCCTTCTAAGCTTACGGCCAAAACCACAGCTCACTGTAATGACCTGGCAGAATTTTTTCACCAGAAGGTTAATCTAATCTATTCCTCCTTCCCGGCCGCAGTAGCTAACCCTAGCACAATGGGACAGGGGAATCGGGAGGCGGCACCCTCTCGACCTCCAGCGATATTGGACCACTTGCCTTTGTTGGATTCCGAATCCCTGGATCAATTAGCTCTCCAAGTAAAATCTGGATCACCTAGTGATCCAGCCCCGCCAGAAATAATACTGTTGGCTAGACAAGTTGTGCTTCCCACCATTATGAATCTCTTAAATTCCTCCATCACCTCCTGCACTGTCCCGCTGACATGGAAGAGGGCCATGGTCCGGGCCTTGTTGAAAAAATCTAACCTCGATCCTGAGGATCACGGCAGCTATCGTCCCATCTCTCTGCTCCCATGGGTGAGCAAATTTCTCGAGAAACATGTCAACATCCACTTAATGGATTTTCTCGAGAATAATCAGCTACTAGATGCCACCCAAACGGGCTTCCGACCTAAGCATGGAACAGAAACTGCCCTGATAGCAGTTACTGAGGACACCCGAAAGATTCTGGATCAAGGGGGATCAGTGGCAGTGGTCCTCCTTGACCTCAGTGCTGCTTTCGATACGGTCAGCCACGCCACCTTGCTGAACCGTCTATCTGATGTAGGAATAGCAGGCGGGGTCACTGCAGTGGCTCAAATCATTCCTGAGCTTTCGCTCTTTTCAGATCTTTGACGGAGATGTTGTCTCAACAAGCAGACCGTTGAATTGTGGAGTCCCGCAGGGCTCCTCTTTAAGCCCCGCGCTTTTCAACATCTATATGAAACCACTGGCTGAGGTTGTTCATCCGTTTGGTATTAAAATTATCTCATATGCGGGCGACACTCAGCTAGTGGTTTCTCTGGTGCAGGAGGATGGCCAATCTGCCCCATCAGGACTATTGAACTGCTTGGAGGCAGTTAAGGGATGGATGACATCATCCTCCCTTAAACTTAATGGGGATAAAACGGAGCTGATGCTCCTGGGACCCACATCCCCGGAATATTTTAACTCTCTCAGGCCCCCCTGCCTAGGCAGCCCTCCACCCCCCAAGGACACCATAAAGAGCTTAGGAATCTGGTTGGATAAGGCTCTTTCCTTCAACATTCAGGCCACTAAACTGTCTGCAACCTATTTTGGCCTTATCAGGATGTTGAGGAAAGTTCTACCGCTCCTGCCCATGGAGGCCAAACAGGTTGCCATCCAGGGCCTTATTCAATCCCGGCTGGACTGCAATAATGCTCTATATCTTGGTGCTCCGGACTACACGTTACGAAAGCTGCAGATTGTGCAGAACTGCAGTGCTCGAACTCTGCTCCAGCTGCCTCGTAGACAATCAGCTAAACCGGGGCTGATTAAGTTACATTGGCTGCCTGTACGACAGAGAATCATCTTCAAGGCAATGTGCATTTCTCATCAGTCCTTTTGGGGCACAGGTCCAGCAATTGGCCGCGAACTTATAACCCAGTACCATCTCACCAGAAATCTGAGATCAAGCCAGTCCTTTCTGGCTGTAATTCCCAGAATAAAGAGAGTAAGAGCTGGTGGTAGGATGTTCTCCCTTAATGCCGCCAAACATTGGAATTCCCTTCCCCTCAAACTCAGATCCAACCCCAATCTTCTTTTGTTCCGGAAACAGTTAAAAACTCTTTTGTTTCATGTTCACCATTAATCTTTTCCCAGTTCGACCCTCTTCTGTTCAGTAAATACACCTTCTATCAGCACTTGGATGCCCTTTGGCAACAATCGCGCTTTACAAATACCCATTTTATTTCATTTCATTCATTTCATTTCAACCCACACTCTTCTGGGCAGTCTCCACACTCACACACCAAGGTTTCTACCATGGGGGAACCCCTCTCCTTGTACCTCTCATCTAGAGTCAGTAGAGTGTCCCTCGCACCATTAGGAATATGGTCCCCTGTGTCAGTCCCCCAATCTGCTTCAGGGACACTGCACACCACTGGAGCTACCTCATACACCTGAGCCCCCTGGTGTATGTCAAACCCCTCCCTCAAGTCTGGCGCCACATCTCTGGGTGTTTGTACTTCTCTCTCAGGACTAGATACCATAATCTTGCTGCCACTATCTGAACTGGACTCCAACTCAGCAAAGCTCATTTCCTGGGCTAAACATTTCTTTTCTTGCTGGGCTGAGACACTCACGGCCTCAAGCCTCTCAAGCTCTGAATCAAGCTCCCTCATTCTTAATTCATGTACCAAGGTCAAGTTCAATTCTTCCAAGGCATACATTTTCTTGCTCTCCTCTGCCGTGCTCTGGATTTCTATTTCCATAAGCTTCATCTCAAGCCTCATTACCTCTAACTCATGATCTCTAACCCATCTGTTTTCCTCCAACTCCTCTGGGGAAAAGCTTCTAGCGGAATGGTTGCTGCTAACCTTGGAGGCTGCTCTGGACACAGGTAGATCCTGTGACCTGAAACCATCCCCATGTGCGTCCTCATCCACTTCTGCAACATCTGCCTACCCATCCTCTTTGGCCACTCACCATGCTCTTTAGGCCTTCTGTAGCTCCTCCTTCCTGCAGCTGCTCTTCATGAGACATCCAAAGCTCCTGCAGAACTGCTTGAGTTCACCTACTTTGTAATCACTTAACATTTCAATATCAAACTCCAAGTCCGCAACATCACTTGCTGGTTTACCCTTCTGAGACATGGTGCGTGGATGACTCAAGGATCAGATCAAAAATAGAACCAAAACAAAACACAGTATGTGGTTGCATAGTGGTCTGCACTAGACTAGTGATGTACACCAATTACTGTGGGTCAAGTACAAATACAAGTTCAAATCCCACTGCTGCCACCAAAGTTAGATCTGGGGGTCTCTTGTTGGCAGAGGTAGGTACCAATGTCCAAATCTGGACCCTTGCTTCTAGTCAGGGTAAGGGGGATACACTCTTTGGATAACCCCTGCTCACCCCATTAGTAGCTTGGCACGAGCAGAGAGGCTTATCAAAGGCCAGGTGTGTAAAGTATTTGTGCCAACAGTCACAGTAACACAGTGAAAATACTACAAATGGACTCCTCACCAGTTTAGAAAAATAGAATATTTTTATCTAAACTACACAAGACCAAAATGACAAAAATCCAACATACACAGTTTAAGAATATGATTTTAAAAAGAGTTCCAGAACTTGTACCAAAATAATCCACAGAGGCGTCACGTTTTGTCCAAAGTACCTGTATCTGTAGTAAGAGTTCCAAAAACAGCTGCAGCTTCGAAAAAACAAAGAGGTGCGGCACTCCTGAGATCTTGGGGAGGCAAGGCGGCGTCGAACAGAGTCAAGCGGCGTCGAGTCCGGTCTGTAGGGGGGGGCGGCGTTGAGTCTTTGAGCTGGTTCCGATGCGCAGGTGTTGTACAGGTATGCTGTGTAGAAATTCGGGTTGCGACAGCGTCGATGAGTGGCGACTTCTTCAGTGTCGATACGACGTCAGTGAGCTTCTTGCTTCGCCCTTGGCGGTTATCGGTGCCGCGATAACCAGAGGCCAGCCTACAGTAAAGACCCGGAGTCGATGCGAGGCGCTGGCGTCAGTCACGGCCGATCACTGCCGGCGTCGGCGGGTGTCGTAGGGCGTCGGAGCAGCGGAGCAGGGCAGGCGCTGAGTCATTGACATCACGAGCGGCTCCCAGCCTCATGCAGGTCACGGCGTCACAGCACCGGCATTGACAGCGTCGAAAATAAAGTTCTTTGGCTTCTTTTCTCTTGGACTGCTCCTAAACAACCTCCAGAGGCCCCACAACTGGATCAAGCCCTCTAGGCAGGTTGGAACTCACACAGCAGAGTTCTGGGGGAAGCTGGGGGTGAAGTCCTTTTGTGCCTGGGACTTCAAAACAGGAGACCACCTCTTCTCAGGCCCTTGGAGATCTCTTCAAGCAGGGGACACAGCAACAGCAACGTCCTTCCCCTCTCCTTGGCAGAATAGCAACTGCAGTCCAACTTACAAACACATAGCAGGTCAGTCCTTCCTCTTCAGTCTTCCAGCTTTTCTCCTTGAGAAAAGAGGTTCCTTCTTGATTCCAGGATTATCTAAAGTCTTGGGGTCTGGGCCCCAGAATTTATACCAATATTCTCTTTGATCTCTGAAGGCAGAGAAGCCTTTGCCTAGTCCAAACCAGTTCTGGTCAGTCCTGGAGCACTCTGTTTACATGACTCCTTCTTTCCTTTCACAGTGCAGGGCAGAGACATCAGACGCACCAAAGGAGGTGGAGCCAGCATTGTGGAGGGAAGGCACAGCCCTACTCAGGTCCCAGGTGCAACTCCTCCCACCCATCTACATGTAGATCTCTCTATTCAGCACAGTGCTGACTCACCCTGTCTCCTAGAATCCCCCAGCCCCTGTCACTTAAACTCCAGACAAGGAATACACAACCTAGCAGAGGCAGGCTTGGATGGTTAGACAATAAAAGATCTACTTTCTAAAAGTGGTATTTTCAAACACAGAATGTTAAAACCAACTTCACCGAAAGATGTATTTTATCATTCTGTGTTCAGGCATACTAACCTCGAAAATCTACCATGTTCCCTGGGTCAGTTAGGATTATAAGATTTTATAGTCAAACTGCCCATTCTAACAGGTACCCTTGCAATAGTGAAAAACAATAATGGCTGTAATTCACTATCAGGCCATGCCACACACATCAGGGCATGTCCTACCTTTTACCTACAATGCACCCTGCTCTTGGGCTACCATAGGGGTGACTAATATGCAGGAAAGGGAAGGTTCAGGGACTAGCAAGTGGGTGCACTTGCCCAGTCAACGTGGCAGTTAGCAACTGCACACATGCACTGCGGTCGCAGGCCTGAGACACCCTTTTAGGGCTACTTGTGTGGGTGGCACATTCAGCGCTGCAGGACTACTAGTAGCATTTGAATCACCAGCCCTGGCACACTCAGTGTACTTTACTAGGGACCTACTGATGAAACAAATCTGCCAATCATGGATAACCAATCATAGTGACAATTTACACAGAGAGCATATGCGCTTTAGCACTGATCAGCAGTGGTACAGTGCCCAGAGTCCCACTGCCAACAACCACAGGTCAGGAAAAACAAGTGAGGAAGAAGCAAGAAGTTTGGGGATAACCCTGCAAAAAGGGCCATTTCCAACAGCAGGTAAAACATAATGTATAAGACAATCTTGTAATTGAAGCATAAGGAGAGTGTCTGTGATTGCGCTTTACAAGCCTGACCTCAGTTTAGAGTAGTTTCACATTGATCTTGTATTACTACCCATAACCAGCAAGAAGCAGGCTGAAGTTAGTAGTGTCTGACTCTACACCCCTACTTTTCCCAGAGATAACTATGTGCCTATTGCCTTTGCCATTTCTGTGTGTAGTATTTAGCTATGTGCCCAAGTACTTTTATTTCTTGAGTAAAAGCATTGGCTGCACAATGATCTTTAAGTGGTAGGTTCTGACTCCGTATCCCACACCACCTAGCCGAGAATCC
Organism: Lissotriton helveticus; assembly: GCF_964261635.1. Lineage (NCBI taxonomy): Eukaryota > Metazoa > Chordata > Amphibia > Caudata > Salamandridae > Lissotriton > Lissotriton helveticus. The sequence continues at coordinate 204,163,022 of NC_136059.1, forward strand.
TTGGGACGATAAGCTGTGCTAACCTGAGGGTCAAGTGTTAAAGGGATGTACTGGGTGTTTAGTTTGGGTCCAGTAGAAGGGTAAACCCTGTTGCATCAAAAGTACAAGGCTCTCATTGTTACAGTTTGGGCCTAGTAACCTTTGAAAGCCCTGTGACTCCTGAAAGAGGTCGCCGACCCGATTCCAAAGGGGAAGGATTCAAATGGGACCACTCACCCTAAAGTTATCACCTCCTTTGAGGTGTCTTCAACTAGTAAATAGTTTGCGTTGCCTTCTGCCAAAGCTGAACGGTCATGGCCATGGAACCCCGCTCCCTTATGGCCAGTTGGGCATCTTTTTCAAAATTCCAGTTGGACCCAGTCAGTTGGGAACCAAATTCAAACATGCTTGGATTTCTCTGTGTCCTGGTCCTGAACTAGAAGAAGGACTCGTGCTTTGCACCCCCATCACTTAGTTGCCCCTTGGGTGGTTCGAAGCTAAGGTGAACAGACAATAGATGCAGGGGCTGTTCTTCATCTAGGTCCAGCTCTCAGCCTCCATACCCCAAAGCAGAATAAGTGATGCCATCAATGGCATAAATGCTGATGTAATAGGTGATGTCATCTGTGGTTTCATGTGCGAGGTCATGAGCGGTGCATGGTGAGAGAATTTTAATCGATTTTACTTTTGCCCTGTGGACATGGTCATTTTGGTGTGATTGCCTGACTGCTTCCACCAGAACCTTTTATTGTGTAAATATCTTTATTGCATTTTACATGTTGTTGGCATGATTACCAAAGCAAACACATTTGCCATTCACTAACTTCACTTTGTGGCAGGAATAAAAGTCATTTACCATTCAATAGATTGTGGTCTTATAGCCACCAGATACATGCATGTTGCCCACCCACCTCCCAGCAGTACCCAATTCCCAGGTAAGCAACCCAAGGACGAGTCACAGACAAGGATTTGACCCAGGACTAGGTGTAACAGGCCAGGACAATATCATTAAGACGAGATTTGAACAATGAACAATCATATCAAAGATCCTTGAGAAAGGCTCAATAGCCATTAGCCAAAGAGGGCGAAACGTGTCGGCTGGTTGCAATATCAAGTGGTACATTTGATCTCTGTCAGAATATTTAGCCATCCATCAAAAATAAAGGAACACATGAAAAACAACGTAAGGAATGTAAATGGGAGGACACTTCTAATCCTCTTTCCAGATACCATTCAATCGATTGTGTCCTTTTAGCCACCGGATACATTAATGTTGTAACCCCCCCCCTAGAGTACCCTAAGTCCGAATGCCCGGTTTAATAAGGTTTTATAGCATTTGTCAGTCATGAGCCAGTAACACAGTTTTTGGTCTCTTTTGGTTTTCCACCAGAACCTTACCTAAGATTTTAATTTATTTTTCACTATATATATATCTATATCTACTAGGGACAACCAGTATGCTTCATTGTGTTGCACCTTTTTCAAGTTTCCAAGTGAAGGCAAATGATCAGCCGTGTCAAAGGCACTTCAGAGGTCAGGGGGAATGAAGAGAGCGCGAGACTGCAGATAAGCGCAGGTAAGGAGGTCATTAGCTCCCGTGACAGGGACAATCAAGATGTCCCGCAGTCTATTTGTCTCGCTGCTGTCCTGTGCCACAGGGAGGGGGCGCGAGGCGGGATGTGATTTAAAGTTTCTTTATATCTCGGTGCTTTGTTCCATAGGGTGACTGAAGGCCGATATTGGAAACGGACGGCAAGCTAGTCGCGAACAAAATATGTTTAAAGAACTCTGCCTTGTGTAAAGTTTTACTTTGTGAGAGCGCTTATGCGGCCTTGGCGGTTAATATACCTATCAGGAAGCAGTCGGCTCGGATTAGCCCGGGAGGTGTCCGGGCTCCCTATTCCCGAGACCTCGCCGCCATGCACCCGCGCGCCCCAAATGAGAAGAGACGTTTCCAGGCCTGGTTATCTCACGGAGAAGGCCGCCTGCCGGCTCCGCCGCCACACTCCGCTCCACCGTCGGGCCTCGGAGCCTCACTGCCTATGTGCAACTCCATCCGGGGATTTCAGATGATTTCACTGTCATGAAGATCAGCCCCAGATACGTCTTCAGGTTTGATAAATTCGGAATTGAGTTCTTAAACAGGGCTGGCTCGTCTTAAACTAGTGTCGTTAGTGGTACAGCTTCGAGCGAGAAGGCGGATAAGGTCAATGTATCTTTACTTAGTAAAGCATTGGATGCACTCTCAAACCCACCTCTTAATAATAAAATAACGTGACGCGCACGCATACATACACAAATACACTTTACGGCATGTAAATTCACTTTACAAGACGTAAAGTGAGTGAACAGAAATTTCCCTTGCGTCATGTAATATGGAGCCCCAGTCAGTGTTTAATTTGTGCCGGTGTTTGCCGGTGGTGGGCACCAGCACTCATTTTTGGCAGCCGGGACCAATTTTTCATCAGTTTTTGTCCCAGAGGTAGAGAGAGAAAGGTGGGAAAGGGAGAGAAAAGGACTAAGAGAAAGATTGAAATAGTTTGCTAAAGGGAGAAATCAAGGGGTGAAAATGAACCTTCGAAAGTAAGCTAAGGTCAAAGGAGACAGGGAGTGCAGTGCAACAAAGAGGCTTGAGGTGGAATTAGGAGCAGGCAGCCTTCCTATTAAGCAATTCCGGCATTCGACTGAGCCTCCCAACAAAAAAATGATACCCCCACACATTATTAGTATTTATTATTAGTAGTATTATTAAGTTTATTATCATTAATTCATTATCCTATGTAAATGTCTTTCAGAGAGCCTATGTTCTATTGCATAGCACTTGCCCCCCCCCCAACACCTCCCCCAATAAAATATGTAGACTTGTCTTCTTCCTTAAATATTTCTGGCTGAGGTTTTTGCCCTTTCAATGTCGCTCTTATGTTTTCCTTCTATGCTAGCAGCGCTCAAGGCATTTGTGGGGCAGGGACACCATAACATGATACTTTAGTTAGTTGTTGTTATATAGCACTGAATTCCACATATAGCGCCCGGTTCACAAAGATGTTTGAGTGAGTAGATGTGACTCACTCTTGGCTCACTCATGTATTTACAGGGGTAAGTCAGGCCGACTCATCGAGCCCTGAGTGTAGACTAGTGAGTTCCACTGAATTTAATTCATCCAGTTGAGTAATTGTCAGAGCTTTGACCCACCAATAAGAAGCCTTCAACACCTCAAGACCAGTGTTTCCCCTCGCATGACCCTTTTGTAGTAGAGGCGCTATGCATGGAACAAGAAAGGGGGAATAAACCTCTTCCAACAAGAAGGAAGGACTACCTGAGTACTGAATGTTAGCTGTAAGTTGTGGTTTGCTAGTGAGGTTGTAAATAATTTCCTGGCAGGTTTTTCTGAAAGTTCTCACCATAAAAAGGTATTAAGTGGGTCCACCTTTGTATTTTTGTATTTATTTTATTTGTAAAGCGCTAACATTCATCCTAAAAGGACATCACGGCGCTAAAGAAGAATTACAAGTGATTTAACGGCAACACTTTAGAAATTATTGATCTGGGCTGGGGAAAAGGAATGTTTTTAGTTGTTTCCTAAAAGAAAGGAAGCAGTCAGTTGTTCTGAGTTTGTGGGGTAACTCGTTCCATTTTGTTGCGGCAATGTGAGAGAAAGCCCTCTCTCCCATCCTGACAGTCCGAGCTCGGGTGATGGATGCTCTTCCGGACGTCATAGATCGTAGGTTTCTAGAGGGTTTATGAAATCTGATCATATCATGTAGGATGATGGGGCCTGTATCGTGGAGTACTTTGTGTGAAATACACAACAGTTTAAAAATGGCTCGTTGTCGCATTGGGAGCCAGTGGAGCTCACGCATACATTTTTTGGCTGAGTCATATTTTCTTTTATTACAGATGGCTTTGGCAGCGGCATTCTGAACCAACTGCAATTTGGAAAATAGGTAATCTGCCATTCCCACAAACAGTGAATTACCATAGTCCAACCTACTCAGCAATAGTGATTGGACTAGTGTTCTCCTGCAATCTGTCGGAACCCAGGGAAATAATCGTCTGAGCATCTTCAAAAGGCCAAAGCCTCTGCCGCAAACTATGGAGACATGGGATTTCATGGATAAGTCCTTATCCAGTGTTATTCCTAAGTTTTTAGCTTTTGTAGTCGGGTTAGGAGGCAAGCCCAAATCGCTCGGCCACCAACTGTTGTCCCAGACCTGTGTGCATCTGCCAAACAATAGAATTTCGGATTTGTCAGCATTAAGTCTAAGACAATGGTCCTGCATCCATGTTGCCAGTTCGGTCAGGCAGTTTGTCAGTCTAGTTTTAGAGTCATCATTTTCATCAATGGTGACCATCAGCTGGGTGTCATCCGCATAGGAACACATTTCGACACCCCATTTTTTGCCGATGGTTGCCAATGAGGAGACGAACACGTTGAACAGAGTTGGGCTCAACGACGCCCCCTGAGGAACTCCGTATTTTATAGGTCGCGGAGGAGATGTATAGTCACCCAGGCGAACTGATTGGGTTCGATCCGCTAGGAACGATGTTAACCATCCAAGTGCTTTATCTTGAATTCCTTTCTCTGCCAGAGTATTCAATAATTGATGGTGGGGTACGGTATCAAAAGCCGCTGATAAATCAAGGAGTATCAGAGCAACTGTACTACCTTGATCTACCTTGGTCCTAATACTGTCTGTTACCGCTAAGAGTGTAGTTTCTGTGCTGTTATTTGCCCGAAACCCCGTCTGTGAGGCATCCAGCAAACCATTAACTTCCAAAAATGTGGAAAGTTGTCTATTGACCAGCTTTTCCAGAACCTTTGATAGGTAAGGTAACTGGGATATTGGTCTATAGTTGGCTGGATTGTTAACATCTGTCCCAGCCTTCTTTACTAAAGGAGTAACTAGAGCCTGTTTCCATGATTTTGGGAATTCGGCAGAGCTAAGGGAAAGATTAAATACTCTGGTGACTACTGGACATATTACAGGGGTGAGCTGGGAGAAAATGTGATGTGGACATGGGTCGAGTGGTGAACCAGACTTGACCTCAAGCATGACTTTTTCTACTTCTTCTTCTGAAAAAGGACCAAAAGTATGACAGATGGTATGTGCAACATTTGGTGCATATTGTTCGTTTTTTTCCATCCCTGATTTTGAAAAGGAGGCATAGATGGTATCAATTTTTTCGCAGAAAAAATCATTAAGTTTATTACAGTTCTCCTGTGAGGGAGTAAGATGTACGGAGAGATTAGTAGGGCTGCATAATTCTCTAACAATTTTAAAGAGTTCTTTTGATGAATTTTTATTCTCAGATACTCTGCGTGTGAAATAGTCCTTTTTTGCCTTTCTAATTGCTCTATGATAGAGTGCTTGAGCTTTTCTAAAACTATCTTTAGTTTCATCTGTCTTGGATACTCTCCATTTATGCTCAAGAGAGGTACAATTTCTTTTTAAAAGTTTGAGCTCAGGTCCGTACCATCTCTCTGATTTTTTATTGCCTGGTTTGTGACGGGATTGGGTGGTCGAACAATGTTCCAGTGCATTTTTAATATTGTTCTGAAGCAGGTCTATTTCCTCATGGATATTAGTGCTTATACAAGATGGGTGTGAGAAATGATTACTGAATTTCTCCAATGTAAAGGATTTCCAGTTTCTCATATTTGCTATGAATGCACTATGTTTTTTGGTCTGGGGGATGGGGAGATTAATACGGAAGGTGATCATATAATGATCGGTCCATACCAATGGAATTAGAGGGTCAATGTCAATAGATTCGATGTTGGAAAATATCAAATCTAATGTATGTCCTGCAATGTGTGTTGGTTGATGGACTCTCTGAGATAGCTGCAGGATAGCCATATCTTCCACCAATAGATTCGTCAAGGAGCTGCTACTATTGTCCAGATGTATATTAAAATCCCCAAGGAGGAGGATGTTCTTGTTCTTCAAACAGACAGGCATAATCTGTGTGAGTAACTGTGAACTAAAATTTAATGTGCAGCCCGGAGGATTATAGATTAAAATGCCTCCAAATAGCACACTGGTGTTTATGGACACCGTAAATGCCAGAACATCATAGTTTCCAACAGGTGCAATACTCTCTTGTCTGCATGAAAGATGGTCTCTGAACAGTAGAGCTACACCGCCACCCTTTTTCTTAACTCTGTTAACATTCAATATCTTATAGTTTGGGGGAAGGGCTATAACTATATCTGGGATATTATGCTCATCGAGCCATGTTTCAGATAAACACACTAAATCAGGTTGGTGTTCGTTAAGAAGGTCCCAGATATACGTTGAATGTTTGGGTAGTGATCTTACGTTCATATAAATGCATTTAAGAGGGAATGTATGTAGATGTAATGGCACAGGGTTCAGTGTTGGGGTGCATTCCCATCTGCAGTTGTAACAACTAAATGGGCCATAAGTATCCATCGGACCCATGTGAGCACATTCAAGAGAGTTTGTGGTCGTCTTACCAATTACATCCAGCAGTTCGCGGCTTGTATAGGTAATATTTCCACTTGTGTCTGGGACCACACTGATAATTTGGGCAGGGGTCATGGCCCCTGGTCCCGGCCGGCCGCGGACGGGCGCAGACGGGCGCAGACGGGCGCAGACGGGCGCAGACGGGCTTGGCTTAGGCGCGGCTTCGGCGCGCATCCGGCGCGCCCGCTGCGCCAGCCCGCTGCGCCGTCTGGCCGGTATACACATTTTATAGTGTGTGAGGAGGGTGGGAGGGCAGCGCGACTAGAGCGCAGCCCCAGCCCTACCTAAGATGGCGCCCACCGCCGCAAACAGCAAGTTCCAAAAAACGGCTGGGGCGAGGCAGAACAAAGGAATTAAAGCGTGAAAGAAGGTGTCAGTGTGCCTACATCAATTCCCCAACTAAAATTATTATTTAGAGCCCCCCAATGTAAAATCTCATAAAAACGCTATTTTGCCGTTTTCTCATCCAAATTCATCAATAAAATTGCCAGAAGTAGTACACCAGTAAAATCACTCGCAGCCCTAGTGTCTCTCACTAGGGAGAGCTCTAAAAAGGCAGCGAGGGCTTAGAAGGACCGGCTCTAAATAGCCTGGGAGGGCGGGAGGGCAGCGCGACTAGAGCGCAGCCCCAGCCCTACCTAAGATGGCGCCCACCGCCGCAAACAGCAAGTTCCAAAAAACGGCTGGGGCGAGGCAGAACAAAGGAATTAAAGCGTGAAAGAAGGTGTCAGTGTGCCTACATCAATTCCCCAACTAAAATTATTATTTAGAGCCCCCCAATGTAAAATCTAGCCTTGCTGTATGTTGTTGAGTAAACTACTGATGGCTCTGAAGCTGTACACAGATTGCTTGATGTGTAAGTAGGTAAACACACATAGAACACATAGCTTCTCCAAATTTCCCAGCATCTTCACCAAAGGGATGCAGGTGAGACATAGAAGAAAAGACTATCTGATAGGGTTAAACATGTCTGCACAAGAATATTAAACTGCGCTATCTGATAAGGTTTTAGGTGCACACTGTACCGAATCCGTAAACATTTATAAAAGGAGAAAGGTGTTGACCTGACTGGAGGGTGATTGAGCCTTCCAATGGTTTTTAATCATGTGTATAGTATGTGGTTTGCCTAATAGAGTTAGTTGAGCAATCTCATTACTCAGTTTTAAAGTAGGCGTGGATGGAATTTCAATTATTCCGGATTAATCGTAGTAATTTCGGTAATTCTGCAGTACTCTTTGACGCAGAATTACAGAGACTAACGTGATTACTTCTGCTCACGCAATTAAGAGTAATGGGGGGGGATCCTACAGTGAGTGCGCATTGAGGGCTTCCCATATGAGCACTTTTGCGACACCGGAACGCCCCTTTTTAGACGTTCCGGTGGAGCAATGTGCCCCGGCACATTTACAAGGCCACTTAAAGCCACTTTAAGTGGCTTTTCATGGCCTTCTAAATATGTGCCCCTTTCACGCAGAACACTAAGTGAAAGGGGAGTTCCATGGGTGCTGCTGTGGGTGTTTCCATGCAACACCCATGGAATTTGAAGCACTCCCAGATTTACGAGAAATCGTAAACCTGTGAATGTGTCAGAATCTAGAAAAAATTATGAAGGAGGCCCCCTCTAGGCAGTTTATCAGGGACTAGGGGGAGTATATGTAAGAAATATAGGGTGTCCCGCGTTTACAGATCCAATGGACCTGTTATCCAATGAGACAATTCTGAATGTATGTGAGTATAGGGCGATCTAGCCCGGATTTGGCAGCAATACACAGCTAGTATTTGATATACTCCTTGTACATAGATAGTCAACAAATATATATAAGGTGCTTCAGATATAGGGTGACCCTAATATAAACTAATGCAAATACAAATTAAATTCTGGTAGAAAAAGTACAAATTTATTCTTTTGGTACAGATTAAAAAACGTGTTGTGATATTAAAAACAGCAGTAAAAACAGGCATGGATATCAATAAACATAATGTTACACAAATGAATTAAAAAGATTTTTAGAAAAAATCGGATACATAACATCAAGAATCGAAGATTTAAGTCGACGCGGCGTTTCGGTTTTCCTTATAAGACACCTTCTTCAGGACCGATTCTAAAAAGTTATTTAAAAACATAAAGTTACCCACTGTTTATTGATTTATACATTATACACAATAGAACTTTATTACTATCCCTACCAATTAGATTTTTGTCACCCTAGCCTTATGCATTTGTACAATTTTTGTAGGAGGCATGCTATTGTATTGCTCTACAACAACCTTTCTTAGGGCCATAGTATTTAGATCTAAGTTTATACAAGTTATATACATCAAAAAACTGCTACATTACATGATTTCATTAATTATTGCTCCAAATCCACACTAGTGCCCCTCACAGTTCTACACTTTCAAAGGTCAGTCTATATTGACTATATTCAAAATTGGAAATTGTGAACCAGGGACTCATATGGAAGATGTCCCTTCCAGCCATATATGTATTTTACAACTGGGGTTTGGAAACAACTTTGTAGTCTAACTGGCCCGTTGAGGTCACCTTACCTTAAGACACTAGTCTTTCTGTTTTCATCCACCTTTATTAATGTCAGTGGAATGTGGTGCCCCAGTCTTATACGATCTGTTGGCATCGATTAGATTTTTTCTGAGGCAGGTTATCTGTTTAAGGGAAACAGGATGTTTCATTCTTTCTTGTCCCTTATAGATCCCATCTATGATAGTTGTTAGAAAAAAAGGGTACTTAGTATATCTTATTTCATTGGATGTCAGGCCTTCCATACTGTGCGAGTGAGCCACCGTTATTTACTGTAGTGTAGAGTTTCCTTTAAAATAAATTGTTAGGGAAAATTACTCTAATGCTTGGGGAGTCCCTATGAAAAGAAATGGCATTGCACTCTGTAATTCACCAAACATACACTCACCAATTGTTATGGCGTCAAACCGCTGTAGTAGGTTGCACCTATTTCAGGATATGCCCAGGAAGTTTTTTGGGGGTTGTCCTCCCGTTCCGGTTCTTTTATCCCACCGTACTCTATGGATAGATTTTAAGAGGCATATCTTAATTACCTGATATTTTTGTAATTATACCTATTCCACTGACCTAATTGGTTCTCAAATTTTAGACTATTCTTTTTTTTATAAAAGCGTTAAAAAATATTTTTACTAATCCTATACCCCATAGGATTAGTAAAAATATTTTTTAACGCTTTTATAAAAAGTGCAAGAGTCACTGTTGGTTACCATAATGTTTGTGACCATCACTCTTTAAGTATAGAGATACCTGATTGTTCCCTGCCGCAGTTGCTAGTTCTAAGTGATGGTGGTATCTGCTTAAAACTTGGCCACTCTTACGTTCTAACTAGGAGGGCACTTCGATATTTGTACATACCGTTATCAATTGATACGGCCTCCCTGCTCCTCGTCACAGCGTCACCGGTTCTCCTCTTCGTTTGAAAATACGATCTTAGTATATCCCGTTCTTTAGGGCCTCGTTTATATAAGGAGGATGTTAATTGGTTTTCTTCTTGCGAGGTCGCTGATAGGTCATAAATTAGCCAATCACGACTCGGTCGTCAAGGAGATATAATGCAGTTTACTCTCCTGTTGCACTTCGTTCTCCGCACTGTTCTGTGTGTTTACCGTATTGTGATTGGTTTGTAACTGTCCAATAAAATTACCGTTGCCGCGGTAACTGAACGCGATGTTTCTTTCACTCTGGTTCATTGTTTTTATTATGGCGGGATTACGGCTGGCTTATGAGATACTGTGGTATATGAACGTGATATTCCTTTCGTTTTGACTGTCTATGACCAGTATCGATCACGTGACAGTCGTCGAGGAGATATAATGCAATTTACTCTCCTGTTTCGCTTCACTTCTCGCGCTGTTCTGTGTTTTTACTCCATTTTGATTGATTTGTGACTGGCCAATGGGAGTACCATTGCTACGGTAACTGGACGCGGTGTTTCTACGGAGCCAGTTACAAGTATATTTCCTTATTATTAATTGCACTATATTAGAGTGCTCTGGCCGCATATTTCTATGTACTCCTTATTTTTGTACTTAAAATGAATTTACCCGGTAGAGTACTCGTAGCTATGGTAACTATACGCACTATGTTTTTTATGTACTCCTTATTTTTGTACTTACAGTGAATTTACCCGGTAGAGTACTCGTAGCTATGGTAACTATACGCACTATGTTTTCTTTCATAGCGCGGATCTCGTGACCGATCGTGAATTGAGCCTTGCTATTTGCGGTGTTTTTTAGAATTATAGGCACATGTTCGTTTTGCATAATAGAGTTTGTAATTAACCAATCTCTATTAGGCATCACATCGGTTTTGATAGTATCTGACTATAGCTGGTCCCAATGTGGTTATTGTGAGGTTGAGAACGCAGTTGGTGGTATAAGAAATGAGAATATTGGTACTTCGATTATACGACTGTGTATCTATTTTTAATTGAATTATACATATTGATTCTTACAGATTCTTATTGTGTTTACACATGAGATGTAAAGGGTGTGTAAAGGCAAAACATTGGTACAGAGAGATGCCATTCTAGTTTGATAGGAAAACAGCTTATACTAGTCAGACCGGGTTAGATTTTGGTTAGTGCACAATTTGTTCCCAGTCCTCGCTGCTATTTAAGCCACATCTCACACTATTGAATCTTGACATATAGAACTAAACTCGCTTTTTTCTCTTGGCATTTGTATTGTCCCCTCTGGTATTTAGAGTTACAATTTCAAGACCACACATCTAAGATCTTCTACTTTGTGGTCTGCAGACCGCCAGTGGTCAGTGAGAGGGGCGCCCTTCTTGTTGTTTCTGATGGCTGATTTATGTTCATTGAGGCGCACCCGTACCTCTCTGGATGTTTCACCCACATAGCATAATTGGCAAGGGCATTGTATTAAGTATATCAAGTTTTTTGTGCGGCAGTTCATAACGTTTTTAATTTGGACCTTTGTATTCCTTGTGATGATAGTATTGCCCTTAATAATATTTGTACAGTTGACACAACCCTGGCATGGAAAAGTTCCACTGGGCAACGGTGCATTATTAATGCAAGGTTGAGATTGCTGCCTATTTTCTCTGTAAGTGTGTACCAGTTTATTTCGGATCGTCATGTGTCAGAATCTAACCCCACCCTATGGGGGGCGTTAGGGATGCGCAACGAGGAGGAATGTTTTCATTTCTCCTTGTTTTTTCCTTTATCTATGTGTGCTGGATTTTGCAGCACACGTAGAAAGAGGAAATCTCCTGAATTGATTGATTTTATGCAGGAAGGTGTTCTTTCCTGCACAAAATGAATCAGCCCCATAATGCAGGCCCGTGCACCATGGTGCAATGATGCCTTCATTGGCACATGGCAGCCCATTGGGCACCAGTGCAGGGGAAAAGGACAGGAATGCACCGTATCTCATAGATACAGCGCATTCCTACACTTTTGTTTTAACATAGGGCAGCGCAGCAAGATTTCTTGCGACGCTGCCCTATGTCAAAGTCTCATAAATGAGGACTTTAGGGAGTGTGTGTAGCCGCTAACTCTCGCTATTTGTGTTCTGCTGCATTTAGTTCTGTTTCTTAGCACAAAATTCATCCTCATGTCTATTTTGGAATCAAGGCTGCATTTTGTGCTAAGAAAATAGTGCTAAATGTGGGGATTAGGTTTGGGGAAAATCCTACCCAAAGAGTTGTGCTTGCTTTCTGTGTTCTGTTAAATTTAGCACTATTTCTTATCCATTTTGGATACAAGGGAGCATTGTTTCCCTGAGAAATATCTCTAAATACAGAATTACTCTTTTCGTGTAATTCCATGTAATCTCACTGAAATCTTCGACTATTTTGCACGATTATGCTACACAGAATTATGCACGTTACTCTCACCCCTATTTCAAAGGGCTCTTTTGCATCATTAGTGACTGAGTACAAATGCCCTAGGAATTAGACATTGGTTGTAGCTGGCACACCAGCAGTGGAAGGTTGTTAGTCTACATTAACAGAGTTTAACCCTTTGCGTTCGTCAGAAGACTTGGAGGCGTCCGACACAACACTGCTTGTGTGCGTTGGATGGCTTCCGGCCGTCCGCGCATATGGCACTTGAAATCCCTCTGGTGCAGGCACCAGAGGGATTTCTTTGAGCCCTAAAAAGCCTCAGGAACTGGGGAAGGGTGTCCCCAGCTCCCGAGGCTGTTCTGCTTGTATCAGGGAAATGACGATCAGATTGCACGTCGCTCCTCTGAAACCGAAACGGAACTGAGCCAATAGGCCCATTTCAGTTTCCCTTTTTAAGTGCTCGTGGGGCTATCTCAGCCCCCGGAGCACGTTTGAAAGAGTGGAGAGGTATCATTGGAAAGGGGGGAATAACCCCTTTCCAATGGTACTCCTCCCTACTGGATTCCTGCTTGGGGATCGCCTCAGGAGGGAGATCCCCAAGCAGAGATCCAACCACTAGGCACCAGGCAGGGAGGAGCGTCCCATTGGGCAAGGGCATTTGCTTTCCCCAATTAATTTGCGGCATGTTCAGTTTTTCTGCCCCCCCCCCGGCAGGCAGATAGGGAAATAGCCCCCAATGTGCCCCCTGGGGGGGCAGGAGGCGCACTAGGCACCAGGGGTTTATGTTTAGGGCATATTTAGGGGTGTGGCTGCCTGAGATGGGCATGCCAATGCCCCCAGCCCGCAACATTCCACAGCCTTTCTGCCCATCATGGGAGGCAGATAGGGCAATAGCCCCCGATCTGCCCTGGGGCAGAAAGAACACTAGGCACCAGGGATTTTTTTGTATTTATATAGGGGTGGGGACTGCACAAAATATGCATGCCAATGCCCCCACCCTCCCAAAATATTCCACAGTCTTTCTGCCCCCTCCAGGAGGCAGATGAGGGCAAAAGCCTATGATCTGCACTGGGCGGGGGGGGGAGGTCGAAAGACTACTAGGCACCTACGTAAGGGTGGGGGCTGCCCAGAATGGGCATGTCAATGCCTCACCCCTAAAAAAAATGCCACAGTCTTTCTGTCTGCCCTGGGAGGCAGATGGGGCAATAGCCCCTGTTCTGCCACCCCCTGGAGGGGGCAGAAAGCACACTAGGCCCCAGTGATTGTTTCTTATGTATATAGGGGTGGGGGCTGCCCAAAATAGGCATGCAAATGCCCCCACCCCCTAAAAACTCCTCAGTCTTTCTGCCCCCAGGAGGTCGATGGGGGCAATAGCCCCAGATCTTTCCCTCAGGGGGCAGAAAGCCCACTAGGCACCAGGGATTGTTTTTTTTGTATACCTAGGGGTGGGGGTGCTCAAAATGGGCATGCCAATGCCCCCCCCCCAAAAAAAAGGTCACAGTCTCTCTGCCCCACCCAGGAGGCAGATGAGGGCAAAAGCCTATGATCTGCACTGGGCGGGGGGTGGGGGGGGAGGTCGAAAGACTACTAGGCACCAGGGATTAGGTTTTTTTATACGTAGGGGTGGGTGCTGCCCAGAATGGGCATGTCAATGCCTCACCCCTAAAAAAACATGCCACAGCCTTTCTGTCTGCCCTGGGAGGCAGATGGGGCAATAGCCCCTGATCTGCCACCCCCTGGAGGGGGCAGAAAGCACACTAGGCCCCAGTGATTTTTTCTTATGTATATAGGGGTGGGGGCTGCCCAAAATAGGCATGCAAATGCCCCCACCCCCTAAAAACTCCTCAGTCTTTCTGCCCCCAGGAGGTCGATGGGGGCAATAGCCCCAGATCTGCCCCTCAGGGGGCAGAAAGCCCACTAGGCACCAGGGATTGTTTTTTTGTATACCTAGGGGTGGGGGGTGCTCAAAATGGGCATGCCAATGCCCCCCCCCCAAAAAGGTCACAGTCTCTCTGCCCCACCCAGGAAGCAGATGGGGGCAATAGCCGCTGATCTGCCCCCCGGGGAGGGACAAAGCACACTAGACACCAGGGATTGTTTTCTTTTATTTGTAGGGGTGGGGGCTACCCAGAATGGGCATGCCAATGCCCCCACCCCCTCAAAAAAATGCTACAGTCTTTCTACCTCTCCTGGTAGGCAGATGGGCGCAATAGCCCCCGATCTATCCCCCGAGGGGGTGGGGAGGGGGGCAGAAAGCACATTGGGCACCAGGGATTTTTTTTATGTATATAGGGATGGGTGCCGCCCAAAATGGGCTTGCCAATACCCCCCCCCCCCCACATATTGCCCCAGGAGGTGGATGGCGGCAATAGCCCCTGATGGGCCCCACCCAAGGGGGCAGAAACACACTGGGCACCAAGGATGATGTTATTTTTTATATGTAGGGATGGGGGCTGCCCAGAATGGGCATGCCAATGTCTCTGCCCCCCCCTAAAATTTGACAGAGTCTTTCTGCCCCCTGGAAGGCAGATGGGGGCAATAGTTCCTTATCGCCCCCCCCGGGGGGGGGGGTTGAAAAAAGCTCACCAGGCACCAGAGACATGTTTATGGGCATTCCAGTGGGAAGCCCCATAGGCAAGGGTCGTTCCCTTTTTGTAGGCACACATTTTGGCTGTTTCAGTGATACTTTTAGTCTCATCTTCACCCAAGCGGACACAGAAAACCAATAGAAACCAGAGAGAGCTTGTGTGTGTGTAAACTGGAGTTTGGTTGACGGTCTGCATGTACTGACCTTTGGCTGGCATTTTGCTGGCGGTGTGGGGACCTGCACTTGGCTGATGGTGTGGGTGGACTCACGTTTGATGACGGTGTGTGTAGATTGGTGCTTGCCTGGTGGTGTCCGTGGAGTGATGCTTGGCTGGCAGTGTATGTGGACTAACTGTGGGCAGAGAGCTCCGCCCCACCCATGGAGTGTGCGGATTTGTGCCTACTCCGTGTTCGGCGGAGAACGCGGAGTAGGCACAACTCGGCACACTCTGCAGCGGAGCTGAGTTGCCCAGCCCCCGCCTTCACACCCCCTAGGAAGAATTACATTAAATATGCTTTAAAGGAAAAAAAACATTTACCTTGACTGCGGCGTCCCCGGGCTGCCGCCCTCCTCTTCCTTGGTTTCACGCACCCGCGCATTCCTTACGAGAAATGCGCAATCGCGGGCGCGCGCATGCACAGATCATCGTGAAACCGAGGAAGAGAATGGCAGCCTGGGCTTTTTAGTAGTACACCCCCACCCCGAGGGCCGGTTGAGCAGGAATCTGCCAGGGCAAATTGCTGTTGCCAATCCGCCCTGCTTGACTGCATGAATTTGCTGTGCATCCCGCGTAGTAACAAAGTCAGATGGGGCGGCAGGGCCTTTGCCACCGTGGCCCCCCGTTTGTGGAATACTCTCCCCTCCGACATAAAGTTACAACCCTCGTTGTCTCTTTTCAGAAAAACATTAAAAACGTGGTGCTTCATTAAGGCTTATCAATAAGCTTGCTATGTGGATTTTCTTTGGGTTAGGCGCCTTGACGCCCTTTGGGCTAAGTAGCGCATTACAAGTCGGATTTCATTCATTCATTCATTCATGGTGTGCTGGGATGGCACTTGGCTGGCAGAGTGCGTGGGTGATGCTTGGCTGACAGTGTGCATGGATAGTGCTTGGCTGACTGTGTGCACGGATGGCATTTGGTTGTTGGTGTACGTGGATGGCGCTTGGCCGGCGGTGTGCATGGATGGTGCTTGGCTGGCAGTGTGCATGGATGGCACTTGGCTGGCAGTTGTTTGGATGGCGCTTGGCTGGCAGTGTGCGTGGATAATGCTTGGCTGGCAGTGTGCGTGGATGATGCTTGGCTGGTGGTGTGCGTGGATGGTAGTGTGTGTGTACTGACTTTTGGCGCGGCTTGCATGGATCCCTTAGCGTTTTCTTACCCAGAATCACCTGCAAACCTCACATTTATTTACAAAGTCACATTTTCTCACATTTCTGTGTGTATAAACCGTAGCATAACCGCACAGGCACAAATTTACTAACTCCCAATATTCTCTTTGGTCACCCGAGAAAAATGATACCTCACTTGTGTGCCTAAAATGTATAAACAAACTACCCTTTTGGACCCACTTTGGTCCCCCCTCAATCACTACACGTTTTTTGCCTTTCCATGTCAGAGGCACTTGGGCCATCCACACAAGTAAGGCATCATTTTTATCGGGAGACTGAGTGGAACAGTGAGTGGTAGGAAATTTGTGCTCTGCAATGATCCCACAACTTTCCCACAAAGATAATAAAGGAAAATGTGACCTTTTAGCTAAATTTAAGGTTTGCAGCAGATTATGGGAAGGAAAACGTTGGGGTATCAATGCAAGCCACACCTCCCTGGACTCCCATGGGTGTCTAGTTTTCAGAAATGTCTGGGGTTTTTAGATTCTCCTAGATGTCTGCAAACCCGGGACCAAAAACACAGGTGCCCACCTATTTATCACAAAACAACCTGTTTTTTTCAAGGGGGTCACCTGTGTTTTTGGTCCCGGACTCAGCGGCCATCTAGGGAAACCTACTAAACCCAGACATTACCCAGGGGGGTCCATGGAGGTGTGGCTTGCATAGATCTCCCAACATTTTCCTACCCAAAATCCCCTGCAAACCTAAAATTGAGCAAAAAAAAACATATTTTCCTAATTTTTCTGCGCGGGAAAGTATGATTAGTGGGCTGCCACAAACTTCCTACCACCCAGCCTTCCCCCAGGTGGTACCTCACTTGTGTGGGTAGGCATAGTGCCCTCATCAGAAAATTTCCCAAAATTTACTATGGAGACTTCAAAATTATTAATTGCAAAAATACCTGGTTTTGCGAGGGAGTCACCTGCGTATCTGGTCTGTCTGGGTTTGGTAGCTTCCCCTCCATGGCCGCTGAGCCCAGACCCAAAAACTCAGGTGCACCCCCTCACAGAACCAGGTTGTTTTGTTATAAATAGCTACAATGTCTAAACAATACGTTTTGGGCCCTGCACTGCTGCGGGCACTTAGCCCACCCACACAAATGAGGTATCATTTTTATCGGGAGACTTTGAGGAATGCTGTATGGGTGTACGTTTGTGGATCTACACAGATTCTAGAACTTTCCATCACAGAAATGTGAGGAAAATGTGAATTTTTCAGCTAAATTTGAGGTTGGCAGCGGATTCTGGGAAGGCAAACGTTGGGGGATCCATGCAAGACATACCTCACTAAACTCTCCCGGGTATCTAGTTTTCTGAAATATCTAGGTTTGGTAGGTTTCCCTAGATGGCTGCCGAGCCCAGGGCCTAAATACCAGGTCTTTTTGTGATAGGTATATTTGATGTCTCCACAATACATTTTGGGTCCTTCACTTCCGCGGGCACTTTTGCCCACACACACAAGTGAGGTACCATTTTTATCGGGAAACTTTGGGGAATGCTGGGTGGGTGGAAGTTTGTGGATCCATGCAGATTCCAGAACTTTCCATCACAGAAATGTAAGGAAAATGTGATTTTTTTTCAGCTAAATTTGAGGTTTGCAGCGGATTCTGGGTAGGAAAATGTTGGGGCATCCATGCAAGCCATACCACCTTCGACTCCTTCGGGTGGCTAGTTTTCAGAAACGTCTGGGTTTGATAGGTTTCCCTAGATGGCAGCCAAGCCCGGGGCCAAAAACTCAGATGACCCCCCTTGCAAAACCAGGTAGTTCTGTGAAAGTTAATTTTGATGTCTCCACAATACGTTTTGGGCCCTTATCTGCCGCAGGCACTTGGCCCATCTACACAAGTAATGTTTCATTTTTATCAGGAGACTTTGGGGAATGTGGGATGGGTGGACTTTGTGGATCCACACAGATTCCTAAACTTTCCATCACAGAAATGTGATGAAAATGTGTTATTTTTTTTACAAAATCTGAGGTTTGCGAGTGATTCTGGCTAATAGAAGTTGATCAGAGCTGCACAAGTCACCCCATCATGGTTTAGCCTGGGTATCTAGTTTTACATTTTTTTAGTTTTGCTAGGTTTCTGTAGGTTTTTTTATAGAGTCAGAGAACAGGTTTTTAAGTGTTCAGAAATATGGCGCACAACTAGTCACGGTAAGTATTAAAGTGTCGTGGTATAGAGTTAGGTGCTTCTTGGCAGAGGAAAACCTTAACCTCTGTAAGAGAAGAGGTTCTGGGACCTCTCTCTAATGTAATTGGACAAGAATCCAGAGCACACTTAGTGTATCAAATCTAATTTCAATCTTCAAATGGTCAAAATGGTTGAAGCGATGGGATAGATCAAACACGCATAAGTATTTCAAAACGGTTTTATTGTTCAACAGTGTTCTTTCCTCAGAATCACTGTGCTTATCACTCTAGCCTACACGTGTTTCATCACAGCATGTGGCTGTGAATCTTCAGGGCTAAAAAGGATGTATACAAAAAAGAAAATGAAAACAAAAGGAAAAAATAATCAAAATATACATATAATATGTGTGGAGGGTGGGGACACCAGTGAAGTGGAAACCAAAAAAGATAAGGATGGGAAAAAGAGACAGAAGGTGACTTTGGGTAAGATAACTCACGAGAAGTTTATATATCGGGTCTATATTAATAGCGCGTGTAATAGGTTGTGTGTAGTGACATACGGCCTTCAAAAATGGTTGGTATATCTTATACTAAATGAGAGATTCATAAGTTTTATCATAAGCATATAATTTGTGGCGTGCGGTGACTTTACATGGTTAAGTACTGTCCTTGATGTGGTCTAAACCATAATATTTCATTCATTAAATTGTTCCAAGCCTCCAATAAGCATACAGTTTCCTAAAGTAGAAAATGAGTATTTCAATAATGGTTTCTATATCTTAATTCATTAATGAAACGGAATTTAAACGTTCAAATTAGGCATATGAATGTGTAAAGTAGCGAAATAATAAAACTGAATATATCATTTTACGGGTTCTGAACGTTCCCTTATGCCTAGACATAACCAACTTTTGTTAGTAAATGGGACAAGTGTCAATAAATAAGTAAATGTATACAAATAAAGATCAAGAAAACGTCTGTCATTACTCAAAATCTAAACAGTACTCAAACTAAACATGCTGTTCGTCCAGACGTATTCTCTGCTTTAAAGTAGGTACATAGCATATTAGCTTTCACCACGTATCCAATAAACCCCTTAATGCTATTTCTCATCATACATATTTCCATCTAGTATGCTTCATGAAAAAGTGGACATAAGTTGATATATTCATTTGTAATTAGTTTAAGCAAAAACTCGCTACGACAGAACCCTAAAGACTTCAAAGCATATGTGATTGTCCCAACAGTGTTAGAATGTCTCAATAGAAATTAGTGACTCTGTGCATTGTGAAAACATGGGCTAAAAGTACTATGCTGTAAAAGAAAAGCAAAAATTCGGAAAAAAGTATACAAATTGGAGAAGGGGGGGTTTTTGGGAATTACCTGATCTGAATGATCAAGGCGCGTTATCTGTTGAATGAGGATAAAATTGTAATCAGCACAAATAATGAAAGCCGGTGTCAGACAAGCGTTAAACAGACTACGAAGGAATAGTCAGGATTAATGAGGGAAAGACTCACCGGGAGACCGGTGATAATTCCGTCCCGGTCCTAATCGGGATGTTTATGTTTGTAGGAGAACGGTACCGAAAGTAATCGGTTGCCGTTTCGTCAAAATGGGGATCGTGTGTAACAGTTCACACAGCGTCGGTGCTTATTCGGGCTACACAACCAAAAGAAGGGAAAATATTATTGTGGTAAAGTGGTTCGGTGACAAAATGCAGCGAGAGGTGAAAATCTCCAAAGAGACCGTTTCTATGGCTTACCTGTTTGCCCGTGGGTTGAGCCGAGTGCAGCTCCTGTTTCCGAATGCGGGAACAAACACCACGCGGTTCACGCCCATAAAATAGGGCAGTTGCAAAAAAGACTAGACCGCTCAGGTTGAATAATAGTGGGCAAAAAATAGAAGAGTTACTCAAAAGGATAATCAAAGTCCCCTTCATTTGCACAAAGTGCATATGTATAGGTAGGGGACGCGCAAATACGTGAAAAAAGAACCGGGTGAAAAATAGAAGGCTAATAATAGGACCCCCAAAAAATTAACCAAGGGGATGAGTATTTTGTAAAGAAAGGTAGAAGTCGAAATGATCGGTGTGATTCAGAGTTTAGTATGGACCAAAATTAGTCCCATGAGTAAAAGACTAAAACAGCGTGTTTGTTAATATTGTGCCTGTTTAACAGTTGCACCACAACATTTTTAATAGTCCCTAAAATCTTTCTCGTGGTGAGAAGCGTAGGCCATAACAGTATTATGGGTTGTTCTAAAGAGGGTGAAACGGAATTAAAAGGCTCTCCTTTACAGCTATCATGGAACAAACTCCATAGGAAGGTTGAACCATTATGGAAGTGTTTGGGGTATATAAAGAGAACCGAGAAATAAAAATGGAAAAAGTGATCCATTTTAATATTTTTCAAAATTTTATATTTCTTATCCCTGTGGTCGGCAGAAAAAACTGGAAAGCAACTCCCAATCGGGAGGAGAAGGAAACATTACCCTCAATGTCTAGGGAACATAATAACCAAAACCTTAGTGGGTATAATTGGTGACATTATTCATGGTAATTCATTCCACATTTTTATCAACATAGTTATTTATAAAACTCAGTTAGAAAAATTCATATAAACTGGACATATTCTTTGTGAATTCGAGTCTACACAATACTTGTATATTGCTACTTGTTACATTTACCACTGCACATTATCCTCATATACAGTAGTGATACTTCATAACTGTTTGTGATAGCATCTTAATAATCCTAGCCTAAGAAGAAATGTAATTCATCATCTGTGTTTTGGCCTCTGTTGGTAGAATCCAGACGCATGATCCATAGTGCTTCCTGCCTTCTAAGGCGAAGTTCCCTGTTTCCACCTCTTACTGAGGGCTGTATCACATCAATGCCGTAGAACGTGAATGACTTGTTCTCTCCTTGTGCAGGACAAGAGGCCATATGTATGGCCATGGGATATCGTGGGTCCTTAGTGGCATAAGCCCTAGCATGTTCTCTGATGCGTTCTTTAAGTGCCCTGATCGTACTCCCCACATATCTGCTTTTACAGGCGCATTCAATGATATATACAGTGAATTTTGTGTTACAGTTAATGTTGGTGTTGATTGTATACTGTTTCGATCTGTGATCCTGAAATGTCTTGGTTCCATGTTTGGCCCACCTGCACATCGGACACATGCCGCATTTAAAAAAGCCTTTGGACTTTTGAGTCAGCCAGTCACAAGTTCTTGTAGCTTTGGGCACAGTAGGACTTAGTCTATTCTTGAGATTTCTCCCTTTACGAAAAGTAATTTGAGGATGATTGCCTATAGCCTCAGTCAATGTTCTGTCAGCACTAAGGATGCCCCAATGTTTCTGGAAACTTTTTCGTATTACAGGACTTAGTTCATTAAAGTCTGTCACAAGTCTCACTGGTTGTTTTCTAATATCAGTTCTTGGGCGTCTGGCTGCCAAAGTTGATTCTCTGCTGGTTTTTGTGATCTTTTGACCAGCTTTGGAAATAATTTGAGGGTTATAACCTCTGTTGAAGAACCTGGACTGCATGTCTTGTAAGCAAGTTTCGAATTCCTGTTCCTCACTACAATTCCGCCTTGCTCGTATGAATTCTCCATACGGGATTCCGTTTTTTTGATGATCAGGATGACAACTCTTGTTGTGAAGTATTGAGTTACATGCTGTTTCTTTGCGGAATAATCTACTTTGTAGGATACCATCCTTGATGTATAGTTCTAAATCCAAAAAGGAAACACATGTAGAGCTAATGTGTGTGGTGAAGCGCATGTTCATATCATTGTCATTTAAGTATACACAGAATTCTTCAAGTGTAGTGTCAGATCCTGACCAGATTAAGAGGCAATCGTCTATGTAGCGACCCCAATAAACAATGTTATCAATCCATTTACTGCCCTTAATGCTCCAGATCATGTTAGCCTCCAAAGCACCCATATATATGTTGGCAAAAGAAGGAGAAAACCTTGAGCCCATGGCTACTCCTCTAGTTTGTCTGTACCATTTTTTGTCAAAAACAAAGAAATTCTGATTTAAAATTATATCCATCATCGTTATCAGCATCTTAGTGTGTTCGAGCAGAGTAATTGGTCTGGTGTTCAATGCTTTCGTAACAGCCTGTAATCCAAGTTCTGGTTCAATGGAAGTATAGAGCGAAACCACATCAAGGGTTGCCATAATCAGACCTGGTTGCCATGTGATGTCTGTTAAGATACTTAGGATATGTTTCGAATCCTGAATATAGGATGGCAGGTTTTTTACCAGTGGACTCAAAAATTTGTCCACATATTGGGAAAGTCTCTCAGTTGGACCCCCAATCCCCGATACGATTGGTCTACCAGGGGGAAAGGGTGCGGTTTTGTGTAGGTGCTGGCTGAGGTAGGGTTCAAAATAAACAGCTAGGCACATTGCAAAAAAAGGGTTTGGTTTCACTGGAAAAATGTGATGTGTCCACGTTGAGTTTTGGGCCGTTTCCTGTAGCGGGCACTAGGCCTACCCAAACAAGTGAGGTACCATTGTTATCGGGAGACTTTGGGAAATGCTGGGTGCATAGAAGTTTGTGGATTCCACATCAACTTCTACGCTCCCAAACGCCACCTCCGATCAGCCAGTCACGCCCTCGCCGCCGTTCCCCGCGTCCGAAGAGCGACAACAGGAGGAAGGTCCTTCTCCTACCTGGCCGCCAAGACCTGGAACTCCCTCCCAACCGACCTGCGCCTGACCCAAGACCACCTCTCCTTCAGGAAGAAGCTCAAGACCTGGCTGTTCGAGCAGTAGCAGCACCCCCCCCCCCTCCCCCAAGTGCCTTGAGACCCTCCGGGTAAGTAGTGCGCTCTACAAATGTCTTGATTGATTGATTGATTGAACTTGCCATCACAGAAATGTGAGGAAAATGTGGTTTGTTTACAAAGTTTGAGGTTTGAAAGGAATTCTGGGTAATAGAACCTGGTGAAAGCAACACAAGTCAACCCACCCTGGATTACCCTGGATGTCTAGGTTTAAAAAATGTACAGGGTTACTAGGTTTCCTGTTAGACTTGGAATCTTTTGTGTGGTTTCCCCTAACTTTTTGCTTCTTCCTCCTGTATTTTTGATGCTGTCCTGGATTTCTTTTTTTGCTGGCTTGGATGCTTTGTACACTTTGCCACTTCTGATCAGTGTCAAAGTGCAAGTATTCCCTGTGTAATTTTCTGTTACAATTGGTTCTCCCTGATTGGCATATTTGATTTATTGGTAAGTCCATCGTAAAGTGCACTGAAGTGTGCGAGGAACTGTAAATCAAATGCTACTAGTAGGCCTGCA
Organism: Lissotriton helveticus; assembly: GCF_964261635.1. Taxonomy (NCBI): domain Eukaryota; kingdom Metazoa; phylum Chordata; class Amphibia; order Caudata; family Salamandridae; genus Lissotriton; species Lissotriton helveticus. Next base: position 204,186,756 of record NC_136059.1, read on the forward strand.
GCATTGATTGTGCCACCCACATGAGTAGCCCTAAAAGGTAACTCAGACCTGTCACTGCAGTGTCTGTGTGCAATTCTTAAACTACCATGTTGACTTGGCAAGTGCACCCACTTGCCAGGCCCTAACCTTCCCTTTTTTTTACATGTAAGATACCCCCATGGGCAGGGTGCAGTATATGTGAAAGGTAGGATATGTACTGGTGTGTGTGACATGTCTTGATAGTGAAATACTGCTAATTTCGTTTTTCACTATTGAAAGGCTATCTTGCCCCATAGGATAGAATGAGAAATGCTTTGTAACATCTTACAAGTATAACTTTCCATTGAGCTAAGATAGAGAAAGAAAGTTTAGGCTCTCTGAACAGAATTAACAACACATTTTTTTAGTAAAGATGGTTTTTAAACTGTGTGTTTGAATATGCCACTTTTAGAAAGTAGGCATTTTCTTGTTTAACCATTCTGTGTGCCTCTGCCTGTTTGTGCATTGACTTTCTGGTTTTGGAGTGACAGGGGCTGGGGATGTGCATTTACTGTAGACAGCCACAATGAGGTGTGCCCGGCCCTTCCTGGATGACTCAGAAATGAGCTGAATGAGGCTTGGCGGCATTTAGAGTAGTGGGAGGAGATTTCCTTGCTCCTAAATAGGGCCTGTCTCCCTCGCACAATGCTGTATCCACCCCAGTTGTCATACTGCACCTGTGAGGACAGAACTTGTTTGGACTGGGCTTAGAGACCCTTGCAGGAAGAGAACAAAGACCTTTTGCGGTATAAGTATTAGACCTAAAACCCCAGAGAATTAGATTACATCTGGACTCCAGGGGAACCTTTGCCTAGGAGAAGAGCTGTAAGGAGGAGTACTGCCCCTTTGCTGTGTGGGGTTGGCCTGCATTTGCTGTTTCTGTCAAGGATAGGACAAAGACTGGAACTTTGCTTTGAACCTGCTTGAAGAAGATCTCCGAGGGCCTCTGTGTGCTAGCCTTCTGTTCCGAAGTCTCAGGGACACAAATACCTATCCCCCTGCTCCCCTGAACTCTGCTGCTGAGAGTTCTGAAATTCCAGGAGGGGCCTGTTCCAGTTCTGGGCCTCTGGAGGTTGTGCTTGCTGCTGGGAGCTCGAAGAAACCCGAAGAACTAAGAAAATTGACGCATTGCTCTTCTTGCTGCTGTTTTTCTGACGTAGCACCGCGGTGCTACCAAAACCGACACAGCACCTATTGCCGCTGCAAGAACCGACGCATCGAGGGATTGCGGCTGAAAAAAACGCCGCTGCGCCGTTTGATGACGCCGCATCGATCACCGACTCTGCATCGATCAGTAACGCATACCGGATTTCAATGCATCGTACCTGTGTGACAAACTTTCCCGATACGTCACCCGTGCACCAGAACCGTCTCGGAGTCGACGCATTACTTCCCCCTATAGACTGGATTCTACGTATCCCTTCTCCTATGTCCAGCAGAACTGTTGTATCGCCTCCACATGGTCTCAAGAAATTACGGATCTCTTTTTTTTTTACGCTTCCCCTCTCTGCGGCTGTTTGGCCTTATGAATTGTGATGCATCCACAGGAACTTTGTGAGAAATCATGCATCCATATTTTTTTATGGACCCAGTTGTTAGAAACCTTTGAAAAGTCATATTCTTATTACATGTATGTTGGATTTTCGTCATTTTGGTCTTGTTGAGTTTAGATAAAGAAACGTTATTTTTCTAAACTGGTGTGGTGTCCATTTGTGGTGTTATCACTGTATTACTGTGTGTTTTGAGTACAAATACTTTACACATTGCCTTTGGGATAAATCTGTCTGCTCGCGCCAAGTTACCCAGGGGTTATCTAAAGTGTGTATACCCTGACTAGAAGCAAGGGTCCCTATTTGGACAAAGGTACCTACCTACCTCTGTCAAATAGAGACCTACATTTCTAACATTTCTCTAGGTGCAGGCTGAGCAAGGGTTCAAAATCCACAGCTAGGCACATTGCCAAAAAATGGACAGTATTCACTGGAAAAAATGTGATGTGTCCACGTTGAGTTTTGGGCTGCTTCCAGTCATGGACACTAGGCCTACCCACACACGTGGGTACCATTGTTATTGGGAGACTTTGGAAAATGCTGGGTACATAGAAGTTTATTGATCCACACAGTTTCCAGAACTTTCCATCACAGAAATGTGAGGAAAATGTGTTTTTTTTTTTTTTTTTACAAAGTTTGAGGTTTACAATTGATTCTCGGTAACAGAACCTGGTGAGAGCCACACAAGTCACCCCATCCTGGATTTCCCTGGGTGTCTAGTTTAAAAAATGTATAGGTTTGCTAGGTTTCCCAAGGTGCCGGCTGAGCTAGGGTTTTCTGCCGATCCTTTTTTTGGTAAAGGAATGCGGGCCTTGTCTTTGGAATTATAAGTAAGGCCCCTGATAACAAATGCAGGTGGGTCTCAACCTTGCGTGGACACAATGGGGGCCAGTGGTTAACATGTCCAGATGTTTGGCATGAGGGGCGTGTGATCACTGCATGTACTGTGCGTGCTCTGTCCTGATTGACTGTGTGTTCCTAACTTCTTGTAGTATCTGACTTTATGGTGTTTTTTTGGAATACGCGCACCCCTTGGCCATATGTGCTTTATTTGGTCCAATCTCCCTGGCTCATTGTGGTGCTGATGCGCATATCTGAGGGATCGACCTGAGTTTCCTGTTCACATGTGTGTCTGCCGGCTCCGTGCCACCCATGCCACATCTCACATGTCAATCAATAACCTCAGGCCTAAGTCTCAGTGCCTGCCTGAACATGTATTTCTGGGTTGGGGTTGTTGAAGAGTACATGACGGGTGATTTCAATAATAGAGGTGCAATTTCGTTTCAACATATGAATGCATCATTGTAAACATTGGCATCAATGTTATCAATATTAACAGGTGCTTAATGTGTTTTGGCCCTATTTTGAACCTTAAGCTTTACAAATTCATAACTCAAGTTTCCTTTATTGGATTTTTGACATTTAGCTGCTTTTTAATTATTAAAGTATTCCTTATCTTGTGCTATAAGATTATTCCTGTTTTGGTACTGCATAAAGGCTTTGCGCATTCCTCTGCGTTAAGCCTGTATTTTGTGCTATGACTTCCATGGGGTTTGAGCTCATGTTAGTATAGTGACTTTTGTGATTCACTGTATTGAGGATTGTGATTATTACTTGAGACGGGTACTTAATCCCCCTCAACTAATAACTCTAATTTCGTTACAACATAGTGATCAGCTTTCTGTGATGCTTCGTGCAGTCACAGAAGAAAGATCACGCAAGACAGCAAATGAGGTAAGTCCCATTTATTGAACCTCTTCCACCAACTCACTCTCTTTTGTTCTTGGCAACCTAAGCAAACAGCTTCATCATATTCGAAGAATGAGCTCATAGGACTAGTTCAGATGACAGGGCATACAGTGCTGAAAGGCAGGCTACTATATTCTTTTGCTAATTATTGCAGGCCGGTACAATATGTAGAAAAAACTAAAAAGGCACGAACTGTCCTTTCATGAGCTTTCTTCATACGACCTGTTCAAAGGAGGTATACACGTTGTCATGTTTCTGTACAATGTAACTATTTCCTCTCTGAGATGGTGCATTTCCCATAGATCTGTCAAGGAACAAAGAGGCTATAGCAAGAAAGGGAAAAGGAGGCATTGATGATAGTGAATCTGTTATAACTAGTATCAATCAATCAATCAGGGTTATTGTAGAGCACGACTAATCACTAGTGAGGGTCTCAATGCGCTGGGGGGGCGGGGAGGTTCTGCAGTTCAGTTGAAGACCCATGTCTTGAGGCCCTTCCTGAATTGAGGAAGTGACGGTGATTGCCTGAGATGCAGAGGTAAAGAGTTCCAGGTTTTCGCAGTGAGGTGGGAGAAGTATCTTCCTCCAGCCGAGGTCTTGCGAATCCGAGGGATAGTGGCTAGATGGGCGGAGCAGAGATGTCTGTTCGGTGTGTAGAAGGATAGGCGGTGGTTGAGGTGTTCGGGTTCAGTGTTATGGAGTGCTTGGTAGGCCAGCAGAACAGCACTAGCTGAACTCAACACCATTGGTCTTGTTATTGAATATGGGTGCGCCCATGTTGAAGCCCAACTCAATGAAATCTAACGACAATGATACTGTTTTGGTCTGTACTTTGCCAGAACCGGTGATGGAGCAAGTGTAGCTGGTATTGGGATCATCTTATAGAACATAATTTACGATTGATAGCTACATTACTATGCAGTATGATTGATGCAATCTTATTGGTTGTATCACTTCTCTCACGTTGAACAATACTATCAGTGGTAGATCCAATGGGCTATCCAAGAAAAATGTTTTGTTGTAGCACAAATTTCGTTCGTTCATTTGTAGGGGTGTATTATAATCATGTGTAGTCACACCTACATATAATCCTTTGTTGTATTAACTTAGGATATTAGAATGTGAACTGTAATAACGTGAAAAGGGACAGGGATATTTTAATATAAACGTGAAGAAATCAACATTGCAATTATATGTGTTTAGTAGAAAACATTAACGTGCAGAATTCGTACTTGTGGCTAACAAGTATTCACACAATTGACGTGCTTATGTAACGTGTTAATTTAAAGATGCTCAGTAAATATAGTTCACTTTATGTGTAATTTCATGAGGCCTTTGTGTCGATTTATGTAGGCCTGAATTGTATATTTTCCCCTGGAAGCTCCTGCATTAGATTAAATAGTGAATTTCATGCGCTGTTGGACTTGTTCTTTCTCACAATTCTGCTGCAGGTGGAGAATTCATCCTTGTTAGCTAAAATAATGTCTTTGTTTTACGAGTTTGGCTTACGGAGAAGAGGATACATTGTGCGTTGATACTGATAATAGAGAACTGTTGTACTTTCTCATAGAGCAAGCCTGGGAATCAAGTTAATTTCGCCAAGGCATGGGAGCATTGCTGCCTAATGGAAAATCTCTTTCCAGGAGGTGGCTTGACTGGATGGTGTAATGCTGCAATGCATTTTGGGATACTACATGTAAGATTGATGTATCGAAGTTAGGGACAGTGTCTTGCCGACCTCTGCCTTGCCTTGAGGGAGAGAGAGTGCACCTTAGAATGAGCTATGTAGCTTTGTGCTACCTGACCCATCTAAACGTGAAGAGAATTCTTTTCTTAGGAAGTCTTCACATGCTGACACCTTAATGGATCTTGCCTTGGGAAATGCTAGGTAGGGATATCATGCTAGTTGTAGTGTAGGGACAGACTAATGCTTTATACCCACAAACTTCCAATGAAAGAGAATCTCGATGTCTTCACTGTCATTTTCTGTATTTTGGTACTTAAACTGATTATCTGGTGCATGCTGCACCACCTTAACTTCATCCGTAGGTTTGGCTTTGTATTAGTTCCAACGTATTTCTTCCCCCTGATCTTGAAGTGCTTGTATGTCCAATTGTTCTTGGCTTTGTAATAAAATACCTAAACTTGATCGGGAGTCTGTGATTCTTAGGACTCATGGTAAATTGGAACTGCAATGTTTAAATGGCTAACGATTTCTCTCCCCTCCACACTTTCATGCTGATAAAAAGTGCCATTGAGCTGGAGTTCCAGAGCAGATCTAGAACATTTAAACCGGCTCCTTCATTTTCAAAACAGGTCAAGCACTAAAAATTAGGTCTCACTTGGTGAGCTTGAACCTCACAAAATGCCAAAGTCCAATTTCCACTTTTAACATTGAATAATACTCCTCCATGGTAGAATGCTGTTTCCCCAACACTGTTGTTCAGTTGGGTGGCTGTCATTTCTATTCATGTTGGCTCTCATGTTGACTTTAGTTCTTTACTAGATGAAAAATTAGAATTATACAATGAAGAAATGAGAATAAAAATCACTGAAACAGATTTGAAAATAATTAACTAAAGAATGAAGGAATGAATCCAAAAATAGTCTTAAAGCCTGTCATGATCCAATCTTTTTGAAAACTTGAGTTGTGTCTGTTGTGTTTGATGAGTAAAAGACTGTGTGCCGCAAATCAACAAAATAGGTTAGAAATTGCAACTGCAGGAGTCTTTGGATTTCAGATGCAGACCACACTGTTTGCGAGGCAAAGGTATCTTCCGCTGAGGTTAAAGACACCTCTTTCTGTGTTATTATTGTAACAAGCGTATTTAGCTTATCAAAGTATATATTTACCATTTCTATTTTCGACCATGAAACACTTTCAAACAATTTTCTGGGAGGATGATCTATTGTAATACAACAACATTTTACTGTTTTTTGAAAAGTTAACGAGAACATAAAACTGTTAAGTATTCTACAGCAGCTCTCATTTGTCCCTGTTAGATAAGAGCTATTCCTAGGAATATGTGATAAGAATGACTGAATGAACAGGTGTTGTAAATAATTTATAAGCAAGGCTAGGCAAAAGGTTACAACCCCCATGCCGAGTGATAGTGTTGCAGAGGAGTGAATAGCCTAGTGAATTAGTACATGCAGATGTGCTTATGAATGCTGGATTGTTATTTGTTAAGCATTAAAATTCGAGGGGAAAATTCCATTCATTCCTTTCTTTTAAAGAGTTGGCAGAACCATGTAGACCTCCTACCAACTATTGGGCTGATTTGTTCCCCTCTCAAACAATCAATAAATCAATCAATCAATCAGTCAAGGTTTATATAAAGCGACTACTTACCCGTGAGGGTCTCAAGGTGCTGCCTCTCAGTTTCAGTTCTATCCTTTGAGGACACAAATCAAAATGTTTTATTGATCCACCATGAGGTAGTTTTAATTTTTCCTCCTACCACACTGCACTCTGCACTGTATACACACACCTCTTCAATTTCACATACCAACTTTTTAGCACCTCGCACCGAATTAGTTATTTTTTTTATAGAGCCCGAGAGTCTTCCTGGCACTCTTGCATTCAAAAGGGCTGGTATTTTCATAGACTACAAGCATTTTTGGTCTTTTTGTATACATTCAGAGACATGCTTGCCGGTTAAACTCCTCTAACACTCTTGGTATCTTGTGGGTCTGTTTGCTAAGAGTCCAGCAGTTTTAGAAAGAAATCTATTGATGCACACACCAGAATCTATTGGCAACAGAGTGCCCCTATCTGAATTCAATGCAGTCAAATTATGTGTTCCATTTTGAATCATGCCATTCAGGTGAATGTCAGTAATGTATCCTGCCATTGCTACCGTGAGAATTGTGTAAAATCAACTTTTGCAATAGATGGTTTCTTTAGATCTCTAGTTGACACAAACTTGTTGTTTGTTCAAAAATATAATTTCTTCTGGAATCATGCATGCTCTAAATAAAGACTCTGTACCTTAAATTTGCCAAAACTTGGTTCACCAAATACCTTTGTAATTTTTATTTTACTTCCTGTATTCATAATCGTGAACAGCAAGTGAATCAATGAAATATGCAGAATAAATGAACCTGTGAATGCTGTTCAGAATTTAGTTAAGTCGTTCTGGTTCTTGGGAGTATATGGGTCGGAACTGTCACCACTATTAAAACAAGGGAACATTTTCTTAAAGCTTCTCAGACTATTTATGAGCAGTCCCTACAATGTTCCCCTTGTATATAATTATTTATTTCTCAAGGACTAGCTGGTCTATGAAAGTAAAGGTGTCCATAATAATGAAAACAAAATAGCTCTTGGTAATTTTCAGCATTTAAATGATTCATTACTCTTCCCTATCTAAAATAGCATTGGAACATAGATCAGCCATACATTTTCTAACAGTATTTTTGTCCCATTATTTCACAAAGGGTTCAGGAATTATGATAACATCTAGGGACTTTTTCAAAACATAAGGCATTTGAATAATTTCTGTTGGATCCGTAATCTGATAAGGAGCCTTTTTGTAAACAACACCATCTAGCACAGGATATGCAGTGATGTTCACAGCATGATAATCCCAATGTGTTCTGTGAGAAGCATGCAGCTATAATTCCTGAACCAGAGTAAACTGCACTGCCCTATCATGAATATAGTTCCTGCCTGTGCTTAAGTAGCAAAATTATAATCAATAACATATTCCACATTAATAAGGAAAAACTCCACCAGCAATCCTGATGTATGACCATAGTGGCAAAAGGTATCCGTTGTGCAACCAAAAGGAAGCAAAAAGCCTTCTGTAATGTAAAAATCCCCTAATGCAGTGAAATCCCTCTTATCCTCTAATTTCACTACATTAAAGGATTTTAATCTTCATGTAAACGATCTCACTTGCGTTCAAGCGATGCAGATGGTTTCCTCGCTGGGAGGCGCAAATCTGCCACAACTTGTGAATTGCCCTACCCATAAAGCAGGGCATACCCTTGACCTGATATTTTCTAATATCTCGTCAATGAGAACCGAAATGCTAGGTGGTGTGGCCAGACCATTTTCTTATCCCTTTTTCTTTTAACCTGGCAAAAAAAAACTTGCCTGAGAGTGCCAGATACTTTCTAAAGAGAAATTGTAAGAAGCTGAGAGACGAATGCTTATGCCCGATTCTGTTAGTCTTTATCGCTAGACCCTAATATAGATACTCTGGCCCTACATAACTGGATTGCTACTTCAGTAGAATCTGCGGCACCAGCCAGAGTTACAAAATCTATGAGGAAATCTCCCTCAGCACCATGGTTTTCTGAGTTGCATAGGTCTATGAAAAGCAAGTGTAAGCGCTTGGAACGACAATGGAGGATGGAGTATGATACCCCGCCAAAATGACATATAAGAAATCTTTGAAGGTTATGCGTAAACTCATGAAGGAGGCAAGGAGAGATCACATTGCCAAGTGTGTTGACACCTCCGACACACCGGGCAAGGCTATATTTAAGGTGGTCAACTCTTCCCTCAAACCACGCGAGCTGGTCATCGACGCTCAGCCGTCTTTTGCACTGTGCAAGAGAATCTCAAACTTTTTTGATGATAAAATCAGTAAGGTCTATAATTCCTTCTCTGATACAACTACTACGGTTAAATTTGACATTGTAGCTGGAAAAATGCCCTTGCCTCTCCTCTCTGAATTCACCACTATCTCTCAGAAGGAAGCTCTGATTGGGATCCAGGGCTGCAAGTCTGGCTCGCCGGAAGATCCGTGCCCCCGCAAACTTTGAACAGAGTTGGCAACTTCCACGAGCAATGCGCTGTCCAAAATCTGGAACACTTCCCTTTCCTCTGGCACTTTCCCTGATCTCTGGAAGCATGCCACTTTACTTCCCCTTACAAAGAAACCCAATATAGATTCAGGGGAGCTAAACAATTATAGACCAATTGCTCTGTTGCCAGCCCCAGCACAAATGCTGGAAAAGTTAGTTCAGCGGTAACTGGCCAATTTAATCGAAAGCCACAATATCCTGCATGATACCCAATCTGGCTTCCGAGCTGGGTTTAGGACAGAGAGCGCTATTAGAGGTAGCTGATTCAATAAGAATGGCATTGGACTCAGGGCCATCAGCTATGCTGGTGCTCCTGGATCTCTCTGCAGCATTCGATACTGTAGACCACTCTATACTGATGCAATGTCTTCTGGACAGCAGAGTTAATGGCACAGTCCTGGCCTGGTTGAAGTCCTTCCTCCACTTGTGTACTCAAAGGGTGGCCCTACAACCGTATCAATCCACCCGCAAGTATTTATGGTGCGGGGTACCACAGGGGTCAGCCCTAAGCCCGCTACTGTTCAACGTACATCTGGCCCCCCTATTTACTCTGATAGCCAACTGGGGAGTGAAGGCAATTTCCTATGCCGACGACACCAAGCTGGTCTTCCCGTTCAAGGATCAAACTGAAGACTCTTTTAAGTGCTTCAAAGGCTGTTTAAAAGATATAGCAGGCTGGATGAATAAACACAAACTCAAATTGTATGCCGATAAAACTGAAGTGGTGTTCTTCGGCAAAACTCAGACACCAGCCACAGACTTGTGGTGTCCTGAGGAAATGGGTTTACCACCTGTACCAGCGGGATATGTAAAAAATGTGGCTATAAAATGGCAGGCTGATTTATCCTTCTCTACCCAAATTCAGCAGGTTACAGATGCCTGCTTCAGTAGCTTGAGAAACCTGCGAAAATGTATACATCTTCTGCCTGAGAGCGGTTGCAGGACCGTAGTCCATGCCAAAGTAACTGCCTGCCTGGACTACGCAAACGGCCTCTATATCAGCTTACCGGCCTACCTAGTTAAGAAACTCCAAATGATCCAAAATGTGGCTGCAAGATTAATCAAATGTGTTCCTTTTCGGCAACACATCTCTCCGCATATTAGAGAACTACATTGGCTTCCAGTAGCCAAGAGAATCAAATTCAAGGCCTTGACCCTTGCATTTTGGGCTTTTCATGGATCATGCCCTTTGTATCTGAAACAGAGGCTGGGTGTCTACACGCAGTCGCATGCTTTGAGATCCTGCTCCCAGAAACTACTTTGCATTCCTCGAGTGAAGAAAAACCGGCTAGGTGGCAGATCTTTTATGTTTGGGGCATCCAAGCTGTGGAATTCCCTTTCCAACTCCTTGCGTCAGATTTCTTCTGAATCACAATTTAGGAAGGCAGTTAAAACCTGGCTTTTAAGCAGGTTTAATTTGTAGTGTCTTGATCATTGCCTGCCCCTGTGTGCCATTTATCGCTTCTAGTGCCGGGACACCTCCTAGGAGGTAGCTGTTCGCGCTCAATAAATAACTGTATTATTATTATTATTAATGGAGCAGGGTTTATTATTTCTCTTCTTTCTAAATCTGTATAAGAATCATCACCCTTACAGTACAATTTCTTGTAGCAGAATATTTTCAATTGATTTTGGTTCTGTTGGTGGCTCATAATAAACCACAGAAGTAGTTTCAATAGTAGGGATTGTTAAAGTTACAGCATCACTCATGGAAACTTTCACTTGGTATAAAGCTGGAGACACAGTATGTTCCTCTGACCCTGGAATAGGCTTAGAACTGTAGCATGGCTGTACTGTTCTTGGGATAGCTCTTGCAGCTACTTTAAGAAGCTTGCTATCAGCAACATGGTGTCCGCGGATATCTGCTGAATTGAATCAGCCACATATTGCTTCTTAATGTGGTCAATACACACCTTCCTGTTTTTCTTTTAACCAGGCAATGGCAGCAAGATTACTGTTCAAATGCCTTCTACCACAAGAAATGGATTAGGTGGTCCATAAAATTGCCTGAAGACTTATTACTCTGGGATCTTTTGTCGCACTAACTCTCGTACTTTGGGGAGTCAAAAAGCAGCAACTTTATAAATCATATTTTCGTCGATGGTGTCAAATTTGTTCACATTGGATAATGTTGTTTTAATTTCTTAAAAGTTCTGTAACAGAGTGAACCATATCGAAGGATGAGGTTTTTTTAACTCTCCAACGTTTCCAGATACTTCAAGATGGGGCATATACATTGTTACTTCTAGGAGCATTTTATATGAGGTGTGACTACCTAATGTTGTGTAGTTCCCACTAATCAGTAGGATCTGTGCGTTCGTGGACAACATAAACTTTGGGTGTGGTGCCTAGACTGATTCTATGCCTCCCGAGTATATGTTGACCTAGAGACTAGCTAGCTCACAGTGCCACCATAATCCCCTCTAATCTTAAAAGGGAGCGAATGGTTTTGTGCAACCACTTGACATGACAATCCTGACCCCTCAGGGACCGTTGTAAGAGACCTAGAAGCCTTTCGCTCAGTCACTCATGCGCTCTTGTTCTCAGAGAAGTATACAGAGTATAGAAAATGGGAAATTCTAAATTTTATGTATTGAACCAGTTATTCTTGTATAGAGTACCTGTGCTGTGATGATCAATAGACAGAAACATATGAAAGTTACTAGGGGCACCAGAATAGTAAATAGCAAGTATAGTTCCACCATGGAGCTAAGAACAGTGTATATAAGCAGACATATAAAACAAGGTGCTAATTAGGCGTACTCCTTAATATGCAATCCCACCGTATGTGTTTCTAGTGTGTGTGTGTGTAGCCAAGAATCTCCCCACAGGATGATCAAATCCCATTACCTGGTGGGACAGAATGTAGGACCTCGTCTTTGTCATGAAATGGACACGCCTCAGGGAGATGTTAGGCAGCTGCTTGGTGCAGCATCAGCATGCAGGAACCTCTGGATGTCAGTAGAAGTGTCTCCTCTAGCTAACTACCAGAAATGCTTATTTATTTATAAGAAAACGCACCCTTGCGATGTATATACAGATTAGCATTGTTGTGGGTTGCAGATAGCCCTGTTGCCCCATGGATGAAGATAGAATGACATAGTACAGCATGTGTAAAGGCCTTGTACTCCGTGTTCAAGGCATCATGATAATGTTGGGCAAAGCTAAATGTGTAAGCAAAGCAGTTTCAAATAAACTAATCCAACATTGTCACACACTCAAATATGTGCAAACGGTTATCATAAAATGTTATTGTTCAGAAAGAGGGCAATGTAAGAAAATGTGCAGGATTTTTACAGGGGCCTAACAGAGGCACATACCACTAATGCTCCTCTAGGCAAGTTATTTAGTGCTCCCTGAACCTGATACAAATTATGCAGCCAGGTGGATGTTGTATATATTAACCTAGCTGTCAAGTGTACCATTAGCGCTTTCCATTAATCCATTTGATACATCCATAGACGTCTTAATGTCAAATGCAGGACCATTATCCGAATGAAAGGTATGAACTGATCTCTTTGTTACTAGGTACTGCAATCATTTATGGCCATTCTTCTGTGTCCAAACCCAATGGAATCTGGAGCATGAATTGATAGCAATTAATATATATATTTATACTGGTAAACACTCAGGTTTATCCCCTCAATGGTTTATCAAGGAAAGTAAGAAGACTCTGCCCTAGTTTTGCAACAATTGAATGTTTTATCTGTTGACAAATGGTGCATTGCCACACGTATTATTTTATAAGCTTTAGTAAACATGGCCACCAGTACAGCTGCTGTACTATTGAAACAATAGCACTAATGCAATCATGAGTAAAAGCTATCCCCTCCTGAACTGCTCTGATAAAATCTATAATATGTCTACCTGTTATGCTATGTGATGTTTTCTTGCAGAGCGCACATATTGCCTGGATAGGTATCCTGGTGCCTCAGAGAAGGGCTAGGTTGCTTCCTTGCTGGGTCCTATAGGAAGAGCCATGTTTTCAGTTTCTTCTGAAATTCTAGGACTGAGCTGGCAGCTCCAAAATGAAGGGCAGTTTGTTCCTGGCTTTAAGAGCGAGGTATGAGAAGGTGTGGCTGCTAATTATGGCTCTTTAGATGCAAGAGATGGAAGTGAAAAGAAAGCTGACCGACTGAAGGTGTCTGTTGGGTGTAAAAGCTGATGTAACCGGTCAGTTAAGCAGGACCTAGGTTGGGCAGAGCTTTTTCTTGACAAACCTCCTGTAGTACCCCGTGAGTCCTAAAAAGGATCTCACCTGTGTCTGAGTCTTTGGGGGTTCCCATGCCAGGATGGTATCAATCGTGAGTTGTAGGGGCGCTACCTGGCCTCTTCCTACCTGGTGACCCAAGTACACCACGGAACCCTGCCTGATCTGGCACTTGCTCGCCTTGATCGTGAGGCCTGCCTTGCGCAGTGCCATCACTTCCCAGAGGTGCTGCAGATGCTCTTCCCAACTGGCGCTGAACACTGCAATGGCATCCAGGTAGGTGGCACTCAAATCCTCCAGCGCAGCCAACACCTGGTTGACAAACCTCTGAAAGGTGGCAGGGGCATTCTTCATCCCAAACGGCATAACCCGGAATTGGTAGTGCCCATCTGGTGTGGAGAATGCCGACCTCTCCTTAGCCCCATCATTCAAGGTGATCTGCCAGTAACCAGATGTCAAATCAAACATGCTGAGGTACCGTGCAGCCCCTAGCCGATCAATGAGCTCCTCAGCTCTGGAGATGGGGTGTGCATCAGTCCTGGTGACTGAATTGAGCCCTCTGTAGTCCACACAGAACCGGAGTTCAGGTGTGGCACCCGGCTAGGGGACCAAGACTACTGGGCTGGCCCAAGGACTGTTTAAGGACTCAATTACCCCTAAAGCAAACATTTTGGAGATTTCCTCCTTAATGTAAGCCCTAACCTTGTCAATCACTCTGTAAGCCTTGTGCTTCACAGGAGGACTGTCTCCAGTGTCCACATCATGGACGCACCACTCTGTGACACCAGGAACCGAGAAAAATAGATCAGAGAATTGCCCCAACAGTTGGCGACAATCTTGCTTCTGATCAGGGGTCAGTGTGGCAGAGAGGCTGACACCATCCACTGACCCATCTTGCTCTGTTGCAGACAGGAGGTCAGGAAGAGGCTCGGTCTCCTCCTCCATTCCATCATCCATTGCTAGGAGCATGCCCACTTCGGACCTTGTGGGGCTTTAGGCGGTTAACATGCAAGACCCGAAAGGGGTTCCTGGGAGACCGCAAGTTCACCAGAGAAGTGACATCACTCTTGCGCTCCACCACCTCATATGGACCGGTGCACCTGTCCTGGAGTGCACAAGGCTCTACAGGGGCTATGACCCAAACTTTCTGTCCAGGCTTGAGGTTCGGTAATTCTCGAGTCTGACTCCATTTTGTTCTGTGCCACCATTTTGTGTTGCCTTCACGTAGGCCTGTAAAGGTAGCCTGGCGAACAAAGTGGCCTGGCCTTCTTAGTTCATGTATACATTAACTAGGTTTCTTTTTGACTCTGAAATGAACTGTAAGAAAGTGACCTCTTCACCTGAAACTGACCTCGCAAAGCCAATTTCCCTGATCGATCTTTGTCTGAGATTGCCAATCAATGTTCAGGACATCGTTAACTTTTTAGTTTCCTTGCACATGCCTTATCTTGTTCAGCATCTGTTGCTGTTTCTTTTTTTATGTTTCTTCATTACATGGGTTATGCTTTCAATTATAGGTTTGTCCGGCTTGTGGAGATTGAATTTGGGACATTCCTAATAATTAACTTTTGGGTTGGGATACTGTAAATTGAGTTTTTGCTATGTGATACTTTGTTTGAAAATGTATCTTATTGGCTAGAATTTTGTGCAGTGGGTGTACATTTATAATATGAATATTGGGTATAAAAGGAGACGTCTCGCCTTAGTAAAATGAGCAGTCTCCTGAGAATTTACACCGTGATGTAGTTCTAGGATCACTGTTACTAGCTGCAGCTAATAAACTTGGTCTCTGACGCCATCCAGAAGTATTCCGTGTCTTTGAATACCAAGACAGGTGAACTCGAAGATCTTAGGTGTGCCCCTGACGCCGCTGGGTTAAACCCCGGTTCTTCAACTGGCGCCCAACGTGGGGCGACTTCAGCGGTACTGGTCCAACCCCGAAGATTGTGAGGAGCCCTGTGAGGAAATTCTGGAGGACGGCCGCCACTTCATTGACCCCTGCATGTCGACGTGGACCGAAGGTTTTTTTCTGCGAGGCTTCCCCTTTCCGACGGCTGAGAAGGACTGCTGCCCTGACTGTCACCCTGTCTTGAACCCTCTTGTGATGATTTGTAAGGCGAGACGTTAGACGGTCTTCTGGTGGCGTGACAGACATTTTGGTTAAGTATAAGTGGGTCGCTCCCATGACTTTGTTTTGTTTCTTGGTTTTGATTCGGCCATTGCAATAGTCGAAGCCGAGGCGTTCGTATATTTATGAGTGTATCATTTTTGATAACCCCTTGAAGTTTGAAGCAAGACTAGTGAGCTAAAGATGCCTGGTTTGGCCAAAATTAGGAAGGGGAGAGGAGTTGGCCTAATGGCTAGGGCGCTCAACCTCGGACCTGGGGATCTGGGTTCGAGTCTCGGTAACGACGCCAAAACCTCCTGTGATTCTGGGCAAATCACTTAATCTCCCCGTGCCTAAAATGAAAGTGTGTCCTCATGTAACGTAACTGGAAAATGTGTAAAGCGCTCTGATACCTGATTCGGTTCGGGTCTAGTTCGCGCTATATAAAACTCTGCAAAAAAAGTTTTTGTTGTAGTTGTAATAAGGATTCCCGATTGGAGGATTTGTGTCCGATACCTCCGGTTGGAACTCCAACTTATGAGCTCTATTCAAAGCATGGTGTGGGTCCCATTACCTTTAATGAAGTATGGGTCCGTTATACAAAGAAAGATGGTGTTTTACGATGGCCCCAACATGGTAGTTTTGAATCAGATGTTTTAGATAACCTAGAGGTTGCGCTATTTAAGAAGAAAGCCCGACCGGCGATGTTTGACTCTTTCCGCCTTTGGCGTAAGGAAGCCAAACAGCGAGAAATTAAGCAAGCTAAGAGAGATAGGAAGGAAAGGACTATGTCGGTAATGCAAGCTGCTAGGCAGTTTAAGGAAGAAGAAGAAGATCGTGCGATTGAAGTGTCAGATAGACAACATTGCATGGCCATTGACAAATGTTACCCGGCTTTGCCACCTCCCCTTTCAAATGTGACTGAAGACCCTGAAAAGGATCCTTTGATGTCAAATTTACTGAGATTACCATCCCCTTATGTGCAGGGTGCTACTGCACCTCCGTTACCTCCAGTTGTTGCACCCCTTGTTGTCGTTCAACCCCCTGTTGTTGTTCAGCCATCTGTTGCTTCACAGGTGGTTCTTCCTCCCGCGGCGCAGCCCCCTCCAGGGCCGCCAGCTTTGTCACCAGCCTTGCCTCAAACTCCTTTGCCTTACACTCCTTTATCCTCGACATCTCTTATTTCGGTCCCTACGTCTCTCTTGCCTCAAAACACTTTGTCAACTTCTTCTCCTTCTGCTCGGCAACGAATGACTGAGACTGTCACTAGTCTTTTGTCTCCTTTCTTTGGGTCACTGAATATGACCCCTGTTTCTGAACGTAAGCAGAGACGTCAGCTTCCTGGTCCCGAAGAGCGGGCAGTGTTAGATCTCCTTGCTCGTAGATGGGTTTCGAATGCCTCCAAGTACGGTCCAGAAGTGGTTATTGATATCTTTCTACAGTGGGAGGCACCAAAACAAAGGTATGTTTTTGATGTCATGTGTACCTTCCTTCGTCAGGAGTGGGAAGATAATGAGTTGGGTTCAATTCCACTGGAATTGATTAATGTTCAGTCTGAATTTGCTAAAGGAACGATAGTGGGTTCCGATGTTGAGGAAGCGGTAGAGACACTACTCACTTTTAGGTCTAGACTTCCACCTCAGTCATTGTTCGAACCTGACCCTTCTGTTAGGAGAAAAGTGAAGCAGTATCCTATGAGAGAGGTTCCCCCTGTATGGAGAGAGGCAGTTGTGGCTGATGCCGCTCATGGTATTGTGGCTGCACCGGCTCATTTTCAGCGAGTGTGGGTACATGTGCCTTGGAAGAGAGCTGAGGTCCTGGCTCTTAAGCAGACCTTGCCTGATCCCCGTAAAAATCCTGCTGGTTATTACAAGGAGTTGTCTCAGACAGTTGATGCATGTGTTATGAATTTAGCTGACATAGATATGTTGATGGGTAATGTAGTTCCTCAACCCTTGTGGGCGGAGATCCGTCACGAGGATCACGCGCCAGAGTTAGGAGATTCGTGGGTTATTATTACTGCTGCAGATGGTCGGCAGGTAGGAGGTGCCAAACCTGAACCCTTAGTTGCAGAACTACCTGGTAGGATTATTAATTTAATGAAAACTATGATGCCTCCTTTGCGAGTGAATTGGGACAAGTTAGCAGCATGCAAACAAAAGAAAGATGAGAGTGTGTCTGATTTCTTCACTAGGTTTGAGGAAACATTCATTGATCATGTTATGTTATGTTATGTTAATTTTTTATTTATGCAGCGCTCGTACGCCCATAGGCTTCATGGCGCTATTTTTTGAGACACAACATAGCATCTAGGTACTTTGTGCAAAGGTAGGTTGAACCTCAGTTTAATTAAGATAAGCTTGTCTAAAAAGCAAAGTTTTAAATGCCTGTCTGAAGGCAAGAAGATCGTTACTCAGTTTCAGCGATAACGGTAAGGAGTTCCATAAAGAGGAAGCAAGAAAATGGAAACTACTACCGCCCTGACGCTTTTTCCTATATGAGGGAATCATTAGCAATTCTTGGTGGGCCGATCTAAGATTTCGTGAGGGGATATATTTGCCAACCAAATTCCTAATGAATTTCGGGCCTTTACCCTGCAAGGCCTTAAAAATGATACAACCGGCTTTGAAAGTGACTCTCTTAGCTACTGGCAGCCAGTGAAGTTTTTCTAATCCTGATCTAATGGATTGCCATTTAGGTTGCTTACAAATAAGCCTGGCTGCCTGATTTTGAACATATTGTAGTCTCTTCAACTGACCTACTGGGAGACCAAGGTATAGGCTATTTGAGAAATCAATCCGCGATAATATTAATGCAGTAATTGCCTGAATCAAGGCAGATTGAGTTAAGAGATGGGATATTTTCTTTATCTTTCTTAGTTGAAAGAAACTGGTTGAGACTACCATCCCTATGTGGCTTTTTAGTGAAAGATCCTCACTGAGAGTCACCCCTAAGCTCTTAACTGTGTGGGACTTAATGGGTGGAATTCCCATGTCTGATGGCCAAAAATGGGGACCCCAGCTAATTTCACTCTTCCCGGGCAAGATAAGATCTGTCTTGCCCGGGTTAAGTTTGAGGTGATTTAAGTTCATCCATCTCTGGATGTGAGACATAGTTTCCTGGAAATCCACCACAGCATCAGGGGAGTCCAGCGAGAAAACCAATTGCAGGTCGTCTGCATAATTAAAAATTGTAACTCTCCGATTTTTCAGAGAATGCAATAAAGGGCGTAAATATAAATTAAAAAGTAATGGGGAAAGGGATGATCCCTGGGGGACACCACAGGTAGAGCCAATTTTTGGTGATGTGAATGACCCCAGTCTAACTAACTGAGTACGTTCAGAGATAAAAGATTCTAGCCAACTCAGGGCAGGGCCCCTGAGGCCGGCCTGCTCGACACGGTTGACATGTCCTGACCATAGTGGTCAGGACATGAGTACAGAAGGTGGTCAGAGGTTGTTTGTAGATAAGTTTGTTTTTAATTTACTTCCTGAACTTTCTAATAAGTTAAAGGACGCTGAGAGTTCATGGGCAGTTTCTTCTTCGGCCCAGATATTGGCTACTGCACAATACTATGAGAATAGAGATAAAGATGAGAAGGATAAAGTAGAGCAGAAGACTAGAGGATTAAAAACAAAAGTTTTTCTGCAGCAGGCTTATCCGCCTTGCCCTAATCAGCGTCAGTTTCAGCAACCCCCACAGTTTCAGAAACTGTTGCAAAAGCCTGAGTCTTTTGCTTCGCGAATCCCGCTAGGCCCTAATCAGTGTGCTTATTGTAAAGAGGAAGGTCACTTCAAGAATAGTTGCCCGATCTTGCTACAGCGTGCAAATGGTATGTCTGGTCTGAGAGGTCGTAGTGGTTACCAACAAGTACCTAGGGGTAGGGGATGTGGTACGTTTCCCCAGAATGAACGTTCCTTTTCCCCATAGAATTCTATAAATTATATTGACCAACAGAATGTTCCGACCGTCGAGTCCGCTCAGTACTACACTGATGATTATTATGTTGGAAGTGAGAGTGCTGGTTTTAATGATAGTTAGGACAGCCATGGACAAAGGGAGGGAGTAGTGTCAGTTCCAGTAGACCAGAGTGGACCTTATGTTGAAGTGATTACATCAGGTGTGGCAGAACCTTTTCTTTTGGATACTGGTACAGCAAAGAGTTCTATTATGCACTCTAAACTCCCTGACGCACCTTTGTCTGGCTTGACTAATGTTTCGGTAGGATTTTCTGGCGCCCCTGTTCGTAACCCGGTTTCTTGTCCTTTGCCCCTTTCTATTGGTCCTTGTGAATTGGAGGCTCCCCTTATTCTAACGACTGGCTGTGGTGAGAATTTGTTGGGTTTGGACTTGTTAAAAAGATTGCATGCGACATTACATTTTTCTCCTTTGGGAGTACATCTTACAGTGGGTAAGAAAGTGATTTCCCCGATGTATCTGTCTAAGGATCGCCTTCCACTGGAACTGCGTTCTTTCCCTGACACACTTTGGGCTACAGGTCCTAATGATGTTGGTCTCTTGCAGATTCCACCCTACGTTGTTACCCTTAAGTCGAATGCTAAATTACCTCGCATTCCTCAGTACAAAATTTCCAGTGATGGCGAAAGAGCTGTTTTAGCGATTATCTATGATTTGGTTGAGAAAGGTGTGGTTGAAGAAACGGGAGGTAATGTGTGTAATAGTCCTGTTCTGCCTGTCCTTAAGCGTACTGACTCTTCTCAGCCACCTGTGTATCGGTCTGTGATCGACCTTCGAGAGGTCAATAAGATTGTTGTGCCACAGTTTCCTGTTGTCCCAGACATTACTGCTTTATTGACTATGATCCCTGCCTCAGCTGCTTGGTTTTCTGTTATTGATCTGAAGAACGCTTTCTTCTGTATTCCGATTGCTGAAGAAAGTAGGGATATTTTTGGCTTCTCTTTAGGAGGCCGCAGTTTTCGGTTTAAACGCGCTCCTTAAGGTTATTGTGAGAGTCCCTCCATTTATAGTCAGGCTTTGAAAACTCAGCTTGATACTTTTGCATTTCCTTCTGGTGCTACTCTTATCCAGTATGTTGATGATCTGTTGGTTGCTGCTGACGATGAAGAGATTTGTAAAGAGGTTACTCTTTCTTTGTTGCGACACCTGTCTGACCTTCATCATAAAGTGTCACCTTCGAAGTTGCAGTATTGCAGACAAGAAGTGACCTACTTAGGTCATCTCTTGTCGAAGGAGGGAAGACTATTGACCCCAGAGCCTATTCAAGCGATTGCACAAATGACTGTGCCATGCACACAGAGAGAGGTGCGTGCCTTTTTAGGTATCACCTCGTATTGTAGACAGTGGATTCCGAATTTTTCTTTGCTGGCGAAACCTTTGTTGGTACTTACTCTTAAGGACATGCCATACCCTCTTCCTTGGTCTGACAAATGTCAGAAGAGTCTTTCTGAATTGCGTGATGCATTGTGTTCTGCTCTGGTGTTGGGTACCCCCGACTATATTAAACCTTTTACACTTTATGTAGACGAGAGAAAAGGTTGTGCGTTGTCAGTGTTGATGCAACAATTTGGAGACAAGCAGCGCCCATGTGCGTATTTTTCAGCCACTTTCGATCCGGTAGCTAGGGCGTTGCCTAGTTGTCTAAGAGCTGCAGCAGCGCCTGTTTCTATCCGACAGTCTGCTGGTTTGGTATTGGATAATACATTGATTGTGTTGGTTCCACATGCAGTGGATACCCTATTGAACAGAACAAAGACTCAACATCTTACCAGTGCACGTTTGTCAGGTTATGAGTTGACGCTTTTGGCTAGCCATGTGCACATCAAGCGGTGCAACACATTGAATCCAGCTACATTGTTGCCAATTTTTGTAGAGACAGATGTTCAGGAACAGCATGACTGTTTTCTCCGTACAGAGGAGGAAACGAAGGGTAGAGTTGATCTGAAAGATACTCCTCTTTCGAATCCTGATGGTACCCTATGGGTAGATGGTTCGTGCTTTAAGCTTCCGAATGGAGAGACAACTGCAGCATATGCTGTCACAACTTTGCACACGATTGTTAAAACAGCACGTATTGCACAGAATTCAGCACAAGCAGCGGAGTTGATAGCATTGACTAGAGCGTGTGTGTTGTGAAAAGGAAAGAGAGTGAATGTTTTTACTGTTAGCCAATATGCATTTGGCGTGGCTCACAGTTTTGGTCGTTTGTGGAAAGAGAGAGGATTTCTTACTTCCCATGGTACGAAAATTCAGCATGGACAATTAGTGAGTGAACTTCTTGAATCACTTACTTTGCCGACCCAAATTGCGATAGTAAAGTGTAGTGCGCATAAGAAGGTTACGGATGATGTGGGTCGAGGGAATGCGTTTGTAGATGAAGTAGCGAGAGAAACAGCGAAAGATGTGACGAGTCGGATGTATGTTGCAAGTCCTGCCAGATGATTTGTGGATGGAGGAATGTGTGAAGATACAACAGAAAGTGTGAAGATGATTCAGGCAGAAGCTACTGAGAAAGAATTGAGTATGTGGAGAGAGAGTACGGGATGGATTCGACAGGCTGTTGGGTTGAGTTGTCAGAGCACCGGCGATGGTTGTTGCCGGATGCATATGTGCTCCCGGTGGTTACTATGGCTCATGGGCTGGCTCACATTAGTTCAAAAGGGATATGGGTTCCACAGGGTTCTGTGTTGAGCCCCACGTTATTTAACATCTTTATGTCCCCTTTGGCGGCCTTGGTGGAGGCGTACGGGGCCCAGATCGTCTCGTACGCCGACGACACGCAACTCCTCTTCACTTGCGGGAAGGATCAAGAGTTTGATGGAGAGAGAATCCGGGACTGCCTTGCGCTGGTCTTCGACTGGTTCCAGCGGAACAGTCTGAGGGCCAACTCGGGCAAGTCCGAGATTTTATTTTTTGGTTGCGTGGTCGATCCGGTGTGGCAGCATTGGTGGCCGTCCGACATGAGCCCTCCTGCACAGTCCTCCGTGGTGGCCAAAAATTTGGGCGTCAAGCTAGACAACCAGCTGTCGCTACGAATTCATATTCTTGGCCTGGCGGGCACCTGCTATGGAATACTAAAAATGCTCCGCAAATTCTTGCCCCTGTTGTCCGAGGAGCATAGGAGGATTACTGTCCAGGCTCTCGTCGGCTCGAGGCTAGACTATGCCAATGCTCTTTTTCTTGGCCTCCCCGATTACTTGGTCCAGCGCCTTCAGGTGGTGCAGAACTCTGCTGCCCGGGCGATTTTTGGCCTAGGGAGACGAGCTCGAGCTTCTGGGTTGCTCCAGACGCTTCATTGGCTCCCCATTAGGAAGCGGATCCAGTTTAAATCCCTGACCCTGATGTATAAATCTCTGCATGGATCAGGAGCTGGATATCTACAGCGGAGATTGACTTTCTATCGTCCAGTCCGTTCCCTCCGTTCGGAATCCCTCTTTAAAGCTGTGGTCCCGCGGGTGAGGAAGGCCCGTGCGGGAGGGCGGTCTTTTAGCTGCAGAGCCCCCCAGCTTTGGAATCTGCTTCCACTTTCTCTCCGTAGTACTGCCAACTTGCTCCAGTTTAGGAAGGGCCTGAAGACTTGGCTTTTTAATTCTTAGTCTGTTTTACTGTCTACTTTTTTGTTTTTCTGATGTCTGTTTTTAGCTGTGTTGTGTTATTTCATTATGAGTTTATGGTGGAAAGCGTCGGGACACTCCTACCGAGTAGCCGTACGCTATATTAAAGCTATATAACATAACATAACATAACAACATATGTAAGTTGTTGGCTCCGGTATGGCAGAATGGTAGAATTCCTAAGTGTGCTGAGAATTTGGTTAAACACTGCATGATTTGATTGATGCATAATCCCGGAAAGGGAACCCCAACTCCAGAGGGTCATTTTGCCCCTCCAACGTATCCGTTTGAGGTGCTGTAGATAGACTACATTCATAAGGAAAGATGCAATAACTTGAAGTATGTACTTGTGGTTGTTTGTGCCTTTTCCAGATGGATAGAGGCCTACCCCCTAAAGGATAATACTGCCTTGTCTACAGCCAATGTTTTGCTCAAAGAATTTTTTACCAGATATGGCTTGCCGAGGATGGTATGTAGTGATAATGGAAGTGAATTTCTCGGTCAGATTATGAGGAAAGTATGTGCGGGTCTGGGTATTAAACAGAAATTTCATGCTGCGAATCACCCCCAGTCAGCAGGCCTGGTTGAGTGCTATAATAGCACTCTGAAGCTGAAGTTGGCCAAGGTGCAAGCGAGCTCTGGTCTTACATGGCCCGATGCCTTACCATTGTCACTTTTGTCCACGAGAACGACAGTACATTCTCGCGTGGGACTTAGCCCATACAAGATTGTTTTTGGACGCCCGGCGAATGTCTGGGGTGTGCCGAGGCCTAAGAAGTACAGTGATATAGAGTACCCTATGTTGGTTAACTACTTACATGATTTGAGTGCTAAATTGCGTGTTCTTCACCAACAGGTCCATGACACTTTGCCTTCAGTTTCTGTAGATGCAGGCTACACGATCCAACCTGGCGACTGGATTCTAACCAGGAATTTCCAGAGGTCAAAGAACTTGGAATCAAGATGGACAGTCCATACCAAGTCCTGTTATCAACTCGGACTTCTATAACGGTGTTCGGCAAGAAAAACTGGGTACATGGTACCCATTGCAAGAAGATACCTTTGCCCTTACCGTACGATAAGTGGGTCCCGGAAGGTGTTGCCGATTCCGAGAGTGAAAGGGTTCCAAGATTTGTACATTTTAGCGATGCACATCTGGAATCGACTCAGTCAGAATGTGTGGATAATGAAGTCTTGCAAGAAGCTGTGCCGCCGTGTTTGAGATTTGATACTACGCATCCAGAGACACTCTTTCAGGATCAAACTTTGCCTGGTAAAGAACGCTACAACTTAAGGTCTAAAAAGGACAAATAAAATCTGAATTTTTTTGTGAATTACACTCTTTCAGACAAGAGACTATTTTTCTTTTCTTTTTTGAGCCACCATTCGGGTTCAGCTGCAGGGTCGCGGTATACGACTTAAGGGGTGGCCCGCGTATTAACGAAAGGTCTGCGGTTCTAGGGACGTCTAGGACGCCTGGACGCACACTTGAGTGAAGAAGGAAAATTGCTGCGAGCAGCACGTTAGAGGATGGAGTCTGTTGTAACTGAAAGAGATGTTGAGAGAATAGATCTTAAGACAAGATTTTGTACATTGATATATAGCAAATGTTTTATAATATTGTGTTTTTTGATGTTTTTAAGTATCACATTAGCTTGTGTGGGTTGGATTGTCTATGTTACACAACAGACATCTGCACCCACCTCCCAACCTATGCTTTCTTTCACTACTGTTTCTTTGCACCAGTTTTATACGTTGCCTGAACATGAATAAACAAGGAGATCAGAATTTGTCAACAACTCGTTCATACAGTTGTTGCATCAGCATCAGTTAGTAGTAAATACCACTAATTGTTGGGTTTGTGGTCTTATGCCTCATACGACAGATAAAGGTATGCCATATTTGGTTTTGCCTTTTTCTTTTAATGGGTCTGTGTGGGCTTTACAGACCATGTTTATCTATGCAAATGAGGTACGCCCCTTACGTTCCCTTAAAGATAACTCCAGCAATAGTGCCTTGATAAGGTGAATAGTAGCTATGATCCGAGATATTGATGCATATAATGCTATCCCTAAGGATGAGGTGCAGGCTTATGTTGGTTGGAACGTGACTGGATATAGTACTAGCTTGACAGAGAAGGAGAGACGAAAAAGGTCTCCCCCTATTTGGATTGTACCCCACCGAGGCCATTTTTGTTTGCAAGGTACTGGTCGGAATTCGAAAGCTCAGCTAGGTAAGAGTGTGTGTGCTCAAACCTATGTCTATTCATCCCGGACTTCTCCATCGTTTGTGCCAGCTAAAGGCACATATTTTGTTTGTCATGACAGAGCCTACACATGGTTGCCACCTGATTTTTCAGGAACATGTTATGTGGCGTTTTTGCTTCCCCCTACATACACTACTGCTTCAGACTATCATAGAACGAGATATGGTAGAGGTGTCTTCAATAAGGAAGATACTGCAGCACACGAAGATTTCTTCAAAGGATTCCTGTCCTTTTGGGGTCCTATGATCAATAGTAGGCATATTCGACAGCTTGTCCGCGTTGTTGAAGCTACTATTATTGAGACAGCAGGTACTCTTAGTAATGTTACAGCTGAGCTTCAAACGGACCGCCTTATGACTTTGCAGAATCGTATGGTATTAGACATCATACTTGCAGATCGAGGAGGAGTATGTAAATTGATTGGATCCAGTTCCTGTGTCTACATAGCAGATAATGCCCCTACAGTGTACCAAGCCATCTCTAGGTTGCATAAGATCTCTGAGTCTATTCATGAAGACGAAGGAGACTGGTCATTGACGGGATGGTTTTGGGGACTGCTGTCCAAATGGGGATGGAAGATTCTGACATTCCTTGGTATGGTTTTAGCCATCCTTTTCTCTTGTTGTCTTTGCATCCAGTGTGGTCCCGCCATTTGTAGTCTTTGTGCTACTATGTGTGTTCGGAGATCTGTCCCGAAAGAAATAGAGAATAATAAACTGATGCTACAGCAACACTTTGATGACCTAATGAATATCGATATAGACCTAGATTCAGATTAACATGAGTCTTAGGTTATTGCCTACG
The DNA here is from genome assembly GCF_964261635.1 of Lissotriton helveticus. Lineage (NCBI taxonomy): Eukaryota > Metazoa > Chordata > Amphibia > Caudata > Salamandridae > Lissotriton > Lissotriton helveticus. The sequence goes on from NC_136059.1 coordinate 204,212,869, forward strand.
TAATGGCAAAAGGAGGGTCTGAGGTTCGGTAATTCTCGAGTCTGACTCCATTTTGTTCTGTGCCACCATTTTGTATTGCCTTCACTTTGGCCTGTAAAGGTAGCCTGGCGAACAAAGTGGCCTGGCCTTCTTAGTTCATGTATACCTTAACTAGGTTTCTTTTTGACTCTGAAATGAACTGTAAGAAAGTGACCTCTTCACCTGAAACTGACCTCGCAAAGCCAATTTCCCTGATCGATCTTTGTCTGAGATTGCTAATCAATGTTCAGGACATCGTTAACTTTTTAGTTTCCTTGCACATGCCTTATCTTGTTCAGCATCTGTTACTGTTTCTTTTTTTATGTTTCTTCATTACATGGGTTATGCTTTCAATTATAGGTTTGTCCGGCTTGTGGAGATTGAATTTGGGACATTCCTAATAATTAACTTTTGGGTTGGGATACTGTAAATTGAGTTTTTGCTATGTGATACTTTATTTGAAAATGTATCTTATTGGCTAGAATTTTGTACAGTGGGTGTACATTTATAATGTGAATATTGGGTATAAAAGGAGACGTCTCGCCTTAGTAAAATGAGCATTCTCCTGAGAATTTACACCGTGATGCATTTCTAGGATCACTGTTACTCGCTGCAGCTAATAAACATGGTCTCTGACGCCATCCAGAAGTATTCCGTGTCTTTGAATACCAAGACAGGTGAACTCGAAGATCTTAGGCGTGCCCCTGACGCCGCTGGGTTAAACCCCGGTTCTTCAGGCTGACGCTCAAGCAGAGTGGCATTCTGATCTTACCACTGCTTAATTTCCTCCTGGCTGGCTTCCAGATTCACCTGAGCGAGATCTCTGAAACACGAGTCTGGTTCCTAAAGTCCAGCATGTAATTATATACATCCTAGGGAGGTTTCCTGGGAGATTTCTCCCAGCCTTCCTTCACCAAACTCAAAGGTCCTCTTACCTGGTGACCATACAAAAGCTCAAAGGGGCTGAACCCTAGAGACTTTTGTGGTACCTCTCGGTAGGCAAACAGAAGGCATGGCAAGATGACGTCCCACTTACACATCATTGGTTCCTCAAGACCCATGATCATGCCTTCGAGGGTCCGGTTGAATCTTTCAACCAGCCCATTACCTTGTGGGTGGTAAGGAATGGTGAACTTGTAGGTAACACCACATTCCTTCCACAGAGACTTCATATAATTAGAAATGAAGTTTGTATCACGGTCAGACACCACCTCTCTGGGGAACCCCACATGGAAGAAGATCCCCATCAGTATACGTCCCACCACCGGGGCCGTCACTGTCCTGAGCGGAATGGCTTCCAGGTACCGGATAGCATGGTCCACCAAGACCTGTTGCCCATGCCTGTCTTTCAGTCCAGTGGCCCCACAATGTCAATCCTCACCCGTTGAAAGGGGGTGGTGACTACAGGGAAAGGTTGGAGAGGGGCCTTGTGCCTCCTTCTACTTTTTCCACTTGCCTGGTAAGTTTAACAGGTCCTACAATGAGTATCTGAACTCTTCCGCATCTGGGGCCAATAAAAGTGGGAGACACGCCTTTCAAAGGACTTTTTCTGCCCCAGATGACCAGCTAAAGGAACATCATGAGCCAAACCCAGTAGGAAGGCTCTGAAGCACTGGGGTACCACCAGCACATGGGCTGACCCAGGCTCAGCAACCTTAGGCTCGCTATACAGGAGACCGTTCTCCCAGTAGATCCAATGTTATCCAGACTGATCACCTGCTGCCTGGTTCGTGGCCTGTTGCATCAAACCCACAAAAGAGGGTCACTTCTGCTGTTCTTCACAAAATTCTTCCCTGGAGGGACCCCCTTCTTGCTGCCAATGGGTCAGCTCAGGTAGGTTCCCCAGTTCAGAAACTTGCTACCCTGTAGGTTCCAGGGCATCCCCCTCAAGGTCTGCCTCCTCCTGGGCCATGGAAACAATGGGGGCCGTGCCCCCTACCTCTTCTCTTTAAGGCAGGTCCTGGGCCAAATTTTCAGGCTCCAGGGTCTCTTGAACACCCTTAGCTGCCATAGACCGAGTGGTCACACATGCCCACTCTGGCAGACCCAACATCTCCAAATGCGCCTTCCTCTCCACCTTAGCCCAAGGGGAGCTTTCTAAATCATTGCCCAACAGACAATCAACAGGCATGGATGACCTCACAGCTACTTAAAGAGTACCAGAGACCCCCCCACTCAAAGGGAACTTGAGCCACTTTGCAATGGCTCTCTGTGTTGTCAGCGGCAACAACTGGGAAGAATGCATGAGGGACTACCTGCTCTTCAGACACCAAGTGACACTTGACAGCTGTCACACTTGCTCCTGTGTCTCTCAGAGCTTCCACTCTATGGCCATTCATGGTCACCCACTACCTGTATTTCTTAGTGTTATCAGGCAGCTGGGTTCTAGGGACCATCTCAAAGTCTCCTAATGAGACAAGGGACATTTCTGCGGGACCCCACCCACTTTGGGAATCCATCTCCTCCCCACCCAGGGCTACACTGGCCATTTGACAGGGTGGTGCATGGGGTGGCACATACTGACCCTTCGGAGGACACTGGGGGTCATACCAACGGTGTCCCACCTGCTTACACTGAAAGCAGGTAACAGGCCCCCTTTGAACAGGTTTACCTGTCGGGAGGCCTGACTTCTTCTCAGGGGGAGTCTGGAAACCCTTACCTTGGTTCCCTTGGGAATTACTTTGGGGAACTTTTTGGAACTCCCTCTGTTTATCCTTGTCCCCCCCCACTCTTCTGCTGGGGACCCTGCCCACCTTTGGCAGAGTCTCACAAAAGACCCTTGTGGACCCTGGTACTGACCCAGCGGTCCACCTCTTCAACAAGCTTTCTAGGGTTAGTCAACTTGCTATCAATAAGGTACTGGCGTAGTTCTGGAAAACAATTAGCAGACAAGTGCTCCCTAGCAATCAAATCATAAAGCGCTTGAAAATTATCAACATTGCTACCCCTCACCAACCATCCATAGCTCTGCAAAAGAAGGACACATATTCTACCCAAGTGGTTCCCTCCAGTTTCTTACAATTCCTGAACCTCTGTCTATAGAGCGCTGGAGTTAACCCATACCTTGTCATCAGTGCTTCTTTCATGTGGGCATAAGACTCCTATGAGTACTGGGAAAGTCTAACAAAGTATCCCTTTCTTCAGTTAAAAAACGACCCCACAAGCCAGCTTCCCAATTCTTCTGATGGACCCGGTGGGCCAACATTGCAATCCCATAGGCTGCAAACCACTGCCCAATATCTTCACCTTTGTGGAAATCTTTGATGACATCCTTGGGAATATGTACCCTGCCTTCTGAAGGCACAGATGGTGCGCTGCCACCAGAGGGATTGATTTCTAAGCCCTTGGCATTGATCTCTAACTCCCTCGACATCCTCTCATGATCCATTCTCATTCTCTCTCTTTCCAAAGACAACCTGTTATTCTCTGTTTCCCTCTGACTCTCCATCTTAAGCTTAGCCAACTCCAGCTTGAGTGCCCTATTTCTTTACCTGCCTTCCAACTCTCTGGGGGACAGGTCTTTGGAAGAGATACTGCTGTCAGGTGGGGACGGCACCCCTCCCCTGGCTGGAAACACTGGCCTATCAATTTGCCCATCTGCATCCCCAACTGGCTCTACCACAAGATCAGGGACATTTCTTGCTTCTACCCAGGCCCTCAGTGCCTTCTGGTAGTCTTCCTTTTTAGAAATGCCTGGTGTAACAACTTTCAATTTCCTGCAGAGATACTTGAGCTGTTTCACAGTGTAGGTGTCCAACCTCTCTTCCTCAAAATCAAGATCCATAGATGCAACAAATGCTGGTTTACTCATGATAGTAAGAATTGGGAGTTTTCAGGAAAAACTAACAGTCCAAGGAAAAAGATTCTATAAAAAAGTATGTGGTTGTGTTTGGTCTGCACTCACTAGTAGGGTACACCAATCACTGTATATGAAACACAAATGCAAAGTCCAAATCCTCACCGCTGACCACCGATGTTAGATCTGGGGGTCTCTAGTTGGCAATGGTATTCACCTTTGTCCAAATAGGGACCCTTATTTCTAAGTCAGGATAAGGGGATTACACTCCTTAATAACTCCTGCTCACCCCCTTGGTAGCTTGGCACGAGCAGACAGGCTTATCTCAGAGGCAGTGTGTTGAGCATTTGTGAATATACACAGTAATACAGTGAAAATACTACAGATGGACACAACACAGGTTTTATAAAAATAAGTATTCTTTATATAGACCTAAAACAAGACCACAAACGACAAAAATCCAGAATACTACACTTAAGATTGCTTAAGAGATGATTAAAGCTGCTTAGTTCAAGTTGTTGATAAATGCGGCAAAGTTCTCAACAAAGCACCTGAATGCGTAGCGCAAGGTAAACAAAAGGCTCACAAAAGGGGAGATGAGTCAGTTCTGTGATCCGGGGGAGATGATGCGTCGTGCCCCAATGCTTGCGCAGAGTAGGGGATGCGTCGTGATCCTTACCGGTGCGGAGGTGATGCGTAGATTCTCAGCCTGCGGGCCCGTTGCAGTGCGCAAGATGGTGCTTTGATGCAATGTGATGATCCGGTTGTGATGCGAGAAGATGGCGTCCTTGATGCAGCAATGCGATGACGACTCGATGACGCCCTGGCAGCCTTGCGAAGACTCTGTACTTTGGACCCGCGACATGCCCTGCGACACACTTCTCCGGCGATGCGATGGCGACTCTCACGATGGCGTCACGCTTCTCCGGTGATGCGACAGCAGGTAGCTTCGATGACCACACGCTTCCAGGGAGATGTGGCGAAGGCTTGCTTCTCCGGCGATGGGAAGATTTCAGCTGCGGCGGCGACACGCTTCTTCTCGATGCGTCGCGCTTCCAGCTCCCAGCGGCATGCAAGTGCCTGGAGTCAGAATTCCCAGTAAGGAAATTCAGTGGGGAGCTGAAGGTGAAGTCTTTTGTCCCTGAGACTTCAGCAGGAGGCAAGCACAGTTCAAGCCCTTGGAGAATATTCTGTAGATGAAAGTCCTTACAAAGTTCCTTCTCCTTTCCCTTGGCAATGAAGCAACCACTACAGGCCAACCCAGCAAACAGCACACTGGCAGAGGGGCAGTACAACTCTTGCAGCTTCCTTGGTTCTTCTCCTTGGCAGAAAGGTTTCTAATTTCTTGGGATCAGGGTCCCAATATTTATACCCCAAAATACTTTGTTTCGAGAAGGCAGAGAGGCCTCTGCCTAGTCCAAACCAGTTCCTGAGCACTTTGTTTACATGACTCTCTTCTTCCTTTCACTGTGCAGGGCAGAGACATCAACCGCTCCACAGGAGGTGGAGCCAGCACAGGGGAGGGAAGATACAGCTCTGGAGCACTCTGTTGACATGATTCCTTCTCTTTTTTTTTTTTTTTTTTTTTTTTATAGAGTTTTATATAGCGCGAACTTGAACCGAACCGAATCAGTTATCAGAGCGCTTTACATAGCACCAGTTACGTTACATGAGGACACACTTTCATTTATTTTTTTTTAGGCACGGGGAGATTAAGTGATTTGCCCAGAATCACAGGGGGTTTTTGGCGTCGTTACCGAGACTCGAACCAAGTTCCCCAGGTCCGAGGTCGAGCGCCTTAGCCGTTAGGCCAACCCCTCTCTCCTTTCACAGTGCAGGGCAGAGACATCAGACAAGCCACAGGAGGTGGAGCCAGCATTGTAGAGGGAAGGCCCAGCCCTATTCAGGTCCCAGGTGCAACTCCTCACTCCCATCTAGATGCATATCTCTTTATTCACCACCGGGCTGACCCAGCCTGTCTCCTGGAATCCCCCAGCCCTGTCACTCACAAACCCAGACAAGGAATACACAACCCTGCAGAGTCAGGCCTGGATAGTTAGGCAAGAAAATACCTACTTCATAAAAGTGGTGTTTTCAAACACAGAATATTAAAACCAACTTTACTAAAAGATGTATTTTATTATTCTGAGTTCAGGCATACTAAATTCGAATTTCTACCATGTTCCCTGAGTCAGTTAGGATTATAAGAATGTAATAATCTAACTGCCCATTCTGGCCTTTGAGAACAGGTAGCCTTCAATAGTAAAAAACTAAAGTGGCTGTAATTCACTATTAGAACATGCTACACACATCAGAGCATGTCCTACCTTAAACGTACAATGCACCCTGCCCTTGGGTCTACCATAGGGGTGTCTAATATGAAACAAAGGGAAGGTTTAGGGACTGGCAAGTGGGTGCACGTGGCCAAGTCGACATGGTAGTGCCAGACTGCTCACAGGCCTTGCAATGGCAGGCCTGAGACACACTTTACAAGCTGCTTCTGTGGGTGTCACAACCAGTGCTGCAAGCCCACCAGCAGCATTTGATTACAAGCCCTTGGCACACATGGTGCACTGTACTAGGGGCTGACAGATAAATCAAATAACCCAATCATGGAATAACCAATTAGTACATCAATTTAACATAGGGAACACTTGCACTGTGGCACTGATTAGCAGTGGCACAGTGCCCAAAGCATAAAACCAGTCAAAACATATCAGATCAGGGGAGGCAATCCGTCAAAATGGAAGGGAGACTCATGCCAATGATGCCAGGTCTAACAGTCATATGCTCACTTAGTAGTGTGTATACTATTTTGAGACATGACATGACATGACATGATGTATTATACCAACATTAAACCTATACAGTTATGATGTCTCCAGATTTGTTTAAGATCTAATGTCCTATTCCTTTTCCATGCATATATATTGTAACATATATTTCTGCATTTGACCAACATATCTTATTCTCATACAGTTGTAGGCACATACATATTACAGCATATGTCCTTTTGATTTGCCCTGTTAACAAAGCAAAAGTCTTTCAGTTCCATATAGCATAAAACCAATGTTGATAATGTGTCATTTTAGCTTAGCATAGGAATAACAATGCCCAACAATGTCCAAATCCACTACCTAAGATTGTTTAATAAGCGCTGGCTTTCATGGCCATATAGCTCATGAAGTGTCAAAGGTAAAAGTACATTTGTAATCCTGGAATTGCTGTTAAATCTGAAGCACATTTAAAATATGCGGCTGTACCTTGTGTTAGAAATAGTGTCTCTAGTTTCCAGTGGTTTGCACCCTGTCTAAGTAGGGTTCCTCACTCTAGTCAGGGTAAGGGAGTCACGCAGCTAAGATAACCTCTGCTCACCCCTTTGGCAGCTTGGCATGAGCAGTTAGGTTTATCTCAAAGGCAATGTGTAAAGTATTTGTATACACACACACGCACAGGCACACACACACACACAAACACACACACACACACACAGTGAAAACCCTACCAAAAGAAGTCAACACCAGTTTAGAAAAATAGCCAATATTTATCTGAATAAAACAAGACCAAAACAACAAACATCCAGCATACATGAGGCAAAATATAACTTTTGAAAGATTAGGCAAGTTTAGTCCATAGAAATCAATGGATGTCTTTGTTGTAGCACAATATACTGTAGATGTGTCAAAGATTAAAAACGATGAAAGGCGTTGGTTCCTTACTGACAGGGAAGGTGATGTGCTGGTTCCTTACCCGGGATGAAGTCCTGATCCTGGGCTCCACCCCTTCAGCATGGGATGACGCCTGGTGGCCCCCCGCCCTCCGAAACCTCCCGACCCAGACAGACCATGCACAAAACCTCGGCATCATACTGGACTCATCACTAGCTATGAACCGCCAGATCAGCGCCGTATCCTCGGTCAGCTTCAACACCCTGCACATACTCCGTAAACTTTCAGAAGGATCCCTTTCGAATCCAGAAAAATAGTCATGCACGCCCTTATCACTAGCAGACTGGACTACGTAAATGCCCTCTATGCCGGAATCAACAACACACTCCTTTACAAGCTCCAGGCCACCCAGAACGCTGCAGCCAGACTGATCCTAGACATCCCCCATCCATCACAACCACATCACCCAACACCTCTGCGATCTCCACCACTGGTTCCCCATCAAAAGAAGAATAACCTTCATGCTCTCCAAGCATGTATACAAGGCCCTCCACAAAATCGGACCAGCATACCAGGATACCCTCTGGGTGATAGTTTGCGCTATACAAGTATGCCATACATACATACATACATACCTAAACAACTGCCTCTCCTTCCACGCACCCAAGTAAAGCCTCCTTCAGCCAACCTCTCTCTGGCCACCATCCCATGCATCTACAAGACCAGAACGGGTGGAAAGTCCTTCTCCTACCTCGCAGCCAAGACCTGGAATGACCTCCCCATCCACCTCCGACAAAGCCCTACACTGTTCCAGTTCAGGAAGGACCACAAGACCTGGATCTTCAGATCGCCCCAGCAACCAACGGAGCTGACCCCCCACTTTACGCCTTGAGACCTTCATGGGTGAGTAGTTGCGCTATATAAATCCCTGATTGATGGATTGATTTACTACTGGGCAGGGGAGGGATTTGGTTGGTTCTTTACAGGTAGGAGAGGTGATGTGTCGATTTCAGACATATAGTAGTGGTTCCTTACTGCGGTGCCCTGGGATGACGGGTCAAAAATTCAGATGCGCTGCGTCAATGCAATAGCTGCGAAATAGGCGTTGCATTGATTTCACAGCCGCGAAGCATGCACTGTATCGATTCAAAAGCTGAGAAGCAGATGCTGCACCAGAGCGGGTGCCAGGGACGTCACAAGCGGGAACCACACTTTAGGGCAGGCTGCAGCGATGCGTCAATCTTTTGCAGTGATGCGTAGATATAACATGGGCTAAGAGTCGATGCATATATTTTCTCCTTAAGATCACCGGGTTACAATTTAAAGGGCCAAGGAACTGGATTTGGCACCACTTGGCAAGTCAGGACTCTCAGCAGAATGATATGATATGACTTAAATTTGTATAGAGCAACCAACTGCCCAAAGGCCTCAAGTCATTGATTGCCAATCCCAAGAGTATACTTGCCCAGCTGGTCCAGGGCATTATAGGCATGGATCAACATCTTGAATTGGAATCTCTTCTGGATGGGGAGCCAGTGAAGCTTTGTGAGGTTGAGCATGATGTGGGTCCATTTGGGGAGGTAAAGGAGGAGTCTGGCTGCTGCATTCTAAATGGCCTGCAGTCTATTCAAGTGGTGATTGGTGAGTCCGACCTAGAGTATGTTGCATTAGTCCAGCCGGCTGGTGACAAGGTCTTGGTTGATGGTTTACCTGGTGTTGACGGGGAGCCATTTGCATTTCTACCGCATTTTGCTTATTCACAAAATCTGAGTGTAAGTAACAACTGAAGGAAAAAGTAGTAGTAAATTCAGTACCGCACATGGCCAACAACTGATACTGCAACACAATATCACCAAAAACAATTGAGTAGTGAATGAAAATAAAAGCCCATATGAAATATTGTTAAGTGAAATTTGATTATTTAAAATCTTTAAAAATATAAATAAATATAATTTCATGTTTAAAAAAATATACAAATAGAACATATTTATTATTTATGATCTATTTTAATACCCTATTTTCAATTTAAAAAAAAGCAGTGTCAAAAATGTTTTTATTAGAAAATCACTACATTAAGTTAAATTCTGTAAATCAATTAAAAAAGTTATTTATTCATAAGATTTTTTACTTTCAACTTCATAAAATATTTTTAAATTAATACATTTAAATTATTCAAAGATTATTTCAAAACTAAGTTACTATTGCTGTACCATGTATTACTTTGTTTTACATTTAAAATAAATATGTAACATGAAGTAGCATTAAAACTAAGTTAATAGTGCAGTGCCATTTTAATTTTGTTTAACATTTAAAATGAATATATAAAATTAAGTTGCATCAATATTTAATATAACAATATTTTAATATTTATTATTGAATCAAATAGATGTTTTAATTTTCCTATACTTTTCCATAGGGTGACTCCACTCTCGGGTTAAGGATCCCTGAATGGTTAAGGGAAAAATGTAAAAAAAAAGGTTATTTAACTTGAAAATAAATATTTTAAAAAATGTGAATAAAAAGAATGTTTATCTCTTTACCTGTTTACTTGTGGTCGGCCAGATAGCCTAAAAAAGAGTAATACAAAAAACAGCTGATGCACACTTTCTCATTAAAATCCTACTGGGTGGGTCAGGACCCAGGGGTTGGCACATTATGCTTTCATTTATTAAATAATGAAACTAGGAGGCGGCAGTGTGTGTGCCCCTCCCCAAGCCATGTAATGGCTACTGGAACCCCATCACCAGCGGCATCATGGAACCTTCATGTCCTTGGGACCCCATCCTTGGGACACAAAAAAGTAATATTTCTTCTCTTCCCTTTCCTGCCCATGAGAAAGTAGGTAGGGGACGTTGAATTGCTCCAACACAGCGGGAGCAGAAAGAAAGGTTGCTCATGCTGATTGGAAGCATATAGATCGCCCAGTGGTCCCAGTTAATAGGGCATTATGATAGTTAAGCCTGGAACCAATAACAGCCCTTGCAATGATCATCCTATTTCCTAAATTTAACTGATGTCATGCTTATCAAAGTAGTATGAGGTTGAAGTTGACCACATTGACCTGACTGTCTATTGACAGATGCTCGTCAAAGATCACACCTTAGGTTTTGACATAGTCCTTGGCTTTAACCTCAACCTCTTCAACCTTAAATGAGGAGTTATATGCTCTATGCTTCCTCAGCCAATGGTCAGTCAACCCCACCAGAAATCCAGGCTTGGAGGCAATCAGGCAAAGGGGCTTAATTCGAGTTTGGGATACGCCTTCAAAATGTGGTAAATATTTTGACTGTTGTATTACCAGTGCCATAGGCTAAAATGCCCTTAAAACACAATTGATTGGACTTTCACCATGTTTGTGACTAAGGACCTGATTTAGATGTTGGCGGATTAGTCCCGCTGTCGCTGTATCGATGGTCTTCCCGCGTGCCGACTTGACGGTCCTCCCGCCCGATTTAGATGTTGACGGGTCCATAGATAAAGGACCGCCAGAAGTGGCTGGACTCCAGCCAAGAGTTCCGCCGAGCTGATTATGATGTGCCTTTCCACCATAGCAACTGTGGCGGGAATCCCTCCAACTTCGATTCTGCAGAATTGAAGGAAATGATGAAAAAACGTACCTTCTTTTCCTGTTTTCTCCTTCCATTTCCATCTTGTACCCCATCGTCTAGGTTCCTCCTTTGCTGCTCTGACACCACCATGATGCCAAATAACTCAGATGTTGGTGAGATCTAAGGTAAGGTGCTGTACCTATGTAACGTGTGCTGACATTTGCTGTAGCCTCGTGTATGTCTGCATTGCTCTTACATGCAATATTTTCCTTAGGTGTAATATAGTAGGGTTCAATATCCTACTAATCAAGGTACTTTGAACACATCTGTGGTGGCACTTAAAAAAATATTTGTTGTTGTGGTGCTTGGGGGTGTTGTGGTAGTCGTGCCTGTGCATTCAATAGTGTGTGTATGTTGTGTGACTGGCATGCATAATGTAACACAAAGGGGCATATCATATTGCCTACATAAGGTTTACATGCAAACGTGATACATGTGTATTGACACGTTAATAAGTTGCACTTACCTGTCTCCATACCACCATGAACCTCACTCTTTCAGGACTCCACCACCAGGACACTGCCAGCACAACAGTAACATCTAAATTGGCTTGGCGCAATCCCGCCAGACTGACAGCGGCAGAGTACTGTTAGCCAGCAGGGAAGACCGCCGCTATGACTGTCTTCTGTCTATATCTGCAACATCTAAATACGGCGGGCGGACCACCGCCACCTGTCACTGTATTCTTCAAAACCTAAAAGGTTAGTTTCCTAGCCTTAACAGCCTGGCCTCCAACAGTGCACCAGCACCTGTATTTGAGAGTGGGTATGATTTACTGAGCATATATGGTGATGATTTGCTAAGCGTTTGTGGTAATCATTCAGAGCAATGTTTGTATTCAAGTATAGTTGTAGCATGTTTTGGGGATACCCTAGCATTTGCATGATTGTGGCCACATCTGTAACTTGGTATGTGCAGTATGGGACTTGGGGGCATATTATCAAGGGGGTTTATCTCCGCTTTTTTGGCTTTAAAAGCCAAGAAAGCGGAGATAAAATTATCTCCCTATTACCTAGCTGTCGCTAACACCAGTTAGCGACAGCTAGTAGGAGATAGCGACCATCTTGGGCCCCACTTTGCATGTAAGTGATATTTATCACTAATGACATGCAAAGTGGGCGTGCCAAGATGTTAGCGACTGGAAACAGTAGGCAAGGGCTACTGTTCAGTATATGAAGGGTCACTGTCTGTGATGTAGTGAGCCGGATACTCACTTAAAATGTTGTGGGCTGATGCAGCTTTGTAACTGAATGGAGACAGACTTTTTAGTAAGAGTGGGTGGCGAACACCACTCCGCCAGCAGAGTTTGCGAAGTTTTGTCAACTCTGTGCTCTGCTGGGAGCACAGAGTACAGCAAAAAAACTCTGGGCCCGATTCATAAAAGTAATCTGAGACAAAATCCTAACTTTCAGATTTTCGATATTCACAAAGGGCATTTAGGAGTAGTAAAGTTAGGAATCCTAACTTTACTACTCCTAAACGCCCCTTGTGAATACCGAAAGTCGTAAAGTTAGGATTTTGTCTCAGATTACTTTTGTGAATTGGGCCCTCCCATTTTGCTGCGAGGAGAAGTTTGCCCTTGCCGCCCACCCCTACTGCAAAGCAAGCAACCAAGCCCTGCTCCTGCCCGTGTCCTTACCTGGATCTCCGCGTGGCATTCTCCGTGCCTGGGCTGTCTATTTGTCCTTGGTGGTACAGGATTCTTCTCCAGGACTGTAACTAATGAAATCCTTTCGCTGCAGGACTCGCAAGGACTTTGCATGCGCATGCATGGAGAATGGAGACCAGGTTAAGGGCTCCACTCTCTATGCGCAGTTCTCGCGAGTTCTGCAGCAAAGCGGTTTCATTAGTTATATCCCAGGACTGGAGAAAAAACACCGTGGATCACTCCCTCCACAGAGGTAAGCAGATGAAAGCAGGTGGCAGTCTGGGAGTCAGGTGAAGGGGGGAAGAAACTTCCATGACAAACGCGCAGTGCACTGCCCATCCAGGTCTGGGACTCTGCTGCTCCATAGGCAACTCCGTAGAATCCCCCATAGTGCCACTCCGCCATCTCGGCCCACGCTTACTTTTTAGCCATCTTATCAAAGATTTGAAGATAGATGGTAGGTAGATAGTGGCTGAAGGCAGGAAGTTTATGAAGGAAAGGAAAATGTACGTGTTAAAAATATAGGGCCATATGTATCACAATGTTCTTTTGCGATTCTCAAATAGCGATTTTTTGCGAATCGCTATATGAGAATTGCAAAACGCTATGTATGTAGGATTTGCAAATAATTTTGCGAATCCTACATATTCCTTAATTGCGAATCGCAAATTGCAATTCGCAATTAAGGAATACCCCCCCATTCATTCCTATGGGCCTAAAGGCCCATAGGAATGAATGGGAAGACATTCTCAATTTGCGATTCTCAATTAGAGAATCGCAAATTGAGAATGCAATTTCAAGGGTGCCAGGGTCTCAAAAGGACACCCTGTTGCACCCCTGAAATGTGCATGTGTGCACATGTGGCGCACATACATGCCCATGGCACTTTGAAAAATGCAAAAAAGTGCATTTTTCAAAGAAATCGCAAATTACCACCAACTTGAAGTGGTAATTTGCGATTCCTTAATGCCCAATTGCACTTTTTCTGCGCTTCTTACATTGCATTTAAGGAATCGCAAATTTTGCGATTCCTTATTTTGCGAGGCAGTTTTTCTTTAATACATACCACCACGCCCAATTGCGATCGCAAATGCAGAAATTCTGCGAATTCCGGCATTGGCGATCGCAATTTGGAATGATACATATGGCGCTTATATCTGTGATTGAAGACAACGAGATGAAAGCATTGAGCTTTTTTTGCACAAGAAGTCTAATGTGAATAAAATACAAAATAAGCTTTCAGTTGCTGTGACCACTTTATTTTTATTTCATCAACCTCCTCTCATTTATTCATTTCTCTCATCGAACTTTCCATTGAGTGGGAGCAGCCACAGATTTCATATAATGTCAAAATGGATGGAGTTAATCTGACATAACATACATATGATCCCATTTAAGTAATTTAGTAAGTGGAATTTAAAAACGGCAAACATTTGGATGTACAATGCACAAGTAAGTATTTTAAGAAGTTTCTAGCTGAACTACTTTATTTAATGTTTGAAACTATTTTGCACAGGGTTAGAATATATTTCAAAATTAAATATGTAGGAACTGAACTGATTGATGTCATTTTAGAAAGAAAACCTATCAGAATTACTGATGGGTAAAACATGCTTGAAATCTTTGTTGGCAAGCCATTGATAGGAATGTGTCCGTCAATCACTCACACCCCATTTGTGCAGCAAGCATAGAGATGCAAATTTTCTTGAGGAATGTCAATCATGGAGCTCTTAAGATCTTTCTAAGAGAGTGTCTTTTCCATGCCACTTCTATATACTCTGGCTTTCCATGCGAAGATTCGTGTGATTAATGAGCCCAGGTTAACCCTTTTTAACTTTGTCTTAAGGCAATCTTCTCAAGGAAGTTACAGTTATTTATTTAGTTCATTTTTATGCCTTTTGTATTTGCAGGATAACTTTTGCAAAAATAGATGACAGCAGAAAGAAACGTGGACACCAAAATAAAATGGTAGAGGAGTTTATTCATTTGTTTTGATGGGGCCCCACCAGGGCGCAAATGTTACCTGGTGCTCAGCCCTGGTCACACTGACCAATGATTCCCCATGGAACACCAAGGGGCATATTTATGAAGAGGGTTGCTTGGGGTTTGCACCACGCAACGTGGTACATGCGCAACGCATGCCCAAAAAGCGGTTCATGAAGCCATTGAAGGCCATTGTGCGTGACCCTGAGTGGCTTCATAAATCTGGAGGAATGCAGTGCAAATCGCTGCGTTTTGTTACACTTCGCCAGGGAGGTGGGCCATGGGTGGTGCATGGGTGTTCCCACACAACATCCATGGATTTTGGCACATTCCCAGTTTACCAAAAGTGGTAGACCTGGGAATGCACCAAAATGCTCTGCATTCCCATGGGAGGCTTAAAGAGGAGAAATATGTTTATTTCTCCTTGTTACTTCCTCTTTCTATCTGTGCTGCAGTCTGCAGCACATCTAGAGGATTACGCCTCAGGGGATTCTTTTTGTGCAGGAAGGAGCACCTTCCTGCACAAACACAATCCTGCTTGAAACAGAGGTATCTTTGCACCAATGTGCAAGAGTGCCTGCATTGGCACTAGGCAGCCCATTGTGCACCAGCACTGGGGAAAGGACAGGAGTGCTCCATATTGGGATAAATACGGCGAATTCCTGCCCTTTCCATGGAATGTAGCGCAGCACAGCAAGGTGAAGCTGCATTGTACTGTGTTACTTTGACATAAAAATGCCCCTAAGTATTAAGCATTTAATTTCATCTCAGAGTTAGCAACGGAGAACTCCATAATATCCACTTGAGAGTGCCGCCAATACCACAGAGAAGAAAAGAAAATGTAGTAGGGGTTATAAAGAAGCATTTTCCACTTACTCATGAAACGGGGAATATTTGAATGGGTTTGACATCCGTATTGCAAAATTTACCACAACTTACTGTGCTACTTATATATTTTTTTAAAAGCACAGTTATAATGTCTCTACCTATTATCACTTACAGTGGTTATAGGTAGGAAACAACAATAAAAGCCACTATTTACCTATAGCTAGCCTCTAACCCAGAAAACTGCAAAAGACTGCTGAAAACAACATGACTGCCTTTCACATTTTGTAAAGACAGGCATTAGCCAATCAGATACAACCATGTCATTGGTATGCACCGCGGTACACCGTCAAGTTAAATGACGCAGTATAACGCAGCACAATGTATTTTCGAAGCATTTTCAAATGTATAACTTTAACACTACTTAAACTATTTACACCTACTACTAAAAATTACCATTTGCCCTCCATAATCTATATTGCCACATTACATCAACATCCATTCACCAACTTTCATTCTAAGTCTCTTGACACTACCCCACCCCACTCTTTGCCACTCCACTCTATGTCACTCCATACTATACCATTCAACTGTATGCTATTCCACTCTATGCCACTCCTCGTCACTTCCCTATACGCCACTCCACTCTATGTCACTCCATACTATGCCATTCAACTGTATGCTATTCCACTCTCTGCCACTCCACGTCACTCCCCTATACGCCACTCCACTCTACACAAATTTATTGTATGCTTCTCCATTCTACCCCACTCCACTCTACACCACTGTACTATATACCATTCCAATGTATGCTATTAAACTCTATGTCACTCCACTGTATGCTACTCCACTCTACACCATTCTTCTATACCCCACTCGACTCTGTGCCACTCCACTGTATGCTATCACACGCTATCCTCCTCCACTCTACCCTACTTCTTTCTATGTGACTCCACTATATGCTATTCCATCTACTGTACTCCACTCCAGTCTACAACACTCCACTCTACCGCATTCCGCACCACTGCACTATATGCTATTCCACTGTACTCAACTACACTCTACTCCATTCCACTGTATGCACTCCGCTCTACCCCACTCAACTCTATGCTATTTCACTGTGGCTGTTTCACTCTACGCCACTCCACTGAACTCCACTCCAGTCTACACCACTACACTCTACCCTACTGCATTCTACAGCAATGCACTATATGCTATTCCACTGTATGCAACTACACTCTACTCCAATCCACTGTATGCACTCCGCTGTACTCCACTCAACTCTATGCCATTTCACTGTATGCTGTTAAACTCTACGCCACTCCACTGTACAACACTCCAGTCTGTCATTCCATTATACCCAACTCCCCTCTACACCTCTCTACCGTACGCTATTCCACTGCACATAACTTCACTTTATGCCACTCCACTCTATGCTATTTCACTGTATGGCACTCTATTCTACTCCACTTCACTGTGCCCTATTCCACTGTATTAAACTACACTCTATTCCACTCCACTACATGCTATCCCACTGTACATAACCCCACTCTATTCCACTCCACTCTACTTCACTCCACTCTATCCCACCTTACTCCACTCCACTCTACACCACTCCACTCTGTTATTCCACTGTATGAAACTACACTCTACGCCACTCTGCTCTACACCGCTCCACTGTATGCCATTCCACACTTCACTGTATGCCAGTCCAGTCTACACCACTGCACTGTACCGCACATCACTCCAAGCCACTTCACTATACGTTATTCCATTTTATGCAACTACACTCTAAGCCACTCCACTGTACCCCACTCTACTGTACACTATTCCACTTACACCAGTCCACTGTAGGTCAGTCCACTTTTCGCCACTCCACTTAACTCCATCCCACTCTACATCACTCTACTCTATGCTAGTCCACTGTATGCATCTCCACTCTGCACCACTACACTCTATGCTATTCCACTCTATCCCACTCCAATCTACTCCACTCAAGTATACGCTATTGCACTACACCCCACTCTATTCAATGCCACTCCACGATACGCTATTCCGCTGTATGCAGCTGCACTCTACACCACTCCACTCTACACTATACTACTGTACACCACTTCACTCCACGCAATTAGACTGTACCTCACTCAATTCTGTGCTTCTCCACTAAATGCTTTTCCACTGAAAGGATCTACATTCTACACCACTCCACTCTACGTCAAATCACTGTACACCATTCCACTGCCTGCAATTTCACTGTACGCAACTGAACTATATGCTACTCCACTCTACACCACTCCACCATACACTACTACACAGTACTCCGCTCCACCATACCCCACCCCAATCCACTGTACACCACTTAACTATATGCCACTCCAGTCTAAGCAACTCTACTGTAACCTACTCCCTTCTACACCACTCCACTATAGGCTATTTCACTATATGCAACTGAAGAGTGATGGAACAAGACACCACATACGGGGGAAATTATTGACGTGGTAAAGAAAGGACAGAAAAGCGAAGGAGAACCAAAGGTAGGTTGAATAACAACTACTGCCTTATGGATGTCTCACTGCTATCTGAAACAACTAGCACAGTGCCCTGACATATTAAACTTCCTGCCACACGATGTCAACTACTGCTTTAATCATGTAATCCATTATGGATGTCTCTCCTCAGATACGCGACGTGAAGATTTCCCTCCACCGCGTTTGCCAATGAGGAGAGATTGCCGTCCTCTGATAGTGAGTTAGAGTCTGTTTCCCAGCCTTCCTATGTTATCATACCGCTTGGCACTAACCCTTTAGCCATCTTTTTGTCTCCTCAAGTAGGAGTGCATCTGGACATTTTGTGTTTCTTTAAAATTAATTGCACCTGTGGGCGAATAGCCATTAATTCCAAAAAAAAACCCTAGTATCTTTTTGAATTCGAATAAAAGTATGGGGAAAGATTTTTGTAGACGAGGATTAAAATAGATGTAACTCATAGGATCTTGATACCTGTGACCAATTGTTGGGATTTCCCATAATGTTTCTAAGAATTAATTGTTAACACAACTTGCTAGGACTCCCTACTATGCATAATTAATGACACTGCCCGTTGATTTTGATTTCATCACTCGGGTGGTCAGTTGTGGTGAAGGATTACCCTGATTTATTTATTATTAATGAAACACTGTAATGATGTTGTGCTGACAATACATAACATTTTTCTTACAGGTACTGACCCCAGCAACTTGCTGCCTGGGTCTTAACCGGCCTTAAGCCGTGAATATTTTGGAACAAATTTCCTTATATTTTAACTTTTTCACACATTATTCCTCACGGCTGGGTGCACCTTAGTGCGTGCATACCACCGGAGGATCACTGTCCTTTGGTCCTGACGAAAGCTGAGCGACTTGGGCTCATCCAGCAGAAACATGTCGACCATTTTTCACTCAGTGGACTAGGTGTCTCTAATTATTGAGACTCATCCTATGTTTCCACTTTAAATTGTTTTTAACTAATGCCGGTTGGACTTTGAATAAAATAGTTGATTGTCACAACTAGGCATTTTTTAATTAATTGCACTCACTTAGCACAATTTGGTTTTTCTGTTTGCACCCTCAACACTCACAACAACCAGCTCCGCTGCAAACAGGCGTCGTAGCACACTGGAAAGACGCTAGGTCTTTCCAGTGGGAACCCAGTGATGAAGCATGTCACCACTAGGTGGTGAGTGAGGGTTCTTACTCAACCTACCTTTGGTTCTCCTTCGCTTTTCTGTCCTTTCTTTACCACGTCAATAATTTCCCCCGTATGTGGTGTCTTGTTCCATCACTCTTCAGTTGTTTATGTAATTATTCCTTTGGGGTAAAAGAGTGATCTGCCATACCCTTACTCTCTTTTTGTTTATCAGTTATTTCACTATATGCAACTGCACTCTATGCCATTCCATTGTACACTAATCCACTGTACGCCACTCCACTCTACCCCACTCAACTCTGCACCATTAAACTGTATGCTGTTCCACTCTGCACCACTCCAGTCTATGTCACGCCATTGTACCCCACTCCACTCTAGGCCAATCTGCTATACGCTATTACACTGTACGCTACTATACTCTATACTATTTCACTCTATACCACTGCACTCTACCCCACTCCACTCTACACCACTCCACTGTGTGCTATTTCACTGTATGAAACTACACTCTATGCCATTCCACTCTATGCCATTCCACGGTGCATCACCCCGCTCTACTCCACTCCACTCTACCTCATGCCACTCTACCCCACGCCACTCTACCCCACTCCACTATACACTACTTAACTCTACCCCACTCAACTCTGTGCCATTACACTGTATGCTGTTTCACTCTACACCACTCCACTGAACTCCAGTCCAGTCTATGTCACTCCATTGTACCCCACTCCCCTCTACGCCGCTCTACTATGTGCTATTCCACTGCACGTAACTAAACTCTATGCCACTCCACTCTATACTTTTCCACTTTACATAACCCCACTCTACTCCACTCCACTCTACCTCACTCCCCTCTACCCCACCCCACTCTATGCCACTCCACTGTACACTATTCCACTGTATGAATCTACACTAAATACAGCTCACTCTACACCACTCCACTGTACCCCGCTCCACTCTACGCCACTTCACTCTGCACTGTTCTACTGTTAGCAACTACACTCTAGGTCATTTCACTGTTCACCACTCTACTGTACGCTATTCCTCTTTACACAACTCCACTGTATGCCAGTCCACACTACGACAATCCACTTTACGCCACCTCACTCTACTCTGCGCTATTCCACTGTATGCAACTCTACACCACTACACTCTATTCTATTCCATCCTATGCCACTTCACTCTATGCCACTCCAGTCTCCGCCACTCCACTCCACTATACGCTATTCCACTGTACGCAATTCAACTCTATGCCATTACACTATACGCTGTTCCACTCTAAGCCACTCCACTGTACACCACTCCCCTCTATGTCGTTCCATTGTACTCCACTCCTCTCTACGTCACTCCACTCTACCCCAATCCACTCAACACCACTCCTCTGTACTCTATTCAAATGCACGGAACTACACTCAAAGCCACTCCACTGTACACTATTCTACTGTACACCACTCTAAGCCACTTCACTATGTGCTATTCCACTGTATGCAATGATCTCTCGGCCACTCAACTGTACACCACTCTAATGTACGCTATCCACTTTACACCACTCCAGTCAGCACCAGTAACTTTATGCCACCCCACCCCACCCCACACCGAGCCACTCTACTCTCTGCTATTCCACTTACATAACTCCACTCCACGCCACTACACTCCATGCTATTCCACTCAATGCCACTGCATTCTATGTCAATCCAGTTTACTCCTCTCCAGTGTATGCTAATCCACTGTATGCCACACCACTGTACGCTACTCCAGTCTACGCCACTTCACTATTCGCTATTCCACAATACGCACCTACATTCTCCACTTTACTCCACTCTATGCTATTCCACTCTACGCCATTCCACTGTCCACTATTCAACTATACACCACTTGACTGCATGCCAGTCGACTTTACGCCAGCCCATTTAATTCCACTTCACTCTACGCCACTCCACTCTATACTATTCCACGCGACCCCACTCCACTGTATGCCACACCGGTCCAAGCCACTCCACTGTACCCTACTTCATTCTACACCAATCCACTATATGCTACTCCACTGTGTGCAACTACACTCTACTCCATTCCACTGTACGCTAATCCATTGTACACCACTCCACTCTACCTCACACAACACTATGCCATTACATTCTATGCTGTTCCACTCTACGCTAATATACTCTTCACCACAGCACTCTATGCCACTGAACTTTACGCCACTCTACTTTACGCCACTCCACTGTGCGCTATTACACTCTATGCCACTACAGTCTACACCACTTCATTGTACCCCTCTCCCCCCTACGCCACTCCATTATATGTTATTCCACTGTACTTGACTACAATTTTTTGGGTTTAAATATCTTTATTGACATTTTACTTATTTGACATTTCTGACAGCGTGAATCAATACAAAGAAAATTTTCGTTATTTTTGAATGTGAATATTAAAAAATGCAAATCCCATGTGCAGAATAGATTTAACTATCACAGCAGTTTAGAAACTACACATCTATGCTATTCCTTAATGCTGACATTTATATCATGTTTGAACATACGCATTAACTACTCTGCATGCTATCATCCACAATCGAGCTACATTATAGAGTACCAATTAATGTCATTGCTATTTACTGCCTACTTCAAAACACATCATAGCGATATAGCCTTAACAGGAGCTTCCGTGCCTATACCAGATACACCGAGTGCCCAACCGGTTGGATATTATCAGCAAATCACTGTGTAATAGGAGAAAGATGTTAAAAAATTGCAAAGGTGCACATATCGGTCACTAGTGAATTCCATTACAGCATATTTTCCCCAAAATATTCTAAACATAACTAAAACTTAAAACATCAAAAGAAACATCTGCCACCCACTAAACGCAAATTAGTATTAACCACACATGACTGTACATTAATGCGCATTATCAAAGCACTTCCACGTACCCGCACACCCTATGGATAGTTGGCACTATACACATGACATGGCAGAGCAGCCATTAACGAGGAGGATCTATGTGTTCGGGGACTGAGGGGGTTGTGGGGAGCCATCCATGACAGACTAGGGGAAGCAACATACATCCACTTTATAAACTCTGTTGCATGCGGTTCCCCATTGCTGTGTAGTGGGGGGGGCCGATGAGTCAGTCAAGCATTGGCTAACAGGGCGGCATCTATCACTGTCAAATTATCAGTCTGGAAGGCGACCAGCAATCCGTCCCAATCTTGTGCAATGGGAAATGTACGAATCCCAGCTATCTCCTCTCTATGCAGTGCTGTACTTTCAGCCTGAGCCCACAATGTGAATGAACACCTCCAGCTAATTATCTCCGGGGGGACAGCATTTTTCCATTTCTTAGTTATGAGACGCTTTGCAGTGATGAGGCCCAGGTCCCGGAATCTCGAAGTAACTTTTTTTTTCTTGATCTGCCAATACAGCCCCAAAAGGCACACCTCCCATGACAGTGGCATTTCCGTGTTTCCATTTCCATGTGGAGCAGATATGCAACAATATGCTGATAACGTGGAAATGCAGAAGTGGTGATGTGGAAATATCTATTGATCTTGTCAGGCAAGAGATATGCCCTTTGTATAATGTATGTTTGAATAAGCTTAAAACTTGAATTTCGGCGTATGTTCCTAGCACGGATGTATGACGTTTCAACGCATGCTTTTACTACGCATGCCTTTACAACGCAGGTTTTACAACGCAAGTCGTTACAACGACTTGCTTTGGGGGGCGCTGGATAGTGAATAGTTTAATTTACTCTTCCAACTCCAGTCCCCATGGATAGTAGGGAAGGTGTTGGATAGTAAATTAAACTATTCCCTATCCTAGAGCGCCCCCAGCGCAATGCATTGTAATACCTTGCGTTGTAAAAGTTGCGTCATAATGGTAGTGCATGGTAAAAGTTGCGTTGTAAAGGATGTTTTGTTTGCCTGTTTGGCAAAGTACAGATACTTTGGTCAGATGATTGGTGGCCTACAGAACTAGGGCTAGTTCAGTGCCCATGAGAGTAGTAAAAAACCTGTACATTGTCATGGATAATAATTTATCTCTGATGGAATAGGCTACCTTGACCTTGTGGAACCTGTTTAAATACAATGTGGCTCCTAGAAATAGTATGTCCATGCCTTCTTATGAGCTCCAGAAGAACATTGGTCCAGGATCTCATCACCAGTAATCTGGATTATGGGAATGCACTTTTTTGAGCAGCCAATGAGACGCTTCTCTCAAATCTTCGGGTGGCTCAAAACATTGTGGCCTGCATAGGCTGTAGACTTTCTGATGGTGCCCCTTTTGTTTAAATTCCTATGTCTCACTCACAAATGCCTCCTGGGTACTGGTCCTTCTTACCTACGAGCAAGGCTTTCTTTGTATCATCCCAGCAGAAATCCGAAGTCCATAGATAAAGTTTTCTTAAGGCTGCACCGCTTTCGCACCTCTAGGTACGGTGGTTGCTTTTTCTCGAATAAATCTCTTTACAATGCATGCTTTCGATTGCATGCCATTACAACGCTGTCTTACAATGACCACATTGTTACAACGAGAACCATTACATTGCAACTCATTACAATGACTTGCTGGATTTAGGAATAGTATAATTTACTATTTCTACTCCAGTTTGTGCAACAGCAGGGAAGGTATTGGATGGTAAATCCAACACCTTCTGCACCCTTCAGCAAGTCGTTGGAACAACTTGCGATGTAATGGTTCGCGTTGTAACAACACAGTCGTTGTAACAACTGTGTTGTCATGGCATGTGGTCTAAAGCATGCATTGTAAACTCTGTTTCCCCTTTTTCTCTTATGATGATGTCACTGACCATTTCATGAGTGATGTCGTATGTAAGGTCATAAGCAGTGCATTGTGGGGAACGAGTTAGTTAACTATAACGTACCTGTTACTTTTTTTTGTGAATATCTAAGGTTTTTGAAAATCCTGTTTCCTAACTATAACAGCCCTGTAAGCTTTGGTTTTTCCAGCGAATTTCTAAGGTTTTTTTAAATGCTAATTCCTAACTATAACTTACCTATAAGCTTTGGGTTTTTTCAGTGAATTTTCATGTTTTTTTGAAGTAGCAATGTAAAAAATGTAAATATAAGTCAACAGTCTGTGTTTAAATTTTCAAGTAAATGCATCGACAACATATAGAAACACACCCTGGTTTTTTAGACAACACTATGTTACATTTTGTTATATCTTCTTTAAAACTACCAACTGTAATATATGTGTCTTGTTCTGCAAATCCTCCTCTCAACAACTCTTTTTCCCTAGAATCCTGCTCAGGACCAAAGAAGCGAAACTGCACATAACCACAAAGCTTTTCTATGTCTGCCACACTACCATACAAAAGCGCTCTATTCATTTCTACTAAACATAAAGCAGGAGTATTCACATAATACAACCTTCTAACTAAAGTTTGCAATGTTGAGTGGTATAAATAAGTTTGTGTTTTAAACTCTGCCTTGGAAAGATACCTAGGGATTTGTTTAATATATCAATGGATTGCTGTCTAAAACTAGAAACAGTACTACAATTCCATTTGTATACAGAACCCTTACTACGCCTTCTTTATGCCTCTTCTGCAATAACTTCTTCTACATTTCTAGGTACAATCACCACTTTTGCTATAGAACTCCATTCTTGATATCATAACATCGTCCTTTTTAATCACTAGGATGAACTATTCTGTTATCCTGGAGATAGCTTTCTTTATTAAAGAAAAGCTCTGTACTAGAAGAATGTATGTATTCTCCACAAACAACTTAACAAACTTTACTTCTATTCACTAATCTTTTCTTCTGGTTATGTCTCCTCATGCAAAACAATATTTTGTCCAGTGTCTTCATTCTATTTAGAATCAAAATGAAAAGCTTCCTCTTTACAGAAAAGGCCTTATCAACTATTTTCTCAATATCTTTATTGACATTTTACTTATTTGACATTTCTGACAGCGTGAATCAATACAAAGAAAAGTTTTGTTATTTTTGAATGTGAATATAAAAAAATGCAAATCCAATGTGCAGAATAGATTTAACTATCACAGCAGTTTAGAAACTACACATCTATGCTATTCCTTAATGCTGACATTTATATCATGTTTGAACATACGCATTAACTACTCTGCATGCTATCATCCACAATCGAGCTACATTATAGAGTACCAATTAATGTCATTGCTATTTACTGCCTACTTCAAAAACACATCATAGCGATATAGCCTTAACAAGAGCTTCCGTGCCTATACCAAATACACCGAGTGCCCAACCGGTTAGATATTATCAGCAAATCACTGTGTAATAGGAGAAAGATGTTAAAAAATTGCAAAGGCGCACATATCGGTCACTAGTGAATTCCATTACAGCATATTGACCCCAAAATATTCTAAACATAACTAAAACTTAAAACATCAAAAGAAACATCTGCAACCCACTAAACGCAAATTAGTATTAACCACACATGACTGTACATTAATGCGCATTATCAAAGCACTTCCACGTACCCGTACACCCTATGGATAGTTGGCACTATACACATGACATGGCAGAGCAGCCATTAACGAGGAGGATCCATGTGTTCGGGGACTGAGGGGGTTGTGGGGAGCCATCCATGACAGACTAGGGGAAGCAACATACATCCACTTTATAAACTCTGTTGCATGCGGTTCCCCATTGCTGTGTAGTGGGGGGGCCGATGAGTCAGTCAAGCATTGGCTAACAGGGCGGCATCTATCGCTGTCAAATTATCAGTCTGGAAGGCGACCAGCAATCCGTCCCAATCTTGTGCAATGGGAAATGTACGAAGCCCAGATATCTCCTCTCTATGCAGTGCTGTACTTTCAACCTGAGCCCACAATGTGAATGAACACCTCCAGCTAATTATCTCCGGGGGGACAGCATTTTTCCATTTCTTAGTTATGAGACGCTTTGCAGTGATGAGGCCCAGGTCCCGGAATCTCGAAGTAACTTTTTTTTTCTTGATCTGCCAATACAGCCCCAAAAGGCACACCTCCCATGACAGTGGCATTTCCGTGTTTCCATTTCCATGTGGAGCAGATCCGCAACAATATGCTGATAACGTGGACATGCGGAAGTGGTGATGTGGAAATATCTATTGATCTTGTCAGGCAAGAGATATGCCCTTTGTATAATGTATGTTTGAATAAACTTAAAACTTGAATTTCTGGGTATGTTCCTAGCACGGATGTATGATGTTTCAACGCATGATTTTACCACGCATGCCTTTACAACGCAGGTTTTACAACGCAAGTCGTTACAACGACTTGCGTTGGGGGCGCTGGATAGTGAATAGTTTAATTTACAATTCCAACTCCAGTCCCCGTGGATAGTAGTAAGGTGTTGGATAGTAAATTAAACTATTCCCTATCCTAGAGCGCCCCCAGCGCAATGCGTTGTAATCCCTTGCGTTGTAAAAGTTGCGTCATAATGGTAGTGCGTGGTAAAAGTTGCGTTGTGAAGGATGTTCCCCTCCTAGCACTCTCCAATATAGCATCCCATTGCCTGTCCGTCCAAGATCGGCCTCTATCTGCTTCCCATCTGTCTTTAAGTCGTGTCATCGGCTTCAGTGTATGCGTGAGAAGTGCTTCTACCAGCCAGTGTACCATATGCGATCCTGTACCCATTACATGTAAATATTGCACCAATAGGTGTGTCGGTGACTCACTAGTTATATCCCCCCCAGGCAGTTGACAAAGCTTTCAAGAGGGAGGTGTGCAACAAGAATTGACCCGCTGGGAGTTCATTGTCTGCGACTAGAGCCTCGAATGTTAGTACGCACTGTCACTATATAAATTGCCCAGCGTCTCAAGCCCTGCCGCATGCCAAGCCGTGAGAGCCGCCCCTGTGGTACTCAACCTTCCTCGTGGTGTCCCCATCAGTGGTAGGATTGGGGCATATGGAGGCGTCATGCAGGTGAGGTACAAGCTTATTTTGTAGCAGTTAAGGGCTAATCCCAAATGTAACTGCGGTGGCCGTGGGAGTTTAGCGATAGGGTGGAACAAGTGACAAATTTGGGAATGGGACCAGGGCTGGTGCATAGTCGCCTTGTCTTCCAGGCACATGTTATTCAACCACTTCATTGCCCATTGAAGCTGGGCAGCCAAATACTACATTTCCATGTTGGGGACCGATAGCCCCCCCTGACCAGTGGAGACATACATTTTCCACAGTGCAATACGTGGTCTTCCCTTAGTCCATATTACATCCTGGGATAGTCGCTCCAAGTCACAGAAAATCTTAGAAGGAACATACAGCGGAAGGTTAGCAAAACAATAAAGTAGTTTGGGGAGTACGATCATTTTCAACAGGGTGATACAGCTCATTACTTTCAGCGGAAGTGTCTTCCAGAAATGCGCCTGAGCGCGTATGGCCGAGATTGCTCTTGTTAGGTTACCTTCAATTAGATCCTCAGGTGAGCGATAGATAAACACACCAAGATATCTGAATGTAGTAGGATACCACGTGAGGGGCGTGCCATTTAAAGAAACATCCACCTCTGTGGTGTGAGCTCTGAATGAGTAAACCCCCAATTTGGCCCAGTTAACCCGGAGTCCCAACTTCTCCTCAAAGGATGCGAGTATATCAGCTATGGATGTCGGGATTACAGTACTATCCCGAAGGTACAATAACAGATCATCTGCATATAGGGAAACAGCATGTAGCCCGTCTCCCAGTCGTATCCCCCATTCTTCACCGTCCCTCTGGAGTAACATCGCCAAGGGGTCCATAGCCAGGGAAAACAACAACGCAGATAGTAGGCATCCCTGGTGTGTCCCCTGTCTCACTCTGATATTTTCTGAAATTAACCTGCCTGTACAAACCAGGACAGTGGGCTGTTGATAAAATAAGTGTACCATAGTTAAGTAGCCGTCTCCTAGTTCGTGTTTGCCTAGCACAGATGCCAAATACGGCCACTCCAATGAGTCTAAGTCTTTCTCTAGGTCGAGCACCAAGCAGCCCGAATGGGGCCAGCCCTGCGTGGCGTACTGCTGTATCCTAAAGAATCTGCGTTGATTTAGGGAAGTACAACGCGATGGGACAAAACCATTCTGATCAGGGTGGATCAGCATCTTTACTAGCGGCGAAAGACGCCTAGCCAACAATGATGCAAAAATGTTGTAGTCTGTGTTAAGAAGTGCCAACGGCCGATAGGAGCCTAATAGATCAGGATTCTTATCTGGCTTGAGGAGAGAGACCAGCAAAGCCTTGTTCTGCGTAGCAGTGAGGGAGGATCCGTCTAGTGCTGTTTCATACACCTTGAGCAGTTGCGGTACTAAGATGTGTGTATAGGCTTTATCGAATTCAGTCTGCAGACCATCCGGTCGTGGTGACTTCCCATTGGACAGGGAGAAGATGCTGTCTCTAATCACCTCAGATTGAATAGGGGCATTCAGGTCATCCCTGGGAGTGCCAGCCATTCCCAATGGGGTCGTAAATTGCGAGTGCCTCATTAATATTCATGAGGCTTGCATTTTGCTACCCCATTGGGAATCGCAATCAGTGTCTCTGACACTGTTGTACCTTGTAAATTGTGACTCGCAATTTGCGAATTGCAATCAAGCGCAAATTGCGAGTCGCAATTTACACTGGTCGTACATCTGGCCCTGTGCCCCTAAGCTCCACTGTACAACTCCCTACTCCACTCTGCAGCACTTTCCAACACTCCATGACACACCACTCTATTGTCCTGTACAAGACGCCAATCCGATTAATGACAGTTTACTCGACTCTAAGCTATGCCTCTCCACTATACTGGATTCCACGTCACTCACTGTATAAAACGCAAATCCACTCTATGGCACTTTACTCCACTGTACACTATGCTGCTCCACTCTACACTACTCTATGATGACTCTGCACTCTTTGACACTACACTGTACAACACTCTCCTTCACTCTACTGTACGCCACTCCACTTAACGAAACTCCACTTATTGACACTGGGCTCTATGATTTAAAACACATTTAAAAAAACCGAAAAAAACCATTAAAATTCAATGAAAAAAAACAAAGGTAAAGCCTTAGTTATAATTAGGAACACCTTATTTATTCTTTCTACACAAACCAAAATAAACTATACAAACATTAGACAATCTAAAGTTATAGTTCTACCTTAAACTCATAATTTACACACCAGCTTGAAGTTACGATAACTTTATTTATCCTTTATATTCAAACCAAACTTAAACCACACAAAAATCAAACTAACATTATAATTAGGCATGATAAAAAGATCTATTTTAGTTTAAATAAAACCCTAGAAATTCACTATTTAAAACAAATTTAAAGCAAACCCTTCAGACATTGTGAATTATAGGCCAAACTTGCTTTTGACTTTCTTGGCAAAATTTCGAAACACCTTGTCCGTACAACTTTCTAAAACTTTTCCTAATTATTGCATACAGGACTCCTCACTATCAGGTTTTAAGACCCCTATTAGCATGGAGGATGCTCTTATGGCAGCAATTTATTCCACCAGATTACTACTGGACGAAGGCACCCCAGCCATGCTGGTTTTACTTGATTTGTCAGATGCCTTCTATACTGTCCCACATTCCATTCTCACTCAGAGCCTATATGGGATAGGCCTTGATGGGAAGGCACTAGATTAGCTTAAAGATTTTCAGGCCGACAGAACCCAAGTGGTCTCATTACACCCTTGTAATTCTAAAACTATGAACATTGATAAAAGGGTTCCTCATGGTTCTTCCCTGAGCCCCACCCTCTTTAATATTTATGTGGCCCTGCTTGCCAAGATTGTTCTAGCTTGAGGTTTTGAAATCATATTGTA
The DNA here is from genome assembly GCF_964261635.1 of Lissotriton helveticus. NCBI lineage: Eukaryota > Metazoa > Chordata > Amphibia > Caudata > Salamandridae > Lissotriton > Lissotriton helveticus. The sequence goes on from NC_136059.1 coordinate 204,242,896, forward strand.
TGTCGATGACACTCAATCGATAATTTCCAATGGGCAGAATCCTGAGTCGTCTAAAGTCATATTCATCGACTGCAAGCTAAAGGTGGCCACATGGATGACCCTTAACTGTCTTCAATTGAATAGAGGAAAGATTGAAATTCTCCTGTTTGGCAAAGTACAGATACTTTGGTCAGATGATTGGTGGCCTACAGAACTAGGGCTAGTTCAGTGCCCATGAGAGTAGTAAAAAACCTGTACATTGTCATGGATAATAATTTATCTCTAATGGAATAGGCTACCTTGACCTTGTGGAACCTGTTTAAATACATTGCGGCTCATAGAAATAGTATGTCCATGCCTTCTTATGAGCTCCAGAAGAACATTGGTCCAGGATCCCATCACCAGTAATCTGGATTATAGGAATGCACTTCTTTGAGCAGCCAATGAGACGCTTCTCTCAAATCTTCGGGTGGCTCAAAACATTGTGGCCTGCATAGACTGTAGACTTTCTGTTGGTGCCCCTTTTGTTTAAATTCCTATGTCTCACTCACAAATGCCTCCTGGGTACTGGTCCTTCTTACCTACGAGCAAGGCTTTCTTTGTATCATCCCAGCAGAAATCCGAAGTCCATAGATAAAGTTTTCTTAAGGCTGCACCGCTTTCGCACCTCTAGGTACGGTGGTTGCTTTTTCTCGAATAAATCTCTTTACAATGCATGCTTTCGATTGCATGCCATTACAACGCTGTCTTACAACAACCGCATTGTTACAACGAGAACCATTACATTGCAACTCATTACAATGACTTGCTGGATTTAGGAATAGTATAATTTACTATTTCTACTCCAGTTTGTGCAACAGCAGGGAAGGTGTTGAATTGTAAATCCAACACCTTCTGCACCCTTCAGCAAGTCGTTGGAACAACTTGCGATGTAATGGTTCGCGTTGTAACAACACAGTCGTAACAACTGTGTTGTCATGGCATGTGGTCTAAAGCATGCATTGTAAACTCTGTTTCCCCTTTTTCTCTTATGATGATGTCACTGACCATTTCATGAGTGATGTAGTATGTAAGGTCATAAGCAGTGCATTGTGGGGAACGAGTTAGCTAACTATAACGTACCTGTTACTTTTTTTTTGTGAATATCTAAGGTTTTTGAAAATCCTGTTTCCTAACTATAACAGCCCTGTAACCTTTGGTTTTTCCAGCGAATTTTTAAGGTTTTTTAAATGCTAATTCCTAACTATAACTTACCTATAAGCTTTGGTTTTTTTCAGTGAATTTTCATGTTTTTTTGAAGTAGCAATGTAAAAAATGTAAATATAAGTCAACAGTCTGTGTTTAAATTTTCTAGTAAATGCATCGGCAACTTATACAAACACACTCTGGTTTTTTAGACAACACTATGTTACATTTTGTTATATCTTATTTAAAACTACCAACTGTAATATATGTGTCTTGTTCTGCAAATCCTCCTCTCAACAGCTTTCAGAATCCCTGTTTAGGCAGAAACTTAAGACTCATCTCTTCAGACGCTAATTAACTGTGATGGCTGTTTAGACTGTTTTCCCTACTTACCATAGCGCGGGGACACGCCTATGGGCGTAAACCAGGCGCTTTACAAAATTCCCAAATAATAATAATAATAATAATAACACCTCTTTTTCCCTAGAATCCTGCTCAGGACCAAAGAAGCGAAACTGCACATAACCACAAAGCTTTTCTATGTCTGCCACACTACCATACAAAAGCGCTCTATTCATTTCTACTAAACATAAAGCAGGAGTTTTCACATAATACAACCTTCTAACTAAAGTTTGCAATGTTGAGTGGTATAAATAAGTTTGTGTTTTAAACTCTGCCTTGGAAAGATACCTAGGGATTTGTTTAATATATCAATGGATTGCTGTCTAAAACTAGAAACAGTACTACAATTCCATTTGTATACAGAACCCTGACTACGCCTTCTTTATGCCTCTTCTGCAATAACTTCTACATTTCTAGGTACCATCACCTCTTTTGCTATAGAACTCCATTCTTGATATCATAACATCGTCCTTTTTAATCACTAGGATGAACTATTCTATTATCCTGGAGATAGCTTTCTTTATTAAAAAAAAAAGCTCTGTACTAGAAGAATGTATGTATTCTCCACAAAAAACTTAACAAACTTTACTTCTATTCACTAATCTTTTCTTCTGCTTATGTCTCCTCATGCACAACAATATTTTGTCCAGTGTATTCATTCTATTTAGAATCAAAATGAAAAGCTTCCTCTTTACAGAATAGGCCTTATCAACTATTTTCTCAACTCGTTCTTTCAGTTTCACTGCATTATTCTTTCTTCAAATTTATCAATAAATTTATAACCACTCAACTGCAAAACATCTTGGCTCTGATGTCCTTAAACTGCTTCTGTCTCCTGGTTATGTTGTGTCCATGCTTGTTACAATCTTTTCTCTTCTTTCAATATACGCTTTGTCCATGCTTGTTGTTTCTCATAGTCATAACTGTATTTTCCTTATTTTGTAATCTTTGCAAATGTCCACATATATTTATAAGGAATTACTTTGTCGACTTACCAGTAGCTCTTTTTTCTTTCAGGACTTTTTCAGCATTTTGCCCCTTTTGTAACTAATTTCTGCAGAGATACTGTAGTTGCTTCTTTTGCTTTTTCGTCTGAGCTTTTGCAGTTATTCCAATTGTTTGTACATATGTATATCTTGTTCAGTTTAAAAAAGTATATTTTAATTTTTTCCCTAGCCAATGTACAAACTGCTTTAGGGCTGACTACTTACACATAATACAAAAACAGTTTTTATGGTACGTTGCAGTTTTAAATTTACAGATGAACCAAGCTATATTACTACTTGCACTTACTTCAATATATCCAACCCAGAGCAAAACCTCAAACTTTATTTATTAGTTACCTTTTAACATTTTAGCATCCTGTCCTACAGCACAGCTGTACCATATCTCACTTCTAATTTAAACATGGTGAAAGACCAGTTAATCCCTTCTGTAGTACATTTTAAATGAAGATCACGCCAAAGGAGCTTATTTACAAACCCCACGCACCAAAGCATCACTTTTTTGACACACCATTGGCATAGTGTGATGCTCCATATTTACAAGGCCACGTAAAGTCATCCCACCTTGTACATACGGACCCTTTTCACGCAGCACTTTGCTTGAAAGGAGCGTGCCATAGGTGTTTGCTGTGCCACGCAACACCCATGCATTTTGCCACATTCCCAGATTTACAACGATTCCTACACCTGGGAATACGGGAGGTGTAGAGAGGTACAACAAGGAGAAATACTTTTATTTCTCTTTCTATTTTCCTCTTTCTATGTGTGCTGCATTGTGCAGCACACATAGAAAGAAGAAAACACTCCTCATGATTGTTTTTGTGCAGGAAGGTATGCCTTCCTGCACAAAAACAATCAATCCCACAACACAGGCACCCTTGCACCATGCAGCAAGGTTGTCCCCATTGGAGCATGACAGCCAGTTGTGCACCAGCGCAGGGGAGAGCACAGGGATCCATCTTATTGTTGTAAATATGACGCATCCCTGTTCTTTGAAAGTAATGCAGCTCAGCGCAGCAAATGGCTTGCGTCTCTGCGATACAATACATAAGTGTAGAATCACATACATTGTCTCTACATTGTAAATCAAAAAACACACCATAATGGCTATTAGCATGCCTCTCTATCACTGTCACTGGTGTATTTAGTATCTCAGTACTTTTCTAATTAAATGTATCAGATTTACATTTTGGGAAACGCTCCATATAAAAATCTGCACATTAATTTATATTCAACCATATATCTTACTAATTTGTCTAAGTACTTGCGAAGACTATGTGACCGTGTGCATATATAATTCTCCCCATGGTTTTAAAAGACTACATATTCCTCAGTAAACTTGTAAATACATGGGGTTGTGGTTGAATACATCAATACCCCCTGGATGATTGAATGAGCGCATAGGAAGTACCTAGGTGATTCCCTGAGGATACAAGTAGTGCCTAGATGATTCCCTGACTCCATGGGCCATTCCATATTTGTATACTTACTGCCTGCGTGTTTGCATGAGTATACCACTAGTATCTGGGTGTTTGGATGAGTGCATAAGTAGAGCCTGAATGATTAGACAATGCATGACTAATGCTTCAATAATTCAATGCATGCATTGATACTGGTGGATGATTAAATGAGTGCAATTATAGTCCCTGGATGATTGAAAGAGTGCATGCATAATATATAGGTGATTTATGCAGTGCATGAATAGTGCATACATGATTGTTTAAGCCCATGCATAGCATCTAGCCTATTGGATGAGTGGATGAATAGTGTTGCAGCTGATTGGATGCTGTCCATTTGTTTTTGGTTGAGTGAACAGGTATTGCCTTGATGTTTATATAACTACATGGGCAGTGCCTAAAGAATTGAATAAGTGCATCAGTAGTGCCTGGCTAATTAGATTAGTGCATGACTTGTGTCTGAGTGACTGCATGATTCCATTGTTAAAGCTTGAGAGATTGGATGAAAGTAAGTGTACTGCTGGGGTGATTGTATTACTGCAAGACTAATGCCTCAGTAATATGATGACTACATAGGTACTGGATGAGTGGACGGTTTACTACAATGGCACTCTCTACGAAATTAGTTGAGTGCATGAGTAGAGCCTGAGTGTTTCATCAGTACATGCATGTGCCTCAGTAATTCAATGACTTCATGGGTTGTAAGTGGATGTTTAGATGGCTCCATAGGTTCTGCACAAATGCTATAATGATTGCATAGTTACAGCATTGTTAATTGCATTAGTAAATAGTTAGTACCTAGGCGATTAGATGCAAGCATGGGTAGTGCTTGCATAATTCAATGACTACATATTTTCTGCCTGCTTGATTATAAGAGTACATGTGTAGTGTCTGGGTAATTGAATAACTCCATGGATAGTGAATCACATATATTTGATGACTACCTGAGTAGTCGCTTAGTGATTGCATGAGTCCCTGAATACTGCCAGAGTGACTGTAAAAGTACCTTAATTGCTGTTAGATACATAGCAGTTGTCACTATATCTCTGAATCATTGGTTATCTACTTCTGTCAGTATCAAATTACCTGTTTTACTGTATATATGCTTTTCTTCTGAGCTATTTGTGAGTGAAATCTAGGTATCACACTTGATATATAATTGCATACATGGCTCTCTAGAAATATACATTGCTTTGTTACTGAGCGTGCACATGCATCAGTACGTTTCTGAAATGGAAAAAAACATTGTGAAATTTTTCGAAGCAAAAAAACTTTAGCGAATGGCATACCTACATCCTTTCTCAAATAATTCTTATGCTTCTAAGACAAATATTCAGCATATCTCAAACAAAAGTTACACTCAAAATGAAGCTAGCACAATAACTCTCTAGGCATTCTGTACTATTAATCCTTCTCAATTTTAAACAAACCATGTTTAAAGAAGAACACTACCCTCGCAATATACATGAAATGTTCCTCACCCTTACTGACCATAGATCACCATGTAAACATATATGCGATTTCTTAATAGATGTATACCTTCAAGCCATCTTTCAAAAAATATATACCTCTCTGCATCTTTAAGTAAACTCAAACGTCCCACAGAATATATAGCTATGTGCAAGAATAAAAACCATATCTCCCCATCTAAGCATATGCAAAGTGGTCACAAAAGTTAAAAACCACATTGACAAACACTTCCCAACACATACCTAGCAAGTATTACTTCTTTCTAATACATATACATATGGACAACATGTTCTCATCTTTTATTTCTCACTAGACTATTCCTGTTTAATAATGTTACTAAAAGTACTACAACTCCCAGAATGCAAATAACAAATGCATCGACTCTGCACATGATGTTTAGACATTTAAAACATTCTTAGTTCCTCATTGCAACTTTCCACAAGACTGTACTGTTATTTTTCAATAAAATATACAGTGTAAAAAAGAGGCACTAATTAATTTTTCTCTTATATTTTTTCACATGTGATACTTCTTTTAATCAAACTTCCATATACATCTTCATTTATAATATACATTTTAAAAATAATAACATAGTTATATATATACCAGTGAATTGAGTTTGTAGATTATAATGTTGTTTTAGCTCTTTCTGGATAGTCTTAACACAGTTAAGATTTGTAAAAACTAAGCACAAGAATGGTACACCACTATCATTCAAAGCAACTCTAAAATGACAACCTCTTCATCTTTCCACTCCATCATCACGAGAAAGGCAGCAAATTAAATCATGCCTTTCATTTTAGACTACTGCATCTCCACTTGTGAATGATTGGCATCTGTTAACCCTTTCCCTCTCTTTTGAAACAAGGTTCCTGTCTGTGTGTTTTCGTGATGTATTCATGATCATCGCGGAGAAATTGTGATAAAAGGGAGTTCAAACCTATATCTAGCTTTATTTTTTCTGAAACTTAAATATTTCTCCACAGTTATTACATATTCCTGAGTTGGAAATTAAAACCTTTTACTAATTACTTACATTGTGTCATCACTCCTCAACTTAAAAAAAAATGTTCTGTCTCTTTAACACTTTTCGCCCCATACAGTCTTAGCTCAGTGTACCTAGAAACCCAGTGGAACGAGTAGGTCATAGGTTCACAGCACATTCTAGAAGGAACATGCTGCTTCTAAATAAGATAGAGCAGGTGTGCTTTACTCCACAGATTCAAAAGCATATCCACGTTTGTATTTCATTTCTCTTCTTTAAAAACGGCCAATAATAAGACTTCTTGCTTGACATCCAATACACTACCTAACTTTATTCACATTCATGCGGACAGCATCCAATGAAATATATCTTTTAAAAAAACGTCAATTTTAACTGATTTTCCTTGGGAAAAATACATCATTGAGCTCCCCTGACTACTATTGCTCCTTCACTTCAAAATGCTTAGAGTATGTATAGTGGGCGACAGCTATATCTATTGGGCTACAGAGCGGCGAGTCATCGAGACACCTAGGAGTGACGGTTTAGGCGTGGAGGGTAGGTGCACCACCCTTGTCTCCAACAGGACACAACACCACACTCCTAGATGTCTCGCTGACTCGCCGCTCCGGTAGAGGTGACATTCCCTCAAGCGGGAGGTCATTGAACCTCCCCACTGAAGTGATACAAAGTTGCCATTGCCTGTGGTAGTTAGCTAGTAGCTGCACCACTTAGTGTAGATTTGATGTTCACATATTAGGTCCTGAAGAATTGCCACATACTTTGTAACCAATAGGCAAGAAACATGTTGACCCCAGGAGATGAGCAGAGCTTTAACTGAACCTTCACGTCAGGGAAGCTGCCACTCTATATGTTTTTAGCAGGGTGGATTACCAGCCAGAATAAAAGTATTATTTAGATCATCTAACCCTTTTTATTGCCTTCACTGCACCTCACTGTATCTACACTTACACGGGCCACACACCCCCACTTCATCATATGGCTAAGGAACAAAAGATATCCGACAAAGAGCCCCTTCGCGGGTGCCAGTTGGGTATTGCAGCGCCGACCCAACGAGGAGCAGGTTCAAATGATGAAGCATGACACCTAGCTCGCTGGGTGTGTGAGGACCCTAGTTCCGCATAAGCGGGATTCCCTCCGAATCCCCCTTTCTCTCCTTGAGTTCCTCCACCACTACCTCTGATGGTGGCTGGTCCCCTGATTCTGATTAACTAGGCACCCCTGCAAAAGGAACAGCATTCCACTAGCATTTTGGATGTCACTAAAGCAGACATCTACTTTTATATGAAGAATCATGTGAATTTCAAATTTTGAAACTATTGTACTTTGACCAATTTGATTCATGTATCTGTGGTAGTAGAATACGTGTATACCAACATAGCACCGCATGATAACTTTTTGATATCGTCCTACAATTGCTGCACACTACATAAGATGTGCGGTCGATAAAAAACATTACTACCTGTTCTAAATTATATGTATTAATTGTGGAGACTAGCACTCTTTTGTTTGCAGGATACACAAACCATTCACTATTACTAAATTAGTAAAGGTGGCCACATTTGATAACGACTGGAACAAGCTAGTAAAAGAACTATTCGATGATCAAACTTCACCTAGGAAGAAAGTACCTGCAAGCACAGGCAGAGAAGGACTTAGACAAAAAGTTATCAGGTTAAAACGTTTAAAGAAACAGGAATTGTTCAGATGGTGGGATGCTACCATCCTCAAAAGATATATTAATTTAAAACAAGTCCCTAGGGGACTGCAGGTCATTATTTTTTCCTCATTTGATGTCCTAAATGATTGGGAGAGCCTTATCTTGTCATCCTCATTTGGTATGAGGAATATACTAATAAAGCATGTGGAGAGGAAAAGGGAAACTCTACTTCTTGAGATAGAGAAGAATGAGGGTGAAATCCGGAGTCTCAATCTAACTGAAGGAACAGAAAACAAATCTCAAGATTCTAAAAGGTGTTCTTGCTGCCCATCAGCTGTACATTAAGGACAAAATAATGAGAAAACTCAAACATGATGTGAATGATTATCACAATGGCAGGATCTCTTCTACTACTCATGACTAAATGACTGTGAACTTAGGTGAATGTATTGACTTTCCCATGTTTCACTTTTTTTCAGATTTTTTTTTTAAGGTGTAGGACACTTACTTTTCACCGCAATTTCTATTTATTTGACTTTTTACACAATCAGCTCGGTGACAAACGTCATTTCTTGGTGATATGCGCTAAATTAAAATCCAAAATAACAGCGGTGCATGGTTAGGGTCACCTACTTTTTTGCACATGCCACGGGTGCCAAATAATTAATATTATAACTTTCTATACCCAATGGTACTTTTATGGAGCGCTTTCCTTCCTAGTGATTGAATAATGAAATGTAATAATATTTTATTTACTAAAACGAAGAGTTTATCACGAAAACGTGTTGTAAATCTCTGTATATATATGATTACAGCCTTGAAGAAATCACTGTGTGACGAAACACATGTTGGCTGTTCTTCCTTGGTCTTAATACACGCTACGGACTACAACCATTTGCATTCTGTCACCTATTTTTATATGAAGAATCGTGAATATCACATTTTGAAACTATTGTCTATAACTATTGTTGGGAGTGTTTTGGTATCATGATCATATATACAAGTGGAGGACAACAGGCAGTCCCAGTAGGAGGAAGAGGCTGAGGAGGTGGAGGACCTAGCCGAGGAGGACATTGGTGCCTCCACATACACAGAACACCTTCAAGAAGCCACTTTGTGCCTGGGCAACAGTGATTCTGAGGATTGTAAGTCCCCAGCCTTTAGCTAAGCAGCCACAGATGCTTCTTCCATCTACACAACACTCACCTCCACATAGCCCTCAACTAACAGTACCCCTATAAATCTCCTACACATTCTTCCAATGAAGGTGCATCTCAGGTCTTCCTTCATTCATCTGAGGGAGAGAACACTCCTATTGCAGAGTCACACATTTATCAAGCCCCTCCCAACATGCAGATCATATCCCTCTCCAAGCAAGCCAATGCGCTTGCCATACTAGACAGACAAAATTATGGGGGGGTCAGCATTATCTAAGGCTGATCACTGGAAGGAACAGTTTCCCCAACAGCGTTATGAATGTGTGTTAGGGGCTACTCTCCATTCTCTGTGAGATAGCAAAAATTCTTAAATTACTACTATATACAAAAGAGCAAAGGAAAGTCCACAAAGAGCCTAAAAATAAGTCCCAAATAATAATACAGACATTACCCCAAGCTAGAATGTGTGTTTTGGAATCATTTTCCTCGCTTGGAGGCAAAGGGCCTTGGCTGTCTTTGCTCTCTGTCTTCACAATGATGTTAAAGTCCTCCTCAGGTGTGGGCTTCACATGGCTGGACGTGGCAGGACCAGACATCACATGGGAAGAATGAAACAGAGTGGTAATAGGGGTGCCAGAGATTAAAGAGGAACTGGGGGATGGGACAAAAGGAGGTGGGGCAGGTTGTGGGTTCACACACAATATATGACCCACTATCAAGAAGACTATGATGCCACATAAAGTTCAGAGCTTATCAGTGACCATCTTTCAAAGTATCCGCACCTTGCCGAATAATTCCTGGGTCTCCTAAGTGATCTCTCCCTCACCTCTCTAATTGGCCTCAGGGCATACTTGAGAGCAGCCAAGGACACATATTCAGGTGGAAGTGATTAGGCTGCAAAAGAGCAGTGTCAGAGACAGAAGTGTCCCCCAACTCCAGTTCTTCTGGGTGGGTACTTAGATAAGTTGGTGATGCCTGGGGTCCAGCTAAAGCCACCAATGCAATGGGAGCCCCTCTGGAGGTATAGAAGAGATCGGGCAGGCTCAAGTGGTGTAGTGGCATGTTCTTGGGACACCACAAGTTGGTCTTGCTCAAGGCCAGGTGGAGACCCACGATCTTCCCCCTCCTTCTAGCTGGTGGTGCCCACATTCACTTTCCCCACAGATGTATCTCCAGCCTCTGCCAGAGTCTCCTGGCAATAGATTGCATGAGCCACTGGCCAGATTCACTGTCCCTGCTGGTAGTGGCTTCCTCCTTCTTGCTAGCGGTGTCTAATGACTGAGTCCCCCTACAAGTCGAGGGTCTGGGTTCTTGCACTGATCCGGCTGGAATCTTAATTGGCCAGCTCGGTGTGCTGTAAAGAAATGTGAAAAAAACAGACTTTTAGTGCCATTGGCTCAATAATGCATGTCTACCTGACTGTAGCTTAAAGAGAAACATTTTGCCATTGTACAAGTGCTGGCATTTTGGAGTGTTCAATAAGCTTGTCACTATCCTCTGTTTCCATACTCAAATATTGGCATTTATAAATATTTAAAATGAAAATTCACAAAATATCTGCGGATTAGCCATTCATAATAAGAGAACGGATTGTAGTAAAAGCTAGTGTCTGTGAATAGAAATTGTTGAAAATGTAGACTTTCAACAGGTTCTAAGCATTAGTTATCTGAGAAGAGAAAGTTTTTGAATATAGTTATAAAGCATTTCGAAGGATGTTGAACTGGTCTATATTTTTAACATTAAATGTTCAATATGTTCTTAACTGTGTCAGCTTTGATGGTAAAACGTAAAAATGATGTGGTGGTTAAGAAGAAGGTGATGATACAAAATGTCAATCATTCAATCAGTGGTTGTTAAGCGTGCTACTCACCCATGAGGGTCTCACGGAGCTGGGGGGGAGGGGGGCTCACAGATCCGTTAGCCAAAGAGCCAAGTCTTGAGGGCCTTCCTGAAGGTGGTCAGGGAGGGGGCGAGTCTGATGTCTGCGGGGAGCAGGTTTTGGCCGCAATGTGGGAGAAGGATCTTCCACCTGCTCTGGCTCTGCGGATGCAGGGGGTTTTGGCCAGTGCGAGGTTGGAGGATCGGAGGTTTCTTTTGGGTACGTGGAAGTTGGTAATGTTGTTGAGGTATTTGGGACCGGTGTGTAGACATTTGTAGACGTGGGTGAGGATTTTGAAGGTGATTCTTTTCTCCACAGGGAGCCAGTGGAGCCTTCGGAGGTGTTGGCTGATGTGTTGGCTGATGTGTTTGTGTCGGGGGATGCCGAGGACGAGTCGGGGGCGGTATTCTGTATTGTCTGGAGTTTTTGGAGTAGGGACTTGGTTATACCGGTATATAGTGCGTTTCCATAGTCCAGTCTGCTGGTGATGAGTGCGAGAGTCTTCCTTGACTCCGGGGGGATCCATTTGAAGGTCTTGCGGAGGATGCGGAGGGTGTTGAAGAAGCTGGAGGTGACAGTGTTGATCTGTCGGTTCATGGTGAGGGATGAGTCGAGTACGATGCCGAGGTTATTGGCGTGGTTCGAGGAGGTTGGTGGGTTTCCGATGGATGTCCTCCACCAGGTGTTGTCCCATGCTGAAGGAGTGGTTCTGAGGATGAGGACTTCTGTCTTCTGAGAGTTGAGCTTAAGGCAGCTGCGGGTCTTCCAGACTGCGACCTCCTGCAATCCTTTCTGGAAGATGAGTCTGGCGGTGGCAGGGTCTTTGGTGAGGGAGAGGATGAGCTGTGTGTCGTCAGCTTAGGAGACGATGTTGAGGCAGTGTTGTCGGACAATGGCGGTGAGGGGGGCCATGTAGATGTTGAAGAGGGACGGGTTCAGCGATGATCCCTGCGTGACTCCACAGGGGATTTCCGTGGGATCAAAGAGGAAGGGCAGCAGTCCGATTCTTTGGCTTCTTCTGGTGAGGAATGATCGTTTCCAGTCTAGGAATGTTCCTTGTATGCCGGCCTTGTGTAATCTGGTGACGAATGTGCATTGGGAGACAGTGTCAAAGGCCGCTGGTAGGTCGAGTAGGATGAGGGCTGCGGAGTGGCCCTGGTCCAGGAGGATGCAGATGTCATCTTTGGCGGTGTATAGGGTGGTCTCTGTGCTGTGGTTGCTTCGTAATGCGGATTGGGATAGGTCGAGGTTGGCATTGTCTTGGATGAATCGTGTCAGTTCCCTGTTGACTGTTTTCTCTGCAACTTTGGCCGTGAAGGGGAGGAGCAAGATGGGCCAGTAGTTCTTGAGGTCAGTTGGGTCGGTTGTTGGCTTCTTGAGCAGGGGCCTGACTTCTGCGCATTTCCAGTCGTCTGTTTCAAGGGTGGTGTATATATGTTGAAGAGGGACGGGCTCAGCCATGATCCCTGTGTGACTCCACAGGGGATTTCCGTTGGATCGGAGAGGAAGGGCAGCAGCCTGAGTCTTTGGCTTCTTCCGGTGAGGAATAATCGCATCCAGTCTAGGAATGTTCCTTGTAGGCCGGCCTTGTCTAATCTGGCGACGAGTGTGCCTTGGGAGACAGTGTCAAAGGCCGCTGGCAGGTCGAGTAGGATGAGGACTGCGGAGTGGCCCTGGAGGGTGCAGATGTCATCTGTGGCAGTAAGTAGGGTGGTCTCTGTGCTGTGGTTGCTTCATAATGCGGATTGGGATGGGTGGAGGTTGACATGGTCTTCGATGAATCGTGTCAGTTCCCTGTTGACTGTTTTCTCTGCAACTTTGGCCGTGAAGGGGAGGAGCAAGATGGGCCGGTAATTCTTGAGGTCAGTGGGGTCGGCTGTTGGCTTCTTGAGCAGGGGCCTGACTTCTGCACATTTCCAGTCATCTGGGAAAGTGCTTATTTCAAGGGTGGTGTTGATGGTGCATTGTATTTTGGATGCAATGACGGTGGCAGCTCAGTGGTAGATGTGTGGGGGGCAGGGGTCGGTGGGGGCCCCTGAGTGGATGCCTTTCATGGTTGAGCATCAGATAAAGTAAATCTTTCAAAATGGAAATGTTATAGAATTCAAATGTATAATTAATTATGTTGACAGAAATTCAGAGTTGGTTAAAGGCATGTTCATAATGTTAAGATCAGATGATAAATCAATACAAACTAAATATGCACGTTAGGAAAGTTAAACTTTAAAACCTTTCATACCACATAAAACATGTTAAATATAACATCAAAAGTTATAACAAAGGTCACAGCGAACACATGACAGGGCACCATGCTCAAAGAACATGTGCACTTAAGTGGTTAATTCTGATATGCACTTATCATCTCTCTGCTAATTAATCTCTTCGAGCTGAGCATGGAGTGTCAGTCAGGCATCTATCAGTGGTGTCATTCAGGTTGCTGAGAATGTGGCTGGTAGGACAAATTCACAATGTCATGAGCTTTAATTCGGATAAGAATCCTTACACAGCTTGCAGCATAGCTTCCACCACCGGGTATAGAAACCCACTACACAGCAGCACAATGCAATGTCCTTTTGGATTTGGGACCGTGCAGCACTGCTCAGCTGGATCCCTTTAGTTTCATAAAGCTGAGGGTACTTGTCGATGACCCCTTGACTGATGATGTTTAATTCAGCTTCTGAGAATGGGGAGGTGGCTTCTCATCAAGTCCCTCAGCCATGCTGGGGCAAGAATTGTGCAAGTAGCCAGAGGATGGAGGAGGATAATATTGTTGTAAAGAGAGGAAGGTGCAGAATGACCACAAAATGGTGGACTTCCTGTCCCTGTATGCCATTTCCCGTTTGTTGTGGCAGGCAGAGAGCTCCACCCTCAGTGCGGGAGGGAGACTCTGCATTTGGGACAGGGAATTTGCATGCATAATAGAACCCTCCACTTTTGGTAGGGAGACCCATTCAGATACCTAAAGTGCTAAAAGTGTGAGATAGTAAACAAATAAAACATGAATTGGCTGAATACATAATAAATGTGAGTTAAATTAGTATTTTATTTAGTTTGTCCTAATGAATGAGCGTAGTATATGAATATTTTTAATTTTGTGCTTTTAATGATGTTTAATACTGTTTAAGATAGTGAATAGAGAACTAACTTTAACCCCTTCGCTGCTGGGCCTCCCCCCCCGCTAAGGGTCTTTTTTGGCTATTTGGGCTAGTTAGTGCTTATGCCCCTGTAACTTTTTGACCACATACGGTATCCATGCCAAATTTGCATCCTTCTTTTCCAACATCTTGAGGATTCTAAAGGTACCCAGGGTGTCTGGATTACCCTGGAGGAGACCCAGAAATTATCCAAAATACAGCAACATTTTGTTAATTTTGGGAAAAATGGGAAAAAAGTGCTGCAAATAAAAGCGTTTGGGGTTTTCCCTGAAAATGGTATCAAAAAAATGTTTGTGGGGATAAAATCACCATTTTCCCATATTTTAGGGAATGACAGACGTTTGTCAGAAAACCAATTTTTTTTTCACAGTTTTGGCATTTTTCTGGGACATAGTCTATTTTTGCTATTTTTTGTGCTTTTAACCCCCTTCCAGTTAATGGAAGAAATGAGTATGAAAGCAATAATGGATCATGGAAAGCTATACAGTTTAAAAAGGTAGACAAAATTCTAAATTCAGCAAGGGGTCATTTGTGTTGATCCTTCAATGTTTCTTTCTAGAAACTTACAGTTAAATATAGGAAACATTGAAACTTAGTTAAAAAAAACAGCCTTTTGTGTCAACGTTTTTACCTGTAACTTCTTCTAAATATGACAGCTCTTTAAAAGTCATATACCGTTACACCCAGTGTACCTTACTGGTTGTGGGGATATATAGGACTTGTAGGTTCATCAAGAACCCGACGAACCCAGAGCCAAAACCTGAGCAGCGACTTGCAATAGTTTTTTTATTATGTACCGGGTATATAGCAATTATTCTGGGACAAAGTATACATGGAAAATTTGGTATGAAAGACACCTATGTATTTCTGAAATGGAAACAAACTATAGAGTTTAGAAACAGTAGATATTTGCACATTTCCAAAATTGGGAATACTCATACTAGCATGAGAATTATCGGTCATTTTTCAAAATTACTTATTTTTTACATATTGTCTTTCGTTTTGAAGGCAGAAATGCACAGAAAGTCAATAGGTAATAACATTTGCTTTACAAATCTGCATTACCCTAAGTCTCTTGATAAAAATGGTACCTCATTTGTGTGGGTAGGAATAGTGCCCACGACAGGAAACAGCTCAAAACGCAACGTGAACACACCATCATTTCACAATAAAAAATTACCCTATTTTTGCAAAGTGCCTAGCTGTAGTTTTTTAGCCCTAGCTCTGCTATCACCTAGGTATACCTAGCAAACCTTACATTTTTGAAAACTAGAGACCCAGAGGAATACAGGATGGGGTGACTTGACTGGCTCTCACCAGGTTCTGTTACCCAGAATCCCTTGCAAACCTAAAGAATTGTCAAAAAAAACAAATTTTCCTCACATTTCTGTGGTTGAAAGTTCTCGAATCTGTGTGGATCCACAAATTTACACCCACCTCGCATTCCCAAAAGTATTCTGAGAAAAATGGTACCTGACTTGTGTGGGTAGGCCTAGTGCCTGCAACAGAAAACAGCGCAAAATGCAATGTAGACACGCCACAATTTCACAGTAAACAATGACCCTTTTTTGGCAAAGTGCCTAGCTGTAGTTTTTGAACTCTAGCTCTACCGGCACCTATGGAAAACCTAGCAAAACTATAAATGTTTCAAAAACTAGACACCCAGGGAAATCCAGGATGGGGTGACTTGACTGTCTCTCACCAGGTTCTGTTACCCAGGTTGTTTTGTGATAGGCAATTTTGATGTTGCCTCAATACGTTTTTGGGCCATTGCCTGTCTTGGGTACTTGTGCCTCCCACAGGAGTGAGGCACCATTTTTATCGGGAGACCTGGGGGAAGGCTGGGTGGTAGGAAATCTGTGTCAGCCCAGTAATGCCACAACTTTCCCACACAAAAATGTGTGGAAAAAGTGATTTTTCAACTAAATTTGAGGTTTGCAGGGGGTTTTGGGTAACAAAACATTGAGGGATCCACACAAGCCATACCTCCCTGGAGTCCCCCTGGTGTCTTGTTTTCAGAAATTTGTGGTTTTGGTAGGTTTCCCTAGATGGCCGCCGAGCCTGGGGCCAAAAACTCAGGTGACTCATGTGCAAAACCAGGTTGGTTTGTGATAGGTAATTTTGATGTCGCCTCACTAGGTTTTGGGCCCTTGCCTGTCGCGGGTACTTGACCGACCCACACATGTGAGGTACCATTTTTCTCTGAAAACTTTGGGGAATGCGGGATGAGTCGAATTTTGTGGATGCACACAGATTCCAGAACTTTCCACCACAGAAATGTGAAGAAAATGTGTTTTTTTATACACATTGTGAGGTTTTCAAGGGATTCTGGGTAACAGAACCTGGCAAGAGTCCTCCCATACTGGATTCCCCTGGGTGTCTAGTTTTTAAAAATGTCTAGGTTTGCCTGGTTTCCTTGGGTGCCGGCAGAGCTGGGGTTCAAAATCTATAGCTAGGCACTCTGCAAAAAAATGGTCAGATTTCACTGAGAAAATGTGGTGTGTCCACGTTGTGTTTTGGGCTGTTTCCTGTTGCGGGCAGTAGGCTTACCCACACAAGTGAGGTACCATTTTTCTCGGAAGACTTTGGGTAACGCTGAATGGGTGGAATTTCGTGGATCCACGCAGATCCCAGAACTTTCCACCACAGAAATGTGAGGAAAATGTGATTTTGGGACACATTTTTAGGTTTGCAAGGGATTCTGGGTAACAGAATCTGCTGAGAGCCAGTCAAGTCATCCCATCCTGGATTCCCCTGGATGTCTAGTTTTCAAAATTGTACAAGTGTTCTAGGTTTCCCTATGTGCCGGTTGCGCTAGGGCCCAAAATCCACAGGTAGGCATATTGCTAAAAACAAATCCGTGCCTAGTCGGCTTCCTGCTGCCCTGGGGGTGGATATCGGTGGGTGGGGCTCCCCCGATATGCCCCCAAGGGGGCAAAAACACTGTGGTTATTTTTAGTATGCCCGTTGTGGGCTGCCCCCACCCCAACGCATAACAAAAAGCCAGCATAATCGTTTCGTCTAGTGGGCTTTTTGCACCCCGGGGGGGAAGATTGGGGGCTACTGCCCCCATATTCTCCCGGAGAGACAGAAAGGCTGTAAGTTTTGCAGGTGGGGGCATTGGCATGCCCGTTTTGGGTAGCTGCCACCCTAATTGAAATTTGCCCCAGAAAATCTCTGGCGTCTAGTGGGCTTTTTGCCCCCGGGGGCAGATTGGGGGCTACTGCCCCATCTGTCCCCCAAAGGGGGCAGGAAGGCTGTAATTTTTGTGGGGGAGGGGTGGGGGCATGGGCATGCCCGTTTGGGGCAGCCCCCACCCTAATTCCAATGTGCCCAAAAATAAACCCCGGCGACTATCGGGCTTTTTGCTATCCCGGGGGTGCAGATTGGGGGCTTATGCCCCTACATGCCCCTCAGGGAGTGTACAAACCTACTAGATGCCAGGGATTTTTTGGGGCAAATTTTAATTAGGGTTCAGGCTGCCCAAAACGGACATGCCAATGTCCCCACCCTAATTAAAATTTGCACCCAAAAATCCCTGGCATCTAGTGGGCTTTTTGCCCCCGGGGGGGGGGACAGATTGGGGGCTACTGCCCCCATCTGCTCCCCCAGGGGGGGCAGCAGACCTACTAGATGCCAGTGATTTTTTGGGGCACATTTTAATTAGGGTGGGGGCTACCCAAAACGGGCATGCCAATGCCCTACCCTAATTAAAATTTGTCCCAAAAAATCCCTGGTGTCTACTGGGCTTTTTGCCCTCCCCCCCGGGGGGCAGAAAGACTAGCTTTTGTGACCGGGGGTGGTGGCATCGGCATGCCCGTTTTGGGCAGCCTCAAGTCTAATTTAATTTGGCAATAAAAAATCCTTGGCGCATAGTGGGCTTTTTGCCCCCCCAGGGGGGAGAAAGGCTGTAAATTTTGCAGGGAGGGGGCATGGACATGCCCTTTATGGGCAGCCCCCACCCTAATAATATATGCACACACAAAAAAAATCCCTGGCGTCTAGTGGGCTTTTTGCCCCCCCTTGGGGCAGATTAGGGGCTGCTGCCAAATATACTAAATTATACCAAATTTATTTGGGGGGAGCAAAGCCCTTTCCCAAGAGGCTGCTCTCCCCTCACTGGTGTCTATTGGGTGTATCCCTGCTTGGGGATCGCCCTCCAGGGGCTATTCCCAAGCAGGGATCCACTGGGGAGGGGTACCATTGAAAAGGGGATATTCTCTTCTTTCCAATCATACACCTCCTGTCTTTCTACGTGCCCGAGGGGCTAAGATAGCCCTGTGAGTACATAGAAAGTGAAACTGAAATGAGCCTCAAGCTCATTTCAGTTTCGGTTTCTGTGCAATGACGACAGAGCGACATGCGTGCTGATCGTCATTGCACACAAACTGGGGAGGGGGGACCTCAGGAGCTGGGGAAGCTCTTTCCCAGCTCCCGAGGCTTTGGGGGAGAAAAATAAATCCCTCTGCTGTCCGCAGCAGAGGGATTTCGTGCCCCTTTCCTCATGACAGAATGGTTCCGTCATGAGCACAGGAACACCTATGCTCATGACGGAACCATTCATGACCATCGAAGGGGTTAACTGGAGCACAGCATTTTAGTTGACGACATTATGTGAAGGAAACAGAGTTGTCTCAGGATGTTATATATCGGGACGGTGTGTTAATCGTTCACCATTCATCATTGACAAGAGACTGTCATACTACAAAAATGCAGCAACCAAACTGGCAGATCGAGTGAAAAATTAGTTAACCAGCTGATCCTGTACTTTCCGTACCCCTCCCCGGGTACTGAATGTGAGTGTAAAATAACACAACAATTAAGTATTATATTGTAGGGACCAGGAGGTATTAAAAATGAAGTGGGATACTATTTGAATCAAAAGTAGTACTTAGAGATAATAATTAGCACACCTAGCTAGCTGTGATTCTGAAAATTTGCCACTAAAGGGCAGTAGTGCAAACAAAGGACAGAGGAAAATGCTACCCTTTTCAAAAACAATTTCATGTGCTTGCAAAAAATTCCCTTGAATAGAAAAGCAGCAGCTTAAAAACAATGCCCAGATCTTCATGACTGGTTCATGAGCAAGCAGGAAAGGGGACACACAGATCATCTCTATCATCTTAAGACATGTCCAGATCCCTCAAAGGCACATTCTCTGTGCCTTCCCTGCATTACTCATAACATCACCTGATTTAGACAAGAATATGACTTTAAGACTTTGGAAAACTAGGTGATGACTTTTGTGACAGACCAGACCACTAACTATTGTATAGGTGGGCACTTCCTAGTTCAGTAATCTAGTTCTAGGTCAGCAGTGGTAGAGGCCATACTTAAGCACATACATGTCTCCTTGCCTGCCATCAGTTCATAGTTGCATTGACTTAGTTCTGTCCACTCATACTTGTGTTCCCTTATCTTTCTTGTTTCAACCATTTATGGTTGCTTTTGGGTTAGTCCAGGCCTTGGGATGTTGTCCTCTCTCTTTTTTTGATTGTAGCTTACCATTTACCTTCTGATGCTCAGCAGTCTTTTGCCCCTTGACATCCTGAGGATCAGCACTAGAATCCTGGGCTTATAACTAACTCCTTCGCCCGGGATCGGGAACTCACTTCACATATCACCAGAGAGACATTTAGCACATCATTGTGCTAGAAGAGCCCTGCACATTGCATCTTTTCCTAACGCTGTACCATCACAACAAGCACATCTGTGTTTTTTCTTCCCTTTTCCTCTATTTCTCTGGCAGGTATTTAAGTCCTCTATATCTCTGGAGAGGCTTGGCGGGGGAGTGGGATACTTAGAGGGTCTACAGCTGAAGCTTGACACCCTGTTGCCTCAGAAATCTCCAACTGTCACAGAAGACTTCTTGGACAACAAGCCATGCATTCTAGTAGGAATGCTTTTTAAAACTTTTTTCAGGCCCACAAGTTACCTCTGTTCTTGATGGTTTTCTTCTAGTAAAATGCAGCTGCTTATATTGTTAGGATCTGCCACAATTTACCAGGCTCCTCAGGAGATTGAGTTGCAAACAGCAGCATACTTCTAATGAGGTTCTAGACCTGCCTTGCCCTGGTAGGGTCAGCAAGCGGCTAATTCCCTTAACTCAATCCAGCAGCCTAACACACCTGAAGATTCAGGGGAATGCAGTAGACAATTCTCCTCACCCCATCCAGGAAGACGGCAGTTCTTCCAGCATTCTGCAGTTAGTCCTCAATCTTTTCCTTTTCTTGTCAGCTCTCTTACTGGAAAATGGTGAAACAGCATTTGTTACAAAGCTTATAGACAGTGTCTCATTTGTGATTTGCAAGATCCACTAATAAATCATACTATATTGCTCACACTTTTTCTGCCTAGATTCTACCATATTGTGACACATTTTCTGCTTTTGTTTGGCATATTACACAAAAGGTCTGAGTGATATTCAAATCAAAAGTGACAGATCTAAGTCTCAATGTGGTTTCTCTCCTTGTACACACAAAATTCGCCCAAGGCCAGCCCACTCATGCTTCCCTAGTATAGAAAAATACGCAGCACTCTTAAGAACATTTGCTCCCACCCAACTTCGTGAAAAGTTAATCTTTGCCTTGGAGATCCCTTTTCTCTCATGGTGGAATGTGATATGGGTCCCAGTACGAGATGTGACCAAAAGATCTTTGCACTCATGGTACTTTGAAGTGTGGCATTTGGTCAACTCTCTTCCAGTGGAAGGGAGTGTCAATTAAACAACCTATGAACTCTGCCACAGGTGTACCAGCAGACAACTGGCCAACTTGAAAACAGAAATGTAATAATTATACAAAAAGTCGCCATAGCAGCATGTGCCATAAAATTCCATTGTGACTAATTTGTTTTATTTTTCTTCATTAGCTCTCTGCCAAGAGAATTACTTTTTTACTAATTTCCTAACTGGACTTATGTGGACACCGAACCAGAATCCTCCTAAAACTCTGCAGCCGCTCACTTCTAACATGGATCGGCAACAGAATATCAATTCCAACACTATCTAGGGACATAATATCGATAAAAAAATATATTTTCCCTATACTTATAAGTAACAGAAATATAGGGAAAAAATTACATTTTACATTAATATCATTTAAAAACATAATAAAAATGTCGTTTTTTAAATAGATATAGTTTAAAATATTACATCTTAAATAATGTAATATAAAACATTAATATAATGTAAATTAAATAAATGCAAGTAATATGTATTACTATAAATATATACTTATATAAACCTACACACATAAATATATATATGTGTGTGTATATTTTGGTATACATATATATATATATATATATATATCAAACACACAGTTTGCCTGCGAAAAGGGAGGACACCACACAGAGGAGTTCTGTATTTTGCTTATTTATTCCTCGGAGGCACACACAGCGAACAGCAACCACCGCAAGTTATTTTCACCCCTCCGACGCGTTTCGTGCTATGTGAGAGCACTTAATCATGGAGTGCAGGGGTTGTGGAGATTAGGAACAGCTGTTTCGCTCACCAGATGGCCACTGTAACTCCGCCCATGGGCGGCGCCTCTCCTGAGGCCTGCTGGTCATCGTAGTTTATGCTTTAATCTTGATGTAAGATGCTGTATTCTAACACCCACGAAATTAAAATCCCAAGTGGGTCTGCACCTGGAAAGCTGTGCCCTGTGCTGCCGCTTGTACCGATGGAACGCACTCATCTGCCCCAATGGCTCGAACGTCTCATAACATCCCAGCAGGACTGCGCACCGCGCAGCAGGGTCCTTCACCGCGGCTCAGGCAGGCCGCTCAATATCAAACACACAGTTTGCCTGCGAAAAGGGAGGACACCACACAGAGGAGTTCTGTATTTTGCTTATTTATTCCTCGGAGGCACACACAGCGAACAGCAACCACCGCAAGTTATTTTCACCCCTCCGACGCGTTTCGTGCTATGTGAGAGCACTTAATCATGGAGTGCAGGGGTTGTGGAGATTAGGAACAGCTGTTTCGCTCACCAGATGGCCACTGTAACTCCGCCCATGGGCGGCGCCTCTCCTGAGGCCTGCTGGTCATCGTAGTTTATGCTTTAATCTTGATGTAAGATGCTGTATTCTAACACCCACGAAATTAAAATCCCAAGTGGGTCTGCACCTGGAAAGCTGTGCCCTGTGCTGCCGCTTGTACCGATGGAACGCACTCATCTGCCCCAATGGCTCGAACGTCTCATAACATCCCAGCAGGACTGCGCACCGCGCAGCAGGGTCCTTCACCGCGGCTCAGGCAGGCCGCTCAATATCAAACACACAGTTTGCCTGCGAAAAGGGAGGACACCACACAGAGGAGTTCTGTATTTTGCTTATTTATTCCTCGGAGGCACACACAGCGAACAGCAACCACCGCAAGTTATTTTCACCCCTCCGACGCGTTTCGTGCTATGTGAGAGCACTTAATCATGGAGTGCAGGGGTTGTGGAGATTAGGAACAGCTGTTTCGCTCACCAGATGGCCACTGTAACTCCGCCCATGGGCGGCGCCTCTCCTGAGGCCTGCTGGTCATCGTAGTTTATGCTTTAATCTTGATGTAAGATGCTGTATTCTAACACCCACGAAATTAAAATCCCAAGTGGGTCTGCACCTGGAAAGCTGTGCCCTGTGCTGCCGCTTGTACCGATGGAACGCACTCATCTGCCCCAATGGCTCGAACGTCTCATAACATCCCAGCAGGACTGCGCACCGCGCAGCAGGGTCCTTCACCGCGGCTCAGGCAGGCCGCTCAATATCAAACACACAGTTTGCCTGCGAAAAGGGAGGACACCACACAGAGGAGTTCTGTATTTTGCTTATTTATTCCTCGGAGGCACACACAGCGAACAGCAACCACCGCAAGTTATTTTCACCCCTCCGACGCGTTTCGTGCTATGTGAGAGCACTTAATCATGGAGTGCAGGGGTTGTGGAGATTAGGAACAGCTGTTTCGCTCACCGGATGGCCACTGTAACTCCGCCCATGGGCGGCGCCTCTCCTGAGGCCTGCTGGTCATCGTAGTTTATGCTTTAATCTTGATGTAAGATGCTGTATTCTAACACCCACGAAATTAAAATCCCAAGTGGGTCTGCACCTGGAAAGCTGTGCCCTGTGCTGCCGCTTGTACCGATGGAACGCACTCATCTGCCCCAATGGCTCGAACGTCTCATAACATCCCAGCAGGACTGCGCACCGCGCAGCAGGGTCCTTCACCGCGGCTCAGGCAGGCCGCTCAATATCAAACACACAGTTTGCCTGCGAAAAGGGAGGACACCACACAGAGGAGTTCTGTATTTTGCTTATTTATTCCTCGGAGGCACACACAGCGAACAGCAACCACCGCAAGTTATTTTCACCCCTCCGACGCGTTTCGTGCTATGTGAGAGCACTAAATCATGGAGTGCAGGGGTTGTGGAGATTAGGAACAGCTGTTTCGCTCACCAGATGGCCACTGTAACTCCGCCCATGGGCGGCGCCTCTCCTGAGGCCTGCTGGTCATCGTAGTTTATGCTTTAATCTTGATGTAAGATGCTGTATTCTAACACCCACGAAATTAAAATCCCAAGTGGGTCTGCACCTGGAAAGCTGTGCCCTGTGCTGCCGCTTGTACCGATGGAACGCACTCATCTGCCCCAATGGCTCGAACGTCTCATAACATCCCAGCAGGACTGCGCACCGCGCAGCAGGGTCCTTCACCGCGGCTCAGGCAGGCCGCTCAATATCAAACACACAGTTTGCCTGCGAAAAGGGAGGACACCACACAGAGGAGTTCTGTATTTTGCTTATTTATTCCTCGGAGGCACACACAGCGAACAGCAACCACCGCAAGTTATTTTCACCCCTCCGACGCGTTTCGTGCTATGTGAGAGCACTTAATCATGGAGTGCAGGGGTTGTGGAGATTAGGAACAGCTGTTTCGCTCACCAGATGGCCACTGTAACTCCGCCCATGGGCGGCGCCTCTCCTGAGGCCTGCTGGTCATCGTAGTGAAAATAACTTGCGGTGGTTGCTGTTCGCTGTGTGTGCCTCCGAGGAATAAATAAGCAAAATACAGAACTCCTCTGTGTGGTGTCCTCCCTTTTCGCAGGCAAACTGTGTGTTTGATATATATATATATATATATATATATATATATATAAAATATAACACTATTATTAAAAACAAAATTTGACACAGTTTTTTATTTACTGCTACAAAAACATATATATATATATATATGTATATATATATCTATATATATATATATATATATATATATATATATATATATATATATATATATATATATAGATATATATATACATGGTGCATAACAAACAGCTTCTTCTGGAGTACTGGAACCCACAGGAAGTTGGCGCAGATACCGGCGAAGCAGTCCGGGTCATTAATATCCAAAGTACACTATGTACACTATGTGTTAAACTGCTTTCCTAAGATTTTTGGATCCCCTGTTGCCTTTTTGCCCGAGAGCGCAAGACATTCATTTTGTGGATTTACTTTGGATATATATATATATATATATATATATATATATATATATATATATATATATATATATATATATATATATATATATATCCAAACAAAAATCCAGTTACACGAGCAATAAAACACTCTGGAGCCGTGGCCTCAATGCAGACAGACGGTCTTTATTGCAACGGGTGCCCAACGCGTTTCGCAGTTACCTCACTGCTTGTTCACGGGTAAGTTGCACAAGTGCAGGACAAACATTTAAAGGTGTAGGCTTCTTATTCAGTTTGGGAAAGTAAACATAGTAAACATACTATGTAGAAGAGGTTTTACAGCATATACAAATTGTGCGTGGTTGCTTGACATTCCAAAATAAATAAAGGTTTAATTTATAAACAGTTATTATGGGGAAAATACTGCGCCTTTCAACCAAGTAGTTCAAAGAAAAGAAATCATTCGGCATAAACACAAATGAGTAACTAGCCCAACATTATAGGCATTATTAGTAATTTAATCTCCTTTATATTGTAGATATACTACATTCGACCTCAGTGGGTAATTTTCTTGATTCACCAAATATCGTTCTACCAATCGTTGATAATCATGCTCCAGTGAGCAAAATTTCATTGTCCTCTGTATGGAATCAGCCACAACTCCACATTATTATTTCTTCATTTCTGTAACAAAACCAAATACAACTCATGTTACCAAACATAAGAACTCATTAATTATTTTAAAAAAACCATAACCAAAACTTGTAAAAAACATGTAAAAAGAAATGCAGTAACAAACGCGCGCAACTCAGGACTGTGCACATTATCTCAAATGTATCGACATCTCTTCATCCTGATTCAAACCCCAGGGACTCATTGTATTGTACTTTATAATCAATCTAGATTCCAGGTTTCTCAGCTCAAGAATGCGGTTCTCTCCCCTTTCTCTTAGTGGGATCGAATCCAGCACAGAGAACGTCAGAAGATTTTGATTCTGATTGTGTTTAACACTGAAATGGCCAGCGACCGGATATTGATTATCATTTTGGTGATCGCACGTAAATGTTCCAGAATACGCAGTTTGATCTTGTTAATAGTGCTTCCGATATAATATAGATTGCAGGGGCATTTTAGTGCATACACTGCAAAATCTGTATCACATGAAAATTGTCTAATAATCTTGAAAGCTGCTTTTTCTCTACATAATTTTACCGTTTTGCAGTTCTGGCTGTATCTACATGCTTTGCACTTAGTACAGGTGAAGAATCCTTGTATACAATTAAGCTTTTTAGGTTCCTTGATACTGCTAGTCATCAGAGCATCCTTCAATGATCTATTTTTTCTAAAGGTCAATGATGGATATACACCAATGTTGTCATTTAAATCCTCACCTGTTTTAAGGATCTCCCATAATTTCATCAAGCTTTTTCGTACCTCCCAAGCCTGGTTATGATACATGGTAATAAACCTAAGCTGATTGCTCATTGGTTCGGGTTCCTTCTCCATAAACAGGTCTTCTCTTTGTAACTTAGCCACTTTATCAACAGCTGACTTGATGGTGGTTAGACTGTAACCTCGTTCCCTAAATCTTTGTGTCATGACTAGTTCTTCTCTACTGTAGTCATCCTCTATACTACAGTTGCGTTTTGCACGCAATAATTCCCCAAAGGGGATGCTGTTTATGAGATTTTTAGGGTGACAACTTTGTGC
The DNA here is from genome assembly GCF_964261635.1 of Lissotriton helveticus. Lineage (NCBI taxonomy): Eukaryota > Metazoa > Chordata > Amphibia > Caudata > Salamandridae > Lissotriton > Lissotriton helveticus. Next base: position 204,269,425 of record NC_136059.1, read on the forward strand.
TTGTAGTAAACTGTTACCAGCTGTTTTCCTTCTGTGTAACCTACTACAGATTTTATTATTCACAGTTTTTAGTTACAGATCCAAAAACTCAATCCTGTCTTCACTTGTCTCACTGGTTAATTGTAGATTAAAGCAATTTTGATGTAATGTTTGCACAAATTCATCTGCCTGTACTTGGTTTCCATCCCAAATGCAGAAGATGTCATCAATATATCAAGTCCAGAGGACGACATGGTCATGATATTGACTGATGTTCCGGACAACCTGCTCCTCCCACCAGCCGAGGTATAGATCTGCAAAGCTGGGGGCGAAGCAGGTTCCCATTGCCATCCCCTGGGTCTATTTGTACAAAACTTTATTGAAAAGGGAAAAAAAAAATTTCAGACAAATCAATATCATTTCCAAAATCATTTCTGTATGCAACAACAATGATAATGACCTTCCTTTAAGGAAATGTCTACAAACACCTACTCCTTCGTTTTGTGGGATGCTAGTGTAGAGGCTACACACATCCATACTCACAAGCAAGTATCCTTGTTTCCACTCAATGTCCTTAATGTTTTTCAAAAAATCACTAGTATCTTTATATTATATGTATATATAGGACACAGTCACAATCTCCAACCTCAATCTCACATACCATGAGGAAAAACAACGCCATGTGGTGAAGTATTTTCAAAGTTTAATGTCGGTCTTATATTTATATATATGTATATATATTCACTGAAAAAACCATAGGTTTCAGACATGTTATAGTTAGGAATTAGCATTTAAAAAACCTTAGAAATTCACAGAAAAAAACATAGGTTTTAGGGGTGTTATAGTTAGCTGGACATTTCACTCGCACAAAACCATTGAAATTCCTCCGTTATAGTTAGTTGTAATAAGTATAACTCGCGCGCCCGCAATCCACTGCTGATGATGTCACATATTACATCATTCATGACATGGTCAGTGACATCACTGATGACATCACTGCTGACATCTCAAATGACATCACTGATGACATCATCCAGTGAATGTGGTTTGGTTCGTTATTTAAATATGTATTATATATATATAGCAAGCTACATTGAAGAATAAGTTCATATATAAATATAAATATCTGGATGGAGGATTTAGTAGCAGTGTGATTGACTGTCTAAGTGACTAATTTATAGTGTCTCACTAAATATATTGGATAGTGACTAAACTGTGTGAATATCTGTATCACTTTATCAGTTGTTGTGTAAACTGCTTCTCCAGTTGGTTACTAGCTATGTGAAAGTCTATATTAGTTATTGATTAGTTAGCTGAGTATTTGCATGGGAGAGTGAATATGTGTGTGGTTCGGTTGGGGGTGTGTGACTGACCAAAGATGTGTGAATAGTTGATTAAGTAGGTATATTAGGTTAATACTACATGTTATAACAGTTGTTTGGGTGAGTGAACATCTTTGTGGGTGTGGGGATGACCAAATATATCTCTCAATGGTACATGTCCAACAAACTTGAAAAATAAAAGGCAGTGTATGTGTCAGTTGTTGTATATAAATAGGTATACATAAGACTCAGTGATTGTATGAGTGACTGTATGGATAACTGTATACTTGTAATAGTGATTTTATAACACACTTAGGGGCCGATTCCGATCGGAAGGGCTCAGAACCATGTTCGGAACCCTTCTGACCAAATCGGTACTTGTCAGACGATTCCTTTCTGACAGCGCCATTCCGATGGGCTCGGTTGGAAAAGAATCTGACTCGGATTTCCGGATGCACTACACAGACTCGGAGAGCCCGTCTGCCATCCGGAAATCCTCCAGTACTCCCCCGGTTGCCTCTTTACGACCGAGGGATTACGATGGCAATTTTTCACTGCCTTCTCGTGCCGGTGTGTCTGGCACAAAAAGGCAGTCAGAAACTGTCTCTCAGGCCCCCAGCAGGGCCCTCATGGGTGTGAGGCTGCCGAATGGCGGCCTGGGGGCACCTATGGTGCCCCCCCCCCCGTTGATCCCTCCACCCGGCGGCAGGCACCTTGGGGTGCTGGCCACAGGGTGCAGGGATGAAATGCACCCCTGTGTTTCACATTGCAAGCATGCTTTCTGGTCAGAAAGCATGCTTGCATTGTGAACCATACGAATGCGACCGAACAGGGTTCAGTCGCATCATACTAGCAGGCTCGTAACCGACCACAGCAGGTCAGTCGGTTATGGCTCCTGACCGATGTCGGACGGACTCAGGTCCGTCCGACATTGGAATCGGGCCCTAAGTATGAGTTACTGTCTATATGAATAGATGAAGTGGTTTTTGTATAAGTGTGTAGCTAAGTAAATGTAATATGATCCATAGTTTGCATAAGTGAGTGGGATGACTTCATAAGTGAATAGGATGTGTGTGGGTCTGTAATGTCAATATAGGTGCATAAGTATATTTGATAGTGTTCTATTGGTCATTGACAGCATGTATGAGTGAATCTATAGGCAAGTGATTAGATGTGTGTGTAGATCTAAGAATCACTGAGTGGGCATGTAGTAACTGGTATTGGTGTGTCAATGGATTCAAATATAGTACTCTGTATTTTACAGTGAGTGATGAAAGGTGATACTAGTGTATGATGAGGTGTTTCTGATTGTCACGTGGATGATGTCATCAGTGATGTCATTTGAGATATCATCAGTGATGTCATCAGTGATATCACTGACCATGTCATGAATGATGTAATATGTGACATCATCAGCAGTGGATTGCGGGCGCGCGAGTTATGCTTAGTACAACTAACTATAACGGAGGAATTTCAATGGTTTTGTACGAGTGAAATGTCCAGCTAACTATAACACCCCTAAAACCTATGTTTTTTTTCTGTGAATTTCTAAGGTTTTTGAAATGCTAATTCCTAACTATAACATGTCTGAAACCTATGGTTTTTCAGTGAATTTCGAAGGTTTTTTAAATGACAATTTTTAAATGTATTAATTGTTATATTTATTTTTTTCATACTGATTTACTACATTTTTTTAAACTATTTATTTTTAGATATTTTATTTTTTAAATTACATTATAATTACATTATACATTACATTACAAAATATACTTTTTCAGAATGAATTACTTTAGTTTAAATACTTTACAAATATGCAATAGACTTTTAAGTACAGTAGTTACAGTTGTTGCAATAGGCAACACAATTTCAGACACAATGCAACATTGAGCTCAATGGGAATTTCTAGTTAAATGCAATTAGTTACTATATGGATTACTTTTCTAACCACAGGACTGGATCCTAGATTCAGTCCTGGGACATCTCCTGTAAAAAGTTGAGTAAAAGCGTTTTGGTTACAGTAGTGATTTTTAAGGAATATTATTGTATTTTAAAAATTGAAACTTGTTCACATAGAATCACCAATGTTAACCAATGGGAGGAAATTCACTCAGCAGGTAAGTAGTGTTATTGTTACTTTTTCTTACTCAGTGGTGGATCTTGGATCCAGCACTGGTGCATCTCCTGTAAAAAGTTGAAAGAATGCTTTTAAGTCATAGAGGTGATTTTTAAGGAATATTTGTAGTTTGTGAAAATCAACACTTAGAAACTTTTCTGGTGAAAACCAGACAATGGATTCCAATGGATGGAAATACAAGTTACTAGTAAGTACGGTTAGAATTACTTTTCAGGATCAGTACTGGGCTCAAAGATCCAGCACTGGGTTCTCTCCTGATAACAGGGGAGTAAATCGGAACTCGTTGTTCGGATGATTTTAGGTGAATATTTTAAAGTTCCAAAAATCCACACTTTGGGGCCAATTCCTATTTCGGGCGGAAGGGCTCGGAACCATGTTCAGAGCCCTTCCAACCAAATCAGTCACTGCTGGCCGGATTCCTTTCTGACCGAGCCACTCTGATGGGCTCGGTCGGAAATGAATACGACTCGGATTCTCGGAGAGCCTGTCTGCAGTCCGGAAATCCCTCAGTACTCCCCCGGTTGCCTCTTTACGACCGAGGGAGTACGATGCCAGCTTTTCACTGCCTTTTTGTGCCAGTCTGTCCGGCACGAAAAGGCAGTCGGAAGCTGTCTCTGGAGGCTCCCAGCAGGGCCCCATGGGTGTGAGGCTGCCAGATGGCGGCCTGGGGTCGTTGATCCCTGCACCCGGTGGCACGCTTCTTGGGGTGCCCGCCACAGTGCGCGGGGATGAACTGCACCCCTGCTTGCTGCAATGCAGGCATGCATTCCACTCGGAATGCATGCTTGCATTGTAAAGTATACGAATGCGACCGAACCCTGTTCGGTCGCATCGTACTAGCAGGGCTGTAACCGACGACAGCAGGTCGGTCGGTTACAGCTCCTGGCCGATGTCGGACGGACTCAGGTCCGTCCGACATCGGAATAGACCCCTTAGAGGAATTTCCAAGTGAAAGCAGTCAATGTTAGCCTATGGAAGGAAATTCAAGTTACTGTTAAGTACGGTTAGAATTACTTTTCAGGATCAGTACTGGGCTCAAAGATGCAGCACTGAGGTCTCTCCTGATAACAGGTGAGTAAATTGGAATTAGTAGTTCAGCTGATTTTAGAGGAATATTTCTAAGTTTCAAAAATAAACACTTAGAAACTTTTTCAGCAAAAAGCAAACAATGATATCCTATGGATGGAAATTCAAGTTACCGGTAAGCACGGTTGGAATTACTTTCCAGGATCAGTAATGTGCTCAAAGATACAGCACTGAGGTCTCTCCTGATAACAGGTGAGTAAATCAGAATTTGTAGTTTGGCTGATTTTAGATGAATATTTTAAAGTTCCAAAACTCCACACTTAAAAGAATTTCCAAGCAAAATCAGTCAATGTTAGCCTTTGGAAGGAAATTCAAGTTACTGGTAAGTACGGGTAGAATTACTTTTCAGGATCAGTACTGGGCTGAAAGCTGCAGCCCTGCGGTCTGTCCTGATAACAGGTGAGTACATCAGAATTCGTATTTCGGATGATTTTACTTCGGTCCAGTATACGTAGAGCCACTTTCCTACACCATCCCCTCCCTTCACCACTGTGCAAACAAGCCCTGTGGTGCATTTTAAGTTGAGGAAATAATTCCCCTTCAATCCTGAGGGTCCCTAGAGTCCAACTAGCCCACTAGGTACATCCAGTAAGCGCCACAGAGCTGCATAGCAGAGAGATGGGGCACGGCCTGCACCACCCCTCTGCAATGCAACGCAGTGGCGCTTCCTGGAAGTACCTGGTGGGCTAGTTGGCCCCCAGGGTCCCTCAGGATTGAAGAGGAATTATTTCCCCAACTTAAAACGGGCCACAGGGCGTGTTTGCACATGTCACCTCAGGCCCCGTCCCCTCCCTTCACCACTGTGTAAACGCACCCCATGACGCGTTTTAAGTTGGGAGATACGTCCCCTTGAATCCTGAGGGTCCCTAGGGTCAAACTCGCCCACTAGGTACCTCCAATAAGCAACACAGAGTTGCGTTGCAGAGAGGTGTAAAAAGGGGCGTGGCCTCTGAACACCTCTCTGCAACGCAGCTCCCTGGAGGTACCTGGTGGGCTAGTTGGCCCCCAGGGACCCTCAATATTGAAGAGGAGTTAATTCCTCAACTTAAAACGACCCCATCCCCAGGGGCCTGGCCACCTCGCTGGAGACCGTGGGAGGAGCCCCAATGCCCCCATGGTCCCAGCCGTCTCCCTGCATCCTGCGGGAGCCGGCATTGCTTTTCTACATGGGGAACAGCTAACATGCTGCTCCCCATGTGGAAAAGCAATCTGCTTTGCTTCATTGAGAGCGGTTTCCCTGCTCTCGCTTCAAAGAAGCAAAGCAGTTTGCAAGGACAGGGTGGAAGCCGCGAGGCTCCCGCCCTGCAATTGCAAACTACAGTGTCCCGGGGATGGGTACCCCGGGACACTGCAGGAGCTGGCCCTGGGGGGTGGCAGTCCCCAGGGCCATTGAGGGCTCCAGGAGGGGGGCCGCGCGGCCCCCCTCCCACCTTTTACAAAGCCCCGGGGGCTGGTGGGTCCCTCACCGACCCCCCAATTTGCATCTTTAGTGCCCCGGGGAGGTGGCAGTCCTGGGGCGTGTGGAGGGGGCTTGAGTCCCCCCACACAGGGTATTATATTTAGAAAAAAGACCCGGTGGGGTGGCAGTCCCCGGGGCTTGGGGGGTCTTAGAGGCCCCCCACATTAAACTATTCAGCCCCAGGGGTGGCGGTCCCCGGGGCTGCGGGGGGGCCGTGTGCCCCCACGATTATTCATAATTTGCTCTGGGGGTGGCAGTCCCCGGAGCAGTATGGGAGGATTGAGCCCCCCCCACACTTCCTTTTATAAACATGCACCCGGGATTTGGCCTCCTTGAGGGCTAATTATCATCCACGTTTTATTTTTATCAGCAAGATCCACGCATCCTTGGTGATTTTTTTTAAAAAAACAACATTTTTTTGGGCCTTGGGGGTCCTTGTGGGACACCCTGAGCAGGCCTAGGGGGTCAGGGTGTTTCTACCCTGCCCTCTTTTTGCGTTTATTAGGTCTCTTGTGCCTCGACAAGATGGCTGCCAACACTTCCTGGTTTGGAGTGTTGACAGCCAATTAGCATGCTGCTCCTGCACGGCAGGGTCTGCGGATTCTCCGAGGATCCTCCGAGGCCATAGATATATATGTACTTTTCATTGTAAGCTTCTCGGGAACTACTGAGCAGATTTACACCATATAAGCAAAAGGCACAAGTCTGAACCAAGGACTACAACTTTGCCAAATTGATTCCGTTCAGCCGTTTGGGCTGTAGCCGCGATGAACGGTAGCTATGGAAAATTGCTTGGGGAAAACACGTTTTGAGACACCCCTTTTTTCTCAGCCCCTGCTTCACGAATCACCCCAAGACTTTCAGGATAGGAGCAGACCGGTGCGCCCCACCAGTTTGGAAATTTCGCGAAGATTCGTCAACCGGCGCCAAAGTTATTCCAAATAGAATGTTGCGGATTTCCTATGGAAAATAGGTCCTAACTATAACTACCTACTGGCAACCGCCAGTAGGTAATATATATATGTTTTGATCTGAGTTGTTTTTCTCTATCTGTATATAGGTACTGACTTGATTTCACAACACACACATTTGTTATCTTTTGCACTGATTCACTGAATATTTGTGATGTATTTTCTTGTACATGATCTGAATTTATTCTGGTTATTCCATCCTTTGATGTTCACAGTTTTTTTAACATTCTGAGTTTGATTACTGAAGTACATTCAGGTTTACATTTGGGCATATTTTAACATTTGCATTTTTTTACAAATGGTTGCACTGATATGTAAATTTTAATTGAATATTAGATTACATATTTGCGATTTTTTGCACACTTAGGAGGGGGTCAGATGATGTTTTTTTGGAATTTCTTACAGACTCTTAGACTGTCCTTTATGGTGATCAGATGTGTTGCACTATTAATAGTAGTAATATTTACAAGACACTGATTATATCGAAGTGGACATATTGCATTTATGCTTTTTTAAATGGTCCATTAATTTGATTTTAGTACTGTATTTATACAGGAATGTATTTATTTATATATATATTTATACATTAATTTTAAATATGTATTTATTTATTCAGTATAACCACATATGTGTCTTGCCAATGAATTTTAGTTGGTCATAATGAATCATATGTTTTGACATAGGATTTTACTATTTTACTACTATGCCCTGTTCGCCAAGTATGTCTTTCAAGCTGTTTTGGACTACAACAACATTCAGTCTGTTTTCCATATCAACTGATCATGTGACATTGGGGTTAGCAATTTAAAAATGAGTCTTTCCGCAAAGCATACCACATGTGATCAACACCGGCGTTACGGCCGAAACGCATCATGGCAGGCAGTTGAGAGATAAAAAAAAAAATATTTTCTTTTGCCACAAAGTGGAGTTCGCTTCATTCCTTTTCGCCATACCTGGAGATTTTGGAATGAATTTTGCAACGTGTATTTATATATATATATATATATATTTATATATATATATATATACCGCTTGGGAATGATAAAGTGCGCACACTCCCAGCTGGTAATTGCAAGTTTCAGTTTAATTAAGCATGCTGCACAATTAAACTGAAACTTGCAATTACCTGCTGAGAGTGCACATGCTTTTTCCTTGCCAACAGTCTGGAAACTGCCGTTCTGATACTACCGGGGGCCCACACCTGAGCACGCGCTACTCATGGGGGCTGTGAGCCTGTGTTGCAACCTTTCGTCGACAATATATATGTATATATATATGTGTGTCTATATATATATATATGTATATACATATATATATATATATATATATATATACACATATACATAAAACATTAAAAAACTAACAAATCAAATGCAAAATATGAATTTCATTACTGAAAATATTTTAAAAAACATTATACCAAACAAAGTGCATGAATTCAAATATTATATAAATGATGCAAATAGCAATAAGAGATATATTTAAACAATATTTAATATATTATAATCTGGGAATGATACATATACTATACCCAACCCAGTCTGTGAAACAGTAGGGAAAGAGTTGAAAGTCAGAGGGGTAACTAACTTTTACAATTCCCACTCAAGTCTTTGCAACAGTTGGGAAAGTGCTGGACTTCAGAGGGGTAACATTTATCATTCTCACTGCAGTCTATGCAACAGTAGAAAAAGCGTTGCACTCTGGAGGGATGACATTTAATATTTCCATTCCAGTCTATGCAACAGTAGGGAAAGAGTTGGACTTCAGAGGGGCTACATTTACTATTCCCACTCCAGTCTGTATAACAGAAGGGAAAGTACTTCACTTAAAACTCATAACATCTGAAATATAACCCTATTATTTTAATACAAATATACAACTCTTAATATGTACTTTGTTAATAAACCAAAAATAATTATATATACAAATAAAAATAGTAAAAACTTTTAAACAATCAACATGATTAGTAAACAAAAATAATATTTCATTATAAATTTAAACAAACCTACCAGCTCACAATTAAAATATAACTAAAATAAATAAAAGTAACACACTTAGGGGTCGATTCCGATCCGGTAAAAACCGTTCCGAATAGCCTTTCGGAGCGTTTTTCCCATACGAATCGTACCTTGCAACGTCCCCCGTACGTACGACGAAGTACAATTCGTACCAGGAGCCGTACTCCGTACGAATTGTACAGAGACCGTACGACTCGAATCCCCGTATGAGTCTCCGTCGGAACCCGCTGTACGCGACATCTGTACGGCTCGCGGCTGGTTTATACGACCCAGCAAGTATGATACGTGTCGGGTACGCACCGTAGACCCTTTTTCTACGGGAGCTGAAAACAGTCGTAAAAGCAGAGTTGGCAACGAAACAGGTACGGAACGCCCCCGCCGGGTACGGTGCCTACCCCCCCATGATCGCAGGGGTACGCACTGTACACCCAGCGTACATGGGGTACGGTGCGTACCCATGCGATCATGGGGGTACGCACCATACCCATGTACGCTGGGTGTACGGTGCGTACCCATGCGATCATGGGGGGTACACACTGTACCCCATGTACGCTGCGTGTACGGTGCGTACCCCTGCGATCATGGGGGGTACGCACCGTAAGGTGTGTATGTGATTGTGCGCTTTTCCGTACGAATCGCCCTTACCTGACGTGGACCGTACGGATTGCGTCCTGTTACCCCGGTCCAGGTCGTACTCGTCGGGTCGTACGGCGTGTGTACGAGTCGTACAGAGAGGGCTCCGGATACGGATCGTACGGACGTTTTTTTTACCGGATCAGAATCGACCCCTTAACGATCAATTTAATTGTAATTAATAATTAATTAATTAATTATTAATCATTTAATTAATAATTGCTTTCCCACTTTGTAGCCCTAGTATATAACTTAAACATACAATTGATATACAATTTACATATGTATTAGTCAATTAAATAATTAATAATAAATGTATAATTAATTATGAATTCATCATTACGTAAAGAACTTCCCACCCTATACCCTTACCAACCCGACAAATCTAAAATGTAACCTAAAAATATAATTATTTTACAGTTTACATATTTATTAATCAATTAAATATTATTAAAATGAATTATTACTTAGTTAACTTCCCACCCCGTACCCCCTACAAGCCCAGAAATCTGCACCTAATATATAACTTACAAAATACAATTACTACACATTTTACATAATAGAGAATCAATAAATTAATTACGCCTTTTTTCTAAATTGTTAATTATTACTTAGTTTGATTCCCACTCTATGCCTCGAAAAACACCCAGGAGCCTACACCTAATATATAACTTTAAAAATACAATGATTACACAATTTACATAATTAATCATTAATTAATTAATAATACATTATTAATTGATTGTTTATTGATTATTACTTAACTTACTACCATATATGCCTACAAACCCAGCATGCCACACCTAATATATAACTTTAAAAACGACATTCATTACACAATTTACATATTTATTTTTTACACAAATGCATATTAAATTAATCAATTAGATAACTAATAATACGTTAATTATTGATTCATTTTAATGAATCACCTTCCCGCCCTACACCCTTGCTAACCTAACACCCCACTATAACAATATTAATTACTATTAGCAATTAAATAAAAAACATATACATCACTTAAAATTACAAATTATATTTTAAAATATTATTAACAATTATACAGACAATAATTAACACATAATATTAATATATCAAGTAACACACAAAGATAATGAAAAAATTATATTTTTTACAATGTAGTACTGAAAACAATAGTATACTTACTTGTAAAATCGATATTCTTTTTTTTGGTAAAATGTTTTATTGATTTTTAACTCAAAGAAGACAATGCAAAACCAACCATCCCTCTCCCGCCTCACCTCCCCAAGCCCCACTGCCTAAAGTCACCAATGCTTCAATGACTCATAAATGGCAAGTCTATCCTTTCCATACTTTATCACACTTTCTGGAACATCTTCCACCTTTGTATATTTCCTTTTCCTATATAGAACTCATATCTGCTATCTTTGGAGCCCCAGCCGCACCCCATCTGTGTGCCTTTGCACTCATGGCCAATAGGAACCAAAGATTGATAAATTGGTACGAAGTGGCATCAAAACGGTCTATGGGCCACATGTATTAAGCATTTTTTCAGTCACATATGTATCAAACACAAATTGCGATTCAGTAACACGTTTGCGAATCGCAATTTGTGTTTGCGATTCAGTATTTGGAAGGGGCGTGTTTAGGGCGTCCCGCTTCCAAATCCTGAATTTGAATGGGATGTATGAATGTTTCGCGACCAAATTACAGTTGCAAAACATTCATATTTTATCGTCTCCTTGAAGGAGGTGGTAACCCAGTCGCAAAAAAGAAGAGTCCCCAGGAGGCCCCTTCCCCTTTGAGAATAGAAAAAAAACAATTAAGAGCAGGCAGTGGTCCCATGAACCACGGCCTACTCTTAAAAAATGAAACTGCAAAGTTTCCTTTTTTCTTTTTAAATGCATCCCGTTTTCCTTTAAGGAAAACAGGCTGCAATTGAAAACAAAAAAAAAGCTTTATTATAAGCAGTCACAGACATGGTGGTCTGCTGACCTCAGCAGGCCACCATCCCTGTGGTGGTGTAGATTCCTAATGGCCGGCAAACTGTGACCTACCTCATTAATATGCATGAGGTAGGTTTATTTGCGACACATTAAGAATCGCTAATGAAACTGAAGAGTTTCATACATTAGGTGCGTGATTACCTATTTGCGATTGGGAGAAAATCACAATTAGGTAATCTCTACTTGTAATAATGATGCATGTGGCCCGATATTCCTAATAAGATAAAATTAATACTCTTGACAACAATATTCCTGCATCATAATATTTTTGTATCACAATATTTTTTCTCTGATATTTCAGCAACTAGATATTTCTAATCTAATATTTTGTCCAAACACTTTCTGACATAGCACTTAAGTACATGTTACCTTTTCAAATGCAATATGTAGGCACAACATATATTTAAGATATGAAAAACGAGCAGCCAAGGGGCAGTAACAGCTGACTTTCAATTGACATATGTACATTTAAATATTGTATTGTTTACTTTTGATGTCAGCGACAAACCTGGAATGCCATATGGCTGTTCTTCTGGTCATGTTACTGAACGTGCTCCAAAGTCTAGATTCTTTTCGGTGGAGGCTCAAATGTGGAATTTGTTGTTTGGGCAGCTGTTGTCATTGGTGCACGGTTTACAGTGGGCTTAAAAAAATGCTATGTTTCTCAACGAGGTTGTCAAAATGTTTTTCATGTTTAATGAAAGGCACATGCAGTTTGGGTTTACACAACAAGCCCAACCTGCCAGAGAGTCACCATTGCTCTTGAGTGTCCAAACATGAAACCATAAAGGTAGTAGGAAGATGGATGTGCCACACAAAGGTCAACTTGTTTCTGTGGGGTTTATTACGATGGTGTCTGACCGCCATTGCAGCCGGAATGGGACTTTTACCACGCGCTACCTTTACCACGCAACTTGCGTTGTAAAACCTGCGTTGTAAAAGCATGCGTGGAAAAAGCATGCGTTGTAACGACATACACCCGTCATATTATGATACCACTGACGAGTAGGCGGTCGCAACCATGCTTTTCTTCTATTGCGGCTTGTGCTGCGGTCCGGAAAAGCTGGCCCTTTAGCTAATAAAAAAGCCTCACAATCACCTAATGTGCAAAATATCTCTTTCATATTATTGTGATCCTGGCACCCTTTTTTTTAAAATTCAGACAGGAGGGAAAGCCGGGAACACCCTACACCCTCGCCCTCCTCCTCACTCCATTATTCTCCGTCTACCTCCCCTATTCCTTCCCTCTCTTCCCTAATCTTCTCTTCCCTTGCCTATTATTTTTCCTCATGTTTATGCTATGCTTTTGTTCTCATGTAATTCCTGTAACTATGCTCCAGTAACTGATGTAACTTTGTAGCCATGTTTTGAAACACTGTTTGATCCTCTTGTAAAGCACTCTGATACCTCCTGGTCTAGCCAGCGCTATATAAAACTTTTCAAATAAATGGCTATGCACTACATTTTCATTTATCAAGCAAAGCGCCGAAACTGGAAGATTGTTTTTTCTCTACTGTGTTCAGTGCGTTGCTCATTTCCTCTAATTTTGCCAACTAAATCGCCTTCCCTGCACTCGAAAATATATACATTTCAAGTTAACCTGTAGCCTGAAACGGATGTATGACGTTACAACGCATGCTTTTACCCTGCATGCTTTTACAACGCAAACCTTTACAACGCATAGCGCTTTGGGGTGCTGGATAGTGAATAGTTTAATTTACTATTCCAACTCCAGTCCCCGTGGAAACTAGGGAAGGTGTTGGATAGTAAATTAAATCTATTCCCTATCCTAGAGCGCCCCCCAGCGCAGTGCGTTGTAATGGTTTTCGTTGTAAAACCTGCGTTGTAAAAGCACTGCGTTGTAAAAGTTTCGTTGTAAAGGATGTTTACCGCCTGAAACAGCTCGATTTTGTATTTTCACTCATTCCATCCCTAATCTTCTTACAACGGTATTGTGTGTGTCGTTCTCGGCCCTCTGATTTTTTTGCTCTTAGCTGACGCTCCGGCCTTGCATTCATTTGTATTCTTTGATATCTTGGTTCTAGCAGAACTGTAAACCTATGTTTCTTTCATAATTTTTAGTTACTTTTGAGTCGTCTATCCACATAATTCCATATTAAATCTATAATTCTACATATATTGTCTTTGCCATTCTAACTCTACTTGTTTGTGATCAAATGCACCTAAAATGTGAACACATGTACCCACGATGCAGATGGTATGTTGATTTTATCTGTGCCACACCCAGGGACACTGAAATTACGTAGCAGGAGAGAGCCAAATTGTGCAGCAGGTTTGAGTAAATTATGCAGCAAGAAAACACAAATTATGCGGCATAACAGCACATTTTGCAATAGTATTACTTCATGTCATCTTTAAACTTGGTAACTCTGTCTGGGCATTGGTTGCACCCAATTTGTACCAATTTAACACCCACATTTAGCAAAAAGCAACACAAATTTGACCATTCCAGCTTTGCAAAGGGCCTTTTTCCACGGGAAACACGGGTCGCTGCGTTTTTGGTAACTTTTGAACCGTTTAAGCTAGAAATCAATGTTTTTTGTCCTAATGTGCAGATTATGCAGCAGATGATGGATTATGTGGTAATTGTGGCAAATGTATAATTATGGAAAAATCGCAGCATTTGCACAGTCACCCTGGTCATACTTCTCACTGCTCCATGAAGGGGATCTGAAACCTACAAGCAGGGATCCAACTAAACCACTCTCACTCATATATTAGGATCCATTTGCCAAAGTATTTTTTATTTTAAAATAAACCCATAACAGTAAACACGTCTAGAATTAGAAGTGAATACATAGAGCTTCTTTCACTTTCAGCACACCTGGTAATGGAAGGGGACTAGTGATTCCATAGTCATGACTCCACCATGTCCATCATTAGATGAAACTGACTGCACAATCATCCAATTGCACACAGCCTTCCCACATAAGAGGCAAGCCACAGACCAAGAATACTGTTTTCACCGTGTTGGTGACTGTCTTTGTTGCCTCGCCACTCTTTTGAAAAAAATAACTTCTTGAGGATGAGAGAGAGAACACACAGGCGAGTGATCAACATCTTTGGTATGTCCACAGAAGCAGTCATTACTAGATACTTCTACGGTAAACAACGTTTACCATGAAACTTTTTGCCCGCCGGAAATTACAACGCGGTTGTTACAACGACCGTGTTTTAATTCCGCATACCATTACTCCGCAAGTTGGAACAACGACTTGCGGAGGGGGGAGAAGGTGTTGGATTTAAAATCCAACACCTTCCCTAATGTCCACACAGACTGGAGTTGGAATAATAAATTAGACTATTCCAACATCCAGAGCCCCCCCTCCACAAGTCGTTGTTACGACTTGCGGGGTAATGGTATGCGGAATTACAACGCGGTTGTTGTAACGACCTCGTTGTAATCCCCTGCAGGGAAAAAGACTGCGGTATAACGAGGCATATTCACTTCTACTCACCTTATAGATCCTCTATGTAGTTGACATCTGGGAGCAGGAGCTCACTTCACCTACAACCCACTTTCAAGCAATCCCTGTCCATATCCAAATACTGGCTGTACTCCTTGCCCGCCACAAGATCTTTCCGAAGACCCAATAGGGGCACAGTGATTTAGGGTTCAAAGAGATGAATCCCACAGCTGATTTTCTCCCTGGACCATGAACAAGATGAAGCAACATGGCAACACCGAAAGCAAGGGTATGGATGGATACACTTGGGACAAAGGCATCTTCCTACCACTGCCTAAGGTTGCCAACTTCCATACGTGTGAGTTCAGGTGAATTGTCCATGGGCTTTTTTATCTTGTGTGGTACCCCGTTGAAGGCGAGTCGAACAATAACCCCATCACTGCTGTTCAGCTTCCACTCCTCTGACTTCCACTGGAGATCAAAGTTATTTACAGCAAATGGATTCCTTTACCTCCATATGACGCCTAACCTGAAGGATAGCTGGTAAGTCCTGTAGACCGCTGCTTTCTCAGATTCATCATATTTTACATTTGGATTTTCTGCAATTTTCTGCAAAAATACTACTTAATTATTTCTCCAGAACTGCAACCACTTTATGCTGTGTGCCTCACGTGGATTCCAGAAGCTCGTCAAAGCAACTATTGGAGTTTCACAAAGAAATTATGGACTTATGCTTATAGTATGCTTGGGTTTTTTGTTTTCTCCAGGATTCATTATATGAACTGATATGTTTTAAATTGCATTATTGATGTATTGCGATATAGTGTAAATGCTGGTTGTGTTGTTCTGCACCTCTGATACGTTTGCACTAGCCAGGATGTCCACCTCTGCTGAGCACTGACTGACATGATGGCTTGTTGGGGATGATGACATTCAGCCCACTTAGTGCTGTCATTAACATTTCATTGTAATAGTCTCTACTGTTATCCCACTTCTTACAATCGCCATATTCATCTATGATGGATACATCCCTGGCTTTGTTACTGGTATGGTTACTAGGGGTTATGATTGGATTGCTACACCCCACATCAGTACTTGGCCAGTGGAGGTCACCTACAATTACTTTTGGGGACCAGGATTTATTTTTCATTATCAGACTTTGACCAGGAGCCCGAGAGAGAGAGGGGCAGAAATTCGAGAAAGAAGGAGAAAGAGAAAGATGGGATAGGGAGAATGCAGTGATGAACAAGAACCGGCTAGAGTGAGATAAAGAGACAGGGAGTATCACCTGTTCTCCCAATGTTCGCGGTAAGTTAAAATCTGGGGCTGTTCCACAGTTTTGTATCTTAAATAACTTAAGAGGTGGAGCAGCACTATTTTACCAACTTAGGCAGCAAAAATGGTTGCTTGTCGTAGGAGCATTCAAGTCATGTGCTGCTTTTGGCTGGAATTATATCAGTATTTGCTGACATATCTAAAGTACGGAGCAGAAAATAAAACAAAACCATTCGCAAAGCAACATAACAACACAATTAAAACATAATATGGCATATCACCACACAATAGTAAAAACAGAACGTAACCAACAACCACAATATAACACACAAAATCACAATGCAATAATGCAGCACATAACCATAGCAGCACAAAAAAAACCAGAACACATCACCACCACAACTCAATTTCACACATCAAATAGACACAAATATTCTTGTCACGTTAGCCGAGGGTTGCACCAGGCATGTGCGCCAGGTTTCTGCACCTCCGAGCTACTGCAGTATTACAGAAGAAGGCAACGATGCTTGAGGCCCTCTTCTGTAATATAGATAGTTCTGTTGAACATAGAGTGCCGGAGCTCTCTTCAGGGGTGTGCCCTCGTTCACATGGGTGCATGGCCACATGCTTAGTGAAACACTGTCTCTGGCACACGCTCTATTATGGATGTGGGTGCAGAAGCAAAGAAGCTGTCAGGAGGCACACTGACTGCACCTAAAAAAGGTGGTGCACTATTAGTATGCCCCTTGAGGAAGCCCTCACAAAGGGCGAAAGGGTGTCCCGTTAATCCTTCAAACATCCCCTTGCAGGTGGGAGCAGTCACTGACTGCACCTTCCAGCTAGGCATCTCTGTCCCCTCTTTAAACTGCTGTCCACTGCACAGAGAAAGACGAGGGCTGATTCAAGCAGCCACTCTGTGGGGCAGATTTACTACGATTTTATTCTGTTTTTGTGTCACAAATGTGATGCAAATCATAGCAAAATCTTTTTGTCTGATTTACTTTCCAGCGCGAAACTAGTTTAGCACTGAGAATAACATGAAAGTAGCAAGTAAGTACTTAGCGCAATGGAGGTGTAACATGGGTGGTGCATCGGTGCTCCCATGAAACCCCCAAGGTTTCTCACGCTAAACCCAATGTACTAAATAAAGTAGACAGGGTTTCGCGTCAGAAAATAGCGCACCCTTCAAGCAGCTGCTTTAAAGGAGAAATGCATTTTTTTCTTTTATTTTTTTACTTCTAGAGTCACGAAGACACCCTTTCACTATTGCCCAAAGTTGTCCCCTTGGCGCACGGCAGCTGATTTCAGATGCAGTGCTATAGAAAAGAGAGAGCCATTTTTTATTATATTTGTCACTCTCCTGCCATCTCCTTCTCACGCAGCGCAGCATTTGCAGCTTGGAAATTGGTAAAACTGGCCCTGTGTCCGTTACATAATACAGACCCAGGTCTCCTATTCTTTTCAGACAAGTTAAAGGAAACTTTTCCTCCTTTTTGTTTTGCAGTGCGAAAAAAGTCCTTGGCATTAGACTAAAGACTACAGTGGTAAATTGTAGTCTTTAATCAAGTGTGACAAATCTGCGCACACCATTGTAGACTGCTGTTAATTTCTTTAAAGGTTAATTAGTTGATGTGCTGTAAATTAAATTCCCATACTCTGGTGCACGGGGAAGGAGAAGCAGTGGCGGTAATTTGTGGACTGTCTTCCTGCTCCACTCTGTTATGGAAGAGAGACCGCCGCACTACGTGGCTTTGTTTCAAATCTACATTAATGTGATGCATAAATAAGAGCTGGGTATCCTTCTGATTGTCAGCTAATTCCCTCTCCATCAGGCTGTTCAGTATTCTGTGAGCTTCTCTCCTCTCTGGATCGCTCCAGGTGTGGGTGCCCAGCAGTGCTCCACACAGGATGCTTGCCTTCAGGGTCAATAGGACAAGGTCCCTGCGTCACACTTGGCTGTTTGTGACGCACACGGGGAAAGACCCTTGTTATTGAAGAAGAATTAACAAAGGTACTGACTAATACCTGAAGCAGTTGTTCTCTCCATTAGCTGCAGTGCTTCGCTCACTGAGAAAACGTTGCCACCAATAGTTAGCAGAAGATATTTTTGACTGGAGTTAGATCAGGTACACCTTTGCTGACATGTTCTATAATGGTGCATATTTTGGAGCAACATTAGAGGTTTCTGAAAGCTATACACACATATCTCTCTCTCTCTCTCTCTCCCTCTCTCTCCCAACCACCACAAAAGAACATAGCTATTACCTGCATTAGGGAATGGAACTATGGATGAGGATAAAAAGGTGATGCAGAAGTTTAGGATTCGCACATAGCACTATCTGAACCAAGGGTAAAAGCAGACGAGGTCAAAAGGATTAACATGCCCTCCTTATTTCAAGTAGTCAGCCTCAAATTGCCTGGTATTGGATGACCATAAGAGGAATAAGATAAATTGTTCATATGAAAAGAAAATTGCTGGCAACTTATCTAGCGGTACAAAAGGGGGTGGTGATGGACAGAGCATCTGAACCAATCAAACACTCACACCCAGTCAAAAGATCTGGGTTTGATCAATCACCGTTCTTTAGCCCACTCTGCCACCCCAGTTCAGACATGGCTATATGCAAATCAGTCTGACCCTGTGCCTCATGGGAAAAGTCCAGCCCGAACTGCCAAGCCATGCCTTCCCTGGACCGGAAACAAGCTTCCGAGGACCGGTTTCTGGCATTCCAGCCGTCTTCAGCCCGGCTTGCTTGAATCCAGTGGCAAAGTGAGCAAGGGACTCACGTCTGAGCATACCCTGCCACACTTATGGCGGCCAAAGCGGTACAAAAGGGGGTGGTGATGGACGGAGCATCTGAACCAATCAAACACTCACACCCAGTCAAAAGATCTGGGTTTGATCCATCACCGTTCTTTAGCCCACTCTGCCACCCCAGTTCAGACATGGCTATATGCAAATCAGTCTGACCCTGTGCCTCATGGGAACAGTCCAGCCCGAACTGCCAAGCCATGCCTTCCCTGGACCGGAAACAAGCTTCCGAGGACCGGTTTCTGGCATTCCAGCCGTCTTCAGCCCGGCTTGCTTGAATCCAGTGGCAAAGTGAGCAAGGGACTCACATCTGAGCATACCCTGCCACACTTATGGCGGCCAAAGCGGTACAAAAGGGGGTGGTGATGGATGGAGCATCTGAACCAATCAAACACTCACACCCAGTCAAAAGATCTAGGTTTAATCCATCACCGTTCTTTAGCCCACTCTGCCACCCCAGTTCAGACATGGCTATATGCAAATCAGTCTGACCCTGAGCCTCATGGGAACAACTGGCTGGGAACAACTGGCTGATGAGGATTATGAATCCGAAACCGGTCCCAGGATGCTTGTTTCCGGTCCATGGAAGACATGGCTTGGCAGTTCGGGCTGGACTGTTCCCATGAGGCACAGGGTCAGACTGATTTGCATATGGCCATGTCTGAAATGGGGTGGCTGAGTGGGCTAAAGAATGGTGATGGATTAAACCCAGATCAGTTGACTGGGGGTGAGTGTTTGATTTGCTCAAACGCTTCGTCCATCATCCCCTTTTGTATCGCTTTGGCAACTTATCTAGTCACATTTGTTGCATCTAACTGACCTGGGCTTGAGTTTACTTTGCTACTATGTTTGAGCATCCCCCATTTTAAACTGTGGTGTTAGAGACAGCTGTGTTGCCGGACTATTATTTAAAAAAAAAAATCTTACAGAATACTCATACATAGAAGGGAATTTTGTCAGCGAGCTTCATCATTCCATCTGTATTTTTTTATCTGCCGTTTTGGGTTGTGCATTGTAGTAAGTCACTCTGAGGCTTCTGGTGTGTAACAGCAGGTTTATTGCTGTAGAAAAACAGCAGGTATCTTCAACGATAGCTGGCCAGGCACAAACTGTCTCATCCTAGAATCCTAGGATGTGTCAGGGCCACCTACATTCTGGAATACATGACATAGGGCTAATACAAGGGGAAGCATAGAAACAAAGGTAGGAATAATATACAACACGCATGCTCTAGTTCTTTTCCTGGCCACATGCATTTAAGCAGAGGTGCTGTGCGGGTACGTTGCTGGCGCGCCAAAGGCAAGCCTGTCTGTGTCACTAAAGCAGCCTGCGCGAGCCAGTATGCCCGAAATTCCCCATAAGGTAGGCAACGTGTAACATATGAAAGCTTCCCTCTGCTTAGTATGACCACTAATCTGGAATGCACCAACATCTATAGGAAAGTTCAAAGCAGCAGCTACCACTCAAATAAAAAGTACAGTGAGGGTGCAGTATTCAGCTGCTTTACTGAATGTCCGCTCGTTGCAAAAGTGTGGGGTCCATGTTTTTAGTTTTCTGGATGAAAAAAAGCTGGATATCCTATTTCTTACTGAAACATGGCTCACAGAGTTCTCCAATCCGACTTTACTATCTCCATTCGCAATGGATGCAACATTCTCAGGAAAGATCATTTCTATGGAAGAGGAGGGGGGGAGGCAATAATACATAAAAGTGAATTTCAATGCATGCCCTTCCCCCTTGAAGAATCGGATGGTGCATAAGGGTTAGGCTTTCACCTCACCCTATCCCTTCATCCATCTGTAGCCGGTGCACTTATCTACAGACCTCCAGGTCATGCTGGATCTTTTCTGAGATCTCTTGGCTGTACTTTGACTTGTGGGTCTCTTGGATATGCCCATGGTATAACCTTGGATGACTTTAACCTTCACGTGGAAACATCAGCAGAGTCAAAGGTAGTTTCACTCTTAGACACTATGTCTTGGCTAGGACTTCATCAGCACACGTTTAATCCAACCCACCAAGTGTGTCATATATTAGAACCAGTTTTTTTGTAATATGAAGATGGACCTACTCAAACCTTTACCACTATCATGATTTGATCAAGCTCGACTGGCATGAGACAATAAAAGATGTACCTCCTTCGAAGAAAGTTCAAGCCCCTTCAATAGCTTTTCATAGAATCTACTTTGCAGATCTGTCCCGCTCTTTGAAAAAGAATACTCTCTTGCTTTCTGGAATATGATAATTAAGGGCCTGATTACGATGGCAGACGGACTTCAGTCCGTACGCCATCATCTCCTATTTGGGACCGCCCGCCAACAAAGCAGCAGTCCCACAATAGGAATTAGGATACGACCGCCACCGTGACGGTCGCATCACCCACCTTTAACGTTGCAGCAGGTGCTGCTGGCTGCAGCACCCACCGCAATGTTAACAAGCATTGGCATAGCCAATAGGTCTCGCCTTTGGGACCTTATAAGTGTTTAGCCATAGCTATTAGCTTTGCCAATGTTTTTAAGCTGTGTTGTAGAGAATGATAGGCTGGTAAAAAGGGAGCGCCCTGCTGCAGAAAACATAGCCGTGTTTAAATAATACAGTATACACATCCTTCATATCCCGGTTGTAATGTTGTTCAATAAAAATCCACGATTCTGTCTTGGAATGAGTAATCTGTAGCACTGCCCTTTCCAGTAGAACAGTTTGTGTAAAACCTGTACAGTGTCACTGAGCGTGGAAGCCCGCCCCGTTCTTGTAATAAAAGAATAAAACATGTCTGTTTCTTTCTGTGTTTCACACTTCTTCCATTCAAATGTATATTCGGGCCAGTTTCATCCTGTATTCACACGATGGTGTCCATCGAAGCACCTCTATGCGCCAAGATGCTGCTCCCTGAACAGCGCTGCATGTGTCACAGGAAGAGCTTTAGGAATCATGACGTCAAACCTTATGACCTTACGCATCAATCCTGGTTATAATCAAACGCAGTGCGATTGGTTGCCTTCTAAACTCTGACGTCTTTCTTCAAAAGCGCACACACCAGTAGGGCTGGGGTTACTGCACTAGGGTACGCCACCTTGCACACTAGTGTGAGGCGCAGAGGCACCTGTGCCTGGCTCCCCCCCTGTCTGTGGAGGTAGCCAGGAGGAGCAGATAGCGGTGTGTTGTTTTGAAGCAGTCCCTCATGCAGACCCCTGCGAGCACCGCCCTGAAGGCAGAAGGATATTAATGTAGGGTAAAGTGTGCCGGTTACATCCATGGGGGAAGCTATGGGGAGGATCCTGGTGCAACAGGTTACTCCAGATTTTCAGTTGTGACCGGACTCCTAATTTCCTCCTCGAGCGCCTCCTTTCAACCACTGGTAAAGCACCGGGTGTCCGTGGTGGTGAGCAAGAGGTGGTTTTAGATTCCTTGGGTTCACAGGCAGTGACTGGTGACTGACGTGTCACATGGCCTCCCACCTGGGAGTTTGCGAAGGTTGCTGCTCGTCCCTACGACCTCGGGACTGACTGCCGTGCTGGGTTGTGTTGCCGCTGGGTTGTGTTGCCGCTGCCTCTCGCCGCACCCGCTTCGCGGGTGCCGCTTCGCGGGTGCCGTTTCGCGGCTGGAAAGGTGGGAGAGCTGAGCCTAAAGCGCTGTGCACTGGGAGGCGCTTGGAAAAAACATTACGTCGGCACTGTAGCAGGGACTCGGAAGTCCAGGAGTCCCTGCTTCCCCAGGTGCGCAAGCGGACGCGCCCACCAACAGACACGCCCCCCGCCTGCAACGTGCCTACTTTACGTTCTGCTCGACGCTCAGCGGGACGCGAGCGGGACGCCGAGCGAAGCCCGAGCAAAGGGCGGGCAGTCTGTGGCAGTCCGGGGCTGTCAGAGGCTGGGCTGGGACACGTCCCTTTCCACCAGCAGTGAGTACAACCATGTCAACCCGTTCTGGAAAATTGCTCAGGAGTGAGGGTGAAAGGGGAGTTGTTGGCGGGAGCCCTGTGATTGGAACTATGGACCGTTTTATCACCAGGGTGGCGGCTGTAATAGATAAGGAGATTGCTATGTCAGAGCGCCGCCTATCTGAGGTCTACCTCCCTACCAGACGCTCATCCTTGGGGGCCGCTGCACACCGGCTTGTGAGCGGGCCCAATTTGTCCCCCCTGTTGATGTCCCGGGCTGCTCCATAGACCCTCCCAGCTGCTAGATATAGGGCAAAATATAGACAGGTTGGAGCATCTGGCCGCGCTTCTTCCTAGTGGCATTGAAGAAGTGGGTGGCTCCAGTATATCTACTCCACCAGTATCACCTATGCCTCTAAATAAAGCCATAACGAACTCATTACTCCTAATACCGCCAACCCCCACTATAGTAATTCCAGATGGGGTGCCTTCCGTATCTGAAACTGATGCAAGTAGGCAGAATAAGAGGGCTAAAAGCAAAAAGACAGGTTACCTTAAAAAGGGTAGGTTGGTGAGACAGGCCGCGCTCTATCAAAGAATAAGAAAGCCCTTTTGCCCAGGTGGGAAACACGCAAAGGGCCTGTTCCCAGAGGATAAAGTCGAGGTTGTGGGGGATGCTGTGGTCTCTCCCAAGGGATCGCCTACTAGTGATAGTACTGATAATGTCCCCAAGCTTATCGACCCTGTGACTATTGAAATTATTTTGGAGAGGGTAAATAGTCTCTTGATGCCCCTACTTACTCAGGTTAAGGGCCTGGGGGCTGGAATAGATAAACTTGAGCAATCAACCCTCGACGGGTTTTACTCACTTAAAACTACATTTAAACAGTTAAAAAGAGTGAGCGATTACCAGGACATGGGACTAAAGGGGAGTGCGCCCGCAGTAGTTTCCTTACCACTACAGGTAGATCCCAATTACCCAAAAAGGTCAAATAAGGTTGAAACTAACAGAGTGCAAGCTCCAGCACCCAAAAAACCGTCCCCACATAAAGCAGGGCCCCAATCGAAGGGAACACCAACACTCATAGAGGCTGCCAAAACTATGCCTAAGCCACTTCCACAAGTACAGCCCCAGGCAAGCAGAGGTAAAGCAAAAGCTATCCAAACATCTGGTTTACAAGATAATGCTCAGGGATTAGCGACAGTGAAGGTCACCAAAAGTGCTCCCCAATCAATAGCCCCAGCTTCTATCACAGTGGCCCCTCAAAATTTCATACGCCGGATCCCCCCCGTAAATCTCCCGCCAGACTGCCAACCATTTGTTGCTGTTCTGGTAAACGTTCCCCCTTTAAAGGAAGGCCAGTTGGAGAACCATCAATCTCTTAAGAATAAGTGCATCCACTGGCTTAAGTCAAATAAGCCAATTCCTACTGGTGTGGATGGGATTATTCTAAGTGTCCGCAGAGTAGGGTGGGTAGGGCAGGGGAAAAAACTCAGGAGGGGGACTGCATAATAATAAACTTTCAAGACCCCAGAGTAGTGAGCTCCATTTGTACTCCTATAAAAAACATGGATGTACCAGGGGTTAAAGTAGTGGACCTAACCTATTTTTACCCTAGGCAAATTGTTATCTTGCCACGGGAGAGTCCAAGCACCCCTGATTTTTGCCAAAACTGGGACACACGCTGGGCTGGGGGTCTTGGGGGTAGTGGGGTGAACCCTCTGTGGGTGCCAGGGTGCTGCTGACTGGAGGAGGGCGATCCCAGGGAACATACAGATGTAGTTGCAGTTAAAGAAATTGTGAACAGAATAGACCCATTGGTAGCATCACCCTCCCGAACTACCTCTCCCTCAACTGTAAGTGCTAGTGGGATGGTAGCCATCATGGACATTCCCCTAGATTATTGTTATTTGCAAGTCCCCTTGGTTAGGGCTACAAGCAGTAGTGTTCTTGCGACCAGTGACACACCAGCTGTGACGGACCTAGTCTTTAAGGTTTTCAGCTGGAATGTCGCAGGGATCGCAAGAAAGTTGGCTCTCCCTGATTGGAATGCCTGGGTTGATGATCACTCCTTATGCATCTTCCAAGAGACCTGGAGCTTGGTGCCGGTACATAGGGTGGGATTTTCCTCCTACTCTGTACTTGCGCTAACCTCGGAAACAGGGAAGGGACGCCCCTCGGGCGGTCTACTTATATGGGTAGCAGCCTCTTTAGACTGCAGAATAGAGGAGCTACAGACAGGTTGTCCGGATATTCAAAATATCATTTTAAGAGACCAAAGGGGAAGAACAGTTCTAAATGTTTATAATGTTTACGCCAGAGGGACCAAGGGCGGGAGGAAGTCGCCTGTACTATCTCTCCTTGAGACCCTCCTGAATAAAACTCCACACAAGTCATGTACCCTGGTCGCGGGTGATATGAATTGTACGTTCGAGCCCTTGGGTCCGATGTTGCCCTTGACCAGGATGAGGAGGACACTAGGATAGGGATCCCTGTATTAGAGATTCCACCCATTAGGAGATGGTCAGAAGTGGCGTTACAGCTATACTCCCTGAGCCTCGAACTAAATCTAAGGGCAGTGAATGGAAGGACAATTTCGGACAGGGGGGGGCCCACACTTATAATAGACCAGGACACTCCTCTAGAATAGACTACATCTTATTAGATGTATGTCTCTGGAACCATGTGAGGGATATGGTTGTGGTCCCGACGATTGAAAGTGACCATAATTCACTTTCCTTAACCATGTCCCAGTGGTGGTGCCCTGTAAAAAAGGGTCCTAGTAACCCCGTATTAGCTCCCCCCGACGACTCTGTAGTCTCACTCTGTGGAAGACGCATAAAATGGGCTAAATTGGTCCTCTCCGAGGAAAGGGTTGGAGAAATCTCAACCCTCTTAAACCAAGCAGTGACAACTCTGGGGTCTCCCTTGGAAGGGGTGGGCAGGGTGAGTGGACTCTTTGCCTCCTTAGTAGAGGCCTTGACAAATGTGTTTACCATCCCTCCTAGTAAGTCAGGAAATAAGCAAAGTAAAAAGCAAGGTGATGGTTGGTATACTCAAACGTGTAGGGTTCATAAAACAAGGCTTGTTGAGGCAGTGAAGCATAAATCCCATAGCGGTATACTGGAAGCAAGGAAGGCCTACAATAGATCCCTTAAAACCGCCAGGATGGAGTGGGAAGAGAAATTCTGGGAAGACCTACTCAATGCTAGCAAAAGTAGGGACTCAAGGGCCTTTTGGAACCTTGTAGGTTCCCGGAACAGGCCCGAGGCAGCTATGAGACCCTGTAATATCCCCCCACAAAGCTGGGTAAAACACTTCGGGGCCTTATACCTCCCGGCAGATGGGGAACTAAATGTTAGGGTGATCTCCCCACTAGCATTCGAACCCCATACCTATGATCTCTTTACATCTTTAGAGATCGAAAAGGTAATTGGGTGGGTAACCCCCCGCAAGGCAGCTGGTCCAGATGGCCTTCCGGGGGATCTTATGCGGGCATATCCAGTGGAGTGGGGAAGGGTTATTGCAGCTCTCCTTAACGACATCATGATGGGAGGGTCAGTGCCAGATTCCTGGGTAGTGGTCCCGATTTATAAAAAAGGATGTAGAGAAACCCCGGGGAACTACCGCCCAATAAGCCTGATAGACTCCACCCAAAAGATAGCAGGTAAAGCTATACTTGGTAGGATTTTGCACTGGGTGGAGGAAAATAAAATATTATGAGACTTTCAGGCAGGTTTTCGGGCAGGAATGGGGACAATAGAGCAGGTGTTCAGGTTGGCACTTCTGGGGTGGAAGGTGGTGGAGCTAGGCAAGGGCAGTCTATACCTGGCCTTTATAGACCTAAGGACTGCCTTTGACCTAGTCCCCCGGGAGGAGTTATGGAGGGTGCTTCATGAGCTGGGATTGCCTCCATACATCTTGTCTCTCCTCATTAGCCTCCACGCCCATACCTTTGCTCAGGTCCGCTGGGGTAGAAATGGAGAACTAACAGAGAAAATACCAGTGTCTAGGGGTGTGAGGCAGGGATGCGTTTTGGCGCCCACCCTTTTCTCACTATATGTAAATGGGGTGGTGGAACATCTCCAGCAAGAACCAGCCGACGCCCCCTGTCTCGGAGGAGTGCGGATCCCCACCCTGCTTTTTGCGGATGACACGCTCTTGATCTCCAAGACTCCGCAAGGCCTCCAGAAACTGCTAACCCGTTTCCAGGATTTCTGTGTTGCAAAGGGACTAGTAATCAACGTGGATAAAACTAAGTTCCTAGTCCTAAATCCTCCAAGGAAACTGGGCCGCCCGCCTATTCTTAACTCTGTTGCCTTGGAGAAAGTATCCAAATTTGACTACCTCGGAATTCGGATTACGGATAGCATGAACTGGTCACCTCA
Organism: Lissotriton helveticus; assembly: GCF_964261635.1. Lineage (NCBI taxonomy): Eukaryota > Metazoa > Chordata > Amphibia > Caudata > Salamandridae > Lissotriton > Lissotriton helveticus. Next base: position 204,296,799 of record NC_136059.1, read on the forward strand.
CATTGCTAAGATGGTCCTCAACCACAAGAGAGTAGGAGGAGCCTTCCTGAGGGAATTCCGGGCATCACCTAGGAGGTCGCTTACCCCAGTAATTGACATCTACAAGGCTAAGGTAGTAACATCAGCCTTGTATGGGGCCGAATTGTGGGGGCACTGCTGCCTGGACGCCTTGGCAACAGTAGAGAGTAAGCTCCTAAAATCCATAATTGCCATCCCTCCGAGCACCCCAACAGTACCGGTGCTGTTGGATACAGGCTGTAAAAACATTAAAGACCAAGCCCGGCTTCGCCCTCTCCTTCTATGGACACGTATCTGGAGGGGTGAAGATTTAAAATCGTATGCTGATGGGTTGGCGGAGATAATGAGCTTGGGCGGTTGGGCAAAGATAAGATGGTTGAGTGACACTAAAAAACTTCTGGAGAAAATCGGACTGGGGGACTGTTGGTTATCAAGATCAGCCCCACCAAAAGAGGTGTTGAAGAGACTGTACTGGAACTGGGTTGCGGAACAGCTAGTTATAAATCCGGAACATTGCAAGTCCACTGCTGCCTTTTTAACAGTAAAAGATGTTGTAGTGTTTGAGCCCTATCTGGACCTAATTACTCTTCCATATGACAGAGCACTGTATTTTAAATTTAGAGTGGGCTCGCTACCACTTGGGGCTCTGGTATCAAAGTGGAAATCAGGTGCCCACACGTCCCCTTATTGTGCATGTTGTCCTAATAGGATAGAGTCCATTACGCATATCCTATTAGAATGCCCGGATTATGCAAAGCCCAGGAGCTTTTGGCTTAAACCCCTCTGCCGGAATATGGGCACACGTAGTTATTTAGTAGCACTGCGCATCTTAATGTCGGACACTTCCCCCCCTATTGTATGTGGCATAGCCAAATTTTTAAAACAGTTCTGGTTGATAAGATGCAAGAGACTGTCAGTAGCGGTTTAATGCATTTTTAGCTAATTTATTTTGGCACTACATGCCCTTTTACCCTTTTAATGTGCACCTAATATTTGCCTTTTTAAATGATGTTTTTTGTAGATTTGTAATTGGCTGTATTGTGTGTACGCTTATAAGATATCTTGCATATCGAATAAAAGCTTATCAATCAAATCAATCAATCAATCAATTCTGTAGTCTTGACTACGAGGCCCTGCCCCCAGCCCCGCTTTTGGGACACCCTGTGTGCACTGGACGATGCACCTCCCTAAAAGTGGCACGATGAAAAGTACGCATGTTGCAGCTCCAAACAAGCAGAGTTTAAAACAGATTACAGTACGGCCTATATGCTCGGGGATCAGTTTGGGGCATTAGGTATCCCGGCCTCACCACTCAGGACCGTCATTGGTTCCTGTGATTTGTATTATGGCTATACTTTAAGTGCCAGGCGGGACAGACAGCATAGGAGAAATAAAGACAGAGATTCAGATTCTAAAGGGCGGGGGAGGAGGCAGCTGCCTGGATGTGAGGAGGGAGGAATGTTGCTGAGGCAAGCGGCAGGGAGATGATTGCAGGACGGAAGCATCAAACGCAAAGGAGACAGACAATAAAAGGATTTATTGCCCCGTTCCTAACAGCTCTAAAAATGGGAAACATTGGCTCTGACTAAAAGATGTGACGTTGATACACTCAGGACAGTTGCCTCTCCTAGATAATGATGAGCGCGGCCGTGAAAGTTAAAGGGACGCGCACTCTTGTGGAGGTGGGGTGGAGGGGACGTGCATGAAACCTGACCCAAAGCAGACGGCCCGCAATCCTTACTAGCGGAACCACAACTTCGGTTTTGTGAATTGACCTTTTTAACAAGGTTAACAAGTCCTAGAGTTTCTTGAAAAAATCGGAACAGAACATTAAAGGTTAAATCTGCATAGTTTGAACAAAAGTCCTTGGCAACAGGAAGGAGAAAAAGCTACACTGTTGTGCTCAGACTCGTCCTCTGTCAAAGAACAACACGTGTGCACAGGGGCGAACCCCTGTATGATCCACTGATGAACACTGTAAAAAACTTGCAGCTTTTTGCTCAACGCCAATGTTTTTTATCGTAGCTCGTTATTAACACCTGTAGGCAGCTCAGTTTGCATGAGTAAAATGAGGCACACAAAAAAAACAAAATATGATGAAAATATTTTAGCCTCTCAGAGAATGCGATATTAAATAAAGGTGAAATATCATCGATCAGCAGCCTGTAGGAGTGTGCTATTTTAGTATCAAGTAATACAGCGGCGCCACCTGCTGCACACAACAAGGGTGTCCTAAAATGACCTCCACGGGCATGAACAGCTCTTGAAAGTTGTTGCTCTCATGCCTGCTGAGCAGCACTGGAGTTGCTCTCCCAGCCCCTGTCTGTCATGTGATTGACAGGAGCAGCTGCATGATCCCTGCCTGTGAAGGAGGGCCTTGTGTGGCGTGTGGTGCATTCTACGGATTGTCTGACGGCCCTTGCATGACGAACCGTGCTGCGTACTCGTAAATTCACTCGAGCAGCTCGTGAAGCCTTGGTAAAGAAACTGGCAGAGAATGGAAAGTGAACACGCCCTTGCGTTGAACGCTTTCTGGAGTGGCTTGGCTTGCCTCTGCAGATGACTGTGCTTCAATTTCTGATTTCAATCCACTTTTTGAACCTGCGTTAATGGGTTGTTGTATGTATGATAAAACAAGCATTGGCCGCGCAGCCGTAAAAGTAACGCGCCCGCGCTGCCGTAAAAGCTAAAGTGATCGCGTGGACGCGGTCTGTGGTGTGCTGTAAGGGTGCAGAGAGGCAGAGCCAGGCGCGCACACAGGAGAGCGAGAGGAAAGCCAGATGGCTCCTCTGCTCGTGCCTGTGCACGTGACCGCACGCAGAATGCCACACAAAGAGCTGTAGTAGTTTTTTTTAAAGCCCACTAACTAAATGTCTCGCAGAGCAGTGTATGTGCTGGCTCAGGCGAGACCTGAAAAGGGATGTTTTACATATCCCTGTACTACGTGACAGGCATCTTGCAATGCCTGTCATGTGGTACAGGGATATGTAGGGGGGCACCAAAGAAGCCACCCAAACACTCAAAGGAATGGGCCGGGGGGGAGGTGGGCCAGCTACGGGCCCCCAATGTCCATCCCTGCCAGCCTTTTCATGGCGGTTGTACTGGCATGGAAAGGTTGGTAAGGATGGATATCATTATCTGACAAGCAGTGCCTAAGAGGCAGTGCCACCATTCTGGCTAATGCGGGCGGTCCGTTTGGTGGTCGGATTCTATCCGACTGTGGGACGGTGGCAGTCAAATTTTCCGACCGCCATCGTAATGCGGCGGTCTGATCTGCACTCAGAATTGCGGGCAGACCACCACCGACAGACTGTCAGTGGTGGTCCACCCGCCATCATAATGTGCCCCTAAATGTCAAGCGGCTTGATGATTGACTTTATAATACTATTAGTGATTTGGCACTGGCCTCTGACCATACATTTTACGGAACCAAGCCTTCTGATTGAATGATGACCTGAGGATTGGAAAGATACAAAGCAAATGCCTAGAGAGGAAATGGCGGAAGAGTTATAACTTTACAAAAATCTCTATAAAATAGCACCAAAAATATATTTTGGAGGTCTGCTCAGCCAAAAAAGCCAACTTCGAGACAATGATAGAAGAGTGAGACAATACATCTAAAAAAATCTTTAGAATTAGTAAAATATTTATGACCCCAGTGGCCGCCCTTAGTTGCCTCCAGCTCTCAGATGAATGGCACGACCTGCTGGCCTCCTATTTCCAGAATAAAATTATAATAATTCAAGTAAGATTGCACTCAGACTCTTAGACAATTGACTTCCCATCTGAGGTAGCAAAATTTAGTGAGTCTACTTCTGGGGGGAAACTTTCTCCTCATTTCTCCCCATTTTCTTGGAGGTATCACTGGAGGCCATTAAACCTTAAATCAGGTTCTCCATCTGACCGTTGCCATCCCATTATACTTGCCAAAGCAGCACCAACCGTTAATTCCTTAGCACACAGCGCTGAACGCCTCTTTGTCATCTGGAATTGTTTGAGTGCAACGGAAAAGATCCAAAGTTCTGCCCATGCTCAAAAAACCTTCTGCTGATCCTAAAGTTCTAGATAATTAGAGGAAACTTAACTTTTCCCCGCTCTCTCGAAAGTACTAGATAAAATGGTAAACTTGCAATTTTCTAAATATTTTGAAAATAATATCCTTTTGCATCCGAGTCAATCTGGGTTTAGGTCTAATTTCAGCACTGAGACATCCCTGATGGAAGTCACACAGTTCATTAAGGGCACCCCAGATAAAGGGGGAAGACCGTCTTGATTATGTTGGACCTATCAGTGGACTTTGATACTGTCCCCCGCCCTAGACTTCTAGCTCAACACCAATAATCTGGGATTGACGATACAGCCCTGAAGTGGCTTACTTGCTTTGGAGGAAAGAAGTCAGAAAGTATGGATGACCCCTTTTTCCTCAAAAGTAAACAAGCTGGTAGTTGGTGTGCCTCAAGGTTTAGCTCTCTGCCCCACACTAATGCCTATTTTACGCCTCTAGCGCTGTTAGCAGAGACCTTAGAGCATAAAGTAATCTCATATGCTGACGACACCTAGTTTCTGTTTAGTCTAGAAAGGAAGAGGGGATTGCAGGAGAGGCTATTAAAATGCCCCTTACATGTTTCACTAGATGTTCATCAATGAACTGAAATGTAATCCTGACAAGACTTAGATTTGATTTTTTTGACCTATCTTGGTTTTAAATTTGACAGCACCCTTTACTTACAACCATAAATCCAGGTGGTGGCAGGCTTTTGTTCTGAGTTACTTAGAATCCTGAAAAAAGTTCTTCCCCTACTTTCTGTTGTCAATAAGAACCCAGTGGTTCAGGCCTTGATAACAGCCAGACTGGATTATGGAAATGCCCTGTACTTGGGCCTTTCTGATTATCTTCTTACCAAACTTCAAGTGGTACAAAATGTGGTGGCCCGAACTCTTCTTAACCCCCCGATGCATACTCATATTTCTCCTCACCTGAAGGCACACCATTGGCTTCCAATTAAAAAAGCGGATCCTCTTCAAAACTCTAGTCTTTGTCCACAAAGCACTGCATGCCACCAGAGCAAGCGATCTTAGAGAGAGGATTAAAGATTATGGGGCATATTAGCAAGGGCGATATCGCAGGATTAGCAGGACTTTTTCCCGCTGAAGCGGTGATATTTTTATCGCCCTATTAGCAAGCTGTTAGCGACAGCTTGTAGGCGATAGCTACAGGTTTGGGCCCCGCTTTGTATGTCAGTGATATTTATCGCTAATGACATGCAAAGTGGGCGTACCCAACCTGTTAGCGACTGAAAGCAGTCGCTAACACAGCTATCGCCTATTAGCAAGGCAGGCGATGCGATAAATAAAAATCGTGTTAAGCACGATTATCGCAAGAACCTAATGCCGGCTCAGACCATGACTTAACCTGTATATCCAATGTGCGGTGGATATTCAGGTTAAGTTCCCATTGGCGTTAATGCCTGAATATCGCTGGATTTCCAGCGATATTCTCGCATTGAGCTGCTATCGCCGGATATTTTATCGCATTAGAGATAAACGTTGCTAATAGCACGTTATCTCTACGATAATATCCGGTGATAGGCGGCGATTAAAAAAATGCGCTAAGCACATTTAGCGATAATTATCGCTATTTGTTGCTAATATGCCTCTATGTCGCCCACAATGGCCAGAACTCCCAAAATCCATTGAGCGAGAACTGGTGGCAGGTCCTTCTCCTACCTAGGGTTGGTTGCCTGGATTAAACTTCCTCTGGAGCTACCACCACAACCGAGCCATCGATCTTTAAGAAAAACTTAAAAACATGGCTTTTTAACAAGAGTAATCTGTCAGTCTATGACCTGCAGGTAGCCTTGAAGCCAGTGCTGGGACACTCTTGAGAGTATCTGTGTGCTCTACAAATTCCATATCATCATCAATATCTCTCTATCTAACAATCTATCTATCGATCTATCTATCGATCTATCTATCGATCTATCTATCTATCTATCTATCTATCTATCTATCTATCTATCTATCTATCTATCTATCTATCTATCTATCTATCTATCTATCTATCTATCTATCTATCTATCTATCTATCTATCTCCCTCTCTTTCTGACTCTATGGGCCTCTCTGTTTGTTGCAATCCTCCCTAGTTATCTATCTTTTCAACCATCTCTATTTGTGATAAAGATTTACAAAAGCATTACCAACATTGCAATAGACTAGGCAAGATGCTAGCAGCTAACACCAGCTAGATTGGCTTTTTGAGGCTGGGTGCTACTTTTACCTTTTGAATTTTCATTTTGCAAAAATGATGTGTATAACATACTTATGTGTTTTCAGCTAGATTCCACCCATAAGTCTGTTGTTTCATTGATATTTATCTTCCACCCACAGCCCTCTTTAGCCGTTGCCAGACTTCATTGTGAGTTACAACATAGTCTGTGAGTTACAATATGCTCCCCCACATCTACACCCTCCACACACTAAGTAGTTCCCTTTAGTTCCAGGGACAACTATGGTAATGTGTGACTTTTTGGAGCAAAAAAATTGTTTTTCCTTTACTCAAGGTTTTAAAGATTGATGAGAGTCTGGCAGCTTCCCCAGCAATAACGTTTTGAAAAACCATGACAGAACAAAACAAGAATTGCCAAAGCCAAAAGGTTGGCAGCCAATGTCAGACCTATTGGCTCTGCCAGTGCTTGTTTTAATGTTGCTTAATTGAGATTGTAAAATTTTAGCTGCAAGCACTTTCAGTTCTTAGTAATATAGTGATGTATGATTGTCTCTTTCACAAATAATAATAAGAAAATGCATGACTCTAAAAGGTTGGTATTTAAAAAATATTACCAGTACACGGTCACATACGTGATAAAAAAAAAATCTTTAGTTGAAAAAATAAGATAGCCAGGAAATGACTCCATGATTTTCTTTTACCTATTTATTTTTCTGGCATATGGATGCAATACAAAAAATTACTATCACAAAAGTCTGCTAAGCACAGACCAACCGGCTTTACCAATGAAAATATTCAAGACAAAGCATTACATTTGATGTAACAGGACAGAGGGAAAGAGAAACACATCTAGTGGATGAATTACGTATTGTGAAACCAGGAAATCTGGGAACATTTCCAGCTTACCGCTGGACCAAACTGTGTGATCCTAGGCAATTATTTTATTTCATTGTGTCTACTTTTCCTTCATCCACATTAGGAAGCACCTTTTAAATGCAACAGTTCAGGATGTGTGCTGTGTATGCTTTAATAGGCTTTGTAAGGTTGTTTCATCTGTAATAACACCACAGGCCACATACGCAGTTGACTTACCTCTTGATTTGCTCGGGAAATTTAGAGTCCGTCTTCCTTCTTCATTTGACATCTCTGGTGGGGTTGAGTTCCTTGGGCCAGATGGTTGTATACTGGTTGTTCCTAAAATCTACATACGTTTTGCTCAAAGTTATGGAAGAGTTTAGTTTCCGGTGGATGCTTGATCTATTCATTTATGGCAGAGAGACAGTGGTAAAGTCCTGATAAGTCTTGTTACTTTGGGTTTTCTAGCTTGAAAAGTGGCTTTGGTACAAACAATTATATCAGGTAAAGTTGAAGTTGAAGTTAAAGGATCTGATACGGGCCGACAGATGTGTGAGGAACATGGTTGGACAGAAGTGTGAGAGTATTAAACCTTGAGCGACGCTATAAAGGTGGTGGTGAAAGGAGCTGACATGAATGGAGCAGCAAGAGGATGCTAGTCCTCCCATGAATGAATGGCAGAGATGATCTAGTCTAGAAGGCTTCCTCAGATGCCCTGTTCCTCTAGTGTCAGCTGATGAGGCTGGAAGTGACTCTGCCTAAGGTGGTAGATAGAGCTTGCAGTAGTAGTACAGGCACTACATTTCTGTCTACTGTCAATTGAGCTAATCCCAGTTGGATATGAGGGCGGATTAAGTGCCTCTCTGCTTAGACAGAAATTCATTTGGTATTCAAAAAGTAGGTTGTTTCATCTATGAAGTAAAAGATTTGAGTGGAGGCAGATCTTTTGATCATTTTTCCTATGTGCTGACCATTGTAGATTGGTTGGTAGCTGGGCGAATCTGATGACCGGAGGTTATTTTATTCATGTGTGGTCAGATGTCTGAGGGTTTGAGAGAGTAGGGAACGGTTCTGTCTTATACTGTCAGGGTGATGTACAGTGTACCAATATAGCTCTTGGAAGACAGCCACAATGAGTTGGTCTTGGTATTGAAACTGGAGATAGAATGAGATGTACTTTCAGTGGCAGAGTTCAACTACATCTAATCAGGAAATCCTGTTTCAAATCATGACTTAGTGACTAGTTACCTTCGTGTGCAAAAGTGAAGTTGACTCTCCATTTTGAGAGTACCATAGCTTGAATTCAGATCAATATGTCTGCTTTAGCAATACTCATTCACAGACCATAATTGTTGGACATTTGCTCTTTCTGCAGGATCATCCCAGACTTTTGGCTTCTGTAGCTGAACCCGTTTTCGTTGGTATTAGGACTCTGTGCACTTTATTTCTGCTAAATAGTGATACAGAGCTTGTGCTCCCAGTTTTAAACATGTTAAAATTGGCAACCACCTAATTGGCACATTCAATTCACTTATAAGTCACTAATATATGGAATTACATGTACCTATGGCCTGTAAATTAAATGTTACAAAGGGGTGCAAGCACTCATTGGACCATCCTCTAAAGTAGCACTGAAAAACATACCTCAAGCCATTGCAGTCTGTAGTACAGTTCAAAACTGGCATTTCTACCTGACAACATAAACATTTTTACAGTCCTAAAACCTCCTGTTGAATTCTTCTCAGCAACCCCAGGGCAGCCCCTAAATGCACATAGGGGAGGGTTCATGGTATTTAAAATATAGGGCACATATAAATAATGTTTTACATACCCTGGCAGTGAAAAATGTCCAAACTTGTTTTTCACTGTGGCAACACTGACTCTCCCATAGAAAATTACTAACTTTCAAAATAACTCCTTATAAAACATAACTCCCATTTGGGACTAGCTAGAAAAAATATTCAAGGACTCATTGGAATGGAATGTTGCAATCCAGCCTAATAATCAAGTTGGATTTTAAATTACTATTTTGAAAATGCAGTTTTTAGTAATTTGTCATTTTCCTACCTAAGCCAAATGTGCAGCTCTGCCAGTGTTCAGGGTCACCTGACAGTTAAGGGCTCTCCTGTACTGTGATGTGTATTCCTCCTAGACATAGGGCGTGGGTGTGGAGAGGTGAGGGTCTTCCTGACAGGACGGCTGGAGAGGAGCTGGGCCCGCCCTGATTGCACTTCAAAGGGTAGCCTCTGGCTGTTCCGAACCTTTTACAATTTCATCAGATGCCTATCCTGTCACTGACATATGCAGTGTACACCTTTGCCTGCATACCCTTTGTTTCACTAGCCAAGCTGGGAGCCAAACACTGGGGAAAGGGAAAAACTGAACAAAACCAATTTTAGAGTCAGACAGCTGAGTGTTCCTGCCCACATGCTGGCACTGTGCATAAAAGTGGTATCCCCAAAACCTAAAATCAGAACATTCCTGTACCTGTGAAGATTCAGAAGAGGGATTGCTCTGCTCTCTGAGACCTGAAGGAAGATTAGACCTCCCTGCCTTGAACTTCGATGCCAGAAGTGACTCCAAAGGTCAGCTGGCTGACCTCCTGTGTGAACTACAGAAATGCAACACATTCCAGAGGCTTTTTCTGCTTTCCATCTGACCAGACCCAAATGGACCTGATCTGGCTCCTCTACTGGCCTCTGTTGGACTGACTTCTGACCCCCAAGTGTAGTCCCCATGGTCATGGACTCTTGACTGGAGTCGGAGTGCACTTCTCTTGGCCTAACTAAAGGTTTAATCAGATCTGAAGCAGGCAATGCAAAACTGTGCAGCTCCTCACCAAAGTTGTCACCGGATCCAATGCTGAGCAACACAGAGCTCCGCAAAGTCACACAGCTTCCGAATGAAAACCTCACGGGTTCCAATGCAGAGGAATGAAGAGCTCCGCAGAGTCACGCTGCACCTTCCTCACATTGAAATCAGAAGGTAAAACTTCCAGCAGATGTATCTGGTTCTGTGTCCCGTCCTTGCTCCATTGTGATCAGCCTGAACTTGTGACTTTGTTCCCATTCTGGCACAACCAGATACCCGCAGTTGGCACTTTTAACCTTTTGCCATTATTTTTACCTCGAAAATTTAAAAACTCATAACTCCAGTTCCACTGAATTCATTTTTACATTTGGTGTCTGTTTATTTATCAAAATGTACTCTATTATTCTAAATTGGTTTGGAATTTTTCTTGTGGTGTGTTTTCACTTTGTTGCTGATTTGAGTACTGCATAAATGCTTCACACATTGCCTCTAAATTAAGAGTGTCTGCTTTTGTGCAAAGCTTCCAGAGGATTAAGCACACATTTATTTAGTGACGTTTGTGGTTTTCTCTGATAAGGAATATGATTATTATTTGAGATGGGTTCTCATGCCCTGAGCTAATACTTCAATTTCTTACAAAAATGATTTTCTTATACAGCAACAATATTGGCCACATATAAAGCGCACAACTCATTTTTCTCTCGGTTGACTCATGGCATTGTTGGCGGGGGACTGGATGAGGGTGATTCTTGAATGTTTCTAATTTCATGTTTAGAAGCTATTTCTTTTAAATGTATCACAAACAATATTATGAGAAAATCTAATGTACTAAGCTGAAACAAATACAAATTTTAAATGATTTTTGTTTTACAATTTTCATGAGTTATTATCATATTTTTACATTATATCTTTGGGAGATTTACATGGTAAATCCTTTAATGGCTTAGTGCATGCTTGGCTTTTAGAGCAAACGCAAAACCCTGGCTTGATAGGCGCTCACTATTCAGTTCCTTTTTTATAAACCTGCTGTTCTGTGTCATCTAAGTGTATCACTAAAGGCCTAGATCTGCAGGCTAATACCACAGCCACCTGCAGATCTGATGATGACCTGTGTAATTGTTCTGACTCTGAGGTATCCTGAAGGTGGGAGGTAATGAAATAGGCCCTATCATGGTTCCCTGCACGTGGGGCCCCTAAGTTTTCGCTACGCCACAGGAATGAGGTCAATCGAGTGCCTACCTTATTGAACCTTAATAACTGTGTTATTACTATGCCAGCTGTAATCAGCGTCAATCAGTATGACATACACTATGATCATTTTTTAATATATGAAGACAATATGGTAATTCTTACCTATCTAAAGATCACATATGTACACAAGATATTTTACGTCAAGGCCCACGTATAAGATTGTAACTATTTTGCACACATATCTTATTCAATATTTTCCTTCCCTTTTCAGACATATTTGATTTCTGTGTAGTATATTTATTGACTGATTTTGATTTCATCCTATCATTATTTACTGTCATTTGGAACACAAGAGGAAAAGTTTACACGGTTATATATATGCGTGTGTGTATGTTATGCAAATGATTATGGCGGACATCATTCATACAGAGCATCATACAAACATGACCCTCTATCTAAGATGGCTCTCCAACATTTTCCCTAGCAGTACATACAAATGACACCCAACCAATATGGCAGCCCCCTAGATATACAAGAAAGAGAAACGTGTCACACTATACAAAAAAAGGGAAAAGCGAGCAAGGCTAGATATACGCTTACTGTTAAGGAAATTTACACTTGTTAACTATGGGCTAATTTTCTTAACCTTAACACTCATATACAATGTCAAGTTCATTTCCCACAATTACACTCTAACCCCTCTTTGTTCCATATTTAGATACGACAGTGCAACTTTTTGCAACTCGACTGTGACATACTGAATAATTTTCACACAATAGTATTTTATCATGGTTTGCTATGCATTAACTGCTTATCATATGTCACCTACTGTGATACCTTTACTTGTGTTTTAAGTGTCTTCATATTGTTTGAGTTAGACCTGACATTGTTGGCGTGGTATTCCCCCAAACATTTTGCCTTCCCCCTCCTGTTTTGCTGAATATGTTTCTATTGGCTTTAGGATTCTGTGCACTTTACCACTGCTAACCAGTGTGCTTGTGCTCCTGCCTTCAAACATGGGAAATCTGGACTACCCTAATATGCACATTTAATTTATTTGTAAGACCCAAGTAAATGGTACTACATGTACCCAGGACCTGGGTATTAAATGCTACTAGTGGACCTGCTAGTACAAAGAGACAAATGGTTCTGCTGAAGCAGAACGGCAGTTTCACATATAATTGTTTAGTAACTATATATAGGAGGTATGAATCACCTCAAAATCATTTCAACCCAAAATCAGGAGGTTACTTGGAACTGAAACTCAACCCCGATAAAACCGAGCTCATTTTGACTGGGGGCCCTCTCAATCCTTGGAGCCCCAGTTTCTGGTCTCCCCTCCTGGGCAAGCGTCCACTACCAGCCAACTCGGTTAAAAGTCTGGGAATTGTAATCAGCAGTGATATGTCAATGAAAGCCCAGATTAGCTCGGTGGTATCTGCCTGTTTTTTTCATCTGCGCAGTATACGGAAAATCAGCAGATTCCTGACAACTGAGGCCCTGACCTTGGTTGTGTTAGCCACGGTAATCTCGCATCTCGACTAAGCTAACTCATTATATGTTGGTATACCAGCTTACCAGCTACATCATCTGCAGTTGGTGCAGAACCACGCAGCCAGACTAATCGCCTGTCAGCCCAGCAGACTTCATGTTAAAACCCTACATTGGCTCCCAGTGCCCAATCGTTGCACTTTTAAATTGGGCTGCACCATCTTTAACGCCATCGCTGGGAATGGTCCTGCTTTCATTTCTTCTATGATAAAGTGCTTTATCCCTTCTCGAAATCTGCGCTCCTTCAACCTCAACGTAGGGCCCGATTCACAGAACTGACTTAAGACAAAATCCTAAACTTACTACTTTTGGTATTCACAGAAGTTAGGATTTTGTCTTAAGACAGACTTAAGACAGACTTAAGTTAGGATTCTGTCTTAAGTCTGTCTTAAGACGACTTAAGACAAACTTAAGACAAAATCCTAACTTCTGTGAATACCAAAAGTAGTAAGTTTAGGATTTTGTCTTAAGTTAGTTCTGTGAATCGGGCCCATACTGTCCACTCTTCCATTCAAACGTAAAAAGCATGGAGGACTCAGATTTGCGGTTCTGGCCCTATAATTCTGGAACTCGCTCCCTCTGAAAGTGAGAACAGCGTCCCCCTATGCCCAGTACAGAAAAGGCTCAAAACCTGGCTATTCTCTCAAGCATATCAGTGAGGTGATTGCCCATTAACACTGCATCCTTTCCGCCCTCAGCGCCATGAAACCGCCTGGTGTACGTGCGCTTAAGAAGTCCCTTTAACATAACATAACATACCATAACATAACATAACATAACAACCATCTAATCGGGTCTTCATCAGGATGTGTTATCGAGCGGCCCATATAAATTAAAATATGTGTTTTAATGTCTGGACCTCATGTGTTTTTCTTTCTATGTCTAAGGAATTCATGCATAACTCGCCTGGAGTCGCATAAAGGTTAGAGGATCTTGGGGAGTGCCTTGGTAATCTTCCTTAATCTTCCTCCAAGTGGTAGAGAGATTACTGCAATGCTCGTTTAAAGACTGGAGTCCTCTGTGTAGAGTGTAGATGGATTCCCTTGTGTAGAGTGACCCCTTCCTTAAAATGCCCAAAATAAATACAGCGTCGGCCAAAGAGGCAATAAAATATACGATGTGAAGTAATCATGCTGAGGTTATGCTCGCAACTATAACTTCAAACAAAAGTTACAAAAACCTATTTAATGACTTGTGGCAAGGTCACTAGGAAGGATAAAACAATTTTTATTGGTTACAATAAACTTGAAAACACAAAAACATATCCATACTTGGGCATCCTTATGGATAATAAGGGTTCTAGGCAACAAGCCATAAGGGCAAAAAACCTCTTATTTATGAAAACTACAACCGCTCTCGTAAATTTCCCACAGAAATTAGGTAAAAGGCAGCCACTGGAACTGATTAAGATCTATCAGGCCAAATGCGTCAGTGCGGTTTTATATGGGGCAGTGATTTGGGGATATTGTAATGTATCAGAGATACAGAAAGTAGAAAACGCTTTTATTCGCTATATATTGGCGGTTCCTCGATCTACCTCAACTTTTGTTTGTCATTCAGAGCTGGGGCTGCAATATTTAATGGACAAAATAAGGGTCCAGCCAGTTTTATTGTGGCATCGTATTTGGATCTCAACAAAAACCACATTTAATCAAAGCGTGATTCCCTTAAACAAGAGCAAGCCTTAGCTATTAGATGGCTGAAGTACATCAAAGATTTCATGACGGACAGCCTGAATTTTTTAATGATCCATCAAAGATGAATAATATCTCCAGGAAAGATTTTAAAAAACACTGTATGGCACACCTGGACGAACTTAGATACAGCAGTGAAGCCCATAAGTCAAACAGTCCGCCTAAATCAGATGATTCTTTCATCTTCAGAAATGCAACCGTATTTGGCCTATCGTGGAACTGGATACAATAGATTTCTACTGGTTTTTTTCAGACTAGATTCTTTTTACCACCTAGTTTCATTCCCAACAACAGATGATTGTTTGAAAAATTTAGGACCCTGCCCTTGTGATGGGGTTGCAACCCAAACGACAATCCATATTGTTTTATTTTGTAAATACTATGGGGAACATAAAAAAGGTGGATCCTTCCAATTTAAAAAATGTGGGGTTTGAGGCAATGTCGCCCAGCCTATCTTGCACTCCAATTATTGGAGAACGAATGTTATGCAAGAAAAATAGCATTATTTTTAAAACCTGTAATTAAATCTAGGAAACATATTTGAATTTCAGAAAATTGTATAAATTGAATAACCTGCTTTTTAGAATTAGAGTTTTTATATTGAAAAAGTTATGTAATGGATATGTGAAAATGAAATATTAATATAATATGACTAGCAGCCCGTCCCGACGTTGTCCGGCTATGAAATAGAATGTGTGTATTTGGCAAGGGTAATTTATTTTAAAATTTCGTGGTAGACAACATTTTTTGTTTCATTAGAATAGGGACTGAGAAGGCCCAGCTGCAGCCGTGGTTGATGTTAGCAGGCGCGTGTAATTTAATTTCTAATTTAAAACACTTGTAGAGCGCGGCGTACACCTTGCGGTTTCTTGGCGCTGGAGGTTCAGACCTGAGGGGGAAAGACCATGGAAAGGTGGAATAAGTATTAGGCGGGGAAAGCCTGGTGTAATGTTGTTGAATGTGAGAGTTATCAGCCGCGGGTAAATCCGTTTAATGAGAGAGTTGAGTGACAGCGAGTAGGAGAGGCTGCAGTAATTGTCCTCGTAGACACGCTTATTTGCGTGTTCCCCCGCTTGAGGCCCAGATGCAGGCCTGTTTGATGTTAGCAGGCGCGTGTTCCCCCGCTTGAGGCCCAGCTGCAGCCCTGGTTGATGTTATCAGGCGCGTGTAATTAGTGTACTGATCCGCCACCTGAGCCCGGCTAGAGCCCTGGTTGATGGTAACAGGCGCGTGTAATTTCGTTGAATGAGAGAGTTCAGTAACAGCGCGCAGGAAAGGCTAAAGTAACGTTACTTACCAGGCCTCCAGATGAACGCGTTTGTCACGCCCCCAGCACACGGCCACAGCAGACGATCTTCTGATTAATGTACGACCCACATGGCATGATGGGCGGAACGTAGCACTCGCCCCCAGCGTTTCTCACGCTCCCAGCGTGCCCCTTGATGCGGCGCAATTGCGTTCACATGGCATGAATACCGGACACACATCCCCAGCGTTTCTCACGCCCCCAGCGTGTCCCGCTCCCAGCGTGCCCCTTGATGCTGCGTAGCAACGTAATTGCCGCTTGTATGTACGACTCACATGGCATGAAGGGCGGACACACGCCCCCAGCGTTTGTCACGCCCCCGCGTTTGTCATGCCCCCAGCACACGCCCACAGCCCACGATGTGATGGCCGTACCACACGCCCCCAGCGTTAGTCGCTCCCCCAGCCCACGCCCACAGCACAACGTAGACACGCCCACAAGGGACTACTTTGCTGGCACGGTTCCTTTACCTTTTAAATGTATAGAGGAGTTGGCCTAACGGCTAAGGCGCTCGACCTCGGACCTGGGGATCTGGGTTCGAGTCTTGGTAACGACGCCAAACTTCCTGTGATTCTCGGCAAATCACTTAATCTCCCCGTGCCTAACAAAAATGAATGTGTGTCCTCATGTAACGTAACTGGTGCTATGTAAAGCGCTCTGATATCTGATTCAGTTCGGATCAAGTTTGCGCTATATAAAACCCTGCAAAAAAAAAATGGTGGCCGTCTGCATAGCCTATGTCCTTTTGCTGCAACTGCCCTTTCCAACGCTGTATTGGGTGTTGTGATTGGTGCTGTGGTTACTGAGTTTACCCGCTTCAAAGGTTTGGGCTCTCTCTTTATAATATTAGTAAGGATGGGCAGTACCTCTTAGAAAATGAATTTAAACAACTGTATTCTATATTTGTGTATCGTGCTTTTATGTTTTTTTTTTATCTCAAAATGAAAACCGAATAAAGTGAATTTGAATTATAGTTACTAAACAATTGTATGTGAAACAGCCATTCTGCTCCAACAGGACTGTTTGTCTATTTGTGCTAAATGTTACCCAGGTGCTGAGGATAACAGGGTTTCCCCATTGAAGTTTAATGGTTTACTAGTGTAACTGCAGCACATGTAATGCCATCCCCTAAAACAGAACTGTTCAACATGTCTCCAGCCTGCCATTGCAGCCTGTATTGCAGTTTTAAACTGTCTTTTTGACCTAGCAAAATAAAACTTTTAATGAACAGCAAAGGTGGTGAGATGCACACCTATGTACTTGTAATTTTTGCAAAAGTTTGACATCTTCAAAACTGTGCAGGCGTGCAAGCTTGATTCGCGCTCCGCCCAATTGCGCACAGCGTAACAGAACACAAAGGAACCTCTTATGGTGCCTATTCAAGCTGCACAGCCAAAACACTGAATGAATCCAATCAATCAAATTGTTAGTCCTTACTCTTCTGTTTATCCATATTTTATTCACTTTCATTTTCTCAGATTTTTCAATTTTTTCACTTCATTTTATTCATCCACATATAATGCGATGATAGTCACTCAAACACAGGAGGCGTGAAAGTTTTCATATGTCACGTCTTTATTAAAATTACCCAATGCATTTCGGTCAACAAAATCCCTTTGTCAGGGGTATCGTGACATGTTGATTTACATGCAGTTTAAAATAACGAACACTCCATAAACCCCTTCGGCGCTTATGATGAGCTCAGCTCGTCATGAGGCACAGTGGAGCTGTGCTCATGACGAGCTGCCTCGGAACGCCCACGCGGGGATAATTCCCCTCCTGTTCCGGCGTTCCACAGGAGCTGGGCTCGTCATGAGTACTGCGGCGCCGCACGTGGTCCCCTTCCCCTGCGGGGAGGGGAGGGGAATTAGTCCCGCGGCGCAGGGGTTACCCTCTGCTCTTCTTAGATGGGCATGTTTATTAATTACATCTCGCGTTTGCCATTTCACAAAGTGCCGAAGCCTCCATCTTGCTCGCAATAAAACTTTTGCCAGGCCTAAACCTACATTTTCAAAACTTTTAAGTCACCTCTTAGTTAGGCCCTAACCACCCAGAGGGCAGAGTGAAAAGTATTTAAAATGTAGGACAAGTGGGTTTAAGTTTGATATTTCCTGGGAATGAAAAACTCCTAAAGTTGTTTGGCACTGCTGTAAGGCCATCTCTTTCATTGACTAAAGCTGGGAAACCGTATTACATTTTAAAAGTGCTAACTTTAGATTGGGAGCAGATAAAGATAAACTGTTTACGCTCAAATCTAATTTAAAATCCACTTTCATGATGAGGTCAGATTTTGAGTTACAATTCTGAAAATGCCAATTTACGAAAGTTGGCATTTTCTTGTTCCAGCTATTTATGCCTTCTGCCAGTGTACTGGGTCACATGACTTTGAATTGGTCTGCTGTTGGGGTTTGTGTATTGCCTCCAGACAGTAACATAAAGGGGACTGAAGTTTGGATGGAATGGGCCATCCAGGCAGGAAGACTGGGGAGGAATTGTACCCAGCCTCACTTGCACTTCAAATCTGACTTGCTGTACCTTGACCTGCCTGAGCCCACCTGATCTCTTCTGGAGTGAAGCCTAATCCCCAAAAGGTGCCTCCCCAGGTACTGGACCCTTGGCTGGCTCAGAGTGTACTTCTCCTAAGGAAAAGGGGGAAATCCTGAAGTATATATATATATATATCTCTAAGGCACAAACTCATCATAGTTTGAAAAACTTGATGTGGTTGCATAGGCCTGGGTTGAGGAACACCACCATTTTACATGTTCACAATTAAAGTTGACACCCATCTTAAAAGCTGACTCTTGACACACATTTTCTTCAGCACCCACATAGGATAATATTCTCTGAAATGGATTTCCTTACATTTACACTTCTTCATAGGCATATTTGAGCATTCTGTACCAAGCTTAAGTTCACTGCGCAGAAGGTTGATGTTTGTTTTTGTTGGCTCGGCGACATCCCTACAAGGGTAGAATCAATCATGACGGCCTGTTAGAGTTCCGGCATGGTAACATAGACGAAGTTTAATATATAAACAACACCAATCCTTTATCAGAGAAAGGAGCACTTCGCTGTCACTGATGAGGTCAGCCCATGCCGAAATTCCAGCTCTGCTGAATCCTGTTTACCTTCCTGAGACGGACGATGGCCTGCTCTGCACAAGAACGACACCCAGATGAAACATACCTACAGGTAACTGGGGAGATATATCACCCTATGGTGTTCTGGCAGATTTGCAACCCCTAAGCCCACTAAGTAAGGAAGAGCTAGATAGGAGTATAGATGTAAGTATAGGTATTCATGTAATCAAAGTAACAGCACAATGGTTGAACTGTATTTTCTTTACTGTTCTCATAATGCTGATTACTCTGTTTAGTTTCCTTCTATTAATCATTACAGTGCATGTATTTTACACAAGTCTAATTGTTTCAATTAATGTTTGAAATGCCAATTTGAGTATTTCTTGTGTCTCCCTTTGGGCATGCCTGAGTTACTAACGAAAGGGTGAGATCTGTTTCCATGATTTCCTTGGGGTGTCAGGGTTGTCATGTTCTGAGGTTGTCCATACCAGCCGGTACCTTGTAAGGTTAGAGATTCAGATGGTGCACTGTGAGCTAGCCAGGACTAAGACCAATATATCCAGATAGTGTGCTTGGAAGCAGTCTCGCACAGTGTTGATGTTTATGTTGTCCAAACGCACAGTGTGAACCGTATGACACAGGAAAACACATTTCTACACATCATAGGAATTGTTTTTTAAACTTATGTTACTACATCAGTGTGTACATGTGTAATCAAACGTAAAACTACACTCTGCACGTTGGCTGCACAAAAACATAAATGCAAAAATAGTAAACAAAAGTGCAGACAGTCCCTGTCTGCATTATCTCGTTAAAAGTGAGAGCTGCTGTCCCACTTATTGCATTTCCAAAGAAGGCATACCCAAAAGACTGCTGTGCAACCAGAACTAAACAAAATTATAGGGTGCCAATTATAAAGTCTATTGTTACTTATTTTTGACCAAACTGTAGTTTTTCTCCCAGGAACACTGTACGTGGTTTGGACAGTACATTTAGGGATGTTGCAAATCAGTGAGGCGTGATTGATGGTGCAACAAAGATACCTAACACAAGGTAAAGATAGTATTAAAAAGTCCTCCAAAATGTTAAAGTATTGTTAAGTTTTGTTCGCATGATTCTCAGCTGATGGAGAATGCTCTGAAGTAATTTCTCATAGATAAGCCATTTCTGACAAGTTTGCCCACCCTCCACCTTGAAGCACCCTTTGGTCTCCTACTGGTTCTAAAGTTGTGGTCCCTGGCTTCATATGGGCCCATGTAAGGGTGGGTACTTTCAGTTTCAAGCAGCAATGCACAGGAATGTGTGACCCCGTTCAATCCGCAGCATACCCAGTCGTCAAAGAATATAATCTGGAAGTAACAAGTCCACATGTCACAACCTCAAGTAGTACCTTATTCCAACAACTACAAGTTCAGATTAGCACACATTGTGGCCATGATGCGATGAGTTTGGATACATTGGGTTAGGATGCATCCTAACCCAATGTAATGCATTCTTAAGTATTATGATCGCACACCCATTGCAATAAGAATGCCACTTGCAGACCCAACAAGAACAGGCAGTAATCCCCAAAGAGACCACAACACTCTTCTTGAAGAGAACTGATACCAAATAAAAAAGAGAGAAAACAGACAGGGAAATAAAGGCTTCCGTTTCCTCAAACTTCTGCAATGTTAGTGCTGTCATTTCTGCCTTACCACTCGTCAAAAAGTAGGTTGGTGGTGTGACCAGCAATGGAGGCAGGTGGTCCTTCATGATTTGGAGTTTTCTTCTGATGGCGGCCCAAATGTGCTGACCTGTAGTGGGGCTCTTGAGTTCAGCAGCTGCCCATGGCTTAATAGTCTCATCAATGACCTACTCGCTTACCTTAGATGAGCTGCCTTGCCCTTTCATGCTGGTCATCTATTTCCAACCCTTGTCCTTGGGTAGTAGTTTCTTGAATTTCGTAACCCTACCCTTGTTGTTTTTTAAGGAGTCAGTGTGTTTTGAGAACTTGGTCTTGGATTCTTTGTTACACTGCAAAGCCCCTCGACAGCTGTTTGTTTAAGAGCGCTGCTACATAAATATCATAAATGAATAAATACAGCAGCGCGCCCCAAACTTTCTAAAACCACGACCCAATGTTTGGAACAACAAACTTTCATGACCCACATGCTTCAGTGACTTGAGGCAGTCCATTTTTTCATGTAACTAAAGCATCGTGTAGTATCGTACAGACAGCACCTTTTCCATTGAAAAGTCCACTAAATTTGCACATAGTTATTGCAATACATTACAATCAATCTTTACTTTGATTGCCAGCATTTGACTCTGTCACAAGCAACACATCTGCAAACAAGCTAGTTCCTGTCTATGTCAATGTTTTTGCTTTTAATTTAATACTTTCATATCGTCTTTGTATTTAAAGTCTGATGTGACAGAAGGACGATTTATGCCAATTGTGAGCACAGGCTACATTCCACACCTTATCATTTCCTGTCTCCTGCCAATTCTGTTTTAAATTTCTCATGGAATGTCCTTTTTCTGACTGCTGATTTTTCACAGCATAGCAGATTGTGTCAATTTGAAACTATTCTGTATTAAGTTATCGAAAGTTTCAATATTGTACATTTAAATGCATAAGCAGACAATTCTTTATAAGAGGTTTATTCTCGACTCAATTTCACCAATGGTTCTGTAAAAATCTTTACTCAGGAAGAAAACCCACCAGTACCATGTTTAATTTGCAGCTCTTTTAACCCTTTTTTTTATTTCCTTCCTTCTTTCCTACTTCTTTCATTTGCTTCATCTCTTCCTTTATTTTGTTTTCTTTCATTCTTGTATTCCTCTTCTCTTCTTGCCTGCATTTTTCTTTTATTCTTTAATTAATTCTTTCTTTCCTTTCTTTCATTATTTCATCCCTCCTTTACTTCTTCTTGCATTTCGTCTCTCTTGCATTCTTTCTTTCACTCTTTACTTCTTTCTTGCTTCCATTCCTTAGAAGTTTCTAGATTGTCATTCCTTCTTTCCTGCTTTCATCCCTTCTTCCTTGATTTGATTCATTATTTCCTTTTTTCTTGCTTTCCTTATTTCTTTCAAAACTCTTTCTTTCCTTTTTCTATGTCTTTCATCCCTTCTTTCTTGATTTCTCTTTTATAATTCCTTCTTTCTTGTTTTGTCTCTTGCCTTTTTTCTTTCGTTCTTTCCTTCTTTCATGCTTTCAGTCCTTCATTGATTCTTTCATTCCATTCATTATTCCTTGCTTTCATTTCTTCTTTCCTTTTTTATTTCCTTCTTTCTTGTTTTCCTACTTTCTTCCCTTCTTTCCTCTTTCTTTCACTTTTTCTTTCTTTCTTTCTTTCTTTCTTTTCTCTGGCCCTTTCTTTCATTCTGTTTTCCCCTCTTTCATTCTTTGTTTGTTTGTCTCTTGCTTTCTTTCTTTCATTCTTTCCTGCCCTAGCTTTTTTTTTTTTTCACAACAGATTTTATTGGCAGGATCAGGCAAGTAATATGCGGGGCTCCCCACATTCAGGAGAACACCACCAAACATCATGATATTATTTCAGCACGGGACCAAGTGACCAGTCAATCAGTCAAGAAAGATAGATAAACAGAAACATCACAATGCCTTCACCCACCCTTACAAACCCCAACTACCCACTCCTCCCAACCCCACCCCAGTGTCCCACCCCACCCTTTTGCACGCGTGTATCAGTTGCTGCTTGTCTCATTATGAGATAGGACTAGCCAATAACAGACTTCTAGGGATCTTCCTCTAGTTCCGCTGGAGGGTCAAGTGTCAGCCCCCTATACTCAGCCCACCTCTTCCATATCTTGAAATGTTTGCGGGGGCAACCGCGTGCCTCAAATATTGGCCGTTCCAGGCCCATGCAAAAGTCCAGTCCGGCTCTCCAAGCACACAGAGGGGGAGCCCTCACATCCTTCCACGCCCGGGCCAGGTCCCTCTTGGCCACCACTAGACCTAGGAGCAGCAGATGTCGTTTATATATGTTTCCACCAACCCCCTCTAAGATGTGTAGTAGGCCTAGGCGATGGGTGCGTGGAAGAGTCCAACACAGCACTTCCGACAAACAGCCCCACACACCCCTCCAGAAACCCACCAGCCTCGGGCATGACCATACCGTATGAAGCAAATCGCCCACTGCATTCCCGCAGCGCAAACATTCTGGGGACTCAATCAAGCCAGCCTTCCACAATCGTTCACGGGTGAAGTAGGCCCTATGGAGAATTTTGAACTGGATTAGCCTAAGCCGCATGGCAATGGCCGCTCCCTTAGGGGACTCCAGAGCCTCCCTCCAGTCATCTTTGTCAAGGGGGCCAACATCAGCTTCCCAAGCTGTCTTCAACGAAAGAAGGGTGGAGGAGCAATGAGTGACCAAAGTCTGATAGATGCGAGAGACTTTCTTATCTCCCAGATCACCCATAAAGACTTTCGCCTCAATGGGACTAAACTCGGGAAGGGAATCCAAGTTGGCAATGCTGGGCATCAGCGCGTGGCGAAGTTGCAAATACCGAAAAAATTGAGACTGGGGCATATCAAACTCAACGCTAAGTGCCCGAAAGGACTTGAGAGTCGTACCGGACATCACATTCCCCAGTCGCGAAATCCCGATCGCATCCCAGCCGTCGAATCCTGTTAAGGCCGATAGCTCGGGTAATAGGCCATTATGCCAAAGCGGCGTCTCAGCGGTCAGGCGACCCCACCAGCCCATGCGGCGCAAGGCCTGTCTCCAGACAGCAAAAACAAGGCACGTCACCCTCGGCAGACCCCGCCGCAAGCGGGCCGAGTAAAGAACCGTGTGGAGTGTGTTGTCACCCATCAAGGAGCGCTCCAGGGCATAGGCCGGATCCACTCTGTCGCCATACCACCAGTCGTTCAGGATAAGCAAATGAGCGGCTTGGTAATAGGATAAAAGGTCCGAGGTGGCTAGGCCCCCGCAATAGGTGGACAAGAAGCACACACGAAGTGCTACTCTGGCCGTCCCCCCAGCCCACAGAAAGCGGCCTAAAACCGAGTTGACTTGTCGGAACCACCGGGGTGCAATTGGATAGGGATGATTCTGCAACTGGTAGAGGAGACGTGGGAGTGCCACCATCTTAAAAATTGCGGACCTGCCAAATATAGAGAGTGGCATTCGAGACCAAGTCTTGACATCCGACTGTACCCGATCCCAAACCGGCACTACATTGCGCTCCCATGCAACGTCCGCCGATCTCGAGAGGAACACTCCCAAGTATTTCAGGCCATGCGTAGCCACCTGAAGCCCCAGCGTCCAGGGATCGGTCACATCGCCGCCATCCAGCACCCAAAGGGTGGATTTACGCAGATTCAAATAGAGACCGGAGACTTCCCCAAAGACTTGCATAATTTCCAGGACGCGCGGTCCCGATCGCCGCAGGTCGGTAAGAAAGAAAAGGACATCGTCCGCGTAAAGCGCAATTCTATCAGTTAAGCTGTCACTCCACACGAACCCCCGCATTTGCGCATCTATACGGACCCAGGCAGCCAGCGGCTCCATAAGGAGAGCAAACAGATAGGGGGAGAGCGGGCATCCCTGTCGAGTCCCCCGACCAATTGGAAACGTCTCCGATACCGCCCCTGCAACCCGCACCGAGGCCGTATTGTCAGTGTACAGTAGTTTAATATAGGACAGGAAGACCGGGCCTAGATTGAGCCGGGGCAATAGTGCAAACAGGTACGTCCAGCTGACAGAGTCAAAGGCTTTATTAATGTCAGCTAACAATAAAGCCGCCTGCTCCCCTGTGGCTCCCATTGCATCAATCGCCGCCTGCGCGCGTCTGATGTTGTGTCGCGTCGCTCTATGAGGCATGAACCCGGCCTGATCCGGATGCACCAGGTCCGTTATATGCGGGGACAAGTGATTCGCTAGAGCCTTAGCCAGGACTTTAGCCTCAAGATTGAGTAACGAAATGGGGCGATAGGAGTCATGCCTCTCCGGGTGTCTACCCGGCTTCTGAAAGACCACGATTTCGGCATGCCTCCAGTCCCGGGGCAGAGTGCCCTGTTCACGTGCAGTCTCAAGTGCACGGTGATAATGGGGCCCCAGCTGTACATGAAACTTCTTGAAGAACTCACTCGGGTAACCACTTGGACCAGGGGCTTTCCCAGTATTAAGCTGTCCCAGGGCATCGCCCAGTTCCTCAGCTGAAAGGGGCACGTCCAGGGCCTTCCTGGTTTCCTCAGACACTGCCTTGGGGGGCAGGTCCTCAATAAATTTAATCACCTCGTCAGCGGACAGGCGGTCGCATGGGGTGTATTGGGCAGCATAGTAAGCGGCAAAACTCGCCGCCAGTTCAATTGGATCGGTAATGACCTCACCGTCGGCAGACGTGAGTCCTGGCAGCACAAGCGGCTGGAGATGGCGTTGGCAAAGTCTATGAAGCATCGTACACGACTTGTCCCCCCACTGGTATATTCTACTACGCGTGGCCAGCCACGCCTGTCTAGCCTCATCAAGCAGGACAGACGCATAGGCCTGTTGAGCCTGAAGAAGCAGTCGCAACCCGGCATCATCACCCCCTGCGCGGTTCTGCCCCTCTAATGTTTCCACCTGTGCGGCCGCGTCCGTGATCAGTTCCCGCCGCTTCCGACGCGCCGCGGCACACCAAGCCCTAGCTTTTTTAGGTCTGTGTTAGGCAGAACCTTTTGATTTTACTAAAATTAAGTGTATGGCATAGTACTTATAGGGGTATGTAGCCACATGCCATCAATTTGTAGTAGTTTCATTCACATTTTTCCCCAACCCACTTGAGCATGCATCAAGGGGCAAGGCTTCACACCACTTTAGCCATTGGCTGACTTCACATCAGTTACGGCATGCTGCCCTTTCGCAAGAAGCACATCCACACACAAAGTAGTCCCCTTCATTGCCATGGAGTACTATGAAATGTGCACTTTTTTTTTAGACCAAAAAATTGATTGTGTGCTTTCAGTTAATATTTTTTTTAGATTGACAAGCACCTGGCAGCTTCCCAAACAATAAAGTTTTGCAAAACCCATGACAAAACAAAAACTGCCAAAAAGGTGGCGAATGGCGCCAGACCTATTGACTTTCCCAATGCTTGTTCTAAGCATCTTAATAGATTGCTTTTCTCCTAATATACCTAATAAACAGCTTCAGACCATTACAACAGTGTCACCAGCTCCTTTAGCATAACATAACATGCCACTGGCTAAGCACTCTGATGTTAAGAAAACACCGGGACAAAAGTTATCGACTGGAAGATGTGCATTTTCAGCTTTTAAGTTTTTTATTCCAAAGGAAACTCTAGCAACACACCAAAAGCCCGCCTGAATCTCACTTTGAGATGGGACATTGCCTCAATCCTCTTTCTCGCCGTCAAAGACTCTGCACTTGAGTCATTTCTGGGGGTGAAGGGGCAATTTAAATTGAAAGCTAAAGGCAACCACAGTAGCCCTGTTACAGCCTATTGATAAAGGTATAAGGTGAAGCACCTTTCGCATATGTGCTCTATGGAAAGGCTCGTCTGTGTGCTACTTGCAAAAAAGTGGGTCAA
The DNA here is from genome assembly GCF_964261635.1 of Lissotriton helveticus. Lineage (NCBI taxonomy): Eukaryota > Metazoa > Chordata > Amphibia > Caudata > Salamandridae > Lissotriton > Lissotriton helveticus. Next base: position 204,323,074 of record NC_136059.1, read on the forward strand.
TTATACAATCAGAAATCAATATAATTATGGACATTAAAACATACCCCAGTGGAAAGAACCATCGGTATAAAAAATGCATTGGATGCATTTGGCATTACAGTGCAACGATTGCACGCGGGCTACGCACATACTTTTGAGTTTTTCAAGGGCAGATTGGGCATTTTTTTTTTTGGAAGAATAAAGCAAGTTTGTTCTGGCAGCTCAGGCGGACGTTCAAAGGGAATGAGCATGTCTTTGAAGCTTGCTCAAAGCCTGTTTTTTAAATTGCCATCTCATTTCCAATACTCGATGAGTTGATGCGGGAGAACACATTACACACTGGGGTAATGACGGGGACACTTAAAAGCAGGATTGGAAGCATTTCATGTGAAAGTATCTGGTGGCGGCAGCCATTGTCGCGAGCCGAGCCATGGAGCCCGGGACCCGCATAATGAGTGTCGCCTCGAGGAGGCGGCCACTAATGGGGGCTTTACAGGAAAGGTAAAGGTGGGGGAGAACATCACACAAATTCTTCAAAGCAGTTGAAAGCAAATTGAGATGGTATTGGATATCACATTTATCAAAGCAAAAAAATAAAATAAAATAAAAACATAGCAGTGGATATTGAACATGCAGCTTAGGGCATTAAAATATGGATCTGAAAAGCATATTGCTGTGAACTGAGGCCAGGTAGAAAGATTTTAATACAGTGAGGTATGCTTCAGAGGAATTATTTATTTAATTGTGTGTGTATATCTATGTACCTATATTTATGTATTCACTGCAAAAAAAAACAAAGGTTGCAGGGATGTTATAGTTAGCTCAGATTTCACTCTTACAAACTATTGAAATTCAGCAGTTATAGTTACCTGAAAGTAATTTGAACTTACTTTCTGCAATGCATTGCTTAGGACCTCACATATTACATCACTCATGTCATGGTCAGTGACATCACTGATGACATGTCAAATGACATCACTCATGACATCCTCCAGTCAATGTGTTTTGTAAATGTCTCTGAGACTTACAGATATATACTAAACTAATGCATAAGGTAAATTACTATCCTCTCTGTACTACTAATGAGTGATGCAATTTTAAACATATGTTATATGCGTGGCTGTGAGACTCTGAAACTTTATTTACATACACCATGTGTGAAGTCTCTTTTGTGACGCTCAGTGTATTTATTGTGAGAGAGTCCTGTGCCAATGCTTTACATATTGCCTCTGTGATAAGCCTGACAGCTCAGTGCCAAGCTGCCCAAGGGTGAGGGCAGGTTATACAGTAAATGTAAAACCCTTACGGGAGTGGTAGGTTCTGCCTGGCTGAGGCACCGCCAAAGCCAACCGAAAGTCTGAATTCCAACATTTAGCAGGTACCCCTTCCCCTCCAATGGTCGCAACCTGTGAATCAGACACCGCACGCAATAAGCAAGCAGTCGGCGTGTTGCACGAGATAGATGCGGTGAAATCGATGAAGTTGGCCATGCGGGATCCTGCAGCTGGTGAAGCCGCTCACCACCAACAAGAAGCTTTTGAGTGTTGAGGCGCCCATGATGAAAGGGCCACACTCATTAGATGCAGGCAGTATTTTTGGGGCTTTGCATAAGGCAATCTGGTTTCCATGCACAATACTCAATTCTTCGCTCACACCACACTACCAGTTGGGATCCAGGAGACAATGTGGGCATGTAAGAGGGCACCGCTTATCACGTGTCACAAGTAGACGGTGTGGGTCCCTCTCGGGAGGTCTTTCATGTGGATTTCTTACTCTACGCTGAATAGATATTGGGGGATGACCCTCAGTCGGATGGGCCGGCTATCACGCCACCACGAGTGAGAGAGATTCATGTTAGTGTAGGTAGTACCCTGTGGAGTTGGGTGAGGAATGTCTCCCATGTTCCTTCTCAAGGTGAGGGGGAAGTTGGGGGCGGTAAAAAGCCCAGGATGTCCTATACCCAGCCACTGGTCCTGGTGTATTCCAAAAGGGAGCGCCATGTGGGGAACCTGGCCTGTGCCGGAAACAAATCCACTGAGGGGGGTCCCCTAGTAGAAGGGGGATGTGTGGGGGGGTAACTTGAACAAGCATTTGGGGGTACCCCGCCTAAAAGGGGGTCCAGCCTCCCAAAAGGGGGGCAGGGAAAAAATAAACTTACCCCTGGCCCTTGTCCAGTCCAAGGGTACATACCCTGGGCTGTAGGTCCAGGTGCAGGAAGCTATTGCGGAAAGTGGAGAAATGTGCAAGACATCTGGGGCCACTGGCCACTGACCCCTCCCCCCCCCTTCTGGAGCCACCAAGGGCTAGGTGCTTGGTTATGGGCGCTGGTGGCTGTTGGGGCCCTTTGCCTGGTGCTGTTTCAGTGAACTAAGGTCACCAGGGGTAGGGACGGAAGTACCACCCCCGGACTGAAGCGATCACACCATTGGGTGGGTCCCAAGAGAGACCAAAGGGATCCTCCTGAGATCATGGGACATAGAGCTGGGGGTGGAACCACCAGAGTGCTGGCCCATCATCCAGGCTGTTTCACCCTGAGCAGGGAAGTTTATGAAAGGGATGATTCAACTACCCTGGCTTTAGGCTTGGAGGGGCTCATGTTTGATGTGCCCCCTCTTAGTGTATTTTTTCAAAACCGTTTGCTTTTTTTCCTCCTGGTTTTTGCTGAATCTCTTTATATGGCCTTAGGACTCTGGGCACTTTCCCACTGTAATGCACTGTGAAAGTGCAAGCGCCCTTCCTTCACATGCTAGGAAGTGGTGCTTACTTGATTGGTTTAGGTATTATACCTGTGAGCTTCCTGTAAAATGGTACACCACATACACAGGGCAGGTGCTGCACGGGCTAATAGTCAGTCACAGCACTGATTGTGCCACCCACAAGAATAGCCTGTCAAAAAAGTATCAGGCCGGTGGGTGCGCTGTTGCGCTTAAGCTGAGGTTGGCATTTCTCATTCATTAGCCAACCCTGAGTAGGCCTTCCACTACCACCAGAGCACCCCCAGGGTAAACCCTGAGGGGAGGAGCAAGTAGTAGGGGAAAGGCAGGGAGGGAAAACACATGGGTGCTCTATGCCCAGGTTGTGAAAACACCCCATGTGGCTTTTCCATACCAAGGAGGTCAGGTCTTCACATGGGACACCACTTGGGTTTTGCGGATTCTCTGCTTGGGGCCTTGGGGCTTTGGGCCCTTTCCCAAAGTGCGCACCCCCTTCCTAAACACATTAGAAAGTGGTGCTTACCTCATGAGTGGGTGCTTCCATGGCATACTATTCTGTAAAGTTTTACCCACATAAGCCCAAAAAGGTTGTATCAAGATACAATCGCAAATGATATGAATTAGGTCGCAAGCAGTACTATCACATCTCCAGCAGTTAGCATGAGGAAGCAAGCTAGCTCTATGTAGCTTTGTTGGTGACCAATGCCAGTCATGGAGGATTTTGAAAAGAAAACATTTTAATCTAGCTTCACGTGTGACCTATTTTTTTTTTTTTTAAATATGTTTATTGTCAAAGCAAGGTCACAATTACACTTATATTCACTACTTCGCTTTCTAATTACAGAGTATTGTACGGTGTCATCATCATTTTCATATCAATAGTTCCACTTTTTCATTTTAACTTCTTAGTGCTGTGCCCCCCCATGACATTGAATACGTCTACAGATTTACTTTTGTTTCAATTTTGCTTCAACTAAACACCCCTCCCCCCCCCATGGCACGTACATATGAGATAGGGATTGTCTTTTGCGAGCAATGTCCATTCCATTATGTTCCGTGATATAATGTCCGTCCATCATACCAATCTCTCGTTACATTGCAACTGCAAGGTATGATGTGTTTAAAGTCTGCAACCTGTACTGCGTGTATGTACCCACTGCGGGTTGTGGCCGGCACCCCGGCATGAGCCCTCCCATGTCCTCTTCAGCCTACCATTATGTCCGCCTACGGCACAGGTTTTCACTCGATGTGCGCCTTCGCGCACGTTCCAAACTCCTCTACCATCGAGTTCCAGTCTAAGGAAATCAGGTGTTTGCGTAGGCCCCTTCGCTCCTCTCTTTGTAGCTCCTGTCCCTCTGCCTTCCCCCAACGTGTCACCTCGCTACTCCATGACTCCACACTCGGCGGCTTTACCGACTTCCATTTCATTGCTATCGCCCTCTTTGCTAATAACAGCGCCAGATCCACAAATCTAGTGGCTACACTCCTCTTCTTTTCCTTGTGCCCCAGCCCCAGTATGTTGTATAGTGTTGAGTCATAGGGTCTTCCTGGGGCCACCTCCGCTAGCATGTGGTGGATCGTGGCCCAGTAGTATCCCAACGTAGGGCAGTCCCAGAACATGTGAATCATACCCGCGTCATCGCTGTGGCATCTGGGGCATTGGTCGGATGACTCAGGTAACATCACATGTATTCTGTGGGGGGTTAAGTACGCCCTGTGAACGATCATGAGTTGAATGAATTTGAACTTAGGGTTGCGTGACACCCTCTTGGGGAGCTTTAGTATCTTTTCCCAGTCCTTATCACCAATGTCTCCACCTGTGTCACCCTCCCAACGTGTACGAAGTGGCTGCAACGGAACATCTTTACTCGCTCTGATACCCCTAGTGAGCCACTTTGTTAAATGACTGCCCGATCCCATGAGATATTGTATAGTGAGCAGGGCTGTCGTTTTCGGTTCCAAGCCTTCCCTCGCCCAATGTGTGGAAATGTAGTGTGTGACTTGTGCGTGTAGAAGAAACATCGATCGCGGCATCTGGTGCAACTGCATAAATTCTGCATGTGTAAGAAGTCTACCGTCCGAGAAAAAGTCCCCCACTTGTGTTACCCCAGCCTCGTGCCATGGACTCAGTATACGTTCTGTGAGCGTGCCCGTTCCTAGGGGGATACCCAAAAGGGGTATCGTGGGTGTGTAAGCCTGTTGAACGCCAGTGTACCTGAGCGCTGCCCTCCACTGCTGGATCGCAAGCTTAAGCAGAGGAGGGGCCGCCGCTGTTATTTTTGCTTTGGGGAGCAACAGTCGGTGTATACTTCCCCCATTTCTATCCTCCTCCGTCATGTTCAATTCGTGCAAATTAGGACCTGCTAGCCAGTAAGCTAACCATTGAAGCTGGCAAGCGTAGCCTTATGCTATCAGATCTGGTACTCCCAGACTGCCACTGTATGTTGGCAACTACAGTTTAGCTAAACTTATGCGTCTCCTGCCCATACCCCATACCAACTCCATCAGTAGTGTGTGTAGATGCTTAAAGAAGGCCATGGGCACCAGCACGGGCACGTTCGTGAAGTAATATAACAGTCTGGGCAGGACTACCATTTTCGAGATCGCCACCCTGCCTGCTACCGACAATGGTAAAGTGTTCCAAAATCGTACTTGCGGCTTTAGCGCACTAAGGGCCTTACCCAGGTTGCCCTCTAGTAGATCCCGTGCTTCCCTGTATATTTGAATACCCAAGTATTTGAATGTTACTGGCGCTATTTGGAACTGGTATGGTGCAAATTGTATGTGCGTTACTGTCATGGGCCTGCGAAAACTGTACCCATATGATTTGGACGAGTTAATCGTGAGCCCCGATAACTCTCTAAACGCCTCAAACACCTCCGACATCGGCTCTAGTGAGCTTGTCACATCGCGAACGAACAGCAATATATCGTCTGCGTAAGCAGAGATGATATGGTGGGTGGTAAGTCGAACGATCCCCATGGTATCCGCCAGTGTGCGGATTTTTATCATCAGGGGCTCCAGGGCTATTATAAATAGTAAGGGCGATAACGGGCATCCCTGTCGTGTCCCCTTTGCAATGGCAAGTTGGGCAGAGATGCATCTATTAGTCCTAACTCGCGCTGTGGGTTTGTGGTAAAGTAAAGCGATCCAGTTTATGTATGCCTGCAGGATGCCGAATTTGCCCAATACGGCCAGCATATTATCCCATTTTAGGGAATCAAAGGCCTGCTTAAGGTCCAGTGATATACACCCTTCATTATTCTCCCCTCCCTCCCCTTGAGCCATTAGTTGTCACATGTGACCTTGTTTAACTCATTTAGGATATCTATCCACTCATCATTTTTATATGAGATTGATAATTTGGTCTGTCATCGGTTATGTAATTCCTGCGATAGAGGTTGTGAAAAGAGGTGTGATGTGAGCACTTCATATAAGTCAGACATAACCTCTTTGTGTTTTCCCCAGGTGTTAAGATACGTTACTACTGGTGAAGTCCGTAACAGCCAAGGTTGCGATCCTAGACTCCTTATCAAACATTTTCGGAGCTGTGTGTATTTCCCTAATTGTAAGGTAGATAAATCAAATTCCTCTTGTAATTGTGCAAATGTCTTGAGATCACCATTAACGAGGAGTTGATCTAAAGTATGAATACCTGCTGTCTTCCAGAGGGGCCAAGATATTGTTTGTCTATTAATGTGTATGCCCGCAGTGTCCCATAATGGGGCTTTTCTATGAATACGTGGATGTGAACCCAGCAATCGGTGTGCTCGTTGCCAGGACCCACGCATTGCTGATAAAATCGGGTTAGTGGAGTCATTGTGACTAGTCCCTGTCCCATATAAAGTGGAGAGGCCTGTTTCTGCTGATAAAATATGTCTTTCTATATGCACCCATTGCGGTATGTCAGGAACTTGTGACATCAAATAAGTTATTTGAGATAACTGTAATGCAAGGGCATAATGTTCCACTGAGGGTAGACTCATTCCTCCATAAGAACAATGAGCCTTTAATTTCAGTATTGCTGAACAAGGTCTAGCTGAGTTTCAAATAATCGTTTTTATTTTAGAATCTATTGAGCGAAGTGTTGTTAAAGGAATCTGAACAGGGAGCATACCAAGAACATATAGAAAATGTGGGAGAGTAACCATTTTTATGGCTTGAACTCTACCCCACATTGAGAGCCCTAATACTTTCAATTTTTCAAAGTCTCATTGCATTTGTGTGATGAGGGGATTAGGTTATCCATAACCATTCCTTCTAAACCTTTGTTCACTAAAATACCTAACTATTTTAGGCGTGAGGATTGCCAATGAAAAGGGAACCCGTGTACGGCCGCTTTTGTGGTCACGTCTGAGATGGGTAATGCTTCACTCTTGTCCCAAATAATTTTGTAACCAGAAAAGGAGGCAAAATCATCAGTAAGTGTTAGTAAAATGTCATCTGCGTACAAATAGAGTTTCGATCTTCCAGTCGGAAGGGATATACCCGTAACATTAGTAGCTTGGCGTATTGTGGCTGGCAGAGGTTCCATAGCCAGAAGGAAAAGGAGTGGTGAAAGGGGGCAACTTTGATGGGTACCTCTACATATTGGATATAAAGCCCCCCGCAATTTACCTGTGCAGTAGGATTATCGTACAGCAGACGTATTTTAGCTATAAATTGTTCACCCAATCCGAATTTTTGCAGCACTTTAAAAAGATATTCTAACTCAATACTGTCAAACACCTTTTCTGCATCAAGTGACAAAGCTATTGCGTTATTTTGAAGGCATTTGGCAGACCATAACGTGTGAGCTAAAGTGCCAAGATGATTCCTGGCTGAGCGTCCTGGAACAAATCCGACCTGTGTATGATGGATCAAAGAAGGTAAAACTTTACGTAAACAAGAAGCTAGGATGCTGGAAAAAATATTGATATCACAATTTAATAATGATATGGGACAATATCTGCTACAAAGTAAGGAGTCTCTTCCAGGTTTGGGTAATACAGTAATTATAGCTTTATTGGATAAGAGACCTAAAGAGGCCTCATTCTCTGCTTCCTGAAACACAGTATGAAGTGAATTAATTACCTCCATCTTCACCCATCTATAACATTCTGAGGGGAGCCTTATGATAAGGTAAGTTGGTTGTTGCATTTAAGATCTCTTCCTTAGTAATTTCCCCCTCTAGTAATTTTTGCCTTCGTCCGATAAACAGAGTAGATTTCCCTTTGTAAGAAAGGATTCTAATTTATCACCATCAACTTGAATCTCAGCCGTGTAAAACGACTTATAAAACTAACCAAATTCATTAACAATGTCTTGAGGCCTAGTTAACATGGTACCTCCGGCTGATTTGATAGCCGGATTGGCCATGGCTGCTTCTCTTTGGCGCAGTTGTGCTGCCAATAATCTCCCTGCTTTTTCTTCCTTTTCATAAGGCCTTCCTTTCATTCTTTGTAGGGCATATTCTGCCTTAGATGTAAAACGATTATTTAGGGCCATGCTAGCTTTTTTTTTTTGTCCTCATAACCACCATGTAGACAAAGTGCCAAAAGGAATTGGCAGAGATCAGCTGTCTCAGTTTATCTAAAAAAACTGGAGGGGACACAAGTATAGTGGGGCCCATCTATCCCTCAGCTGTCAACTGCGTTCCAAAGAGGCACAAAATCCACGATTTACCAATCTACGGCAAACCTTGGGGTAGTTGGCAGCCAATTGGGGCCGGGCATGAACCGGGTAACGGCTGTTCCACTGGTGCAAACTTTAGAGGTACCATAGGAGATCAATCATTGGACCCGGGGAAAAAAAAACCCCGGATAAATCAATGAAGCCATGATAATAAATACCAAAAAGCCCTTTTACTCTGATTACCAGATCTGGCCAGATCGGTACGTGAGGTCTGCAGGACTGAAGTTTGCCAATCTCTGAAGGTAGGAGGTGAAGAGTCTTTCCATTTCCTGCAGATCTCCCTTGTTGCATGCAGGATTGCATAAAATACTAGGCACCTAGCTGGACCTTGTACACCTTCTAGAACACCAAATATCGCCAGGGGCAAATCTATAGTGACAAGTCTTCCCAATGACCCTGTGAGGGAATTGCTGATCTCCTCCCAAAATGTGGCTAAATGAGGCCATTCAAAAAACATATGTGCATCTGATGCAGCAATCAGCCCACATTTAGCACAAGACACTGACTCTCCTCCTGAAAATTTAGACAACCTAAGAGGGGAATAGTATGCCCTATGCAGGGTAAAGATGTGATTCCTGCGTAACCAGGAGGGCTTGACAATGTTCCACAGGAGTTCAAAAGAAGCCATCCAAAGATCTTGTAGATTGTGGTCCATCAGATCAGAGCCCCATAGCGACTCCGGCAAAACGAAGTCCCCATCCGACTCATCCAGTATGAGATTATACCACTTGGATACTTTTTAACTGGACCCAGGTTTACTAAATTAGATGAAACAGATTCCCTTGGGAAAACCAGTCTAGCACGCCAAATCACACTACCACTCACACTTAGACCCCAAGGGGGTGTCTAAAACAAGCTCTCAGGTCTATTCTCACACAAGGGTGAACCAGAAAACCAAATCACTGGCAGCTAACTACAACTACAATATGGGATACAAAAAGCAATTTATTAAAAAACTATTGAGGCTGGGACAAAACTACAGAAAGACACAATATGGGTCAAATCAGGGAAACCCCACGGTACTTTAGACAGTTCAATGGATATAATTGGATGCAGAGAGACTCAAAATGAAGAATGTCTCATATTTAGGACTTAGTACTCAAGAATGCATCCGTCATGTATCCGTGGGATAATCCAAGACTAACAGAGCGTCGACGCGTTTCGACGGGTCCAAAGTAGATGACTGCCCGCCTTCTTCAGGACAATAATTATAGTTTTCCCACAGTGCAATATATATCTTTGTAGAGAGATCTCTCACATCTATATCTTGGGAGGTACCAGATTCCAGAGTATATGGAAACCGGACAACACTCTCAACAAACAGGTTGAACCGTATAATTATTGACGTTCCATCCACTTCATTCTTTTGATAATTTCAATCATAGTCTTGCACAGGATAATCTTTCTAACACCCACTCTCTGAGTCTTATCCTCGGTGTCTGTTGTATGGCTAGGATGGGCCGATCATTGGAGACGGAGGTAGCAAGGAATGCCCGAGTCTCACTATGGACGGCGATCCTGATGCTCCACACGAAGGGGATCTGACGGGGGGTAGTAAACCTCCAACAAATTCCTGTGGGAATTTTGGGTCCCTCTCTCCTTTTTTATATATTTACTAAATTAGATACCAGTGGGCTGTGACCTCCAAGTCTGAACTTACTCCTGTTGGCGGGAGAGGTTTTATAGGCTAAAGTCCAGCTAAGAATCTGTAAGTATTTAAATCGTGAAAGATTGGGGCCAACCTTAACCTGCAGGTGTTCCCACGAAAGTAGATCCCCCTCATAAAAGAGGTCTCTCCAAACTTCCAGGCCTGCCCCTCTCAAAGGGATAGCTAGACTGTCTTCAAGCCAAGCAGGATTTTCAGGCAACCCCCACAGCGGTGTTTTTTCACACAAATAATTTTGTTTTATAGATTTCATGACTTCGTTCCATGTTCTTGCAAGACCTTGTAGAGTCTGGGCCATGCAAGCTTGTTCCAATAGCTTACAATTCAAATTTGTAGGATTGGCTGTGTATAAGCGAGTATAGGACGCAATATTTTGTTTAAATTCTTTCTGATGGGTAGCATTGTGTCTATTAGCTTGCGCAGCATCTCGCATGAGCTGTCCACATATCACAGTTTTTGCAGCAGCCCATAAGATTCTGCCCAAGCCAAACGATCCTTGATTAAGAGATAAGTAGTCTTGAAAATAACATTTTAATAGAACTCTACCCTTAGGGTTCTATATCGTTGGACATTCATTCGCAATGGCTTGCGTCCTGGTCTGGCTAACCCAGTCTCCAGTGAAAGTAGAACAATGGAATGATCAGAAAGTGCTGCTTCTAAAACATGAGATTCTTGTGTCAAATGCATCACATTTTGAAACACCAAAAAGTAATCAAGACGAGAAAGTGTACCATGGGTATGTGAAATAAAGCTATTTTCTACATCTGTCGGATGAATAACACGCCAATGATCTATCAAACAGTTGTCTGTTATTATATCATTCATCAGAACTCTATCTGCTGCGTTAGCCTTTTCCAAAGGGCCTGTTTTATCAAAAACTGGGTCCTGTACTAGGTTCCAATCTCCGACAATAAGGAATTGTGAAGCGCTTACCTCCATTAGAAGGTGGTTCAACTGGAGAAAGAATTACCTTTTCACTCCAGTCGGAACGTAAATTGAGCCGATGCAAATATGAGATTCACCAATTCGTAGTCTGGTAAAAACTTACCGTCCGTCCGGATCTGTCCATGTTTTTAACACTGTTACCGGAAGAGATCTATGAATAAGGATCGCTACTCCACATTTACGAGGTGGCTTTGCTTCTGGATCCTCTCCTTCATGTATGCTGCTGTGAATCACCTTTCCCATACATTCCCTATGTAGTTTTTCAGACTCTTTAGTGACAAGTTGCGTTTCTTGAAGGAGAGCTAAATACACCTGTTTTGATTGTAAATGTGAAAGTATTTTTTTCCGTTTAATGTAATGTGTTAATCCATGAACATTCCATGTTATTACATGAAGGGCATGTGAAATAACCTTGGCATATGGAGAAGGAAAACAATCAACAATAATTGTTCACTATGAAGGACAAGTTGTATCAAAATATGTCAAAAGAATTTGTACAATTTGTTCGCCCTGTGAAAAAAGTATAAGAGGGAGAAGAGAGAGAAAGTATAAAGAAGGAGTAAAGTGAAAGGAGAGAAGGGAGAACGGGAGAAAAAATGGATAGATGGTAAAAGAAACCCTGGTACGCAACAATAGTAATATGATCAATGAATTAGCCAAAGAAAGTAATAGTAAGTGCTAACTGAGAAAGATAAAAGATGTATAGAGCTGAATTTGTGTCAGAAAAGAAATATTACACAATGAGAAAGGGAAACAGGGAGGGAAATGCCAAATATTTAATGGCACAGGGGATCTCAAACTTTTAACCGTGGGTCCAAGCAGACTGGAGCACTACTGCGAGGAGCGGCTCCATCAAGAGGACGGGACAGTGACTTAAGGGAAACAAGTCCAAAAGGGCAAAAAAAACAATGTGTATATCTGAGCCATCACTGGTATTAACAAAAAGGAAGGGTTATGTTGTAATATCAAAATTTCGAAAATTAAAACATATTAGTGATCTATTAAATTCAGAGGATTATATATATATATATATATATATATATGTATATATGTATATATGTATATATGTGTATATATATATATATATATATATATATATATATATATATATATATTTAAAGCTCCAAAATCCAAAGGATATTAACTCCAAAAGGAATGCAGCACACGCAGGGGTGGTTCCAACCAAGATGTTTATTGTTGGAACGCTCACAGCAACAAGACTTGGAGTTAATATCCTTTGGATTTTGGAGCTTTAATTACGTTTGCGGGCACACCCCCGCTTTGTGTGCACCCGCTCGTGTGTGCAGTTGGCTGGTGTTTGGGAGCTGCTATATATATATATATATATATATATTACCTACTGGCGGTCGCCAGTAGGTATATATAGTTAGGATTTTTTCTCTATGGGATTTTTGAAAATTCTATGTCTAATAACTTTGGCGTTTGTGGACGGAATTGGCTGAAATTTTCAGCTAAATGGAACATTTTGTTTCTGAGCAGCCCCTGAAAATTTGGGGGGGTTCGTCAAGGGGGGGCCGAGAAAAAAGGGGGGTGCCAAAACGTGTTTTTAACATTGAGTTTTCCATAGGGCGGTTGGCCTCACTTTTAGCCCGAACGGCTGAATGGATTTGCACGAAACTTGGCAAAATTGTAGGGACTGGTAGCCCGATGTGCCTTTGCTAGGTCTCAATATATGTGCTCCAGTGGATTTTGAGAAATTAACGTTCAAAAAAAGATATATATCTGTAACAGCGGACCAGGCAGCGCTCCGGTTCGCGGACTTTACGCGTTACGGAGCTTTGTGAAGCGAAGCTGATTGGTTCTCCGGCGTCTGTAAACATTCCAAACAGTCCGTAGCAGCCGCCATCTTGTCTCTCGGTAGGATCGAGAGACAAGAGGAGGCCAAAGCGAAGGGGCAAATGACCATAAGGGGGCATAGTAGATCCTCCCTGACCCTCTAGGTTTGATATGGAGGTTTTAAAAAGGCCCCGCGGGGCAAAATAAAAAAAAATAATAATAATCGAACGGCTGAATGGATTTGCACGAAACTTGGCAAAATTGTAGGGACTGGTAGCCCGATGTGCCTTTGCTAGGTCTCAATATATGTGCTCCAGTGGATTTTGAGAAATTAACGTTAAAAAAAAGATATATATCTGTAACAGCGCTCCGCTTCGCGTACTTTTCGCGTAACGGAGCTTTGCGAAGCTGATTGGTTCTCCGGCGTCTGTAAACATTCCAAACAGTCCGTAGCGGCCGCCATCTTGTCTCTCGGTAGGATCGAGAGACAAGAGGAGGCCAAAGCGAAGGGGCACATGACCATAAGGGGGCATAGTAGATCCTCCCTGACCCCCTAGGTTTGATGTGGAGGTTTTAAAAGGGCCCCACGGGGCAAAAAAAAAAAATAATAATAATAATCGAACGGCTGAATGGATTTGCACGAAACTTGGCAAAATTGTAGGGACTGGTAGCTCGATGTGCCTTTGCTAGGTCTCAATATATGTGCTTCAGTGGATTTTGAGAAATTAACGTTCAAAAAAAGATATATATCTGTAACAGCGCTCCGCTTCGCGGAGATAAAATTATCTCTGTATTACCTAGCTGTTGCTAACACCAGTTAGCGACCGCTAGTAGGAGATAGTGACCATCTTGGGCCCCACTTTGCATGTCAGTGATATTTATCACTAATGACATGCAAAGTGGGCATGCCAAGATGTTAGCGACTGGAAACAGTCGCTAACATCGCTATCTCCTATTACCAACTTTTGGAGATATTCGCGCTAAGCGCGAATATCTCCAAAAGCTACCACCTGCCCTGAGCAGTTCTTAGCCATGTTATCCAATGGGAGGTGGATAACATGGTTAAGAGCATTAGCTCGGTAATGCATGAATATCGGTGAGTTTTCAGCGATATTAATGCATTGCGGTCGTTTTTTATGGCATTTGCGATAAACCTTGATAATAGCAAGGTTTATCTGCGATAATTTCTGACGATGCTTAGCGGTAAAAAATGTGTTGCTAAGCATCGTTAGGGATAAATATCGCTTAACTTTGGTAATATGCCCCAACGTCTGTTAACGTTCGATTCGAAGGAAATCAGGAAGTGTTGAAAAACATTGTCTGCGCCATCTTGCCTTTTTTCAAATGCCACACTTTTGTTGTGCACGGCAGCCATTTTAGATGACTTGACCAGACCCACTCTCTGCACGCTGTCGATCCTTAGCATGGCTCCCCACCCTCGCAAGCATCTCCCCCAGGCACTGGTCACCCTCGTTCTCTGTCTTATGCATGGGTAATAAACCTCCCCCCATCTGCGCTGCTCTTCCCTGAGAATCACACCCTGTGCCCGCCCGACACCTCCCTTTCGCCCTATTCACTACCGCACCCTCTGACACTCCTTTTCCTCTGTGTCCAATTGTCCAGGCCGGTCCTAGGCTATCAGCTAGCCCTGCAGATGTAGTTTATGGCCCCAGCTGTAAAGAATCACCCCTCTTCAAAGGAGTTATAGTAGATCAAGGCCCACACTCGATGAGATCCGTCACAGCACACGCGTTCCTACTATCTGAAAACCATCCTGTATTGTGATTGGGGAGGGGACCGAGCCTGAAGCGGAAGATTCCAGGGATGACTCTTTGTACATCAAAGTTTTTACAATTATGTGTCACATTAAAAATATATAGCACTCCAACACAGTAGTAAGATTATAAAACTTTAATAACTTATAAATATATACAACAAAACAAAAACAGTAAAAACATATAAACATTTTTAGGGAAAAACAACGAAGTAGCGGTCGGCTGTGCGAATAGTCCCAACGCAGCACAACGTCCAGATTTCTGGACGGCACCCAGGTGATGTTGCCTGGGTGCCGCACTGATTTCGGCATCCGGCGTGGGGCGTCGCGGGGGGTGGGTCATCAGTAGCAAACTGTTGTGCGAATAGTTCCAAGGCAGCAGAACGATGGCACCAAGGTGATGTCCAGTAAGTTGCCGCACTGGTTTTGGTATCCTACAATGCTGCTCCGAAGAACGGCGTGGGGTGCCCCGGGGGGGGGGGAGGCGGCGTGAACGGGCCTCTCCAGGTGGAGTCTCGTCTGTTGTAGTGGGGCGCCCCTTTACCGTTTCAGTTGCCATTCCGTCCGCTTTTGGTCCACTGTGTCAAAAGCCGCAATTCAGCTGAGTTGCGCCCACTCTTGCGGTGCAGCGATAGGCGGCTGCCACAGGACTCTCAAAATGGCGGCAGGCTCTTTTCTTTTTGGGCCTGGTCCACTGAAATGGCCCTGGGACACCTTGCAAATCGGACGCTTGTCTGCTAGGTCTTGGACCCCATTCTCGAAAGCGTCCCCTCCGCCTTGAGGATTCAACAAAAGTTTTGGGGGGCCCCGACTCCTGCAGGCTTCTGGTGGGGAGCGGCTGCCATGATTGCTCGCGGAATGACCACGACGGAGCCACGAGATGGTGGTGCTTTCATGGTGACGCCAGCTTCAGTGTGAAACATCCAGAAACAAGGTGGGGCTTTCATCGTTTGGGAAAAAAAAAAGTTTTCATCCAATGAAAAGTGTTATTTTTAGGTCATATGATCAAGCCTTCTATCATTAGGAAACCAAAAGTAAAATGAACCAATGAAAAGTTTTATAAACAAGTCACATGACCTGTTATGCGGCATAGGGTATAAAAAGCGTAGAAAATCCGTTGGCACGTGAGGCGGCGTCAGTAGCGGACCGATGTGCGAATAGGCCGAAGGCAACACAACGCGCCAAGATCCGGATGGCACCGAGGTGGTGTCCAGCAAGTTGCAGCACTGGTGTGGCCATCCTACAATGCTGAAAGTCGGCGTGGGGCGCCCCGTTGGCCTGTGAGTTCGCGTCAGTAGCGGACCGATGTGCGAATAGGCCGAAGGCAGCACAACGCGCCAAGATCCGGATGGCACCGAGGTGGTGTCTAGTAAGTTGCCGCACTGGTGTGGCCATCCTACAATGTTGAAAGTCGGCGTGGGGCGCCCCGTTGGCCTGTGAGATGGCATCAGTAGCGGACCGATGTGCGAATGGGGCCAAAGGCAGCGCAACAATATTTTCGGAATAGAAGACACCACAAGGCGCTGAGATGCCAAGTTCCGGATGGCACCGAGGTGGTGTCTAGCAAGTTGTGGCACTGGTGTGGCCATCCTACAATGGTAAAAGTCGGCGTGGGGTGCCCTGTTGGCCTGTGAGATGGTGTCAGTAGCGGACCGATGTGCGAATGGGGCCAAAGGCAGCGCAACAATATTTTCTGACTAGAAGACACCACAAGGCGCTGAGATGCCAAGATCCGGATGGCACCGAGGTGATGTCTAGCAAGTTGCTGTACTGGTGTGGCCATCCTACAATGCTGAAACTCGGCGTGGGGCGCCCCATTAGCCTGTGAGATGGCGTCAGTAGCGGACCGATGTGCGAATGGGGCCAAAGGCAGCGCAACAATATTTTCTGAATAGAAGACACCACAAGGCGCTGAGATTCCAAGATCCGGATGGCACCGAGGTGGTGTCTAGTAAGGTGCACTGGTGTGGCTATCCTACGATGCTGAAAGTCGGCGTGGGGCGCCCTGTTGGCCTGTGAGATGGTGTCAGTAGCGGACCGATGTGCGAATGGGGCCAAAGGCAGCGCAACAATATTTTCTGACTAGAAGACACCACAAGGCGATGAGATGCCAAGATCCAAGTGGCACCGAGGTGATGTCTAGCAAGTTGCTGTACTGGTGTGGCCATCCTACAATGCTGAAACTCGGCGTGGGGCGCCCCATTAGCCTGTGAGATGGCGTCAGTAGCGGACCGATGTGCGAATGGGGCCAAAGGCAGCGCAACAATATTTTCTGAATAGAAGACACCACAAGGCGCTGAGATTCCAAGATCCGGATGGCACCGAGGTGGTGTCTAGTAAGGTGCACTGGTGTGGCTATCCTACAATGCTGAAAGTCGGCGTGGGGCGCCCCGTTGGCCTGTGAGATGGCGGCAGTAGCGGACCGATGTGCGAATGGGGCCAAAGGCAGCGCAACAATATTTTTGGAATAGAAGACACCACAAGGCGCTGAGATTCGGTTAGCACCGAGGTGGTGTCTAGCAAGCTATGCAGCTGAGTTGCGTGCGCACTTGCGGCGAATAGGTCGAAGGCAGCACAACAATGTTTTCTGAATAGAAGACACCACAAGGCGCTGAGATTCGGTTACCACCGAGGTGGTGTCTAGCAAGTTGCTGCACTGGTGTGGCCATCCTACAATACTGCTCCGAATAACGGCGTGGGGTGCCCGAAGGGGGGGGGGAGGCAGCGTGAACGGGCCTTCCTAGGTGGAGGCTCGTCTGCTGTAGTGGGGCGCCCCTTTACCGTTTCAGTTGCCATTCAGCTGAGTTTTGGCCGCTCTTGATGCTACAGCGACAGGCGGCTGCAACAGGACTCTCAAAATGGCGGCCTGTTCTTTGGATTTGGGCCTGGTCCACTAAAATGGCCCTGGGACACCTTAGAACTCGGACGCTCGATTTTTTTTTCCTTTCCTCTACATGCAAAAAAAGGTAAATGCCCGGTACGTTATACGCTTCATCTGCCACGATGTACTCTCCAGAGGAACCGAAAAAATATATAGTTATGGTAACTATACCATGCATCGTCATATGGAGAGGTGGCACCAATTAATTATAGTGCTGCATAAAAGAGAGATTTGGAGGAGAACCCCCGACCTGCCAGTACATTCATCAAAGAAGTGGCACTGACAGCATCAGAGGCAAGGGAAACGGTCCCAAATATTTAGAAGAACTTTGGAAAGATTAAAATGACATGTTTAGATTGTGGCAAATTAATTTCATGTGGACAGATGAGTGTTACTCTATAAATACAGCATATGAACATCATCATAGTCGATGGTTGGTACAGACATTTTGACTATATCTTGGACCTGCCCGTCCTCGCCCAAAATGGCGCCGGAATAAATGGGACTCGTAACTCCTTGTTGTGTACTGGTTGCAGAACCTTGAAATCACGAGATACGTATGCAGTTTTGAAGCACATGGCGGGCGGGGACGAGAATTGATTGAGTATTTCGACATCCCTATTGATATTAAGTTCTGATGTGTTATTGATTACTGTACTATTGAAAGTTCGAATTAACGTCGCGCATGGTACTTGCCCGCAAATGTATATCTAGATAATTTTATTGTAACTGGCCCTGTCGTATTTTAATTATAAAATGTACATCCACCGATTCCGCAACTGTTAGACACCTTAGTTCTTGCAACCTAATGGCCCGCCCGTTACGTTCCTCTACAGTGTCAATGTCTACTCATCATATACGATTACAGTTTGCTCCGTGGCCGGCCCACGTGGTTATAGGCTCGTATTTGTATAATGAAATTTTCACAATAAAGGTTTTTAAAAGAAAACATGGTAGTAGTATATACATTGGTAAAGTTTTTAATAATAGTCACTGTTTTAGAATCATTAAAAGGCAAGTGAAATAAAGCAGACCAATTACATGAAGGGTAAAAGGTATAATACGCAGGAACGCAGTAAAGATAAATGGTCAAGGGCTGTTGTGTTTTGTACTCCTGCAACATAAAGTGATCGATAAGAATCTCATATTCAGGCGTATCGGCGACTAAGACAGCAGGTCGACCCTCTTTTGCTCAACGGCTCCGTCATGGGACGAAGAAACGCCCTTTTTCTCGAAAAAAGAATATATTTTACTTGCAGGACAGTTGTAAATTTTCCGGGAAAGTACATTAGCCTGGAACATTATAACATATATTTAAGAAAAAATTATGTTCGGAAGTAATAAAAAGCGTAATTTTTAGGTCATATGACCAAGCCTTTCATCATTAAAATAAGAAAAGTAAAATGAACCAATGAAAAGTTTTATTAACAAGTCACATGACCTGTTATGCTTACGTTACGCGCTGCGCGTCGCGCCCCGGATGACTTCCGGATGCGCTAACGCGGCGCGTCATATGACGCATTACGCGACATCGCAGGTCCAGAATATAGTCAAAATGTCTCCACCAACCAGCGGTCGGAACACAACCCCTTTCAGCAGGCTAAATAGTTCTGTTAAATGACAACAAGAACCATCAGTCAAAGAGGGGAGGGCTAGTTCTTCTCTACCGGGTTACATTGGGGCGCTACCGGAACTGATCGAATTGGTAGTCTACAGTGTTTCTGGATGTTTCAGACTGAAGCTGGCGTTAGCATGAGAGCACCACCATTTCGTAGCTCCGTCGTGGCCATTCCGCGAGCAATCATGGCAGCCGCTCTTTATCGTTATTTTGGGCGGGGTGGGTGGCGGAGCCGAGCTGTATTGCAGCCATCATGGTGTGGAGTACAGTTCATCTCACTAGTTTCGTATTTGTCATGAGGGGTTGTTCTTAATGTTTCTATTTTAGCGAGGTCAAAAAGAGATCCCATTAGTGGCCTACTGATTTTGCTCGATTCCTTTTGTTTTTTTACACGATTTTTCGCTATCTGCAAAGACTAAACAGAGTATTGCGACTCTGTGCTTGTTTGTAAATAGAGAATGAACCAAAGAGAACAATCAATCAAATGGAGAGAGAAGCAGGCACGACGGATTACAACGGGGGCAAAGGCCTGCGTTAACTACCCTTCACTATCTGCAAAGAGAGAGTACTCCTAATAGAAATGAGGGGGGGGGCCAGCATTCAAAGCAGATCAGTGTGCATAAACACGAAAATGTTTTTACTTACCACGTACTTGACATTCGACAGCTTATGATATTTGCTATTAAAAAACCATTGAAGTTCACTGAAAAAACCATAGGTTATAGACCATATATAGTTAGGAATTAGCATTTACAAAACCTTGAAAATTCACTGAAAAAACCATAGGTTATAGACCATATATCGTTAGGAATTAGCATTTAAAAAACCTTATTTTACTCACACAAAACCATTGAAATTCCATATATAGTTAGTTGCACTAACTATATATCGCGCACCCGCAATCCACTGCTGATGATGTCACATATTACATCATTCATGACATGGTCAGTGACATCACTGATGACATCACTGATGACATCTCAAATGACATCACTGATGACATCTCATTTGACATCAATGACCACATCACTGATGATATCATTCATGTGACAATACAATGCATCTCCTCACACTTTAATATAACCTCTGTTACACCCAGTGTTAAATACAGAGTATAATTTTTGAAACCATTGACACACCAATACTAGTTACTACATACGCACTCACTGATTCCTACGTCTACACACACATTCACTCATTCACCCATACAATCATTCATACATACAATCACTCATCTTTACAACACTATCATATGCACTCATACACCTATACAGAGACTCACACTCTGCCACTCATCCATGGAGTTACTCACACACCTAGTCAGTCCTGTAAAGAATCAATCACACTTCCATTTTCTATTTTTTCCATTTTCCATTTAAACATAGAGTACCTTACATTTTCAAACATATACTAACACATACTTACTCTCTTATACAATCATTGATACAAGTACACATTGATCTGCACAGAGTCGCACATCTCCCAGCCAGCCACACACACACTCAGTCTCCCATACAAATACTTGGACAATCAATCAATAACCCATATAGTTACTCATATAGCTACTGATCAACACATGCAGCAGTTTACAGAACAACAGACATAATGATGCACAAATTAAGACAGTTTAGTCACTAACCCATGCACTCAGTGAGACACATTTAATCACTCACTCATACAGTCAGTCACGCACCTAAATCCTTCATCCAGACACTTATACATCTACTCATTCTTCAATATGTAAAACATATTTAAACTTTACAGAAACACACAGTCAATGGATGATGTCATCAGTGATGTCATCAGTGATGTCATTTGAGATGTCATCAGTGATGTCACTGACCATGTCATGAATGATGTAATATGTGACATCATCAGCAGTGGATTGCGGGTGCGCGATATATAGTTAGTGCAACTAACTATATATGGAATTTCAATGGTTTTGTGTGAGTAAAATAAGGTTTTTTAAATGCTAATTCCTAACGATATATGGTCTATAACCTATGGTTTTTTCAGTGAATTTTCAAGGTTTTGTAAATGCTAATTCCTAACTATATATGGTCTATAACCTATGGTTTTTTCAGTGAATATATATATATATATATATATATATATATATAGTTAATACAATCAGAATAAAATTAAATTAGAGTATTAGTAATAACAATTGATTATTTAATATGAATCTATGATAATAATAATGATAATGATCTTAATATTCATTAATTCAGAAGGCACTTATCATGCATGTGACTGTTGAAATAAAATAAACGAGGCAGTCAACATGCTTATCAAGGTTAATACAATTAATATGGTAAGAATAGTTCAATATGTATATTACTCAGCTATCTTATGATTGGACATCTTCATATTTCTCAGTATCTTGAGTTCATTAAATTTCCAGGTCCCTAAAAGAAAATAATTGTGATCATAGCTGTGAATTCAATATAAATTGTAAGTGGAATCTATTTTCTCTGCATTCTGCATTCAAAGTAGATTTTAGGGGGGCGCGGGACTTATCCCTATTCTGCTCCTGAGTGAAGGTAGATACAGTTTGAAGAGCCGAAGCTTTATCCTCATGATTTTGAATAGTCCTCTTGAGATCTCTGCCACACTGTCAAGGACTATTAATATTCCGACGTGCAGTGCCCATAGCTTGCAAGGAAGAGCTGGGTTGTGTGGGATCTGGGGTAGAACGCTGAGTTTTGCGGCTTCAAACGATCTATAAATAGGCAAAGGTCTTCAGGATCATAGAAATCCCCAGAGATTCCATCTTTGGGGATGCGGAAGAAAGCAGGATCGAAGAGACTATGGGGTCGATTAGGATCGCGGACGGACTTGAGTCCGTCCGCGACCCCTGAGGAGGAGGGAACGTCCGCATGGGCTGCGGCGTTCCCTCCGATCAAATTAGGATGTGACCGCCAGTGTGGCGGTCACATCCTCCATCTCTAACATTGCGGCGGGTGCAGCTTCAAGCTGCATCCGCCGCAATGTAAAAAATCCATGCACAGCATTTGCGTGCACAAAGCGGCAGGCACCGCGCGGTGCCTGCTGCATTGTGCACGCAAATGCAGGGGGGTACCATAGGTACCCCCCATGTGCACCCCCCACCCCACCTTCACCCAGGGGGCCCGCAACGGGCCCCCGAAGTGAAGGTCCGTATGCTTTTCCACGGCGGTAAAGTCGCCGCGGAAAAGCATATATTTTCAGACATCCTAATATGCCTGGCGGTGTCTGATAGACACCGCCAGACATGTTAGTGCTTTTCCGCCGCGGTCGCCTTCCGACCGCGGCGGAAAAGCGGCGGACAGATTATCAGACCCACCAGCCATCCTAATTTGGCGGTGGGTCTTTGGAGTCTCCGCCGCGGTTTTTCCGCATCCTCCAGGCCGGCGGACACTTCCGCCGGCCCGGAGGATGCGGAAAAACCGCCATCCTAATCGACCCCTATATTTGATGTCTAATTGACATAGTTGAGGTCTGAATGAAAGGAATGCCTTGCGGCAGTCGTTAGTCTCTTTGCAAAAGTCGACTGCCATACGAATTCCGTGACCATCATATGTGAATGGACCATGGGTTCATGCAGAAACTAATAGTTGCCTTGTCTGTTCATGTCTTATAAAACAGGAAATAAGTGGTCGTGGTTGGGATGAAGATGCTTTATGCAGAGTTCCAATGCAATGTGCATGTTGTATCTCCAGTGGAGGATCAAAAGTGATGTCCACTAATCTTGGAAGAATATTTTGGAGGAATGCTCTAGCATTTGAGCTTTCAATTTGTCTGGAAAGCTGAAAAAACTAACATTATCCCTCCTATTACGATCTTCCAAGTCAAACAGTTTGCTGTGTAGCAATAGTAGCTCTTGATCTCTGTTTTGCACCAATTCTAGACGTTCCTCCACAGCTGCCAACCTATGATTAAGACCTTCTGCTTTTGCATGAAACCCTGCAATGTCTACTCGTATTGATTTAGCTTCAACCGCTAAGGAAGATATATTTGAATCCATTCCTTCAAGTCGACGACTGACAGCAGAGATTTCTTGTGATATGTGATCAATGGTTTCCCCTTGCGTAGTTAAGTTACTCTGTTGTGAACCCTCTGTTGTAGAAGTGGTACTTTTTGTAGACATGTTATGGGATTGTTTGAGTACATCCGCAAAAAGGGGCTGCTTAGAAGGTTTGTTGCCATGTCTGGTAGTAGACATTTGGCTTGCTTTTATCAGGGTAGTGATCTGAGTCAATGAATTAATGCAGGGACATAAACCGATGACAGGATCTGTGCAATTATCCAGTTAAAGAGCTGATTTGTTTTGGTTGTGGGTGTGTCTTGCTTCAAAACATTCAAAATTACCACCCTGCTGCTTACTGGATTATTGTGACCACTTAAATAATAGTTGTACGTGTGAGTCCGAAATTTTCCTGAGCACTTCAATAAGGTGATTGAGTGAAATTTGAAAGCAACCATTTAGAACTATGTGGCATTCATATGTCACCCAAGAAAGAACACTCAATATTCCCTCAATTAGACCGGAGCTGTGAGTTCTGCATTCAAGAGTGAAGCTGTAATTTATTAACTTCATCAAAAAGATCTAGCCTGCCTGTGCGGAGATGAGAATTACTTAATACCATTCAGAAAGCACAATGGTGAAAAAAATGTGCTATTTTAAGTGGCCAACACTGTAAACATACAGCGTTTCTTCACAAGCGGTATTTTGGTCTTGCAGCTGGAGGGTCAAAGTGTTAATTTATATAGTGGTCATAACTCTCACCCGTTTCATAGCCGCCGACACTTCTGAAATAAGACTCCACAAAGCTGTTTTTCAAAAATAGTGCAGCCTTTGTCCATGAAAACTACCCAGCGTGCAGGCCTGTCTGCGTCACACAGAAACGGGGGCCTGAATTGAGCAGAGTGGAACGCTGAGATCGGAAACGTCTAGTGCGTCAGAACCTCAGGCCTGACGTTTCACTCAGCACGCATTTTTCTGCATTCACGAACCGGGTTGCAGGCGTTTTTAGAATTCAGCCCATTTGATTCCTAGGCTAACTACGACACCTGAGATGGCCAAATATTATTTGGAGCCATGCAGAAAAGGTCACTGTCTCCATCTGAAGCCCCGCTCACAGCCGAGTTCACAGATTAGGCGGCCATCTTAGTGCGCGGCCAGACCACGCCTTAATGCACACTTTTAGCAGAATTTACTGTACACTTTTGTCAGATTTTCTTGCCCTATCTCTGTTCTTCTGAGACTGGTAGGCAAGGAGCCATTAACCAAGCAAAACTGAATTTAAATATATTAGCGGCTGCTACGGGAGTGTGGGGTGGGGGATTGAGGGAATAAAACAAATTGACTTACCTGGAACGGCCAGCCGCCCTCTCTCCTCTGTGCTCTTTCTTCTTCCTGTCTCCAGCAGCCAGTAGCAGGAAGTACCTGGGCACACAGGCTCCCTTTAGCCAATTACAACGTTGCAATGCAGCATTGTGATTGGTCTGAGCGCCATGGTTCGGCGCTCAAATGGGACAGGGAGCTTGTGCATGTTTCTCACCAGGCTGTGTAATGCAGCCGGGTAGGGAACATGCAAAGGGGTCATGACTGTTTGGCCGGCCAAACAGTCATGAGTACTTAGGGAGTGCAAACCACTCCTCCCCATGCTCTGGCCAGCCCCGCCACTGACTGCAGTAGGAAAAATAAAATGATAACATTACGTTATTATCATTTTATTTTTCCTTTTGAGCAGTGGGGTGACGCTCCTCCGCCTTAGCGGAGGAGCCGCCACTGCAAACCTCACCTTTTATCATATGCTTTATATCATTAGGAGAAGGCCGCCATGTTTGAAACCTCGGTCCGTTTGCTGGGGAGATCAGACACCTTAAGTTATCCCCCTGAGGGATGAAGTCTGACCCAATCCTTGCACGCTGTGGCCCAAGTACAATGGGATCCTCAAAGGACACGCACCATGTGGGATCTTTACCCATTTTCTCTAAGTTGTATACTGCACTGGGTGTGGTTTCGGAAAACGTTTTTACTGACAAAAATCTCCTACTAATACTTACATTTTTTGTTGAGTATTTATAATTTTAGAAAGATGTTTTCTTCATTGGAAACTTCACAAATGGATCCAAATAAATTTCACAATTATTAACGTATATAAAGTTTGCAAAAAAGTAAAGAAATTCAATATTTTGAAGCACAGGATTATACAACCATCTCCCCTCAGAACTTAAATGATGTCGCACAGTGCATGATCCTAGGTGTTGCTGGGTTACTGTGAGAGCCTACAAATACACAAGTCTGTAATTACTTGCTTTTGGAAGCTCTTTAAAACTCAGCATATGAAATGAAATATTTTTTTTTAAAAGCACACTATTGAATAAGAACCTTACATGTTCTTCAAACACTGTTGAACTCTAGCAGTGTCCCCTGTTTTTATCAGTGTTGTGCAGGGTGTGCCAGGCGCCTTCGAGGGAGTCAAACTGGCAAACAGAGCTGGGCCAGATTTGGAAAATTAATTGAAGTTGTCGGCGCTGTAGGCGCAGTGTGTGGTTTATTGATGTACAGAAGGCAAGGCCCCGTGATAACTCCCTCCCTACTCCTCACACCGAGGCAGGATGTGCTCTTCATCATGTGTTATTGCAGCAAGCAGGGCTCATGCAGGGCCTACACAAAAGGTGTAATCTCCCGAACCAGTGTTATGCGGATGATAACACTTCCCTTGGCATAGGGACAAGCACTGAGGGAAGTAAACACCAGCGCGCGGGCATGCTTGGCGAGACGCGTGCTGCCTCAGACACCAGGTAATCGTTTGCAGGCAGTGGGTTATCATCAGAAATTTAATTAAATGGCATGGAACGGTTTTTGAGCTTTACTCACCCACTGCACGAATAACAGCTGCTCACATGCTTTGGAATATATATATATATATATATATATATATATATATATTATTCTAGTAATGTACATAGGCCCCAATCCCCAACTCTTTAGCAAACCAGCCTTTCTATAATCTGCTGGCAAAAAAATATAATCACAAATCACAATCGTCTTTGACCATAGACAAAATCTACCCACGCATGCGCAGTGTGCAAGAGTTGTGGATCCTTCCACTGCGGAGACATTCCGACTAAATATTAGGCACGGTCAACTTTTGGACATTATAATATGTGCCCTATTCACTAACTGCATTTTATAGCACTTCAATCATACTGCTAAAGTACTACTAAATACTATTCATAAACCTACGAGTGTAAATCTCCACCTCCCATCTTTTCTATGGGGAGCTCCTCACGCTTGTAAGTTTCCTGCTTCGTAGTAAATGTGGGTGGGAGCAGGAGAGAGGTTGGAAAAAGCAGCTGACTTACTACTAAATAGGAGGGGCTAAGGTAGGGTTAGGGAGTGGTTGACACCCACCCACAAAAGAGTAAGCCCATTGCTATGCACAAACTGCACTTCTAAAGTTAATACAGCCAAAAAATAACCTATACCAGTAGTAAATCACTCCAGATGAGAGTAAGTCCAGTACCATTTAGGGTCAACCACTGGTTCTGTAACACCCACCAGTAGAAATCAATGGAGGTGGGGACTTATAATAGAACTCCATAGCAAATAATGTTAAATTACATTAAAGTAATTAAAATAGTTAAGAATATAAATAAATATAATGTTCACAAAAATCTAAAAAGAAAAACATGCTTATCATTTAATTATGAAATATTTTAACAACTTGTTTTAAATCAATGCAATATTAAATTTGGATAAAATGTACTTCAATTAGTTTTCATTAATTATATACCTCACTTTAAATCATTAATAATGCAACATTTTTGAGAGATTTTCATGAATAATACATGATTTTTTAAACATTTTGGTGGGATTTTCTTTTAATTTAAACTTCAGAAACTATTTTAATTTAATTTTGTGAATAGTATTAAGTAGTAAACTTATTCAAAAGTGTAAGAGTAAATTACACATGTAAATTACTCAGAAGTGTAAGGTACCTTTGTTAATAGCCCCCTCATGTTTCCAAGCTGTTAGATCTTATGTAAAGCCTGTTTTTAAATAGATATGACATTGTTTCCTCTTTTAGCAACACATTTTACATTCTTTCGTCTTTTAGAAATACATTGTTTATCATAATTAATTGTCCCTGTTTCTTCTATTAAATTCTCCCTGTTTTTTCGAGTGGCATTTTCCCACTTCCCCATTCATTGGTTTAGGTAAGAATGAATGTTAAAGGTTATGCGAGAAGGATGATGACAGATGAGAGAGCTGAGGTTTAGGGAGGTGGGAAGGGAAAATCATTCATATGGACTTGCGCATGAGCACTTTATGACTGAATAAAGGATCCTACAATTATTATTTTCACATCTTTTCCACAGAAATCTTGCAGGCTTCAAGGCACTACTTATAGGTAGGTGACTTAGATAATGGGCTTTGAGAGAATAGTGCTTTCTGGTACAAGATGATGCCACACTTTGGTGGAAGTTGTCATGCTTTGGAGTGTTATTCTGCACCTCATTGGACAGGGGTCTGCTTGTCGCTAAAGAACACTAGATAAATATGTGAAAGGTGCAGAGCCTTTCTGTTCTGCTGTCTAAAACCACAAGAAGGGAGATTGTCCTGCTGGAATCCTGATCTGCACCAAAGGGCCTGCTTGGTGAAGACTGCACCTGCTGCACTATCTGGGGCTACAGATCTGAAGACTTTGCTTTGCTTCAAGAAGGAGTACGGAGTGAACTCCCTGCCTACAGGTTAACAGAGTTTAACTGACCCTTCTCCAGACAAAGTCCCCCTCCTGGAATGCATTCAGTGGAGTCTTAAGGGGTTGACCAAGTGCATTGTGGGATTTTAATTCCAGGCCTGTTCAGGACCATCTAGGAGATTCCAGACTCTTGAAAGCGTGGTTTGGACACTTAGAACCCACGAGGAGACCTTCTGGAAGGACCTGCAGAAGTTTGGGAAACTTTTTTGAAAAAGCTCCTGAGGGCAACCAACTAGACTGTGAGGGCTAAGCCAGCCACCTTCAACCAAGACCCATCCCAGAATCCAGGTTCATCCTGCTGTAGAGCTCTGGAAGTTTGACTTCAAGGGTTTGACCGGGAGCTCGCGGAAAGTCAAGCCAGCAAACCCTCACTCAATCCGGAGTGGTGGAAACCATCGAGGGCCCCTGGCAGAAAAAGCTCCAGAAAGGTTTTTAAGTCCAAAGGTGGGGAATCCGGGCAGAGGTTGGATAACATCCTGTGTCAAGGTGTGACTCAGGTATTACACTTCTGTTCTGCAGTACTTTCACTTCTGAAGCCCTATGGTGGGACCAACCTTCTCAAATCCATCCAGCACTTCCTTTAGACTCACATCATGTTGAGTTCTATCCTTCACCCATACCAACACATCATCGTGGAAAACCAGCACATTTGACATACCCTTCAACACATCCTGCATAACCCTTTCAAATACTACGGATGAAAATGCCAATACGTAGGGCATCCAAACAAATTGGTTAGCCCCTTCGGGATTAATGAAGGATGTCAAATGCCAGGAATCCGCATGCAACTGCACCTGGTGGTAGGCACTTGATAGATCCAATGTAGTAAAACACTTTCCACCAGACATACTTGCAAGCATCGGATAGATACAAGGCAGATGATGCCGGCCAATCCAAGTACATTA
This sequence comes from Lissotriton helveticus, assembly GCF_964261635.1. Taxonomy (NCBI): domain Eukaryota; kingdom Metazoa; phylum Chordata; class Amphibia; order Caudata; family Salamandridae; genus Lissotriton; species Lissotriton helveticus. The sequence goes on from NC_136059.1 coordinate 204,351,782, forward strand.
TTAAAATCTCTCAAATCCACACACATGCAGATTTTCCCATTGGATTTTCGTGTGATCACAATGGAACTAAGTCATTCTGAGGCTACTATGGGCTCTATTACACCTTCATTGAACAATCTCTGTTGTTCTTCTTTCAAAGGATCTCTTAGAGCTAGGGGAATATTCTGCACCTTGTGTACTTTGGGTATGGCCCCCTTTGTTAATATGATTCGATGTTCAAATTTCCTCAGACACCCCAATATGGTCCTAAACAAATTTAGAAACTTGGCAACCCATTGTTTTACATCTTGTGATTCAATCAATAATACTTGCTGTGGATGGTTGGGACTCAGTATCATCCCTAACATATGTTGTTCCTTTCATCCAAGAAGAGATTTCATTTTTTCCATAACAGACATTTTACCTTTAGCCTTTCTGTCTTGAAACTTCAGACCTGCTGTAAAATACCCTAGCACAGGTAATTTGTAGCCACAATATCCTTCAGGTAATGCATGAGTGGGACTCAATACACAAGATCTCAAATTTTGCCAGGTGGATTTGTCAATTATAGTGAAAGGTGAAAAAATACATGCACTTTTTTCCTATTAACCAGTATAGTACACTTTGGTGGTCGATATTCATTGCAATTCAATATACCAACCTCTATTGGCTGATTATCCTGAGTTTCCCCAACATTCTTGTTACCGTATGTCAGAATTCTTTACCAAATTTATAAATCTTTTGGTAACAGTTGGATCTCCCATTCTGCATACCCTGGAAAAATTGCCCATTTTCTTGCATTTAAAATACTTGCTTTTCGCAGCCAGACAGTTAATGGCTTAAGCAGTATGCCTCATGCTACCATATCTGAAACAGGTTTCGCTTTAATGATTATCAACTTTATTTACTGCATTTCTTTTTCTCATCAGGATTCCATTTAGACCTTTTAATAGTGGACACTTCACACACTTTCTCAGATTCAGCTATACGTTTGCACCAGGACCCACCCACCTTTTTCACATAACCAGACTTTCCATTTGTTTAGCTACATCAATCATTTTGTCTAAAGAAGGGTCCTTAAGATCCAAAGGTTTTCCCTGAATTTTCAAATTAGAAATTCTGTTATCAATTGGTCTCTATTAATCTCATCCCTAAGATCCCTACATTTACATTTAACTGCTAACCTCCTTAAAGTAGCTACATACAGCCCAATGAACTCCTGTACACAAGAAAATATTCTGTGCTACTCAACCACAATACTGACTTTCCTCCCAAAATTATCCTCAAGTGCCTTAGGAGGATCCTCATATACATCTTCATCCTCATTGTCTGAACCATCCGCGTTCCTACACATCATTACAGGTATTGGTAAAGTTTTCGACACTTTCCTTCTCTCAATGTCCAAACAGTGTTCAAAAATGGCTAATCTTCTTTTTGCCACCTAAACATCTCCTCCAATGTCTTCTAAATATGTTTGGAATATCTCCTACACATCTTCCCACTCCATGCAGGGCAAGCCAGTATCTTGTAGGAAAGAAGGTGGAGCAGGAATAGATTGTGTAGACATGGTTGACTGAATTGAATTGAATTACCCCAATAAATGCACATGATAATTCCAGAGCCAGAGAGGAAGAGAAGAATTACAACTAAATATAGGCAATGCTAAAATTCAAATAATATTTTCCCAATGGGGATCTGAAATTTCAGTGGGAACCAATAAAGTAAACAAACCACAGTACTGTATTTAACCCTTGGAGTGTGCCTGTTACTGATGTGTTGTCAACAGGCTGAATTGTTGACTGCCCATCACCGCTTCCAGATTCATGCGTTCCTCTTTTCCTCTGATCTGTGGGGTGCCTGAGCGTCCTGCATCCTTCTGATGAGTGAGCGCACCACAGTACATTAGTGGCTAATGTCCCCTAACTGCTGTTAACAAATACCAAGGTAATGCGGCTGAATCGGGTTATGTGCCTTTCCCAAGATGGAGGTATGCATACTTCTTAGACGTAACTAGTTTCCCAAATTGCAACATTACATGCTCACGTCAGCACATTCCATCATTCGCAACAAAAGCCATCTCGTGCTAAATGCAGTGCTCTTTCTTTCAAATGACACTGCCACAGGTTGTCGTGGGCTCCATTCAGCGTGATCCGCCAGCACGCACTCACAAGTAACACCCGCTGCTATGGCCCACACGCTGTATCACCTCCGGTTCTAATCAAAACACCCGGGTCCACACAGGAGCTCGTGCAGCACTGTGCACCAAATAAATGTCCAAAACAAACCTCAAATACAAAACCAGCCTGGTTCTGTCGAGTAAAGTCACACAAAAAACAAACCTAAGATTCCTGACCGGATCCATCACTCGTTTTAAAGCTGAATTCCTGCTCACAGCTTCATCCTCAAGCTCCTCATCCCAACCTGGTCGCCAATTTTGGAAAGATGAGGCACAGGAAACCTTGAAAAAGAGTTCTTTATTGAGCCAGTAAGAACCACCACTAATCTGGCTATCATTCTCAGCAACCTTGTCCTTCCAAGCTTCCAGGAATCCACAACCTGGATTCCAGACATGGAATCTCACGGGTTGCTTGAAAACAGCAAGGCAATCCCTCAGGGAATAAATCATAGAAAAATATCTTGATGCAGATCGGGATATACAACAGTGGTATTTATTGAATTAAGTCTTATTTCACCAATTTAGTCCATCATGGAACAATAGGACGATGCCCTGGACAAGGTTTTTAGCTAGTCTTGCAGAAAAACAAAGATTTCCCAACTTGCATAATTTTTGATACAACAGAAGTAAGTAGCAAGCTGATGGATATGGGGGCTTGATGTAAGGTGTTGTCCTTCATGTGATTCCTCCTTTTTATGGAAATGAGATAATGTCTGTGCAAAATATCAGATTGAAACTACAGAGGTGAATAATCTGAATATCAGTGTTGAGGTGATGTCTTTTATGTGTTCAGCCAACTGTTGATAGATGAGCCCTTTGAAGGCCAACCTTCAGGAGGACACACACTCAACATGCCCAGATAACTCCAGCTATTGAGGTGTCAGCTAAAGGAAATGAACTCTTCTTGGGATCAGGTGGGCAGTACAAGCGAGAACTGCTAAGTGTCAACCCCTCCATATTTATCACTGTGAGCAACCGCCAGGGCTCTTGCTGCACCCTGACTGTAGACCCCACAAACTAGTGATGGCTGAAGATCAAAATGAAGTTTGATTATGCAAAAGAATACGATAAATAACCAACTCCTAACAACTGCCCAGATCGTTATTTATTTATGTATTACATTTATTTATTTATTAAATGTATTTAAGTATTTGTTTATTTACTTATTTATGAACGTATCTATTTATTTGTTTATTGTGACAACAACATGGATAAGACAAATGGAGGGCACAGTGCTTTATATAAGAATATTTTATACACACTGTATTGTTTGAAATATAATAAATCAAATAATAAAATATATAGTAATACAAATACAGTGATGGTATTTCGTACAAAAATATTGGCGGTAACAGAATTTGTAGGGAATGAGTGCATGTACAATCCTTGGGAGCATGTTAACATATGACTTCTAGAAGAGAGAGTGATTAGGAGCCATTCGTACTGCGCCAAGCCTGTCAAGAACAGCATCAAACTCTGCATCATCCCCGTTATACTGGGAGAATTGGCCAGCATGTGCAATGTTGCTCGTTGTTACCAACAGTGTAGCCTAGTCCACTACTCATCCAAAGTGTGAGAATTCTTTCCACAAGAGCCAGAAACGGTGCTATTGTGAACCACAGACTAGAAAGGACAGTGGAAATGTCAAAAGAAGGAGCATCACTCATGAAAGAAGTTTCTTCAATCACTGAAATAAAGAACCCACGAAATAGTGAACCAAGTTCACCCTAAGAGTGGATTCCATACAGGTAGCCAGCTTCCGAAAGCCAAAAAGAGGAGCTCGAATGTGGATGCTGCAGAAACAGCTTAATGCGCACAGACTCCTTGCCAGCTACAGCCTAGGGGTGGTCTGCCAGCGTGAAAGAAAATGTGTTGATGCACTATATGTGGATGACTTCCCTCTCTTTCTTCGAGATACGGAGAGGGATTGAAAGGGGGCACAATCTTTGCTTGATCACTTCTGGCTCCTTTCCGGGATAAACCTGAATTGGTGTAAGTCCAAGCTCTTCCCGAAAGTGCAGCGTGGGGTACCGCCGAAGGGACTGGAGGGACTACACTGGGAACCTCAATGCCTGATGTACCTGGGGTCAATATCTACCATGATCACCAGGATCTCCTTGAGGGTAGCATAAGGCGAACTATAAGACCTTTCCGATTCCATATGGACTTGTGGAAGAACCTCCCGCTATCCGTGGCAGGCCGAATAGCTCTTTTAAAAATGGTAGCACTGCCTCGCCTTTAATATTTTTTCAATACACTCCCAGTCTGGATACCCCAGGCAACATTTAAGGACCTCTACTCCTTGATGGTCACTTTCATATGGGGACTCCCCACAGACGGGTATCTCTGGCAACAATGCAACATTCTATGCAGTAAAGATATGCTGTTCCTCAACAAGGTGATGCCTAGAGAACAATTAGATAGCCGTCCAACCACTATCATGTATACTGATAGAGAAGTCAGGAACTGTCTTAGTGGAGGGATAGGAAGGGATCCCGCTCTGTTGGAACTAGGGTCCTCACACACCCAGCAAGCTAGGTGTCATGCTTCATCATTTGGACCTGCTCCTCATTGGGTCGGCGCTGCAATACCCAACCGGCTCCCATTAAGGGGCTCTTTATTCGAGATATTTTCTTCCTTGCCGTATGATGAAGTGGGGGGGGCCCGTGAAGTGTAGATATTGTGAATTGTGCGAGTAAAACAAGTAGGATAATCCAAATAATACTTTATTCAGGCTGGTTATCCCTTGACTAAAATTGTGTAGAGTGGCAGCTTTCCTGGCTTCCAAGTTCAGTACAAGCCATGCTCATCTCCTAAGGTCAACATGTTTCTTGCCCAGTGGTTCTAATAATCCATGGCAACTCTTCAGGACCTACTCTATGTGAAGTGAACCTATCTACACTCAGTGGTGGGGCTGATAGCTACCTACCACTTGTAGTCACTATGATAGAAATATTCAATAGTGTGGTTCAGTGATCTAAAGAGAGGGATATATAACAATATTAAAGTGAACACCCTTTTTGTTGTCACAAGGTGTACTTAATAAACTCAATAAGCACCTCCTGACGTCCTCCATTATTCACACCATATCTGGAAATTACCTAGGCATATAAAGAGCAAAGCAATTCACATGGTATCCAAAACATTTGGGTGTGTCAATCAACCCATGGTGCATATTTAAAAACATAGCTGGAACCAGTCCAGCTATATACGGAAGACTAACCTACCCCATATGAGGGGTAACAGTTATTACATTACAAATTTCAGAAAAAGCAAGTGGTAAAAACGGTGAGGATGCAAGGACCTTCAGCCACGGCGTCATATGTCACTATAACAGTGGTAGAAATACAGTAACAGGAATCATCATGCAATAGCTCACCTCCCATAGTAGGGGATATCGCCTCAATCGGTGTGCGGCAATTTTATTGGAGACCTAGTGGTGTGGTGTCCTGTAAGAAACAAGGTTATGGACAGGCAAGCAAGTCATAAGCGCATGGAGCAGAGGAAGGTGACCGCGCACCAGCTGACGCTATCCCGGAAATCGCCGGGGCCAGAGAGTACCCATGCTTTCAGCCGGACACGCAAGCTCCCCAAGCCGGCCAATGATCGCCACTGCAGCGGCTTCAGGGGCTACCGGTAAGGCAACAGAGCGACATAAGACCCCAAAGTATGGAAACCCTGTCCGTCTCTGCGTCAGGCCGCACACCCCCATGCTCGCTCAGTTGTGCGTTGTTAGGCTGTGAACAGAGAGCAATAGCCAACCAAGTTAGAGCTGGTCACATGACCCGCCCGATAATCCCCTGACCAACACTGTCAAGGGCCAAGAAGCTAGCAGCCCAGCGAAGGAGCAGCATGAGTCGCCCGAATCTGGGAGGCCTCTGTCAATGCCTGCGCTTGTCCGTACACCTCCCCGCTCGCATAGTAATGCACAAGTTGGTGATTATCAAGGTGTGGTAACCAAACACGGAGCGTAAGTACACTCAAGCTGCCCCCAACTCTCGGATAGCGGTCAAGGGTGGTAGCGGGCTCCTGACCCCAGTTTGCTTGGTAATCACCATTCCGTCATTGAGGAGTAGTCGATTCACCTACCCTCCTCGCCGGCACTGGATCAAAACTAAGAGACTCCTGTGTGAGTTCAAATAGCATCCGTGTCACGTGCACTGGCGGGTAGGCAGAGTCTAACCCGCATCATTGCCAGTGCTGCCCCGTGGAGTCAAGGCCAGTTCACTGGTAAATGTGGCAGCCATCTTAAGGAGGCTAAATCCACCCGAGCGGGTGCCTCTGAGTGTGTGTAAGGCCAAATGAATGCTTGGTCATCCTGCACAAGTGGAGGTGATGTAATCCCTAAAAAGCACAGGGGGATCTTCTCTTAAAATCCTGTGTAGCAACAAGTGTCCAACGGATGCGCGAGAATGTCGAACGCCCATTACACTGGTCTGTGCAAAGAAGTCCTCAAAATAGAATATAAACACCAGTTGCTTCGGAGTAGGGTATACATGCAGTGCACAGAAGTCATAGCAGGTGGATATACACACCAATAGCATTGGAGTTGGGAATACATACGGTCTGTCATGTGGTCATATGGTATTGAGGGATGCCCACGGGATTTCATCATTCAGGCCAGTCACCGATGTGGATAAGTGATGTATCCACCGTTGTTCTATCCTGAATAGTGCCTGTTGAGTGATCCTAGGATGGGGCTCTAACACTAGCCACTGTAATGAATCTGGACTGTGTCCCTGTTCTTGGTAGTGTGTGTACATCCTGGTCTTATATTACTCTTGTGTTCAATGATGCTGGTCCTGACTGGCATCATAGTCATACCAACATATCTCTTCCCACATGGGCATACCACCAGGTAAATGTATTTGGATGTACTGCAATTGGTGTGGCTTCTCATTGTCCAGGTGAAGGTGTTGGATAACGCTAAAGTTTTGACCACCTTTGTCTGATCACAGACTACACATGTGCCACATGGGTAATGGCCGGTGACTGGGGGCAGGTCCCAGAGTGTTCTCTGTGTGTTGTTTCTACCTGGTGGGGGCCTAGTGTGTACAATAACTTCCTCCAGGTTTCTTGTCCTCTTAAAGGCGAATCTGGGTGTTGGGAACTCTATCCCACCCGTGATAAGGAGGCTCCAGTGTTTCTTTATGATCCCCTTGATCTGTGTGGAATCTGGTGTGAATGATGTGACGCAAGTCAAGTTTTCCACGGGCTCTCTCTGTACAGTTTGTAACAGCTCATCCCTGGGGTTATTCAGCGCTTTCTTAGAAGAGTCCCTTACCAATCGTTCATGATAACCTCTTTCCTTCAGATTCTGTTTCAGTACCTTAGCTTCAATTTTGTAATCAGTGGTGGAACTACAGTTCTGCCTGATGTGGAGGAACTGTCCAAATGGGAGGTTATCTTTGAGAACCCAGACTAGCGCCAGACCCCTTGTCCCCGCAAACGCCACGACACCCAACCCCGCTACGTTGCCAGCACCCTCCACGCACTCAACATCGGATGACTACACACCTGCTTCCTGGCCGCCCCGAAACGCACACAAGGACCCTTCTCCTGCCGGAACTACAGCTTCACCAGCATCCGATCCGCAAATCCACCCACCGGGAAAAAACGCGTCTACCTCAGAGGCATTCTCCTCAACACTCGCTCAGCCCACAAATCCGCCATTGAACTCTGGGACCTACTCAACGGAACTTCCCCAGATGTCGCCTTACTGGCGGAGACCTGGTCAAACCCCTCCTCAGCACCGTCCCGGACAGCTACAAGATCACCCGCAGGGACCGCACCAACGGAATAGGAGTAGGAATCGCCATCGTCACAGGAACACTCTCAGAGTCTCGACCAACACCGACGACACCCTCAGCACTGCCGAATAACTGCACTTCCAGATCCACACCGATCCCAACACCACCCTCAGAGGAACCTTTGTCTACAGACTTCCCGGACCTCGACTACAGTTCAGCGACTCCATCGCCGACTTCGTCAGTACACACGCCCTCGCCTCCACAGACTAAATCCTTCTCTGGGACCTGAACTTCCACCTCGACAACAACAACGACCGCAACTCGACCGCCCTGATCGACAACCTCGCCAACCTCGGACTCAGACATCTTGTCATTACACCCACCCACTCCGCCGGCCACACGCTTGACCCCATCTTCTCTGCAAGCTCCCACGTCCCCTTCAGCCACACCACCGAATTCCATTGGACCGACCATCGCTGCATCCACTTCACCTCCTGGAAACCCACCACGCACTCAACAGATCCACGCCGCTGCTGGAACAAAGTCACAGAAGACCAGCTAACCACCACCCTCACCCGGAGCCCACCCACCAACCTCACCGACTCCGCCACCCGCAACCTCAGACAATGAATCGACGACTGTGCCAACACCCTCGCCCGATCAAGAAACCCTCCAACAGACAAGCCAGCAAGAAAGCCAGCTGGTTTACTGAAGACCTCCAGGCCTCCAAGCAAACCTGCCAAAAGCTAGAGAAGAAATGGCACTGTGAACAGACACCGGAAAGCTACGCAGCCCACAAGAACGCCACACGCAGACACCATCGCCTCATCAGATCCGCAAAAAAGGCATCCTTCAAAGACCGCCTAGACAATAACGCACACAACAGCAAAGAGCTCTTCAACATCGTGATGGACCTCTCCAACCCCAGCTCCAACACCTTCGCAAGACATATGCGACTCCCTTGCCACCTTCTTCCATCGCAAGATCACAGACATCCATGACAGCTTCAACGTCACGACCGCCCCGACAACCACTGAGACCTCCGTCTATATGGCCACCATCCGCACTGACCTCCTACTCTCCTGGACCAACATAAATGACGACAACACCATCAAAATCATGAACACCATCCACTCCGGATCTCCATCAGACCCATGCCCACACCACATCTACAACAAAGCCAGCACCCCCATTGCACCCCAGCTCCGGAAAGCCATCAACATCTCCTTTGAGACAGCAACCTTCCCGGAGAGCTGGAAACACGCCGTGATCAACACCTTACTCAAAAAACCCAAGGCTGAACCCAAGGACCTCAAGAACTTCCAATCCATCTCCCTGCTCCCGTTCCCGGCGAAGGTCATCGAGAAGACCGTCAGCAGACAACTTACCCGCTACCTCGAGGAGAACAGCATCCTGGACCCGTCCCAGTCCGGCTTCCGCAGCAACAACAGCACCGAAACTGCCCTCATCGCCGCCACCGATGACTTCAGGGCCCTGCTGGACAACGGAGAAACCGTGGCCCTCATCCTCCTGGATATGTCAACCTCCTTCGACAATGTCTGCCACCGCACCCCGTGCGCACGCCTCCATGATGCTGGGATCCAAGACAAGGCTCTGGACTGAACCACCTCCTTCCTCTCCTTCCTCTCCGGCAGAACCCAGAGCGTCCACCTCCCCCTTTCCACTCCAAAGCCACCCAGATCATCTGCGGCGTACCACAGGGCTCATCCCTCAGCCCGGCATTGCTCAGCATCTACATGGCACAGCTCACCCACGTTGCCCGAATGCACAGCCTCGACATCATCTCCTACGCCGACGACAACCCTCACCAAGGACCCCCTCACCGCCAAAACCAACCTCCACGAAGGAATGAAAGCCGTCGCAGAGTGGATGAAGAACAGCCGACTGAAGCTAAACTCGGACAAGACGGAAGTCCTCATCCTCGGCTCCACCCCCTCGGCCTGGGACGACTCCTGGTGGCCGACCGTACTGGGAACAGCTCCAACACACACAGACCATGCACGCAACCTGGGGTTCATCCTCGACTCTACTTTCTCCATGACAAAGCAAGTTAACACTGTCTCGTCCTCCTGCTTCAACACCCTCCACATGCTCCGCAAGATCTACAGGTGGATCCCCACCGAAACAAGAATGGTCACCCAGGCCCTCATCAGCAGCAGGTTGGACTATGGAAACACCCTCTAGGAGCCTCGGCCAAACTCCTGAAGCGACTTCAACGCATCCAAAACGCCTCTGCACGACTAATCCTCGACATCCCTCGCCGCAACCATATCACACCCCACCTGAGAGACCTACGCTGGCTCACCGAAAACAAGAGGATCACCTTTAAGCTCCTCACCCACACACACAAGGCACTCCACAACACCGAACCTGCATACCTCAACAGACGACTCAGCTTCCATGCCCCCAACCGCCAGCTCTGATCCGCCGACCTCGATTTAACCACAGTCCCCCTCATCCGAAGTGCAACCTCTGGTGGCAGATCGTTCTCCCACCTCGCCGCCAAGACCTGAAACACCCTCCCCATCCTCCTACAGCAGACCCAGGACCTGCTAACCTTCAGGAGACTCCTCAAGACTTAGCATTTCGAGCAGAAGCGGCATCCCCCCCCCTGCGCCTTGAGACCCTCACTGGTAAGTAGTATGCTTTACAAATGTTCTGATTGATTGATTGATTGATTGATTGATTGATTGATAACCAGCTTGAATAAAAGTATTATTTGGATTATCCTACTTGTTTTACTCACACACTTCACAATATCTACACTTCATGGGCCACACACCCCCACTTCATCATACGGCAAGGAACAAAAGATCTCCGATGAAGAGCCCCTTTATGGGAGCCTGTTGGGTATTGCAGCGGCAACCCAACGAGGAGCAGGTCCGAATGATGAAGCATGACACCTAGTTTGCTGGGTGTGTGAGGACCCTCGTTCCGACAGAGCAGATCCCTTCCTATCCCTCCACTAAGACAGTTCCCGACTTCTCTATCAGTATACACGATAGTGGTTGGTCGGCTGTCTGATTGTTCTCTAGGAATCACCTTGTTGAGGAACAGCATATCTTTATTGTATAGGTTCTTACAGGGCATTTGTGCTGGACCTCGGTAAAAATCCCCTCAGGTCCCCCTTTGTTGAACAACAATACAACATTCCTAGGCAGCTGGGGATTGGCAGTACCCGACTTTGAGACGTATTACATTACGGCGCAACTGCAATGGCTCCTGCATTGGGTGGCGAGTAGGAGAGACCAGGTCTCAGAACCCACTGGCGACTCCCCTTGCAGATCTTGTTACGGTGTTTCTCTGAGTGTGGTGCCTGGCAGCCGGAGATACCCAAGAATTCCAAGTGATCACCAGATGCTGGAATCAATGCCTACAAAAACTGCATAGCAAGGTACCATATTTCCTGGATATACCCTTCACTATTCTTAAAGAGCTGTCCCATGGCTGGGGGAGACTGAATTAGTGGGTGGGGGCAAGAGCGGCCATGATAGGGGACTTATTCAGAGATGCTCCCATTTGCAGAGTTTCAGCTGAATTTGATTTGCTGGAGGGTCATTTTTTGCTCCTTAGGGCGATCACGATTGCACTTCAGAAGCACCGGAGCATTGGCTCTACTGAACTGAATGCGCACCGGAGCTGCCAGTATCTGGCCCTTTCTGTGGGCACTATAAAGGCGGTCTCATGCTTGTACAGGGCGGTGCGACAGGATCTTCAGAGCCCGCTGGAGCCCCTGAACTGGGAGGCAGACTTGGGAGACCCTATTGAGGCCAAGCAATGGGATAAGATCCTTGAAAGAACCCTGAACGTTTCCAGAAATGCGAGACTCAAAGTATCAATTATTATGTCCTTCACAGATCCAGAGGTACTTCCAGACGGCTGACGCGGCTTGCCCCAGAGGCGGGGAATAGGGAGCACACTTTCTACATATGTTGTGGACGTGCTCCCCACTTGTGGTCTTTTGAGGTGAGGTCACGCCCCGGTGGCATTAGCTATAGGCAGAGAGGTTCCTACTTCCCCAGGCCACTGTCTCTGGGATATTTCTGGGGATGTTTTCAGCACATAGCTAGAAGTAGGATCACAAACAAATTTCAAGACCTGGCCTTCATCTTGGCCATAAGGGAATTTGCAAGGCACTGGAAAGCACCAAAGAGACCACAAATTGTTGGAGGAGGGAAATGGAGAAGTGGGCGGGCTGCGAGGGATGATTACTCTTGAGGGAAGCCATTGACGCAGCCTGAGCATGGGACACAATAGTGGACAGCTTTACCACTCCTGACTCTGACACTCCCACCACATCACCCATGAGGTCATTAGCAGCAACCTCCCGGAGAGAACACGCGCATAAATAGGGCTGCTCCAAAATGCTACTGAATCTTGGAGAGACACGGCTCCTGTTAGGGGGCTCCATGACCAACCTGTTTCTTCCCATCATACATATAGGTCTAAGTATGGGTTTGAGGACGCGGGGGGGCTGGGATTCTTTAGTTAACAGGGGACGGCTGCAAATGAATATCATTAATTGCTGTGTTTAAAAGCTTGCGGACATGTAGAGCACAAATGCCATAATGATTTGAGATGTGCAAAAAGCCTAATAAAGTTTGTTTAAACAAAAAAAAAGAAAATGAGTTGATCCATACAGAGTGAAGAGGGCAGTGCACCAACAAGTGGCAGACATAACATACCAGACTCAGGTCAGGTAGTAGACTTTAGGGACAAACTTGATGGAGACATGAACTGCTTATCCCTTTAAAGGGACATCAAAGAACAAAGAAAGTAAAGCCTAAGTGTCAGGTAAAGAGCAAGGGCCACTAAATGACAGACCGTATTCATATATTCATATGGGTGGCACTATCAATGTCTAATGTTAACAGTGACTAAAAACTCACAGCCACCTGCAACAAAGACACAATTGAAAGCCATGTATAGGATGTCAATAAAAAATAAACATGAACATGGGACTTACTTGCTGCACCATCGCTAAGGAACTCCAACACATTATCTTGGACCCGCGTCACAAAGGCCTTGCAGTCATGGGGGAGTCTCCACACTCGGGTGGAATTCTGCCAGGGGCGTAACACAGACCCCCGCAGTCCCTGCGGTGTGGGGGGGCCTCTAGCTCAAAGGGCCCCCTCGGCACTGCACTCTGGCCGAAGAGCACCTGATTGAGCCCGGAGGGGGCCCCTCTAAGTATCGTGCAGGGAGGCCCTCTCACTTTTCGTTACGCCAGTGAATTCCGCCCCAACCGTGTAGACTCCTGCAGGACAGCGGGCCTCCGTCATGAGAGCAGAGGCCCTTTGTGAATCAGGCCTTTTGCCTTGAGTGTGAGTATCCGTAAGGTCAAAGATATCCTCAATGAGTACAAAGAACTATTTACAGCCATGGGATAAGTCAAAGGAAAACCAGTGAAGCTACAAAGGGACATGCTGACTGTTGTTAGTAACCAGAATGTTTGGTGTTGAAGCAAACCTGGGTGAATTGCCTGAGCCCTCCAAAGAAAAAAATCAGTCTTTGTGGAAAAAGAACAGGTGTTTATTAGCCCAGCTTCTCAGTTGTACATACAATTGTGATCGATAGTTTAGAATCCGATAAACCTGTAAAAGAATCTCTTCTTCTCTTCTTTAATGTGAAAGTTATGAGGGCTCCATTATGAACCATCAGAATCAGTGTAAACACAAAGTTTGGTAGTTTATAATAATTAGTATTAATCAAATGACATTATTTTGCAAACAATGTGAGTAATACCATCTTAATAAGGAATTATAGGAATTGTTTGAGTGACTAAAATATATATATGAAAACATTGTTTATTACCCATCCCTAGCCAATTAGTCTAAAGCAGGAATCTCCAACCTTTTCTATAATAAGAGCTACTTGTGTTCAATAAAAACCATCCCAAGTTACTAGTACAAATAATCAGTGTTACAATGGTGAACACTTTGGACGTGTTCATTAGTGCCCATTGCATACAGAATTACTAGCACCTCAAAGCACCAGCAATAATGTCAACAAAAGATTTCTCAATCCAATTTGAAGGACCCTATGCGTCTTAGCAGTCACATACACAATGTCCCCCCGGCACCAAAGAAAGAATATTAATATCGCGACTCTAAAATGCTCATTTTACAATTTAAATATCAGCCTTACTTTTTTTTAATTTTATACAGCGCAAACCAAAGACATTGGGTATCAGAGTGCTTTACATGAGCACCGGTTGCGTTACAGATGGACACATTCATATTTTTTAGGGACAGGGAGATTAAGTGATTTGCCCAGAACCACAGGATGTTGAGCGTCATTGCCGAGACTTGAACACGGTTCTCCAGCTTCGAGGTTGACCGCTCTAGCCATAAGGCTACATCCTCTCTCCAAAGCCTTAAATATCCTCACCTCAGCCTTAAATATATTTTTCTGCAAACATCAGCTAAACAATTCTGAAAATGTACACATTTTACTTTTAGATACACTCTTTTCAATTATGGAAAGATACCTAATCTAACCAAACAAAACCTTTTCATTTTACTTAGGGGAGCTACTCAGAGGTACTACAGAGTTACCAGCAGCTCCCCAGCTACTCTTTGGAGAACTCTGGTCTAAAGCACCTATTTGCCTTGAGTCTTTGCATTATTTTTGTTTAGTCTGCTGCTGAGTCATGTAATACCCTTGCAAACCAGGCACCAGAGTTCCTTCAATTCATAGTGACAGCATGCCTCTCATCAACCAGTTTTTCTCACTGCCCCTCCCTAAGTCTAAAGAGCTTATATACTATTATATTTAATGAATTTCTATGGGGCAGGTGAGGGCTTACTGACTGACTTTGTGTGGCAACAACAAGCATAAAACAATGCTTTCCTTGGAAACCGCAAGGAAACATTACTTCTTTACTTTATTTATTTATTTTATTTATAAAGTTTTATATAGCACAAACTTGACCCAAGAGGGTATCAGAGGGCTTCACATTAGGATCGTTACGATAAAAGTTACATCAGTTACAAGAGCATAGAAAGGTAGAGTACACGAAAATAATGTTGAAGAATTCGTAGGAGGAAGAGAAGGAAGGAGTCAGTAGTGGGCAGACGAGGAGGAACTGTGCCCAATGTCCGGCTGGGTAGGAGACAGTCAGGGGGAAACCAGGGCCCATCTCCTCAATAGCTGTCTAGCAGCGCCACCGGATATCAGCCCTGTTGCTCAGGTCTCTGTGATCAGGGGAACCAGTTTTGAATTTATTTGATTTGATAAGTTTATATAGCACTGGCTAGACCCAGAGGTATCAAAGCGCTTAGCTAGAGGATCGTTGCATTATAACGTACATCTAAAACGATTATATATAGCGCTGGCTAGACCAGGAGGTATCAGAGTGCTTTACCAGAGGAGCCTTGCGTTACAAGCTACATCAGTTTCTATAGCGTAGTAATGTAGTAAGGTACAATGAACAAACAACGAGGATGAGAGGATTGCGATTCTCATATTAACATGACTAGAGAATCTGGATTTCATTAAAGACACGGAGGCTGACATTATGCATTTCCTATGATGCAGTCCAAGCAGCCGCATACATATTTATAGTAAAATTCCAAATAAGAATAAAGGCAACACATAGCTGCCATGAGACAGTAACAATCAGCCTCTTTTAAATGAGGAAAAGATGAGAAAGTCCAAAAAAACTTGATACGTCGAACATCAGGATAATCTTCAGAAGATCTAGTAGAACGAAAGAAGGAGGAATCCATAGATGATAAAGAATAATGAAGTAGAGGGCTCCATCGATAACAAGGTGGTAAAATCAGCAATTAAGGATTACCTGAAAGGAGAAAGCAGTCAGTACAAGAGAACTGAAAGAGGTATATTCAACAGAGTTAAACAGAGTACATAAATATAATAATCATTTCAATAAAATGTGACAAAGAACATTGCTAATGAAATACCACCAAATGGTGATAAGGGAGGGATAATGTCAGCCTCCGTGTCTTTAATGAAATCCAGATTCTCTAGTCAAGGTGTATCCCTTATTGTATGATTACTTAAAATCCTTTGCAAAAGCGGAGCAGAAAAATACAAGTTAAGAAAAGATAAAGATAAAATGAATAAAATCTGAAGAGGGGTTTAGATGCAAAAATATAATTGTAGTTACCAAAAAAGGTACATTTAGAATTAAAACAGGTATTTGGTATTACATGCAAAAAGTGTGCAAAGCTACATCACCATGGTCTATTAAAAATCCTGTAGTTAGTAAAAGTTAATATAGACAGTAGTAGTGTTAAAAGGGCGATACTTAGTGAATGGAGAAGTTCCGTAAATCATAAGTTATTTTGTTGTCAGTTCTCGGGCTGATCGTAAAGACAATCCAGCCGCCGCATAGAACTTCCCAATTCGTGCGAGCTCCATCGGGACTATGGTGGTGTGTACATGCCTTAAGGCCTCCTTGCATGTTCTTACGCCGTGTTGTATGAACATGGATCTTAGATACTAGCGCTTTGGGGACTGCAGAGATGGACAACAGCAAATGACATGCTCTGCAGATTCTGTGTGGTGTTGGCACAAACTTGGCGACAAATTTTTCCAGTGAGCTCTATAGTCTTGAGTTGGCAAAGTTAATAGCCTTGTCATCATAACATTTTCTAGAGCCGGCCTTCCCAGTCCTGCTTTTAGGTAGGGCTGGCATGCACTTGTTTCATATGAGTTGATAAGACCCTCTGTGCCCTGAACAGATCTGATCCGTTCAATGTCTTGTTGCCTCGAAATGGTATTGTCACACTTTTTTAGGAGATTCTTTACACTAAACTTTGTTAGTGGTATGCCTGTTAAAAGATTGTCTGGTAATCCCAATGTTTTATTGGCCATCAAGTAATACCTCGCCCAGCGACTGTTATTGTCTGTGAAAACCACCTGTAGCGCTGCCCTGATTGTGCCCAGGCATGCATTGGTCAAGTTGTGGTGGAATTTGATTATATCTTTTTTTGCGTTCAATGTCCATTGCTGTGATGTTAAACTCTAGTCGGATCAGTGAATGCCTAGTTGAGTATGGGAGCTTGAAAACTTTTCTATATGCCATTATATATAATCCCTCCAGTTTTTCGGACAGCAAACCAGGGAAGGCTAGGTGGCCGTAGCGGAGTGTAGACATTAGCTTGGCTTGCATTACTCGTCTGATCCCCTCCGTCGAATGGCTTACGAGCTTGTGATGTAGTTTACATAAGCCATATGTAAGTTTGGCTGCTTTTGCCTCCAATGCTTTAGCCTGCAGTACTGGTCTGCCGGTATCTGCAAATTGAACTCCCAGGTAGGTGTAGTGCTTGGTCATGGCTATCCTTAGAGGACCCTCTAGTCATGTTAATGTGAGAATCACAATTTCATTACAAGACCGAAGGCTACATTATGCATGTTGGTAGCTTTGGCAACATTGGACACGTGTTCAATAGGTTTACAATAGTGACATGCAAAGGTACTTGCATTAGACCAGTCAGCAGCTTTAAGAATGTCATCCAACTTACCTCCAGATCAAAAGGATTTACTTGCCATAGCACCTCTAAGGAAATGAGCTTGAAATTTGTTTAGGTCAATACCAGCTAGACTCATAGCAGATTTGACCCATCTAGCAATAGAAGAAGAGCTTATCCCTTTGTGGGGTTTAACAAAGGAAATAAGTAACTGATTAACACCATGTGGATGAATCTGAAACGTATTCTTTCATGCACTCCACCACGCAGAAGTTGGAATAAAGTTCAAAACGAGAATAAAAAATAGAGTCCGACATTGTTTTAGTTCTGTTAGGAATGTCAAATTTGACACCAAATATATTATAGGAATGGTTAGTAATTTCCAGAGCTCTAATATCTGAAGCTCTCCTACAAGAGATTAGGCATAAAAGTGTAGCTAATTTAATAGAAAGTTTTTTTCTGTTAAGAAGAGAATTGGAAGGCCAATTATTGAAGAGATCAAGAATCAGATTAACGTCCCACAGTGTTTCATACCTGGCCTGGCTTTACGAGGTCTACTTAAGCGAATACTTTTCATAATTCTACAGATAATTACATTTTTACCAATGTCTTCCGTTAATAAGGGCATGACTGGCGGAAATAGCAGTTCTATAACAATTGATGGATCTGTAACTGAGCCCTCTTTCGAATAGTTCAACAAGGAAGTTGACTATGTCAACAATAGGGGCCTCCAAGGGATCCAGGTTCCTTTCCAAGCACCAACGTACCCATAAATTCCAGATATTGTTATATCTGTAGTGTGTGCCTGGTGGCCAAGATTTTCTGAGGAGAGTTGCAGCCGTCTCCGAAAGGCCTGAGATTTCATTGGATCTCCTGACACTTTCCAGGCAAGAAGGGATAAACTCCCGTTCTGAGTTAGGGGATGAATTTGACCAGCTATGTCTGTAAGAAGATTGTATAGGGAAGGAATTAAAAATGGAAGACTGCAAGTCAGTTCCAGAATGGTCAGGAACCAAGCTTGAGAAGGCCAGAAAGGGGTTATCAAGAGAAGGTAACACTGTTCTTGTCTCACTTTCTGTAGGACTCTCTGTATCATGGTGAAAGGAGGGAATGCATACCCTCGTATTTCCTTCCAAGATCGAAGGAAGGCAGTGACTGCATCCAGCTGAAATAATTCTCGAGTTGAAAAGTCATGTCTGTTCACAAATAAGTCTAAATCTAAGGAGCCCCAGATCTTGTTCAGGGGGTTGAATACAGAAACATTCAGTTTCCAATCGCTATAATCTATGAGGAATCTTGAGTTCCAATCTGCAGAGAAATTCGCCTTTCCCGGAAGGTATTCCGCTTGGAGAGAGATTTTGTGTTCCAAACAAAATATCCAAAGTTTCTTGGCTAGAGTGGACAGGTCCACAGATTTCGTGCCGCCCAAGCGGTTGATATAGGCCACTGCTGACATGTTGTCCATCTTTAGAATGACGGACCTCCCTGGAAGAGAATGTTTGAAACTCATAAGGGCGTAGAGACCAGCAGTCAATTCCAGATAGTTTATGTGGTGAAGAGATTCCTCTCAAGACCACAGGCCACCAGTGTTTTGATTGAGCATGCAGGCTCCCCAGCCATGAAGCTCGCATCTGATTCCAAAATAAATTCTGATTTTGAACCAAAGATTGCCTTCCCATTCCACGCGTCTAGGTTGTTCAGCCACCAAGTTAATTCTGAACGTGCTTCTTGGTCTAAGCAAATCCGATCTCCGTACCATAGTCCGGATCTTAGGGCTCTTGTTTTGATCTTCTGAAGGGCCCGATAATTGAGGGGTCCGGGAAAGATGGCTTGAATGGAAGACGAGAGAAGGACTAGAAGTCTGGCTAGTTCTCTCAGAGATAGGTCTTGACGTTTCAGAACGTACCTTATTTATTTTCTGATTTTTGAGATTTTCTTCAAGGGAAGTAGAAGAAGGCAATGTACAGTGTCTACCGTGAATCCCAGTAATTCCAAGGACCTGGAGGGAGTCAGACATAATTTGTCTTTGTTTATGATGATTCCTAGACTCTGTAGAAGATTCATCGCGAAGTTCAGATCCTGGAGTAGTTGAGAGGCATCTTGGGACATATAAGGTTGTCGTCCAGATAAATGATTAGGCAAATGCCTCTTGACCTTAGATAAGAGACGACGGCTCTCATCACCTTGGTGACTCACCAAGGGGCGGAAAAAAGTCTGAAGGAAGTGCTTGAAATTGGTATGTGATTTTTCCATAGAAATTGGAGATAGGGTTTATGAATCTCTGCTATAGGAATAGTGAAGTAAGCATCCTTCAGATCTAATTTGACTAGCCAGTCTCCCTCTAGAAGTAAATCTCTGAGAAGATGGATGCCCTCCATCTTGAAATGTCTGTATGTCAGAAACTTGTTCAGATCTCTCAAGTTTATGGCGGGTCTCCAACCTTTGTCCTTTTTATCTACCAAAAAAAGGTTGCTTATGAAGCCTAGTTGTTCGATTGGGACCTCTAATATTGCACCTTTTTGAATAATAGAGGAAATCTCCTCTTCTATAATTTTTTGTTGGTCCGGAGTCAAGGGAATTTCTTTTGGGAAGGATGTTTGAACAGGTGTATGTAGGAAATCTATCTTAAAACCCATTACAGTATTTAAGACCCAAGAATCTTCAATAATTAACTTCCATTTGTCAAAAAAATGTCTGAGTCTGCCACCCACCTTTAAGGGGAAGAAGGAGAAGGTAGAACACTCTCCTGTGGATGTATTGGAATTAGTTGTTCCACGTGATCTAAATCCTCTGCCTTGATGGCCTCTACCTCTTTGAGGGTAGAACTGTGGAACATTGAATTGTTGGTATGCTCTACCAAATCCACGACCTCTGGAATAGGGCCTTTGGTTAAAGCGGCCGGAAGAGAGGCCCCGTCTTCCGGCCCTTCCAAAAAGGTTATTATTATTATTGAAGACCTTTCGCATTTTCTGCTGCACTTTGTCAAGGGCGGTAAAGGTGGAAACATATTTGCCCAGGGATTTGATGAGTACTTCCCCGAAGAGCAGCCCTTTGGACTCCGAGAGGGTTCTTTGTCGGCCAGGTCGCTTAGTTTGGGGTTTATTTTAGTAAGGACGATTCTACGTCTTTCATCATTAATACTTGCATTAGCATTGTCCAGAAGGATGATAGCCCTCTGGCTCCATCCCTGAATCATTTCGGTGTCCAGAGTAGTACCATGAATGTGGCTTTCTACAGCCAAGTCTAAAATTCTGGCTAGTGGACCAAGAACGTCTAAGAGATGATCTTGGCAACCTTTAAGGGATTTTTCCATCCCATTTCTATGGTCGTGCCCTAGTTTGAAAAGAAACTTGATCAGGTCTGGATCTAGATTAGGAGTATAGCACGTTTTGTCTTCCACAGAGGGTGTAGAACACTCTCCTCTTAGGACAGTACGTGTCTCTCTTTCAAATAGATTTCTGATCCATTTTTTGATAAATTAGGCAACGTGGTCTTGAGGGGAACATTCGGAACTCCTTGGATGCTTTAAATTTGGTGGGGAGAACATTTCTTCTCCTAATGGATTCAAAATGTTATTCTTAGAGGAAGATGGGAGATCCTCTAGTAGTTCGTTAAAATCTTGATCCTGTCATTGAGATCAAGGACATATTAGTCCATAAACTCTGAGTCATCAGAATTATCGTCCTCCATGCTATGAAGAGCATTTTGTTTTTATGTGCCGCTCTGGACACCTAAATTTCTTGTCCTGCCAAGGACACCGTGGTGATTTGAGGTGAGAAGACCTCCGTTATTTGGTGAGGTGCCAAGACCGCCTTGTGTTGATGAGGTGCCAAGACCTCCCATGCTCCATTCAACATTTTTGCTCTAATTAAGTCTCTTGCCCCTTGGTTCTGGATCATTATGAGAATGGGATGATGAAGATTGGGCAATATCCTGTTTTGGCAGGGATCGTTTAGATGCCATAAATTGATAAACTCTCTAACATACTGATTTCATTTCCATATGAGCATCTTTTTGAAAGCCTCATTATCTAAATTGGGGGTAGGGGCGGAAGCCTCACCAGAATCAGAGCTAGACATTATGAGGAACAAGTCTCAGTAGTGAATGAGGATGATAAGGAGTAAGGAACTAAAGTCCTTTAATAATGGAAGGAAGCCTTAAGGAAGGGTAAAAAACACCTTCAAACAGGCATATAAAGTATTAAACAAATAGGCAAAAGGCTCTCCAATATTTGTCCACAATCCCCTTTTTAAATTTTTTTTAAAGGTAAATGAATTGAATAAAATGATGGGCATAATTTCTGTGTCGAAAAAATGGCTCCGTAGAAGCTCGAGCGTTCAACAGGGTGAAGTTGTCAAGGATACCCTCCGGCCTCGAGCCCGATCGGCTTAGCGATCAGCTGGAGCCTGGAGGGGAGAAGAATGGCAGTAGGCAACTGGAGTACGCTGCGCTTCCATTGCTGAGGTACTTTCCTCAGTTTCTCCACTTCCGAGAGGGAGCGGGGAAAAGGCAAAATCAAGCAGCGATGGAGAGAAGAATATCCGCGATAGATAAGAGCGGCTCAGAGACTCGGTAGGATGTCATAAACTTACCTGAGGGGGGATAATAACGGAGTACGCGGTAACCTGAGGGGGCATAAGCATATTGAAATAAGCACTGATCTATAAAATAAAACGTAGTGTGCATAGGACATTAGAATGTAATTCGACAAAAGGCAGGCATTAAAACCATAAATCCTCAATCAGCTGGGGCACAGGCACGCAAGCGCTCGGTAAGGGGACATAAAAGAGAGAATCTCCGTAAATTGGAGATTGGTAGGAAGGGGTGTGGGAGGGGTGGGGGGTGCCATACCAGAAACACACCAAAGAGAAAGTCAAGCAAGTTAAATACAATAAAGATATGAAGGAGTAAGATCAACTTATCTGCTTGGAGCCGCATTTAAAAGAGGCTGATTGTTACTGTCTCATGGCATTTATGTGTTGCCTTTATTCTTATTTGGAATTTTACTATTATAATGAATTTGTAGGAGAGGTGGGAGGAAGGGGCCATAGCAGGGAGACGAGGAAGAACTGTGCCCAATATCCGGCTGGGTAGGTGACGGTCGAGAGGGAAACCAAGGCCAATCTCCTCATTAGCTGTCTAGCAGCTCCACCGGGCATCAGCCATGTTGCTCAGGTCTCAGCGTTCAGGATTAAAATAGCTTAGACCCGAAGGTATCAAAGCGCTTTACATGATATCCTTATTGTTCCAAGATTACATCAGTTATAGGATACATCGGTTGCAGGGAGAGCATATAGAGATCGTTGAGGATGAGGTTAGAGGAAACGTAGAGGGGTAAGGGGTGGGGTAAAAGGGTAGGGGGGAGATATTACAGAAAGACGAAGGGAAACATCTGCCCAAAGTATATCCCTCTTACTCTTCAATTAACGATAAATTAGCCATGACAAAAATGATGACATGTATGGAGGAGCTGTTGGTTGAAAGGTAGGTGGGTGTTAGGGTTATGAGATTTATGTAGCTCTGGCTAGACCCGAAGTTATCAGAGCGCTGTACATGAGGTTCCAAAAACGTTACAAAATTGACATCAATTAAAAAAATG
This sequence comes from Lissotriton helveticus, assembly GCF_964261635.1. Classification (NCBI taxonomy): domain Eukaryota; kingdom Metazoa; phylum Chordata; class Amphibia; order Caudata; family Salamandridae; genus Lissotriton; species Lissotriton helveticus. The sequence continues at coordinate 204,374,744 of NC_136059.1, forward strand.
ACATCAGTTACTAATAAAACATTTAAAGATAATAGAAGAAAAACATATTCATTGTCATGATGGGTGATCTGAGTGGGAGAGGATGGTGGTTGAGCATCCCTAGCCTCGCTGGGATGAGCTCCCAGAGCCTGTCCATGTAGTCCGGTGTGGTTTGCTGCACTACTGTGGAGGGAGAAGGGGGTGGGTGGAGGCCAATTGGGTGGTGGTCGATTGCAGGTAGGTCAGCCATATTAAGGTCAGGCATCCGAGGCAGGACTGAGGTTGGTGAGGTGAAAGGGCTTGATAGGATTAGGCAAGGATAATAATTATGGACCGTACACGGGGCCCCACTCTATGACAGAGGAGATTTCAATTTTGAGGTGAGGGCCGCCATCTCGGTGTCAGGCACATACCGGCGCAGAGTCACCCGGTGTCAATCCCCCGCTCTAACAGTCTTCGGACCGTGTCCCCAGGGGTCCGCTCTTCTGCACTTCCTCCTAGCCTGCCCATTGATGCCTCTACCTGTCTGGCGTGTTGGGAGGTTACATGCGAAGATCACTTGGTTGGGTTCCCGCTCCTTGCCGCATCTCATCAAGCTCCCGCAGTGTCAGGAAGAGCTCCCCATTTCTTGAGTACCTCACTCCCGGGATCACAGAGGAGGGTAGTCGCAGCGGTAATTGAATCGCCTCTCCCAGTGGGACAGTCAGCGCTCAGTAGCCTCCCCGCGTTCCCAGCTCAGCAGCTGCCATTTTGTAGAGTTTCGGAGCTGGCAGTTTCTAGCTTTAGAGGAGGTCAGGCTCGCATGTTTTCAGCCCCACAGGGATTGCGTGAGCTCGCTAGCAGATCCGAAGCAGATATCTTGCTTAAGGAGCAAAATCGGCGAAATCTGTGCGTGTTTAGGCGCTCGAGACCGCAACCTGGTCCAGGAGCCGAGACGATTCACGTCCGCTCGGCCCCGGATATCCGTTACCTACGGAAGTCACCGATTATTACGGGGTCTTCCTGCAGAACTCAGCTGCCGTCACTGCTAATTTTTAGCAAAAAATGCAAATATTTTGCTGTTTCTGAAGCAACATATATGGCAATGTCTGCAACATGCAAAAAAAAATCCACCCAGCTTGCATGAAATAAAGCGAGCAAAATGGCATTTATTTTGAAGTGTTAGTTTCCGGACTAGCGCACCCAATATACTATGACTGGGCGTAATTTGTTTAACTTCGTATCGCGTAATTACGCAAACCTATCACAAAATTACGCTAAATTATGCGTAATTATCCAAAATGCTTCTACCACCTAAAATTACCATAATGATTTGTTCGGGTTGAAATTTAACTGGAAAATGTGGTTTTGAGTTAATTTCCTGTTGCTTTTGTTCAAAACACTGCTGTTCACATTCAGATTTAGAGTTTTGCCTCTCACAAATTACTGGAATGAATGACTTGGGTAAAAAATCTACCAGAAATGTTTGTTGATCACTCAAATTGAAGGAACTACCATTCACATTCAAAATAATGCAGTTTTCATTCGAATTTGTAGATTTGACCTAAAAAATTACCCGAAAAGTTCTCTCAGGAAAGAAATCTACCTGAAATGCTACTTGCGTTAAAAAATTACCCAAATGGTATTTCTCATGTTAAAATTTCTCCCTGAAATTACACTACGTATTGTGATGACGTAATCTTGGTTATTTTGTGTGAACTTTGCTACGCAAAATTACCAAAAGTATGCCAATTACTCAGGCGTATTTCACATTTCGCCCAGTCCTATAAAATAAGCCATTAATTTCAGAAATATGGACTATGCTAAAATACATTATGGCCTGGTTCTTGAGGATTTTCTTCTTCTTCTTTTTTTAAAGCAATTTATTTATTGAACATTCGGTTTCTCAAGTATACAGAAAATGCACAACAAAAAGAGTTTGTATAATTCTAAGTCAGTTTCTAGTGCCGCATTATTAACACTCCACTGGAGAGGTCAAATAAAACATAGAAAGCAGGTCATATGCATTATAGAAACTATTATGCAGCTAGCTGTAGTCAGCCGCGGTCCGTGCAGGTAGCAGGAGTAGGGCCAGGTAAGGGGGATTTCGAGGGGCGAAGGCGAGGGAAAATTAAATACATAATTAATTTTCCATCAGCATCGTCCCTCGTAATCCCCCCTTACCTGGCCCCACTGCCCCACTCCTGTTACCTGCACGGACCGTGGCTGGCTGTAATACGCATTCCCGGCTTAAGCCCACAGTCCCCAGGCACTGTGATAATAGAAAGAGTTGTGTTCCTTTATAGATTTAGATGTGCCAGTCAGAGTCGAGCTCTTTCAGTGTTCATTCCTAAATAGACAAGTTGAGCGCCCATGGCTATTGAGATATTGAGCACCAGCTCATGTTCTGTAAAGGTACAACAGGCCTCCTACCCAGATTAGACTCTGAAATGCCCTGCCCCCGGGAAGAGGTGAGCAGGAGAAGGTGGGAGGTAAGATGAAAGTGAAAGAGAAGGAATTGAGAATCAAAATTGTAGAGAGGGGGAAGGAGACTTCATAGAGAATAGTCAAAGAGAAGATGGTAAAGGTGTGAGAGAATTTGGAGGGATTAGAGGAGAAAGTGAGGATAAAGAAATGAAAGACTAATGTGACTGATATGGAAAAGGGGAGTGGAGGGTGAAATGGGAGAAGGCGGAGTGAGTGAAATGTGAACACGTAGCACAACAAGGATACTCAAAGCAAACTCCACAGCACAGTTCACTGCTTAATGTCGCTCCTTTCTTTTTCAGACACCTGTCAATGAGTAATGCGAGTGCTTGCAGTGGATGTGACAAGTATCAATCTCCAACGCAACATTTTTGACACATGCACCTACACCTTTTCCAAATATTTTATTACATCAACTAAGGAAGGAGACGTAGTTTAGTGAGTCGACCGGGGGACCTGACTTTGAATTCAACATGGCCCTTGACAGAACATAATGCAATTCTGGGCAAGCCGCATATTTTCTCTGTGCCTAAACTTTAGATAATATATGAGATTCTAACAGGGTCAGATTGGAATCAAAAACAGGGCCAGAACCCAAAACGAGTGGCTCACCTTCCAGAATTGCAATATTTTGTGCAGCGTTGATTTTTTACTATGGGGGGTAATTTTAGGAGAACTTTATGGTAAAGAAAGCCTTGTGGCTTTCCTTACTATAAGGTTCTCCTAAAATGATTGCTTAATAGACCAGTAACATTGGTCAGGACTGAAAATTCCATTATTCTACTGAAACTCACTGATGCTCATCTTGAGGTCCATGAATGTCCATTATCCCATTCTACCCTTCATATCTCTGAGTCCTCTCCTGTCTATTAGGCCATGATCCATATATATCCTGATGAAGACAACAAATGATGAGCCAAGACGTTGTGTACAAAGTTGATAATCTGTGATTCTCTTCCTTTTTTTTTCACAACAAAATTTTTATATTTTTATTGATCAGGTAAAGCATGTATGCAGTTCTCCACAGTCAGGAGGGCCTGCCAAATGTCAACATTAGTATAAACAGCACAGAAACCCAATCAAGGAAACAGCCCCGCGTAACCCCCCCCCGCCTCCCACATCCACCCAATGTCCCACCTACCCACCCCTTATCCCTCCCTAACCCTGTGCACGTGACCTCAATAAGCCTCCAATAATGTCTGTGTCCAGCCAGAAGACTCGTGCCTCCTCAGGCCTACGCTCCATCTTCCACATCTAAACCATCATCAGGTTCCACTGGAGGTACCAGAGCTAGACCCCAATATTCCACCCACCAATTCCAAATTTTGTAATGTTTCCGGGGGCATCCTCTGGCCTCAAACACAGGGCGCTCTAGTCTCATAAAATAGTCCATCCCTGTTTTCCATGCGTTATTTTATTTTATTTTATTTGAGTCTTATATAACGCATGGTTACCCTTGGGCATCCCAGCGCTTGTCAAGGAGTCCGTCAAACCAATGCAAAGCTATTCAGCGTGTTTAAGATGAGAAAAGATATGTTTTCAGAAGCTTCCGAAAACGAAGAAAGCAAGTCTCACAACGCAGCTGCAAAGGGAGCGAATTCCAAAGGGTGGCTGTATGCACCGAGAATCTCCTACCTCCAGTGCGAGCCTTATGAACTCTGGGAACCTGTAACAAAAGTTTTTGATCAGAGCGAAGAGCTCTGTTGGGTTTATAAGGCACCACTAGCTTCCTTAAAGAAGGGGGTCCTTTCCCTTGAAGAATCTTATGGGCCGTACAGAGAGCCTTAAACTTGACCCTCTCTCTCACCGGGAGCCAATGCAATGCTTTTAAGGCGGGCTTAGCTGATTGTCGCCTTGATGTATTAGTCAGCAACCTGGCCGCAGCATTTTGCACCTGCTGCAGCTTACTGAGTGTGGCTTCCGGAGCACCAAGGAAAATAGCATTGCAGTAGTCAAGCCTGGAGATAATTAACCCCTGGATGAGTAACCTCCTTGATGACAAGGGGAGGAGGGGCAAGATTTTACGGGCTGAGCGAAGAAGCCCGAAGCAAACCCCCGCCGTTTTCTTGGCCTGAGTTTTAAAAGAGATATCCTGCTCCACCCAGACTCCTAAGCTCTTGAACTCCTGCTTGGGGCTGGGGAGCTCCCCCAGGCAGCTGGGCCAGACGGACAAGGGGAGAGAGGGAGTCTTGTGCCCTAACAGCATAATCTCCGTCTTAGAACCGTTTAGTTTAAGTGACGATTCACTCATCCAGGTATGTACATTAGTCAGGCATAGGCACAGCACGTCTGGATTCTTCTCCAATTGGGATAAAGCGACCACCAGCTGGGTGTCATCAGCATAGCTTACAATCTTTATCCCAAAAGGGGCCACCACATCCTCCAGGGGGGCCATATAGACGTTAAATAACGTAGGGCTCAACGAAGAGCCCTGTGGCACACCACACTGGAGGGGGATAGATGGAGACTTCTCGCTGCCTTCCCAGACCTGATAGGTACGGCCATGCAGAAACGACCTGAGCCATTGCAACGCAACTCCTGTAACCCCCACATTGGACAGCCGTTGGATCAACACTTGGTGGTTTACAGTGTCAAAGGCAGCACTGAGGTCCAGGAGGATCACTGCCACTGACCCTCCTGAATCCAAAATGCTCCTTGCTTCCTCAACGACTGCCAAGAGGGCGGTATCTGTGCCCTGCCCCGGCCGGAAGCCAGTTTGAGTATCTCTCAGCAAGCCGTTGGATTCCAGAAAGACGGATAGTTGGCGATTAACCAGTCTTTCAGCGATCTTACCAAGACCCGGCAACAGAGAGATGGGCCTGAAGTTGGCCAAATCTGACGAATCTAGATTGGGTTTCTTCAGAAGAGCCTTTACGACCGCTCTTTTCCAGCTTGGCGGCACCACACCCTGAATAAGTGATGTATTAATCAAGTTCGTTATAGGAGCTGCAACCACAGATGTAGCTTGTTTAAAAAATCTCATTGGGGCTGGGTCCTCTGGTGAGCCACTCTTCATGGATCCCAGCTCCTTTGCGACTTCAGCTACAGAGATTGGACCGAAGGTATCCAGGCGGGGGCCTTCTCCTGCTATCCAATCAAGCCTGATTTCCACAGTCGCTCCCTCGTGTAAAAGGCCCTATGCAAATATTTAAATTGGACTAACCTGAGACGCACCGCGATAGCAGTCCCTCGCGGGGACTCCAAGACCTCCCTCCAATCATCCTCATCTAAGGGTCCAACGTCTCCTTCCCAGGCTACCTTTAATGCGCTTAGAGTAGAGGAGCAATGAATGACAAGGGTTTGATAAATATGTGACACCTTCTTGTCTCCAAGATCACCCATGAAAACTTTCGCGTCCAGGTGGCTGAACTCCGGTAGCGACTCCAGACCCACCAAGCTGGGCTCAAGCGCGTGGCGGAACTGCAGGTATTTGAAAAAATTGGGTATTGGGCATATGGAACTCGTCTCTCAGCTCCTGGAATGATTTGAGGGCTACTCCGGACACAACATCTCCCAGCAAAGAGATCCCTATAGAATCCCATCCGCCAAACCCTGGCAGCGAGGCCAACGCGGGGAGCTGCCCATTTCTCCACAGAGGAGTCTCCGCCGTCAATCTGCCCCACCAGTCCATGCGGCGCAGCGCCTGTCGCCATATCACAAAAACCACTTGCGTGGCACGAGGCAACTGCCTCCGCAGTCTGGCTGAATACAAGAGTGTATGCAATGTGTTGACCCCCATCTATGAGCGCTCTAAGGCACACCTCTGATCTCCCCTATCTCCGTACCACCATTCGTTCAACACTAACAGGTGGGAGGCTTGGTAGTACGACAGCACGTTGGACGTTGCAAGGCCACCACAGTAGGTGGACAGGAAGCAAGTACACAGCGCCACTCTGGCTGCACCTCCCGCCCACAAGAAGCGTCTCAGCACGAAATTAACTTGCCGGAACCACTGGGGTGCGACCAGATGCGGATGGTTCTGCAGCTGATACAAAAGGCGCGGGAGTGCAACCATTTTAAAGATCGCAGACCTACCATAGATAGTAAGGGGCATGCGGGACCACGTTCCAATGTCCGACTGGACCTTTTCCCAAACCGGCATCATGTTGCGCTCCCAAGAGATCGCCACAGACTCAGACAGGAACACGCCATGATACAGCAGGCCTCCAACCGCTACCTGTAGGGCTGATGCCCAGGAGCCCGCATACGCCCCGCCACCCAACACCCACAGGGTGGATTTACGAGGGTTAAGATAAAGACCCGATACCTCGCCAAATACGCGCATAATTTCCAATACCCGAGGGCCCGATCTATCTAAGTCCGTGAGGAAAAAGAGGACGTCATCCGCATAGAGTGCAATCCTATCTGTGAGTCCCCCGCCCCACCTAAAGCCTCACAGCTGTGCATCGATTCGTACCCAGGAGGCCAGGGGCTTCATAACCAGCGCAAATAGATACGGAGATAGCGGGCAGCCCTGGCGAGTCCCCCGACCAATTGGAAACCTCTCAGAGACCGCCCCGGGAACTCGCACGGACGCCGTGATGTCGGTGTATAGCAGCTTGAGATATGAAATAAAAACCGGGCCCAGGTTAAGATGGGACAGGAGCGCAAACAGGTAGGTCCAGCTCACAGAGTCAAATGCCATATCAATATCCGCCAGCAGTGGGGCTGCCCTCTCTCCCGTGGCCCCCATCGCGTCCACCGCCGTCTGTGCCCGCCGAATATTGTGTCGCGTTGCCCTGTGTGGCATAAAGCCCGCTTGGTCTGGGTGGACCAGATCCGCCACGTAGGGGAGAAGACGGTTCGCCACCGCCTTTGCCAGCAGCTTAGCTTCGATGTTAAGCAAAGATATAGGGCGGTAGGAGTCATGTCGGTCCGGCGGCCTACCCGGTTTTTGGAACACCACCATTTCAGCGTGGCGCCAGTCAGCTGGCAACCTACCCAGCTCCTGCGCCGCTTCCAACACGGCCCTATAGTGGGACCCTAATTGGAGTTGGAATTTCTTATAGAATTCACACGGGAAGCCACTCGGCCCAGGTGCCTTCCCGGGGTTGAGCTGTCCTAGCGCATCACCCAATTCCTCCGCCGTAAGAGGGAGGTCCAATGCCGCTCTCGTTTCATCTGAGACGGTTTTCGTGGGCAAATCAGCATTACATTTATCGACCTCAGCAGCTGGAAGACAGTCCTGCGGCGCATATTGCCCTATGTAGTATCGAGCAAAGCTAGCCGCCAACTCCACCGGATCCGTCAATGTGACTCCGGCATCATCTGTGAGTCCCGGCAGCGTAAGTGGCTGCAGGGTACGCTGACACAGCCTGTGGAGCATAGTGCAGGACTTGTCCCCCCATTGGTAAACCCTACTTCGCGTGGCCAGCCACGCCTGTCGGGCCTCGTCCAATAACACAACACGGACGCATAGGACTGCTGTGCCTGCAGGAGTAGCCGCACCGCCACATCGTCTCCCCCTCCTTGACACCGCCGCTCAAGAGTCTCCACGCACGCAGCGGCAGCAACTATGGCTTCCTTACGTCGGCGACGGGCCGCCGCACACCACGCGATGTCAATTCCCCTCAATGTGGGCTTCATGGCCTCCCAGACCACCGTCACGTCTACGTCTGCACCCAGGTTCTCTTGCCAATAATGGGCGATCGCCCCCCGCATATGGTGGACATAATCAGCCTGCTGGAGATGCCATGAAGACATCCGCCACCTAAACGGCTGTCTCCTCCTGTGCAACTCAACATCAACAGCCACTGGGGAGTGGTCAGACAGCCCCCGAGGCAAAATGTCCGAACCACGCCCTCTACTCAGGAACGCACCAGGCACAAAAACACAGTCTAGTCGTGAGAAGGAGCCATGCACAGCCAAAACATAGGTATACTCACGGACCTTAGCATGCAAGTGTCGCCAAACATCAATCCAACCCAACCCCTCCACCATCGCACTCAACCAGGTGAGGGGAGTCGCTGTCGGTGGTGTCTCCTGCGGTCTCCGGTGATCCATACTCACATCCATCACATCATTCCAATCTCCTCCCAGTACAGCTAGGGACTCCGGAATTTCCGCCCACACCTCAAACAACCTCTCAGCCAGGGACCACTGCAACGGGGGAGGCGCATATACACTCCCAAACACAACAGATTCGGAACCCACCATTCCCTTCACAAAGACATACCGACCCTGCGGGTCAAGCCACTGCCTCTCATGCACATAAGTCAGCCTGCGGTGGACCAATATGGTGACCTCCGTGGAGCCCCTGGTAAACCCAGCATGAAAGACTTGTTGGTAGCCAAAGCGTTGCAGACTAAGCACTTTCGTCCCCATCATATGTGTCTCTTGTAGCAGTAGGACATCCGCCGCTTCCCTCTTCCCCCATCGCAGAATTGCCCCCCTCTTAATTTTATCTAGCATCCCCCTAACATTCCAACTCAATATACGCATGGACGCCCTAGGGAGTCCTGGAGTTGATACATCAGCCATAATCCCAGGGGACACCAAACCAGAATAACCAGCAGCAGGCCCGAGTAGACAGCACAATCAGAAATGGAGCAGTAGAAATCACGTGCATCCCCCTGCGCCCTGGCCACCTCCAGATGCCCCGGGCCTCCCACTCGGCCCGGTGAATTTGTCAATGGGCCCCTGTTTGGCGGACCCACTACCCCCTCCGCCTCTGGTCATGTCGAGGATGTGTAGGGGGGCAGCTCCCTGCAATCGGCCTGCAAAATGTCTCGGGTCGGGCTCACTGCGCCACCAGGATCAACAAGGGCCACTCCACCCCGCGGACTCCACTGCCCCAAAGTGTACGGTTCCTCCACGCAGTCTTACACCAATGACCAGGGACACCTCAGGCCTCCATGCAGCGCATAGTGTGGCTCCGGCCCGGCTATGCCTCCCCGCTTTCGTGGTTCCAGTCCAGACCCCTCAGTAGCCAGCCGCACGCCTCGGGCTGCCGGGGCCCCCCCACACCACCGCCCAACGCTTCGGGGTGGTCTACTGGCACACCAGCAGCGGGCCTCAGTTCCTCAGCCTCTCGTCCACTCACACGGGGGCTCCGGGGACACTCACTGTTTTCTTCTCGCCTCCGCCACCACCGCTTACAGGCGCCCTCGGATCCCGGGCACCACACCCGTGGGAGCCCCACGGAGTTCACTGGTTAGGGGTCCAGGCGAGCATGGCAGCGCCAGGCCAGGCAGACCGGGCAGGACCTCGCCCCGGGGTCCACAGCGCCGCCGCTCCCTCTGCTTCACAGCCCAGGCCTCCTTCACGCACCAGTACAAGCAGCCGGGGACCCCCGACCGGGAGTCGCCAAAATTGAGGCCCCGGCTGCACACGCCGGGACCAGGCCTCAGGCTGCCGTTGCTGCTATCTCCACCGCAGTAGGTCCGGGAGCTCAAATCTCCGCACCGGAAGGCAACCCCCGCCGATCGCCACCACAGCAGCAATTATAGGCTATAGTGAGGGTCCGGGGGCCAGGATAAATTGTCGGATTAGGATCGGGCTGGTGGGAGCTCTAGCAGGCTGCGTCCACCATCTTCGCCCGCGACGTCACGCCCCCGATTCTCTTCCTTTTAATATTGGAGGGGATTATAGGCATTTTATAGCTGAAATTGTGGGGATAAATTCATGGGTTGAGAAGTAAGGAGAGCGGTATCAATATTGAAATTAGATTTAAAGAAGAGTGACTAGATCATCTCTAGATAAAAAGGCTAACCCAATTATAATTTTAAAAAGGCAAAGATTCTTACTGTGGACAAAAGATATAAAAGACACACTCTGCTCGTGGCTTTTGGAATGTAAGAGAGAGATGCTCATTGGGAATGCTCTGTGGAGGAGACAGCATGGACAAAAGGCTGGAAGTAGGCCCTCTCCATTGGCTCTGTATTGGAAGAGGCAAACAACCAACACAAACAAAGTGTGTTGATATGTATATGTGAGTAGGTGTATGAGTAAGTGAGTGGGGTATGTGAGTGGCTGTGTGTGTGAGCAAGTGGGTGTTTGAGTGGCTCTGTGGATGAGCAAGTGGGTGCGTAAGTGGTTGTATGGGTAGGTCAGTGGGTGTATGAGAGGTTGTGTGGGGGGTGAGTGGGTGTGTGAGTTGGTCTGTGGATGATGTCATCAGTGATATTACTAGTGATGTCATTTGAGATGTCTCCAGTGATGTCACTGGCCATGTCATGAATGATGCAATATGTGAGGTCATAAGCAGTGCATTGCGGGGGCGTAAGTTATAGTTAGGTCAGCTAACTATAACTGATGAATTTCGCTTGTTTTATACGCGTGAAATTTGAGCCTAACCATAACGTCCCTGTAACCTGTGATTTATTCAGTGAATTTCTAAGGTTTTTTAATTCTCTTTCCAAGCCATAATCTCCCTGTAATCTATATACATAGATACACACACACATGTAATATGTGTGCAGGGGCTCTCAGATTTTCTCTAAGGAGTTCTTGGATGGAGTTGTAGAATGCAGGGATGCTGAGTACCAATGTAACCAAGGCTTGGTTTCACCTTATTCCACTTCCTTCCACCATCCTACTCTTCTTGTCACTTATTTCGCTCTCTCCCTCATCTCTTTGTCAGTGCTTCCCTATGACTCTATTCCCATCATTTTCTGCCTTTATCTCTCTTGCGCTTGTCAAACTCTCATGTTACAAAATAAGCCCTTGGTGTCCAAAAATTAGTGCTGTGTCAACCACTACCAAAGACCCGCACACATTGTTGATGTTGTGATAAAGTGACGTGTTTGGTGAGGAAAAATGAAGTGAGCTACAGACATGGGTGAAACAGAGTCAAAAGGCAGAGGTTTGCTGAAAGAGGCAGAAACAGAAATGAACAGTGCATACACTTTGAGTTGTTACATAGTGCATTCCACTGCATTTTCTGCCATTTTGTAGCACATTACCTATTCCACCCATTTTTTTCTAAGAAAGAGGAATAGTTGGGTTGGTACTGTCCAGAAGGAAGCTTCTAGGTTATATCTATGCCCACTGGAATTATTTGATTGTGCGGCTGTGCCATTTTGTGCATATAGACTTGCTGCATTTGCCACATAATCCATCATCTGCTGTATATTCTGCAGATTTTAACAAAAAAATAATTCTAGCTCAAACGGTTAAATAGTTACCTAAAGTACAGGGACAAGTGTTGCCAAGCAGTAGGAGGTCCTTTCTAATGCTTGACTGCTCACTTTTCTGTTGCTTATTTCTATATTTGTGTGTTAAACTGGTACTAACGAGGTGCAAGAAATGCCCAGACACTGCTAACAGGTGTAAAAGTGACAGAATAATAAAGTAATAATATCATACAATTTGGCGCATTACGCCTCACAATTTTCCTTTTCTTGCCACATTTGCCACATAATCCATTATCTGCTGCATTGGCTGCAGATTATAACAAAAAATAGTTGTATCTATTTCAATAGGTTCAAATATTGCCTGAAATGCAGCGACACATGTTGCCACGCAGTAGAAGGCCCTTTGCAGTGCTTTACTGTTCACATTTCTGTTGCTTATTTCTATATTTGCGCGTTAAACTAGTACTAAACACAGATACTGTTAACATGTGTAAAACATTTACAAAATAATGAAGTAATACTACCATAAAATTTGCAGTATTACACCGCATAATTTTCCTTTTCTTGCTGTATAATTTACTCAACCATGCCACATAATTGTGCATCCACTGCAACATAATTCCAGTGGCCCTGGTTATATCAATATACCGCAGCAGACAGCATATTAATTAATGACTGTCACTACAGGCGTATACATTTTCAGTTTCACTACTTTTGTTTGAAACGGATATTTTTTTTTGAAGGAAGGCGTACATTATCAAACATTTGATCTCTTTGAAAACTAGTAACACTTTCTGTGGGGCCTTCCTTTGCCTGAGTAATTTTAAAGCTGCACTTCACTAAGGCCCAGGAAACTCACTGTCAAGGGTATCTGCTGACAAAGCTTCTCAATTAAGTGCCAAATCTGCAAGAGATACAAAAGGGGGTGGTGATGGACGGAGCATCCGAACCAATCAAACACTCACACCCAGTCAACAGATCAGGGTTTAATCCATCACCGTTCTTTAGCCCACTCTGCCACCCCAGTTCAGACATGGCCATATGCAAATCAGTCTGACCCTGTGCCTCATGGGAACAGTCCAGCCTGAACTGCCATGCCATGCCTTCCCTGGACCGGACACAAGCTTCCTAGGACCGGTTTCTGGCATTCCAGCCGTGTTCAGCCAGGCTTGCTTGAAGCCAGTGGCAAAGTGAGCAAGAGACTCACGTCTGAGCATAACCTGCCAACTTATGGCGAACAAAGCGGTACAAAAGGGGCTGGTGAGTGATGGAGCATCCGAACCAATCAAACACTCACACCCAGTCAACAGATCTGGGTTTAATCCATCACCGTTCTTTAGCCCACTCTGCCACCCCAGTTCAGACATGGCCATATGCAAATCAGGCTGACCCTGTGCCTCATGGGAACAGTCCAGCCCGAACTTCGAAGCCATGCCTTCCCTGGACCGGAAACAAGCTTTCTAGGACCGGTTTCTGGCATTCCAGCCGTCTTCAGCCAGGCTTGCTTGAATCCAGTGGCAAAGTGAGCAAGGGACACACGTCTGAGCATACCCTGCCAATTTATGGCGAACAAAGCGGCACAAAAGGGGGTGGTGATGGACGGAGCATCCTAACCAATCAAACACTCACACCCAGTCAACAGACCTGGGTTTAATCCATCACCGGCAAAAAGTTGGGACCCCCTCTATTATATTTTTAGCCAGGGAAGAGAGAGGACAAAATTAACATTAACACGAGAAGTTCCCCTCTGGCCTTATGCTTTTATATTCGACATTGTTCTAAATGCATTACAAAGTGAAGAAAACTATCTAATCAACACAGATAACGTAGTTTTATATCGTTTTCATTATTTTCTTTATTTTTTTATAAATACATTCTTTTCCTTTTTTTGGGTTAAGTACTTTCACTATATCAAAAGTTATTTCACAATTTTTATAAACATTAAAAAAATACAATACATTATTCAAATATTTAAGAACAGACAAATCATTTAGGTGAACCCTGATAACCACACATCGCCAACAATCACTCTCTATTCATACATCCCACAAAACATACTACACTAAACATCCAATTTCTGCGATAGAGGTAGTCCAGATGATGCCAGTGACTTAAAACACCAGGACAACGCGTTTCGGTGGGCTAGTACCATCTTCCTCAGGACCAACAGAATTTATCTTCCTACACTCGTGGATACAGGGTATCTGTAATAACAAATATATATACGTGTATCTGTGTCTGTTAACTGTACATAAAGAGCAACAGATTTGAGAAACAATTAATTAATTCAAAGATTACTTTCGACTGACCAGAGACAACAGTGTGCAACCAACTAACTATCAACCGAGGGCGTTGCGTTAATAGATGTATTCTTAGTCAAAATGAATTTTTGGCACATACTGAAGAAATTTATGAATTATTTGATAGCAGAATTGGAACATGTCACAACTTCAGATGATATACCGAGTTTCAAAATTCAGAAAAGTTTATACACGGTATAATTACATTTTTCAGAAGATGGTTACAAAAACAGTGCATCGGGAGCATTTCCTAGTGTTTCATAGGAATTTGAAATGGTAAATAGAAGGAGCTTTTCTACTTTTTATGTCAGACCATGCACAAAATGCAAGCGTAGTTTGAAGACACTTGAGCCAGTAAGTGCAAATTGTTAAATGTGCCCTAAAGGGAGAGTACGCATAAATAAAAAATGTCTGTTAGCTATGGTCGACATTTCAATTTTTACGATAAAGTGGAAGTAGTTAAAGCATTACCTTATACATCAAGGGCACTGCACAAATTATGGGGTTCAGTTTTTTTTTTAAAAAGGTTTTCCTAATCTTCCTAGTATACGAAACAATCCTCAAATCCTAAAAGCAAATAGAATTACATGCATGATTGTATGTGTCCATAAATTTACGCCAATTTGTAAATTATATTGGCACTGACACATATAAGCTTTGTTTTTCCATACTAACCTTATCATTGCAAATGAGAGCATCCGGTACTGAATGACATAACTTTTTTAGGAGTCTTCTCAAGTTTACACGGGCAATATGGCTTCCTCAGGTAATATCTTTGGTTATGGCTGTAATATTTAAATATATCGATCATTGGAGTACAATTTCCTACTAAAGTTGGACCTAATTTGAGTGAAACAGCCACACTAACCTTTTAGTAGTTGAAGGTCACTCCCCGTAAGATTTTCTTTCCATATATTATTCGTATAGTTGTTTTACTGAAAAATAAGATTTGTAGATAATCTAACTATAAAACTGATATATAGCGAATCCACCTTAAAACAAAGGTTATTTCATTTCCCATTACAATTGCATCTCTTATATTTATACAGTTTCCAATGTACCGAGGTCCCTAGTCGACAACAGCCCTATTACGTCTCGTCATAATTCTTAACGTTATGGTGCTTAAACACGACCAAAGTTCCCAGTCCCACATTTCCATGTACGGTGCGGATAATCATAACCCTCCACTCAAGGCAATGTTTTTTCTTAAGGTTAAAATCGATCCAAGAAAATATTTTCGAGCGTCTCCAAGTGAAGTCTAACCTTCGGTTCTGAAAATGCCTAAGGCTCAGCTAGGTCTAACGGTGTTGAATCTTGACATCGTGCTTCTAATCAAAGTTATATATAGTCCAGCCGCATATACCAATATCGTTTCATCATACTGAGCGTACATAGCTCTTAGCATAATTGTCAGAACGAGAGGTCCTGGAAGAGTACTTACTTTTAATTCGCCCAATGCTGTTTTATCCGAGTCGCCATGCTCCAAGCCGTTCAGTAACACCGAAGGATGTATTATCTCGATGTTACTTCTTTTAAAGGCAGCTAATGACCGAAAAACTGCACTGAGTGCTGATGTAACCCGGAAGTAAAATACATTATTGACTAGACCATCCTATTTTCCTACAACGTGGACGCCATTTGTAAAGGGTGTTTTAATAAGGTTTATGCTGAATCTTCCAATCGGGTACGTTAGGTACTGGACAAATTTATATAGCGCATGTATATATATTAGCACCACACAAAATATCGATATGACCCGAGAGTAACCACACATAGAGTACGTTAATTACTGATAGGTTAATGTACCGAATCTATGTATGTAAAAAGATCATACAGAGTCCTAGTTTGACCCGGAAGAATAAAGTATTGCCGACTTAAAACGTCGTCTTTACATAGATTACGGGCACCATTTATAAAACGAATTTAGCTTGATCTATTCTAAAACTGCCGTAGAAATGGGATTAATACTACCTAGCGTGTATATGGTAACTACGCGTATTAAATTGAATTGAATGGCTATTAATTTGCATTTATTGTACAGATGTTAAAGACTTAAAGACAAGATGTATTATGTACTGAATGGCACGTATATTAAGAATACATGCATGTCAACATCATAGTTCTATATTGGCTTATAATAGTTGTTATGATATCTAGATATTGATTCCATAATCAGATTATAAAAATACGTGCAGAGTTGTTGTACCTATAATATATATAAAACAGTAATCCACACTGGTTGATCCTTTCCACCTATGTATTTTTAGTGACATACCAAGCTATGCTTTCATTCAGGCCTTTATGAACACTGTCAAACTGGAAAATCCAGAAACACTCTCTTTTTTTCCGAATATTTGTCATAATTTGCCCTAATCTGTGTTGTACTTTTTCTATAATGCACGGTTTAAGATCATCTTCATTATGGTTGCAGTCAATACAGTGCTGGACCAAGGGTGCTCTTATTCTCTTCGTTCTTACGGCAGAATTATGCTTGCTGAATCTCATCTGAAATTCACGTCCTGTCTCACCAATGCAGGCTTGCTTGAATCCAGTGGCAAAGTGAGCAGGGGACTCACGTCTGAGCATACCCTGCCAACTTATGGCAAACAAAGCGGTACAAAAGGGGGTGGTGATGGACGGAGCATCCGAACCAATCAAACACGCACACCCAGTCAACAGATCTGGGTTTAATCCATCACCGTTCTTTAGCCCACTCTGCCACCCCAGTTCAGACATGGCCATATGCAAATCTGTCTGACCCTGTGCCTCATGGGAACAGTCCAGCCCAAACTGCCAAGCCATGCCTTCCCTGGACCAGTTTCTGGCATTCCAGCCGTCTTCAGCCAGGCTTGCTTGAATCCAGTGGCAAAGTGAGCAAGGGACTCACGTCTGAGCATACCCTGCCAACTTATTCCATCCCAACTCTTTTTTGGAGTGTTTAGATTATTTTTAATAAATGTTTTTTCAGGATTTTCAAGTAGTTGGGGTTTTACTGATTTCCCACCCAAACTATCTCTACCTAGTTCTTCATAGGATTTTTCTATGATTCTGGCAAGTTCAAAAGGTTGTTCTGCTATATCTGTTTCTCTCCATTTCTGGCGGATCGCCACAGATGCTGCTTCTCCTTTTATGTTGGCTAATAATATAGCCGAGACCTGCTTGAAGTCTTTTAGTAATTTCATACCCAGAGTTAAAGCAGGTTCTGGACCGTATTCATTTTGAATCTGTCTTAGCACATCTGGTATTACTCCATGGACGGATCACCATGTGTTTTTGTGTATATCGAAGCAAAGACTGTGCCCCAAGTGTCACAGTCCTCCACATGTGGTGCGATCCCCATCGGAAGACAGATAGTCAGAATTCTGTGTTTCTCAGTAGGCGTAGTATCAGGAAATACTGCCTCTATTTGAGTGATTTTTTGTGCTAACCAGAATGGAATTTGTTCCCGTTTTGCAGGTATTTTGCCAATGGCTGATTGTATATTTTGTGGTGTGATTTTATTTGTGTTCCCCTAGTGAGGGATGGTCTGTGGAATTATTATTGCCGGTTGGACTGTTGAAGTCCGCATGACATATTGGACCAATTGTCTATGTATTTTAATCAGTAGTTTTAGCTGAGCTAAAAGTTACTGGTCTGACATTTTTTCAATGTCGGGATGTGGTGTGTAGCTGGCTAGAACCGGCCACGTGGCTCCTGGTCTACCTAGAGGACCGAGCCTGCTGATGTGATTTTGATGTTTTAGGGCGCCATTAAACCAGAGCAGGTGCTCTTGGTAAGTTAGTGGGATTTCAACGTCCTCGAAAGGAGCGTATTCATCCGGAGGTTCCCCTATTTTGTAATAGTGGAATTCGTGTGTCACAGCGTGTGCTGCTGGAAAATTTATCCATGAATAGAATACCTCTGTCTGCCGATATTCATGGGCCTCTACCACGAATATTACTGTACCACCTCGTGATGATACACCATTTTCTATAAGTTTTTTAGTTATAGTTCTTCTTACATTTACCGGAATGATTATAGCATTCGGGTTTTCATCTCGGAGACTTGTGTCATCCGCTAGGAGCTGAGCTGCTATTCTAGCTCTCTCTGTTTCGTCTTCACTTTCCGTCATTTTTACTAACAGAAAGTTTTTGTTGCGGATCAAGTTTCAAGGGAAACAAAGATTAGGTGCACAATATTTTGGAACACTGTATCCTTCAACGTTGACTAAACCAAAAACTATACATAGGAATCTCTTCCTACTAAGTTCCAGCGGATTTTAACCTTTTACCCACTCCAGACGTCTTTTGGAGTTTTTACGGGAAAAAGGCGTCTGTGTGAAAAAGCACGACTGAGTTACTCTAATGTCTTGCGTTAGATTATCGCCTTACCAAACGTTGGGCGCCATGTAGTGTAGTTCCTATATTCCCAATAGGCTCTGCGCATTGGAATAATATAAACAGCAGTGTAGACGTAGGACTGAGGTCAACTAGGTTTCTACTGACTATATTAGACTTAATTAGTTTTGCCAGCTAGCTCAGAGGTCACTAGAAACTTTCTCGAGTAAACAAGGAGGAGTTTAACCTCCCTGGATAGACAAGAAGGGATTAGCTTCTGACAACCATATAACATGACATCTTTGCTCCCTCAGAATAAAGAGTGTATCTCTAGAGTTGTGTGAAAACAATAGACAACTATTTCACTCAGTCAATCGTGCGTACTTAGTTTCACCAGAGTGCAGAGAAATAGACAGACGGGCGTTTTCAATAAAAGGTGTTATTTATTGAGCAGTCTTCTTTCTCATGCAAGAGAAATGAGTTGCCACAATTGCAATACTTATCATAAAGTAAAGTGCGTACAGTAAAAGGAGTATTATGAAATAATGCTGTAAAAGCTTTGATATGGTTTCTTAGCCATATGATACTTTAAAATGGATAAAATATATACATACATAAAAACATTGACTAACGTACTCAACTGGTGCTTCTAATCTACGCCTACCCCGGTGTACCTGACCTAAGCCTAATACGTGGGAAGGAGTAAGTAAGTTGCAGTTTAAGTTAAGTTGGTTTTGCCAAGGATCTGAATCAAGAATTCTCTCAAGGGTTTAGTCAGCTCCGTACCTTGGTTCTTAGAATGTAGGAGGTCTTGTATCTCTCTCTCAGGACTCGATATCCCAGCAACCCGCAAGGGTGGCTGGAAACACCGGAGCTGGATTTTCTCGGCTGGAGAAAAAGACAGCGTCTTCCTCAGTGCGTCAAAGGGGAGGGGCGGCTTCCTTCGGCTCCTCGCATCACCTTGGCTTCCGGGCAAGTAGATAGCCGCTCTGCTCCAAACCACCGTGTGTTTGCTTAAGGCAACGTTGGTATATTTATACCTGAAAGGTGCCGGGTTTGACGTAAGGTTGGACATAAGACGTCACCAAGAACTAACAGTTCTTTCTGACTCTAGGAGTTCTTGCGCAAATCAAAACAAGAGCAGGGGGATTTCCCGGGCTGCTGGAGGCTTGGTTTGTTTAAAGAACGCGTTGTACTTTCTATGAGTCTAGAGGAGTAGCCATGCCGTATTTGGACTGCATGGGCTATTACTAAATATGGATATGATTCTTATGCCTTTATAAGGATATTATTTATTATAGCCATATAAGGGCATACATCGCGAATATCGAATTAGGGTCCTAGATAGAAACACAACAGAGCACACATCACATGCTGTGTCTGCTGGGGTTGGCCCGTTACATTCTATATATGACAATGGTCCTCAATAATCAGTGCTGGGTTGGGAATGGGTTGCTGCGGCCTCTCGAGTTCAGAGCAGCAGAGGAGTCCCGAACAATGAATGGGGAAAAAACAGCCCACATCAAGCCTCGGGCACTAGGCCTTGAGTACCAGCCGAATGCTGCCTTCCCAATCCGACCCTGGATGCTGGTGTTATGTGAGATGCTAGCGTAAGCGTGCATAATTCAAAGATTTAAGCCCCCACTTGAGATCACTCCCCAAAATGTACAACGCTTCACTGCTCCCCAACTAGGTCCATGCTATATAAATATCAACATATACATGTTTTCATATAGTGCAGAGTTAGTTTGCTTATCTCACTCTGTGAATGTCCTGAACTTTAAGGCTCCTGGTAAACCCCCATCATTTTGACAGAGAGAAGCTCCCCACAATTTGCTTGATGCCAGTGGATGCTTCACACCTTTAGTAGGGTCTATGTAAGTCTACTTCTCTATGACTGTGAAAGCACTTCCCTGTACCCATTGTGAGATGTCCTACCCTTGCCCCTCCCTAGATCTTCTTCTGAACTGGAAGCATTTGTTTGCAATCCAACTTATGTTGCTGTTAGTAAGAGAAGACCCCAACAAGGCTTCAGTGCTTTCTTTTCTGTGTGTCAGACATGCACGCCAGGCCCAGGACTTGCTTAATACCAACTATCTTCCAGACATCTGATGTCCCCATGGTCTGGTGGAAACTCTCGAATATCCAGCACGGCTTAGTGCCTTAAGGAAAAGCATGACAAAGACAATATGTCTGGCTGTAACAAACAAATGGCAGACAGGGAACCCAATGTCGCACCACCTGGAGAAATCACTGGTATTAATGCACCCATATTGCCCACCTCTAATGGCCAGTTGCTCATCGAGCAAAATTCTCTAATTTTGTCCACAAAAAAGGAGAGGTAATGAGCACAATTTTTTGTGTAAGTAGTCAACTTCAAATTATAACTCATAGGTCCTTGATGTAAGTGTAGCGTATTTTTTGTTGAGATTCTTCAACAATGTTACAAAAAGTGCAGACAAGGCGTTTCACCATAAAAAAGACTTTCTGAAGGCAATATCATCAATCCAGCTGTTTTCCTATATATCGTATGGTGTATACCAACAAAGGTCCAATAACTTTACATGCACTTCCTCTCAAAGGATCTATTCCGCAATCTAGTCAGTCTAATTTGCATTTGTTGCACGAAAATTGGGGAGTCAAATGGCGCAGTAAACCGCAGTCCTGCAGTCGATTTCCAGAGTTGTGTACAGTATCAGCTGTTTACATGTCCTCCAGTGTCATTATCGAAACAGACAAATGCTAGACGAAACAGTGGATTGCTCAGTTATAATTTGAAGTTGACTACTTACGCAACAAATTGTGTTCTTTGCCTCTCTTGTTTTTGTTCATGGTCTTACTTTTAATATGTTTAGGCATAAAAATGCATGCATTCCCAAAGTCTCTTTGCATGTGTTAGCATATTAAAGCCAGACCTGTTGACTTTACCAATGTGTGCTTATCTCTCCACCCCATTGCGTGAAGTGGCAGCCTCACCATCGCGGCTTGCAGTATTAAGCTCTCCTCTCTGAATTCCGGGTCTAGTTATGCCCCTGGTACCCACCCAGAATACACATTATTTGTTATCATGGCCTACCTCTTGTTGACGAGGTAAAAAAAAATACCACCTCAAATTCAGCTAACTTTTTTTTTATAAGTATCAAAACAGCTTCAAACATATTAAACTGGGGGGTAAAGGGCAAAGCCGGGTGACGCTATGCGATGTGTGTCCCGCTGAAGGGGCATAGAGTTCAGGGTCCCTCCCTGGCTAGACAAGACCCTTCTAGAGAAACGAGTAAGTCCGCTCTGGGTCGTTGGTGGCACAATCCACTGATGTTTCTATGCTCCATATTAGAACGCTTCCTACTGCAGAGAAAGGTGGCTTTTAAATATTAATACTGACGTGATTTTCATGGACTTCCACTTCACACAGGCAAATATTGAACAAATCATTTAAAAAATAAATGTGCAATAAAGCAAAGGTCATTCCATGGGAGAGGCGTTATGCATTTGCATGTCACTGGTTTGCTGCCGGCTTTCACCACCCACCATCCACACCCCCTGCACTTCCGCACGTCAGTCAACGCCAGGCGCCTTGATTCTCAGTACTTATGCTCAAGCGATTGTGAAGGGGTCCAGCCGCGGAGCGTTAACTTGTCCGCTCAGATGACTGCGCGCGGTTAATATAGCACGGGCCATTATTCCGCGCCTCCAAGCAGACATGCCCCGGGGAAAGGAGCGGAACCTACGCACCGCGGGCGCCTTCTGTGACAAGAAACCTTTTATGGCAAATTAGGGAATGCGGCCATCCAGAAAAAAGCCCGGCGTCATAATGGCATTTTATTACTCTGCAGGTGAATAATAATAAAAACAGGGCACAAAAGCACTGGCCAGTGACTTTAGTAGCAAAACGATTTTAATGAGTATTTCTGAATATTCCGACTTGGAAGAATAGTCTTGGTTCTGGCTACTTTGTGCGTGCGCTTCCTTAGCCTACGACCCTCAGCAGATGAAATCAGGCCTTGTTGTACTTGTCAGGCTCTGCTTATAATGGTACTAGATAGACTAACGGCCTCCAGGCCTGGGCCTGAGGACTACGGAAGTGACGTCATTCGCCCTTCCATCCCTGGGTTGTCCCAGGCCGGTTTTGAGCAGTATTTTAATGTCGCAGCTGGTACAAATATTAGGAAATCAGCTGAAACGAGTATTTTTTCCCTTGCCCTACGTACTTTGATAAGTAAATATGAGTAGAAAGTACACTAAAGTATGTTCTACAGTTGCCTTAATGATCCCTGACCGATAATTAAAGTAAACAAAAACAGAAAGCTCATGTTAAAAATGAAAACAAACTATTTGATACTATAAAGTTCCATACGAAGTTCTGTGCAGAATGTAACAACGTGAAGAAATGGCTGCCATCTTTCTATAGGAAAGTTGGCAACCCTAGCTCCTGATGACATCACAGTTTGATTCCCTGGTCCCACTAGTAGCCTGTCAGCAGCCTCAGATTGGTCGCTGAAGGACTAAGAGAGGCGTAGGGTTGGATACTGCAGAAAGTAAACAGGGCTCTGCATCACTTTGTACCCCTCGAGGAACTAAGGGACAGTGCATCAGCTGACACCCCTGGCTACACACATGTCCATGCTTTCAAGGGCGCCATAGCCTACGGTCAAGGCGGCTTTAGCGCTGGTAGCGCCCAGTGCGACAATCACTTTTGACGCCCCCACGTCCCATGACCGTCTCCTCTGATTCTCTCCCTACCACCTGCAGAAGTACCCCTCATCTCTCCTATCATAAGATATTGCTAAACACAGCGCCCCCCCTTAGGTCAGCAACCATTGCTGCTGCACCACTCGCACTGGCCTAAACCCGGCCCTGCCTACGGTGGACCATCTCAACCAGAGGATGAATGCGTGTTTGTGCTACTACAAATACAGTTTGGAAAAGTGACTTGTTTCATATCACCATACTGTGGATGAAAGAGAATGGTTCCTAGACAATATGTGCACCATTTAATATTTGTAATCAAGTTTTCTAATTAGCCTTACCTTTACATCTGTCATTTCCTATATGGAAAAATATACATTTTAAGATAAAGGGGAAAAAGCACAGGAACAATTGGAACCATTTTGCAGAAACATAAATATTGATTGTACAAGAGAATACTGAGGTGTTTTTAATTTCCTGTACTACTTAGAATATGTCTAACTGGAGAGTGAAAGCATAGCAAGGAGAGAAAACCTTTTTTTTGTGAACAGTGTGTGCCAACCTCAAGTTTCACTGAAGAGTTCCTATCCAAGTATAGGGTCTCCACCATCCCATCAACACCTTGCGTGATCGCCTGGCTCCCACAGCCAACATAGCTCCGCATGACTGCGGAAAGGTTTCTATGCCAGGCTCTTCGTTATAAATTCCAACAACTTGAGCAGTTCAAAACCCCGTTGTGTGACAAAATATCGTGTAAATAAATATCACAATACGGTAATCTTGCTTCAAAAATATCACATTTACATACTTTGTATGGTGGTGCAGGATTCTGTCCACCAAAAAGGCAAGTACACACACACATGCACACACACACACATACACACACACACACACACAGATGCGTACATATATATTTATATTATATACAAAGATACTATTGTATATAACATAATATCATTAAAAAGAAATGTAATGCATATTTTCTATTTATTAATGTAAAATTGTATTCACTTTTAAACAAAAAACAATATTTAAACAATTGCAAAAGACATTAAATTATCAATAATATTACAAATATTAAGATTAACACACACACACATATATATATATATATGTGTGTAACAAAAGCATATATGAAATATAATTTTAACAAATTAAACAAAAACAACAAAACAAAAACATACAAATTATTTAGTTTTAAATACTAACAATCCAAACTAAACAATAGTAGAGAAAGTGATGGACTTTGAAAGAGTCAGAGTTACTAAAGCAAGTCCCATATAAGCAACAGTAGGGAAAGAGGTGGACTTTCTGAGGGGGCACAACATTACTACTTGTAAAAATATTATAAGTGGAAAAGA
This sequence comes from Lissotriton helveticus, assembly GCF_964261635.1. Classification (NCBI taxonomy): domain Eukaryota; kingdom Metazoa; phylum Chordata; class Amphibia; order Caudata; family Salamandridae; genus Lissotriton; species Lissotriton helveticus. Next base: position 204,398,926 of record NC_136059.1, read on the forward strand.
GGACGTCTCACTTCCCTTCAGAACATACAGATATAAAGGAAGTGTGAAAATAAAGTAGCGTGCTATGAGTAATTCAACATAGTTGCTTCATCAAGGCCAATGAGGCCATGGTGTAGAAACAGAAACAATGTATATACATGCTGATATGCATGTGACTGTGTAGAGAAAGGAGTAACAAAAAGCAAAGTTGACCGCCCTTTATTTAGGTAAGGCTAAAGTCTTTTTAAGTGGACGGAAGGTGTTAACATTCATTGTCACCGAGTCTGTTCCGTAGCCAAGGATGCTGAGCAGGGATTTTTGCCCTCATTACAATGTGATTTGATGAAAGAATGAAAGAAGGCAAAGCGTGAACATTTTGTGCTTTATACTTGTGCCTGATTTTAAGCCTAGCAAAATATTACATGGCACAGTCCAGCCCAGGGCCCCCAATTTCTCCATAATTTTGCTGGACCATCTATATAGTCTGGAAACTTAAAGACAGAAGAGCCGTCGTAGGAGAGCCCTTTGCATTCTCAGACCACCCAAAGCACACTGTTACAGTCCCTCTAGCTCAACAGGTTAGCAATGTTGGGTGCTGCTCTTAGGTCACTCCGGTGGGTTCAATGAGTGACACTCTCTCTCCCCTATGACTATGGGTGAGATTTATTAAATACTCCATTGGTATGTCCTCAACATGGTTGTGTGTCAGTCTATTGTGCTACAGAATTATTGGAGCCAAAATATTGACTATTTCTTGAATGTTTAATATTGTTAAGGTAAGTATATGTACCAAGGGACAGATTTACTATTCTTAAATCCACATAAAAGGTACGTATATTTGGATTTAGGAAAAGTACATCTATAATTGGTTGTGTATATTCACCTACAGGTCTTAAGGGCACAATATTGATAGATTAAGAATGGTGCAAGCATTCATCGGCTTCCTGTGCGCTGAAATCCTTCCATTGCGATATGTTCCCAGCTTCTCTTCCCTAACCGTTTCTTCATGGTCACCATTTTTTTCACTTGAGTCAGATGAGGTCTGGATACAGGAGAAGGAAGTGTGTTGTGGTTGTGGTGGAGAATGACAAGAGTTCTTGTCATTTCTGCAGAACTACCCCTGGAAAACATAATCAAGAGGTCAAGTGGCAAATCTTTATGTGGACCACAATGCCTCTGTTATGGTAGAAATCTTATCAAGCACAAGCACCCACGACGATGGTTCTTGTTGTTACTCTCCTTCGGGAAATAATTGAGGCATCCAAGTTTTTTTGCAGCTCATCCCAGTTGGATGTCCTAAATGGAAACACACATTGAACGTAGCACATGTGTTGTAGTTTGAGGGCACAGTCTTCATACAAGAGTCTAGAGCAGAGATACTCAAAGTATAGCCTGGGGGCTGCTTGCAGCCCTTATATCCTTTATGTGGGGCCAGTCTCGTGGTGGGGCAGTGGAGCAGGGCGGGGCAGGGGGAAAGTCGACAGATGATGGTATAGGTTTTATTTATTTAATTTCACCTATTCCGTCGTCTGTTGACTTCCCTTATCCCCCACCCCCCGCATTGCCCCACTGTGCTTACCGGCGCCGGCCGCCGCTGTTTGGGGCACCCCTGATGAACAGCAGCAGGAGCCGCTGTTTACTTGCTGAGCACTAATATTCACAAAAAATATTAAATAAACAGGCAAGCATTTATTCGTAGGTTAAATGAAGTTATGAAGTAACTACAGTGGTGCCCTGCATCAATTAACTTTAGCCAACCTGCAAATACATGCTTGCCCGTTTATTTAACATTGTTTTAGAGTTCCTAACACAATCCTTGATCCACCCAGACCCCCTACTGTAACTCTGCTGGCATCAGTGCGGCCCTCGGTTACACCACAGACCATACTTTGTGGCCACTGGGCGAATGTTTGTAAGGACCCATGGCTTAGAGCCACTTAGGTAGGACGTAAGTTCTTTCTTTCATGTTAGGCCCTTACGTTACCGCAACAGCAGGTTGGTCTTTTCATGGGCTCCATCCTTACTTTAATGATAGCTCTCTCCTGGCTTCTAGTCCAGACCACACATCAACATCCCACTCCAGACCACACATCAACATTCCACCGCAGACCACACATCAACATCCCACTCCAGACCACACATCAACATCCCACCGCAAACTACACATCAACATCCCACTCCAGACCACACATCAACATCCCAGTCCAGAACACACATCAACATCCCAGTCCAGACCACATATCAACATCCCAATGTAGACCACACATCACTATTCTATTGTATCATTCACTCTCAGCATTCCAGGCATCAGCTCGCACACTGGGATAAAGACACACAGAATGCTACACGCCTCTCTGGAATGTAACGCAATTCCGCTGCGTAAAAAGTGAAACTGATTAAGATGCTGTGAAACTCAATGACAAACAACAACCCTATACAAAAGCATCTGCAAAAGCTGGAACAGAAAGGGTCTGCAGTTGAGAACAAGTTAAATAACTAGATGATGAGCTGCCAGAATTAAATAAATTGCTCCAAGATACGAAGCCAGTTTATTTGCTGAAGCCATATGCTCCTACCATTGCAAAAGCCAAAAACATCTTTTAATCAGTATTTAAATTTTTAAGGCATTAGAGCTCGGAGCGTACACCCAAACGAAGTATCTGCAAATATTTGGTGCTGTGATTTAATTATTCTGAAATGTTTGCCAGAATGAAAGAGATGCGCTTGGCGTGCTAAAGGCGCCTCTGTCAGCTTCATCCTCACCCTGGACATACCCGCGTGACGTGATTGACGGCTCCTCATCAGATGGAAGCATATGGTCCGCCTGGGGCACTGCCTGCTTTCTGCTTCATGTGAGCATGTTTCTTGACCAATAGCAACGTTTTCTATAATAGGTCGCCCTCGTGCATTAGGATCCCTTTTCTCAAAGCCAATGCAAGCAAAATAGCAAAAATACCAGAATAGCGCTTAGAAGCATGCCAGAAGCAGTTTTCGGAGCTATGAGAAAACAGAGGGGCATATTAACAAGGAACAGGGAAAATTAACGCTAAGGGCGCTTAGCGTTAATGTTTTTAACGTCTGCTATCGCTGGATAATATCGCCTGGTTATCGCGTTATTAACAACGCTAACCACCTAGGCGATAAAAAAATCCAGTGATAGCGGCATTTTGGGAGGTTATCGCTGGTAATGCAGCGATAAAACTACAAGGATAGGGATATCCTTGTTGAAAGCCCATGGTGGACTTAGCCATGTAATCCACCTCCCATTGGATTACATGGCTAAGTCTGAAAATTAGCAGACGTAAAAAAGCAGCGTTAACCGTGGTTAGCGCTGCTTCTTTTGTCTCTAACAGGGTTAGCGTGAAGCTTGATAATAGGAGAAATGTCGCTTTGCGACATTTCTGCTATTATTTTGGACTGGAACGCCCACTTTGCATCTCATTAGAGATGCAAAGAAAGCATTGTGAAAAAGGGTGCTAACATGTGATTTTGCATGTTAGCACCCTGTTGTTGATAGGGCGATATTTTTATCTCCGCTTCTTTGGCTTTTAAAGCCAAAAACGTGGAGATAAAGCCCTTGTTAATATGCCCCAGAATCTTTACATTTTCATTATAAAGGTGCGTCCGGAGCCTGAACACTATTCATGTCCTAGGCACCGAGCATACATTAGCCTTGAACCTTTGCAGTCCGACAATCCAACTCTGTGTTCTTGAAAAGTTTGCGTTATGTTGACTACTGCGTGATAGCAACTGGTCCCTGATAGGAGGAGACTGCCAAGATGTCTCAAAGGCTGAATTGTGTATTTCTGACAGCGTTGAGCCTGTGTTGACCACGCTAGGGCATATTCTCAAGAAAATGACGCAGCACGGCAAGCTATCTTGCTGCGCAGAGCTGCCTCATTTGGATAGTGCAGGGATGTGTCGTATTTATAACAATACTACAACATTTTCCTCTGTGTTGGTGCATAATTGGCTGCAAAGCGCCAACGCAGGCACCTTTACACCATGGTGCAAGGGTGTCTGTGTTGGAGGGATGGTGTTTTTTTTGCAGGAAAAGGCCCCTTCCTGCATAAAAACAATCATGGATGCCGTGTTCCTCCTTCTGTGTGTGGTGCAGAATGCAAAACACATAGAAATAGCAAAAAACAAGGAGAAATAAAGGCATTTCTCCTCGTTGCGCCACTTTAATGCCTCCCTTGTGGAGGCGTTAGAATCTGATGCATTCCCAGGTTTATGAAACTTTGTAAATCTTGGAATTCATCAGAATCCATGGGTGCTGCGTGGGATCAGCAACACCCATGGAAAGCCCCTTTCAGGCAGGGTAATGCGTGAATAGGGGCCATATTTACAAGGCCATGAAAATCCACGCAGAGCGTTTTTGCGTGGGCTTGTAAATATGGCTTAGCATTGTGCGCCACCCAAGTGTCAAAAGAAATGACGTCCCGGTGGTTCAGGGGCCTTCTAAATATACCCCATAGTTCTCTATTTTCTATGTGGAGAAAGCTTTCCATTGTGATTGTTGAAAGCATTTCAAATGCAAATTTTGACGGGGAGAAGAAATGATGCTTTTAGCAGCCATTTCAGTGCAGCAGCTAGGCAAAAGCATGTCTAGAATTGTCACCCAAAGGCAGAACATGACCTTGGACAATACACAATAGTGAACTCCTGGGTGAATAGTTGTTCCTTAGGTGACGGGGTGGCAAGGGAGAGTGATATCACAGCCTCAAAAGCCCCTGACAACAACACACATACATATCAAAATACAGAAAAAACAGAATCTAAACAGTGGAAATGGCTAGGTTTTCCTACATTTTCAAAAGCTAAGATGGTTGGTTTTAACTCTGAGAAAAGCTTGCAGAGAGTTAATTGTTTTGGGGAATGAATGAGGCAAGGGCGAGAGGTGTGGCGCCGCGGCCAGGGCGACTGACGCTGGAATCTGGGGACTACGGTTCGATCCCTGGCTCCGGCGGCAGGTCAGCCCAGCACCATGTGACTCTGGGCAATAGCTCGCTTAATCTTCCCGACGGCCCCCCAGCGCCTAGAGACCCTTACGGGTGATTGTGCGCTTTACAAATGTGGACTTTACTTTACTCTCATGATTTAAACATTTGAAGCAACAAAAGTGATTCCCTATTGGTAATATCATTAATTTACTTTGATTTATACAATGGAATGCTTGTCTGACTAAAGGTAGAACCTGGACCTTTACAGAGGACTGTGGCTATATACAATGCCTTAAAAATAGCCCATTCCCTCACGCGCAGCCAATGAGGAGACCTCTGATGGTGTTAAATGCCCTGATCAGACAGAGGAGCGAGCAGGCACTGGCATTTGCCAATACTTGCAACATGCTCCTGGACATAAACTGGTAAGTTCAAATAAAGAGGATGTAATAATGGGATTAGTTGCAAAGAAACATAGGAATCATACTTAATTCATGTACATGAAAACAACACTATAATAATAAGAGGAATGAGAGGTTTTTGAGCGGTCCAGCACGTGTCCTCCCAGATCAGAAATAATCACATTAAAATATGCTGTTCCGTGAGTCCTACTTTTTTTTTTCAATTTATTTCTATTAACATTTTTAGCAATGAAAAGCTTTCACGATACATCATTTTACTGTTAGAGTTGTTACAACAGTATAAACATGCCAATAGGAGGTATACAATAATCTGTGAATACACGGATTGGGGGCATGGATCCGCTAATGACTGATGCAGCGCGAGAGCGGTGGGGACACTTGGGGGAAAAGGAGCGTGGAACCATATGTGGGGAAAAAAGGAGATTGAGAACATAAGCCGTGAGACTGCAAGGGAGAGGGGAGGAAATACCCCCATGAGGGGAGAAAAAACTGGGGGAGAAGGGGGGGGAGGTACAGAGGCGAAGACTGAGGAGCAGGATTAGACAGGTTGTACAGGGCACATCAGCAGATAGGGCGGTGGGGGGGCAGTGGAGGGGGGGAGGAGAGACACGGGGCGGGAGCCGGAGAGGCGGAATGTGATGAAGGGAGGGGAGGCTAGGTCATGAACATACTTGTGAGGCGTTGGTGCTGTCGGGTACATGGCGGCGTGTTGAGAGGTGCTCGGAGTGTCACGTTTGTGGGCTAATAGAAACTGGTGTGATAGTGTGGCCCATTCCAAAGACATAGGGCGATTACGCTGGCCTTTTGCCTCTTCCCGCAGGGTGTCCTCCTCTGCTGCAGCCCATTTTCTCACCACTCCCACCCATGCCTCGAATGAGGGTCCGGCAGTCGCCCGCCATTGAAATGAAATGAAATGAAATGAATTTGTACTTGTAAAGCGCACTGCTGCCCCAGCAACGGATTGTGGAGATTAAGCAAGCTATTGCCCAGAGTTGCAGAGTGCGACCCATGATTAGAATAGGCACCGAGGCAAGAATTATCAGGTCCGGGGAAATTGAGCCCAAGACCCGCCAAGGAGGGAATTGAACCCTGGTCCTGTGCCAGACCTCTGCATCAGGGCCTGCTGCTCTAACCATTGAGCCACACTTCTCCACTGCATGGCTATGTTCCTTTTGGCTAAGAGCAGGGATAGAGCAGCATATCTGACTTGCACCTTGTGTGTCTTCGGCCTGCGAAAGATCCCCAAAGCAACTGCCTCTCAGGAACGCAAGTTTGTGAGACCTGAGAGTGCAAATGAGTCAAGTATGGCCGACCAGTAGGGCTGAAGGGTCGGGCAACTCCAGAACATGTGTTGGAAGTGTGCATCCGGGAAATGACATTGGGGGCATAAAAACTGAGTGTCGGGATAGAACCGCTGCAGGCACGCAGGGGACTGGTAGGCCCGGTGTAAAATGTAGTATTGTATATTTTTTAACCTTGCATTTCTCGAGACTTTCTTTGGGAATTCTAGCGCTCTGTCCCACTCCCGGTCGTGTAGTTGTCATCCAAGCTCGTCCTCCCACGTAGCCCTCAGAGTGAGCAATGGTTTGTGTGCGAGTTCCCTGATTAACTTATACAGCCAAGTAACAAGGTGACTGCCGCAACCCATGTAAAGGATGGTGTGAATTACAGGGTGCGTCGCGGGTTCCCCTACTGTTAGGTCGCTGTGTGGGCGAAAGCAGTTAATGAGTTGATGATGTGTCAGAAATTGTCCAGGGGGAGGTCGTGGTCCTCCATGAGTCGGTCGTACGGGCGAAGTGGGCCCTCTGCGAACAGTCTCCGCCTCCGTGACCTCAGAATCTGTCCATATGCGTACCATGGTGCTGGTGAAGTATGAGTCCCCTCGAGGCCATCCCACTAGTGGTAGTCGCGGGGAATAGCAAGGAGTCTTTGGCGCCATGCGGTGAATTCGCAACATAAATTGGTGGGCCACGGACACTTGCAAGGGATAGGTTCGGTGGGGTTTGGTGCCAGGGAGCAGCAGACGACAGAGTTCTGGTATGGGGATAGGACCGTGTGATGTGTGGGTCTCCCCGGAGTGCCTGCTCGCCGTCCAGTACGACAGCCACTGGAGTTGCGCCGCCAGAAAGTATGACTCGAAGGCGGGGGCACCCAGGCCCCCCTGTGTGGTGGGTAGCTGGAGTTTGGCGAGGGCTATTCTATGTCGACCATTTCCCCACACGAGTGTGCGCAGTAGCGTGTCCAACTTGCGGAAGAAACTTCTGGGTGGCACGACCGGAAGGTTGGTGAAGTATTACAATAGTCTGCGGACGATGACCATTTAAGCTAGTGCTACACAACCGATAGGGGCCAGTGGGAGGTTTTTCTAGAATGCCACTGAGGCGCGGATGCTGGCAAGAACCCTACCATGATTGCCCTCGTAAATGTCGGTGGGCGATCGATAGAGGCGTACCCCCAGATAACAAGGGGCGCCTGTGGTCCAAGAGAGGCTCTGCGTCCCGATCCGGACTTCCCGAGGATCAAGGGAATGGTGCAGGGGGTACACCACCGATTTCTCCCAATTCACTCGGAAGCCAGATGCCTCCGCGAACTCGGACAGGATCGTCCATATGGGGGTTAGGTCCTCGGCGATGTCCCGGACATACAGTAGAAGATCGTAGGCGTACATGGAGACGCAGTGGATCGTATCTGCTATGGGAATGCCACAAGCTGGGCCCTACCAGCGTAAGCGGATCGCCAATGGCTCTACAGCTAAGGCAAAGATCAGTGCCGCAGGGGGTAGCCCTGTCTGGAACCCCTCTCGACTCGCAACGGGGCCGAGATGTATCTGATCCGAGACGTTAGGTTAGTGTAGAGAAGCCGAGTGTATTGTTCAAGGGTTGGACCTATTCCCGTCAGGCGAAGAACTGCAAAGAGGTATGGCCAGGTCACTGTATCGAAAGCTTTTTCGAGATCTAGGATAATGCAGGCCGCACGGGGAAAGGCGTCACCCACCTGATCCTGAACATGAAAGATTTGTCTGATATTCTGGGATGTGTTCCTGCCGGGGACAAAACCATTTTGGTCTGGGTGTACTAGAGGGCGAAGTATCTGCTCGTATCGGGTGGCCAGAATTTTCCCCAGGAGTTTGCAGTCAGCTGAGAGAAGCGTGATGGGGCGGTAGGAGGGCAGTTGTTGCGGGTCTATGTGCCGTTTGAGAAAGGACACAATCACCGATTCCCGGAGTGAACGTGGGAGTTCCCTCCGATCGAGGGCGTCCGCGAACATGGCGGTCAACCGGGGAGTCAACAGCGTGGAGAAGGTACTGTAGTACTCGAGAGGTAGCCCATCAAGGCCTGGGGCCTTGTTCCGAGCCAGGGAGCGTATCGCACTAGAGACGTCGGCCGCTGTAATTTTCGTATCTAGGGCATCCCTGGTAGCCTCCGTGATATGGGGAAGTGGCAGTGGGTCCAGGAACTGGGAAACCGCTTCCTGCCGATAGTGTGTCTGGGCACTGTACACGACGGCATAATAGTGCCGGAACGCATCGAGTATGTCTTGTTGAGAGCGTACCAGAGTGCCCGCGGGAGTCCAGATTTCGGTAATTGGTGCCACGTCCGTGTCTTGACGCGCCAACCACGCCAGTAGTGTACCTGTTTTGTCACGCTCCCTGTGTACACGGGCAGCATAAGCTCGGAAATTGAATTTTCGCATGTCTGTTAGAGCGGTGGTTGCTTTTGATGTTGATGAGGCTATATGGGTGGTTCAGTAGTACTTATGGCAGTGGTCTTCAAACTTTTTAATGCGCCCCTCCCCAGTGAGAAAAAAATAAATCACAGAGGCTCCCCTCAATTTTTCACATTTATTCTATGAAACAGGCAATGTTTAAATATATACAGACTTATTTAAAAGTTGTAGTTAAGTTTTTACCTTTTTACAAAGGCAATCAAATACATGATTGCAAAATATACCATTCTGGTCAGGCAGGCCTTTCTAACATGTAAAAGTATCCACTGTGTGATTATTGGAAATGGGTGTGGGGGTTTTGAAGAATATTTGGAGTCAATTTCCTTTTGACACCTTCTCCCAGCCAGAATATAAAAGACAAACGTTGTTAGTGATGGCCCATTACAGAGCAGATTACTGCCACTATTAGCATAATGATTCTTTCGGCCAGAGCCTGACGCAGCCCCCCTGGGTTCACTTGAGGCCCCCCTAGAAGGGCCTGCCCCCAGGGTGAAGACTCCTGGTTTATTTTCACCTGATGGATGTATCTGAAGAGTCAATATTAAGTATAGATAGTCTTTTGGAGAGTAATAATAGATATAGATTGTGTAAGTGAGTTGCTGTTTAACTGGAGTGTTGAAGGTGGAGGAGCAAAGACTTTGGGACTAAACTCTTTCCATTTCCTTATAGGACAAACAGGCCTGACACCATTTATCTCCACATCATTGGTGGGTGCCCTAAAGGCTCTGTTTAGTTTGGTGGTGGAGCCCTAGTGATCAGTTGATCTGAACAAAGGGGAACCCTATGCCCTAAAATAATTGGAAAACACAGGTCCTAATGCCTAGAACCAATAGGAAACCCCAGAGCAGAAACCAATAACCCTAAGATTGACAACCAACAGAACTTCTAAATCTAAGATCCAATAGGATCCTTTTGACCAACAACCAACAGAAACCCTTGCCATAAGCCATAGAATCAATACAAAACCCTCAGACCAAAAACGAATGGAAACACTTACTTTAAGTCCTAAAACCAACGGGAGCCCTCAGACCACCAACCAATAGAAACATTATTCTGAAGCCCTGGTGCCAAAAGAAACCCTTTGACCAGAACCAATGGAAACACTAGCACTAAGCATTAGAACCAACAGAAGCCTTCGAGAACAACAACAAATACAAACCCTTGCCCAAAGCCCTGGACATAGGGGGCTGCTGGATTGGGAGCCCTGATTGAGATTACTCTAGACTTAGCCCAATCACTTAGCCTGCAGCTGGTGGGAAGAGTAGGGTGAACATTCATCGGTGGTCTCCTTCATCACAGAAGCAAAGCCGGTATCAGAAGCAATGCTGGTATCGGTGCCCTTTGTACGTAAAATGAGCTGGGGCGGCGGAAGCTTTGTAGTTGGCGCAGCTAAGGCCTGGAATGTTCTCCCACTACATCTTAGAAGCATGACAAATGTACTTGCATTTAGGAAGGCCTTGAAAACATGGCTCTTTTCTGCGTAATTTTGATTATACCCTCCCTCTGCTTTTAGGTCTTTGTAGGACTTTTCATAGCGCCAGGACCCCTTTGGATAACAGTGCGCTCTATAAACATCAATAACATTAACATTAACAGTATATACTTTATACTCCCGGGTAGGCTGCAGAAAAGATACAATCCACTGTCTTTTAATGCTATCACACAGTATAAAACACCTTCTCTTAACACTAAAAACACTGGTATGCAAAGTCGAACAGATTAACATAGATAACAGGTTATACAGGCTAAAAATACTTAGGGCAAACCCCTTCAAAACAATTTTTGTTTTTATCGATTGATGAATGTGAGAATGATTCAAGGTTGAATGAATGGAAAGATGAGTTGGTGCATTGATGGATGGGTACATGAATAAGCTCATGGTCGAGTTCATGAATGGAAGAGTAAGTGTATGGGTAGCTGGCTAGATGAACTGTTGAGTGCATGAATAAGTAAGGGGGCAGGAGCAGTATGTCAGGTGAAAGGAAATTGTAGGGTAGTGAATGTGGGTTAATGGGAGAATGAAAATTATCTGGAAGAGTATGACATGCTCACTAGTGTCAGGACAGATTAGCAAGTCAGGAGGATGTCTGCCAAGGCCATTATAAAACAGAACGAATTGGCATCTGATGAAAACTGAACCGTGAACAGCAGACTCCATCCCTACTTTATAAAATGCTCTTTAAGGTTAGACCATTGCATCCTACACTCCAAATATAACCCACCAGTGAAGAGTGTGAAACACAGATGGCAGTCTTGGAGTGGTTGTCTGTTCTTGCAGAAACGGTGCGCACCAAGTTCATATACATTATAAAACTATATATGTATGTATGTGTAACAACTTAAATGAAAAACTGAAAAAGAAAACGTTCTATAAATGTGAAGGAATTTGAAATTGGAGGCTAAAAAAGGTTTATATCATTAGTTTGAATACCTTGGGAGGAGCGCAAATACAACAAATAGAATCTAGTATGAATGATCAGTGGCCTTGATGAACGCACTGGTATATACTGAGAGAAACAAGGCATGATTTAGAAACAAAATACCAAAGTCATATTGTGAGAAATTGAGTTGTTGGTTGACTGGGGTGTGAGCCCTGGTCAAGCAACAGTCACAGTCCCTTGCAGGGTGAACCACAAAAAGACTCTAAATTGACCTGTGCTTAAACCTGCCTAGCTTGGCACAAAAAGCAGGCAGGCGTAATTTAGAGGCAATGTGTAAAGTAATTTTGCAGCACTCAAACAGTGATAAAGTAAAAACAAAACACAAGAAAAATCCTACAGCATTTTAGTAAAATAGAGTACATTTTTATAAATTATTTTACACCAAAAAGACAACAACCCAATCAGTAGAACTTGAGTAATTAATTTTTTTAACATTTTAGTAACAACTAGTGCCTAAAACATCAAAGCGCCAACTGTGGACCGTTCAAAGTTGAAAAATATGGCTGATCAGGATGGATCGCAGTTCGGATGCAAGGAGTGGATTGGGTCCTGCCAGCGATTACCTTCGGACTTAGGAGAGATTTTGGGAAACAAGTTCTGAGAAGGTACGGTTCTGTGGGATAAGGCCTTTAGGCGGTGTCCGAGGAGGGAGCGCCGTTGTCAGGGAGCCTTGGATCGAAGCCACGGTGAAGGTTTTCATGTTCCAACTAAGTCTCTTTTGGGAAGTCGAAAATCTCCAGTGGGATGAGGCAGAAGGCTGCATCTGAAAACAGTTCCATGGGCTAGTTTACCACTTTGGCAAAGGTCCTCTGAACAGGATTTGCTACTACGAAGAAGAATGTAGAGGGAGGAGCAGTGATGTCAGGCTGAAGGGCGATGCACCTTCGGCGTATAGATGAGCAGGTTGGTCCCGCCCTCCCCTAGGTTCCCATAGATATTTTTGCCCAAAATGTTCTAACTTCTCAGTTTTCGATTTTGACCATCTGCGGATCTTTAGCACCCCAACCAAGGGTCCAGGATTGGCAGGACACCTCTTGTCGCCTCAGGACTCACTCAAGCTGGGGACAGTTGTAGATTTGAGATGATGGGAGGCTTTTGTGTCACTGCGGCTCTGAACATGAGGTCAGCGAACTAGCCCTTGGCATATATCTGGTGGTCCTGTGTGCAAGTGAAGGCGCAGGGCTCAAACAGCAGGGCTGGCCTCTGAGGGTTCAAGGCAGGCTCCAGGCAGCAAACCAGTCCTTCAAGGTACAGTTAAGCAGTCTTGCACAGTGCACAGCAGGTCACAGCAGCAGGTAGTCATCTGAGAGTCATTCCACAGGTCCAGGAGTGAACTAATGAGGGAATCTGAGTGTCCTATTTGTATACCTATGGAAGGTGGGTGAAGCTTTTGGAAAGTCTCTTTGAAGTGCATGGAGTTTCCTAACTTCCCTGCCCTGGCTCCAAGCTGGCTGCAGTGACAATGGGGTGGTGATAAGTCCTTTGTGTGAAGGCAGAGCACAGCCTTTTCAGTTGCAAGTGGGGCTGTGCTCAGCTGTGCACCCCTCATCCTGCCAGCAGACGGCACATTCAGGCACAACTAAAACATCTACTGTGTGTATCTGGAAGGAATTTACAAAGTCTAACCATTAGTTCCACCCAGTCATGTGACCCAAAACAAGCCACTGGCGCAAAGTGGCTAATGTAATTCCACTATAAAGGGTTAACCTATCTTTTTAATTCCGTTATGTTGCACAAGACTGTTACGTGGCCCACAGTATATCTCTTCAAAGTGTGAAATCAACACCCAGGTGAATCAGTGTGATTAGCACATCTCTGTGATATTTTGTTGTGCCCTCACCCACAGGTACCACCTGTGGCCTGCTTCATTATCGGACCTAGTGTTGGTGTGCGGGCTCGACATCTTTGTAAGAAGAGCGCTTAAACTTCTGCCTAGGGACTAAGTGTGAGTTAGAATTGCCTGTCGGATCCTAATATCTTGTTTAATCAGAAGTTCCTTTAGCAAGGTCAAAAACAGTGAGATGCCATAGTGGTACAATGTAAACAAGAGGGGGCTGGCTCTAATCAGTAAGGCTGAGCCTCAACACTAGCTAACAAAACAAAAATGCCAGTACTGATATGAATAATTTGATCAGAAACAATCACCATCCACCACTAGAACAGAAATTCAAGAGTGGGAACTACTACTTAATAGTATTTTATTCAAAGTTTTTTTTAAAAGAATTATTTTCATAGTTTAATACATGATGTAAAAGTCTTTCTCAAACAAACACATGAAACATAAAAACATTGGCTATATCCTTGATCTTGCACTCAATTGTTCAGACATATCACAAGCATCCATATCACATACACACACTCAAAAGAAAAAGAAGAAGAAACAACCTTAATTCTATACACAATTGAAAGAAAGGAAGGGGGTTCAAGTAATTAAATAAATTCAAACCTAACCCGAGTTAAGGATCAAAGAATAATCCTATATTCCAGATTTAATGGAATTGTAAGAAAACCTCGCAGGTGGAACCTGCTAATTATACTGTAAACAAGAGGGGGCTGGCTCTAATCAGTAAGGCTGAGCCTCAACACTAGCTAACAAAACAAAAATGCCAGTACTGATATGAATAATTTGATCAGAAACAATCACCATCCACCACTAGAACAGAAATTCAAGAGTGGGAACTACTACTTAATAGTATTTTATTCAAAGTTTTTTTTTTAAAGAATTATTTTCATAGTTTAACACATGATGTAAAAGTCTTTCTCAAACAAACACATGAAACATAAAAACATTGGCTATATCCTTGATCTTGCACTCAATTGTTCAGACATATCACAAACATCCATATCACATACACACACTCAAAAAAAAAGAAGAAGAAACAACCGTAATTCTATACACAATTGAAAGAAAGGAAGGGGGTTGAAGTAATTAAATAAATTCAAACCTAACCCGAGTTAAGGATCAAAGAATAATCCTATATTCCAGATTTAATGGAATTGTAAGAAAACCTCGCAGGTGGAACCTGCTAATTATACTGTAAACAAGAGGGGGCTGGCTCTAATCAGTAAGGCTGAGCCTCAACACTAGCTAACAAAACAAAAATTCAAGAGTGGGAACTACTACTTAATAGTATTTTATTCAATTCCTTTCTTTCAATTGTGTATAGAATTAAGGTTGTTTCTTCTTCTTTTTCTTTTGAGTGTGTGTATGTGATATGGATGCTTGTGATATGTCTGAACAATTGAGTGCAAGATCAAGGATATAGCCAATGTTTTTATGTTTCATGTGTTTGTTTGAGAAAGACTTTTACATCATGTATTAAACTATGAAAATAATTCTTTAAAAAAAACCTTTGAATAAAATACTATTAAGTAGTAGTTCCCACTCTTGAATTTCTGTTCTAGTGGTGGATGGTGATTGTTTCTGATCAAATTATTCATATCAGTACTGGCATTTTTGTTTTGTTAGCTAATAGTGGTACAATGGCCCTAGACATCTGAGGTCGACATGTTTCAGCCATTTTAGTGCCCAGTGAGTCAGTCGGCTTCCTTCAGGACTAGAAGGTGTGATAATCCCTAATTGGTGGGGTTGCTAATTCAACCAATCTTGCATTTTCCTTGGTATGGTCTGAACTAGAAGAGAAATGAATCATCTTCAAACCACCAATCAGTATTTGTAAGGCACAACACTGTCACCCCTAGGAGTATCTGGGTGCTGTGTCTCCATTGAAGAGCCAGGTCTTGAGTCTCTTTCTGAGGTCTGCCAGCGAGGGGGCTGTACGGAGCTGGAAGGGAAGGTCATTCCAGGTCTTGGCAGCAATGTAGGAGAATGAGCGGTGGCCGCTGAAGCTGTGACAGAGGCTGGGTGTGTGTGCGAGGGCGAGTGAAGAGGAGCACAGGTGTCTAGGGGGTTGGTGGAAGTTCAGTCCATGGTTGATGTAGGCAAGTCCTAGGTCGTGGAGGGCTTTGTAGGCATGCATGAGGATCTTGAACTGACATCCTTTCTGGATAGGGAGGCTGCGGAGGTCTCTCAGGTGTGGGACAAAGTGGGTTTATTTGGGGAGGTCCAGGATGAGTCTGGCTGCAGTGTTGTATATGGTATGGAGTCTTCTGAGGAGCTGGGTGGAGATGCCGGCGTAGAGGACGCTGCCATAGTCGAGGCTGCTGGTGACGAGGGCCTCAGTGACGGTCTTTCTTGTGTTAGTAGTTGGGATCCAATGCTTACGAATTACTATCCCCCAAAATGGTAGATACCAGAAGGAAGAGAGAAGAGATGGTCAGCATATGTTTTGAACTCACTATAGCCTCTTAAGTTTATCAGTCTTACGACCCTTGTTCCATTCCTGTCCTTGGTTAAAAGCTCAACTGACTGACTGTAAGCCGTGTCTGCACGTTTAGCATACTAAACACAAGTGCTCAATTCCTTGCATGGTACACTGACGCAACAGTTCTCCTGGAGCTTGGCACTGGCACAGGGGCTGTGTGTTGTGTTGTGTGAGTGGATGAATGTTTGCAGAACATGCTAGCTCTGCTGCAGTCCTCCCATGGAGTTCAGCATCGGTCATAAGCAATGATTGGTGTGTAAATGTGTCTGAGCATCTTATAATGTATCAAAGCCTTTCCCCTTTGGTGTTAGACATTGTGCAACCTTCACAGATAAGAGAGTGGTGCATGTGCAATCTGTGATTAGAGGCATATTGTTCCCTCAACCCTGAGATCCACGCTACCCAGACAAGTGTGTCGGCGCCACCAATCTTTAGGCCTCAAAAACTTGCCACTTCCGCATTAGTCTGCTTTCTTTTTGCATCAGCAACTTGACACCATGTTAAAATTTACCACTGCTCTGGATGGAGGAACAATATTTTTTGTGCCTGCTATGTCCTCTAATACCCCAAGGTAGGAAAGGGGGAGAGGAGTTGGCCTAACGCCTAGGGCGGTCGACCTCGAATCTGGATAACCGGGTTTGAGTCTCGTCAATGACGCTGAACATACTGTGGTTCTGGGCAAATCACGTAATCTCCTCATGCCTAACAAAAATGAATGTGTCCTCATGTAAGTTTGCGCTATATAAAACTCCGTAAAAAGAAAAAAAAAGTTACATTATTTACCAGGTTGGATAATTATTTCACATACAGAATTGCTCCTCTTGAAAACAGAGAATTACCATATGGAATTTGGTGCTTTCTGCACTAAACTGTCCATGTCTCTGTATTACCGGCATCATCTCTGTGTAAATATCAGCAAGTTTGTCATGTTGAAATTTACAAACAACTCCCTTGCAATACCAGAAGAACCACTGCCCATGCTATGTCACTAGCAAGCTGGACTACTGCAACACCCTTTACGCCGGAGCAACTCACCAGAAGACTACAAACCATACAGAACTCAGCATCCAGACTCATCCTCATCCTTCCACCCAGAACACACATCTCACCACACCTCAGGGTACTTCACCGGCTCCCGATACACAGATGCACACAATTCAAACTCCTCACTCACACAGTTGAAAGTCTACACACAACACAGGCCCGTATACATGAACAATTGCATCTCTATCCACCTACCCCGCCCAGACACCTACGCTTTGCCGGACTCCTACTTGCTCATATTTCATGAATACAAAGAAACAGATCTGGAGTCAGGGCCTTCTCGTATATAATAATAATACTAATACTGAGCTTATAAAGCACCTGGTTACACTAGCCAGTGTGTCCCCGCGCTGTGCCGCTGAGGAACCCGTCCTGGCCTGTTCCTGTGAGGTGCCCACTCCTGGGCACCCCAAGGTGAAGCCAGGCGTCCTAGCAGTAGGGCCGTTGTGGAGATTAAGCAAGCTATTGCCCACAGTTGCAGAGTGGGACCCATGATTAGAGTGGGCACCGAGGCGAGAGAATTATCGGGTCCGAAGACATTGAGCCCAAGACCCTGCCACGACGGGAATTGAACCCTGGTCCGGGCCAGACCTCTGCATCAGAGTCTGCCGCTCTAACCAGTGAGCCACACTTCTCCTCTTAAAGCACGGAATAGCCATCCAATTCATATCAGAACCTACTTCTCTCTCGAGTTCTGAGAGAAACTGAAGACCTGGCTTTTGGATTAACCCACAACCTAGGCTAGACTAGACGGGAAACAGCGTTTACAGCGCATGCTTATATCGCATGCCATTACAACGCGAACCCTTACATCGCAAGTCATTACAACGACTTGTTGTAGGGGGCAGAAGGTGTTCGATTTACAATCCAACACCATCCCTGTTGTTGCACAAACTAGAGTAAGAAGAGTAAATTATACTAACCCTAAATCCAGTGCGCCCCCTACAGCAAGTCGTTGTAACGACTTGCGATGAAATGTTTCGCGTTGTAACAATGTGGTCGTTGTAACGACCGCGTTGTAATGGCATTCGATCTAAAGCAGGCGTTGTAAAGAGATATATTCAGACTAGACACGCATACCTGCTCAGCACCCGGATAACCTTGTGGGTGATAGTGCAATCTACAAATACTCCTAATATACCACAACAAGTTCACCTGGGGAAAATTGTGAGGTTTTTAATAACTGAACAATTTGTAATTCAGTTTCCAACACAAACAAGCATTTCAGCAGGGATTAGAAGTCAGCCCTAAACTTGTAATCAAGGTCTTTTTGTACAATTGGTAGGGGCATAGCTATTTTCTCAGTCAGTTTTATTACAATACACAAGAAAAAATACACAGATCTATGGAACCTCGGAGCCTCTGAAAGTCATTACAATCGTGGACTCGAATGCATTACTGAGCTCGAGATAGCTCAAGAGAGGGGCTGGCGAAATTCTGAAAGAAAGCTAAATAAAGTAAGATTGGGGCTGAGGGAGACAGGCGAATACCTATTAATTAACTTATAATCTGGACTCTTGGAATTTCACAGCAGGAAATTGACTAATTGAGCTGCAGTTGTCCAATTAATTAACAATGGCATTATCAACCATAGTGCACCAGTTAATCTTCGGAAAAGGGCTGAAGGTATTAATTGAAAAGAAGTATTACTCCATATATTACAGAGTGGGCGATAGCAACTCTGTAGTTATGATTAAGTCAGAGTTTCCACCGAAAATCTGCTTTTGTTTTGTTAATAACTTTGGCACCATTTGATGAATCTGCTCGAAACTTTCCACAAAAAAAATAATAATAATAAATCCAGTCTTGTTCAGCAGGGCAAGTTTCATGCAGACCCTTTCGGGATGGTGAATGTAGTCCAAGCTTTTTCCTTACTTTTTTTTTTCACAACATAATTTTATTGTTGACAGCCGAGACAGAAATAGTTCCTCACAGGGCACCCAAAGTATGCATACAAGATGACATATACGGATATCACAATTTTCAACAATGATATAATATTGATCATACAAAGAATATGATGGAAAAAAAACAACATATATATATATATATATATATATATATATATATATATATATATATATATATATATATATATATATATATATATATATATAAAATAACTGCGCCATATTGCCTCTGTTTGACAAGTAGAATAGTCTTAGATATAGGGGGAGTTTTTGCCACCCGTAGTCACATCCAGCATGTGCACTACGTAAATGCCAGTCCACTAGAGAGATTTTTCCTTTCTCACTCCAATAAGCATCTTTACACTCTTGTACAGAAACAAAATGCAAACGATGAAACTAGAGCTTTATTTAGAGGAGTGCCTAAATCTGTGCAATGGTTTGCCCTAAATTAGCACTACAAAAAAGAGTCAATGTGCTTAAAAATGTTTAAAAAATAGAGACACCTGAGCCGAAATGTCCTTGAGCCTGGGTTCAAAGGCAGTTTGCAGACACAAATTAAAAAAAACATAAAGGATCTTCATTGGACAAAGGTCTGCAAATTCAAATCTGAGTACACAGACAGAGAACGAACTGGGAATGCCTGGCCACAAGAGAAAGATTTGTCTTGCAGCCAGCATTCCAGGATGCAAGTCAAGGTCCCTGCATGGTGAAAAAAAAACACTGGCAAAGCCAACAGGTCTTACCTTTGTGCTCTATTGGATTTGTGAATGGTTTTTAGCCATGCTATACTCCATCCATGAGGCAGCATGGGTAAATAAAAAAGCCTGCCTATTTTCTGTTTATTTGATGATTCGAATTTGGAATTAAAAGAAAAATAACTGTGGGGAGCGGAAGCAACATGGGTGTGAGTGGTGGTAAGCAGCACAGGGGGTACAAGCAACATGGGGGCAGTGGTGTGGGGAAGCAATACCAAGCGCAAATATTGGGGAAGCAACACAGAGGGTGCAGGTTAGGGGAAGCTGGTTAGGGGAAGCAACTCAGAGGGGTGAGAGGAGAAGCAACAGATGAGAAAAAGAAAGGTGTGGGGGAAGCAACACCGAGGGAGGGGAGGGGAGGAGAAGCAATGGGCGAGAGGGCAACATAAGGGGGGCTGGGGAGAAGTACACAAGCGAGAGAAAGCAACATGGAGTAGGGGTGAGAAAAGCACACCTGGAGGACAGCTGGAAACGCATGTACTCTCTTGAAATGCTTCTGACAAAGAGAAAAACAGGTCCCTAAATGTTAGCGGTAAAAGAACTCAGGTAAACTGGTGATGCGCCAAGGTCAGGAAGCCCTCAAATAAGAAGCAAGCAAATGAGAGTGACAGCAAAGCCAACCAATGGAAATCAATGGGTGGGCTCAAACCCCGAAATGTTCTTGGTAAGCGCACAACATGTCTTGCAACAGATAGTGCATGCGCTATCAAGTAGGCTCAAACTAAAAGCTAAGCATGGAGTTCTCAGCTATTAATGTGTACAATATTGGTGTCCAAATACTGCGAAACTTAAGTAAAGCAATTTACAACTGCACCATGATTATTGAAGCCTATAACAAGCCCAGAGAAACTATTAAAGAAGCTTCCCTAGAAGCAGTAAAAGTTAAAATAGCTCCCAGTCAGGACGTTTGTGATAAACTCAATAACTACTTATTTATAAACTGCAGACTATCAAAGAGAGCATTTCCGAGGGCTCTCTACCACCTGTCAATGAAATAGAGCAAGGTATAATGTCAATCTGACAAACTTCACTGAAATTTCTGAGCAAAGATTAAATATTCTATCAACCAAAGTAAAACCAGCCCCCCTTAGGGACCATTGCCCTCCGACATTGCTATAAAAAAGTTCAAAACTATAATATTTTTGCCTTTATTTAATCTTCTTAATGTATCACACACGCAAGGGGTGATGTCTTACACATTTAAACATGTGGAAGTTATTCCATTATTGAAAATACAGGGATTGGATCTGATGGAGTTAAAATATGACAGACCTATATTTCTGCTTCCCTTTGTGGCTAAACTATTGGCAGCCCATGATGCCTGTGAACTGTGTAAGTTCTTAAAGGACACAGAATTTCTGCACCCTGTTCAGGCGGGTTCTCGTCCATTACACAACACAGAATAGTTTTACTGTCCGTAATAGATAATCTAAAATGGAAAGAAGATGCTGCACTGGTATTGCTTGATCAATCTGCAGCCTTTGACACGGTCGAGCATAAGATATTGATTGATCATGTGAAGGACCTGGGGTTTCAAGACAGTGCACTCGTCTGGATTGAATCTTTTCTTGCGGACTGCACTCAATCAATAAGGCGGTCTCTCCAAGCATATTAGGAGTTTCCTCTCCTCCAGGGTTTACATGGTGGTTCCTCCCCCATGTTAAACCCTGGCGGATACACATATGGTAACTCTGCACCCTATGGATACACACAGGGGGGCACAACATGTGCATTTGTTCCAGGGTGCTTGCACACCAGTTCCTGTACGGCAAACTTTCAAATCCATACTGTGCAGGAACTGTTTTTGGCTTTCCTATTGTGGTGCCAGTTTTTAAAGGCATTGAAGTGGGAACGCCAAAAAAAAGCCCACCAGACAGGCCGAAACTCCTACGATGGGCGGTGGCCTCACCACGGGTTTGGAGAAGCGAAGACGAGGCGGACCCGGCACCGCGCTGCCAAACTCGTAATCAGGTCCTCAGTGTTTCACTTGGATGGCACACCTTCAGCCCCTGCACACTTTCAAGACACCTTGAGAGATATTTCTGGCTGGTTGGAGCCGAACCAACTCAAGTTAAAAGCCAATTAAACAAAAGTAGTCTTGTGAAAAAACAAGTCTATGGTTTGAGATGTACATTATTGGCCCACTGATCTAGGCCTGTTACCACCTTTTTCATCTGCGGTTGAGATTGGGGGTCCTGATTGATGGTAGCTAATCAATGCAATGCACCTTCCTTTTAAAAACAATGAGGAAAAAAGCCCCACTAGTGACCTTGGAAGCATGGAAAGTAATGATAACAACGTCTGTTCTATCCAGGTTAGATAATGCTGATGTGTGATTTTTGCCGGCCAAACAATCACTGTTTTACATAAACTTCGAGGCCCAGATTCTGAAAAGTTTAGCGCCAGGTAAGCATTATTTTTTAACCCTAACCCGATGTTAAACCCATTTTGCGATTCACAAATTAGCGCAAATAAATATTTGCATTGGTTTGTACGAAAAAGTAACACATTAGTTTGCGTTAAGGGGGTGTTACCACTGTTACATGGGTGGTACATGGGCGTTTTGATGCAGCCACCCATGCTTTTTGAAGCTAAAACCGATTCACTAACATTAGTGGAAATGGTTTAGTGCCAAAAATTAATGCAGCTGAAAAGCAGGCATTAAACGGATAAATGTTTACATTTCTTCGTGCCTTTCCCACTTCACATGTGTACTGCACTGTGCAGCACTCAATCAAAGTAGGAAATGCTTTTGGACCTGTCTAGGCATAGTGTTTTGTACAGGAAGGATACCCTTCCTGTACAAATCCTATGCTAGACTCAGGCATGCACCCTAGTGCTAAGGTGTGTGTCTGGAACACGGCAGCTAAAATCAGCATTGGCGCTAGGAGAGGGGAGGAGAGTTCCATTTCTATGTGAATATGGCTCGCTCCTCCTCTCTCCCTGTCACGCAAAGCACCCTTTAATGAGACTGCGCAGCATTGCGTCACAGTGTTCAGAATTCGGGCCCGAGTGTTACAGAATGGGGCTGCTAGGCTAAATATTTTCAGTGTCCCAAGACATAACATAAAATAACATATTGTGCTGTAAATAGTAAATGCATGTTAAAGTAAATATTATTGATTTTGCAGTTTGCGTTGGTGATTTTTTTTGTTTTTTGCCTATTATGACTTAAATTAGGCACAGTCAATGGGAAGAAAAAACACAAGTCCCTTCATTCTGCAGATCCACTGCTCTTCCCTTCCCTATGTGCCCTTCTGAGGGCAAAAGCGTTTTCTTCATTATTTTAAATATATCTGGGTCATAGTTCACATGAGCAGTACAGTTTAATTGCATCTCTTCCTGTACTACCAAAAACAAAAATAAGACCATGGCTACTGTACACAATACTAGATGTATGAAAAGGACGGTCTGTTGACATACTAGAGTATATACTGAGCAATCCTGTCTGCCACTGTGACTCAGCGTAGATGCACATGTGTGTAAATGAAACTGACTTAAAAAATCTCAACCGATAGAGATATCCATTTCCTACAGGTATTAAAATGTGCCTGGAAACATGACTGTTTCCATGGCAAAGGTGATCTATAATATGAGTGCGAATAACTCTGCAACAAGAATATTTTGGGCCAAAGTAGGATGTCAGTCGGAAAGCCTCCAACCATCGGTCGAGATTCAAACCGGTCATTCCGGCTGGCTTCCGACAGGCTCATGGTGCGCAGACGACATTTCCGCCATCGGGATTATTATGCCGGATTCTGACAAGCTTTCCATGTCAGCCTTTCCGACATGGAAAGCGTGTCGGAAAGTGACGTTGGGGGCCCCTAGCAGGGCCCTCTCTTTCCGCTGCCTCAGGTTGGGGGCCGAGGGGGCATGTTAATCCTGCCATCTTTTGGCATGTTTCACCTGTCTTTTTGCTTTCTGACCTCCCGATTTTGACTCTGTTTTTGCTAGTTTAGTGTCTCTGCACACTTTCTCACTGCTGTCCAGTGTTAAAGTGCAAGTGCTCCTATTGAAAATTGGATTATGGATTGGTGTTTCCATGATTGGCATATTTGATTTACTGGTAATTCCCTAGTAAAGTGTACTGAGAGTGCCAGTGCCTGTAAATCAAATGCTGCTAGTGGGCCTGCAGCACTGATTGTGTCTCCCTCAAGAGCAGCCTTTCAAAGGGTTCTCTGACCTGCCACTGCAGTGTCTTCACGCAGTTTTTATGCCATGTCGACTTGGCAAGTGCACCCACTTGCCAAGCCCTAAACCTTCCCTTTTAGTACATGTGAGCCACCCCTAAGGTAGCCCCAAGGTACCCCTATGGGCAGGATGCAGTGTATGTTAAAGGTAGGACATGTCCTGGTGTGTGTGACATGTCCTGATAGTGAACTGCAGTATAATTTGTTTTTCACTATTGAAAAGCTATCTGTCCCACAGGATAGAATGGGGAATACTTGTTAACATTTTAAAAGTATATCTTCCCATCCCATTGGGACAAGATATAGAAATTGAGTTTAATATGTCTGAATGTAGAAATGCATCTTTTAGTAGAGATGATTATTATGTTCTGTGTTTGAAAACAGCACTTTTAGAAAGTAGATGTTTTCTTGCTTAGCCATCCTGTGTGTCTCTGCTGGGTTGCGGATTGACTGTCTGGCTTTGGAGTGACAGGGACTGGGGATGTGCATTTTCTTCAGACAGCCACTGGGGGTGGGGGGGGGGTCGAGGAGTGTCCTGCCTTTCAAGGATGAGTCAGGGCTGGGCTGAATAGACCTGGGCTGCAGTAGAGTAATGGGAGGGGATTTCCTTACACCTGAATGGGTCTGGTCTGCCTAGGACAACGCTGTCTCCACCTCCTGCTGGGAAGCTGGGCCAGAGAGGACCAAACTAGTTGTGACTGAGCACAGACACACTCTGCCCAAGAGAACAAAGAGAAACTTAGTATAAATATTGGGGCCCAGACCCCAGAATTTTAGAACTAGCTTGGATCAAGAAACCTGCCAAGAAGAAGAGCTGGAAGAACTGCCAGGAGGAGTACTTCCCCTTTGCTGTGTTGTTGCTTTGCTGGGTTGGCCTGCAGTTGTTGCTTCCTCCTTTGGCAGTGAAAGGACTGCACTGAACTTTCTTCACTTGTCACTGAGTATCTCCAACGGCTTGAAATAGAACTTGCCTCTTGTTCACGAAGTCTCAGGGACAGCAATGACGTCACTTACCTCTGGATACTGCCTCTGGAAACGTGGGTTTCAGTATTTCATTATTTTTATTTTTTTGAAGAGTTTTATATAGTGCTAACTAGACCCGAAGATATCAGGTATCAGAGCGCTCTACATGAGCACTAGTTTTGTTACACAAGGACACATTCATTTTTTGTTAGGCACGGGGAGATTAAGTGATTTGCCCAGAATCAAAGGATGTTGAGCGTCGTTGCCGAGAATCGAACCCAGTTCCCAGCTTTGAGGTCGACCACTCTAGCTATAAGGCTACATCCTTTCCATTTGCCACAGAGGGGGAAACCAGCTGACACCGTCACCGACACCGGTGCAGGCTCAGTATCCTGCAGGCACATCAGAAGCCACCGCTGCACTTCACACCTCAACCCTGGTCTCACCGAAGATGACGACCACAGCCGCCACAGAGCCACTGCTTGCATCGCAACCTGTGGGCATCTCACTCCGCACTACCTCGCTTCACTCTGCCGCCCTGGTCTCACTGACGTAGTCACTGCTCACTGACCTCGACACCTGTGACTGTTCCGTGGTTTGGGGGCACCAATCGTGAGTCACACAATGCACCGCCCCGTCCCACACCAAAATCTGGTAGCCTGACAACAGCTCCCATCAACCGGCACTGCCGCTTGCACCGTGTCCTGTCTGCACCGCCTCACTTTGCACCGCAGCTCTGGTCTCACCAATGCCGCTGGACGACCGTCACAGAGCTGTTGCCTGCACCGCTACTTGAGGGCACTGTATGTCACACGGCTATGCTTCACATCGCAACTGCAAAGGTTGCCACTACCAGTCCCCACCGACATGATCAGTCAGAACCAAAAGGTATCAATCAATCAATCAGTCATTTGTAAAGCGAACTACATACCCGCGAGGGTCTCAAGGCGCTGGGGGGGCGCTACTGATCAAACAGCCAGGTCTTGAGCATCCTCCTGAAGGTCAGCAGGTCTTGGGTCTGTCGTAGGCTCAGTGGGAGGGTGTTCCATGTCTTGGCGGCGAGGTGGGAGAAGGATCTCCTGCCGGTGGTTGTTCTTCGGATGCACGGGACGGTGGCGAGTGAGAGGTCGGCGGATCGTAGCTGGCGATTGGGGATATAGAAGGAGAGCCGTCTGTTGAGGTAGGCTGGGCCGGTCTTGTGGAGTGCCTTGTGAGCGTGGATAAGGAGCTTGAAGAATATCCTTTTGCTGACAGGGAGCCAGTCCAAGTCCCTCAGGTGGGGGGTGATGTGGCCGTGGCGTGGTACATCGCGGATCAGTCGCGCCGAGGCGTTTTGGATGTGTTGTAGTCATTTGATGAGCTTGGTCGGGGCTCCCGCGTAGAGGGCGTTTCCGTAGTCGAGTCTGCTGCTGACGAGGGCCTGGGTGACTGTTGGGATCCATCTGTAGATCTTGCGAAGCATGCAGAGGGTGTTGAAGCAGGAGGAGGAGACGGCGTTAACCTGCTTGGTCATTGAGAGCGTTGAGTCAAGGATGATTCCCAGGTTGCATGCATGGTCGGTGGGTGTTGGGGCTGCCTCCATAGCCGTCGACCACCAGGAGTTGTCCCAGGCTGAAGGGTTGGAGCCGAGGATGAGGACCTCCGTCTTGTCCGAGTTCAGCTTCAGACGCCTGGTCTTCATCCAGCCGGTGACGGCCTTCATTCCTTCATGGAGGTTGGCTTTGGCAGTGATGAGGTCCTTGGTGAAGGAGATGCAGTTGAGTGTCATCGGCATAGTAAATTATGTTGAGGTTGTGCTGTCGGGCGACAATGTGCAAGCGGAGCCATGTAAATGTTGAACAATGTCGGGCTGAGGGAGGATCCTTGGGGTATGCCGCAGATGATCTCGGAGGCTTTGGACCGGAAAGGGGGAGGCGGAAACTCTGGGTTCTGCCGGAGAGGAAGGAGGTGGCCCATTCCAGCAGCTTGTTTCGGATCCCTGCAGCGTGGAGGCGTGCGCATAGTGTGCAGGGGCAGATGGTGTCGAAGGCGGTGGAAAGGTCTAGGAGGATAAGTGCTGCGGTCTCGCTGTTGTCCAGCAGGGTCCTGATGTCATCGGTGGCGGCGATGAGGGCAGTCTCGGTGCTGTGATTGCTGCTGAACCCTGACTGGGAAGGGACCAGGATTCTGTTTTCTTCGAGGTATCGGGTTAGCTGTCTGTTGACGATTTTCTCAATTACCTTTGCCGGGAAGGGGAGCAGATAGATGGGGGGAAGTTCTTTAGGTCTCTAGGGTCAGCCTTGGGTTTTTTCAGTAGAGTAGGGCGTTGATCTCGGCGTGTTTCCAGCTCTCTGGGAAGGTCACAGTCTTGAGGGAGAGATTGATGATGTTGTGCAGGTGGGGTGCGATGGAGCTGCTTGCTTTGTTGAAGACGTGGTGTGGGAAGGGATCTGACAGAGAGCCGGAGTGGATTGTGCTCATGGTCTTGATGGTGTCATCGGTGCTCACGCTGGCCCAGGCTAGCAGAGGGTCGTGGTCGATGGTGTGCGGAGGTTCTGTTGTGTTGCTGTCTGTTGAGTCTGTCTGGGTGTTGAAGCTGTCGTGGATGTCTGCTATCTTGTGGTGCAAGAAGGTGGCGAGGGAGTTGCACAGGGCTTGTGACGGCGGGATGTCGTTGGTGTTGGAGCTGGGGTTGGAGAGTTCCTTAATGATGTTGAAGAGCTCCTTGCTATTGTGTGCGTTGTTGTCAAGGCGGTCTTTGAACGCAGTTCTCTTGGGGGCCCTGATGAGGTGGTGGTGGTTGCGGATGGCGTCCTTGTGTGCTGCGTGGTTGTCCAGAGTTTGGTCGCTATGCCATTTCTTCTCTAGTTTCCGGCAGGTTTGCTTGGAGGCTAGGAGTTCTGGGGTGAACCAGCTGGCCCTCTTGCTGGTGTCTCTGTGGAGGGGTTTCTTCAGCGGGGCGAGGGTGTTGGCGCAGTCTTCGATCCAGCGTCTGAGGCTGTGGGCAGCGTCGTCGGTGTTGGAGGGTTCGGTGGGTGGGCTGAGAGCAAGGTTTGCATGTAATTGGTCTTCGGTGATTTTGCTCCAGCAGCGGTGGGGAATCTGTTGGGCGCAGTGGTGTGTGGTGGGTTTCTGGAAGGTGAGACTGGATGCAGCAGTGGTCGGTCCAGAGGAGTTCGGTGGTGTGGCTGACGGAGACGTGCGGGTTGGAGGAGAAGATGGGTCGAGCGTATGGCCGGTGGAGTGGGTGGGCTCTGTGATGAGTTGCTTTAGTCCGAGGTTGGTGAGGTTGTCGATCAGGGTTGTGGAGTTTTTGTTGTTCTCAAGGTGAAAATTCAGGTCTAAGATGAGGATGTAGTCAGTGGAGGTCAGGGCGTGCGTGCTGATGAAGTCGGCCATGGAGTCGCTGAACTGGGGGCGGGGTCCAGGGGGTTGGTAGACATGGGTGCCTCTGAGGGTGGAGTTGGGGTCTGTGGGGATCTGGAAGTGCATGTGCTTGGCGGTGCTGAGCATGTCATCGGTGCTAGTTGAGACCCTGATGCTGTTTTGTGGACAATGGCGATTTATCCTCCGACTCCGTTGGTGCGGTCTCTGCGGATGATCTTGTGTGCCGTCTGGGATGGCTATGGCGATGTCAGGTGCTGAGGAGTCATTCAACCAGGTCTCTGCCAGGAAGGCGACGTCCGGGGTCTTGTGTCAAGCAGGTCCCAGAGCTCAACGGCGTGCTTGCCCGTGGAGCGGGTGTTCAGTAGTATGCATCGCAGGTGGGTGCGGTCATTCTTGGCGGGTGGTTCGTCGGTTCTGAGGCTGGTGTAGCTGCAGTTCCGGCAGGTGAAGGGACTGTGTGTGGGTTTCAGGCGGCCTTGAAGCAGGTGTGGGTCTGTGGGCGCGTACAGACAAATAGGGCCGCTTTGTTTGCAAATATCACCGAGTATAGATGACCCAGACTTTTTTCGGGCTCTACATTTAAAAATACTGCAGCTAAATGAAGATTACATCTGCATGAAAGCAGATTTCAATCTCCTGCTGGTCCGGCAAGGGATAGAATTTCCGTGGCAGTGGACTCAAAGCCACGCGCTCGCCACGCCTTGGCAGAACTATGTGATGACCTAGGCCTATTAGACATCTGGAGCCACTGTTGTCCTGGTGAATTGGCATATACACACTATTCAGCCCCACATCACACTTGGACACAGCTGGACCTCTGGCTTGTGTCCCCTGTGCTGGCTGCTTGGTACAGGGCAGCTCAACACTTGCCCAGAACTCTATCCGATCACTCACCGGTGATTTTGACCATGACGATCCCGAGGTCGCAGGGATGTGAGAGACAGTGGAGGTTCCTGAATCAAGCACTGCTAGATGACGTCTTTCAGGATGAGCTTCGAGAGGTGATGATTGGATACTTTGACATTAATACTAGTTCGGTCACATCATGGTCCAAACTCTGGTAAGCCTTTAAGGCATACTTGAGAAGGGTGTGCATTTCTAAGCACTCAGGGGTCCTGGGAAACTTGAGGAACACACTCAAACACATTGAACATCAGCTGAGTTCCCTAGATCAGGAACTGGTGGAAAGACTAGACCAGGCAAGACAGGACCGTAGGCTGACGTTGTTAACTGAGTTAAGGGAGACAACAGCAAAGCCCACTTTTTGAGCAAATACGTTATAGCACGTCGGTATGGCGAGGGTGAGCGCCCAAGCCATATGCTTGCGTGGCTGCTGCGTCCCTCAGCAAGGCAGTCCTATATTGCATCTCTTCACTCTAAGCAGGGGTAGCTACTTACAGGCATCTCAGACATTTGAGATGCGTTTCTAAATTACTACTTGCAGTTAGTCACATCACGTATGACGCACAGTGACGAAAAACAGACTGCATATTTGGCAGAAGTGGCGGTAGTGTGACTAGAAAAAGCTATGCAGCAATTCCTCACTGAAACTTTCTCTTAGGAGGAAATTATAAGTGCTATCCATGCCATTAACAGCTCTACGGCTCTGGCCCTGGATGGGTACACAGGCAACGTCTATAAAGCTCATAAGAATACACTGGTCCGTATGTTTTGGAAGTGTACACTAAGGTGCTGGAGAGGCGGATGCTGCACCCCACTCTGCGCGAAGCAGTGATCATATTGCTCCTCAAACTAGGCAAGGACCTTTTACTATGTGGCTCCTATCAACCTTTGTCGCTGTTGAACTTAGATTATAAGATACTAGCCAAAATGATAGGGCTGAGTTTGGCACTATTGCTTGATTGGATACTCTCGCCTGTACAGTCGGGCTTTGTGCCACACCGGTCCACAGTCTTAAAATATCTGCACATTATTTGCTACCATAAACAGGATAGATCCCAAGACCCCGACAGCCGCCGTGCTGTTAGACACGGAAAAGGCCTTTGATTCCCTTGAGTGGCCCTTTTTGTTAGCAGTTATGAGACACTTACCGAAGCACTTTACATATCACCCACCGCCAGGCTCAGATTGAATGGCACGCTCCCTGCCCAATATTGGTTGACACGCAGTACCAGGCAGGGCTAGTCTCTGTCACCGTTACTATTTATTACAACACTGGATCCCTTAGTTAGGCACCTACAGGAGAGACATTTAAAACAGGGCCATTATTGATATCATTATATGCGGATGACGTAGTTTTGTATGTGCGTCAGCAGCAAGAAAACTTAGATCCCCTAGTTAGAGAAATTATTCGATTCAGGGGTTCTTCAGATTAGCTATAAACTGGAATAAATCAGAAATAATTCAGTTGACGCCCAGTACAACTAGATGAGAGTGTGAATTTACACTTGCATGGTGCAGTGATACTACTAAATACCTGGGGATCCACTTACATATAGAGGCGGAGCAGGTTGTACTATTAACTTATGGTCCAGCGATATGCGCCTTGTTAGAGCACTGGATTAAGCTCCCTCTCTTGCTGGCTGAGAGGGTGGCACTTATCAAAATAATTGTACTCCCTAGGTTTCTGTACTTGTTCTAAAATATACCCATTCCACTCACCAACAGATTTTTTTTACAAGCTACGCTCACATCTTATTAGACTTGCGTGGGGTGGGAAGAAGCCAAGGGTCAGCTGCCATATTTTGACCCTACCATACAAGAGAGGAGTCCTGAGTGTCCCGAACTTTCAAATCTATTTTCTGGTGGCGCCGTGCAGTTTTGCGTACTCCTGGTATCATACTGATGCCCGTATACCCTACTCCAAGCTTGAAGTGGACCTTGTGAGTCAGACCCCTCTTAACACATTGCTACCCAAGGGATTTCCCGGAGACCCTATTGATATACAAACTGTATCCACCACCATCTGGGTGTGGTGGAAGTTGGCGCTAGTGACAGGCGGGCGAACATTATATTCATCGGCTATCCCAATTGCCAACATCCAATGGGTACCTATCACTGAAGAAAAGAGAGTTCAGGAGACACTCACTACATACTCTCTGCACACCTTTGGTGACCTTTGTCAGGGGGTACACATATTTCTTGGTGCAGAAGATGAGAGGTTCAGCGATGCGTCCTTCATGGATAAATTTACACTCAATAGAATACGCTGCGCACTGAGAGCGCTAATCGCTGAGTTTCCCCTAGAACCAGTGTCATACCAGCCTCTGACGACCCTGATTACAAGTACACAGGGGATCACCTAGTTTCTAAACTGTACAAAAACGATATGACACAGATGCCGGCTAGGGATGCCAAAATTCAGGCTGTATGGGAGTGAAACCTGGGACACCCTATCGAGGACTCTCATTGGTCCTTCTGCTGCTCACATATTAAAGAAGTCTCACTGAATAGCAGGCATAAGCTGTTCCACTTTAAGTTTCTGTGGAGAGCATATATGTCACCTGAGAAACTGCATTCCATAGACTTCTCGAGACCTCATGTGTGCCCCAAATGCGTGGCGCACTACGCGGACTTTGCCCACATGACCTCAAATTTACCGGTGACATCCAAGCCCAAGAATAAATGGGGTCCTTCGAAAAAATATTTGTTGGAGGCTGGACCGACCTCCTCCTTGCAGTCGACGCCTGTGATTGTTCTGACAGGGGAGGGTTGAGGGGTACCCCTATTTCTCATAAGAAATATAAGACAGATAACTTGAGAAAAGCAGAGACCCAGATGTAAATGGAGTTTGACAAAGTGTATTACATATGGAAAATAGATGGTCTTATATATATTATGCTGTGACTTTTACAAAGGATGCATTGTACACATGTACCTGAATGCTGTTTGTTTTATGACAAAATGGTAAATACAGAAAAAAAATAGTGTAGAGCCCTGAGGCACTCCCACCTTGAGGTCACATGGTCACACAGTCTGACTGAAAAAGGAGGACACCACACCTCTTGACCCCTATCTTCAAGAAAAGAGGCCAGCCATTTCCACACCTAGGGGGTCATTAGGATGACGGGCGGACTTTGTCCGCCCGCAATCCTGTCAGAATTTGGGACTGCCCACCATAAGGGGGGGGTCCCTTGGGGGTATTAGGATGTGCCCACCACAGTGGAGGACACATCCTGCATTTTTAGCATTGTGGCAGGTGGTGCTCTCTGCACCGCCCGCCACAATGCTAAAAATGCATTTCAGCATTTTCATTAACAAAGCGGCAGGCACCGTGCGGTGCATGCTGCTTTGTTAATGCAAATGAAGTGGGGTACCACAGGTACCCCCCGTGTGCACCCCCCACCTATACTTCAATCTGGGGGCTCACAGGGGGCCACCAGAGTGAAGACGGCATGCCTTTCCGTGGCGGCATCGCCGCCGCGGAAAGGCACCTAAACACAACCATAGATAGACACCGCCACCATATTATTCCTTTTTCGCCCCGGCCGCAAGGCGACCGGGGCGGAAAAGCCGTGGACGGTCTTTCCGTCCCCCGAGGTTCCCCCCGCCATACTAATATGGCGGGGGGGGGGAAAACGAGTGTGGATGTCGGGCGGATTGCCAGGCTAGCGGTGGCTACCGCAAGCCTGGCGGGGGCAATATGCCCGACATCATAATGGGCCCCCTAACCTCTAATCCCGACAGGCTGGAGGAGAGCCAGAAGAGTGCAGTGGGGGTTCGTATCGAATGCTGCTGACAAATCTACCATAATCAGCAGCACCGCTTTGCCACCTGCATCAAGGGTACATCTGATAAAATCGACCACCTCCACCAGCACTGTTTCTGTACTACAGCTGGGGTGAAACCAGGATTGACTTGGATGCAGCAAATCATTGCTTTCAAAGCACAGGGACAGCTGCTGATTAACATGTTTTTTCAGAATCTTCGAAAGGGCCAGGAGTAGTGAGATGGGCCTATAATTAGAGGGGTCTCTAATTATATTGGGAACAATGGCCGAAGAGAGCGAGGCATTCAGAAGATGATTAGCAAAAGAATTGATTGTCTCTGCTCCTATGGCTAAAAGATTCGTGGGGCATGAATCCGCTGGAGAACCTGATTTGAGGCTCTCAATAGCAAATAGTGAATTTTCCAGGGAGATCGGTTTGAATCTATCCAAGGAAGAAGTTGAGTTAGACGTTTGATTAGCTTCCTGATAAGTGAAAACACAACAGAAGAAAAATCCCAAACAAATAAATAAAACAATACCAAAAATCCAATGTATAGAACAGGAGATATTCAGTTTGAAACTTTGAGGTGAAAATAGGCACAGAACTCCATTTGCTGTCATCGGGTGGCGCTAGACCAGGGGAAGTCATAAATTCAGGCCAAACATGATAGAGTGCGAGTCAGATACTGGGACCAGATTATTCACACTGAAAAAAGTATCTTCAAAGTCCAGTAGGAAGAGTTGCATGCGCTTTGGAGGAGGCCACTGTGTTGCATGGTCGTCGCGGTCGCACGTAGAGCTAGTTGAGCATCGAAGACTGTTTTTGCTGTAGCATCGCATTGCCAATTGTTGCTGACGGTTGTTGTTGGTGCGAAGAGCATGGTCTCACTAAAGCTTTGCATTGGCGGTTGTCATGGGTGGCACCTTTCAGGGATCAAGTACTCCCTCCAGTGGAGGCCAACAGGGCTCAGGCAGGACCAGTTGCAGGTCCAGTTGCAGCAGGTCAGATAGGCAGTTGGTGGGAGGCCTCTGAAGCTTGTTGTGTTCCTGTAGCTCACACGGGGGCTAGTCATCTGACCCTTGGAGTCACTCTGGGTTTACTGCAATGAAGACAAGCAGGTCAAGGTTTCCTTCTCAGAGAGCACGTCAGTCCTTCTTCTGTAACTTTCACAGGTCCAAGAGTGTTCTGAATAGTGACACTGGTGGTCCAATATTTATACCTGGTGCCAGCCTTTGTGCGCGGGTGGTGGGGGACTCCCTGTCCTACCTTCACATCTGGTCAGTGGTTAGTCACACCAAGTCTTCTTGTATTCTTTATTCGTGAACCACAAACATAACATCCTGTCTTGTGCTTTTTGCCACAAGCTAGCCAACATGTGTTTCATCTCAGGGCTAGATAATCAGCATATAAAAGCATTACAGTTCAATCACTATTCCAAATTATATAAGGAAAACCACCACCATATTCCCTGTGACTATAAGAAGTAGTCCACAGGAGTGTGTAAGAGATGAACTGTATGTTACGTATCAAAATTACAATTAACCGTGTAATCAATCCATAATAGTATAAAAAAATATGCAAACATAAAGTATATTACAACATAGGTGAAGCTGCCTAATGTGGCATACCAGTGCAATTGACATCCACAAAATAGGTCATGTGTAAGGATAACACCGTAAGTAAAAGAATAGAAAGAAAGTAAAACAGGAAAAGAAAAAAGACTTAAACTAAGAGGTCAGCTGATAACAAATAATATATTAGGTCACTTAACATCCAGTTTCAATGACAATAGTTCCATACACCCTGTAAATTAACAACAAAGTTAATAGTAAGTAATGTCTATACTTGTAATCAACCAACGTATAGGTATGCAAATATTCATGGGACAAGTAACCAAATAATACCTTAACACCAAGTGAGATCAACACCTAATTAAAGGCTTGTGTTACATCTTCAATAGAATTGGTAAATATGTTAGGCTGAAAAAATAATATAGCTTATAGCCTGCCATAGCGGGCTATACCGGCTATTAAAGGCCCGCTCCAGTGTTAAAGGCCCGAGCCAAAGGTGAGGGGCTTTAACAAGGGAGCGGGACTTTAATAGCCGGTATAGCCCAGCTGCTAAGGGCTATAAGGCTATTACAACATTCTGGCATTAGAGGGCAGAATGTTCTAAAAAATAAAACAAAGGCGTCTCGGAGCCCTAGGGGCTTTAAATCCCTTCGAGCTCTGAGAGGCCTTTGTTTACAGCAAAAGCTGTGAACAAAAGAAACATTGGAATGTTGCTCTGTGGGTCTTCACCGGACCGTAGAAGCATGGAGCACTCCATTGTATTCAATGGAGTGTTCCACATTCCAATGTTCTTATAAAAGTTTCAAATCTCAAACTATATTATATACTTATAATGTAACATGATAATAAAGCTTGTTATTATTAACACCAGAAGTGGTATTTATCACTTGTGGTGATATATTAAGCAAAGAATCTAATACCGTTTTTGATATTTGTAATAGTTATTTGAAATAGAATATTCATGACCAAACTGAAGTATTATATCTGAATCACTGCTTTGAAAGTAGGGTTTATCACAAAATCTAATACCATATTTGGCACTTGTACTCAATGTTAAAAAAAGGATAGTAATGACATAACTTAAAATTCAAGACATTGTGTCCGAGTGAACCGTCTTAGTCTATGGGAATGACTAAAGTTACATTCATAATTCTGGGCAGGTGATATTATCGCGCATAGCCCATGTAAGTCATAGCGGATACACAAAGAAGAAAACTGAACAAAATTAAGCAGACAATATATAGAAGTGCAAACAACTTTAAACTTGGTCAAACTTACTGAGTGGGAGACTACTCCAAAACTCTGTAGCTCCAGTCAACTTAAGTGGCGTTGTAATTCGGCGCCCTATATAAGAGCTATAAATACTATCCAAAGAAATAGGACCTATGAAATGAAATCCAGTATATGTAAAGTGCACAATTGCCCAAGGGTGTCAAGGCGCTGGGGGCCGTCTGGAAGATTAAGAAAGCTATTGCCCAGAGTCACATGGTGCTGGGCTAACCTGCCGCCGGCGATCGAACCGTGAACACCATGGTCCAGAGTCATGCACCCTGGCTGCTGCGCCACACCTCTTCCACTTTCATCCATTGTCATTGGCAGCCATCTTAGAGATACACGTTCCTACGATACCTCAGCAACCTTTTAGTAATATTGTGTCGCTCATAGCAAATGTAACTCATAGCAGTAATAACCCACAACTCCATAGTTTCAGTAAACTCAAGTGGCATTCAGAAACATGCCATATTATCACAATGTGATTACTGTCCTGGAGAAAAGAAAAATATTTTTTCACCGGCAGCCATTTTTAAAGTGCACAAACAATATTCTAGGCCAATAATCTAATAAATAAATCAAATTAAAACAAGAACCCTCAAAATAAAAACTTTTTTAAAGAAACTAAACACCAATATATATCGTTTTTTTCAAAAGCCCATAATTGAAATAGTAAGCAAGTGAATTAGCACTGTGGTACTGTAGGTTTTGATTTATCCCCATAATTTTCAGTTGTTCTTATTTTTCACACCTCTGGGTGGGCACACAGGATCTGCACAAAGAGAGAAGGGTTTCACCATTGTGGATTTAGGCAGAGAAGAGCGCTGTGCAACTGTTTGCAGTAGTGCACACACAAATGCCTGTAACCGTGGTTAGGGTTACCACAGGTAACTTTTTCCCTAACGGTTAAATAGGGGCCAGGAGTCACCCCAGACACAGCCTTGTGACAGACATAAATGTGACACATCTGGGCACCCTCTTCACCCCACCGCTATTGAACCTGTGATGAGACCTGAAAGGCTGGACCTGCTCCCACCTGTACCCAGGACAAAGACATGAATTCCAAGGGTCAGTTGTCTGACCTCCTGCTAATCTAAAAGGGCATACCACGCTGCAAGAATCGCTTTTCCTGAAGAGTTCAGCTAATCACTTCCAACTGAGCCTACCCAGGACCTTGCTGTTGGCCTCTGTTGGAGTGACCAAAACTAAAAGTAGATTGTCTAAGCTATAAATACACTTTTAATGACTATATAATGAAATGTGTTTCAAAATTCCCATGGTACTACAATAGTCTGATTGTGGTGACTGAATGTGTTAGTATTTATTGTTTAGATAATCTATTCATGGGAGCACTTTAGACTGTTTCGGTTGTTTAGACTCAACCCCTTGCTTTGAGGGTTTCTATCTTATTTCTAGCTCCGTTGGAGTGAGTCTTGGCTCCCCAAGTGCTGCTCTGGAGGCCTTGGGGCCCTTAGTTGTGTCAAAGTGTACTCCTCCTAACATCTTGAAAAACCTGGATCTTGAAAACGTTTTGGGTCCAAAGACCTCCAGAGGACTGGGACAAAACCTGCCTAGTTAGTCCAACAAAGGTGCATTGAGCTGGCCCAAAAATTCAGGTTGCTCCAGGTCTGAGCTTTTCCACAGCAGGAAATCTGTTTCAGTGGTACGTTGCTGACAGGAATCCGGCCTCCTAGGGTATTCAGTTAAAATATCGAGTTGGAAAGGACATCTTACACTAATATCAAGTTTTAAATATCGTGACACAGAAATATCAAAACACACAAGATGATGGACGGAATGTTGCACAATGGCAAAACATTCACCCCCAGTCACAGATCTGGGTTTAATCCATCGTTATTTTGCTCACCAAGACACCCCAGTTCAGACATGGCCATATGCAAATCAGTCTGACCCTGTGCCTCATGGGAACAGTCCAGCCCGAACTGCCAAGCCATGTCTTCCCTGGACCGGAACCAAGCACCCTAAGACCGGTTTCTGGCTATCAGTCATCCTTCAGCCAGGATAGCTTGACTCCAGTGGCATAGTGAGCACGGGACCCACGTCTGGGCATACCCTTATAATATCAACAGCAAGAATATCGTGGTGAAAAATATCTTCTTCAAGGTAAGAAATATCGATTTTAACAATATAGAAGTCATTAATATAGGTTGCAAAAATATAGTTGTTCAAAATAATGATTTTTTTAGTGTTATGTATTTTATTACATATTGCAAATGTATGTGATGTATTTTTTATATTGTTTGTATTATAATATAGTGTTACATGGGTGAAAAGTGTTAGCAGTTCTCTAGACGTGTGTGTGCAGGGTGGGGTGGTTCCAGCGTAGTATGCTTGTCAATATACGTGCAATAGCTGGTATTTCTGTGCGTGCTAATTATGGTTGGCGTGTCAATGTCAGGGCTTTCACCCTATACGGTCTCTGACTCATCGTCTGGGGGCTCTGGTTCTGGATACTCTAGGTCGTATAACAGTGCCTCCCAGGCCTTGGTATACGAGGCCCTCCCAGGCCCTCAGTATCCTATATTTCGTAGCCCTCTTTTAGCCTCTCGCCTCATCACTAGAGAAGTAATTTAATTATAATAAATTAATGAATATATGCATTTATTAATATTTTTTAATTGAGATTTTATACTGTTCATTATGTTCATGTTTTTGGATATATTTTAGGTGCAGGTTGTGGGGTATATAGAGGTAAAGGGTGGAAAGTAATTTATTTTCAATTAATAATTAGTTGTTAATATTAATTAATTCTTGAAAATTAATTATGGTAATTGTGTAATTAATTTTAGGTGTGGGTTGTTGGGTTTATAGGGGTAAAGGATGGGAAGTAATTTATTTTTAAATATTTCATAATTAGTTGTTAATTCATATTTGTTAATTAGTTGACAATTAATTATGTTAATTGTATAATTAATTTTAGGTGCAGGTTGTGGTATTTAAAGGAGTAATGGTGGGAAGTAATTTATTTTTGATTAATTAATACTTAGGGCCCGATTCTGATGTCGTTCGGAAGGCCTCCGAATCAAATTTAGCTTTCATGGGTACCAATTCGTAATCCTTGTTTCCAACCAGATCGTACACAGGTCCAAATGACCAAGTACGATGCGAAGAACACGTATGAGTCAACCGAATCGTTTCCGCGACCTGAGCCTGTCCGTATGCCTCATTTGTAGCCAATCGTGCTGCGCAATAGAGCAAAATTCGGATCAAGCGAGTCGATACACGATTCGGACAGACACTTCACCTCGGTCTCAGCGAGATGAAACAGCTGTTGGAATCGTACTTTGGGGGGGTCATAGCAGGCCACCCTTCACCCGGGGCCCTCTGAATCTGTCACGGTGGTGTGCCCATTACTCCCCGCATACCAGGCATGCAGATTGTGGCAGGCACCATAGGGTGCCCGCCACACGATGTATGCTTTTCCCCACCCACCCCTTTTTGCTATGGGAGCCTGTGTACACAGGCTCCCATGGAATTCAATGGGAGTTCGAGCGAACCCAGTCAGTAAGCATACAGCTCTATCGTACTCGCTCGTTTGGACTCCTGGAGCACGTTTCGTTCGTAAAGCCCTCCCGATCCGAGTCGCATAGAGGGCTTTCCTAGCGAGATTGGAATCGGACCCTTAGTTGTTAATTAATATTAATGAATCAATTGACAGTTAAATATGGAAACTGTGTATTTAATTTTAGTTACTGGTTATGGGGTTAATTACATTTTATGTGTTTTATTTGTTTTTTAATTATTAGTATTTGTTTAAGTGCTAATTAATTATGTTATTTATGCAGATACATTTATTTCTATTTTCAATTTGAGTTGTGTGGAGTTATAAGGTAGGATGTAAATAGACTACATTTATGTAATAATGAATGCTTTGGTTAATAAATAATTTCTAAATAAAAATATTTATTTGTTTGACAAGTTCTTTTCTTCATTTTATTTAATATAATATTTATATGTGTTTGTGATATGTATTTAACATTATAGTATTTTTTTATATTACATTTACTTTTTTTAAAGTATTTGTATTTTGTTGATAATATATATATATATATATGTATATATATATATATATATATATATATATATTCACTGAAAAAACCATAGGTTATAGACCATATATAGTTAGGAATTAGCATTTAGAAAACCTTATTTTACTCACACAAAACCATTGAAATTCCATATATAGTTAGTTGCACTAACTATATATCGCGCACCCGCAATCCACTGCTGATGATGTCACATATTACATCATTCATGACATGGTCAGTGACATCACTGATGAC
The DNA here is from genome assembly GCF_964261635.1 of Lissotriton helveticus. Taxonomy (NCBI): domain Eukaryota; kingdom Metazoa; phylum Chordata; class Amphibia; order Caudata; family Salamandridae; genus Lissotriton; species Lissotriton helveticus. The sequence continues at coordinate 204,438,807 of NC_136059.1, forward strand.
ATCACTGATGACAACATCCAGTGATTATGTGTTTCTGTAAAGTTTAAATATGTTTTACATATTGAAGAATGAGTGGATGTATAAGTGTCTGAATGAAGGTTTTAGTAGGTGCGTGATTGACTGTATGAGTGAGTGATTAAATGCATCTTACTGAATGCACGGGTTAGTGACTAAACTGTCTTAATTTGTGCATCATTATGTCTGTTGTGATGTAAACTGCTGCATGTGTTGATCATTAGCTATACGAGAGGCTATATGTGTTATTAATTGGTTGCCCAAGTATTTCTATGGGAGATTGAGTTTGTGTGGGGGTGGCTGGAAGGTGTGTGACTCTGTGCATAGATGTGTGAGCAGTTTATTCACTAGGTGTATGAGTTCAAGAGTGCATGTGGAAACAGCTACATGGGCAGTTGACTGTGTGCATGAGTGTATTGATGAGTGAATGGATATCTCAATGCTACATGTCATAGTAAGTACATATGTAAAACACAGTACATGTGAGAGTTGGCATATATAAATAACTGTGCATGAGAGCCACTGAGTGAGTGGTTGTATCGATCATTGTGAACTTGTATCAGGGATTGTATAAGAGAGTAAATATGTGTTAGTATATGTTTCAATAAGTAAGGTGTGTATAACTGTATAGTTGAAGAAATGGAGGTGAGATTGTTTCTTTGCATGACTGACTGGGTGTGTGAGTAACTCCATGGATGAGTGGCAGTGTGTGAGTGTCTGTATACACTGAGTGTATCTAAGGTTATATTAGAGTCTGAAGAAGTTTATCGTATTAGCACAAGAATGATGCCAAATGAGACGTCATCATTGATGTCATCAGTGATGTCATTTGAGATGTCATCAGTGATGTCATCAGTGATGTCACTGACCATGTCATGAATGATGTAATATGTGACATCATCAGCAGTGGATTGCGGGTGCGCGATATATAGTTAGTGCAACTAACTATATATGGAATTTCAATGGTTTTGTGTGAGTAAAATAAGGTTTTCTAAATGCTAATTCCTAACTATATATGGTCTATAACCTATGGTTTTTTCAGTGAATTTTCAAGGTTTTGTAAATGCTAATTCCTAACTATATATGGTCTATAACCTATGGTTTTTTCTGTGAATTTCATTGGTTTTTTAACAGCTAATATCTGTAGCTGTAAAATGTATTCTTCTTTAAATCCAAAAATATATTTTATATGTTTATGAATAATTTTTTTTTAAAATATTTTTTTTTCTTCGTTCCCGCTTCGCGAATCGGGAAGCTTCCCGTTAGCTGACCTTGATGCCGCGAAATAGACCGCGAGCCGGTAAACGTTTCTTTACCGCAAGTGCCGCGTTAGAAAACAACATCGTGACGCCTCCCGTCCGCATGACGTTTCACGTTGTCGCGTGATACGTCATATGACGTGCTACGTTAGCGAACTGGTACGCGAAGCGAGTCGCAAAGCGCAGGTTTCTGGAAGCAAACCGGGAGGCCCTGCAAAGCGCTTAACGTAAACACAGCAAGTCATGTGACTTGGTAATAACACTTTTCATTGGTTCATTTCACTTTTGGTTTCCTAATGATGTAAGACTAGGTCATATAATCTAAAATGAACACTTTTGATTGGTTGAGAACTCTTGTTTTTCCCAAATGATGAAAATCCCTCCTTCTTTCCTCACTCTGACTTTCATCATTGTGAGAGAAAGACCCTTTGTGATCACTGAGCAATGGCTTCTTTAGTAGCTTCAGCTGGTGCTTCCCCACCACATCCAAGGAAGAGTGGACCACCTGCTCAAGTTCTAATTCAACAAGAAGAAGAAGAAGAGGAACAGGAGGACGAGCACGAAGAGAGGCAGTTTTTGCCTGAGCAGCCCAGGACGTCTCACCGGAAAGAAAACTTCATTTGGCAATTTTTTAAAATTCCCAAAGGTCAGAAAAAAGTAAATGCAAGATACGTAACTTGCCTTATATGTCAAGATAGACTGTCCAGAGGGACCGACAAAAAATACAGTTTCAGAAACTACACAATGCATCGCCATATGACTAGGTGGCATCCTAACAACTACAGTGCTGCACAGTTTCGGAACGACCTAGATAATCTCCCTATTATGGCCAGAAGATCTGTTGTACCGGAAGTAACGGGACCAGAGGGCAGGGAGATGGTGCCAAATATACAAATGAGATTTGGTGATGTAAAACACATCTGCGCATTTTGCGATGGATTCATTTCCTACGGAGAAAAAAGCATCACTCTGATCAACAGAGCTATTGACTATCATATGCAAGTTTGTCCGAAACGCCCGAAATAATAAATACTTCTTTTTTTTGTTTTGTTGCTCCTGTTGAGCCCTTTACAATGAATCGTTTTCATTGCCCCCTCCAAGAAAAACCCAAAAAAATATAAAACTGTTCCGAAAAATTCAAAAACAGTAAAAAAATGTTCAGAAAAATAAAAAAAAAAGTTCTTTTCAGAACTACCTCCCCGTTATTAAAAAATTGGTACAATATTTGGAATTGTGCCAACCTCTATTTCTCTTAGTTCGCTTCCTAGTTCGCTCGCTGGTACGCGAACCGGAAGCGAACCAAAAACAGTAAGTATAAGGGAAGGAAACAGACACTTATGTTAAAAGAAACACAGCTATAAGGGAGTAAACTAGAGATACCATTACCCGTAATCCACTGCTGATGATGTCACATATTACATCATTCATGACATGCTCAGTGACATCATCAGCAGAGGATTGCGGGTTTTTTGGCAACATGCCTTATCCACGGTTTAATAACGCTGCCTTTTGCTTTATATAAGTTTTCAAATTGTATGAAATATATACCAATAGGTCGTTATGAACCTTTAGGTAGTGCTTTTCTTCATGAGGTCTGGTCGCTTCCATACACATACAGATGTTTCAAAGATGATCAAGAAGTTTATCTGAATGGAGAGGAATGCACTGAGACGCCAGATCATTCACTAATGTGTAGGCACATACAGTTACACGGTTCATGCAACAAACACCGACCAAATATGGCTTGCGTGTTGCAAGGCACGCCAGTTCCTGCTATCATCCCCACGTTCAAGTTGTTGGAAAATGGTAGTTATTTGATGCTCAATAATGAAGATTGTTCTGAGTTAATTAAAAGTATTCCTTTAATCGTAACAGTAAGTGAACGGGTTATTTGCTGCAGAAATGTTCTATTTCCTCCCACACATGAACATAGGGAGTTTTCAATCTGGCCACAAATACCAACCTTGGGACACGTTTCAACGGCATGGCAAGAATAAGAGCTCTTTTGTCTCAGAGAGAGGTGGCCTTGAGTTCGGCCCGTGAAACTTTCGTACTTCACATAGCGAACACCCATACAGAGGTGCACACCCTTTTCAATTAAGATTTGCCTTTCAATTTCAGCAACATGTTTCCGACTATCTTTAACGCATCCTCCACAAAGTCCCTGGCACACTTTTTTAAAGTTGTTACCAGTGGTCTCGTGACTTCATTTGAGAAAATCTTTGGAGTCATCCCTGCTTTTTTTCATTCTATTTTCTCCACTCTGCTTCGTGGATTGGCATTTTTACTTGCATTACCAGCGGACGCTCTTGTGCTTTTTTACATTTTTAAATATGGATGTCCCTCCTATGCAACCTCCCACCCTGCAGCTGCTGACACTGTTCCGCAATCGCATGCTAGAATATTATGGCACAATGCCGTTGGCGATATTAAGCACGGCATATGGATTATCTTTTCGATTCTCCTACTTCACCTGTGTCCAGCCTGTATTTCACTGCCTGACCTGTGATTTCGATTGGGCCATTGATTTGTGTCTCTGCGGACCGGTTTCTCCTGACGTCGACTTTAATCAGCTGATGACTCCTATCATTACTCACGAGTTGGTTTGTCCTGGCGAAAGGATTATGGCTGTGGCATTGATGCATGGACTACTTGGTCCCTGGAATTTACTGGCGGCAGCACAGTCTTTCTTGGAACAGAGCTTTCTTGAAAACCCACCGAGCTGTCCTCTGATGGTGATAGAGGATCCGGTGCTGGGAGAGCACGTATGTTCTTTTCCGCTTTTAAATTGGATGGCTGAACTGTTTTCGGATGAAGACGGTGACTTCCTATTGGAGGCTGTTGCAGCTTATTTTGCATACACAGTTATGTCATAGACCTTTTTCATGTTTGATATGCTGAGTACTAGCATTTCATTGACAATTCATTGACTTATTTGTCAAGTTTTTATTATTTACCTTGCCTATTGGCTTAAGACTCGATAAAGTACTTGGCTGTTTTATTTTTCTTTAGCATTAAATTTTCCTAGTTTTTAATGCTTTACCTTGCGGACCGTCCACATATAAACTTGCAATCTGCTCTCATGAGATGGCACTTCTATTATCTTATTCAGTTCGTTTCCGGATCATGAGGAGGTGTCATCTAGGTCCTGGATATCTTTACACCGTGTTAAGTTAGCATGGGCTCATTACCGGTTTAAACGCCATTTTTCCTTTTTTGCAACTTCTGCACACGACACTTAGTTGTTGCTTTAGCTTTCCACCTAGTAGTTCATCGTGGTTTACATGAGAATAATATGTTATTGGTCTACTATCTGCTTTACTTGTTAAACTATATCTGTACAGCGAGTGCTAAAGTTTCAAGAACAACACGATACAGAATTGTTATGAGGTCTGATCTCCACGACTTCATACTCATAACATAAGTGCAACTTCTGCCAATTCTGGGCATGAGGCGGGTTTTATATTGCTTTGCCGAACACACATACACAACAGTTGATGCGGTTCACATGAAGAGAGAGCTGGTGTATGCTGATGTGATTCCTTCAAATCTAAGACACTAAAGTATGGGCACGCCCTAAACCAACACAAAGAGACCTTCTTAGCAAATAATATAATATGTGTATTAGGGAGGGTGAGATATAAGCAGCCGCGGGCCGTGGAGGGAGTTACGATGGGGCAGGGAGGCGGGGAGGGGGAGAAGCAGGGTGGAGCCCTCTCTACCTTGCCCCTCCCCCTCCCCGCCTCCCTGCCCCACCGTAACTCCCTCCACGGCCCGCGGCTGCTTATAAGTGTTGCTAACTCTTATTCATTTACAGCATGTTAACATACTGTCACCATTCGCTTTTTATGTACTAGTAACTATGCTGGTAATTTTGCTACTGATAATATGTGTACTTGTATTCTCCACCCTGCTTCTCCCCCTCCCCGCCTCCCTGCCTCACCGTAACTCCCTCCACGGCCCGCGGCTGCTTATAAGTGTTGCTAACTCTTATTCATTTACAGCATGTTAACATACTATCACCATTCACTTTTTATGTACTAGTAACTATGCTGGTAATTTTGCTACTGATAATATGTGTACTTTTATTATCTAAGGTACTACGCCTGAGAAGACGGCATTAGTAAATAAACATTTCAAATACACATCTGTTCTTCTTAACTCCATGTTCTGGTTTCTAAGAAATCTATAACGACCGACTGTTCATGAGTTCCACGTATCCTGAGGTACTATAAGTTCATATTCTGGATTGTCTAAACATTGAGAGTTTGTTATATCCAATGTGACACTGTACCTAGCTTGCTAAGGAGTTTTTGATTACTAACGTGAGTTTTGGGACACCCTAATTCGCCGAGGTTCCAATCCTCTGTCCACAGTTCTGTGTGAGAACAGAAACCCTGCGACAGGGGCACCCCCGACCCTTGCTGGAGCTTCATCACACTTGCGATACAACTCCAGCAATGCATTCGCCGAGGTTCCAATCCTCTGTCCACAGTTCTGTGTGAGAACAGAAACCCTGCGACAGGGGCACCCCCGACCCTTGCTGGAGCTTCATCACACTTGCGATACAACTCCAGCAATGCGCCACCTTTACGGCACAGATACATCACGCATCTGTGCTGTTTTTGCCCCATGATGCGCCGCATTGTAAATGCAGCACACCATAGGTGACGGAACAGCGGCACAAAATGACTAACACATCCCTGGTGATGCGCCAGTCATCATAAATGTATCCCTATGCTTCTTATCTTGTTAGAGATGAACCGCCATATGTATCATCAAAGTTATTTGCATTTCCTAAATAGCGAACTTTAAGGAATAAATAGCGATTCTTTACCATTCCTAGTTTGCGATGAGCTATTTGCTAATTAGCCGAATGTAGCCCAATGAAGCCCAATGTAGCCCAATGTAGCCCAAAGATGGCCGCCAGACACACAAAAAAACAAATGTAGCCCAAATATCAGCCAGATGTAGCCCAACTATAGCCCAGTGACAGAATGACCAATCAGCTTCGCAAACCTCCGTTACGCGAAGCGGAGCGCTGTTACAGATATATATCTTTTTTTGAACGTTAATTTCTCAAAATCCACTGGAGCACATATATTGAGACCTAGCAAAGGCACATCGGGCTACCAGTCCCTAATATTTTGCCAAGTTTCGTGCAAATCCATTCAGCCGTTCAATTATTATTATTATTTTTTTTTTTTGCCCCGCGGGGCCCTTTTAAAACCTCCACATCAAACCTAGGGGGTCAGCGAGGATCTACTATGCCCCCTTATAGTTATTTCCCCCTTTGTTTTGACCTCCTCTTGTCTCTCGATCCTACCGAGAGACAAGATGGCGGCCGCTACGGACTGTTTGGAATGTTGACAGACGCCGGAGAACCAATCAGCTTCGCTTCACAAAGCTCCGTTGCGCGAAAAGTCCGCGAACCAGTGCGCTGCCCGGTCCGCTGTTACAGATATATATCTTTTTTTAAACGTTAATTTCTCAAAATCCACTGGAGCACATATATTGAGACCTACAAAAGGCACATCGGGCTACCAGTCCCTACAATTTTGCCAAGTTTCGTGCAAATCCATTCAGCCGTTCGGGCTAAAAGTGAGGCCAACCGCCCTATGGAAAACTCAATGTTAAAAACACGTTTTGGGACCCCCCTTTTTTCTCGGCCCCCACTGGACGAACCCCCCCCAAATTTTCAAGGGCTGCTCAGAAACAAAATGTGCCATTTTCCTGAAAATTTCAGCCAATTCCGTCCACAAACGCCAAAGTTATTAGACATAGAATTTTCAAAAAACCCATAGAGAAAAAATCCTAACTATATATACCTACTGGCGACCGCCAGTAGGTAATATATATATATATATATATATATATATATATATATATATATATATATTTACATGTAGTGAGAACAGTACATTTTACCCTTCCATAATCCAACACTTTCCCTATTGATGCACTGATTGGAGTGGGAATAGTAAATGTTATCCCTCCGCTATCCAACACTTTCCCTACTGTTGCACTCACTTGAGTGCAAATAGTAAAGTTTACCCCTCCACTATCTAACACTTTCCCTAGTGTTGCACTCGCTGGAGTGGGAATAGTAATGTTTACCCCTCTGCTTTCCAACAATTTCCCTACTGTTGCCCTGACTGGAGTGGGAATAGTAATATGTATAACTCCGCAATCCAACACTTTCCCTACTGTTGCACTTATTGGAGTGGGAACAGTAATTTTTACCTTCTGCTATCCAACACTCTTTTAAAAGCAGGCTGTAGTCTGTGACACTACTGCCTGCTCTTAATTTTCTGTGAGGGTTCACGTCGGAAATAGGCAATTCTGACCTTTTTTGCCTTTTTTCTTGGCAGCTGCTGCTCCTCGTGACGCCACTTGTGACGTACTTGCCCATGCGCACTATTGCCTCCAGTCACGTTTGTCATCACATGACACGCACATCACGTTGTGTTACGCTACGTGCATGCGTGCTGGCATATTTGTTTTGCTTTTCCTTGACAACCAGTCACGGAACTTTCTACGAGTCATTTACCACCAACGATCATCAATCTCTCCTATCCAGGTACTGTTTTGTACATTTGGAGGTCTGTGAATAACTACAAAAAGCTGCCTATGCCTGCGCTTACCATTTTCAAGTTGTATTTGTTGCCATTACGCCCTTGAACAGTCAGTTTCCTCCTTGAGGTTTTTGCCGCATTGCCTTTAATCCTTAATGGTGAGGAACTGCTTTTACCTATGCTCATATCTGTACATGCTTACCACTTTTACTGTATTAATGTGCTTTTATAGACATTTTTGCTGCATTACATATTTGCACATGACCTTGAGGAATCTTTTTCAACTTATTTTGTTTTACCTTGCTTGATTTACCTACCAACCAATTAAATCTTATTTACGCGGAAGCCCTACCATGACTGCCACTACTATGAGCCAGCCACCACCATTTCTTTGTGACCGTTTAAAAGATGGAAATTATTTGTTCGATTCTTATTTAGTTGCAATCAGTGGTGAGAAATGTTCTGCTCATAGGATACAAGCGATTTTGCTTCATAATTTTGGCATAGAGGGGCACAATATTTACGAAAGCATTGACATAATTCCAGTTGGAGAAGGTGATGGTGAACCATCTGATGTATTTGACATGTCTATGAAAATGTTAGAAATTTATTTTGGACCTCGCATCAATATAGTTTTAGAGAGGCACAAGCTCTTCATGAGGGTCCAAGAACATAACGAAAAGGTTGGCAATTACATTGAATCTCTAAAAACACTTGCATGCACCTGTGAGTTCGGTGACCTCACTAACTCGTTGATACGAGACCAACTCGTCAGGTGCACAAACAGTTCCAGGGTGCAAGAAAAACTTCTATCTAAAAATCCGTCACTCAAGGAAGCCGTAGCCATTGTAGAGGGGATGGAAAACACCTCTGGTTGGGTCAAAGAGATGAAGGCCCACAAAAGAACCACAGATGAAGTTCCTATACCCAGTAGCATTCATGAATTGACCCAGAAGGACGCACTTTACGGTCAAGCACAAAATTCCGCTGACAGCGTCTCCAAAGTTGCCTGTGGACCAAAGCCCAAAACCTCCACAGATTTTCAAAGATAAAGTGTTACAGATGTGGTAGTAACAATCACTCTTTCAACTACCCTCAATGCTGTGCATGGAATACCACGTGTCACAAGTGTGGAATCAAAGGCCACTATGCTAGAGTATGCAAGTCTTTTGGCAGAGTACGCACAGTGGAGAGTGCACCCGAATATTGAAACAAATAATTTCCCCAGAACAACCATGTTGAGTGTAAGAGGTGATGGCATGGTGGATGCAGACCTCATCAGTATGCCAGAATGCGAAGTGGTGATTGGAGATAAGTTGTTTGTGGTTCTAGCTGACTCTTGCTCTCCTTTTACCATGCTAGGCAATGAACTTTGGGACAAGACTTTTCCTGAGTTACAACTTTTTGCACCAGACATCAACCCAGTTAGTTATGGTGGCTCACACATCGATGTGATAGGTTATCCCATCATAAAGATTCATTTTAAAGGAAGGGACACCATTGGAAAGATCGATGTCGCCAAACGCGGTGACAACCTCCTTGGTTGGAGACATCAGAGAGACTTGGGGATAATTCTTAATCCTAATGCTCGCTGTCCTTCAGAACAGGTCAAGTTGGTTGATCATAATATGTCTTCCAATAAGTATTTTGAGGAATTTCCTCAAGTTTTTTCTGATAATTTGGGTCTACTCAAGGACTTTGAACACTGTATCGTACTTAAGCAAAAAGAGGTACCAGTGGTGCACAAGGTTAGAAAAGTCCCTAACATGATGTTGGAACCTCTAAGGTGTGAACTTGAAAGGCTAATCAATCAAGGTATAATTGAGGAAATCGAATCCTCCAAATGGTTGGCCCCAGTGATTTTGGCTCCCAAGGATGGAGGGAGGAGTATTAGGATGTGTGTTGACTTGAGAAGCTTAAACAAGTGGATATGGATGGATCGTCAACCACTTCCTAATATCTCTGAATCGATCAATATGCTTGGTGGTGCGAAGGTCTTTAGTGTGTTAGACTTATCCTCGGCCGACCACCAAGTCCCACTCCACCAGACTCCAGACACTTTACGTCTTTTGTAACACCACTGGGGGCCTTCCGTTTCATTAGGATGCCATTCGAATTAGCCTCGGCGGCTACCTGTTTTCAGCGCATTATGAAGGTGGTCCTGGGGGATATCCCCAACATCATGTTTTTTCAGGACAATATTTTAGTATATGGGAAAGAGGGTTCTGAACATGACACAATTTTAGGACTCACACTACAAAAACTGGCTGACAAAGGTTTAACAGTAAATCTTTGAAATGTAGAATGAATGTATCTTCTGTCACATACTTGGGACATGTTATATCTGGGACGGCATATAACCAAAGCTGTATCTGGCAAGGAGCATTTGATGCTCCCGCTCCAACTGACAAAGAGCAAGTGAGGTCTTTTCTCGGTCTCGCTGAGTTTTATTAAACATTCATTCAAGGCTTCACCTCCACAGTTGAACCGATCAGAGTCCTTCTTAGGAAAGGAGCACACCTTGTTTGGTCGCCTGAGTGTGCTGCAGCTTTTAGTACAATTAAACAAGCAATAGGAATGATGCCAACCTTGGGCCATTTTGACTCCAAAAAGAAAACTTTCCTAACTACAGATGCCAGTTTGTGTGGTCTTGGGGCTGTACTCTCTCAAGTTGATTGTGGTGAGTAGAGAGTTGTTGCGTTTTCCTCTAGGGCATTGAAGAAGCGTGAACAACAGTATTCATGTATTGAGAGGGAGGCTTTGGCCATAGTGTGGGCTGTAAAGCATTTTAAGTTTTATCTGTGTGGCATTTCCTTCCTAGTAAGATCTGACCATCGCCCTTTGTTTCAAGTGTTCTCCTGCATGGAGAGAGAGAGACGTACTCCAAGACTCAAGCGTTGGAGTGAAGGTTTAGAAGAGTACAATTTTTATGTGGATTATCTCCCTGGTGCTGCCAACAAAGCGGCAGATTGTCTTTCAAGATTACCCATTGAATATTCAGAGAATTCGTTTGGCTCTGATACTGTTAATGTTAATTAGATGGAGTCTGACATTCAAGAGTGTGAGTGGGAAAGTTCTTTGTTAGCAGATTCTTTGCTTCCTGCAGTGACATGTTTTGTCATTGAAGGTTGGCCTGAAAACAAGAGAATGGATTCTGATTTACTCCCTTTTTGGTCCATCAGGAATGAGCTTACCCTTTGCCAGGGCCAACTTATGCGAGGATAGAGAGTGATTCCACCATAGGGTCTCAAACCAAAGCTCATAAACCTGGCTCATGAAGGGCATTTAGGAAGAAGCCTCACAAAGTCTCACCTCCGGGAGAGGTATTGGTGGCCATTGATGATTGGTCAGGTTGAAAATGTGGTTAGTGAGTGTTATGAGTGTGCTTCTTGTGACAAGTCTCATCCTGTCAGCAAACCTCCACTGTCTCCTGTTGAGTTCCCATGGGAACCTTGGGTCAAGCTGGGGTTGGATCTAATGGGCCCTTTTGAGCTATTCAATCTGGCAGACAGATTGATGATCCTTTTGGTGGCTTACTCATCTAAATGGGTCTCCACCAAATGTGTAAGTTCTATTAGCACAAGGGTGGTCATTGATTTTCTCAAAGATAAATTCGCTAGTGAAGGGATTCCCAAGATCCTCATCACAGATAATGGCCTGCAATTCGTTTCTCAGGAAATGCATGAGTTTTTAAATGACTATGGCATTGTTCATCAGAGAACTGCTCTTTATGCTCCTCAGGCCAACGGACAGGCGGAGCGCATGAACAGAGTGCTGTTGAAATGAGAGTTCCTCTTAAGGTGGGCTCATTGCACTGCCGTCAATAGTGTTCTGCAGAAATCCCTATTTTAAACGTTACGAGGGAGGGTTGCACTATCCAAACTCAATCCCGGGTGGCTACCTCTTATTGAGGGTCCTGTTTTGTGTGAGGAGGAGGTGAGTGGTAAAATCAAGTCTTACCAAAATAAGTACAAACAAAGGTTTGATTTAAAAAAATCAACCGAGGTCATGTCATGGAAGGTTGGCGAGTGAGTGCTCATCAAGAGATCACACTGGCACCGGAAGGGGGTCACTGAATATATGGGACCATTTGTTGTTACTGCTGTATATAAGAATGTGGTTACTGTCCATAATGGTGGTAAGTGGAGTATGTCTAGTTTGGTGAAGTTCCAAGGTGACAAGTCTATGTTTCCTTCATGCCCAGATGTTTCTCCTGCTTCAAACATGCCCACCAATTGTGGTTCTGCGCCCCACCCTCCTAGGTCTCGCCGTCTTCCCAAAAGGTATGAAGACTATGAAATGTTTTGAGTTTCCTTAATTTGTTCTTAGTTTACTCTGGACCTTTTTTCATATAAAGTTGAAAGGTTTTGCATAATTTTTGCTCTATGTTTTCAATTTACAGACTTCTTCTCTTCTTCCTTGTCTCTGCTTTTCTCTTTTCTTTTTCTCTTTTGTCTCCTCTATAAGGGAGATGTGTTGTAATCATTCAAAGTTAAGTGCATGTGCTTGCCTGTTCTATCTCCATGGTAGAGTCTCACTGAGACAGTTGTAACCTAGAGGGCTGGCAGCAGGAGTTGGTGGCTCTACTTTGCAAGCAATAAAAGACTTACAAACTTACCAGTGTGTCCCCTTTTAAGACAATCAATGTACGAGTGCACTCTTATTTTATTGGATGTAAACATAGTAAGCCAATAAATATGAAACATGTTTTAAAGAGCACAGCAATATGGATGATTGCTTCACAACTTTATTGAATTAGGGAAAATAGCTAAAACAAGAAATTATTTGTCAATAGCAGCCTAATATACACAGCCTCAAGCAAAAGAATGTCACAGACCATTTGGCACCAAGGCCCACTTCAATTACTCATGTCTAATATTGTTTAACTAGGCCAAGACCAACCCAGTAGGACCAGTGAGACAAAAATATATGCCTGTACAAAAGGGAACATTGAGGCAGGGTTCCGACACTAGACCTTTTTTCTTAACCGAGCAAAGCCTATTGCATATTGTAGGAATGTTCTTCCTAAAGGTGTATTCTCTTGTCCAAGTCCCCCTCCATCCCCTTCTCTTGGTGTATTCCATGGAATCTTCAGGTAGAGTTTGTTTAGAATGTTGAAGTCCTGTCAGAGAAGCTGGAAAAGTACTGTTGGCTATGCTGGAGAAGTTTGAGTGCTTACTTTGAATTTGGCGACGAGGTTGGGATGCTGTGCAGGGGCAGCAAGACGTCTTTACCCCGGTGAAATTCATCTTGCCGAATTTGAGGAGCAGCCATCTGTTATTGAGGCATTGATAAAAGGAACCCATATGTGGCAGGTGGCCCAGAGTGATAATGGTGCCTGTGAGACAATGATACATACAAACGCATACAAGTTGGAAGTGTTGATGGCTGGCAAGTACTTCAGCAACGTGCTAAAGTGTGAAACTCCATTTAATATAGTGTTTCACTTATATGTATGTTTCAAGCTACAGTACTTGGTAGTCAGCCAAGGATGTACGTTTCAGCAGCCAGGTGTGGACTGTTTCAATGGAGATTGCCTGGTGAGTGTCTCCTATTGGTGGAAAATGGTAATGGTAAAGTTCAGTAATCTGTCTGAACTGCTGCCAATTTTAAGTCTAAAGAAAAAAAATGTGTGCAACCACACAAGCGCTGCTAAAAGTGAGGAAACGTGCAGTATATACTGCAGAGTCTTAACTGCGATCTCAGAACGCATTGAGCGAAACCGTGGGAGTACTGCTGAAGGGAGATAAACGTGGAGGCTGCAGTGTGAGCATAGTACAAGGGAACAATCCTTCTGACAAGTAGGCGTCGTAAGATGCAGCAGGTGAATTCCGCACGAGTGCAGGTGTTTAGCTAGAACATCAATTAGGAACATACACAGCAGCCAGCCCGCGGCCTGTGCTCAGAGCAATTTGTCTCTGTGATACCTTCAATCTTGAAGTGCCATTAATGGTAATAATGTCACCCAGCTCTCTTTTATGTTGACGGAGCTTATAGTTTTGTTGAATATTGTGGCTAGCAGCTCTGTTTTCATTACGGAAGAGCAAGCGTCTAAGACATCAAAACAGGTAAGATTACCTTTTTTTCTGACCAGAGTGTGTGAGTGCTAGCAAGCATAATCTCTGCCTGAGAAATTTCACAGGTATCCTACCAAGAAACTTCTCCATCTCTCTTTCATGAAGACTAAGAGGCATCTGTACAATAAGTTAGCGCTGCGTTAGCGGCCCTTATCTGTAAAGCGGCTATATTTTTATCACCCTAATAACAAGTTTTCGCTACCAGCCATTAGCGACCGGTTTCTGGAGATACCTGCCACTTTCAGCATCACCACCCATGTTAGCGATAACTATAGATAATGACATGCAAGGTAGGCTTTCCCGTGAAAAAACCCACGCCAACCCCACTTCGCGATATTTACAAAGATCGCCCAGACCCACGATACGTTAAAAAAACAGCCGCTAAAGGCTGTTAGTGGCTGGGATTTAAGACAATGTGAAATGTAAGTAAACGGGCAGCAATTCTTGAAGTAAAATACTACTGGCCTAAAAAAGACCAAGGAAGTAATTTAATTCTGTAATGTTCTCTTCTCACCTACCATTGATGGCCACAGTAAGAACCTTTCTGGGAATGTAGCTTCATAGAGACAACAGCTATTTCTTCCTTTAAACATGGCATGCAGAATCACTTCAATTTAGTACATAAATCGTAGCGATACCACATGGCATGTTTAAAGAAAAAAATACCCTTTTTGCATTTTGACGGACGACCGGCCCCTAAGTGGTGCCAGGGCTGTTTGGTGCACGCCGGCTTCCCAGAAGCATCCATCCACCCTACAGTTATCAAAATGCAAAAAGGGTATTATTTATTTCTTTAAACATGACATGTGTAATCGCTTTACCTAATGTACTAAAATGAAAAAATTCCGCGTGTCATTTTTAAAGAAAGAAATACCCTGGGCCACGAGCATTTTGATGACCATCCCAGCACCCGGTCACAGCTGTGGGGCCCAGAAGTGAAGGCAAGGGGAACAGCCATTGCAGGGAGGGTATGAGTCAGGAGAAGAGCCAATATGGGCGGTGGGGGCATGTAGGGGGAGGGCGTGCCCGCACCACCATGAAGAAAATAGAGCAAAAGCTGATTATAATATGGCATAATATTAAATATGGTATGGTAATCACAGTAACGGCATGCTCAGGCGCACTGCGTGTGTATGGCCTGACGAGCAGTCTACACTGAGCATGACCATGACACAACCCTACCTGCCCCGCCTTGCCACCTTGAACAAAAGGAGACACCCAGGCGCTGGGGCAAAAGAAACCCTGCTTTCAGTTTGTTCTCAGTTTTCTACAGATCGATGTTAACTCTGCTCTAAGTGCTTATATTTTAATAAATATATTATTAATATTTACTGGCCCAACAGCGGATGAACAAAGACAAGAAGACCAAAAGGCAGGGGGCTGTTGGGATTTAAATTTGATAAGACGCATTATTGGCCTAATATATTCAATATAACCTCATAATTATATAATCATGTAGTTATCGTTCACTACGATCACCTATTAACCCATGATTCACTTTTGACTTGTTCGCTCCTATTGGTATAGCCGGAGCCATTTTGTTTCGTTTCTCTATGTGCAAGTAATGTTTCCCTGAAATCACGTGATTACGCTTTCTGCTCGAAACCACGACGGCAGCCAAGCTGCCTACTGTAGCTGTTAGCTGGTAGCTCAAGGAAACCCAAGGTCACATCTGCCCTCCTGGTGGGATGCGCACATTCTAGCAAAGCCCGTTCCTGTACTCCCCGGGCTACAGATAGACAGGAAAGCACCTTACAGACCTGCCCCCGGAATAGCTTAGGCCTAGGCTACTAGCAATCAATTGTGCCTTATATGGGTATTCCTCTTGGCTTACTGACAAGTTGTATCTTTCCTTGTATGGTGTCATCCTGAACGCATGAAACGTATATATGCTTTGTATTTCGAACAAGTAATCAGTCTCCTCTGCGCACCTCCGAGGGTCGTGTAGACTGAGGCTCCCCTGCCAGGGCTGGTATTTGATGAATAAACGATTGAACCTTCTCCATTGCCGACTGAATTATTATTACAAATAGAAGTATATGGGCTATTGGTGAGTATAGCCCGTTAGAATAATTTTGAATCCTTCAGTTGGCGACTCCGCCGGGACTCCGCGATAGGGTCGTCCCCTCCTGTAAACAGGGGTGACGGGACAAGGAGAAGTTCTGGCTGAGTGGGTGGACAGAAAGAGGATCCTGATTCGAGACACCCGTTTGTGGTATGAAAGCAAGCCGTTCCACTCTCGAGCCCAGTATCCCTCCCAGCTACTGAAGACCCTACGCCGGAGTCCTACGGGCTTAATCCGAGAGAAGAACAGACTGTGTCGGTCTGTCTAGGTGTCGGCAGTGGAGAATTCGCAATCGACCTGAGTGCACCAGGTGAGTGATATTTGTGATTGGATTGGATAAGGATCACTCAGAGGAAGTGTTTCTTTTTGAATAACAGTTAACCGTCTTTGTTTGAAGGTGGCCGTGGAAGCCGGACCACGAGGGAATCTGGTGATCTACCGTTGCAGTGAAGGAGCTGCACGGGCAGAGACCCCACAGACTTGTTTGGTGAATAATTGAGACTACATCTGATGCCTTAGCAGAGTACGGCGTTGCTCGCTCGGCCGAATTCTCTCCGGGAAAGCCCTGGGAGCAACTGGGTAAGCTAGAGTTCTGGAGACGTGTCCAGATGCCCGGCCCAACCAGAACAGGACCATGGGATGGCCTGTGAGAGAGTTCGTGGTTCGCCTATCAGGTGCTCTCAGAACAGTCTGAAGACTGTTCCCTTTTGGTGAGATTTTGTTGGTCTGGAATTCTTTTGAATCGATTCCCCGAACAAGAGTCGACGGGCTCTGTTCGTATTTGAAGACGTCATTTGCATAGAATAGGTTCCGAGAAGTATTTGCCTTGCACTGTTTTACAGCACTTTATTGTAATGATTGAATGAAGAGTGTATGAGAGACCGGTGAAAAGGGACGCGTCCGAATGGGCATGTGTTTTGTGATTTTGTGTAGACAAAACGTGTAAGAATCATCATAATGTCTTTTTTAGTAAAATATGCTTTGGGTGCTGTTGTCGGCGAGGTGCACGGCTTGAAGAAAGACAGCCGGCCCCTCCTGAGGGCAGTCCCAGTTTCGATATGTATGTCAAACATGGTCTACAACCAATCTTGTTTAATACCCTTTGGAACAAGTACACTAAGAATAATTCCGATTTACAATGGTTTCTTATGGGGTCTTTCGATGAGAAAAAGATTAATTATATACAGAATAAATTATTTATGAAGAAAAGCCGTCAGTCGATGTTTGATTCCTTGAACTTATGGTTGAAGGAGGCAAAAAGACGACAAATTCGAGAAGAGAAGCTCAGGAGGGTGAAACCAGGTCAGACAGTCACCCAGTAAGGAAAAGGTGGAAAAAAAGATTGAACGAATGGATAGACAGTTTCGGTTAGAGACCCATAAAAGCTATGTGGCTAGACCAGAGATAGGAGATGAATTAGAAGAACTGCTGGAAGCCCGACCACCTCCTCCTTATGCCCCGCAAGGGTTGTATCCGGCCGTGCCTGTGGTACGAGTTAATCAGACGGGAGCCGCTTCGACCACCAAACCACAGATAGGGGTGGTCGCCACGGCCCCCGTTGGCAGATTGGGACATGATGTTCTGTTTTCCCCTCCTTCTCTTCGACCAACTACCTCACCCTTAATATCCCTTCAGCCGGACGCGGCTGTCCCTTCTCCCTTGCACCCTGTGTTTCTCTCCCCTCCGACTACTTTAGATCTCCGAAATGCAATTAATCCGGGTGCCACGCCCAAACGACCTTTGTCTGACTTGAGTGATCAGCGAGCTTTCACTTGGTCATTGTTGGGACAGGAGGAGAGGAGAGCTATTATAATACAGGCATCCCAGTGGATGCGGAATCCTATTTATACTTTGGAGGATATTTGGAATACTATGAAGGATTTTGAACCCGTTGCACAGCAGCTGGCTCTAGAGAGCATGGCGATCCGATTGATTTCACTATGGGAACAGTGTTTCGAGGAAGGATTGCCTCCTCAAATACTGCGCGACATCAGGGATCATGCTCATAAATTCCATCTCCAAATTGAAGAAGTGTATCAGAATGTGACGACGCTTTTGCATTATCGGGAACGGATGCACCGAAAGAGTGCCGAATGGGGAGCGCAGCACCCCATGAGAGAGGTGCATCCTCTTTTCTTCCCGGAACTACCTGAAATAAAGGATAACGGGGGCAATGTCACCAGAGCACGAGTGGACGCTGGACTTCAGGAACAATGGGTCTACACCCCTTGGAAACTAAGTGAGGTCCTTACGCTAAAAGCCCAGCTCCCTGACCCCCGTAAAAACCCTACAGCTTATTATAAAGAATTGGCCGAAGCCGCCAATTCCGCCATCATGACCATAGCTGATATCGAGCTGTTCTTTGGTCTCCTAATTCCAGTGGATATTTGGAGACAGATACATGATACGGACCATGTCCCCGAATTAGGAGGTACGTGGGATCCATTAAAAAATTGGGATAAGGAACGAAAGCCAGGTGAAAAACCCCGGGATGAAATATTAGCAGTACCAGATAAAATTGTTACATACATGAACACTCTTCTCCCTCCTAGGAAAGTAGACTGGGATAAATTGACAGCGTGTAAACAGAAAAGGATGAAAGTGTGTCTGATTTCTTTACTCGGTTTGAGAAAGTTTTCATAGATTACAGAGGGAGGAATTTGATTGTTTGTAAATAGATTTGTTACAAATTTGCTCCCGGAGGTTATGACCCGTCTCCAATCAGCTGAAAGCACGTGGACTACGGCTGCACCATCCGTTATTCTTAGTATGGCCCAATATTATGAGCATCGTGAAAATGAGAGTAAGGAAAAATCTGAGAAAAAGACTAAAGATCTAAAAACAAGAGTACTATTGCAGCAAGTCAGTAGAGGGCAAAATTCAGGACGGGGAGTGCGAGGCTCATTTCAAAGAGGCCAGATGACAGGAAGAGGTAGAGGAGGCTCTCCGAATATTGGGATAAACCAATGTTCTTATTGTAAAGAGGAAAGACATTGGAGGGCGGATTGCCCTCTGTTGTCGGCAAGAAACCGACCTAGTAGAGGGCGAGGTAGAGGTCGAGGGAACATAGATCGCAATAGCATGAAAAGGGAGGAGTCACAACATGAATGTTCTCATAAGAATCATTTTGATGACCCTCAGAACAGACAATACTACAATGAGACTTTTCAGGATGACAGGTATGATGAGCGGGATTATGCATGAGACAGCCATGGACAGAGCGGGGGCCATATTACAGTACCAGTTGACCAAGAGGGACCTTATGTAAAAGGAGAACTGTTGGGTACATCAGGGAAGTTTTGGGTGGATACTGGGGCGATGAGTAGTTCAGTCGCCCATACACTGGTCCCAGGGGCAGCTCTGTCTGGCCAAAATAATGTATCAGTAGGATTCTCTGGAATACCGGTAGTGAGCCCAGTCTCAAAACCTCTGCCTTTTACGATAGGTCCCATCTCCATGCACACAGCCTTTCTTCTAACTTCTAATTGTGGTGAAAACCTCTTAGGGTTAGACATTTTGAAGAAATTACATGCACATATTTATTGCTCCCCTGATGGTGTTTTCCTGACAATGCAGAAACCCCCTGTGAAAGAGACTCAATACTTTGCCAAAAATGAGACCTTGCCCCCTGAGTTTTCTACCATTCCTCGGACACTGTGGGCGACAGGGGACACCAATGTTGGTCTGTTGAGAATAGCCCCTGGTTCAATAACATTGAAACCAAATGCACAGATGCCACGCATTCCCCAGTATAAGATTTCACCAGAAGGTGAACAGGCCTTGTTGCATATCATTCGTGACCTCATTGACAAGGGGGTGGTGGAAGAAACAGCTGCTAACGTTTGTAATAGTCAGACATTGGCCTACTGCCATGGGTCCCTTACCAACTCCATCTGAACAAGTACGAAATCTGGGAGTACTTATCGATAGGAGACTATCCATGAAAGATCAGGTCAACAAAGTCGTAGCCACCTGTTTTACCATCCTACGATGGCTACGTAAAATCTTTTGGATACTCCCCGAAAATACCCAGAGATCCGTTGTGAATACCTTGATAACCTCGAGGTTGGATTACGGCAACGTGCTCTACCAGGGGTCTGCCAAGGCCGTCACACGGCGCCTTCAGCTGGTACAAAATGCCGCAGCTCGGCTTCTCTGTGGCTGTCGGAAACGTGACCATATTACAGAACACCTGAGGGAGCTGCACTGGCTCCGTGTGGAACATCGGATAAAGTTTAAAGCATTGAGCTTTATGCATAAGATCAAAATTGGATCAGCTCCCCTCTATCTTCAGGCCCTTTTCAGTCCCTACCTTCCTACTCGCTCACTTCGTTCCTCATCCCATCATCTCTTCTATGTACCGAAGTTTAAACTCACCAGAATGGGCGGTGGTTCCTTTGCAAACTTAGGACCCAGACTGTGGAACTCACTTCCCTTGGCCATTCGGATGGAAAACTGTCATTTGTGTTTTCGCAGAGCGGTGAAAACCTGGCTTTTTGATCTCTAAATCTTCTGCCGGATGTTGTCGATTTGTCTTTTAGCGCCGGGAAACCCTAATGGGTAGCTGTCGCGCCTAATACATTTAATTAATAATAATAATAATAATAATAGTCCGATTTTGGCGATTTTGAAAAAGACACCAATTGATGGTGCCCCTGATTATAAGACTGCATATCGTTTTGTGATTGACCTTCGAGCGGTCAATAAGATAGTAGTCCCTCAATACCCAGTGGTACCGGATATTACAGCGATTCTTACAATGATTCCCCCTACTGCCCAATATTTTTCTGTAATAGATTTAAAGAACGCTTTCTTTAGCATTCCTTTTTTTTTTTTTTATTGAGAAAATTCAGGGCAACAAAAGAAAACCACATACATACATAACTTACCAAAATACAAATCAGATATACAAAAAAAAAAAAAAAAAGTACACAAAACAGCAAAATATAAGTTCAACCTAATCTGACAATAAGACATGCAACTAACATATACTATTAATAATACTAACTTAAATCTCATCATTATGATCCTTACATTCTTACTCATCTATTTTCTCTCCATTTCTTTAACGGGGCCCATATCTTCAAACCCAATTCCCTCATTCTTCTTCCTTTAAACTCGTATAAACATTCCTCACTATTGTGTATTCCCAGCAGTTTAGTAATCCACAGCTGGAAAGTGGGGGCTACCGGATCTTTCCATCCAGCCGAGATTAGAATCCTCAGCACAGCCATGGAGATAAAGATAAAGGCTTCCGCTTCATATTCTAATCTTAGACTAGCATCCCTACCGATCAAAACCATCGTAGGGGATAAGGTAATCTGTTCCTCTAACAACCCTGTTATAAATCTTTCAATTTCCATAATGACCGGATTCATATTCTGGCATTTATAAAACATATGGGGTAGGTCTGCTGGTCCTTGATCACACCTGGGGCATCTATCATTATCCCTCTTACCCCATTTATACAATTTGGCAGGTGTATAATATAAATTAAAAATAGTTTTATAATGCTGTGCTTTTAAATTTGAAGCTCTTAGCACCTTTTTATTCATTGCAAGAACATAATCAATATCCACATCTGGATCACTAATTCTTTCCGCCCAGTCAGATTCCACTCGCCCGATATCATCCCCCAAACCTTGGAGAAGATAGCTGTAGCCAATTTTTATCTTCTTACCACCATTCCTCACATATTTCTTTAGCATTCCAATTCACCCTGATAGCAGACATATCTTCGGATTCTCCTTAGGTGGCCGAAGCTTTAGATTTACGCGTACACCTCAAGGCTATACAGAAAGTCCCAGCATATATAGCCAAGCTCTGAAGGCAGTCCTGGATGAATTAATTTTGCCTGCGGGAAATGCAATTATCCAGTATGTGGACGATATTTAGGTGGCCTCAGATACAGAGGAAGGCTGCAAAGAAGCAACTGTGAAATTGTTACATCATTTGGCTGATAAAGGAAATAAAGTCTCCCTCTCCAAATTTCAATATTGTCAACAGGAAGTGACCTACCTTGGCCACTTACTGTCGAAAGCGGGGAGACGACTAACACCAGAACGAATATCTGTAAATACTAATATGTCTGTACCCCGTACTCAACGTGATGTCCGTGCTTTTCTTGGCATAACCTCTTACTGTCGCCAATAGATTCCTAACTATTCACTCCTCTCTAAACCCTTGTTGTATTTAACTACCAAAGATGTGCATGAACCCCTACCCTGGACGGATGAATGTCAAGAAGCCTTTGACTCTTTGAAATCTGCTTTGTGTTCTGCACCTGTTTTGGGTACCCCGGATTACCGGAAGCCGTTTTCACTCTATGTGCACGAGGTGGACGGTTGTTCCCTTTCAGTATTAACACAGGGTTTTGGCGGAAAAAAGGGACCCTGTGCTTTCTTTTCATCAGTACTAGACATGGTCGCACAAGCCCTTCCCAGTTGTCTGAGGGCTACTGCAGCGGTAGCAGTGGCCATCCGGCAATCAGAAGGTATAGTTTTGAATACAGAGCTCACAGTCATGGTACCGCATGCTGTGGATATTCTGTTGAATAGAACTAAGACCCAGCACCTTACGAGTGCTCGTTTAACAGGATACAAACTGACATTGTTTGCACCCCACATTACAATTAAAAGATGTGCTGCATTGAATCCAGCAACATTATTGCCTCTCCCTTCCAATGATAAAAAGGATGATATTCATGATTGTATATTTAGAACTGAAGAGGAAACAAAATGGCGTGTAGATCTTACCAACACCCCTTCACCCAAGCCCCAAGGAGAGTTGTATGTGGATGGTTCTTGTTTTAAATTACCAGATGGTACTGCCACAGCTGCGTATGCTATTACGACCCTAAAAACAGTGGTGGAAACCGCTAGGATTTCACATCACTCAGCCCAGGCAGCTGAACTAATAGCTTTGTTACGAGCATGTGAGATCAGTAAAGGCTTGAGAGTAAATATTTACACAGACAGCCAGTACACCTTCGGCGTTGCCCATAGTTTTGGGAGGCTGTGGAGGGAAAGGGGTTTCTTTATCAGGCATGGCCAGAAAATTCAACATTGTCCTTTAATTGACCGATTGTTATTTGCCTTGACACTACCAGATAAAATTGCCATCATCAAATGCAGTGCTCATAAGAAAATCATTGATTCTATGGGAAAGGGAAATGCGTATGCTGACTCAGCAGCGATGGAAACAGCACAAACCGAAATGACTCCCATGTTTCCTAGTGCTTCATCCCGGTGGGTGGCGGAAACATCTGTATTTGAAAATACCATTGAAAGTGTAAAAGAGTTGCAGAAAGAAGCTACCATAGATGAGGCACAAAGATGGGAACAGGAAGTGGGAAAACTGGATAAGAATGAATGTTGGATAGATCGAACTGAGAAACAGCGTTGGTTACTTCCTAATGCATTGGTATATGCTGTAGTGACCATGGCTCATGGCCCAGCACACATAGGAGCAAAAGGTATTTGTGCAGTATTAGACCCAGTCTGGAATAACCCAAATATTCCCAAAACTGCAGTACATGTGGTTAAGTATTGCCCTGTGTGTTTGCGTTACAACTCAGGGGGCAGAGAATCTGTCTTGAGTGGAAATTTTGCACCGCCATCTCTGTCATTTAAAGTTTTACAAATCGATTACATACAAATGGAGAGAGTGAACAATTTGAAATATGTATTGGTGGTGGTTTGCGCTTTCAGTAAATGGGTTGAAGCCTACCCCACCAAGGAAGCCACTGCCGTCGCAACTGCCAAAGCTTTGGTTAAAGAATATTTCCCCCGATACTGCTTGCCTCGGATTATCTGGTCTGATAACGGGACACATTTTAATTCCTTGCTAGTTCAGAGTGTTTGTGATGGTTTACAAATTAGACAAAAATTTCATACAGCCAGGCATCCCCAGTCAGCTGGTTTAGTCGAGAAATATAATGGTACATTGAAACTGAAGATGGCCAAGATTTGTGCTAGTACTGGATTAAAATGGCCCGATGCCCTCCCTGTAGCATTATTGTCTCTAAGAACAACACCACACACAAGAACGGGGTTATCACCCTACGAGGTAATCTTTGGCCGTCCTGCCAATGTGTGGGGAGTCCCTAGGCCCAGGTCCTTTAGAGATATTGATTATCCTTTGATGACAGACTATTTGTATGCCTTGACTAAAGATCTGTGCTCTATTCATCAACAGGTACCCGAGACATTGCGGCCGCTACCAGAGGGTCCTGGACATCGATTGGAACCAGGCCAGTGGGTTCTGGTGAAGAACTATCAACAGAAATCGAGTTTGGAACCGAAGTGGTCCGAATCCTACCAGATCCTACTTTCCACGAGGTCGGCTGTGAAGGTGCATGGGCGCAAGCATTGGATCCATGTGAGCCATCTGAAGCGCCTCCCGCTCCCTTTGCCCTTTGATTTGCAAAACCGCGAAGGAATTCCAAGCCAAGAAGGAGAGTCACTTCAGAGCCTTGTACCTTTTTCAGAAGCCAGAGAAGAGGGGCAGCCAAGTGAAGCGTTGCCCTCAGGTGACAGGGCGGCGGCTCAATCAGCGGAGGCCGTTGTTTCTGGTGCATCTCCGAGTTCGAATGCATCTGATGCCCTTGCAACTGAGTTGTTTTCTGACCAGGAGCAACCTGGTCGCTGTAAATACGACCTGCGGCCCCGAAAACAGCGCAGTACCCCAGATTCTTATTAGGGAAAGACTTGAGTTGAGAAACATCGGATAGACACACTGGGGTACTGAGCGAGACACTGGACTGAACCCGTTGAGAGCTTGGAACACTGTGTTAAGTAGCTCTGTTCAGAAAGAAAGACTGAGTTGAGGGCAGCGGTTGTTCTACAGGACGAAGGAAGTTGTTTGCCGTCTTTTCCTTTTGATGGATGACGAGAGTCTGCCTGTGAGGCTCTAAACGGACATAGGGAAGAAGAACCCCTCTGGTGGTGTGCGTGCTTTGTGGATACAAAGATAGTTTTTGGACTTATAGAGAGGGACCGAGTTAGATCTGGACTTATAGAGAGCATGTTTCCTTTTCCTCGATTTTCAATGGAGGATGAAAGGCCACTAGCCCCTCGGCGATATGTGGATAATATGCATTTGTTTTCCGGATGGTCTACCAGAGTGAAGGTGGCATTCGTTGCTTTTATTATTATCATTACAGTAATAATGATGTGTGTATTTGTATACTTAGAGTTTCAGCATCCTATACAGAAGCTGATAGGTACTACTGTTGCCCCGGAAGAGCATATCTTCTATTCTTTGCCCCTTCATAAGGCAAGACATAGAGAAACCTATATGAAAAACGCTTTTATTGAAATGTTGCATCAGACTCACAGCACCACGAACAAAACGAATTGTTGGGTATGTTGTCTTACTTCCCTCAGTGATGAATCAACATGAACTATTCATCTCCTTACCAATGTCTTATTTAGCTAGCTGGGAAGCCTGGTTCCAATTATTGTCTTTGATGTATTCACATTATGTAGCTGAACCAAAGATTATGAGGCCATTTTGAAGTATATAGAACAACATCAAGGGTTTGACACAGAAGGAAATGGCGGAGAGGGCTCTTTGGACCCCAATGCTTGCATGAATGTATATACGGAATATAAGAATATTACGTGGTTGATGGAGGAAATGCAGGATTTTGAACTTTTTAATGACACTATGTATTTCCAGCATTTTAAAGAACGAAATGTTACGAATGACAAAGCACTGCTGATTCCCATTATCAATACTACCTCTCCCTTCTGCATACAGGGACTAGGCCATGTTAAGGTAGGAAAAAGCAGGTGTAATTATACCTACACTCTACAGGTATATAGTACCCCACCTATGATTACCCCACTGGATGTATATTTTTTATGTGGTGAGACTGCATACACATGGCTCCCACGGGGATGGGCAGGAAGTTGTTATCTCTCGTTCCTTTATCCTCCTATGTATATTGCTCCGCCCGATTATCACAGAACTCATCAGTTAGTTCAAAAGGGGGTAGTGGTTAGCCAAAATATTAGGAGCTTTGACACCGATAGTACTGATCAAACAGACACCTCCCTGCAGCAATTCGAGGATTTTGCCAAGGGTCTCACCCACTTTTGGGGACCTATATTCAATAGCCGCAGTATAAGACGTTTGTCCCGAATAGTTGAGAACGTGGTCCAGACCACCACTGGGATCTTAACTAACACTACAGTGGAGCTTCAGGCGACGAGGCTTGTTTCGCTTCAGAACCAGATGGTTCTTGACGTCATCCTCGCAGATAGAGGAGGAGCCTGTCGTGTGATCGGCAGCTCTTGCTGTGTGTTTATTCCTGACTCAGCCCCTACCATTCATCTTGCCATACAAAAGCTGCATCGACTAGCCAGCGAAGCACATGTGGATAACGGCACCTGGTCCCTTAGCAGTTGGTTTTGGGGTCTTTTAGCTACTTGGGGTTGGAAGATATTTATGGTGCTTGCTGGAGCTTTTGGAGTAATATTTACATGTTGCCTGTGTCTCCAATGTGGCCCGGCCTGCTGTTCATTCTGTGCAGCTAGGATAACATCGGCTCTAAACTTTTCTCATCATGCAAAAGCCAAAAAGCATATGATCCAAAAAGAGGTGTCAGACCTCATGCAGATCGATGAAGGAGTTTTCGTGGAGTAAATCTAGTAAATCTAGTTATATCGGCTATAGTAGGCCAAAAGGGCCGTCTGTTGGGATTTAAATTTGATAACACGCATTATTGGCCTAATATATTCAATATAACCTCGTAATTATATAATCATGTAGTTATAGTTCACTACGATCACCTATTAACCCATGATTCACTTTTGACTTGTTCGCTCCTATTGGTATAGCCGGAGCCATTTTGTTTCGTTTCTCTATGTGCAAGTACTGTTTCCCTGAAATCACGTGATTACGCTTTCTGCCTACTGTAGCTGTTAGCTGGTAGCTCAAGGAAACCCAAGGTCACATCTGCCCTCCTGGTGGGATGCGCACATTCTAGCAAAGCCCGTTCCTGTACTCCCCGGGCTACAGATAGACAGGGAGGCACCTTACTGACCTGCCCCTGGAATAGCTTAGGCCTAGGCTACTAGCAATCAATTGTGCCTTATATGGGTATTCCTCTTGGCTTACTGACAAGTTGTATCTTTCCTTGTAAGGTGTCATCCTCAACGCATTAAACGTATATATGCTTTGTACTTCGAACATGTAATCAGTCTGCTCTGCACACCTCCGAGGGTCGTGTAGGCTGAGGCTCCCCTGCCAGGGCTGGTATTTGATGAATAAACAATTGAACCTTCTCCATTGCTGACTGGATTATTATTACAAATAGAAGCATATGGGCTATTGGTGAGTATAGCCCGTTAGAATAATTTTGAATCCTTCAGGGCCCTTAGAAACCATGCGCAGGCCAGGCTGTCCCACCCAAATTATAAACTATAGTACCACTGACATTGAGGGGGCCCCCACATGACTAGGAGCTCGGCCCCCCCCCTGCACTGCGGGGGCTGCAGGGCCTTACGTTACGCCACTGGTAGTTGTACATTATCGTCTCACAGTTTACCTCCATGCCAAATGTGAATGGCCCATTTCCATACACAAGTGGCACCAGTTGTGTCCTCAGCTCAGTGGTGGAAGTGATGCAGTTTGTACCACATTGTAGTTAATGTTGATTAGCTCAGATTTATGTGTATGTGCACTGCATTATGGTAGAGTCACCCCTTATCCCTTTCAGCCAGTGAGCCTTTCACTTATGTGCATTTGCAATGATGAGATGTTGCACGCTGGAGTAAATATGGGTCTTGATTCGAGTTGGGACACTTGTGCATTGTTTGGCAGCAGAAGTCTTCTTTACATCAGGGGTTGTATGTACAGGAGGAAGTGTCAGAGTGTGACCTGCTCCTTTAAGGATGAACTCCACACTCAGCTACTTCAGTGACCGTGACCTGGACCATGTTAAAATGTTTATGGTGCAGGCATGCAATTCATCATGCAACTTGCCTTGTCAGTGTGGCTCACAGACAGTCAGGTTTGCTGCATAGTGCACATGTGCATGGCTTTGGTGCGAGAATGGTTATGAGTGATGGGGGAATCCTTTAGGCTGATTGGCATTGATGGGCTAATAGCTGTTTCTACGTAGGCTGCACAATGTAGTACACATGTACATCCAGGTAGCTTTGGCTCTTGTGATTTCACTTGTGTGCATGTCGTCAGTCATGGTTTTCCTTGCATGCATTACTTACTGCCCTCCTGTTGGCTTACCTATTGTGAGTATGGTGCAGCGTGAGTTTCTATTGTTGTTGCAAGCTGAACAGACAGTGACAACACCTATTCCCCTCAACGTTGGCCCCACTTGTGGTGTGAAAGTGGGCCTAGATTTGATGGATGTGAATTTCCATAGGCGTATTAGTGGTACTCAGGCCCTGTCAGCCCCCCTCCCATCAGATGCAAATGGCAGACTGATGTGTGTTTGTGTATTTGCCACGCAGATGGTTAAATGGATAATACATGCTGTCCTGGTTCTGATTATTGAATGCCGGGATTTGCGTGTGGATGATAACAGACATGAGTGCATATTTGTTCACTGACACAGTAGACTTGCCAAGCAGACAGGTTTACATGCACATCATGGTGTAATGGGAAACTCACACCAGGAATGATGTGGAATGCTGTTTTCTGTATGGCACATTTGTACACTTGAGAGTGGAGGAGTGCATTTTGACATTAGGGGTTATGGTGCCATTTAGCTACTTGTCATAATTTGGTGCTATTTTTCTATTCTTACTTGTTGTCATACTTAGGTTGTCATACTTCTTTACAGGGACATTATAGTTCTGTAAGTATGGCACACAGACAAGTCATGTCATATATTTTTGGATGACACATTCCTGATATGCATAGTCCAGGCACTGTAATGTTGTGGCCATATGCCCCCTGCTCATAGTATGACACCACAATTGGACTAAAGTCTGCTGAATGTGTGCATTGTGGGATACGCACCTTTTAGACAGATGGCTACATGATCACTTTGTTGTGACAATGCATGTGTTCATGGTATGCAGACTCACTAGATGCTTTCTCACTTGGTGCACACAGGACAGCATCTCATGAACAGGCAAAGGGTCACATTGATTGGAAATGTGGGAGGATGTCAGAATACCCCCCTTGCCTCATCACCACTCATATACCATTCGTCTTTACAAGGCCATATCTCTCTGATGCCAAAATGAGGAAGCACTGTGAATGTGACTGATTATGTGTATGAGTAGGCATGCCACCACCAATGTCAGCACACATGCAACATTGTGCCTGTGTGTCTGAGTTGTGTGCATGATAGTGTATGTGCAGTAATGTCTCCCTAGATGCACTTGCACATTCTAGCACACGACTCAGACACACAGGCACATGTAAATGCGTGGTGTAGAGGCAAGGGGGCCATTTTGAGACCCAGCCACATCTCAAGTTAATGGGCCCCTCTGCTCTTTTATGTTGCCCTTATTTGTGGTTTGATGTTGATCTTGGACAATATTGGGGTTACTTTTCTGTGCACATTTCCTAGTCTGTGTGACCACCAATATGTGTCTTGCAATGTATTGGTTAAGTAGGGTGATATGTGTCTCTGCCACCAGGGACAAGGGTATACGGGATATGATCCACAGCCATTGTGGGTATGCACTGAGAGATATTTAATAGGGCATAAGTGCCATTGGGCCCATCCACCCCGCCCCTCCAGGCCATGGTTGTTACACACCCTGTTGCTGATGAGTCTGGTCCCGTTCAGCAGTATCCTGTCCCGGAACTCCAACCACCGTCTCCTTGCTGATGACAGCGGACACCTGTTCCTCCAAATTATTCAGCTCCTCCTGTGCCGCTGGACTCCCACCTCTAGTCTGCATTGCTGCTTTGAGATTGGCTGCAAGTTTCGCCTTGGTCTTGTGCTTAGCATCAAGCCAGCACTTCTTGCAGTCATCCACTGTCCTCCTCGTCTCTCCAACAGCATTCACCTTGGCTGCGATGGACTGCCATATTGCATTTTTGTTGCCAATGACACTGTGGAGCTGACAAAAAGCTGTTGTTGTTTTTCTGTCACCTCCGCAATCAGGACCTGGTTTTCCTGCCGACTGAACCGGGTCTTCTTCTTCCTCTTCTCCTTGCCCTTCCTCATGGTCTCTGGCTGGTTTTCCTGGGTGTTATTGTTGGCTTCGGTACTGATTCCAGCTTACTCTAGGGTTCCTCTGTATATTTCCCTGTTTTTTTGTTTTTTTTTATGTTTGGGCCACAAAGCGGGCATTTTAAAGTGGTTTTTCCTGCCTAACATGAAAAAAAGTGGACTCACGCTAATTAGCGTTCAGTTTCTGGCCGCTAATAGGCCCATCGTCACTTTTTTCACGTTAGCTTCAGGATCTTTATCGGTGTGCCTCAATTCTTAACACTGGAAAATTCACCCAGTAAGGGAAACTATCGCCAGTTAGCGGCGGGTTGTGAATACACCGCTAACACGGAGATAGCTTTCCGGGGTACACAGCGATAAAAAACTGGCCCTAACTGAGGTTAGCGATTGTTATCGCCAATTCTTGTACCGATACCCCTAAGAGAGGACTAAAACTTACTGTCTCCGTTACCCTTCTGTAAAAAGAAAAATTATTGTAGCTTTTTGTATGTGTTCCAATCTTTTCTTCTTGTACATAGTTTAATGGCAGTTATAAATTGTATCTCTGCTTTTCTAATCTCAAATATGACAGCAGCTGTTATGAACCAACCACCACGTTTTTAGAATGAAGCAGGAGAACATGAAATACCATGGGATAGGTGGATAAAAATATCCAACTCATATTTGATTGCAATCTGTTATGTTATGTTATGTTATGTTATGTTATGTTACGTCTATTTATTGTGCGCACAGATACTCCAGCCAAGGAGCGTCCTGGCGCAGAGACAAGGTAGCCCGTAACACAACGAGAGGCAAGAACAGAGACTAAGAAACAACTAAAACAAGAAGGTTTTTATAGCCTTCCGAAAGGTCAGAAGGTCCTCCAGCAGGCGGATTTCAACAGGCAGGGAGTTCCATGCTGACGCAGCCATTACCCTAAACGAGCGGCCTCCCATGCGGCTAAGCCTGAATCTGGGAACCACCGCAAGGGCCAGACCTTGAGAGCGGAGGCAACGGGCAGGAACATAAAAAGACAGACAACTCGACAGGATTTCCGGGCCTGTACCTCTCAAGATTTTAAAAGCAAGGCACAAGACCTTAAAAAGGATGCGCTTCCTAACCGGGAGCCAGTGTAGGGAGCGAAGGACACCTGTCACTGAGCAGAATCTGGGTAAACCAACAATCGCCCTCGCCGCAGCATTCTGAACCCGTTGTAAACGGGTTAGTTCAGCCTGGTTGGCCCCAACCAGGAGAGAGCTGGCATAATCCAGGCGAGAGATGATAGTGGCCTGGATCACCAGCTGCCTGGTCGGGGCGTCAAAGAACTTGAGAACAGGTCTCAAGCCCCTCAGGAGACCGAAACAGCAGGCCGCAGTTCTCTTAGTATGGCCTATAAAGGAGAGGCCCGCATCCAGCCATACCCCCAGATTTTTCACTTCCGATACCGGGATCGGAGTAGGACCCAGCTCTGAGGGCCACCAGTGGTCACCCCACAGCTCCACTCCCTTCCCGACGACCATCACCTCTGTTTTAGTGGCGTTTAGCTGAAGGCAGTTGCCTGTCAGCCAACTTGCCACCGCCTTCAGTCCGGACTGAAACCTGGGGGCCTCAGTTTCCGCATCCCCGCTGAGAGTAACCGCCAGCTGAGTGTCGTCGGCATATGAGACCAAAGTAAGGCCCCACTGCCTAGCGACATCAGCCAGCGGTCTCACGTATAGATTGAACAACGTGGGACTCAGCGAGGACCCTTGCGGAACCCCCATGGCCATGGTAGCTGGACTTGAAGGGAGGGATGGCAACACAGAAGGAGCGGTCGTCTAAAAAGGAGCGGAACCATTGCAACACCTGACCGCCAATACCAGACTCCTCGAGCCGACGCAGGAGGATGCTGTGGTCTACCGTATCAAAGGCGGCGCTAAGATCTAACAAAATAAGCGCCGCCGTTTGACCAGCATCCAACCTTGCCCGGAGATGTTCCACCATCACAAGTAACGCCGTTTCCGTACTGTGCCCAGCGCGGAATCCGTTTTGTGTGGGGTCGAGGGCATTGGTCCGAGTCAGATGTTCAGACAGGGCCAAGTTGACGTGGGCTTCAGTGATCTTGGCTGGCCAGGGTAGCAACGAGATGGGGCGATAACTTTCAGGCTTAGAGGGGTCCAGGGTGGGCTTTTTAATAATCGGGGACACCACGGCTTGTTTCCACTTGGATGGTACAGTTCCCGTTTCCAAGGAGAGATTGACAAGAGAGCATACAACTGTACGCCCCATAAAAGCTTGGTCTCGGAAGAGAGCAGGCCTTACTGGGTCAGATGGAGACCCAGATTTAACTTGCAACGCAAGTTTGTCAAAACCATCCAAGGTAAGGGGGGGGAAAACAAGCAGTGTGGTCTGATGGTGAACCCGATTAACACTTTCCGCAGTGGACCCTATACTAGGGAATGTCCTATATATAGCTTGGACCTTCCCCAAAAAGTAGGATGCAAGGGATTCACAATGGGAAAGGGAGCTTACGGTCGTAGTGGAAGTCCGCTTCGCCGTAAGTTGTTTTACGGCCTTGAAAATAGCTTTTGACGGATTTGGGCTGTTCCGGAATTCGGTGGCATAGAAGGCCGCACGAGCTCGGCAGATAGCTCGATGGTAGAGCTTAACGGACCTGGTATATATCGGTGGTGAGACATTTTCTTCTGTACGTAAACATCATATTTTGCTACATAATTTAGGATTAGAAGAAAGGAAAGTGTATGAGGATATAGCAGAACATGAATCTAATGAAGCCAGTAGGGATGAGCACATTGAGGAAGATGTTTTTCAGGCCCACTAAAAATAATAGAAAATCACTTCAAAGATAGGATCATGTAGTACTAGAAAGGCATAACTTCCTTAATAGAGTACAAAAAAGGGAGAAAAGGTGACTACATATGTAGCTGTTTTAACAGGCTTAACTACTACTTTTGATTTTGGTCCTCTCAAAGACTATTTAATCAGAGATCAACTAGTTTGTTGTACTAATCACCATAAGGTTCGGGAAAAATTGTTAAATCAAAATTCTGAACTCACAGAGGCCATAAATATTACAAGGGTAATTGAATATACTGCTTTTTCTGTCAGAGAGATGAAATTATCTAATGAGACCCACGTGGACTATGAGGAGGTAAAGGCTCTCACTAATGAGGAACGTGTATGCAAAACTAATGAAACAATAACAGTGAAGCTTAAAACAAAAAATGAGATTCTAAAATGCTATAGATGTGGGACTGGAGTGATGGGCACATGAACACCTTTGTCCAAATAAAGAATGCCGTTGCCAATGCTCCAAACATTATCAATTTTCAATGTGAACTTGAAAACCATGCTGACTACTGATGCAAGCAACAAAGAAATAGGTGCCACATTATCACAATGTGTTGAGGGTGATGGAGCAAGGTGATGAACAAGATTTTGTTCAAACTTGCGAAGTTAACCTCTTATAACCGTAATTGAATTAATATGTTTGTGGTGAAGTTACTAATCAACATAGTTTAAGAAATTCTTGCATCAGTACACGCGGGATAAACTAATGTGCTTTATGTTGCAAACGCAAAGAAGAAATAATAAACTATCCTAGTCTAATGTCTTTGTCAGTATTAAATGCGGCTGTTTAACTAATGGCATGTGCTTATTTTGTGTGCTTATGTTATGTCTTTCTGTGACGGAATGCATATAAGAGTTCCTGTAGTTCCTAAAGGAATGGTAAATATAATGCTGCATATTTGTGCTTCAGCTAGGTAACATAATTAACAGGATTAATTAGTAAAGGGGGTGGGTAACAGAATGGGTTTTAATTCATTAATTAATTGATGTCTTTTGTTTGTTTAATAATAGTTTCCGAAGTGAGGCCTAGAAGTGATTCAGAAAAATATGGCAGTAAGAGTTGCAGATGAAAACTTGTCAAGAGTGATGCCTTGCACATGTGTAGCTGTGAAGACTTTTACTGCACAATCATCACATAATTTGGAAAAGCAGTTCTTCAGCTGAGTTGAACGTGCACTCGGAGAAAGGCTCAAGAACAGGAACTTGTTATGTCTGCCAAGGCTAGGAAGTAAGTGTTTGAAACTCGTGGAAAAAGTATCTTTTCTGAGGAAGCTGGAAGACGTGGTAATGAGAGACTATAGGGCTTATGTAAAAGCCTGGGCCTGGTCAAGTAACGGACATGAGCAAAAGAAGGGGGTTCCCCGATGGGTATTTTTAAGGATATAGGCAGGCCATAGGGGGGAGACAACTGTGAATAGAACAAAAGAAAGCACCCTGCCTAGGGATATAATGGCCCTAGCTAGAGGGTCCAAACAATATATAAGGGGTGATTAGCCTAGGGGCTGACACTGCACACAACAAACACAAGGTCAATCCAAATATGCCCAAGAGAACATATTAGAAATATATATATTTTTTTTATTTCTTTTAAATATATTCTTTTAGGATTAAGGTAACAAAAGTATAAAAAGGTAAATTGTACACGTGATACTTCTAGAGCATAAAAAAGACATACACTGATAGGGGGATGATTGGGAAAGCTATCACTTTATTTAGCGAAACAGGTAAATGGTTTGTTTTTGTGGAGTTATTAACAGAATTCAATTGAAGGATTTTTAAATATGGCGCTTTGAAAATTTTGTAAAGGAGGTGTCAGTTTAAGGAGCGGAGCGAGAGACAGAGAAGCTGCAGCGGCAGCATACGTCATAAGAGTTGTGCTGTGATTGGCTAACATACGTCACAGTGTTCGCGCACAGATTGGTTCACGTGACTAAGGCAAGCTTACAGCTGATTGGCTCATCCTGAAAAGCAGTAATTCTATTGGTTGAGCAAAATAGTGACGTAGCATAACCTGATTGGCTTGTTGGTGAGTTTCGCGCACGGATTGGATGGTGTTGCGGAATAACAAGGAAGTTGTTAAGATCTTTACCGAAGTAAGGGAAATTGTTTTAAAACATGGATTATTATTACATGAAGGTGAAAAAGAAGCTTTCATGGTTTCAGAAATTGAAAAATAAACTTAAACCTGACAAGAAAATTGTTACGCGAGATGGAAAATTAATTCATAAGTACAAAACACCTGCAGCGTATATGTTGGGTGAATATGGTTATCATACTTCTCTTTTGATTTAGAATTGGATGAAGTATACTGAAAATGATGGTGTGTTAGCATGGCCAGAAGATGGATCTTTTAATATGGCAGTTTTGAAAAACTTAAGAGAAAAAATGATGAAACTCGTACCAAAGCCTAGACCTACTCAATTTGAAGCACTAGTTGAATGGGAGGATGAAATGTTTGAATTACAACGAGAAAGTAGAGGAGTATCAAGGAGAGCAGGACTAGATCTTAATAGAGAAACACATGAGGATAGAATGCGTCGAATGAGAAGTGCAGACATGTGTGATGGTTTATACCCAGTGAGACTAATTGATGAGGTAACAGGACAGAAGAGTACTCAAAAGAAAAATAATATTAGTGAAGAAAATGAGACAGAAGATGCAGTATTAGAAGAAATGTATACTAGAAAACAGCCACCTTATCAACCAGTTTGTTCATGGACTTCTCCTAGTGCCCCACCAAGATAAATTATTGAGGAGGCATCTCCTAAAACAAATCCTGATTATAGAAAAACACCTGAAAGAGTAGAAACAAGGTGTAGTTCGAATTTATCGAGAGAAAATAGAAATTATGCTGAAACTCCAGTCCATAGAAATGAAACGCCAGTCCATAGAAATGGGACCCCAGTTCAGAGAAATGTAACCCCAAATGGAAAAAGAACAGAAAGATATGAGGAATTACCAAATATCTCAGAATATAATCATTTGAAGGATGAATTATTACAGCAGTTAACTAAAAGCATGGAAGCAGTAACAGTACCAGTAACGATTGGGCCTGTTCTTCCAGTATTTGATCAGAAAGAAATTAGACATTCAGCTTTGACGGTTCCATTAAATTCAGAAATACAGAAGGTGACTGAAAATTTGTATTCAGATTTGTCTGAAATTCATCGAGAGAAAATAATGATGCCTGACTTAACTTTTAATCAAAGTTTGTCAAGTAAAACTCTATCTGGTGCAGAATCTGACTCTGGAACTCCGGAAAAGAGTCCGAATAAAATAGATTTAACACAAACCCCCGAATGTAAATTACTTGATGTTGCAAAATTGAAAGCAGATTTGGAGGAATTAATAATTGGAACAATTGGAACTGACAGTTTGAAGGCATATCAGGACGATGAATTATTATTTATTTGCAAAAGCATAACTTGGAAAACGAAAAATAAATATAATCAATTAGAGGAGATGGCTGCTGAATTAGAAATAGATTTGAGTAAGCAAAATAATTTGCAGAAACATTACAGAGTGGATTTCTCTGAAAAAGATATTGAAAATTTGAATACCACAGGAAGAATCATTCATATAAAAGACTTAATTGTGATTTTGAGAAAATGGGGCGAATTAAGTAAATGGAGAGTGAAATGGACAAAGAAAAGTGATGAAGACAGAACAAGCTTAGCTTTTCCTATCAGAGAAAAGAAAGAGGAAGTGGAAGTAGTAAATGAATTACCAATGAGAGAAATACCGGGAGGAGGGTATGTGCATGTCCCATGGACAAGACAGGACATTTTAATGTTCACAAATGACTTTCCTCGATTAAGAGAAAAACCTGTAGAATGGTATTGATAGGTAGACAGATTTGTGAAAGTTTCAAAAGTTTTGTGGATTGATCTTGATGGATTCTTTGACATAGTTGTTCCATCAGATCTTTGGGCAGAATGTAAAATATCTATAGATTGGCCTAGAGAAGAATACCCTCGACATAAGGTAACAGGTGCTCCTTCACCAGAGGTAATGAGGAAGTACGATCAGGTAATTGTGTTTTTGAAAAAAAAGGATTCCCCCAAAAGAGATAGACTGGGTTAAAATAGATAGAACAACCCAAGAGCCAAAAGAATCAGTACATTCATTTTATGAAAGACTACTGCTGGTTTTCAAACAATACAGTGGTTATGAAAATGTAAGCGAAAAGGACATGAGCCATTTTATATACAGATTTGTATATGGCTTGAGACCTGAAATTGGTGAAATGATAAGAACTGGAATAGTTGGTTGGCAATCAAACACAGTAGATGAAATCGTGAGAAAAGCAAAATACTGTAGTGATGAAATAGATGTTAAACAAAAGAAGCTAAAAGAAAAAGCTATGTGGGCACAGGTAAAAGTGGCTGAACAACAAATGGCAAATCTGGGAAATAAAAATGTTGATCAGAATCAAGGAAAATTTAAAGGTAATTATAATAAGCCAAAATTGATGGGAAATGTAGAAGAACTAAAACTGAAACTCCCATGTTTTAATTGTGGCGAAATTGGACACTGGAAGCGTGAATGCAAGAATCCGCCCAGAAATTATTTAAAAAATGCATAATTAAATCCACAGATGCAGAATGAGATAAATCAGCAGCAACAGCTACAGCGACAGATAGTGAATCAGCAAAGTCAGATACCACAACCGCCACTTCCAAACTGTGTAAATGTGCAGAGATACAGTGCAGAAACAGGATTCAGCGGAGGTGAACAGGTAAACAGATCACCAAGAGTGAATGTGTCGAATGTGTCTCAACAAGATTGGTTGAAAGAAGATGGTGGGAGTGCATCTGATGATTACTTCTGAGGGTGCCTGAGAGAGGAGGAAGAGTGTGCTTGGAGCCACTCTTGAGGTAGATCAATCTGGTCCATTTGTAAATGGTAAAGGGAATGATGTAGAAATTACTTTCCTAGTGGATACAGGTGCTACCCGTTCTACTGTTAGATCAGTGGAAATAGAAAACCTTCCTCTCTCTGGAGATAAAACCCAAGTAGTAGGTGTAGCAAATCAGCAAATTAAAACAGATTTAACTGAACCAGTTGAAGTTGAAATAGGTAAATTTAAAGACATGCATAGATTCATAGTTTGTGATAGCAGTCCTGTAAATCTTTTAGGTAGGGATATCCTTTGTAAGATGAATTGCGCAATCTATTGCTCACCGGATGGGATTGAGCTTCAAACTCCAGAAGAAGATGGGCTTTACAAATTAACAATGTCAATGATTGAGGCAGAGGAAAGTAAACTATTTCCTGTGTTTGGTAAGAATAATCTACCTGAAGAATTAAAAGATACAGTGAATGTTAAAATCTGGAATTTCACTGGAGATGAAATGGGTTTGATGAAAAATGTAGACCCAGTAAAAATATCAGTAAAACACGTAGCAGATTATCCAAACATTCCACAGTATAAAATGAAAGCAGAAGTGATTGAAGGAGTAATGCCTGTAATAGACAAATTCATTAAACAAGGTGTTCTAAAAGAAATTGAGAGTAGCCCATGTAAATCACCGATTATGGGAATTAAAAAGCCAAACGGAACTTTCAGGATTGTTCAATACCTGAGAAAGGTTAATAAAATTGTTATTCCATGTTGCCCAGTTGTACCAAACCCAGCAGTAATTTTATATCAGATTCCGCATGACGTAGAATGGTACACGGTTATAGATTTGTGTAATGCATTCTTTACTGTTCCACTGCATCCAGAAAGCCAACAAATTTTTGCGTTCAGGTTCAAAGAGCGTATCCTAGCATGGTGTCGAATCCCTCAAAGGTACACCGAAAGTCCATCTATTTTTAATCAGTTGCTGAAGAAATCCTTGGAAAATCTAGATTTACCTGGAAAATCTACATTAGTGCAGTATATTGATTATCTCCTTATGGCTGCAAAAACAAGAGATAATTGTGTAACAGATACCATTACTCTTTCAAATCATCTGGCAGATGAGGGACATAAAGTATCTCCTGCGAAATTACAGTTTTGCAAACAAGAAGTAAAATATCTTGGTCACAGAATTGCAAAGGGAGTCAGACAAGTGACAACAGAAAGAATAAAAATGATTCAAGCAATGCAACCTCCAAAAACACAGAGACAGGTTAGAATGTTTCTAGGAATGGTAGGTTATTGTCGCCAATGGATTAGTGGATTTTCAGTAATTGCAAAGCCACTGCAGAGACTGACAAAAGCAGACATAAAAGACCTGATTAGCCTAACAAAAACTGAATTAGAAGCTTTTGAACAGTTAAAAAAAAGTTTGTGTGAAGCTCCAGCATTGGGAATGCCTGACTACGAAAAAGAGTTTGAGCTGTATTGCAGTGAAAGAGAAGGATGTGCATTATCAGTTCTGATACAGAGACATGGAAGAATGAGAAAGCCAATAGCATATTTCTCAGCCGTTCTTGACCCAGTTGCAAAAGCATTACCAGGTTGCTTAAAAGCAGTAGCTGCAACCAGTGTAAGTCTGGAACAAAGTGAAGGAATAATAATGGGATTTCCTGTAAAAGTATACGTACCACACTCAGTTGATATTCTCCTCACAAGAAGCAGAACACAACATTTGACAAACAGTAGGCTAACAAAATATGAAAAGGTTATCCTTGGTTCAGACAATGTTTCAATTGCAAGATGTGTGAATTTAAATCCTTCCACATTATCACCTGACACTTCTGAAACAGAAATCAGGGATGAGGCTGTTGATCATGAATGCCTGGATGTATTAGAATATTGCACTAAACCAAGACAGAACATAAAAGATGTCCCTTTAGCTGAATCAGATTATGTTTATTTTGTTGATGGTTCATGCTTGAGAACAAATGAAGGTGTTCTGAGTGCAGCATATTCAGTGTGCACAGTTGCAGATGTGATTGAAGCCTCCTGTCTCAAAGGAATTCGTTCAGCTCAAATAGCAGAATTGGTTGCTTTGATTCGTGCATGTGAATTGGGAAAAGAGCAAAAAATTACCATAGGGACTGATAGTCAATATGGTTATGGCGTAGTCCATGACTATGGCCAGCTCTGGTCTTAAAGAGGTTATTTAACTTCTGCGGGATCACCAATCAGAAATGCAGAATTGATTAAAAGACTGATCAATGGAATTCAATTACCAGAAAAAATTGCAGTTGCAAAGTGCACAGCACATAAAAAGGGAGAGGATTACATAACAAAAGGAAATTTATATGCTGACGAAGTAGCAAAATTCTGTGCAAAAAATAATGTGTCAATTAATCGGGAAAAAGCAAATTAACATGTTTTGAACTTACTTATGCTAACATCTGTAGTTGAGACCTGGCAAGGAGTAAAACAGTTGCAAGATGAGGCAGATGATGAAGAGAAAAACACATGGCTAAAAGCAGGTTGCAGACAGAGAGAAGAAGATGAAATTTGGGTTTACAAAGATGACAGAGTACTAATGCCAGACAGTATGATTTCTGACATGGCACGCATGGTCATGGACATATTGGCAGAGATTCTATGATTAGAATATTTAGGCAAACATGGTACAATCCAAAATTCAGAATAATTGCAGAATCCCTTTGTCAGAGGTGTCTTATCTGCCAACAGATCAACCCAAACAGAAAGACTGTTGTAAGCATGGGAACCATAGGACGGGAGGGTGGTCCATTTACCAGATTACAGCTTGATTTCATTGACATGCCACCTCACAACAAACTCAGATATGTCTTGGGGATAGTCTGTTTGTTTTCAAGATGGGTGGAAGCATTTCCAACACGCCGCAATGATTCAATTACTGTGGCAAAACTGCTTTTGAGAGAAATCATACCAAGGTATGGATTTCCTGTGACGGTCGAGACAGATCGTGGTACACATTTTGAAAACAGATTGCTA
The DNA here is from genome assembly GCF_964261635.1 of Lissotriton helveticus. Classification (NCBI taxonomy): domain Eukaryota; kingdom Metazoa; phylum Chordata; class Amphibia; order Caudata; family Salamandridae; genus Lissotriton; species Lissotriton helveticus. The sequence continues at coordinate 204,479,655 of NC_136059.1, forward strand.
CAATTGGTTTGTGAAGCTCTGGACATAAAGCAAAAACTGCATTGTGCTTACAGACCAGAAGCATCAGGTGTTGTTGAGCAAATGAATGGTACAATAAAAAACAGAATAGGAAAAATGTGTTTAGCAACAGGAATGAAGTGGACAGACGCACTTCCACTTGTATTGATGTCTTTGAGAAGCATTCCAGATAGAAAAACAGGTTTGAGCCCTCATGAGATTTTAATGGGTAGGGTCATGAGGCAAGCATTTGTTCCAGTTGATAAACTGTTGAGCATTAATGATAGTATCATTATGGACTACTGCAAAAATCTATCTGATGTGGTGACTTCTGTGTTCCGTCAGGTGGGAATTGAAGTAATTACAAAAGAGAAGGAACAAGCACATGATCTGTTACCTGGAGACTGGGTGAGGACAAAAGTTCACCGAAGAAGAAACTGCCTAGTACCAAGGTGGCAGAAGGCAAGACAGGTGATATTAGTCACAACAAATACAGTTAAGTGTAGGGGACTGAAGAGATGGATTCATGCTAGCCATACCATACGAGTGCCAACACCTGAGAATCCTGACGAAGGTGAAACAACTGCTGATTCAGATTCAGAAGAAGAACTCGAAAGAAATCCAGATCCTGAAGATCGACAGGAAAGTCGACATCTGGAGGATTCAATTGCAAATGAGGCATTGAATGAAGAGAATGAAGAGATTGTGATACAAGATTCTGAAGAAAATTATGAAGATCTGTTAGATCAAGAAGCAAAAAAGCAAACTGAAGAAGTAGTGATTCAAGATCAAGATCAGGAGAGTATTGAAAAGCAGATTAGAAGCTCTGGAAGCAGGAACGAAAATTCTGAAACTGGAAAATTGGAAGTATTTGAAGAAGAAGAAGAAGAAGTTCCAAGTACCAGCTCTGAGGATGATGTTCCTAACAGAGTGAAACTGCAGAGTAAAGAAGTTCCTGAATCTAAAGAAGAACCCGACAAAGTAAAACTGATTATCAATGAATCAGCTGATAACACGGAAAGTGAAACAGATGAAAGTGGAGATGAATCAAAAGTGAAAAGTTCAAGGAAAAGAGCTTGGAGAGTGGAATATAATTCAGTGGAACCGAAAAGGAAATTATCAAGAAAAGGAGATAATTGGCCAAATGAAAACGTAGGGCTAAAATATAAATTAGTGAATAAAGCAAAAGAGCAGGTTAACGAAATCACAAGTCAAAAATAAGAGATGTTAGACCTGGCATCTTTGGCGTGGTTTCCCCTACCTTTTTTGCCTCTACCTCCTGTATTTTTGATGCTGTGCTGGATTTCGTTTTTGCTGGTTTAGATGCTTTGGACACTCTGCCACTGCTGATCAGTGCCAGAGTGTAAGTGCTCCCTGTGTAAATTGTTATTCTGATTGAATATACATGTTTGGCATATTCGTATCACCATGAAGTCCCTAGTAAAGTGCACTGGGTGTGCCAGGGCTGGTGATGACAAATGCTACTAGTGGGCCTGCAGCACTGATTGTGCCACCCACAGGAGTAGCTCTAAAATGGTGTCTCAGGCCTGCCACTGCAGTGCCTATGGGCAGTTTAGAACTGCCATGTCCTCCTGGTCAGTGTCCCCACTGACCAGGCCTAACCCTTCCCTTTTCGTGCACATCAGTCACCCCTATGGAAGGCCCAAGGTACCCCCATCAGCAGGGTGCCGTGTATGTGAAAGGCAGAGAATGTACTGGTGCAGGTAACATGCTCTGGTAGTGAATAGCAGCCATTTTCGTTTTTCACTACTGTAAGGCTATCTTGCTCCATAGGTTAACATGGAGGATGCTGGCTACAGTGGTTAACAGCATTTCTTCCCATAGGAACAAGATAGGACATAAGTATCTAGTATCCCTGAACTCAGAATTTAATAACACATCTTTTAGGAAAGGTTGTTTTTAAATCCTGTGTTTGAGAACAGCACTTTTAGAAAGTTGCTGTTCTCTTGTCTGACCCTTCTGTGTGCCTGGGCCTGTTTGTGTATTGACTGTCTGGTTTGAGAGTGAAAGGGGCTGGGGGATTCCCCAGGAGGCTGGATGAGTCAGCACTAGGCTGAATGACTGCAATTGCAACTGGAGTGGTGGGAGGAGTTAGCACCTGGGCTGAATAGGGCTGTGCCTGCCTTCCACAATGCTGGCTCCACCCCCCTGCTGGGCGGCTGACGACCCTGCCCCTCACTCTGAAAGGAAAGAAGCAGTCAGCAAAACAAAGTACTCAGGAACCACCTAGAACTGGTTCAGACCGGGCTCAGGGCGCACATGCACCAAGAGAACAAAGACTTTAGGGGTATAAGTACAGGACCCCTGACAACAGAAAATTAGATCATCCTGGAAATCAAGAAGGAACCTCTGCCAAGGAGAAAGCTGAAACTGAAGAAGGAAGACTGTCCTGCTGTTGCTCTGCTGGACTGACCTGTTGCTTTGCTGTCAAGGAGAGGGGAAGGACTTTGCTTTGTGCTGTGTCCCCTTGCTTGAAGGAATCTCCAAGGGCCTGAGAAGAGCTGGCTCCCTGTTATGAAGTCCCAGGAACAAAAGGACTCCACCCCCAGCTTCCCTGAACTCTGCTGAGAGAGTTCTGTCCTTCCTAGAGTGCTTGATCCAGTTGTGGAGCCTCTGGAAGTTTTACCTGAGCTGGGAAGCTTGAAACTAAGCTTGAGTGACTTTTGAACTTGAAAAGTGTTGTATCGCTCGCTTGCGGTGTGCATCCCCGACAGTGCGAGAAGTTTCCCGCCGCTACGGAGGCCGAGATCGTCGCAGCGCCCGACGCCGCTGCCAGAGACGTCGCATCCTTCGTTTGCGGGACGCACCAGAGCGGTGCGGGAGAATCGAACATCGCTGCGAGAGTCGTCGCAGAGCCTGTCGTCGCTGGGTGAGAACGCCGCACCGCTTGCTTGCGGACCGCATCACGTCGCTGCGAGCATCGTCGCAGAACCATCGCATCGAGGAGCTGCGAGAGAGAGGATCACCGCTGGACCGCGCATCGTCGCCCCAGAGATCGTCGCAGCCCCTTCGAGATCGTCGCATCGTGCCTTTGCGTGAACAGACTTCCTACGGAACCTACGCACCGGAATCCATACAAGTGGCCTTCCTCCCCATACAGACCGGATTCGTCGCAACACGCCCGCTGCTGCAGCGGGGCTGTCGCAAACGCCTCCCCAGGGTCTCAGGAGCAACGCATCGCTTGTTTTTCCACCGCACCAGCTTCTGCTTTTGGAACTTTGTTGCAACTAAAAGGTACTGTGAGTAAACGTGACGCAACTGTGAACTTTTCACGCATCAGTAGAGAATTCTATCGCAACGTAGAGAATTCTAACGCAACCTTAAGAACTCTTTTTGAAATCATATTCTTGAACGGTGTATGTTGGATTTTTGTCGTTTTGGTCTTGTGTAGTTTAGATTAAAAATACCTTTATTTTTCTAAACTGTTGTGGAGTCAGTTTGTGGTGTTTTCACTGTGTTACTGTGAGTGTTGGTACAAATACTTTACGCATTGCCTCTGGTTAGCCTAGAGTTCTCGTGCCAAGCTACCTAGAGGGTGAGCAGGGGTTATCTCAGAGGGTTATCTCCTTGCCCTGACTAGAAGCAAGGGTCCCTATTTGGACAGTGGTACCTACCTCTGCCAACTAGAGACCCCCAGATCTAACATTGGTGGTCAGGCGGTGGGATTTGAACTTGTATTTGTACTTGACCCACAGTAATTGGTGTACATCACTAGTGAGTGCAGACCACTTCGCCACCGCATACTACTGGTTTTGATTTTTCTATTTTTTGAGTAACTCTTCAAAGCATCATGTCTGCAAAAGGAAAGGCACTCAGTGAGGGGGCAGAAGTAGAGATGGAGTTTGCCATTGGAGATTTGTATTCATACAAAGTTGAGCAACTTAGGAAATTCTGCCTTGAGTTTGAGTGCCCCATAAAGAGCGCCTATAGAAAAGAGGAGCTGCAGAAAATCTTGAAGGCCCATTGGGAGGCCCAAGAAGGAGATGATGATGTGGATGTAGAAAACAGTTTTCAAGTCACAGATTTGCCAGTGGGCAAAGTAGGTGCAGGAGTTGGCAGCAACCATTCCAGCAGGGGCCTCTCCCCAGAAGAGTTACAAGAAAATCAGAGAGTAAGAGAATATGAGTTGGAAGTTCTGAAAATGAAAATGAAGCAATTGGAAATGGATAAAGAGAGAGAAAAGGCGGCAGAGGAGAGCAAATGTGCCCGCGCCTTGGAGGAAAAGAAATTGCTTTTGGCTCATGAGTTGAGCATGAGAGAACTGGATCTGGAACTGGAGAAGTGTGGCTCACTGGTTAGAGGAGGCAGATCCGGACGCTGAGATCAGACCCGGGACCAGGGTTCAATTCCCGACGCGGCAGGGTCTTGAGCACAAAATGTCCACGGACTCGGTAATTCTCGCTTCGGTGCCTACTCAAATCACAGGTTCACACTCTGCAACTCTGGGCAATAGCTTGCTTAATCTCCACTACGGCCCCCCGCGGCGGGATGCCTGGCTTTCACCTTGGGGATACCCAGTAGGGGCTATCTCACAGGGAAAAACCAGGACGGGTTCCCAATGCAAAGCGCTTTGAGACCTGGCGGTGATATTGCGCTATATAAAAACCCATCCATCCATCCATCCAAAGCAAAGGAGGTGGATGCCAGTTCTAATGGTGGCAGTGCACAGCCAGTGCATGGGGGTAAAGTATATATTCCCAAAGACCTGGTACAGAATTACCATAGGAGTGAGGATATTTATGCCTGGTTCACTTTGTATGAAATTGCATTGAAGATGGATGGTGTGCCTGAGCAGCGATGGGGGGTGGGCCTGTGGAAACATTTTGAGGCTTCTGGGAGGAGAGCTCTAGAGCCCTTAGAATTAGCAGGTGCCATGACCTACCCCAATATGAAGGAGACCTTATGTCTCAGGTATGGCCTTACTCCGGAGCAGTACAGACTGCAGTTTAGGAACTCCAAGAAGAGAGAGTCTGAGACTTGGATGGAGTGTGTGAATTTGTACTCGCGTGCACTGGAAGGTTGGATGAAGGGCAGTAAAGTAACTGATTTTAAGGGGTTGTTGCATTTAATCAGTTGGGAGCACTTGAGTAGTCTTTGTGTTCCAGAGCTGCGCCAGCATCTTTTAGACAGCAAGCTGACAGACCCTATTGAGCTTGCGAAGGAGGCGGACCGCTGGACCAGTACCAGGGTCCACAGAGGAATTGTGGGTACCACAGCCAAAGGTGGGCAGGGTCCCCAGCAGAAGAGTGGGGGGGACAAGGGTAATCAAAAGCAGTTCTCAGAAGGGCCCCAAAATAGTTCCCAGGGAAAGGAATCCCAACCCCCCAAAGCTAAACAGCCATGGCCCTCTAAGGGCAGGCGGGACAATAGAGATAGAAGGAATAACCAGGCCCCCCCTACCTGCTATCACTGCAATGAGGTGGGCCACATTGCTCCAAAATGTCCCATTGGTGCCCCCGCCCCAGCGTTAGCTAGTGTAGCTTTGGGAGGGGATTTGGTTTCTAGTGACTGGGGGGAGCTAGCAGTTATGACCCTTGTCTCTCTAGGAGACCAAGAGGTGGTCCAGGAAACCTTACTGCCCTCTAACACTAAGAAATATGGGCAGAAGGTGACCATCAATGGGAGGAAGATTGAGGCTCTGAGAGACACAGGAGCCAGCCTGACATCCGTGAGGTGTCAGTGGGTGTCGGAAGAGCAAATCATCCCTGGTGCGCTCCGCCCTGTAGTGGCCGCTGACAGCTCAGTGCGCCTCTGCAAGCTGGCGCGTGTTCCCTTTGCATGGGGGGGAGTCTCCGGTCTCTTGGATGTAGTTGTCAGTGATGCCTTGCCTGTAGACTGTCTGTTAGGTAACGACCTGGAGAGTTCTCCATGGAAGGATGTGGAGCACAGAACTCATTTGGAAATGTTGGGTCTGCCTGCGTGGATCTGCGTGACCACGCGTGCTATGGCAGCCAGTAAGGGTGATTCAGCAGAACTGGAGCCTGAAACAGTGGCCCAGAGACCTGCCAGGAGAGGAAAAGGCAGAGGGTGCGGGAAACCAGCCCCAGACGTTCCCACGGTCCAGGAGAAAGCAGAACCTGAGGGGGATGCCCTGGAACCTACAGGGGAACAGGTGGCCGAACTGGGAGACCTACCTGAGCTGACCCATTGGCAGCAGGAAGGTCGTCCCTCCAGGGAGGAATTCTGCAAGGCGCAGAAGGAATGCCCTTCCCTCATTGGTCTGCGGCAACAGGCTGTAGATCAGGCAGCAGGTGGAGCAGCCAGAGATCACTTTATCTACTGGGAAGATGACCTACTCTATAGCGAGCCTAAGTTTGCTGAGCCCGGTGCAGCCCGTGTGCTGGTGGTACCCGAGCGCTTCAGAAACTTCCTAATGGGTCTGGCTCATGACGTGCCTCTTGCAGGACATCTGGGGCAAGACAAGACCCTAAACCGGCTTCTCACCCACTTCCACTGGCCCCAGATGAGAAAGCACGTTGGTTCCTTTCGCAGATCTTGCCAAACCTGTCAAGCCAGTGGCAAGACTGGAACAAAGTTGAAGGCACCCCTTCAACCCTTCCCAGTAGTGAGCACCCCTTTCGAGCGGGTGGGCATAGACATTGTAGGGCCCCTGGACCCCAAGACAGCCTTAGGCAACAGGTTCATCCTGGTCTTGGTGGACCATGCCACCCGGTACCCGGAAGCAGTCCCTCTCAGGACAATCACAGCACCCGTGGTGGGCCGTGCATTGATGGAGATCTTTTCCCGTGTGGGGTTCCCCAGAGAGGTGGTCTCCGACCTGGGTACCAACTTCATCTCTAAGTACATGAAGTCTCTGTGGGAGGAGTGTGGGGTAACTTATAAGTTCACCACTCCTTACCACCCTCAAGGAAATGGGTTGGTTGAAAGGTTCAACCGGACCCTGAAAGGTATGATTATGGGCCTAGCGGAGCCCATGAGACGCAAGTGGGACGTCTTGTTACCATGCCTGTTGTTTGCCTACAGGGAGGTGCCTCAGAAGTCCTTAGGGTTCAGTCCCTTTGAACTCCTGTATGGCCACCCTGTTAGAGGACCTCTCTCACTGGTGAAGGAGGGTTGGGAAAAGTCCCGTGGGAAAACCCCCCAGGATGTGTTCAGCTATGTGCTGGCCATCCGCAACCAGACACAATGCTTCAGGAAGCTCGCTCAGGCGAACCTGGAAGCAAGCCAGGAAGAAATGAAAAGATGGTATGACCAGAATACCACTCTGGTCGAATTTCAACCTGGGCAGAAAGTGTGGGTGATGGCGCCAGTGGAGCCTTGTGCGCTCCAAGACAAGTGGACTGGGCCATATGAGGTGGTGGAAAGGAAGAGTGAGGTAACCTACCTGGTTAACATGAGGACTCCCAGGCAGCCCCTGAGAGTCTTGCATGTGAACCGCCTCAAACCACACTTTGAGAGGTCTGAAGTAACCATGCTCATGGCTACAGATGCAGGAATGGAAGAGAATAGTGATCCTCTCCCTGACCTCCTGGCAGTTAAGGAGCAAGATGGGTCAGTGGATGGTGTGGTCCTCTCGCCCACCCTGACCCCATAACAGCAGAGTGACTGTCGCCAAGTGTTGGGTCAGTTCTCCTCTCTGTTCTCCCTGACCCCAGGTGTCACCAACTGGTGCGTCCATGATGTGGACACTGGAGACAGTCTGCCTGTGAAACACAAATTTTACAGGGTAGCTGACAAGGTCAGGGCCAGCATCAAGGAAGAGGTTTCCAAGATGTTGGCGCTAGGGGTGATTGAGCCCTCCAGCAGCCCCTGGGCTAGCCCAGTGGTCTTGGTGCCCAAGAAAGCTGCTACGCCCAGTGGCCCTCCAGAACTCCGGTTTTGCGTGGGCTCAATGCGGTCACGAAGACTGACACACACCCCATCCCCAGAGCTGATGAGCTCGTGGATCGGTTGGGAGCTGCCCAGTACCTCAGTACATTTGATTTGACTTCTGGGTACTGGCAGATTGCCTTAACTGATGGGGCCAAAGAGAGGTCAGCATTTTCAACGCCAGAGGGGCACTTCCAGTTCCGAGTCATGCCCTTCGTGTTGAAAAATGCCCCTGCCACGTTCCAGAGACTGGTTAACCAGGTACTGTCCGGGCTGGAGGAATTCAGCGCCGCATACCTGGATGACATTGCTGTGTTCAGCTCCACGTGAGAGGAACACTTGCAACACCTCTGTGAAGTGTTGAAGGCTCTGCAAAGGGCAGGCCTCACTATCAAGGCAAGCAAGTGCCAGATAGGGCAGGGATCTGTGGTGTACTTGGGACACCAAGTGGGGAGCGGCCAGGTGGCGCCCCTACAGGCAAAGATTGATACCATTCTGGCCTGGGAGCCCCCCAAGACCCAGACAGAGGTGAGAGCCTTTTTAGGACACACCGGGTATTACAGGCGGTTTGTCAAGGAATATGGCACCATTGTCGCCCCCTTGACAGAACTCACTTCCAAGAAGTTGCCCAAAAGAGTTGACTGGACTGACGCCTGCCAAACTGCTTTTGAAACCCTGAAAACTGCCATGTGCACAGCACCGGTGCTCAAGGCACCTGACTTTTCCAGTGAGTTCATAGTACAGACAGACGCTTCAGAGCATGGTGTGGGAGCAGTACTCTCACAAATCACTGAGGAGGGAGGAGACCAGCCGGTAGCCTTCATTAGCAGGAAACTACTCCCCAGGGAACAGAGGTGGAGTGCGATTGAGAGAGAGGCATTTGCTGTGGTCTGGGCTCTGAAGAAGTTGAGGCCCTACCTGTTTGGGACTCACTTCCGTGTTCAGACCGACCACAGGCCCCTCAGATGGTTAATGCAAATGAGGGGTGAGAACCCAAAACTGTTGAGGTGGTCCATCTCCCTACAGGGAATGGACTTTACGGTGGAACACCGCCCTGGCACAGAACACGCCAATGCTGATGGTCTGTCCAGGTTTTTCCGCCTTAGTGAAGAGAACTCCCAAGAGGGTGGGCAGTTCTCCTCACTTTCAGCTGGAGGGGACACGTGTTAGACCTGGCATCTTTGGCGTGGTTTCCCCTACCTTTTTTGCCTCTACCTCCTGTATTTTTGATGCTGTGCTGGATTTCGTTCTTGCTGGTTTAGATGCTTTGGACACTCTGCCACTGCTGATCAGTGCCAGAGTGTAAGTGCTCCCTGTGTAAATTGTTATTCTGATTGAATATACATGTTTGGCATATTCGTATCACCATGAAGTCCCTAGTAAAGTGCACTGGGTGTGCCAGGGCTGGTGATGACAAATGCTACTAGTGGGCCTGCAGCACTGATTGTGCCACCCACAGGAGTAGCTCTAAAATGGTGTCTCAGGCCTGCCACTGCAGTGCCTATGGGCAGTTTAGAACTGCCATGTCCTCCTGGTCAGTGTCCCCACTGACCAGGCCTAACCCTTCCCTTTTCGTGCACATCAGTCACCCCTATGGAAGGCCCAAGGTACCCCCATCGGCAGGGTGCCGTGTATGTGAAAGGCAGAGCATGTACTGGTGCAGGTAACATGCTCTGGTAGTGAATGGCAGCCATTTTCGTTTTTCACTACTGTAAGGCTATCTTGCTCCATAGGTTAACATGGAGGATGCTGGCTACAGTGGTTAACAGCATTTCTTCCCATAGGAACAAGATAGGACATAAGTATCTAGTATCCCTGAACTCAGAATTTAATAACACATCTTTTAGGAAAGGTTGTTTTTAAATCCTGTGTTTGAGAACAGCACTTTTAGAAAGTTGCTGTTCTCTTGTCTGACCCTTCTGTGTGCCTGGGCCTGTTTGTGTATTGACTGTCTGGTTTGAGAGTGAAAGGGGCTGGGGGATTCCCCAGGAGGCTGGATGAGTCAGCACTAGGCTGAATGACTGCAATTGCAACTGGAGTGGTGGGAGGAGTTAGCACCTGGGCTGAATAGGGCTGTGCCTGCCTTCCACAATGCTGGCTCCACCCCCCTGCTGGGCGGCTGACGACCCTGCCCCTCACTCTGAAAGGAAAGAAGCAGTCAGCAAAACAAAGTACTCAGGAACCACCCAGAACTGGTTCAGACCGGGCTCAGGGCCCACATGCACCAAGAGAACAAAGACTTTAGGGGTATAAGTACAGGACCCCTGACAACAGAAAATTAGATCATCCTGGAAATCAAGAAGGAACCTCTGCCAAGGAGAAAGCTGAAACTGAAGAAGGAAGACTGTCCTGCTGTTGCTCTGCTGGACTGACCTGTTGCTTTGCTGCCAAGGAGAGGGGAAGGACTTTGCTTTGTGCTGTGTCCCCTTGCTTGAAGGAATCTCCAAGGGCCTGAGAAGAGCTGGCTCCCTGTTATGAAGTCCCAGGAACAAAAGGACTTCACCCCCAGCTTCCCTGAACTCTGCTGAGAGAGTTCTGTCCTTCCTAGAGTGCTTGATCCAGTAGTGGAGCCTCTGGAAGTTGTACCTGAGCTGGGAAGCTTGAAACTAAGCTTGAGTGACTTTTGAACTTGAAAAGTGTCGCATCACTCGCTTGCGGTGCGCAACCCCGACAGTGCGAGAAGTTTCCCGCCGCTACGGAGGCCGAGATCGTCGCAGCGCCCGACGCCGCTGCCAAAGACGTCGCATCCTTCGTTTGCGGGACGCACCAGAGCGGTGCGGGAGAATCGAACATCGCTGCGAGAGTCGTCGCAGAGCCTGTCGTCGCTGGGTGAGAACGCCGCACCGCTTGCTTGCGGACCGCATCACGTCGCTGCGAGCATCGTCGCAGAACCATCGCATCGAGGAGCTGCGAGAGAGAGGATCACCGCTGGACCGCGCATCGTCGCCCCAGAGATCGTCGCAGCCCCTTCGAGATCATCGCATCGTGCCTTTGCGAGAACAGACTTCCTACGGAACCTACGCACCGGAATCCATACAAGTGGCCTTCCTCCCCATACAGACCGGATTCGTCGCAACACGCCCGCTGCTGCAGCGGGGCTGTCGCAAACGCCTCCCCAGGGTCTCAGGAGCAACGCATCGCTTGTTTTTCCACCGCACCAGCTTCTGCTTTTGGAACATTGTTGCAACTAAAAGGTACTGTGAGTAAACGTGACGCAACCTTAAGAACTCTTTTTGAAATCATATTCTTGAACGGTGTATGTTGGATTTTTGTCGTTTTGGTCTTGTGTAGTTTAGATTAAAAATACCTTTATTTTTCTAAACTGTTGTGGAGTCAGTTTGTGGTGTTTTCACTGTGTTACTGTGAGTGTTGGTACAAATACTTTACGCATTGCCTCTGGGTAGCCTAGAGTGCTCGTGCCAAGCTACCTAGAGGGTGAGCAGGGGTTATCTCAGAGGGTTATCTCCTTGCCCTGACTAGAAGCAAGGGTCCCTATTTGGACAGTGGTACCTACCTCTGCCAACTAGAGACCCCCAGATCTAACATTGGTGGTCAGGCGGTGGGATTTGAACTTGTATTTGTACTTGACCCACAGTAATTGGTGTACACCACTAGTGAGTGCAGACCACTTCGCCACCGCATACTACTGGTTTTGATTTTTCTATTTTTTGAGTAACTCTTCAAAGCATCATGTCTGCGAAAGGAAAGGCACTCAGTGAGGGGGCAGAAGTAGAGATGGAGTTTGCCATTGGAGATTTGTATTCATACAAAGTTGAGCAACTTAGGAAATTCTGCCTTGAGTTTGAGTGCCCCATAAAGAGCGCCTATAGAAAAGAGGAGCTGCAGAAAATCTTGAAGGCCCATTGGGATGCCCAAGAAGGAGATGATGATGTGGATGTAGAAAATAGTTTTCAAGTCACAGATTTGCCAGTGGGCAAAGTAGGTGCAGGAGTTGGCAGCAACCATTCCAGCAGGGGCCTCTCCCCAGAAGAGTTACAAGAAAATCAGAGAGTAAGAGAATATGAGTTGGAAGTTCTGAAAATGAAAATAAAGCAATTGGAAATGGATAAAGAGAGAGAAAAGGCGGCAGAGGAGAGCAAATGTGCCCGCGCCTTGGAGGAAAAGAAATTGCTTTTGGCTCATGAGTTGAGCATGAGAGAACTGGATCTTAAAGCAAAGGAGGTGGATGCCAGTTTTAATGGTGGCAGTGCGCAGCCAGTGCATGGGGGTAAAGTATATATTCCCAAAGACCTGGTACAGAATTACCATAGGAGTGAGGATATTTATGCCTGGTTCACTTTGTATGAAATTGCATTGAAGATGAATGGTGTGCCTGAGCAGCGATGGGGGGCGGGCCTGTGGAAACATTTTGAGGCTTCTGGGAGGAGAGCTCTAGAGCCCATAGAATTAGCAGGTGCCATGACCTACCCCAATATGAAGGAGGCCTTATGTCTCAGGTATGGCCTTACTCCGGAGCAGTACAGACTGCAGTTTAGGAACTCCAAGAAGAGAGAGTCTGAGACTTGGATGGAGTGTGTGAATTTGTACTCGCGTGCACTGGAAGGTTGGATGAAGGGCAGTAAAGTAACTGATTTTAAGGGGTTGTTGCATTTAATCAGTTGGGAGCACTTGAGTAGTCTTTGTGTTCAAGAGCTGCGCCAGCATCTTTTAGACAGCAAGCTGACAGACCCTATTGAGCTTGCTAAGGAGGCGGACCGCTGGACCAGTACCAGGGTCCACAGAGGAATTGTGGGTACCACAGCCAAAGGTGGGCAGGGTCCCCAGCAGAAGAGTGGGGGGGACAAGGGTAATCAAAAGCAGTTCTCAGAAGGGCCCCAAAATAGTTCCCAGGGAAAGGAATCCCAACCCCCCAAAGCTAAACAGCCATGGCCCTCTAAGGGCAGGCGGGACAATAGAGATAGAAGGAATAACCAGCCCCCCCCTACCTGCTATCACTGCAATGAGGTGGGCCACATTGCTCCACAATGTCCCATTGGTGCCCCCGCCCCAGCGTTAGCTAGTGTAGCTTTGGCAGGGGATTTGGTTTCTAGTGACTGGGGGGAGCTAGCAGTTATGACCCATGTCTCTCTAGGAGACCAAGAGGTGGTCCAGGAAACCTTACTGCCCTCTAACACTAAGAAATATGGGCAGAAGGTGACCATCAATGGGAGGGAGATTGAGGCTCTGAGAGACACAGGAGCCAGCGTGACATCCGTGAGGTGTCAGTGGGTGTCGGAAGAGCAAATCATCCCTGGTGCGCTCCGCCCTGTAGTGGCCGCTGACAGCTCAGTGCGCCTCTGCAAGCTGGCGCGTGTTCCCTTTGCATGGGGGGGAGTCTCCGGTCTCTTGGATGTAGTTGTCAGTGATGCCTTGCCTGTAGACTGTCTGTTAGGTAACGACCTGGAGAGTTCTCCATGGAAGGATGTGGAGCACAGAACTCATTTGGAAATGTTGGGTCTGCCTGCGTGGATCTGCGTGACCACGCGTGCTATGGCAGCCAGTAAGGGTGATTCAGCAGAACTGGAGCCTGAAACAGTGGCCCAGAGACCTGCCAGGAGAGGAAGAGGCAGAGGGTGCGGGAAACCAGCCCCAGACGTTCCCACGGTCCAGGAGAAAGCAGAACCTGAGGGGGATGTCCTGGACCCTACAGGGGAACAGGTGGCCGAACTGGGAGACCTACCTGAGCTGACCCATTGGCAGCAGGAAGGTGGTCCCTCCAGGGAGGAATTCTGCAAGGCGCAGAAGGAATGCCCTTCCCTCATTGGTCTGCGGCAACAGGCTGTAGATCAGGCAGCAGGTGGAGCAGCCAGAGACCACTTTATCTACTGGGAAGATGACCTACTCTATAGCGAGCCTAAGTTTGCTGAGCCCGGTGCAGCCCGTGTGCTGGTGGTACCCGAGCGCTTCAGAAACTTCCTAATGGGTCTGGCTCATGACGTGCCTCTTGCAGGACATCTGGGGCAAGACAAGACCCTAAACCGGCTTCTCACCCACTTCCACTGGCCCCAGATGAGAAAGCACGTTGGTTCCTTTCGCAGATCTTGCCAAACCTGTCAAGCCAATGGCAAGACTGGAACAAAGTTGAAGGCACCCCTTCAACCCTTCCCAGTAGTGAGCACCCCTTTCGAGCGGGTGGGCATAGACATTGTAGGGCCCCTGGACCCCAAGACAGCCTTAGGCAACAGGTTCATCCTGGTCTTGGAGGACCATGCCACCCGGTACCCGGAAGCAGTCCCTCTCAGGACAATCACAGCACCCGTGGTGGGCCGTGCATTGATGGGGATCTTTTCCCGTGTGGGGTTCCCCAGAGAAGTGGTCTCCGACCGGGGTACCAACTTCATCTCTAAGTACATGAAGTCTCTGTGGGAGGAGTGTGGGGTAACTTATAAGTTCACCACTCCTTACCACCCTCAAGGAAATGGGTTGGTTGAAAGGTTCAACCGGACCCTGAAAGGTATGATTATGGGCCTAGCGGAGCCCATGAGACGCAAGTGGGACGTCTTGTTACCATGCCTGTTGTTTGCCTACAGGGAGGTGCCTCAGAAGTCCTTAAGGTTCAGTCCCTTTGAACTCCTGTATGGCCACCCTGTTAGAGGACCTCTCTCACTGGTGAAGGAGGGTTGGGAAAAGTCCCGTGGGAAAACCCCCGAGGATGTGTTCAGCTATGTGCTGGCTATCCGCAACCAGACACAATGCTTCAGGAAGCTCGCTCAGGCGAACCTGGAAGCAAGCCAGGAAGAAATGAAAAGATGGTATGACCAGACTACCACTCTGGTCGAATTTCAACCTGGGCAGAAAGTGTGGGTGATGGCGCCAGTGGAGCCTTGTGCGCTCCAAGACAAGTGGACTGGGCCATATGAGGTGGTGGAAAGGAAGAGTGAGGTAACCTACCTGGTTAACATGAGGACTCCCAGGCAGCCCCTGAGAGTCTTGCATGTGAACCGCCTCAAACCACACTTTGAGAGGTCTGAAGTAACCATGCTCATGGCTACAGATGCAGGAATGGAAGAGAATAGTGATCCTCTCCCTGACCTCCTGGCAGTTAAGGAGCAAGATAGGTCAGTGGATGGTGTGGTCCTCTGACCCTGACCCCAGAACAGCAGAGTGACTGTCGCCAAGTGTTGGGTCAGTTCTCCTCTCTGTTCTCCCTGACCCCAGGTGTCACCAACTGGTGCGTCCATGATGTGGACACTGGAGACAGTCTGCCTGTGAAACACAAATTTTACAGGGTAGCTGACAAGGTCAGGGCCAGCATCAAGGAAGAGGTTTCCAAGATGTTGGCGCTAGGGGTGATTGAGCCCTCCAGCAGCCCCTGGGCTAGCCCAGTGGTCTTGGTGCCCAAGAAAGCTGCTACGCCCAGTGGCCCTCCAGAACTCCGGTTTTGCGTGGGCTCAATGCGGTCACGAAGACTGACGCACACCCCCTCCCCAGAGCTGATGAGCTTGTGGATCGGTTGAGAGCTGCCCAGTACCTCAGTACATTTGATTTGACTTCTGGGTACTGGCAGATTGCCTTAACTGATGGGGCCAAAGAGAGGTCAGCATTTTCAACGCCAGAGGGGCACTTCCAGTTCCGAGTCATGCCCTTCGTGTTGAAAAATGCCCCTGCCACGTTCCAGAGACTGGTTAACCAGGTACTGTCCGGGCTGGAGGAATTCAGCGCCGCATACCTGGATGACATTGCTGTGTTCAGCTCCACGTGGGAGGAACACTTGCAACACCTCTGTGAAGTGTTGAAGGCTCTGCAAATGGCAGGCCTCACTATCAAGGCAAGCAAGTGCCAGATAGGGCAGGGATCTGTGGTGTATTTGGGACACCAAGTGGGGAGCGGCCAGGTGGCGCCCCTACAGGCAAAGATTGATACCATTCTGGCCTGGGAGCCCCCCAAGACCCAGACAGAGGTGAGAGCCTTTTTAGGACACACCGGGTATTACAGGCGGTTTGTCAAGGAATATGGCACCATTGTCGCCCCCTTGACAGAACTCACTTCCAAGAAGTTGCCCAAAAGAGTTGACTGGACTGACGCCTGCCAAACTGCTTTTGAAACCCTGAAAACTGCCATGTGCACAGCACCGGTGCTCAAGGCACCTGACTTTTCCAGTGAGTTCATAGTACAGACAGACGCTTCAGAGCATGGTGTGGGAGCAGTACTCTCACAAATCACTGAGGAGGGAGGAGACCAGCCGGTAGCCTTCATTAGCAGGAACCTACTCCCCAGGGAACAGAGGTGGAGTGCGATTGAGAGAGAGGCATTTGCTGTGGTCTGGGCTCTGAAGAAGTTGAGGCCCTACCTGTTTGGGACTCACTTCCGTGTTCAGACCGACCACAGGCCCCTCAGATGGTTAATGCAAATGAGGGGTGAGAACCCAAAACTGTTGAGGTGGTCCATCTCCCTACAGGGAATGGACTTTACGGTGGAACACCGCCCTGGCACAGAACACGCCAATGCTGATGGTCTGTCCAGGTTTTTCCGCCTTAGTGAAGAGAACTCCCAAGAGGGTGGGCAGTTCTCCTCACTTTCAGCTGGAGGGGACACGTGTTAGACCTGGCATCTTTGGCGTGGTTTCCCCTACCTTTTTTGCCTCTACCTCCTGTATTTTTGATGCTGTGCTGGATTTCGTTTTTGCTGGTTTAGATGCTTTGGACACTCTGCCACTGCTGATCAGTGCCAGAGTGTAAGTGCTCCCTGTGTAAACTGTTATTCTGATTGAGTATACATGTTTGGCATATTTGTATCACCATGAAGTCCCTAGTAAAGTGCACTGGGTGTGCCAGGGCTGGTGATGACAAATGCTACTAGTGGGCCTGCAGCACTGATTGTGCCACCCACAGGAGTAGCTCTAAAATGGTGTCTCAGGCCTGCCACTGCAGTGCCTATGGGCAGTTTAGAACTGCCATGTCCTCCTGGTCAGTGTCCCCGCTGACCAGGCCAAACCCTTCCCTTTTCGTGCACATCAGTCACCCCTACGGAAGGCCCAAGGTACCCCCATGGGCAGGGTGCCGTGTATGTGAAAGGTAGAGCATGTACTGGTGCAGGTAACCTGCTCTGGTAGTGAATGGCAGCCATTTTCATTTTTCACTACTGTAAGGCTATCTTGCTCCATAGGTTAACATGGGGGGTTGCTGGCTACAGTGGTTAACATCATTTCTTCCCATAGGAACAAGATAGGACATAAGTATCTAGTATCCCTTAACTCAGAATTTAATAACACATCTTTTAGGAAAGGTTGTTTTTAAATCCTGTGTTTGAGAACAGCACTTTTAGAAAGTTGCTGTTCTCTTGTCTGACCCTTCTGTGTGCCTGGGCCTGTTTGTGTATTGACTGTCTGGTTTGAGAGTGACAGGGGCTGGGGGATTCCCCAGGAGGCTGGATGAGTCAGCACTAGGCTGAATGACTGCAATTGCAACTGGAGTGGTGGGAGGAGTTAGCACCTGGGCCGAATAGGGCTGTGCCTGCCTTCCACAATGCTGGCTCCACCCCCCTGCTGGGCGTCTGACAACCCTGCCCCTCACTCTGAAATGAAAGAAGCAGCCAGCAAAACAAAGTACTCAGGAACCACCCGGAACTGGTTCAGACCGGGCTCAGGGCCCACATGCACCAAGAGAACAAAGACTTTAGGGGTATAAGTACAGGACCCCTGACAACAGAAAATTAGATCATCCTGGAAATCAAGAAGGAACCTCTGCCAAGGAGAAAGCTAAAACTGAAGAAGGAAGACTGTCCTGCTGTTGCTCTGCTTGACTGACCTGTTGCTTTGCTGCCAAGGAGAGGGGAAGGACTTTGCTTTGTGCTGTGTCCCCTTGCTTGAAGGAATCTCCAAGGGCCTGAGAAGAGCTGGCTCCCTGTTTTGAAGTCCCAGGAACAAAAGGACTTCACCCCCAGCTTCCCTGAACTCTGCTGAGAGAGTTCTGTCCTTCCTAGAGTGCTTGATCCAGTTGTGGGGCCTCTGGAAGTTGTACCTGAGCTGGGAAGCTTGAAACTAAGCTTGAGTGACTTTTGAACTTGAAAAGTGTCGCATCGCTCGCTTGCGGAGGTCATCCCCGACAGTGCGAGAAGTTTCCCACCGCTACGGAGGCCGAGATCGTCGCAGCGCCTGACGCCGCTGCCAGAGACGTCGCATCCTTCGTTTGCGGGATGCACCAGACCGGTGCGGGAGAATCGAACATCGCTGCAAGAGTCGTCGCAGAGCCTGTCGTCGCTGGGTGAGAACACCGCACCGCTTGCTTGCGGACCGCATCACGTCGCTGCGAGCATCGTCGCAGAACCATCGCATCGAGGAGCTGCGAGAGAGAGGATCACCGCTGGACCGCGCATCGTCGCCCCGGAGATCGTCGCAGCCCCTTCGAGATCGTCGCATCGTGCCTTTGCGAGAACAGACTTCCTACAGAACCTACGCACCGGAATCCATACAAGTGGCCTTCCTCCCCATACAGACCGGATTCGTCGCAACACGCCCGCTGCTGCAGCGGGGCTGTCGCAAACGCCTCCCCCGGGTCTCAGGAGCAACGCATCGCTTGTTTTCCACCGCACCAGCTTCTGCTTTTGGAACTTTGTTGCAACTAAAAGGTACTGTGAGTAAACGTGACGCAACTGTGAACTTTTCACGCATCAGTAGAGAATTCTATCGCAACGTAGAGAATTCTAACGCAACCCTAAGAACTCTTTTTGAAACCATATTCTTGAACGGTGTATGTTGGATTTTTGTCGTTTTGGTCTTGTGTAGTTTAGAATAAAAATACCTTTATTTTTCTAAACTGTTGTGGAGTCAGTTTGTGGTGTTTCCACTGTGATACAGTGAGTGTTGGTACAAATACTTTACGCATTGCCTCTGGTTAGCCTAGACTGCTCGTGCCAAGCTACCTAGAGGGTGAGCAGGGGTTATCTCAGAGGTTTATCTCCTTGCCCTGACTAGAAGCAATGGTCCCTATTGGACAGTGGTACTTACCTCTGTCAACTAGAGACCCCCAGATCTAACAAGAGAAATCAAGCAGGAAAGAAAATGGAAGTGATAAACAGCATAGCAAAAAGAGTAATAAAGCCAAATCAGAAGTACAAGTCACCTGAGTGGACTTACATAATTATTCCACCAGTAGTAGAAGTAAATAGTAGTCAAAGAAATTTTGATGATGCAAGTGATAATGATTGATTTCATTCATTAGGTGACACAAGGTTGAAGAAATTGTGTTAGCTGGAAAATACATTGATGTATGACATAAGGTCGAAGAAAAGCTGTTAAAAAAAAGAGGGGAGTATATTCAGTAATCTTTAATTTTTCTTTTATTTTTAAAGATGCCTTATACTAATAATAATTCAAGATGCTCAATTTTCAAGAGGTGCTGCAAATTGTCTTCAATATGTGTAATCTTGATAATTTTAGTTTGGTTAATTTTAGCTGTCATTTTTCCTTTTGGAATAGATAAAGAGATTATAAAACTAACATGACTAGTAAAGGTGTGAATAATCATGGAAAAAATGATAAGACTAATAACATTATTGAACACAAACCAGAAATTCATCAAGATAGAGCTGTAGGAGATTTTTCTAGTAATACCTTTTCAAGACTTTTATCTGAATATGTTAAGGTAAAGGACGCAAAAGATTGCTATATTTGTGTAAAATTACCTACTTCTGTGTCTGAAGTTGTTACTTATAATATGCTTCCTCTTACTTATGGCATTACATGTAGTGTAATAGCTAGTTTGTTTTATCAAACTGGACGTTTGGAGTATTATTATTCTAATTATGATGAAATTTTTGCAAATTTAAAAGTTGTAGATAGCTTAAATAAAGTGAAACATGCTAAACAGATGAGGGAATTTTTCCTAGTAACTAATGAACTCACTTATGAGTATGCTTTTAGAAATAATTTAACATGTAAATTGAGAGCAGAAGAAAAGTCCTTCTTAAATTTGGTGGAAGAGAGAAGGGCAATTTACAAGCGAAATGAGATGATGAAACATACTAAGTCTAAATTTTGGCAAATGGAAGATGAAAAGCTCAATGGTAGAAATGAAAATGTTGCAATTCACATAGATACACCTGTTAGTGGAAAATTCTGTATTAGAAGAGATAATACTTTGTTTGATAATTATTTTGTTGGTGCAAGTCAATGTGAAGACACTTATCGTATTATAGGGGGTTGGGGATTTAAAGGAGGCAAAGATCCAATTTTTCCTGGAATTTATTTTGTATGTGGGAACAAAGCTTATTACAATCTCCCAGATCACTGGTATGGAACATGTTATGTAGGTTTAGTTTTTCCCAAAATGTTCCATGTTGATAGAAATGCAAAAGGTTCATTTGAAATTAGCAATCATCTGAGTAGATTTAGAAGGGAAAGTTTTTCAGAAATATTGGGAGATATATTTGGTGCAGTAATACCTATGATAGGTATAACCCTGAATGCAATTAAGATCAGAAAAATGTCTACAATTGTTGATAGATTGTCAACTGATACAGCAAGTGGATTTCAATTAGTGAATACAGAGCTTATTGCCATGAGGACTATGGTAATGCAAAACCGTCTAGCTTTAGACATTTTGCTAGCAAAAGAGGGTGGAGTCTGTTGAATTTTGCATGTCCAACATTGTTGTACTTATATTCCAGACAAGAGTCAGAATATATAAATATACATTAGAAACATAACTGAATTACATGACGAAGTAGAACCTTTAGAAGATGATAGTTTTTCAGAACGCTTAAGTAAAAGATTTGCAGCTATTAAACACTGGTTTCAAGAAATTGGTAGGTCAATTATAGGTAAAATAGTTTTTCCTTTAATAGTCATAGCTATAGTGATACTTTTGTTAAAAATTAGTTGCATGATACACAAGAGAAGAAAATATGTAGTTGAAAAGAAAAGAATTTGCAAACTCAGAAAGGAGAAAGAAAAAGAAATAGAATTAGAAGAGTTTCGAAGAACTCAATATGATAAATGCAGAAAAACTGATGAATCTAAAGTTTAGAAATACTAATATTAAGAAAGTCCAAAACATGTTCAAGGGTTGAAAATGTATAAATTTTGGGTATAGTTTGGTGATTTTAAAATCACCAGAGGAGGGAGTTGATGGAGCAAGGTGATGAACAAGATTTTGATCAAACTTGCGAAGTTAACCTCTTATAACCGTAATTGAATTAATATGTTTGTGGTGAAATTACTAATCAACATAGTTTAAGAAATTCTTGCATCAGTACACGCGGGATAAACTAATGTGCTTTATGTTGCGAACGCAAAGAAGAAATAATAAACTAACCTTGTCTATTGTCTTTGTCAGTATTAAATGCGGCTGTTTAACTAATGGTATGTGCCTATTTTGTGTGCTTATGTTATGTCTTTCTGTGACAAAATGCATAAAAGAGTTCCTGTAGTTCCTAAAGGAATGGTAAATATAATGCTGCATGTTTGTGCTTCAGCTAGGTAACATAATTAACAGGATTAATTAGTAAAGGGGGTGGGTAACAGAATGGGTTTTAATTCTTTAATTAATTGATGTCTTGTGTTTGTTTAATAATAGTTTCCGAAGTGAGGCCTAGAAGTGATTCAGAAAAATATGGCAGACAGAGTTGCAGATGAAAACTTGTCCAGAGTGATGCCTTGCACATGTGTAGCTGTGAAGACTTTTACTGCACAATCATCACATAATTTGGAAAAGCAGTTCTTCAGCTGAGTTGAACGTGCACTCGGAGAAAGGCTCAAGGACAGGAACTTGTTATGTCTGCCAAGGCTAGGAAGTAAATGTTTGAAACTCGTGGAAAAAGTCTTTTCTGAGGAAGCTGGAAGACGTGGTAATGAGAGACATTAGGGCTTATGTAAAAGCCTGGGCCTGGTCAAGTAACGGGCATGATCTAATGTTTTATCGTGGACTGACACGGGACAGCCAATGAAAAGCTCGGAAACTCTCAGAAAAATGTAAAAATGTAGAAAGTTTAGCTAGAAAGAAAGGTATAAAACCTGCCACTTGGAGCGGAGAAAAAACTCTCTTCTTTCCGATTCCTGATTGACGTGACATGCTGTCGGACTTTTGGCGCACGTAAGGACAGCAGACTGTAAATGAATTTTCCTTTCTTGGTGGAGTGAGAATCAGACAGGGAAATAGATTTAGGGAATGGAAACTGTTATTTCGCTAATAATTCATGTTTCTGAGCTTGCTCTAAAAATGTCAGTTTATTAATTCATTTCCACACTAAAATGCTGCTTTCTTGATTGCTTATTAAATAAAGATTCTTAAAAGAATATGCCTTATCTTAAGAAAAATAGAGTTAATAAAAATTAGATTTGAAATGACAAGCTGGTCTTGTTTATTCATGATCTAGTTACCATCAGTTGATTCAATCGCCTTAGTGGCTTGATTAATGATAAGTGATGTTTAAAACCATGGTGAAAAAAGATAAATTGCAGTTGTATATAATTTTATAGATAATATGTGAATAGATTCTATTAATCAAACCACTAGATTCAGTCGCTCAAATATTGTCTCATTGGTGTTGTGGGCCTTTATAAGTGTTACATGATTAATGGTGAGTATTGAGGTGACAGGTAGCGTTTTCGAGACAGTTTTTCAATAGGAGCGCTGGATCAAGGGAAAGGAAAGAACAGTTGCATTTGCATCCTATTGACTCCAAATTAAACTATTCTACTGTACAGAAAAAAGCCCTAGCTTCTTTTTAGGCAATTAACCACTTCAGGATTTACCTTTGTGGTCTATTTTTTGTGTTCAGAACAGACCACAAACCCTTAGTATCTGTCTTGGCCAAGAAGGACATAGAGAAAATCATACCCAGGATATCCATATAGGTTTTGGGCCACCTAATAATAATGGGTTTTGTGACAATCCTAATAATTATATTTCCATGCTAGGGCTCTTTATTTCCCCATTTGTTGGGGGGAAAGGGGGAGCAGTAGCTAAATTATTGGAGATGCACTAGGAAATCCAAGGGATCCAGCAGAAGTTAATTCTCAGGCATGGGACAGAAACAGGCTCTCGCTACATACTACATACATTGCACAGATGAGAGCAACCTTGCCATGTTGGTTCTTTTGGATGTGCAAGTGGTTTTCAAAACAGAATCATCCTGTGCTGATTACTTGCTTTGAACTCTTGGTATGTGTATAAGGACCAGCAGCTTCATATCTTAAGTAGTTATTTAGGAACTGTACCATGAAGGTTTGACTTTCCTTCTTGCCTGCACCAACTACATCCGTTATGGGGTTCTTGATGTTTACCCTCTCTTGCCATGTCTTTTTAATATCTCCATTAAACCTCTGCACATGTTTAGCTCTAGTTGAGGTCTGCAGTGTCAATCCTATGAAAAAGACAAACAGATCACTGTGAAAGCTGATGGGACTCAATATGATACGTGTCTCCAACACACCACCAGCGGGCTACAGCAAAGCCGCCCACAGCTTAACTGAACCAAAACACAGGTGATGTTATGCTCCGAAAGCGTGATTGATACAAGTTACTGAGGGGTAAATTTTTCCATCTTTCTGATCTGTTGATAGTCCCCGTACTCAAAATGAAAGCGTGAGTTCAATTCTGGATAATATCTCACTATGGAAGTGTAGGTGAATTTCATGGACAAGACATCCATTGGTTCTCTCTACGGTGAGGAGAATAATTAATTCCACTCTTTTATATTGGCAAGAGGCATTAACGAGCTACCTGATGAATAACCCCCTGTTTCTTCCGGTAAAAGAACTTTGGGGCATATTACCAAGGCGGCGCTATAAAATTATTGCCGCTTTTGCAGCCGTTTTCGGCCAAAAAGCGGCAATAATTTTATCACAAAATCAGCAAAGACACGCTATCCCGTGTTTTGCTGATTTAGCGCCCCTTACAACGACGCCCAGCTTTGCATTTCTAATGAGATGCAAAGTAGGAGTTCCATGCCAAAATAACTGGAGAAATGTTGCTAACCGACATTTCTCCAATTATCAAGTTGCACGCAAATAAGTAGAGCGTTAAGAAAAGTAGCGCTAACCACGGTTAACGCTACTTTCCTAACGCCTGCTTGTAACCTGATTTAGCCATGTAATCCAATGGGAAGTGGATTACATGGCTAAAATCACCCTGCCCTATCCGCAAGTTTTGCTGGTTTGCAGTGTGATTATCGTCAGATTTCCAGCGATAATCACACTGTTTTCACGCTTACGCATGGATTTCTATCGTTTGGGAGATAAGCGTTGCTGATAGCAAGCTATCTCCGCTATAGAATCCAGCGTTAGCCTGCGATAATTATCCTCGCGCTACAAGCGCTGAGCCATAATTATCGCAGGACTTTGCTAATATGCCACTTTGTGCCCACAGTGCACAAGAGTGATGAGCTTTTTCAGCGTTGTTCAGTGATGTCAAGCTAATGCCCTATTGGACGTGTGATGGTGGAGGTTCATTGCAGTCAGGCAATCCCTGAAAGTTGCTTTGTCTTGATATGTTTGAGAAACAATTCCATTAGAAAGTCTGAACCCTCTTCAAACCTTCTGCTTTCTCTCAATAGTCTGGTAGTCTCTTCTTATCCAAGGAAAAATGTAATCCAGCACTTCAAAATGTTTCTAAATACGTGTACACAATATAGATCTATTAATTGTTTTATTTGTTCATTTACTTCTGTAAAAGCAAAGATTGCCTCTTTTTAAACAGTACCTGGAGTTATTTGTTTAAAAGGAGGATGCACTCTAGGTGCACATGCTGATTGTTTTACATTTGGAAACATGGACACTTCTTTCTGCGGATTCCTTACTTTGTGAATATTCTCCAGGCAGCAGAGTGAACCTGGAACCTTTTATCCGCAGCAGTAGCTCTCCAGCGACACCAGGTGACGCCATGCATTTGCACCTATGAAATCAACCACAGAGGTTATGAAGACATTGGCAAATATTAGGCACAAGCTGGTACACAAACTGGCTCACCGGCATCAGTTCTCGTTTTTCTTCGGCTCTTCAAAGCTGGTCCAAGGTCTTCTCAGCGCTTCACTGATGGAATTCCTCATCTTTTGACAGCGACTACATCAATGTCGCCTCCTAAGATTTCAGGGTTTGAACCATCTTACAGATGTTATAATAAGATGTCCTTGTTGGACTCACACAACATCCACGTGTAGCATTTAGGTTCCAAACACGACCACTCTGCCTTTGACTCATGTTGCTTGATGCACCGCAAGGCCATCAGAGAGTGAGAGGAAAGCTATTTTTGGTCAATACCTGTAGAGATACACCAAAGCAGCCCCATCCCCTTCAGGTAACTCAACAGGGAACAATTTTCCCAAGAAGTCTTCCCACAACAGCACAAAATGCAACAAATGAAGGTGAAATCCTCTTCTTCACAAGGAAAATCTGGGACCATTCAGAGCCATTTTAGCTGTTGAAAATGTTGAAGCCAGAATTCTCCACTACATCACCTGACCTCAGGGAGGCAGAGGTCTACTGTCTGACCATGCTGAAGATCTTCCAGATTGCCTCATTACCTTATGGGCCATTTCCCACCCTTTCCTGTGGGTGGGTTTGGCATTTCTGGCTTTTCTGACTCTGTGACCACCTGACTCTGTGCCTCCACAGGCTAGCTCCAGGCACGGCACTGCTTCAGATGAAGACAGTGCTCTATAAGATGCAGACTCTAGTATGTTTACTATGACCTATAACACCATTGTCACCATTAAAAAATAATTTGACTCATTGAGGTTCATGGGAAAAATATTTGGGCCTGTTTTGATGACTAATGGTCTCATTTACAATTCTGGACGATGGCCCATTGTTTCACCATGGTGGAGGGACCACCCGCCAAATTTATAAATGACCGCCAAGCAGGTGGTCATTTATAATGCATTGTCAGGAGCCGCCACAACAGCGGTTCCTGCCCATTCATTTTGCTATTTGATGCATGACTGCATAAGCATGATTCAGCCCTGCACCAAACAGTATTCAATTTTTAATTTAAAAAAGAAAATTCCGAAATGTCATCTCCCATGCCGAGGGGGGCATGACTAGCATTTTCTGTGACGTACAGTAAAAATAATGGCAATATAGCTGCCCATCCTGATTGGGTGGGCCAATATATAGCCATTTCTCCAATGCTCTTACTTTATTGGGCCATCAGAGACGTTTGGCTAAGGTGGCAATGGAGTAGTCACCGCCACAGCCAAACCTATGGTCTGCCCACATCTAAATCGGGTGGGCGGACCATTTTGTTGGCAGTATATATGCTCTGTCATTCTTCCTATGGCCAATAAATGTAGTGGCATGGAGGAATTTTTTGGCTCAGACTCTGATGCTCTTGCATGTCTGATAAACCCATGGCAGTTTAGTGTATGATGACTAGCCAGCTGACAACCTCCTCCCATCTTCCCTTACAGATGCCCAAAATGCAAGTGGTCTGGATATATCTCCAGAGGGGGCTATTCCTTACCCTTCAGGGGCTCTCTCAGAAAAAAGTCTCTTCATTCACTTCTGCTGTACAAAAACCCACAGGAGCGTTGAAGTTAACTTTACCCGCCACTAAGGCCAAATCTGACATTTTGAAAACAATTTTGCAACCTTGCTCTGTGTTTTTCAGCACCTCTGCTAACTTCTAAGAAAGCAGTACTGGAGCTGTACCGACTGCCTCGGAGAAACCTGGTAGTCTACAGACAAAACACTTGATGACAAAGGCCAGAAGTGTGTGACACAACATTTCTGGAATGTCTATTGGCCATGCTTCTGCCAGAAAATACTAACCTGTAATTCATATCCACCAATAGTTCTACATTTGACAGTATCCACAACTGGAATATGAAGGACAGAAGTAGAAAGGGGAATAGGATAAAAGCGAAAAGTGAGACACTGGAGAACACCACTCTGAAGTATTACTCTTCTGGGGGGTTGTCATCTACTTGGGTCATAGTGAATCATCTAAGAAACAATGGAGCCGATTCACAGAACTAATCTGAGACAAAATCCTAAATGTACTACTTTTGGTATTCACAGAAGGCATTTAGTAGTAGTAAAGTTAGGATTCCTAACTTTACTACTACTAATTGCCTTTTGTGAATACCGAAAGTCATAAAGATATGGTTTTATCTCAGTTTAGCAGTAGTAAAGTTAGGAATACTAACTTTACTGCTACTAAATGCCTTCTGTGAATACTAAAAGTAGTAAGTTTAGGATTTTGTCTCAGATTACTTTTGTGAATCGGGCCCAATAATCCACGTTTAATATGTCTCTTTAAGCATTCATCTACCACTCACTATAATATTCGGTATACCGCCAGAATTTCTCAACTCAGGCTCTCCAGAATATTGGTAAACTCTCATTTAATACATGGAAACATAAGCAATACCAATAAAATTGACGTATAATCTTTGTTGCAAATATAAAATTTCTCCTCTCTAGTAAAGTAACTGCCTTACATTCTTGATTAACATTCTCTCAGGTTTTCTCATGTACATTTGGGTTGCTTCTCAAAACTGAAATGCAAACAAACATTCTAAAGAATCACACAAATCGAAGTTATGCTGACGAATTACTCTTCAAGCATGTACCTTTAAAATAGTGGTAAAGATATATTTGACAAAACATTAACAGTCGTTGAATACGTCGAGCATCCTGTCTGTTCCTCTAGTAGCTTAGGATCAGAATGAAGAAACAAATATAGAGTTTGTACACCAGCCAGGGTTTTTTCTGAAAAAACCTATAGCTAACTCAAGTTTGTTTACAACACAAACTTCTTGAAATACTTTGCTGAATTCAGCTTCAACTTCCTTGCACGTTTTCCATCAATCTCCAAGGTTTCAAACAAGGGTATGTTAACAGGGTCCATGCAGAATCAACAAAGAATTTCAATTGTCTAGAAAGGTCGCTCTGGACCACGTGGAACATAAACTACATATCTTCTTGATGGCTACTACTATTTTCAAAATGCTGTCAGAGTGCTAAGGCTTCATGGGAAATGTAGTTTCTGATTTTGAGTTCAAGTGCCTATGTGTACTGCTTTGTTCAAAGATGCTAAGCCATTACCAAGTGACAAAAGCATTCTGAATGCAGCATACACCTTTCAATCCCTGCAATGAATGTAGTAACTTCAGCCAGTTCAGGGTATGACGCTCATTCATCCGACAAGGGTGAAAATGTAAGCTTCCATCCTTTACATCAGGGCCGATTCTAGGATTTTCTGGGCCCTGGGCAAAAGAGAATGCGCGAGACCCCTGAAATTTACATAACCGACACTTTATGGGCTCCGGGAACCTGCTTTGTGCAGACTCCACCTGGGCTGCAGCTCCTTTTCTCAGCCACCCTCAAACACCTCTATTACAGCCCATTTTGGACTGAAGGTGTGAGAATTGCTTGGGGTCTGAGAGTTAAATCTGTATGGGCTACAATGCTGACAATGGGCGTCCTGTGCAGTCTCTGAATGGGCAGCTGGGGAGGTGTCCCCCTCCCCTAGGCCTTCCCACACCATCCCTTAGAGGCCCCAGGAGGGCCCCCTCCCATGAGCCCAGTTGTAAAGAGACGCATTTCTTTCACTTTGATCGGCAGGGGTACAAAAGGACTGGTGGGGTGTTGTCATTGTGCGGGGCCCCATCCTGTTTGGCAGAGAGCGAGGCCCTGGGCAGCTGCCCACACTCCCGTGCCTGGTGCAGGCCCTGCTGTACATCCTTTACCAAATCATGACACCCTCAGCAAAGTTAACCCCAAAAGCCTTTCCTTTTCATCCTCGCTTCGACCCTCAGAGACTGAATAGTTTCTGTCCCTGGTAGTCCCAACCTTTGCATTGTGAATGCCATGTTCCTACGGGCCACTATGTCCACAGTATGTGGGAACTGGTACAAAAACTTTTCTCCAATCTGGTTACTGGGCACTTCCAAACAAGTCCTGAAGCGAGGTCTGGGTTCCGCAGACACTGTGGCTCGGTGCATGGGTGCGGCTGCCACCTTATGTCACAAAGCTTGGGTGCATTCCACTGCATACTTGGGAGATTTTCAATCAACCCTCATGGATACGCCGTTCGATAGTGAGCTGCTGGTTGATGAGCTGCTGATTAGAAAGAAGGCTGTATCCTCCCTGGAACTATTAACAAAAAGCAAAGAAACTTCACCAGCAGAACTACAAATTTTGAGACACCTCCAGTGCCTCACAGTCCTGTCGGCATCAACCTTCACACCTAGTCCAGGTGTCCCATAAAATGTATCGTTTTGGGGCAGGTGTGGATCTAGTGGAGGATCAACAGTGACAAAACATCTTCAGACCACCTCCACCTTCTGCTTAAAATCTTTTTGACACCCCCTACTCTATACCATCAGCTTCCAGTGACAGGGTGAGTAGGTGTTTCCCATTTTGTACCAATTGGAAGATGATCACGACAGATCACTGTTTCCTCCAGCAAATCATTCAATAAATCAATCAGTCAATCAGCCAGTACTTGCAGAGCGCAGCTTATCACCCATGAGTGTATTCAGGTGCGGAGTTGCTGGGCTTAGTTGAAGAGCCAGGTCTTGAGTTTCTTCCTGAAGTCTTTTAGCAAGGTTGATGTTCGGAGTTGGAAGGGGAGAAAGTTTTAGGACTTTGGGCGAGGCGGGAGAAGGAGCGTCCTACTCTGTGTTTATGACAGATGATGGGTGTCTGTGCCAGGGTGAGGGAGGCAGAGCGAAGGTTTCTGGGTGGGTGGTGGAAGTACAGGCGGTGTTTTATGTCTGCTGGTCCTTGGTCGTGGAGGGCTTTGTAGGCATGTGCCACTAGTTTGAATTAGCATCTTTTCTGTATGAGGAGCCAGTGGGTTTTCTTAGGTACTGGGTGATGTGGGTCCTTTTTGGACAGGTTGAGGATCAGTCTGGCCGCTGAGTTCTGTATCATCTGGAGCCTTGTCATGAGTTCACTGGTGGTGCCTACGTACAGTGCGTTGCCATAGTCCCGATGGCTGGTGATTGGAGCGTGCGTGACTGTTTTCCCGGTGCTTGTGGGGAGCCATTTGAAGATTCTTTGAAGCATGCAGTGATTGTGAAAGCAGGCAGGGGAGACAGTGTTTTAAAACAAAAAAAATAATAATATTTCTTTTTATTGAATAAAAACAAAACAAGGCATATACAATATACATTGTTGCAGAGACTCCAAGAGGGTAGAGTTATGTCATCCATCATTACATTAAACATCACAGTGTTGGGGAAGGGGGGGAGGAAAGGGAAGCATCAGAGACAATAGCAGTAAGGGGTCAGGGGGAAAGCAAGACATCAGGTACCAAAAGCACAGGCGGGTCACATATATCTCCTCTATATTGGTTCCAGGGGCCCCAAATCTTATGCCATTTTCGGGGGCGACCCCGAGCCAAGTACACTGTTTTCTCTCTGAACATGCACCAATCCATGTCTTCCACCCAAACATCAATCGTAGGAGGTCTTGGGGATCCCCATAATTGAGCAATGTTCCTTTTAGCTACCATGGCCCCTAGGGTCACCCACTGAGTCTGCGCCACATTATGATCAGTGGGTTCCCAAACATTTAATAGGCAACGTCTGGGTTCCGGCAAGAGTGCCATACCCGTGACCTCCTGCATCGTTTCATGGACCCTTTTCCAATAATCCAATACCTCCCGACATTCCCAGATGATGTGGAGGAACGTCCCCAGCTGACCACAACCTCGACGACACAGACCCTCCTCCGAAAAGCCCATACGGACCAGTCGGGGACCCGTGGCGTATATTCTATGCAATATTTTGAGCTGGACTAGTCTCAATCGTGCCGGAATCGCCACCTCTTTTGGTGAAGAAACTGCCGACTGCCAGTCCTCATCATCAAGCTCAAGGCCGTCATTGGTCCATTGGTCCCGCAGATGCAAAAGAAGGTCCGCCCTTTGATTAATCAGTTTCTTATACACTAGGGAAATGGTACTGTCAGGCATATGGCCATCTAAAATACAATCCTCTAAAGGGGTGGATAACGGTATCACCTCTCCTTCCGGGAAAATAGACTTTAACGCATGCCTAATCTGAACATATCGAAAATACTCTGAGTTTCCCAATTCAAACTCAGCCTGGAGATCTGCAAACGATTTCACCCGTCTCTTCACCCACAGGTCTCCAACTTTGGAAATGCCAATAAGATCCCATTTGTCAAACCCCTTAGTGTTCCACAGCTTGCCAAATTTGTCAGAGCCAAACAGCAGGGTAGCCAAAGTCAGACGGTTTTTCCATCCTAACGAATTAGTGGCGTCATGCCAGATCTGCACAGCCGTCTTTGTGGGCCCTGACAATGCCTTCAACACTGATCCAGAATACAAAGTTCTATAATAATTGCCGCCAGGAAGTAACCACCTATCCATGGCAAAACCGGGGTTCAACTCAGGGCCGTACATAACGTGATTGATAGCACTTAGTTGTGAAGCCCAGTAATATCTCTTAATATCAGGGAGGGCAATACCTCCGTCATACCACGGGGGCGTCAGTTTAGTCAGCGCAATACACGGTCTTCCCTCCCACAATAGCTTACGCTGCAGCTCTTCCACGGAACGAAAATAGCTATCCGGGACAATATCAAGGGTATTTTGAAGAGCGTAAAGAAACCGAGGGAGTGACATCATTTTAAAGAGGGCCGCACGCCCAGGCATTGACAATGGCAATTTCCGCCAATTCGCGACATCCTGCTTCAACCGGGTCAGGGGAGAGAGAAGGTTTCTCTCATATCGGACCGCCGAATTCATTGAAATATAGATTCCGAGATATCGGAACCCATCGTGAGCTATCTGGATTGGACAATTGTGCGGTGGGGTCGTTGTTTCGCCACTAAGAACGTTTAAATAGGATTTCGCCCAGTTAATGACCAAGCCGGAGTTTCTGCCGAAAGAGGCCAGAACATCACAAAGTACTATTAAGGATTTCCTAGGCGAGGTCTAATACAGCAAGATGTCATCTGCATACAGCGAGATACGGTCCTCAAACTGTGGAGACCAAGTAATACCCTTGATCGAGGGCTCCCAGAGGATCCAAGCCGCGAGAGGCGTGAGTGCTAAGGCAAATAAGAGAGGCGACAGCGGGCAGCCCTGGCGAGTCCCTCGCCCGAGCGAAAAAAGCTCCGAGACACGACCATTGATAACAATTTGAGCGAGCGGGTCTGCGTAAAGGAGACGCACCCAGCCAATAAAATAGGAACCGAAACCGAATTTAGCCAGTATCGCCCACAAATATGGCCACTCAACAGTATCAAACCTCTGCAACTCCCTCGCCTCCTACTTCCACAACAAGATTGCGGACATACACAACAGCTTCAGCACTCAACCGACGCACACCACGACCAAACCACCGCCCCCCACAACCACCCTCCGCGCCTGGACCCTGATCAGCACCGAAGACACCGTCCACACAATGAACTCCATTCACTCCGGATCTCCGACAGACCCCTGCCCTCACCACGTCTTCAACAAGGCCGACGCTGTCATCGCACCCCACCTTCGGGACATCATCAACACCTCCTTCGACACCGCGACCTTCCCGGAGAGCTGGAAGCACGCCGAACTCAGCGCCCTACTTAAGAAGCCATCAGCCGACCCCACCGACCTCAAGAACTACCGCCCCATCTCGCTGCTCCCATTCCCGGCAAAAGTCATCGAGAAGACCGTCAACAAGCAACTGACCGCCTTCCTCGAGACGAACGGCTCCCTCGACCTCTCGCAGTCTGGCTTCCGGGCCAACCACAGCACCGAGACCGCCCTGATCGCAGCTACCGATGACATTCGAGCCCTGCTCGACAACGGAGAAACAGCGGCCCTCATCCTCCTGGACCTATCCGCGGCCTTCGACACTGTCTGCCACCGTACCCTAGTACAGCGCCTCAGCAACATCGGAATCCAGGAGAAGGCACTGGAGTGGATCATCTCCTTCCTCGCCGGAAAGACACAGAGAGTCCGCCTCCCCCCGTTCAGATCAGAAGCCACCGAAGTCACCTGCGGCGTCCCTCAAGGCTCCTCGCTCAGCCCAACACTCTTCAACGTCTACATGAGCCCCCTCGCAACCATCGCACGCCAGCACAACCTCAACATCATCTCCTACGCCGACGACACCCAGCTGATCCTCTCCCTCACCAACGACCCCGCCACCGCCAGAGCCAACCTTCACGAAGGGATGACAGACGTTGCCAAGTGGATGATGAACAGCCGCCTGAAACTGAACTTGGACAAGACGGAAGTCCTCATCCTGGGATCTTCTCCCTCTGCCTGGGACGACTCCTGGCGGCCCCCCGCCCTGGGCAGCGCACCCAAACCCACAGACCACGCACGCAACCTGGGCTTCATCCTGGACTCCTCCCTCTCCATGACCAGACAAGTCAACGCCGTCTCCTCGTCGTGCTTTAACATCCTGCGCATGCTACGTAAGATCTTCCGATGGATCCCCACCGAGACCAGGAAGACGGTCACCCAGGCCCTTGTCACCAGCCGTCTGGACTACGGCAACTCCCTCTACGCCGGAACCACCGCCAAACTCCAGAAGAGACTCCAGCGGATCCAGAACACCTCAGCACGACTCATCCTGGACATCCCCCGCCGCAGCCACATCTCCGGGCACCTGAGAGACCTGCACTGGCTCCCGGTCAACAAGAGAATCACCTTCCGGCTCCTCACCCACGCACACAAAGCCCTACACAACCAAGGCCCAGGATACCTCAACAGCCGCCTCAACTTCTACGTTCCCAAACGCCAGCTTCGATCGACCAACCACGCCCTCGCCGCCGTCCCCCGCATCCGAAGAGCCACCACAGGAGGACGGTCCTTCTCCCACCTGGCCGCCAAGACGTGGAACTCCCTCCCGACCCACC
Source organism: Lissotriton helveticus (assembly GCF_964261635.1). NCBI lineage: Eukaryota > Metazoa > Chordata > Amphibia > Caudata > Salamandridae > Lissotriton > Lissotriton helveticus. The sequence goes on from NC_136059.1 coordinate 204,513,268, forward strand.
TCCGCCTGACACAGGACCACCTAGCCTTCAGGAAGCAGCTCAAGACCTGGCTGTTCGAGCAGTAGCAGACCCCCCCCCAGCGCCTTGAGACCCCCCGGGTGAGTAGTGCGCTATATAAATGCTGTGATTGATTGATTGATTGAAACGCCTTCGTGGCGTCCAATGACGCCAAAATGGCCGACTCCCGCAATGTCGAGGCCCTCGCGAGCACCCCATGCAAACGTCTAAGATTCAGCGCCGTATTCCTGTGTGGAATAAAGCCCGATTGATCTGGGTGAACCAACTCGCAAATAACCTTTATCAATCTATTAGCTAACAATTTAGCGAGAATCTTAGGTTCAGCGTTTAGTAATGATATCGTCTATAGGAAGCACATCTATTCCTAGGTTTTCCCTCCTTGTGAATTATGACTATCGAAGCTAATCTATGTTCACGAGGAAGGAGACCAACTTCTCGGGATTCTAAAAACATATCCCAGATATACGGAGCAATCCTATCCGGGCGAAGCTTGTAGAGCTCAATCGGGAGACCGCTGGGACCCATCGCCTTACCAGAATTTAGAGAGCGCATAGCCAACGCCACCTCATCTGCAGTAATTTTACTATCCATAAGGTCCCTATCCTCCACAGACAGGCATGGGAGCGCAATGTCTCGTAACAACAAGCATGAGTCCTCCTCCGGCCTGTCCGACACAGAAGAGTACACAGATTGAAAATGATCAGCAAAGCGTGTCACTATCTCCTGTGGGTCGGTGACCAGAACACTGCCCTCTATCTCAATCTCAGGCACTACACGATTGGCTCTGTCTTTCTTGTCCAGCCATGCAATCAATTTGCTCGCCTTGTCCCCAACATCATAGAGATGCCCCTGTTGTTCTCTACTAAGGGCCTTCGCGCCATCTGTCACCAATGTTCTATAATCCAACTGCTTCAGGCGCAGGACATGGAGCCTAGAGCGGGTAACCCCCTGTTCCTATTCCAATTCCAAATCAGTTATCTCCGTCTCTATCCTCACCACATCCTCTTCCTTCTGTTTTTTAACACCAGCAATAACAGAGAGAGCCTGACCTCGAATGACAGTCTTGAAAGCTTCCCATAGTGATATGGAGGAAGAGACCGAACCCTCATTTTCGGAGAAATAAAGATCCAATGCCTTAACCAAAGTACAACGAGTCTTGGGATTACGAAGATACCAAGGGTTAATAGGAGCCACCCTTCCCCCAGACCCGGGCGCTAATTCAAATCGAAACCAGAGCGGGGAGTGGTCGGAAATACCCCGAGCTAAATGCCTGACCTACGCAACATAGGAAGCCTGTGCAGCCGGCACTAGTACACAATCTATTCTGGAGAGACTACCGTGAACGCCGGAAAGAAACGTATATTGCTTTTGAGTAGTGTGAAGCAATCTCCAGCAGTCCACTAAGCCCATCGTATCAATGTAGTCAGGCAGCCAGCCTTGAGCTCCCCTTAGATCCCTAGGTGGGTACCTATCCAACACACCAGATACCACTGAATTAAAATCACCCCCTAGAATCAGAAACCCCCCAGGGAGATCCAGTAGAACTTGACCCAGGACGGCAAAGGTAGTAGACTGTAAACCAGGAGGAACATAACCAGATACCAAGGAAAGTGTGCGGCCCTCCCACCGCCCAGATAGAGCCACATAGCGTCCTCTCTCATCGAGGATCATTGAATCCACTTCGAAAGGAAGAGAGTTCTTAAGGAGGATTCCAACCCCACGGGAACCGGATGTAAATCCAGCATGGGCCACCAACCGATATCCCTTTCGATTCATGGCATGACATGTATTCCCAACCAAGTGCGTTTCCTGTAACAAAACCACATCCGGGGAGTGCCGCTTAAGAAGCTGCAACACCACCCGCGCTTAATCCTGTCCCCCAACCCATTGACATTCCAGCTTATCAACCTCAACCCCCTACCCCCATCATAAAACAGAAAGAAGACCCATCCCCCCTTCGAGTCCAGCACCTCAATGTCAGTCGTTTGCAATAAACCGCCTTGTTGAAAAAGGAAACAAAAAACACACACACCCCCGCCCAACCCTACCCAAACAATTCGGTACAATACCCCCCACCCTGCACCTCTGCTTTCGACTATAGAGCCACCCCAACTAGCAGTGTGCCTGTCGCCCCCACATCTAAACTAAACTACAAAAAGTAAAGCTGAGGAGGAGAGAGACCCTCCGATAACTCAGTAACCCTCCAGGTTCAGCTGTATGGAGCTGCATATTCTAATTAGAAACCACAGCAATAGGAAATACCCTGGCAACCCCAGGAATCAAATAAGCAAGACTTATTCCTGGTCCATATGTCCACTCTCAGCACCACCAGATTGTCCTTCCAGGTCTTGCCGGGCCGGCAACGTGTCCAACCAGTCTGCCACCATGTCGGGCTTTTCAAAGAAATAAGTCCTCCCATCACGTTCGATTCTCAGCTTGGATGGAAAAAGCATGGCATATTTAAGTCCCATGTCCCGAAGTCGTCTCTTCACCCCCATGAAGCTGAGTCTTTGCCGTTGAACCGCTTGGGTGAAGTCCGGAAAGAAGCTGATAGACGAGTTCTCAAACTGCAAGGGTCCATTCGCACGAGATGCCTGAAGAACGACATCTCTGTCTCGGAAGTAAAAAATCCGTGCTATGATAGGCCTCGGCGGGGCGCCCACTTTCGGTTTGCCTCCAGGGACTCTATGAGCTCGCTCCACGGTAAAAAATTGACTGGGTCCCTTGGGCTGCAGATGGGTAGAGATAAGGTCTTCGACGAAGAGGTCGGTAGCTTGATCCTCCGCCTTTTCCGGAACACCGATTATACGGACATTGTTCCTTCGGGACCTCCCTTCAAAATCCTCCAGGCGACGAACTACAGTGTCATTAACGATCTTCAGGTTCCGAACTTCAGTCTGTAGCTCCACGACATCATCGGTTAAACTCGACGATTTAATTTCAAGTGATTTGACCTTTTCGTTCGTTTTTGTAAGGTCCGTGCGGATTAAGTTCACATCAATAGACACAGTATCCAATTTATGTGCAAGGGCCTCAATCTGTTGCCCATGGGTTGATGTAACTCCCTCGATCGCATCCATAACGTCCATCAATGTTGGTTCGGTGTTCGAAGATGCAGAATCCTTCGTCGCATCTTGAGACCTACTCGGGCTACCGGGCGATCCCTTGAGCTGGGTATATCTATCCATGACATTGGACTGGGTATATCCACCCCTTCTGTTGGTTCTCAACTTCTGCCGGTCCCCGTCCGGTTTGCTCGCCATTGCAGGACAGTCTCAGATCTGGAGAGGGGGGAACCGGTCTCCGGGCAAACAGGATACAGATAGGATCCGGAAAGTACAAGACGTACCTCAGGCTTCAGCACGCAAAGTGGCTCAAACGAAGCACGGCGTACCCCTGAGGCGAAAGTCAAATAATGCATATAGTTGTTGAATACTAGTAAGCGCTCAGAGGGGTAGGGGCCGTCCTCACAATGAGGCGTCTTCCGATTCCAAGATCAGTCCAAGTGCCAAAAACGAAAGTGAAAGTGGGACTATGCCGACCTCCTCCGCAGGTACATGCCGATGTTTTTCAATTACACCTCGGGGACTCTGCCAACCCAGGCACCGGGCATCTGGAGGACGAAGGCCGCAAACTTCTCCACTTCACAACTTTGGTTCCCGGGGTCCGATCGGGACGCAGTTTTCAGCTTTCATCTCTATCGTGGTTCATACACTCAGAGACATCCACAGCAATCAGGATATGTAGCAGGATCTATGCGGAAGGGTACGAGTGTCTCGGGAGCCCCTAGCTCACGCGGCCATTTGGATGCGCGCGAAGCTCCTCCTCAGGGGGGAGACAGTGTTGATATGTTGTTTCATGGTGAGTTTGCTGTCCAAGACGATGCTGAGATTGTGGGCATGGTCTTTTGGTGCAGTGGTGGGTTTGAGTTCTGCGGGAGGGATGGTTGCCAAAGAACAGCACTTTGGTTTTGTCCGTGTTGAGCTTCAGGCAGTTGACCTTCACCCAGTCTGTGACGTTCTTCATGCAGCTGTGGAAGTTGGTCTTCATTGTGGTGGGGTCTGCTGAGAGCAAGAAGACGAGCAAGGTGTTGTCATAGTAGGATATGATGTTGATGTCACGGGTTCTGACGATGTCGACTAGAGGCATCATGTAGATGTAGAAGAGGGAGGCGCTAAGGGATGAACCTTGAGAGACACTGCAGATAGTGCTCTTGGGATTCGAGGTGAAGGAGGAGACGGATTCTCTGTGTGTGTCTTGTGAGGAACGATATCGTCCATCTGAGTGCGTTTTCGTTTGTTCTGATCTGCTGCAGTCTCTTGATGAGTGGGTAGTGGAAGATGGGGTTGAAAGCTGCGGAGAGGTTGAGAAGGATCAGGGTGGCTGATTCTCCTTTGTCGAGGTGGGTGTGACCATTGTCTGTGGTGATGATCAGGGTGGTCTAAGTTCTGTGGTTGGCTGTGAAATCAGATTGGGCGAGGTCTAGCAGGTTGCTTCTCCCCAGGTTTTCGGTGAGCTGAAGGTTTCTGGTCTTCTCCAAGACTTTGGCGGAAAACAGGCGCAGCAAGATGGGGTGGTAGTTCTGGAGATCACTGGGGTCTGCAGAAGGTTTTTTGAGGAGAGGTTTGACCTCAGTGTGTTTCCAAGCATCGGAAATGGTGACTGTGGCGATGGTGTTGAGGATGGTGATGAGTTGGTGGCTGATCTTGTCTCTTCCGACATTGAAGAGGTGGTGGGGTCATTGGTCGGTGGGTGCTCCTGAGTGGATGGAGTTCATTATGGCTGTGGTTCCCAGTGTGTTGAGCTGTTCCCAAGCGGTTAGATTGTGGTTGGGGGCAGTTTCCGTAGGAGTGGGCAGACTGAGGAGGTCGGTGGATTGGGGTTGAAGATCCTGTAGATGGTGGACATCTTGTTGTAGAAGTGATTTGCTAGAGCATCGCAGAGTTCCTCTGATGGAGGGATCGAGTTTTCAGTAGCTGCGGGCCAGGAGAATTCTCCGACGACGGTGAAGTGTTCCTTGGTGTGGTTGGCACTAGCTTAGATGCGGTCTCAAAGGGCCTCCTTTTTTGCTTCTTTTAGTTGATGGTGGTATTTGTTTAAAGCTGACTTGAAGGTGGCTCAGTCTGTGTCGTCTCTGCTGGTGTGCCATCTGCTTTCTAGTTATTTGTAACTGCGTTTCATTGCTGTGAGTTCTGGAGTGTTCCAGCTGACTTGTTTGGTGGCTCTGCAGGTTTTGGCTGGTTTGATGGGGGCTCCTTGGTCAGTGGTGCTAGTGATCCAGTTATTACAGTTCCAGGCTGCCTATTTCAGGTTGGTGGAGGGATTGAGTTGGGTGGTTTTGAGGGCTTCCATCCATTGGCTCTGTATTACTTTGCAATGGAGTCTGCGATGGGCCTGCAGAGTTCGGTTTGTGGTTCTGGGGTCTGTAGGTGAGGGTGCAAATCCATAAGAGCCTTGCACTACCCTTCCTGTCAAATTCGGATCAGATTCCTTCCTCCATGATGTGCTCTGTGACACATGTCCTGTTCTTGGTGAAGGAGATTCCCGCCCTGCTGAACAAAGGGACCAATGAAGTGGTGCCTTTGAAAGAGAGAGGCGTACAGCTTTACTTCCCAAGAAAAATGGAAGCCGGTTACTCATGCTGAGCCCTCGCCTCCTGAATCTGTTCAATTGGGTGGCAAGTTCAAAATGCTGTCCTCTCCATACAAGGGACTGGCAGGTGGCCAGTGGGTGGGAAACAACCTTTACAACGCAACTTTTACAACGCACTACCATCACAACGAAACGTTTACAACGCAACATCCATTACAACGCAACCATTACAACGCATGACACTACAACGCACACCACTACAACGCATGTCATTACAACTCAGTCATTACAATGCATACCATTACAACGCATAACATTACCATCCAACACTTACCCTACTGTTGCACCCCCTGGAGTTAGAATAGTAATTTTTATCCCTACACTATCCAACACTTACCCTACTGTTGCACCCCCTGGAGTTAGAATAGTAATTTTTACCCCTACACTATCCAATACTTACCAAACATGCAATGTAATGTTATGCGTTGTAATGGTATGCGTTGTAAAGGTATTATGTGTTGTAATGGAATGCGTTGTAAATGTAGTTTTTAAAATTTTGTGGTAATGGCATGCGTTGTAATGGAATGCGTTGTAATGGATGTTGCGTTGTAAAAAAATGCGTTGTAAAGGTATGCGTTGTAAAGGTATGCGTTGTACAAGTGTGCGTTGTAACGTCATACATTCCCAGTGGGCAGTCCAGCTTGCTTCCTTTCCATCTCAGGGTGCAACATTCAAGTTTTGCCAGACAGCAAACCCCCCGTCCATTACATCAACAAATAGGTCTGTGTGGAGTCGTGGACCGTGTGTTGGAAGGTGATTCTACTGTGGCAGTGGGTCTAGCAATGGGGAACTTTGCTGATAGCAGTATACATTGCTGGCTGCCTCATCATGAGGGCAAGTCATATCTAAGAAACCATGACAGAATCCATCTGCAATTTTCGACTTATAAAATATATGCAGTGTATTTTCTACTATTTTTGAGCATTTGAGTAACTAATTTAAAGTTGCCATACGGTGTCATTCCTAAAAATTTCAAAATGACAGAATACCCAGCTGACATCTATAATTTGCCTGCAACTCAAGTTGAGTGATTAAATTATAGAAAAAAAAATGAATTGACTGTAGAAGCCTCATTGATCCAGAATTGATTCCCAGGTCTGCAGGGGTAAAACAAAATCAAAAATCTTACAATTGTTTAAACGTTGAAAATTGGAAGAATTATTTTGTAGGGGAAAAAAGCATGGAAAAAGATTTTTTTTGAAAATAAGTTTGTGAAAGTGCTTGTTCTGTGTTCTTGTATTTGTACTTTGTCTTGTTCTGTATGTTGGCATAGACAATGCAGAGAGAGGAAGAAGGAACAAAGCAACAGCAAAAGTTAAAAAAAGAGAATGAGTTATGGACGGGAAATAGAGTAGGGGAGAGGATGAGGAGTAACAGGACAGGGGAGGCTGGTTGAAAAAGCAAAGCAAATTGGCAGGGAGGAGATGAAGGGGGAGAGAGGCAGATCGGAAACTGATGGAAGGAAGTTTAGGGAGATGGAATATGGGCCTTCCATATGGGAGCATAGAAGAGTGACCAGAAGAGAAAGAATGGGGTATGAGGTTCTCCAGGTGATAATGAAGAAAACATTAATGGCAAGGTCAATAGTTCTAATAATAATAATAAAGAAATGTATAAAGCGCATGGTTACGCCATCTCGGCGTGTCCCCGCACTGAGTGAGAGGGAGGTAACAGTTCACCGCGACTGAGGACCACTTCGTGCTAACCAGAGAACAGATATGTTTTAAGCATCTTTCTAAATTTAACTTCAGAGCGTTCCAACCTGAGTTTTGGAGGGAGCTTATTCCAGTTCTGAGCAGCGCGGAACCTAAAAGAACTGCCCCCCATTCTGGCCTTCTTTACCTTTGGAATTACCAGCAGCCCGGTCCCACTGGATCTAAGAGACCTCCTTGGCACATACCTGGAGACCAAGTCACTCAGATATGAAGGGCCAACATTCTGGGAAATTCGGTGACAGGTACATAATGTCTTAAACATAACTCTTTCCTTAACTGGGAGCCAGTGCAGTGAGTCAAGGGCTTTTTTAGAAGCCGCCCTCCCAGGCTGCATAAGAACATTCTGTAAGACCTGTAATCGCCCAAGACCCTTTGCCGTGGCACCAAGATAGAGTATGTTGCCATAGTCATGGCGTGATGTGATACGGGCATGCACCATCGTCTTCCTAGACCCTAACGGGAGGAGATCCAACATTTTACGCACATTTCTTAGGACTTCAAAACACTTCCCGACTACCCGTCTAATATGGCCGTCATAGGAGAGAGCGGAGTCCACCCAGACCCCCAGATTTTTTGCCTCAGTGCAAGGTACGGGAGTAGGGCCCAAACTCGGAGGCCATCATTCCGACGTCCAGCTCGATGTATCGCCTCCCACCACCAGCACCTCAGCCTTGCTGCCATTCAGTTTCAGGCAGTTCTTATCCATCCAGGAGGCAAGCTCCTGCATGCAAACCCTGAAATTAGAGGCCGCAATCTCTGGTGCCTGGGATAGGGAGATCAACAGCTGGGTGTCGTCAGCATAAGAGACAACCCCAACTCCCAAGCCTTGCACTATCTCTGCCAAGGGAGACATATATACATTAAACAGGGTAGGACTCAGGGCAGAGCCCTGAGGCACTCCCTGCTTCAATTTAATGTCATTGGAGTAGTGTACACCCTGTCTGACCTGAAAACTACGTTCTATTAGGAAGGATTTCAGCGACTTCAGGGCAGGGCCCGAGACACCTCCTTTATTCAAACACTGCAGCAAGGTGTAGTGTGCTACAGTGTCGAAAGCGGCACTGAGATCTAACATGATCAGAGCCATGGTGTGCCCCGCATCAGCCCCTGTCTGATGGTTTCTGGAGTTAATGTTCTAATATGTACCTACAGCATTTGTCCATGCCTATGTTTGCATACGCTACTACATAAAAGCCAAATATATTGACTTTGTCAATGCCCGTTTCAACAAGAGTCTACGCATGCATGATCCATTTTTGGCCACCAACAGGATCTTATGGAAATATGAGATGCCAAAGGAGCCTTGATGCAAACGAGGTGATAAGGCATTTGTGATGGTTGAGCTTATGGGGGTTTTCCACAGCTTTTCACCATCCAGAGAATGTAACCTATACAAGATTGGGTGAGGGTGTCACTGGGAGATAAAAAGGAAGCATGGCAGGGTGGGGCACAAGGTGAAAGAAGACAAAGGGCAACGAGGAGACAAAAAATGGCTGCTAAAAGTTGACTTCAATCAAAGCATAGTCGAGGAATTGTGCAAGGACTTTTCAGCTCTTCAGCGCATCAAAAGAGCTCTGCAATGTGGCACCACATATTACTAGTCATGCCCATGACACACTGCTGCCTTACCTTGCCTTGTGTAGGCGCTGACCCCTTCAGCCAGATTAAACAATAAATTGGAGAAACGAGCTGGGGAGGAAAGTGGCTGAATGAAACAAAGGATTTATGAAGTCCTAGAGAGTACTGAAAACAAAAGCAGGCGAAGCTCTAGAGGACAGAATTAAAGCTATAGCAGAAACCAGTGGTGGTGAGGAGGACTTGAGCATTTGTTGACTTACATCAGACATAATGAGACTGCGAGTGGAGACCAAATGGTGGAAGAAAGGAGAAACAGCGAAAAGTCGTAAGAGCAGTCTGTCAAAGGAGACGGGACAAGTAGAGGAAAGGGGAGCAAACGCGAAAGAAAATATTACTATTATAAAGAATGACATTTCATGTGGTAAAAGAGACAAGGAAGTGAGGTATGAATACTATGACCAAGGGTAGCAAAGATCCACAGACAACTTTGTTGACTCGTGTTGTTAATGGAGGGTTGCGTTTCAAGTTATTGAAAGAATGATAATGTTTTAGGAAGCCTAAAGCTTTCGTACAACAAGACTGTGGAGTGAAACACACGTATATATAAGACACATATATAAATGTTTATAGATGTATATATATAGATAGATAGATAGATAGATAGATAGATAGATAGATAGATAGATAGATAGATAGATAGATAGATACACAAATGGTAAGTGGCAAACATTATTTTATTATTTGCTTTCCTGTGTCCTTTGGGTGATCAACCACTCATTAGGGTACCTAAAAAAGTTGACCTTTCAGCTGTATTGAACGGGGACATGTTTATTTTTCAAGAGCATACACAAAAATCGATCTATAAATTGAAATCAGTCATTGTTCAGTCAAAACGTAACAACAACACATGCTCTCTAAGTAAAAACAACAGAGGAGTTATGTTAGATTTGCAGAAGGTGTAATAACACCCTTAAATCATGGCCGAAGAAAGGTAAGGAATGATGAAGGGCCAACAGGTCCCTCTTTGTATAGTAATCTTCTACCATATCTGAGAAAATTTCTCGCTGCTACGGGAACCCTCAGGGCCCAACTAGTAATGCCTGTGAACTCTGCCACTGCTCTCAAGTTACTGATAACTTCTAATGAGGGATTTTAACAGGGATGGCAGGAAGCTCTCTGGTTTTAACCTACCGTCTTGTGTGGGCTCCTGTCCCTTTACTGCACATAATTTCTGGAACACTCACCGCCATTTGGCGGGTCCGGGTCCTGTGGGTGGATTTCAGTGGGCGCCATTTTGGATTGGGTGAGTAATACTTTTCGCGGGCGCCATTTTGGAGCGTCCTGACGCTCGAGCTGCCCTTTGAGATGCCTATTTAAAGTCGTCCTCTCCCGCGCAGCGGGACCGCGCAGCGGGACCGCGCAGAGGGACGCCGTCGCTTAGCCGGAGTCGTGCCAGAGTCCTGCCCGTCTGCGCTCGTCCGCGTCGAGGTAGCGGGTACGGGCTATGGACTCCGGCTTCCTGCCATTATACCACCATGTGTAATACAGCGACGTTCAGGTACAATCGCGCCGATCTCTTTTCCATCAGAGACGGTATTCTGGCATGTAGTCATGATTCGGTACCTCCTCTGTCGGGACCTTATGACTGTGTGTGTGGCAGTCTTTCTTTGGCCTCCCCCATTGGGATGCGCTCTATTGAAAGGACTGCCCAAAGTACACATATGGACTGTACTGAGCGTGCACTCAGCATATGGAGCTTGAATGTTAGATCTTTGGTCAAGCACCATCAGTCCTTCCGGGACATGATAGACAAGGACTCTCCGGACATCATTTTTCTCACCGAGACTTGGTTGCAGGACGCCGACACTGCCATAATAAATCTGGCGTTTCCAGCCACCTATACGGTGTTCACTTTGAACCGCACGTCTAGGGGAGGTGGCATAGCCATGGCAGCTAAATCCTGCTTTCCGGTGGATTGGAAAGCTCTAGATCTGCCGATGTGCGAGAGCGCTTCTTTTAAGGTTACTGTCAGTCATCAATTCACTCTTAGTGGTTTGCTTATCTATCGCCCACCAGGGAATGACACTGCCTTCAAGGTCGCCCTTGCTGATGTGGTCAGCTTGCTTGCTCCTAGATGCGCTAATTTTAACATCGTAGGTGATCTCGATATACATCTTGATCAGACGTCATCTTTTCCCATCAGCTCCTTGTTAGCGGACCTTGAAGCCATGCAATTGAACCAACTAGTTACCTCCCCCACCCACACAGGAGGTCACATACTTGATCCCTTTTTCACCACCTTGGTTCGGGCTAGGACATCTGACCCGATGGTGGTAGGATGGACTGACCATCTGTTGGTTAAAGTGTCATGCCCCTTAGATGACCCACAATTTAAACCTGTGGATAGACTGCTCCTTAAAAGAAATTGGCGTAAACTCAAACTGGAGGAGTTTGTTAAGATACTGGAGGCACAGCCCTTGGGCACTCTGTCGAATGTGGGACAGGGATACGAGCAGTTTTGTAACTGGGTCCTTACTGCCCTCGATTCTCTTATACCTATGCGCTGGTCGAAATGCCACGCCAAAACGCGCAGTCCTTGGTATAATGATGCCCTTGCCGAGCTTAAGAGAACATGCCGGCAAGCTGAGAGGGCATGGAGGAAATCCTTTGACCCCACGTTAAAACTGGTTTATTTTGCCCAGCTTAAAACCTACCACAGAGCTATCTGCCAAACCCGGGCCGCATATTACGCCTCTGAGTTTTCTAACAGCCCTAACCCATCTAAACTAATCTTTAAGGTGCTTAAAGATTTGATGGGGAAACGGGCAACCTCGCTGGAAATCTGCACGGACTCCCACTGCGAAAGTTTGGCATCCTTTTTCGTGGAGAAGGTGCAGGCAATCTATCGAGGATTTATACCATCTGTACTCAGGGATGAATCTAGTGATGTGAAGGTTTCAGTTTCCGAAACTCTATCCTCCTTGCCTGTCATGTCGGTTGAGGTTTTTGACACTCTGAGCCTCAAAGTTAAATCTGGCTCTCCCCTAGATCCGCTGAAGCCGGAGCTTATTGCTCTTCTCCCGCCCCTCTGCCGCGAGCCCATATTGGACTTGATTAATCTTTCGCTCAGCGAGGGTGTGGTTCCTTCCCCCTGGAAGCAGGCAGTGGTCAGCCCCATCTTGAAGAAGCCCAACCTTGACCCCCTGCTTCCTGAGAATTATCGGCCCATCTCTCTCTTGCCCTGGACCGCCAAGGTTACTGAGGCACACGTGAACTCCATCCTGTCGGCCCACCTCTCTCGTAATAATATTCTTGACGAGAGCCAGAATGGTTTTCGCGCACAACACAGCACTGAAACTGCTCTGCTCTTTATGACCGAGCATTTGCGTTCAGTGCTGGATGCGGGGCAGACAGCGGCGCTCCTCTTGTTAGATCTGAGCGCCGCGTTCGACACGGTGTCTCATGACATTCTGTTGCGGCGCTTAGAGGAAGTGGGTATTGAGGGGAAGGCTCTTCAATGGTTCCGCTCTTTCCTCTCGGACCGGTTTTTCAAAGTGGCTATTCCACCTGGTCAGTCCTCTTTCCATCCTTTGGGACTGGGAGTCCCTCAGGGCTCTGCGTTGAGCCCCACTTTGTTCAACCTGTATGTGAAACCGCTGGCTGCTGTCGTCAGACAATGTGGCTTAACCATGACATCGTATGCCGACGACACGCAGCTGGCGGTGACACTCAGTGGGGACCCTGAGGTGACGGCGCCCAGATTCCGTACAGGACTTATAGCTGTGGCAAACTGGATGTGTAGTAATTGCTTACAGTTAAATGCCAAGAAAACCGAGGTCCTGATCCTAGGGAAGCATGCGGAACTTTGGGGAGATCAGTGGTGGCCTCCAGAGCTGGGGGTTTCCCCCGTTCCAGCGGCCGAAGTTAAGAACTTGGGGGTCTGGCTGGATTCTAACCTCTCTTTTACCAGCCATACAAAGAAGATCGCAGCCACCTGTTATGGTATTCTGCGAGGACTGCGTCCAGTCCTCAAATTCTTCGACCCTCCTACTCGGCAACTGGTGGTCCAGGCTTCCATCCTCTCTCGGCTGGACTACGGGAGTGCTCTGCTGCTTGGAGTAAATCAGGCTGAGGCTACTAGGCTACAGAGGGTGCAAAATGCCGCTGCGCGGGCCATTGTTGGTCTCCCGAGACGTTGTTCTGTCTCTGCAGTCCTGACATCTCTTCATTGGCTGCCAGTCAGACAGAGAATCAAATTTAAGGCTCTCTGTCTGACATTTAAGATCCTGAAACTCTCGTCGCCTCCTGCCCTTGTGGGCCTTGTCTCTTTCTATGTCCCCACGCGGTCTCTCAGGTCGGAATCTCTTTTTCTGGCAATTAAACCTAGGTTCAGACTGAGCAGGATGGGAGGTCGCTCCTTTTGTGTTTTGGCAGCTGGACTATGGAACTCCCTCCCTGTCCACATTCGTGCCCTAAATAGCCTGACTCTCTTTAGACGCGCTATAAAAACCCACCTGTTTGCCTCCGCTGACTGATTCTCTTTTTTCTCAGCATCGACTTGTTGTGTTGTGGTACTTGATCAGGCGCCAGGACGCCCCTTCGCTGGGGCAGCTGTGCGCCCAATAAAAGTTATTAACATAACATAACATAACATAAGGCCATGGTGCTCTCTCAGTGTAACCTGAGTCCACTTAAACACTACTGGCAGTATTAATGTATGTATATATGTATGTATATATACATTGATATCTACACACCACTGACCCAGCTGCAGAGTAATGCACACTGCATATCAAGGGAAAGGGAGACGCTTTCATGTGGTGTACAATCAATGGGGGCAGAAGGAAAAGTGTTCTGCCTGTATTAAGGTCATATGTTCCTTCCCCTATAGATATGCCCTGCACTCAGTTTCCAAGTTCAAAGCAAGATCCCAAAACAAGCAGAAGCACTGGGGGGCGGTTCACGCTGGGGCCCGCGAGGGGGATTTGCTGAAAGCTGAGCCTTTGTTGACATCTGTTTACATATCTGCTAACACATCTGGAAAGCTGCATCGATCTGTTTGAGAACATCAGTGCGTCTCCTCTGCCAAGGTCAGCTCCAGGGCCCGGCAGCACGAGATAAGATATAAAGTGATCAGAGGTAATGACCAGTGTGCAATTAAACCCACTGTATACAATCAAGCTTAAATAACAGCTGAGCTGAGCTAATTGCAGGCTAAATAAGAAAGAGTTCAATCTCTATCATTTCAAATCATATTTCAAGCTGCTGCCTAATCAATCGCAGGAAATAAATATTTATTATCGATCAGCAAGCGGCAACGAAGCTCTGGGCGCAGTATGATCCTTTTAAGAATTCACAGCACCCCCATGTTTTGCTATAATTATTTTGAAAACTTGTAGTTTTCAAGGTGATTGCTCGGTGCCATCGATTTTTCTACATTAAATTTCATTAATCAGTACAGCGCATTTCAGTTTTTATCACGCAGGGTGTACTTTTAGTGTTTTGCATTTCCCCTGCCTTTCGGAATTGAGGTGAATTGTAACTACTGAATGTTATGAGGATATTATTATAAGAACCGAGGAGTCACTTGGACAAATATTAGAAAAGGCTGATTTGTTGTATAAGGTTACTGAAACTCAAGGTGATTTGCAATTTACTTTGTATGTTTAATGGGAGTATTTTATTTTGTATAATACATGCTTGCCCTTTCGCCCACCTGCATTGAAAAACTTTATTTAGGTTTTATTTCTCCCTTGGCATAGGATCAGCCTTGCATAAAAGTTGTTGCACATATGAGCAATGGGAACAGTCCAGCCTGGGTCCTGAGTTGTTTGTGTTCTGGTTCAGGGAGGACTAGGCCTGGCAGTTTGGGCTGGACTGTTCCCAATGGAGTAGGTACAAGACGTATCTGCATAAGACTGGGTCCAAACTGGGATGGGATGTTGTACAAAATAATGATGCACTGAGCGTGAGCAATCCATCCGTCAGTTATTTGTATACTTAAGTGTGTCATCCTAAGTGGGACGGGTATGCCCAGATGTGGGTCCCTTGCACACTTTGTCACTGTAACAAAGCTGTGACTGTCTGTTGAGCCCTAGCTAGGTCGAAACCGGTACTGCGTTAATCGTGTTCTGGTTCAGTGATGACCTGTTCCTATTGGAGCAGGTTCAAGACTGATTGCATATGGCTAGGTCCAAAATGAGGTGGCACGGTGTGCACCATAAGTATTGGCTGGGAAGCGGTCCTGAGTAATTACCAGTGGCTGACATTAATTCACGCATTCCATCTATCACTTTTTTGTATACTCTACTACAGTGGTTCCCAAACTTTTGACTCCTGAGGACCCCCATTGAGTCACCACTGGAAGCCGGGGACCCCCAAGCAATTTGTATGAGTTAAATTTCAAACATTAAAACAGTAATCTGAAAAAAATACACACGTGTGCACACAAAACAAATACTCAAAGTACTAAGGATTTTGGGGCCAGATGTACGACCATTTCTTTTAGCGCCTCGCAATTGGCAACACATTGCGAGTGGCAAATTGCTAGTTGCTGAATGAAATGTACAACAGTGTGTTTAACACTGTTTGGGATTCCCAATGGGGTCGCAAATTGTGAGGTTCATTAATATTAATGAGCCTCTCGCAATTTGCGAGCCCATTGGGAATGCCAGCCCTCCCAGCGATGGTGGCCTGCTGGGCTCTGCAGGCCACCATGTGTCAGACTGCTTTTAAATAAAGCAGTTTAAAAAAAAATGCAGCCCGTTTACCATGCATTTTAAAAAAAAAGAAAATGAAACATTTTCGTTTCATTTTCTAAGGGCAGGCAGAGGTCCCTGGGACCACCGCCTGCCCTTAAAAAATAATTTTGCGTGCATTTGCAAAGGGGAAGGGGTCCCCTGGGGACCCCTTCCCATTTGCGAATGCATTACCATATACTTGAAGTAGGTGGTAATTGTGACTGTTTTGCGACCGCAAAACATTTGTACATGGTTTTGAGACTCGCTATTTGGAAGGGAATGCCCCTTCCAAATAGCAAGTTGCAAAACCTATTTAGAGAGTCGCAAACAATTTGCGACTCACGAAATAGGCTAAGTACCTGGCCCAATAGGTTTTTGCACGCGCAAACAGGTTTGCGAACCCGTTCGCGCATATAAAAACAGATCGTACATCTGGCCCTTAGTATTTTATATTGAAGTAATAGCCCCTCTGTCACATGTATTTCATTTGTTTTATAGCATCTCTCATACCATTGTAGGATGTCAGAGCACTTTACATCACACACATATAGAGACTTTGAATCATATATGTAAATCAGTGTGTATATAAAATGTTTAAAGAGTGCTTGGTCTGGAAAAGCACAAACTCAGGATTCAGAACATAACACAGTGGCTAGCATTGACTTTAACATTAAAAATGTATTTCCACCCAAATATATATTTTTAGCAGCATCAGGATAATGAATAACTGAGACAAAATATAAGTTACTAACTGGTACCATGCAGTTTGCAAGCAGCTCTTTGATGACAGTTTATAGGTCCCTCTGCTAGATTACGATTGTCACTTATGAAGTGCAGAGTAACAAAAGAATCTCTGTGACAAAAGCAGTAACCACGAACCTAGGCACATAAAATACTGCTTTTTAACATGCATGTTACATGTTCTTTGCAGTAGGCACATTAACCCTCTGTGCTACATTAGTTAAATCAAAGCTGCCACTGAACAAAACTCTCCTCGCTCTCCAGCAAGGTACATTAATCACTGGCATTCTCTTGACACTTTTATTGTTGCTGGAAAGCTGCTAATTAAACAAGAAACGTTTCTGTGCTTTTAAAAGTGTTGCCTACTGACCCCCTGGGAATGTGTCACGGACCCCTGGGGGTCCGCGGACCACAGTTTGGGAAACACTGCTCTACTACATTGAGCACAGTCTGGGATTGTCTGCAGAAGCACACTGGAAAAAAAATCTGTCCCCTCTTCCCAGATTGGTTCCGTACAACAATGCCGTTCAGGCTGCAATAGTTTGTCCCATCCTATAGCGCCTACATACTTTGTAATTCCGCATTTTTTGGGGGGGAGGAGCTTTATATAGCGCAGACTTCACCCGAAGGTATCGGGTTAGAGTGCTTTACACGAGCACCAGTTGTGTTACAAGGGGACACATTCATTTTTTTGTTAGGCATGGGGAGATCAAGTGATTTGCCCAGAATCACTGGATGTTGCGTGTCCTTGCTGAGACTCGAACCCAGTTCGCCAGATTTGAGGTCGAACACACTAACCGTTAAGCCAACTCCTCTCCCCATTAAACAATGCTATCATCTATACATAAATGTCTGCAGCTGGTCACTGTTTAAGTAGCACCTAGAACCAAAGTTAAATATCCCAAGTGCTAGAGGATAATGGCATAAGGTTTCATTGGTGTGTGTTGCGTCATTACAACAGGCTTGTTTCAGCTCTGGGTCTCAGGCCCAAAATATATCTTCCCCCCTCTTTGACATGCCACTGTCACTACAAAGAAAACAGAGGTCCTCATCCTGGGACCCTTGACCTCCGCCTGGGATGACACATGGTGGCCCTCCGCCCTCAGAAGTCCTCCCACCCCGACAGACCACGCTCGGAACCTCGGCATCATTCTTGACTCCTCTCTCACCATGACCTGCCAGATCAACGCCGTCGCCTCCACCAACTTCAACTGCCTCCGCATCCTCCGAAAGACCTTCAAATGGATCCCCCCCAAACACAGAAAAACCGTCACCAACGCACTCATACTCAGCAGACTGGACTACGGAAATGCCCTCTATGCCGGCATCAACAAGACCCTTCTACACAAGCTCCAAACCATCCAGAATGCCGCAGCCGGACTCGTCCTCGGGACCCCACGGCACAAACGCATGACGCAATCCTTCGAGACCTACACTGGCTCCTGATCGAGAAGAGAATAACCTACAAGCTTCTCACCCACTCCTACAAATCCCTCCACAACATCGAACCCAAATACATCAACGATAGAGTTTGTTTCCACGCACCCAAAAGAACTCTCCGATCCGCCGACCTCACCCTGGCGGAGACCTACCGCATCCGCAGAAGCAAAGCAGGAGGAAGGGTCTTTCTCCTACATCGCAGCCAAAACCTGGAACGAGCTCCCAGTCAGCATCAGACGCTCCTCTAACCTGCACATCTTCAGGAAGGACCTCAAGACCTGGCTCTTCAACTGACTACCTCCACCCCCCCGCGCCTTGAGACCTTCATGGGTGAGTAGCGCGTTTTATAAACCCCTGATTGATTGATTGATTGTTTGATTGACTGATTGAAGCTATGCTGTGCCACCACCACTTCTGTAACATCCCAGGCATCACCACCTGTGGAGGGGGAAGCAAAGCCCCAATACAGTTGCACACCAGGACACCTCCATGCTAGATGCAAAGTCAGCATCCAATGCCCACATTATTTTTGTGACATGCCAACCTCTCATCCCAATGATTTCATAGCCAGTGGTGTATAATAAAGCCTGTGAAAAAATGTAAAATCAAGCACTCTGTGTCTATTATTTACAGGTATCGCTGCATTTTCCTTTAGCAATAAGTCAATTGTACATCTGTAATTTTCGGTACCTATGTCTCTTCACCAAACAACAATGGCCTTCTCTTCAGTTATGGCCTTTATCCTACAATAGTTGTTAGGCCTGTCAGCCTTAGGGTGGGCTTCTCCAAAACCTTTTGCCATACTCCTCCATTTTACTTCTCTTATTTTTGTTGGCCATATGACTCTGTGTACTTTATCACTGCTAGCCAGTGCGTGTGCTCACTCCCTAAAACTTGGCAACATTGCCTTACACCGAACTGGTACATTTAATTACTTACAGGTCCATAGTAAAATGATACTGCATGTACCCAGGACCTGTAAATTAAATGTTACTAGTGGGCCTGCAGCACTAATTGCGCCACCCCCTCAAGGAGCCGGTCAAAATGCCTCAAGCCTGCCATTGCAGCATGTGTTTTTAGTTTTAAGCTGCCATTTCTACCTGACAAGATAAACCCCTTCCGAGGCATAAACTTTCCTTCTTAATATATATTCATCAGCCTAGGGCAAGCCCAAACAGCCCATAGATCAGGTTGCAGTGTATTAAAAAGGCGGGCATGTACTTTAAAGGTTTACGTGTCCTCGTAGTGAAAGACTCTTAAATTCTGTTTTCACTACTATAAAGCCTGCCTCTCCCATAGACTAATATTGGGTTGTCTTACACATTTAATAAGTGATAACTTTTGATTGGAAGCAGGTAGAAATGTGGAGTTTGGCGTGTAAAGAATTGTAATTTAAAACCCTCTTTAAATGGTAAAGTCGGATTTTAAGACATATTTTTGAAAATGTCACTTTTAGAAATTAGCATTATCTTGTCTCAACCATTTAGTGTCTGCAGCCTGTATCCTAGGGCACATGATTAGGTGTAGCTGACAGTTGGTCTTTGTGTATTACTCCGAGACACGAGACAAAGGGGAAATAGGTGCTGGCAGGATGGGCCATCTCTGAGTTGATATGGGGGGTAGGAGCTGTAGCCTATGGCATTTGCACATCACAAAGGCTCTGCCTCAAAAGACTCACAAAGGGTTTCACACTAGTCTTTTGTGTCCCTAGACAAGCTGGGGCCAGGGCAGGGAGGCAGGAAATTCCAAACACCTCTGGGGGTGGAAAACTCCATAAACTTTGCCAACTTCAAAGCTGCACTAGGTGTAAATATTGGACCCTCAGACCCAACTCTTCAGTACACTCCTGAACCTGTGGATACTACGGAAGAAGGACACCTTGCTGCACTGCTGCTAGAGGCCAACCTTCTTGCTGAGAATGAAGGCTGGACCTGAACCCTTCACCCTAGGCAGGGGTGACTCCAAGGGTCAGTTGACTGACCTTCTGTTCCAAGCTACAGGGAAATAACATGCTCCAGAGGCCTCCCTGCATCTGCCCAGCTGATCTTCTTCCTGGACCTGCTCCCTGCTCCTTACGGTCCACCCCACTGCTAAATGGACATTAGAAAGTAACTTTTTCAGCAGGCCTGACATGGTCCCTGGATCCGGGCCCCACTCCATCGCGGTCAGTCCGAACTTGTGACTTTCACCCGGCCTCTCATGACCAGATAGCTGCGAGTGGTGCTTTGTGCTTTTAGGTGCCTATTTTTACCATATATCTTTAAAATTGAATATCTCCAGATCTACTGATTGGATTTTTGTTGTTGGTGTGGGATTTTCCGTGTGTTGTGTTTTCACTTAATTACTCTTTGAAGTACTGCATAAATACTTTACAGATTGCCTTTAAGTTTAGTCTAACTGCTGTGTGCTAAACTACCAGCAGGTGAAGCACAGGTTAATTTGGGTGTGCTTGGGTTTCACACTGACAAGAATGGTGGTTTCTTCTTGAAGAGACATCAATCAGTAACCCAATTTCCTACAGCATTCTATTCATGAGATACCAATCTTCTTTTTATCAGGGTTGACATTATTGAATGTAAATATTTCAAGAGTGCGAGGTATCCAAAGATAAGGATAGTGTAAAATGACTCTAAACGAAAGAACACAATTGTTTATTCCTTCCCACTTCCTTTACATGTGATGACAACAGGGATTTGTCATAAGGGAAAAGATCACATAGTTGAAGTAGTCCAAGTTCAGTCAGATGCTCTAAGAAATGAAGGAGGAATCGCAGGATTGTCAAGCAGTGGGAGTAACAGGGAGTATGTTTATGAGCTACCTACACAGGCAGCACGTTGGTGCCTTTTCCAAAAGTTTATTTCTGCTAGATTTCACAGGCGAGCGAGCCTTAATCAGGGCACAAGTCCTAAAAAAAGAAGTGGGGGGAAGCTGATGTCACCACAGGAAGTGACGTCACGAAAGGTGGCTTGCACTATCAGACTCATTGCCTCCCCTCGCTCACCCCTTAGCTGGGATTGCACAAGAGAAGCCAGCGCGTGAGCAGCATTTATCTCGCACCAGAGAGGCCAAAGAGTGAAAGTGTGGCTCCATTTGCTCCAGTTATCGAGCTTCCGGTAAAATGAGTGGGGGGACGCCGTCCACCCGTGTGGTACCCCAACTCGAGCCTTGGCCTTGATCATGCTAAGTAAGCTTAGTGAAGCAATGGTTCACTCTATTTTAAGATGTGGCGAGGGCAGGTTTCAGCTGATCCTAATATGTAGCAAAAACCACCTGGGCTAGATAATAGTAGAGTTCAAAAATTGGAACTGATAGTCCACCCCTGCTGTATGGCCGCTTCTGGATGTTGTCATAACTGATGAAGCTGTGTGAATAAAGTAGGAGGATATTGTGACGTCACCTGCCCTGGATTAAAACCAGACTATCTGGCAGCAAAATTTGTGATGAATATGGAAGGATCCTATGGGCCAGTATTTAAGCAAAATGTTCATATTAGTGTTAAATAGGGATTACGGCCTATATAAATTGCATCTAGTCGAAGGTGTGAAAACAGTAAATTATTAATTGGGGTAGTTGACAGTAATAAAGACACTAACCTGTTAGGTCTAAGTCAAGTTTTAACAATTTAAACCTGAGCACAACCCCTGATAGCTATGGCACCGAGCAGATGGGCTTAATTTAGAGAAAATATGCAAAGCATTTACAAGTACCAAAGCAGTTAAAACATCAAAACCAAAATACAATACAAATCCATCTCCAATTAATAAAAAGAGAGAAATATGTAATAAGTGAAATTACAGCTAAATGACAAAAATCTAGTAAGGAGAATCAGAGATTTTTGAAAGTTGATGTGAAAAAAAGCACCAAGAAAATTAGAGTGCTAATGATAGTCATTGATCGCTCTAGACTACGACCAAGGTGAAATTTCAGAATGACTGCAATGGAGCCTGGGTCAGGTAATTCGGATCCACTAAGTGGAATGATCCCCGTGAAATTGTAGAAATTAAAAAGGTCTGGAGTCAAATGTTTTCATAAGTTTCCAAACTTTTTTCTGGTGTTCAAACAACCACAGGAGTAAATTTCCAAGACCACCAAGACCTCAGGTAACATAGGGCCTTGGAGACACACAGAGTGCCAAGTAGAGACAAATAGCTGGGTCAAGTCCAGGTCCAGTTGCTACTGGTCAGCTGGGCACTTTATGAAAAAGGCCTTTAGATCCTTGTTGTATCCCCATAGCCACGCCCGAGGTCAGCCAGCTGACACTGGATCCACTTCTTTGTCCTAGGTACAAGTGAGAGCATGTCCAGCAAGTGCAGTCCTTCTTCGTTTCTTCCAATGGTCCAGAAAGTGCTCTGAGGATGGCTGGTTAAAGGTCCTGCATGGTAGGGTTAGTAATTGTCTAAAACACTCCTAGTAACTCTATAACCAATGCAGTAAATGTTCCTAGGCCCTAGCCTACCTAATGTTTCAGTAGTTCCTGTTTGCCTTACTGCAAACAGGCACAAAATGCAATGTGTCAGAGCAAATCTAAAATGGGCAAAATCTTAAGCCCTACTAAACTTGGGGTACAAAAGGGGGTGGTGATGGATGGAGCATCTGAACCAATCAAACACTCACACCCAGTCAAAAGATCTGGGTTTAATCCATCACCGTTCTTTAGCCCACTCTGCCACCCCAGTTCAGACATGGCCATATGCAAATCAGTCTTACCCTGTGCCTCATGGAAACAGTCCAGCCCGAACTGCCAAGACATGCCTTCCCTGGACCGGACACAAGCTTCCTAGGACCAGTGTCTGGCATTTCAGCCGTCTTCAGCCAGGCTTGCTTGAATCCAGTGGCAAAGTGAGCAAGGGACTCACGTCTGAGCATACCCTTCCAACTTATGGCGACAAAGCGGTACAAAAAGGGGTGGTGATGGACCGAGCATCTGAACCAATCAAACACTCACACCCAGTCAAAAGATCTGGGTTTAATCCATCACTGTTCTTTAGCCCACTCTGCCACCCCAGTTCAGACATGGCCATATGCAAATCAGTCTTACCCTGTGCCTCATGGGAACAGTCCAGCCCGAACTGCCAAGACATGCCTTCCCTGGACCGGAAACAAGCTTCCTAGGACCAGTTTCTGGCATTTCAGCCATCTTCAGCCAGGCTTGCTTGAATCCAGTGGCAACGTGAGCAAGGGACTCACGTCTGAGCATACCCTGCCATTTTATGGCAAACAAAGCGGTTCAAAAGGGGGTGGTGATGGACGGAGCATCTGAACCAATCAAACACTCACCCCCAGTCAAAAGATCTGTGTTTAATCCATCACCGTTCTTTAGCCCACTCTGCCACCCCAGTTCAGACATAGCCATATGCAAATCAGTATGACCCTGTGCCTCATGGGAACAGTCCAGCCCGAACTGCCAAGCCATGCCTTCCCTGGACCGGAAACAAGCTTCCTAGGACCGGTGTCTGGTATTTCAGCCATCTTCAGCCAGGCTTGCTTGAATCCAGTGGCAAAGTGAGCAAGGGACTCACGTCTGAGCATACGCTGCCAACTTATGGCGAACAAAGCGGTACAAAAGGGGGTGGTGATGGACGGAGCATTTGAACCAATCAAACACTCACACCCAGTCAAAAGATCTGGGTTTAATTCATCACCGTTCTTTAGCCCACTCTGCCACCCCAGTTTAGACATGGCCATATGCAGATCAGTCTGACCCTGTGCCTCATGGGAACAGTCCAGCCACTAAACTTGGGGGCATATTTATGAGAGGTTTGCATCACTTTTGCACCATGCAATGTAGTACATGCGTGATGCAAACTCTAAGTCAGATTTTTTAAGCCATGCAAAGCCGCTTTGAGTGGCTCCAAAAATCTAGTGTAAGACAAAGCTGTGCAAATAGCTGGGTTGTATTATTCTGCCTTGGGAAGGTGTTCCATGGGCATTACATTGGTGATCCCATGCAACTCTCATTGTTTTTTAATCATTCCCAGATTTACAAGACCTTGTATATCTGGGAATGCGCGAAAAAGATATGCCTCCCTAGGAGAGGCATTACAAGTAGAAATAGCTTTATACCTCCTTGTTACTTCCTCTTACTATGTGTGCTGCATTGTGCAGCACACATAGATAGAGCACGATGCCTCTCAGGATTGTTTTTGTGCAGCAATGTGTCCCTTCCAGCACAAAAACAATCCTACATGCAAAGCAGGCACCCTTTCACCATGGTGCAAGAGTGCCTTCATTAGCACTGGGCAGCCCATTGTGAGCACGCACGGGGAGAAAAGTCAGGAATGCACTGTGTGCCTTAAAGACGGCACGTTCCTGCCCTTTCCCTGTGACCCAGTGCAGCGCAGCAAGGTGACTTCTACGCTGCACTGTGACACAAATCTAAATAAGGCCCTTGGGGCCAGATGTAGGTAATTCCAGATTACCGATTCTTAAATACCGAATCATACCGATTCGGTATTTAAGAACTATCAATTACCGAATCGGGAATATTCGGTAATTACCGAATCGGTATTTACCGATTCGGTAATTGCAAGGCCCATAGGAACCTATGGCAATTACCGAATCGGTAAATACCAATTTGGTAAAATTACCGAATTGACAAGGGGGACAGGGTGTCACTTTGACACCCTGTTGCACCCCTGATTCAGGCTTGTGTGCCATGTGACACACATACATACCCTCAGGGTATGTATGTGTGCCACATGGCACAGGTGTACATGCACAGATGTGCATGTACACAGGAATTCGTTATTTACCATGCAATAGTATTACATGGTAAATAACGAATTCTTAGGGGCCTGTGGCACTGTTTCCAGTTCCACCTACATATAGATTTACCGATCCGGTAAATTTACCGAATCGGTATTTTACAAAATCGGTAAATTTACAGAATCGGTAAATTTACCGATTCTGTAAAATATAGGCCCCCTACATCTCAATCACCAAATACCGGTCGGTAACGGCCGAAAGCGGACGTTACCGACCGGTATTCGGTGACCTACATCTGGCCCTAGGTCTCTGAAGGCATGGCGCGTGAGGAGTGGACGATGGAAATTACTAGTGTTCTTCCAGTATGAATTGCAATTTCGAATTTAAATTTCCAAAGAATAACAATGCAAATTGTGCCTAGCAGGATTCTAGCAATTCAGAACAACCGAAATAAAATAAATTGTTAGAAGCGTCAATGGTAACACCAGGGTGCCAAGCGGAAGGGCACAACCAAACAAGCAAGAGAAAAGCAGCTGGGGTGGACGAGGTGGAATGCAATAACGAAGTCCACAGGGAGGGTAGAATGGGGACAGGAGGGGATGGGGGCAACAGAGGTGTACGTCCAAGTCGGTCAGTAAAGTGAAGGAAACGAAGAGGGTAAGGGGGAAGCAGTGAGGGGTGGGGGACAGAGGCGTGTGGTGGGGAGTCTGGACAAGGGGGAGGGGAAGTCACAGGAGAGCGGGAAGGCAGGGCAGGAGACAGCAGGAGTGAGGGGTGATGGGGAGGAGGATAGGAGGAGAGGGAGGAGGAAAGAGAGGACTGTGAGGAGGAGGAGGAGAAAGAAGAAGATTCATGGGAGGGTCAGATTGAGACTCTACCACCAAGATAGACACAAAACACTCATCATCATCCCACCCTCAAGAAAGGATGAAGCATGCCCTGTACCCACAACAAACAAGGAGAGAGAAGCCTTGAAGGACAAAGGCATGGTCCTTCAGCAACCAGACAGGAAATACACAACAAATGTTCTAGCACCTCTTTGCTCCCTTTGAAGGACACAGACCTTTTACATGCATCTCAGACAGACCTGTCATGCAGCATTTGAGAATGTGGTGTCAAAGAGAGGAGCACAGTTCCAACTCACCCTTCTGCTGAGCGCAAAGGAGTCATTACTGCTCATTTGTTGCAGTTTTATATAGCACAAGCTCGACCCAAAGGTATCAGAGCACTTTACATCAGCACCAGTTGTATTACAGACTGACACATTTATTTTTAGGCACAGGGAGATTAGGTGATTAGCCAAGAATCACAGGATGTTTGAGCCTCCTGCCAGACAAGAACATGGCTCCCCAGCTTCAAAGTCCACCGCCCCAGCCATTAACCCACATCCAAGTCAATCTGCTAATCACAGTGCTGTGCTGTGTAGCTCCTGCGAGGAATTACATACGCCACACAGCCAACCTACACGTGGCAGAGCTTTTTCATGCACATTGATCACCAACTGTAAGTTTGTGAGCAAGTTTTGACATCCCCTTGCATATTTTTTGGTTGCTAGGAGATCACCCTGCGAGATTTCCCCAACGTGGGCGGTTCACTCATTTGCAGTCAGAATGCTGCAGCTCGAATAGAAAATATACTCGATCAGGAGCAAAATCAACTCAAGAAGCAGCACCCTCTGGTGGGCCACGAGGTGCCATTCACACAGACGTTTAAGCAAGGAGCGAACTCCTGGTGCTAAAATTCTGTGCAACTTGCCAAATTCCACATGATCGCAGAGCTCCGCGGAATCTCGCAGAGTTTTTATGTAACTCCATGGAATTTGGCTGAGTAAACCTCTGTGAGTTCTGCCCACCCCCTTGTAACTATCTAATTTCTAGATATTTAATGGGTGAGAACATAAACACGGGGTAATGGACTGCCATGTCCCCGTGAGCAGAGTCTATAAACCAGCAATAAGATTCTGTGAAAAATGGTGGTGACCACACACAAAGGGGAATTTTCTCACAAATGCCCTGCTTAGCTAAAAAGGCAAGGAACAACAGCCATTCCTTTGGCAGTTATCATTGTTTTAAGAGGAAAGGATGTGAAAAAGCATTCTGTGTTGGTGGGATCAGTTGCAGCCTCATATCCTACTGTCAAGTTCACTTCCTGTTGGAAGTTGGTGTACCTCTACAGTTTTCGGCCTACACGCAAGTTGTGCCTTTGACAGTACTGCTACTCTGTAAAGCTAAACCCTAGCCACTAACCTGGTCCATGGGGAACTCTTCTCCACTGCAGACCCAACCTGGGATGGAGCTAACCTTAGCTTCCCCATACAGTCCTCCCCGCAGGTGAATAGGTCCATCATGCCAATATAGTGAAGTGGCTCATCTTGTCTCCTAGGTCAGGCTCTGTTCCCAAGTGAGGGCTAACTCTGCCCCACTGCTAAGTATCCAACAAAGGCCACTGACAGTTGTCAATGTCAGCAAGCAGGCCCCTAGACATCCACTGACAGATGTATGCTCCAATCGGGTGCTTGGTGTAGGCCTCACTTCCATCCATTGAGATGGCAAGGAGTCCCAAATGCGCCCTTGAGATCCCTGCGGCTTCTTAGGTTTTTCAGAGTTGGAGGCTAGAACTTAAGGTTGCAGGCATCCTCCTTCTACTCTCACTTCTGACATCTCTGGATCTGAATCCCGAAGTTTGAGCATATGAAACTATCCTTCCTGGTTGCTTAGCCGGCTGCACCTTAATGGTGCTGCTGTGACCACCTCCAAACCCTGCCTGTCGGCAGAGCCCCGGGCCACCAGATCCCACCCTGTAAGCAGGACCAGACCGCTGGAGGTGGACAAAACTCAGGGGTTTCTGGATCCTCAGTGGCTCTTCCCGCTCCACATTTGTGACCAGCAAAATGCCGACAGGCACTAACTAGCACATTCAGGTGCAAGCATGGTGAGATTAAATTTGTTTCCCCAACTGTGCAGGAGTGAATGGAGAGGTGGGAAGACATGTTAGTGCCCCCTGTCCAAGGGCTTGGTGTATACTGTGATGGCAGCTTTGGGACAGCTGTCCGCTGCTAGGAGAGGAACTGAAGCATGAAGGCTGATTGGTTGACGGTGAGATGTGGAGGATGTGGAGAGGGAGGGCTTGTAGGAAAGTAGCCCTTTTTGACATAGTCACCTCCACTTTTTGCCTGTAGCTGATGTGATTTTGACTGGAAATGCACTAAGTTCCTGCGTGCCATGTCCCCAGTGCAAAGCTCTTTACCCAAACTGTATGATTATTTCCCCAATTGGCAAAACCTTTAGCACCCCCTCTATAAGTCCCTAATAAATGGTACCCAAGTAACTAGGTGTAACTGACACGGTTGGGGGCCTGAGGTACTAAAGAACATGCAGCATGAGTTGTGGCACCCAAAGGAGCCCCTCACCAAGAACATGCAGGTCTGTTATCGTAGGCTGCGTGTCTTAGTGCGTGCAAAAGTGAAAACACTACATGTCCCACATCACTGCATGTGATATTTGTAAGTAACCACTACAGTAGGCCCGACAGCTCTAAGGAAGTGTGCTGCATTTTACTTGTGAGGGCACACCTGCATGAGCAGATATGAACCTGTGCTGGTCAGTCCGATGATTGCCAGTGCAAGTGGACAGGAACGCCACTTTAAAACATCCTGGACAATGGTGAAAAAAGAGCTAGCTTCCTACAGAGCCGCTTTGATGGGATGTAAACAGCAGACTGGCTCTTCCTTCCCTATCCGGTGGATGGGAGCATATGCATAATGACACCCCCTGGCCTGAGAGTAGAAGCCTGGCAGAGCACCTCATGCCAGGTGGATACCCTGTGGAGAAATTGTGGCCAGCAGATGCCACATATAACCATTGACCTTCGGGCAGGCAAGCCCCAAGAGGATTTCTGGCAATTGACAGGGTCACAGGGGGGCCATCCAGTTGTGAAAGATACATCTCACTCTGTGCTGCATCCTAGAAGCAGGCCCGGTTTTACCTACTGTGGGCCCTTGCCCCGGCTCACCATTCTCTCTCCATCCCCTGTCCTGCCCTGCAGGACCCACCTGCTGAACGCAGCTTGGGGGATACACACTTTGCTACATTGAGGGACCCCTGGACTATCTGATAGAGGAGAGCCTGATGCAACATGGGGCGCATGAAAGTGGTGAGATACCACAATGGGAGCAGAACGGGGCTGCATGGTGCCCTGTAGAGCATGATCTCCCACTTGGTGCAGAAGGCCTTAGTTGATTCATCTTTCCAGCTGATTGAACCCCTGGAATAATTGGACATGAACCCGAATGCTGTGAATACAACCAACAGAAATACTGGAGAGAAGGTGTGACAAAGTCTCCGTAGACATGGATATCCACCAAGATGATCACCACAAGCTGGAGGATAAGGTGAAGTGTAATGAGGAGGCCACTGGGGTTCAGCCCAACCATTAAGGGACTGCAGGACAGGGTTAACTGATTTGGTGAGTTGTTACATTAGACTGCAGGGCTCAGGACGTGGAGGGGCTCAGCCACAGCAACAATGTCTGGGTGCCTGGACTGCCTGAAAAGGTGGAAGGCACAAACATGGTCACCTTACTGGAGGCCTTGGTGGCCAAGGAGGTTGCCCACTGGGGTCTGTCACCATTCTTTCCCTTAGAGAGGCCACAAAGGGTTCATGTGCTGCCGCCACACATGCTGTATAATATAGACTGATAACTTATCCCACAAAAGGCCAGGGAGGGGAGCTTCCACATTTGGAGAATGCTTCAGTTGCCATCTCCCCGGCATGCATCGTAGTGGTCTAACAACAACAAACATCTTTTCTTGCAGTCAAGAAAGAACTGGGATACTCTTCATGCTTCTATCTACTTAAGGTCATTGTGCATTATCAGACCTTGTTCTTCAGCCACCCGCTTAAAGCCTGGGATTGGTTTGAGAAACATAAAGGAGGAACGAATGTGGGACGAGAGTTTGGACTGCTTCGACTGAAGCACAGCTGTCGAACGCATCAGGATGATACCAACAATGCGCGTCTGACTAAGAGGAGACAAATGGAACAGGAGATAGCAGCAGCAATCAACATAGCCACCTCTTTCCGAACATCGTAGAGGTAGACTCTGTGGGGCGCCACACTGCCTCGCCATCAGAGAGCCTAGACTCTGATAATACGGTTGTATTATGTAATCATGCGTGCGTTTAGCATGCATGCTTTTACAAAACCAGCTTTAGAACGATAAGGTTGTTACAACACGTTCCTTTTGCTCGCAAGTTGTTAGAGCGACTTGCCTTAGGGGGTGCGCTGGACTTTGGAATAGTATCATTTACTATTCCAACTCCAGTCTGTGCAACAGCAGTCCAACACACTCCACCAATGCGCAACCTAAAGGAAGTCTGTGTCAAGATTTGAGTACTGAACGAATGCATGGTAGCTACAAATGTGTTCTATTGCTGACGTTGTAAAGGCACAGAGTGATTCCAGCTTCGTAATAAAGGATGTTTACCTGATAGTACACCAGAGGGCCTAACAATGGGACCATACATAATTCCCAGGCTAGCTGATGACCTATAAACACGGGTTGAAATTAGCTAATACCGCCTGCTGGGTGACACCAGAATGAAGATGTCTACATCCGCTTCTTAGTGGAATGTGATACTGCAACTTTTTGCAAGCATGTCATTGTTTTTGGAGCTGTGGTTGATTGGCTCTTGTTGAGCAGATCCTCCAATGATACATTTTAAAGGGGATTAGAGGAAGGAAATGTCTCATTAGTGGTTTTTGCAGCTGCCACCCCGTCTGAGAACCCCTCTTCTGCTAACATGAACCTAGTGGTTTGGTGCTTACAGATGTTTTTTGTTTTATGCTTTGGACACAGCGCTCTGACCAGTGGTTGGCCAGTTAGGGACAGCTGTATTGTTGGCACCCATTTTCGGCATGCAAATGCAATAGGGGAGAGGATGTTGCCTAACGGCTAGGGCGGTTGACCTCAAATCTGGGGAATTGGTTTGAGTCTCTGCAACAACGCTCCACATCCTGTGATTCTGAGCAAATCACAAAATCTCCCTGTGCCTAACTGCTCCACGCGTCTGTCCGGTCACTTGCCCGTTGGCTAGGGGCCTCTGTGACGACGAACCTGTGAATTTACACCGCTGGTCTGGTTGCTCCAGACTGGCCCCTGCTTCCCTGAAAAGAAGCCCATCAGACCTTGCTAGTCTGATCCAGAAGCCATCTTCGATTCCTGCGTGGGTTGCATTTGCCAAGGCTTGTTGACTCCAATCTGGACGCCGACACCGCCGACAGCGAGAGCCTTCGTGGGACAGTCCGTATCCAGCTCCTGGTCATCGTCGACACCTCCTGGTCCACGTGGCTGCAGAGACAAGCTTCACGACATCACCTGATTGCTTCGCGACATCGCCTGGTTCCTTCCTGGTTCCTTCCTGGTCACTGGCTAGTGACCCAGACTATGTCCCCTCTGCTTTCAGGTACTCTTCATCCTTGATCCGCCCTTGGATCCAACCGGACACTTCCGTCCTGGTCACCTGCAGCGTCTTTCTTCACGGCTCCATAGGATTCAACAACAAAACCGGACACACTTTGACATCCTGTGCACCCGCTTCCTGTGGTTGAGGTAACTCGAGTACTCCGGTGCTCCTGTGGGTATTAACTATCCTAGTGTCCTAGTTTTCAGTGACTTTCTCCTAGTCCATCCGAAAGTGACCTAAAAGAACTAGTTTCCAATTATTTCGTTCCCATTCTAACTCTATGGTAACTCGCGTGTGTGTAAAGACACTGCACACGCATCCCGTGGGCCTCCGGCTCCCTATCCTTTGGTAGTACAGCATAGCCCCAGCGATTCTCCAGGCCCTAGGCCTTTCCTTTGTTGGAGAAGTGTGGCTCAATGGTTAGAGCAGGCAGACCTTGATGCAGAGCTCTGGCCAGGGACCAGGGTTCGATTCCCGCCGCGGCGGGTCTCCGGCTCATTAATTCCCCTGACTGGATATTCTTGCCTCAGTGCCTGTTCTGATCATGGGTCCCACGCTGCAACTCTGGGCAATAGCTTGCTTAGTCTCCACAACGGCCCCAAAAGCGCTGGGATGCCTGGCTGCACCTGGGGGGTGCCCAGGAGTGGACGTTTCCCAGGAAAGCCAGGAAGGGTTCCTAAGCGGTATACGGACAGCGCCGGGACACCTCCGGTGGAGGTAGCTGTGCGCTTTACAAATTCCGACATTTACATTTTGTTCGTGACGTGGTTTTTATACCACTATTTTAGTATATGGTTTGAAGTGCCCCTAGGGCATTACTGTATTTTGTGCAACTTATTGTATGATAATTACGTATCTTGTTATGTACTTGTGCCTCTGACCTCATAAAGAGTTCAGAGGATTCATTTAGTAATAAATACATATATATATTATAAATATACCCTGTGTGGTGTCCTTTCATTTGGTATTGAAGGGATTGCATATGGTAAAACAGCTGGCTTCACATGCCCTCTTGAGTTTAGCCTAAGACTGCTTTGTCCATGCTACCACTAGGATAGGTGGTCTATAAGGTTGACTTTACAACCATCACCATAAGGGTTGTTTGGATTGGTGCAAGGTGCTCACTAGAATAGTGAACATCATATACCAGGCCAACTTCTCACAACTATTGCAAGGTTACCTGTTCTCCATATGGGCAGTTAGATTATTACATTCTTATACTCCTAACAGACTCAGGGAAAATGGTAAAAATTCGAATTTAGTATGCCTGAACTGAGAATGATAAAATAAATTTTTTAGTAAAGTTGGTTTTAACATTCTGTGTTTGAAAATACCACTTTTAGAAAGTAGGTATTTTCTTGTCTAACTGTCCAGGCCTGCCTCTGTAGGTTGTTTATTCCTTGTCTGGGTTTGTGAGTGACAGGGCTGGGGGATTCCAGGAGACTGGCTGGGACAGCCCACTGGTGAATAGAGAGATCTGCATCTAGATGGGAGGGAGGAGTTGCACCTGGGACCTGAAAAGGGCTAGGCCTTCCCTCTACAATGCTAGCTCAACCTCCAGTGGTGTGTCTAATGTCTCAGCCCTGCACTGTGAAAGGAGAAAAGGAATCATGTCAACAAAATGCTCCAGAGCTGTACCTTCCCTCCCCTGTGCTGGCTCCACCTCCTGTGGGGCGTCTTATGTCTCTGCCCTGCACAGTGAAAGGAAGGAAGGAGTCATCTAAACAAAGTGCTCAGGAAATGGGTTGGACTAGGTAGAGGCCTCTCTCCTTTCAGAGAACAAAGGATTTTGGGGTATAAATATTGGGACCCAGTCCAAAGAACTTTCGATCACTTCTGGAACAAGAAACCTTTTTCCAAGGAGAAGAACCAAGGAAGCTGCAGGAGTTTGATTGCCCCTCTGCCAGTGTGCTGTTTGCTGGGTTGGCCTGCAGTGGTTGCTTCATTGCCAAGGAAAGGAGGAACTTTTTAAAGACTTTCATTATCTACAGAATATTTTCCAAGGGCTTGAACTGTGCTTGCCTCCTGCTGAAGTCTCAGGGACAAAAGACTTTGGGCCAGATGTAGGTAGGCTTTTACCGGGTGGTAACGGCCGAATTCGGCCGTTACCACCCGGTAAAAGCAATTTGACATGTAGGTCCCTGTAATTTACAGACTCGGTAAATTTACCGATAGGTAAATTTACCGAGTATGTAAAATACCGAGTCGGTATCATTACTGATTCCGGACAATTGGTATGTAGGTGGTACTCTTCTGAGTCCCACAAGCAGTACAACATCGGTATTTTACCATCAAATACTACTTGATGGTAAAATACCGTTTCTGGTGTGCATGCACATGTGTGCATGCACACCTATGCCATATGACAGGCAGACCTGCCCTTAGGGCAGGTATGCCTGCCACATGGCACCCGAGCCTCTTTTGGGGGTGCCAGAGGGTGTCAAAGTGACACCCCCTGCACCCTTGTGACAGTCGGTATTTTCCGATGTGGTAAATACCGACCGGTATATGCCCAATCAATCCTATGGGCTTCAAAGCCCATAGGAATGCATGGGCATTAACTGGTCGGTATTTACCACATCGGAAATTACCGACTGTTTCCGATTCGGTAATTGCACATCTGCAATTACCTACATCTCGGTATTTTTATTTTCCGACCTCTTAAATACCGAGTCGGTATGACTCGGTATTTAAGAGGTCGTATTTAAGAGGTCGGTAAATAAAATTTACCTACATCTGGCCCTTTATCTCCAGCTCCCCTCTGAATTTCTGTGCTGGGAATTCTCACTACAGACATTTGCATGTCTCTGGGAGCTGGAAGCGCAATGCATCGAGAGGAAGCGTGTCACCGCAGCAGCTGAGACCGTTGCATTGCCGGAGAAGCGTGCCGCCGCCGCATCTCCCTGGAAGCGTGTCTTCGTCAAAGCTTCCAGGGCGCCTACGCATCATCATCGCAGCGACATTGCATCGTCGCATCAAGGGCGCCATCTTCTCGCATCGCAACATGATCATCGCATCAAGGTGCCATCTTGCGCAGCGCAACGGGCCCGCAGGCAGAGAATTTACACATCAACCCTACACCGGTATGGATCACGACGCATTCCCTACTCTGCGCAAGCATTGAGGCACGACACATCCTTTCCCCCGGATCACGGAACCGACGCATCTCCCCTTTTGCAAGCCTTTTGTTCACTTTCGAATACAGGTACTTTGTAGAGAACTTTGTTGCATTTATCATCAACTTGAACTAAGCAACTTTTATCATCTTTAAGTCATCTTTAAGTATAGTATTGTGGATTTTTGTCGTTTGCGGTCTTGTGTTAAGTCTATATAAAGAATACTTATTTTTATAAAACCTGTGTTGTGTCCATCTGTAGTGTTTTTACTGTATTACTGTGTATATTCAGAAATACTTAACGCACTGCCTTTGAGATAAGCCTGTCTGCTCGTGCCAAGCTACCAAGGGGGTGAGCAGGGGTTATTTAGGAGTGTAATCCCCTTATCCTGACTTAGAAGTAAGGGTCCCTATTTGGACAAAGGTGAATATCATTGCCAACTAGATACCCCCAGATCTAACGCTAGTGGTCAGCGGTGAGGATTTGGACTTTGCATTTGTGTTTCATATACAGTGATTGGTGTACACTACTAGTGAGTGCAGACCAAACACGACCACATACTGTTTTTTAGAATCTTTTTCCTTGGAACTGTTATTTTGTTTTTTCCTGAAAACTCCCAATTCTTACTACCATGAGTAAACCAGCATCTGTTGCATCTATGGATCTTGAATTCGAGGAAGAGAGGTTGGAAACCTACACTTTGAAACAGCTCAAGCATCTCTGCAAGAAATTAAACGTTGCTACACCTGGCATTTCTTAAAAGGATAACTACCAAAAGGCTCTGAGGGCCTGGGTAGAAGCAAGAAATGCTCCTGATCTTGTGGTGGAGCCAGATGGGGATGCAGATGGGCAAATTGATAGGTCAGTTTTTTCAGCCAGGGGAAGCATGTCCACCTGGCAGCAGTATCTCTTCCAAAGACCTGTTCCCCAGAGAGTTGGAAGACAGAGAGAGAAATAGGGCACACAAGCTGGAGTTGGCAAAGCTTAAGATGGAAAGTCAGAGGGAAACAGAGAATAAAGATTGTCCTTGGAAAGAGAGAGAATGAGAATGGAAGATGAGAGGATGTTGAGGGAGTTAAAAATCTAGGCCAAGGGCTTAGAAATCAATCCCTCTGGTGGCAGCGCACCATCTGTGCCTTCAGAAGGCAGAGTGCATATTCCCAAGGATGTCATCAAAGATTTCCACAAAAGTGAAGATATTGGGCAGTGGTTTCTAGCCTATGGGATAGCAATGTTGGCCCACCGGGTCCCTGAGAAGGATTGGGGAGCGGGGTTGTGGGGCCGCTTTTTAACTGAAGGTAGGGATACTTTGTTAGACCTGCCCAGTGAGAATAGGATGTCTAATGCCCACATGGAAGAAGCACTGATGACAAGGTATGGTTTAACTCCAGAACTCTATAGACAGAGGTTCAGGAATTGTAAGAAGTTGGAGGGAACCACTAGGGTAGAATATGTGTCTTTCTTTTGCAGAGCTATGAATGGTTGGGTGAGGAGTAGCAATGTAGATAATTTTCAAGCGCTCTATGATTTGATTGCTAGGGAGCACTTGTCTGCTAGCTGTTTTCCAGAGCTACGCCAGCACCTTATTGATAGCAAGCTAACTAACCCTAGGAAGTTTGCTGAGGAAGCGGACCGCTGGGTCAGTACCATGGTCTACAAGGGTCTTGTCGGAGACTCCACCAAGGGTGGGCAGGGCCCCCAGCAGAAGAGTAGGGGGGACAAGGGTAAACAGAGGGAGTTCCAGAAAGGGCCACAAAGTAATTCCCAAGGGAACCAAGGTAAGGGTTCCCAGCCTCCCCCTGAGAAGAAGTCAGGATCCCCGACAGGAAAACCTGTTCATAGGGAGTCTGTTACCTGTTTTCAGTGTAAGCAGGTGGGACACCGTTGGTATGATCCCCAGAGTCCCAAAAAGGGTCAGTATGTGCCACCCCGTGCACCACCCCGTCAGATGGCCAGTGTAGCCATGGGTGGGGAGTATAGGATAGTAGGGTCGGCTTCCTATGGTTACCCCCACTTTTTGCTGTGTTTCACTGGTTTTTCGACTTTAGTCTGGCTGTGGCCCTGCTAATCAGGACCACAACCTAGCTGTTCTCTCTCTAAATTGATTGCATGTACTTTAGGTATTGGTTACTGAGTTACCCATGTGAGTCCCTAGTATATGGTACCTTAGGTACCAAGGGCATAGGTACCCCAGAGGCCTACCAGGGGCTGAAGCATATATTATGCCACCCCTGGGAAGCCTTTCAAAATGGCACCACAGGTCTGCTCTGGCCACCTGGGTAAGGTGGTTTAAGCACCCCTTACTGGGATATAGTATACCTATGTCCACCAATTTAAACAGACACATATTAACCTATAAGTCACTCCCATGGCAGGCCTTGACAATCCTGAAGGCAGAGTGCTTGATTTTGTGTGAGAGGGTGCCCTAGCATGAGCTGAGCCCCTCTGCAGCTTTCGGAATCCCTTCCTTATAGCTGTTCTGTGACAGGGCCATACCATATACTCGGTCATTGCTAACTTTGGTTTGGCTTTATCAAAACATGTTCTGTTTGGTGTCAAACACTTTGGAATACTACCCCCCCGCCACTTCTGGCGGCGGGGGTAGCATTCCATCCTTCTAGAGGGAGAAGACATGTACACACTGGTACACCCGTTAAATGTTTAAAAGAGCCCCAGCATCACAAAATGGATGCTGGTGCCACAGACACAAGTCTGACCTCCTGCTGCTGGACGAAACTCTGGCAGGGGAGGCCTGGACAATAGCTTTCCTGCCCAGAGCGGTGCTAGCACTTCCCCAGACAGGCTTTAGTGTATTGGAGCCGGGTGGGTTGCATTCAGTGAATGCTTTTCAGACACTGCCTGGGGCACACAAGGTGCTCCATGCATTTCCCAGTTCAAACCGGTTGCTGGGGCACTCAGCCCCAGCTCTGGTGTGAAACTGGACAAAGGGGAAGGGGTGTAACCACCCCCTCCCCAGGTCCTCCCATAGGTGGGACCCTAGAGTTAGTCCATCCCCTAAACTTAGTATAAGTATAGGAACCCAGTCCCTTTAGACTTTAGATTACCCTGGGTGAAACTCTGAAGATGAAATCCTGGACCTTCGACATTCCATATCGACTGGAAGAAATCTCCCTTAAGGCCAAGGAGTGACCTCCCTGTTCAAACAGGCACCTAAGAGCATCTTGCCGGTCTGCATTTTCAAGGCTCCTGCCGGATCCCGAAGAATCTGTGACACAGACCATGGACTTCCCGACATCTCTGAGGCTCACATGAGATCCCAGCAAAGCTGAGACCTGTAGCCGAGACGAGAGACGTGGGACTGGAACTCCTGGACATTCTGCAAGTTTGTAAGTGCACCTACATCCCGAAGTTTCCCGAAGTAGTGCAGTGGGTTATTTGTTGCCCGTGCCCCGAGCACCTTTTGCACCGAAGCTGAGAGGCCTACACTCCGCGAGTGTTCCGTGGGCCTACTTTCTTCACTAGTGCTCAAGGCTCCTTTGCGATCCCTAGTCCGTTGGCTAGTGGGTCCCCACAAAGGGCAATCCTTTGTTTCTTGAGCTTTCCTGGTTGCTCCAGACGTGCTCTGACAGATGACTCCCTCAGACCTTGCTGGTCTCCACCGAAGCCAATTTCTGCATCTTGCGTGGGTTGCTGTTGCCATGGATTGTTGGGTCCAATCCGTATTCCAACGCTGCAGCACTCGACATCTTTCGTGGGACAGCTCGAATCCAGCTCCTGGTTGTCGTCGACGCCTCCTGGTCCTCGTGGCTGAAGAGTCAAGCTTCACCTACTTCACTTGAAAGCACCCGACATCGGCTGGCATGTTCTTGTCGCCATCCTGGTCACTGGCTAGTGAGCCAGACGCTGGCCCTCTTCTTTTAGGTTCTTCAGATCTCTAATTCACCCATGGATCCACCCGGACACTTTTCCTCTGGTCGCCTGCAGCACTTCTCTGCAGCTCTCCATTGGAATCAACGATGAAACCCGACACGAAAAGACACCTATGCACCCAGCTTCCCTGGGTGAGGTAACACGAGTACTCCGGTGCTCCCATGGGTCTTGAATCTCGAAATGTCCTAGTCTAAAGGGGTTTCACCGCAGTTCACTCCTTAATCTTTAAAACTGTAACTTGAATTTCCTCCATAGAAGTCAATGGTGATTTTCTGCTGTGTTTAGACACTGCACGCGTCCTCCGTGGGTCTCCTGCGTCCCTACCTTGGATAGTTCCTGGTTGCCCCAGCGGTTCTACAGGCCCTAGGCCTCACTTCTATCCCTCACGTGGTTCTTATACCACTATTTTAGTATAAGGTTTGTGAGGCCCCTTGGGCAAAACGTATACTGCGCTATTTACTGTGTGCTATTTAAAGTTCTTGTATAGTACTTTTGCCTCTAGCCTCATAAAGAGAGTAGAGGGGTTGTGTTTAGAATAAATACATATATATGTGATATATACTTGTGTGTAGTACTTTCTTTTGGTCATTTAAGACTGGTAAAACAAGCTGCTTTACATTCCTTCAAGGCCTAGCCTGAAGGCTGCTCTCCAAAGCTGCCACTAGGATAGCTTTTTATAAGGTTGACTTAAACCTACTATCAATAAGAGTCTTTTGGACTGGTGCAAGGTGCCCCCTAGAATAGTGGACATCATATAGCAGGCCAACTTCTGACAGGTAGGAGATGGGTGCCCAAGGTGGGTGGGGTGCCGCAGAAATGCCCCTTGTCTCATTAGGAGACTTTGAGATGGTCCCAAAAACTCAGCTGCCCGATAACACTAAAAAATACAGGCAGTGGGTGACCATCAATGGCCATAGACTGGAGGCTCTGAGAGACACCAGAGTCAGTGTGACAGCTGTCAAGTGTCACTTGGTGTCTGAGGAGCAGGTGGTCCCCAATGCATTCTTCCCAGTTGTTGCTGAGGACAACACAGAGAGCCATTGCAAAGTAGCTCAAGTTCCCTTTGAGTGGTGGGGGGGATTCTGGTACTCTTCAAGTAGCTGTGAGGCCAGCCATGCCTGTTGATTGTTTTTTAGGCAATGATTTAGAAAGCTCCCTTTGGGTTAAGGTGGAGAAGAAGGCGCATTTAGATATGTTGGGTCTGCCTGAGTGGGCGTGTGTGACCACTCGGTCTATGGCAGCAAAGGGTGTTCAAGAGACCCTGGAGCCTGAAAGTATGGCCCAGGAACATGCCTTAAAGAGAAGAGGTAGGGGGCACGGGAAATCCACCCACATTGGAGTAGTGTGGCTCACTGGTTAGAGGCAGCAGGCCCGAGAGCAGAAGTCAGCCTGGGACCAGGGTTCAATTCCCGACGCTGCAGGGTCGTGGACCTTGGTCAGCGGACTCGATAATTCTCGCTTCGGTGCTTACTCTAATCAGGGGTTCCACTCGGCAACTCTGGGCATTAGCTTGCCTAATCTCCACAACGGCCCCACCAATTCCGGGGATGCCTGGCTCCACCTTGGGGACTCCTAGCAAGGGACCATCCCACAGGGAAAGCCAGGACGGGTTCCCCAGAGTTATACAGTGCTGGGACGCCCCGTTGCTGGGGCAGCTGTGCGCTTTACAAGTATACTACATTTACATTGTTCCCACGGTCCAGGAGGAGGCAGACCTTGAGGGGGATGCCCTGGAATCTACAGTGGAGCAAGTTTCTGAACTGGGGAACCTACCTGAGCTGACCCATTGGCAGCAAGAAGGGGGTCCCTCCAGGGAGGAATTTTGTGAAGAATAGAAGAAGTGCCCTTCTCTTGTGGGTTTGAGGCAGCAGGCCACAAAGCAGGCAGCAGGTGATCAGTCTGGATCATATTGGATCTACTGGTAGAACGGTCTCCTATATAGCGAGCCTAAGGTTGCTGAGCCTGAGTCAGCCCGTGTGCTGGTGGTAACCCAGCCCTTCAGAGCCTTCCTACTGGGTTTGGCTCATGACGTTCCTTTAGCTGGACATCTGGGGCAGGACAAGACATTGGAAAGGCTTGTCTCCCACTTTTATTCGCCCCAGATGCGTAAGAGTTCAGATACTCATTGTAGGGCTTGTCAAACTTGCCAGGCAAGTGGGAAAAGTGGAAGGAAGCGCAAGGCTCCTCTCCAACATTTCCCTGTAGTCAGTACCCCCTTTGAACGGGTGGGCATTGACATTGTGGGGCCACTGGACCCCAAGATAGCCATGGGCAACAGGTTTCTCCTGGTCTTGGTGGACCATGCTTCCCGGTACCCGGAAGCCATTCCGCTCAGGACAGTGACGGCCCCCGTGGGAGGACGTACACTGATGGGGATTTTCTCCTGTGTGGGGTTCCCCAGAGAGGTGGTGTCTGACCTGGGTACAAACTTAATTTCCAATTATATGAAGTCTCTGTGGAAGGAGTGTGGTGTGACCTATAAGTTCACCACTCCTTACCACCCACAAGCTAATGGGCTAGTTGAAAGATTCAACCGGACCCTTAAAGGCATGATGATGGGTCTTAAGGAACCAATGAGGCATGAGTGGGATGTCCTCTTGCCATGCCTTCTGTTTGCTTACCGTGAGGTGCCACAAAAGTCCCTAGGGTTCAGCCCCTTTGAACTGTTGTATGGACACCTGGTAAGAGGACCTTTGATCCGGTCAAAGAAGGCTGGGAGCAATCTCCCAGGAAACCTCCCGAGCATGTATATAGTTACATGCTGGCCTTAAGGAACCAGACTCGGCGATTCTGAGATCTTGCTCAGGCAAATCTGGAAGCCAGCCAGGAGGAAATGAAGCGGTGGTACGATCAGAATGCCACTCTGATTGAACTTCAGCCTTTATAGAAAGTTTGGGTCATGGCCCCTGTAGAGCCTTGTGCGCTCCAGGACAATTGGACCGGTCCATTTGAGGTGGTGGAGCGCAAGAGAGATATCACCTTTCTGGTGACCTTGCAGACTCCCAGGAACCCTTTGAGGGTCCCACATGTTAACTGCCTGAAGACCCACTTAGAAAGTTCCGAAGTGGGCATTTTCCTAGCGACAGATGATGGAATGGAGGAAGAGACCGAGCCTCTTGCTGACCTCCTGTATGCAACAGAGCAAGATGGGTCAGTGGATGGTGTCAGCCTCTCTGCCACACTGACCCCTGATCAGCAGGAAGATTGTCGCCAACTGTTGGTACACTTCTCTGATCTATTTTCCTTGGTTCCTGGTGTCACAGAGTGGTGTGTCCATGATGTGGACACTGGAGACAGTCCTCCTGTGAAGCACAAGGCTTACAGAGTGATTGACAAGGTCAGAGCTTACATTAAGGAGGAAGTCTCCAAGATGTTTGCTTTAGGGGTAATTGAGTCCTCAAACAGCCCTTGGGCCAGCCCAGTGGTCTTGGTCCCAAAGGCTGCCGCTCCGGGTGCCACACCTGAACTCCGGTTCTGTGTGGACTACCGATGGCTCAATTCAGTTACCAGGACTGACGCACATCCCATCCCCAGATCTGACAAGCTCATTGATCGGTTAGGGGCATGTTTGATTTGACGTCTGAGTACTGGCAGATCGCCTTAACTGATGGGGCTAAGGAGAGGTCAGCATTCTCCACACCAGCTGGGCACTACCAAGTCTGGGTTATGCCCTTTGGGATGAAGAATGCCCCTGCTACCTTTCAGATGTTGGTCAACCAGGTGTTGGCTGGACT
Organism: Lissotriton helveticus; assembly: GCF_964261635.1. NCBI lineage: Eukaryota > Metazoa > Chordata > Amphibia > Caudata > Salamandridae > Lissotriton > Lissotriton helveticus. The sequence goes on from NC_136059.1 coordinate 204,555,061, forward strand.
GGAGGATTTCAGTGCCGCCTACCTGGATGACATTGCAGTGTTCAGCGCCAGTTGGGAAGAGCATCTGCCCCACCTCTGGGAAGTGTTGATGGCACTGCGCAAGGCAGGCCTCACGATCAAGGCGAGTGCCAGATCGGGCAGGGTTCCGTGGTGTACTTGGGTCACCAAGTAAGGAGCGGCCAGGTGGCGCCCCTGCAACCCAAGATTGATACCATCCTGGCATGGGAACCCCCAAAGACTCATACACAGGTGAGAGCCTTTTTAGGACTCACTGGGTACTAGAGGAGGTTTGTCAAGTGGTATAGCAATATTGTTGCACCCTTGACTGAGCTGACTTCCAGAAAGCAGCCCAAGAAAGTGAACTGGACTGACACCTGTCAGAAGGCTTTTGACGCCCTGAAGACTGCCATGTGCACACCACCTGTGCTTCAGGCGCCCAACTTCTCAAAGGAATTCATTGTTCAGACAGACGCTTAAGAGCATGGTGTGGGGGCTGGTCTATCACAGATTAATGAAGAGGGCCTAGACCAACCTGTAACCTTCATTAGTAGGAGGTTACTTCCACAGTGTGCACAGGGCTTGTAAATCAAATGCTGCTGGTGGGCTTCCAGCACTGTGCTTCTGTGCCACCCACAGAAGCAGCTTGTAAAGTGTTTCTCAGGCCTGCCTTTGCAAGGCCTGTGTGCAGTCTGTGACTGCCATGTCGACTTGGCCAAGTGCACCCACTTGCCAGTCCCTAAACCTTCCCTTTGCTTCATATCAGACACTCCTTTGGTAGTCCCAAGGGCAGGGTGCATTGTAAGTATAAGGTAGGACATGCTCTGGTGTGTGTAGCATGTCCTAATAGTGAATTACAACCATTTTCGTTTTTCACTATTGCAAGGCTATCTGTTCTCCATAGGCCAGAATGGGCAGTTAGATTATTACATTCTTATAATCCTAACTGACTCAGGAAACATGGTTGAAATTCGAATTTAGTATGCCTGAACTCAGAATGATAAAATACATCTTTTAGTAAAGTTGGTTTTAAAATCCTGTGTTTGAAAATACCACTTTTAGAAAGAAGTTATTTTCTTGCCTAACTGTCCAGGCCTGCCTCTGCTAGATTGTGTATTCCTTGTCTGGGTTTGTGAGTGACAGGGCTGGGATATTCCAGGAGACAGGCTGGGATAGCCCAGTGGTGAATAGAGAGATCTACATCTAGATGGGAGGGAGGAGTTGCACTTGGGACCTGAATAAGGCTAGGCCTTCCCTCTACAACGCTGGCTCCACCTCCTGTGGTGTGTCTGATGTCTCTGCCCTGCACTGAGAAAGGAGAGAAGGAATCATGTCAACAAAGTGCTTCAGAGCTGTACCTTCCCTTCCCTGTGCTGGCTCCACCTCCTGTGGAGCATTGGATGTCTCTGCCCTGCACAGTGAAAGGAAGGAAGGAGTCATGTAAACAAAGTGCTCAGGAACTGGTTTGAACTAGGCAGAGGCCTCCCTGCCTTCAGAGAACAAAGGAATTTGGGGTATAAATATTGGGACCCAGTCCCAAGAACTTTAGATCACTTCTGGAACAAGAAACCTTTTGCCAAGGAGAAGGATCAAGGAAGCTGCAGGAGTTTGACTGCCCCTCTGCCAGTGTGCTGTTTGCTGGGTTGGCCTGCAGTGGTTGCTTCATTGCCAAGGAAAGGAGAAGGAACTTTTTAAGGACTTTCATTATCTACAGAATATTCTCCAAGGGCTTGAACTGTGCTTGCCTCCTGCTAAAGTCTTGTGGTAAATAAATAAATAATACCCTATTTTTGACTAAGCATATATCATAGCAGGTAGCTCAATAAATAAGAGTCAAGATTCGAGGTAGTAGGAGTTTCTGCAGGTTTATTACAGCATAAGGACAGGATCGGGACAACCTGCATAGGATGACCCAGCAGCTGCTGGGGCCGGGTCTAGGATGAGCGCGCTAGCTTTTAATAACAATACATGGACTTATATACATAGCGCAAACACATAGCATTACATTGCAGTAGGCGTAGCAGTGGGTGGAACAGAAGGCGTGACGCGTAGCAGTCGCGAAAGATAACAGTAAAAAGAGGTGTAACTGGGAGTATACATAGACATGTGATGCAAACGTAACAGAATATGTCATGAATGGGCGGAAACATTGGAGGGGGCTACCTAAGGAGCCGGGACCTCTAACCTGGTGGTGCGCGAAAACTGGCAATGACGTATCACTAAGAGAAGCTGGGGGCTATGAACTCTGTGCTAGGAGCAGAGACTAGAGTCTGGAGGGTCGGAGCGACATGTACCTGAGCCCTATCTGGTATCTGATGTTTAGGGAACATGTTGATATAAACTAGAAGTCATGAGGGGAAAGGCTAACTTGATTCTAAGACTGGACCATGCATTATTCTACATGTAGTGCGTGATGAAGAATATTAAATGACCATTAAATACAGTATTTCTCTAACGTGGAGCCGCATAGGCTAGACAATGACGGAAACTATTGATGCAGTTCAGTAGCTTAGGAATGCAGAGAAGGAGGACTGAACTGATAACTGGAACCATAACATACTTTTGGTAGACTCAGAGGCAGAGCCAGGCTGCACCGGGCACTGCGAGGCAGGAAGTAAGTGAAGGGTCGAGGATACAGGTGGGGGCTGTATCGCTCCTCAGCGAGGCTTTCAGGAGACAGGAGCTGAATCTGATGTCCGGGCCCTTTTGAGGCCTGGAAACGGGGACTTTACAATGGAATAACGTGCACACTGAGAAACGTGGCAACGTAGCTTTACATAGGCCTGATATTCGTAGTATTCACGAGGACTGGAAAATGACATACCAGAGGTGGACACAACTGGAATTGCGTCATTAATCGGACATGGGGAATAACATATGCATATTGGTCATGCACACATAACATATGATGGATGAGGCGTAGGGACACAGAACATGGCAAAATTTACTTTTCCACATTCCCTCCTTGTCACTACGTTTCCATCAGGAAACATCAATTTTCATGATACCATCTATCATTTCATACAGTACCATTTGCTCGTCTCGAATTGTCTTGGAACGGGATTTAAAACGGGGCTTGGGACTAGGAATACAAGAGGTAGCACACATGCCGCAAATCGCAGGGCCACATTGTATACAGAGGCAGCAGCTAAATATGATCGCTACTGCAATACCTAGAAAGGACAGGACTTTCCATCCCCATGCGGAAATTATATTCCAGAACCAACCGGACCATGTCCAGGTGCCTGGATCTTGGTGTAACAGATGGGCAATTTTATGGAGTCTGGTTATAGCTGAATAAACAGACGGCGCGTTATTTGGAATGAAAATGCAGCAACTAGATCCGATGACTCTACAGGCCCCGCCCCTATCGGCCAGTATGACGTCAAGGACGAGACGATTTTGCAAAACGACAAATCTCATAGCAGATTGTTCTTCGGTTAGGTTACCTAGAGCAGAGGCAGTCTCATTTACTACAGCTTCAAGGGTTCTTGTTAACCTACGGATCAGTTTACTATTCTGGACAGGTCCTACGAAGAAGAAGAAACCTTTATTGAAATCTGTATACTGTTCTAGAGTAGTTTCAGTATAATCGACAATTGGGGACTCCCTTCTATGTCTAATGTGTACTAGATGTGTGTTTCTGTGATAATCAGATGGGGCTAGGAAAACAGGTGGCAGTAGGAAGGCAATGTAACAGGTTCCCTCCCAATCGAGGGGCAGACGGACATATGCAGTTTGACCACAAATAAAATAAGAATGACGTGAAGCTTTGAAAACAGATTTCCCACTGTCACTGTACTGGATAACAGTAGTACATTCACTATGACCTACATGTATGGAACCATAACTACGGACACATAATTCGCCTTTGACAGGTAGTACTGAAATAGCAGGTAAGTCTGGAGTAGTATCAGACTGAACATTCAGGACCATGAAATTCGACGAATAATTACCTAAATTATATACTTCATTTTCTAGATCTAAACCTGTTCTGTGGGGGAGACCTTGCTTGTCTGGGAAACATGTACTGTTAAGAAAAGACATATCTGTTAAGGATGACGTTAACGTGGACCATGCTCCACACGAACCATTGTGTGAAAATGGATAAGGAAAAAGTGGCAGAACTCCCTTCGGTGTCTGAAAAGGGGGGAGTCGACCACACACCCAACAATTAGTGGCATTGCTGGTCTGGTGTGAGTAATGTAACATACGGATAAATGTGTTGTTTCGCATAGCGAGGCGGTATGAATATTCGTGAGGAGGCAGATCACTAAACGTGTGCTCTACTGTAGCATTAGCAGACATATTAGCATGAGGAACTGGAAAATACAGATAGAACGCATAGCTGGTGCAGGAAATCAAAATGCTGATGAATAATATGAAACTCAGAAAAACGATACATTGAATTGAACTTCGACTGACTCTCTCACTATGGGGGTCTATTTTATACATGTCAGAAACAGTCTAACCGTTTCACCTAGGGGAGGACTTATACAATCAAACTGACTGACTTATTTTACTAGACCTGAGCTTTAACTTATACTCCTGCTGCGGAGTTTTCTCTAACAGGGGAGGGGTTGTAATAATGTCTTTTGCGGGACAGTCCTTTAGAACAATGTCTTGACAGTCTTTGAAATCTTGGGAATCCTTGGAAATGTTCTTGGAAATGTTTTTAGAAACGGGTTTCAATCCATTGAAAAGTTTTACATGAGAAAGATGGACCCACCCCTTCCTGCCTTCCAACTTGACGGCAGTACGGGTGGTCAAGAGGACCTGACGTGGCTCCTTCCAACGTGGTTCCAGCGGACTTGATCTGTCAAAATTTCTGATCATCACCAAGGAGCCTGGAACGATTTCATGCGGTGCCACCTCGGTATTGTCTGGAAATGCGGCGGCAACCTGTGAACGACATGAGTTGAGGGCAGACATCAAGGAAGCTAGGTAATCTGTCAGCATATTACATGAAACATCGGTAATACTTCGGGGTCTAGGAGTACCCCACATGTTAGGGGGGCGGCCGAATACGACCTCATACGGGGACAGACCTGATCTGGAATGTGCAACCATGCGCATATAAAACAAAGCGACTGGCAGAGCTACTAGCCAGTCCACACCCTTGTCTTTACATACTTTGGCTATGCGGATTTTCAGGGTCTGATTATGTCTCTCGACTAGACCGGCTGCTTCAGGATGGCGTACACAATGAAACTTCCACTGGTACCCTAACAACAGGGAAACGTGCTTCATTAACTCTGAGGAGAATGGCTGACCGTTATCAGAATATACGACTCTAGGGAGTCCGTATCTAGGGAAAAACTCACGAACCAACTGCTTGGCAGTGGTCGCGGCTGTGTAATCTGGGACTGGATATGCTTCTGTCCACCTGGACAAAGCGCATACAACTACAAGGACATACTTGAAACCTCGACATCGCTCCATCTGAATATAATCCATCTGGAGGACCTCAAAAGGGTGGTCAGGGGGCTGGAAACCACCTTGTTCCACCGGGACACTTTTACCTGGATTGAACTGACAACATATCATACAGGTACGGACTTTCTGCTTGGCTGCAGCTCGTAAATGCTTGTTGAACCAAATGTTCTGGATACTGTTTAACATAGCTTTTTCTCCTAAATGTGCTGGACTATGTGCGGTATTGATAATGACTTGAACCATAGAATCGGGGAGAAACCATGTGGCTCTACCCTTCGTTAACCATCCTTGATCTGCCTGGACCCCTCCTTGTTCAGACCATTTCTTGATTTCCTCGGGGGTAGCATGTAACTGGATATCTATGACATCTTGTGTAGGGTCCTTAACTGTCATACATGTAGTCGGATCTGGAGTATGTGTCTGTGTCGGATTAGCTTGAATGTCTGGAGTCTGTGCTGTAAGCTTGGCTGTGCGATCTGCTAGATCATTACCTTGGGAAATAATGTCAGTAACTTTCGTATGTGCTTTGCACTTCATGATAGCGATAGATGTCGGTAAATGTATGGCGTCTAACAGAGCTTGAATAAGGAGACCATGCTGAATCTTGGTTCCATGAGAAGTCATAAAACCTCTCTCCTGCCAGAGCACTCCGAAGTCGTGTACAACTCCAAATGCGTAACGTGAATCTGTGTAAACATTAACTTTCAGGTTCTTGGCATGTATACAGGCTTGTGTCAGAGCGACTAGCTCTGCTGCTTGAGCAGACAGGGTATCAATACGGTGTGTCTCAATAACTTCGGTGTCAGTAGTCACTGCATACGCGGCGACTAGTTCTCCTGTACTAGTTCTCATACATGAACCATCCACATAAAGTGTCAGGTCGGGATCTGGTAACGGAATGTCTGTCAGGTCTTGTCTTGGCTTTGTCGTAATGTTAACTACTTCCACACAGTCATGTGGGTCTGGATTTGAATTAACTGATGGTAACAGTGTAGCAGGATTCAGAACGTTGCAGCGTCTTATTTCTATGTGTGGCTGGAACAGTGTTAATTCATAACCTGTTAAACGTGCAATTGTCAAGTGCTGTGTTTGTGTTCGGTTTAAAAGAACTTCTACGGAGTGTGGAACTTGTACTGTCAGGGAGTGTCCTAAAACTATGGAATCACTTTGTCTGATAGCTAGTGCTGTGGCTGCAACTGACTTGAGGCACGCAGGCAACGCCTGGGCGACTGGATCTAATGTGCTCGAAAAATAAGCACAGGGCTTGTATTGTCCTACTTGATCTTGTGTGAGAACAGATAATGCTGTACCTTCGCGTTCAGTAACGAAAAGTGTAAAAGGCTTACTGTAGTTCGGTGTAGCTAGAACTGGAGCTTGACATAGGGCTTTCTTTAACTCATTGAAACTCAGTGTATGTTCAGATGTCCAAGGGAGGACAGTCGATACGGCTGCCTCCTGTGTCGTTAACTGTATCAGTGGCTTGGCTAGAAATGCATACTGTGGAATCCATTGTCTACAATAAGAAGTAAGGCCGATAAAGGCACGTACCTCCTTCTGGGTTCTGGGCTGGGGAAGACTCGCTATTAACTGGATACGGTCGGGTGTCAACTGCCTACCCCTCTTGGACAGCAAGTGCCCTAAGTATACCACTTGCTGGACACAGAATTGAAGCTTCGAAGGTGACACCTTGTGCCCCATCTCGGCAAGGAAATACAGAACTGTAAGTGACGCTCGTTCGCAGTCACGTTCAGAACGGGCTGTGATCAGTAGATCATCGACATACTGGAGCAGGGCAGTGTCAGTTGGCATGTGAATGTTGTCTAGTTGTCTCTTAAGTGCTTGACTGTAAATACTAGGGCTTTCTGTGAAACCTTGAGGAGCGCGTGTGAACATATAGCTCCTTCCATTTAAACAAAATCCGAAAAGAAACTGGCTGTCTGGATGAATTGGAACACTAAAAAATGCATTCTTAAGGTCTATGACAGTGAAAAACGTGGCTTCGGAATCAATGGCTGTCAATAGGGAAGAGATGTCTGGGACAACTGGGTACTGCGGAATAATACATTTATTAAGCTCTCGTAAATCAATCACTAATCGATATACTGGGGGTGCATTTGGATCAGTACGTTTCATGACTGGAATGATCGGAGAATTACATACATTGGAGTCAGTTTCTACAACTACTCCTTGAACAATGAGCTCGTCAATAATTTTGGATAAGGCTGCTACAGCCTCGGGTGGCAATCTGTACTGTCTGATTCGTGGTAACACTACACCTGGTTTGAGAGTCACACGATAGGGTGTGATTTGCATGTAACCTACATCGGTTGGACCTTGCGCCCATAAGTGCTGCGGAACATTAGACAATCTTGAATCAAAATCTCGTAATACATAGTGACCCTTGAAGTCACGTAGGAACAGACGTATTCCCTCCGGGGAACAGCAAATAACTGCACCTAATTCTTTCAGTGTTTTAATGCCTAACAAATTTTCTGGACATGACTTAGTAAGTAACAGATCAGTAGTGCGGGACAATGGACCTACTTCTAGAGTGACTGGCTTTGATATCTCATTTACTATTGGTTTTCCTGAAAATCCAAGGGAAACATTTCTTGAGCCTGAGAGCGGAGCCCCTGGAACTTCGGCGTGACTAATTGTGGTCCTACTTGCCCCTGTATCGATCAAAAACTTTCTGTCTTTCCCTAATACTTGACTGTGAACATAGGGACCTTCTTGATCTACAGGTATCTCGATGAGAGGCAAGCCTACCTCCCTCTCTAGGCTGTTTCATGAATATGGCTGGTACTCTGGATACTCGGACTGTGCATACTGGTACATCTGCGATGTAACGTGCTGTGTTGCAGCAATGGGCTGCGGTGCGGGAACTGTCTGTTGTGCATTCTGTGACTGAGGAATCTGTGAGACTTGTTCTTGTCTAGGCGGACGTGGTCTTTCTTTAGTCTTACCAGTAGCTATATTATGTTTCAGAACTGCACACTCGTTTACAAAATGACCTGGCTGTTTACAATAATTGCAGTTCCCTTTAACGGGAGCTGCAGGATGACTGGCTTGATTCGGACCCCTCTTCTGACTGTCTTGCGGAACAGATTGTGCAACTAGCACTTTCATTTTCGTGTCTTTCATACGTTTTCTTTCGTGTTCTTGCTCTTCCCTGATTCTATTCTGGTGATACTGGAGCATCTGGAGCATTTGGGACGGAGTATTTGCTTGCCAGGTGCTTTCGACTTTCAAAACTCGATTTTTAATTTGTGGACTTGAATTCTCGACTAATTTGGTAACAAAAAGGTGAGGGTATGACTCACTACTTGTCTTGAGACCACTATTGATACTGAAACATTTCTCAAATCTAGAATAAAAATCACTAATATCTTCATCTTGTTTCTGTTTACAGGCTGAGATTGCATCCCAGTCTTCTTTTCTCGTTGTCAATAATCTGGGTAAAACTTGAATCAATAATTCTGGTAATTCTTTACATTTATCTCCGAGACCGGTACCTGGTACTCGTGCCTTGTCTTCAGCTTCTAGAACTGCCCAATCGATCTTTTTCTCTCCCACCTCCCATTCTTTTTCCTTTAACTTTTCATACACCCCTGCGGGTAACAGGACCTTTAACATTTTAATGATATCTGGGTAAGTGTATTCTCCCATACGGAGCATGTCCTTTAATTCTCTATGGAACCCTGCTGGATCTTTGTCATGACAGGGAATTAATTTCTTCATTTCAAGAAGTTCCATCTTTGAAATCGGAGTGTATACAAACACTCGTTGCATTACGCCACCCGCCCCTTGGACTGGGTGGACTTCTCGTAACGGATTCTGTCTGTCTATGTAGAATGATTTACTTTCTGGGGGTGAGACATGAACAAAATGCGGGTTCAGGAACGTTCTATATTTGTGGCGCTGTTCTAGAATGACACTAATTAAATCGGTACCTAGACCTCTCCATTTATACTGGAGTAACTCGTTCAGGATATCGTGTAACGGGCCTGGATCAGAGTGTTGACCCTCATACAGAGTAATAAGGTGTTGGATCATATACATTCCCACCAGTCGTTGCTCGGCTGGGGGCAATTTCAGGAACATTTGTGCCACTATTTCGTCTGGAAAAGTGGTAGAATCAGTAATCCATCGGACTGCTGATCGGGCTAGTTCTTGTTCATGCATGGTACTTAACTCACTATAACCGACTCGTGATTTCAGAATGTGGTCGGTAGCTTGGAATACTTGTTCTAGGGAACCTTGTTCTGGCGCTGAATGATGAAAAATAGACTTGGATTCTAGGCGTAAATGGCGATCGGGAAATCTGGATTTTCCTACATACGCTATTCTGGCGGGATTCTCGTCTTCCTCTTCAGGATCAGAGATACTTTCTTTCTCGCTTACTTGTGCTGCTTTACGTTGTTCGTGTATCTTTATTATTTCTTTACGGATTTTCTTGTACATACTCTCCATAGCACTGACGGTCTTGTGCTTACCCTCGGCTATATTATCACTCCACCTTGTCAGGATTCTCATTTCGGCGGGATCTTTAGACGGATAATCTTGTTCTCTTATTAGACAATTGATCAGGAACTTTAATATCATGAGCTGAATCTCGGCTTTCCTTTGAGACATAATCTCGCCAATACTTTCTGGATCATCCCCTGTACGGATGAAACGATATATTCTGTCTAGATCTTCTTTCATATTCGGTAAGGTGACTAGATACTCGGTCACCCTCCTTACGCGTACGGAATATAAAACCATATTATACTCGCCTGGGACTGCGTCATAGACACATTCGCCAAGGGCTTGTCTGATTTCTGTGACAGACTTATTACTTTTAGGAGTACGCTGTGATGCTTGAGCATGTAATTCGAGTGCTGATAAACGCTTGTGTGGCGGCGGGGTTTGAGGAGTAGCTCCTCCTGTGGCCCCTAGACTGGAGTCGTCTACTGAGGCTCTACGTCCTGGCAGAGTGGGAAATGGAACTGTAGGCTGGACTTGTATGACGGGCTGGACCGGGGGTACCGTAACAGGTACTCCGGTGTCTGGAGGAACGGGAAGTGCCTGATTTACAGGGATAGGCGGAGCGCGAACAGGATTCGCATATTCTGGGACTGTGTCGTCCAAATAGGACGAAATAAAAATATCAGCTGCGGTCGGTTTGTGACGTAGCTTGGTCGGAACTAATGGTGGCGGGAAATTACTGGACGCCTCTGGGGTCGCTTTTGGCAAACCTTCGGCAAGAAGAGGATACATACCCTTAATGAGGGCATGCCTCTGTCTGTCTGACTGTTCGGCTTTGACTTGTTCACCGATCTCGATTAATTCTCTTTCTTGGGCTCGTTCTTGGGATTCTCTACTTAACTCTGACTTTCTGACTTCCTTTTCGGTTCTTCTATGCGCTTCTTTACGCCATAACTCGATGGCATCTTTCTGTGACTGTCTGGCTTTCTTTTTCCATAATGCTTCTTCTACTCGCATGATACATTCGGCATCCCATGTACCCGATACGGGCCATCTATACTTTTCTTCTAACTGTTTGGTATACTCTACCCATAAATCTAGATACAATATGGCGCTTATGCCATGTTTCTGATACATAAAGTGACCTGGACTGTCCCTAGGCGGAACAGGAACTGCTTCTTCTAATAAACCCTTTCTAGTTTTTAACTGTCGTAACTTGGAAAAGAGCGGCATTGTAAACTTGAATCGGAACACAATACAATACACAAAGAACAATAACAATTGGGAAAACAATTCAGGCATACCACGACATTGGGAATACATTGAACAACATCATAACATAACAGTTCGGACAGAATACTACCTGAAAATACTGAGAACAGAAACGGAGCAGATTTTCTCGAGAACGGAACAGACTAGAGTTACTGGATGCACTGCTGTAACAGTACGGAACATACCGGTCCCATAAAGGGACGCATCAAGACCCGTATCCACCTAGGTGAACACTTCGTTTGTGAGTCTGGGCACCACCAACCCACGGACCAGGAGTCAATTTAGATTGGTCCTGTCTAGATACTACCCCAGCAATGGTACTCACCGGGCAGCACGGAACGGAAGGCCTCGGACGGGACTGGACTGCTACGACGACGAACTTCGGACTTCAGTTACGGGTGGGCCTCCGGATACCTCGGACCTTGGACTCTCGGCTTGGGCTCTGGTCGGGACTCGCCGCGTTCCTCCACCGTCTCGTTCGGATGCTGGACCGCCTCCTCCGTCTCCTCCGTGGGCCTGAGGGATACTTGAGCAGAAATATCTGCCACTGCGCAGAAGAGTTCCGTCACGACTGCAGAGGGTCAGGGGGTCGGCGTGGCTTCACCGACGCGTGGGGAAAGGGCAAGTCCCTATTCGGGCGCCATTATGTGGTAAATAAATAAATAATACCCTATTTTTGACTAAGCATATATCATAGCAGGTAGCTCAATAAATAAGAGTCAAGATTCGAGGTAGTAGGAGTTTCTGCAGGTTTATTACAGCATAAGGACAGGATCGGGACAACCTGCATAGGATGACCCAGCAGCTGCTGGGGCCGGGTCTAGGATGAGCGCGCTAGCTTTTAATAACAATACATGGACTTATATACATAGCGCAAACACATAGCATTACATTGCAGTAGGCGTAGCAGTGGGTGGAACAGAAGGCGTGACGCGTAGCAGTCGCGAAAGATAACAGTAAAAAGAGGTGTAACTGGGAGTATACATAGACATGTGATGCAAACGTAACAGAATATGTCATGAATGGGCGGAAACATTGGAGGGGGCTACCTAAGGAGCCGGGACCTCTAACCTGGTGGTGCGCGAAAACTGGCAATGACGTATCACTAAGAGAAGCTGGGGGCTATGAACTCTGTGCTAGGAGCAGAGACTAGAGTCTGGAGGGTCGGAGCGACATGTACCTGAGCCCTATCTGGTATCTGATGTTTAGGGAACATGTTGATATAAACTAGAAGTCATGAGGGGAAAGGCTAACTTGATTCTAAGACTGGACCATGCATTATTCTACATGTAGTGCGTGATGAAGAATATTAAATGACCATTAAATACAGTATTTCTCTAACGTGGAGCCGCATAGGCTAGACAATGACGGAAACTATTGATGCAGTTCAGTAGCTTAGGAATGCAGAGAAGGAGGACTGAACTGATAACTGGAACCATAACATACTTTTGGTAGACTCAGAGGCAGAGCCAGGCTGCACCGGGCACTGCGAGGCAGGAAGTAAGTGAAGGGTCGAGGATACAGGTGGGGGCTGTATCGCTCCTCAGCGAGGCTTTCAGGAGACAGGAGCTGAATCTGATGTCCGGGCCCTTTTGAGGCCTGGAAACGGGGACTTTACAATGGAATAACGTGCACACTGAGAAACGTGGCAACGTAGCTTTACATAGGCCTGATATTCGTAGTATTCACGAGGACTGGAAAATGACATACCAGAGGTGGACACAACTGGAATTGCGTCATTAATCGGACATGGGGAATAACATATGCATATTGGTCATGCACACATAACATATGATGGATGAGGCGTAGGGACACAGAACATGGCAAAATTTACTTTTCCACAGTCTCAGGGACAAAAGACTTCATCTTCAGCTCCCCTCTGAATTTTCTTGCTGGGAATTCTCACTGCAGACATTTCCGTGTCGCTGGGAGCTGGAAGCGCGAAGCATCTCAAGGAAGCATGTCGCCGCCGCAGCTGAGATTGTCGCATTGCCGGAGATGCGTGCTACAGTCGCATCTCCCTGGAAGTGTGTCTTTGTCAAACCTGCCTGCTGTTGCATCACCGGAGAAGCGTGACGCCATCGAGAGAGTCGCCATCGCCACCGGAGAAGCGTGTCGCAGGGCCTGTCGCGGCTCCAAAGTACAGAGTCGTCGCAAGGCTGCCAGGGCGCCTACGCATCATCATCGAAGCATCATCGCATCGTTGCATCAAGGGCGCCATCTTCTCGCATCGCAACTGGATCATTGCATCGCATCAAGGCACCATCTTGCGCATCTCCGCGGGCCTGCAGGCTGAGAATCTACCATCAACCCCGCACCAGTTATTGATCACGACGCATCCCCTACTCTGCACAAGCATTGAGGCACACGCATCCTTTCCCCCGGATTACGGAACCAACGCATCTCCCCTTTTGCAAGCCTTTTGTTCACTTTGCTGTATGCATCCAGGTACTTTGTTGAGAACTTTGTCGCATTGATCATCAACTTGGACTAAGCAACTTTTAGCTTTAAGTATAGTATTGTGGATTTTTGTCGTTTGTGGTCTTGTGTTGAGTCTGTATAAAGAATACTTATTTTGATAAAACCTGTGTTGTGTCCCTCTGTAGTGTTTTCACTGTATTACTGTGTATATTCAGAAATGCTTAACGCACTGCCTCTGAGATAAATCTGTCAGATGGTGCCAAGCTACCAAGGGGGTGAGCAGGGGTTATTTAGGAGTGTAATCCCCTTATCTTGACTTGGAAGTAAGGGTCCCTATTTGGACATAGGTGAATACCATTGCCAACTAGAGACACCCAGATCTAACAGTTTTGCTCATGCTCTAGCTTACAAAGGGAAATTTAAAACAAATGCCCCAAAGTCACTCTTGAGAGCAAAATTGCCTTATGGCACTCAATATGGCTGAATCAGGAAGCTAGCCTGAACCAGTTAGTTATTAAACACTGCTTGTCTTGTGACCAGGACCTTGGCATTCCTTGGCTAGCTTTTAGAGCTGTCTTTGAAAACCCTTTGCTTGCCATAAGCATGACAAAAAGTTAATGCCATAAATTCTTTGAACAAGCGCGCATCACATGAGATTCCTTGGAACATGGGATACCAACACTATTAGCCTAAACAAATGTAAAGAATTCTAGTGGATTCGAATATTGTCTATCCCTAACCAAGGGCTCTGTGAGAGGTCTTTGCTGTTCCGCCTCAGAGCAGGAGCAGTCATATTTTTACTCTTTTTCCCATTAGGATACCTCAAAAATGTCTCAACCTGCACCTGCACGTGTGAAGGTAAGGCTTCCAAGTATTTATTACACTTTTTCTTTATAGAAATTAAACAAAAGGAAGCACTTAATTCGACAGATTAGAGTAGCATTAAGATATTTGCAATTGCTGCCTGATGCAGACAGCTGTTATTATGTGGGTTCCTTTTTGAAGTCAGCTGTGCGCTCTTGAAGCAACTAGATTTTAACTGTTAGTGTTTTTATGTGATATGAGTTGATGGGATCCATTTTATCACTGAGCTGTACAAAATCTGTCTTATGAAGTGTGTGCTGATTATTTTATCTTTTTTGATGTACATTTATGGGTGTTTTTAACACTTAAATAAAGCTTCTTTGATTTGATTTGCAAAAGCTGTTCTGATTGGGAGCATCGGCCACCTTCCATCAAGTGCTGTCAAATGGAATTGAACAAAGTGGACCTGGTAAACACTGTCTTGGCTCACCAGCTGTGTTGGACAAATTACAGAAATTTCTGATCACAAAAAAAGAGTTCTATAATATAGCTTTATTGCCCGCTTCCAAAGGCTCTACTGGTTGTTAAAGGAGCTGAACCAAAGATACAGGACCGAGCTGCTGGAGAGGGCCTATATCAAGGGAAAGGGCTTTTAACAACTGGGATAGCCGAAGACGGAAGGGATACAAGACAATTAGAACATTCCATCCGCTAAGGGTAGAATGTTCTCAAATAAAAAGGGGGAAACATGAAGACAAACATTGTAATGTTGGAGGTCCGGGCTTATAGCAGCCATTATAAGCCAGGAGCTACTGTATTGTCTTCAATGGAGCTCACAACATTCCAATGTTCTAATATAGCCTTAGAGCCAGACCTAGCGGGCTCTACTGGCCATTAAAGGCCTGCTCCAGCGTTAAAGGCCTGAGCCGAAGTCGAGGGCCTTTAAAAAGGGAGTGGGCCTTTAATGGCCGGTAGTGCCCACTAGGAGGGCTTTATGGCTATTTGAACATTTCGCCCCTAGAGGGCAGAATGTTCTAACTAGTCAAAACAAAGGCCTCTCGGAGTCTGAGGGGATTTAAATCCCCTCGGGCCCCGAGAGGCCTTTGTTCATAACAGCAGCTGTGAAAGTAAAAAAACATTGGAATACTGCACTCTTGGCTTCTACCAGTCAGTCTACAATGGAGTGTGAAACATTCTAATGTTCTAATATGCAGCTGCTGGAGGATATCTGACAATATAGCTCTATTTATGGTGTCAAATGCTGTTTGCAGGTCCTTGAAAGCTCTTGTTTATTTGGTGATTGCTGGAAATTAAAATGATAATCAAGTTTACCCACAGCAGACCTACTCTCAGTTTGGAGAAGAAGGATGAATTTGTTTCCTTGTCTCACCTCTTTATGAGGGCCATTAAGAATATTGCAATAACATATTGCTTTAAGTTTGTGTTACCAATTTGAAAAACATCCCCAAAAAATTAATATCGATGATGTATAGCATAGTTCTCCAAAGTTAATTTAACAAGGGCTACTTCTGATCAATGAAAATAGCCCAAGGTACTAATGACTTTAATAACTGTTGCAACAGTGACCACATCCGAGACAATCACAATAGTGACCACACCTGGTAAGATTACCAGTCGTGATCACCCAGGTGTTTGTCAGAATGTTGAGAAATGCCAAAATATCATATCCAGAATACTGACTAATACAATATCATGTCAAATTTAAGATAGGCAGTACTGGTTTCAAAGACCGCACATCTCAATTCGCACAGTATAGGGAATATATCAAAGACTTTTTAACCATATGTAAGTGGTGCTGTAATGGTACAATAGCACCCTACTATCAAAGGTGCCTTAAGACATTTTGGTATAAAAATAAAATACCTCCATGTAAACTTAAAAGAACTTAGTACCCAAGCACTCAAAAGAGAAGTCCAAGTACAATAATTTGAACTATCACAGTCTTGCTTATCTTAGCCACTGTTAGTTCAAATGAAAGACAGACGTTTGTTTCTATAGCGTATATTCAACACAGAAACAGCCAACACGTGTTTCGTCACAATGAGGTGACTCTTCAGGGCTAAGATGACAGTCATTCTGTCAATCAATACATGTCAATTGTTGTTGGTAGAGTTATCAAGTCAAAATTGGTCCAAATAATGTTTAGTCAAATCATGAAAAGACATCGCTAAGGATTCTTATTGTCACCTGCTTTAGTGAATTTGGAGATCAATTTAGAAGAGTATGATTAAAAATAGGTCATGTTAAACCTGTGTCAATCTGCCGTCCATTGATAAGTATGAATTCATAGACATCCTAATAGCTTAGATCTTGATCCTTGATAAGTTTCATAAACATAATTTCTTAGTTGTGCGTGCTCCTAGCATCCCGGAAATCACTAAAGTAGCACTTCGAAAAACTTTGTGTCTAAGACCTGCCACTGTAGGCCTAAGTAAGGGTGGGCGATAAATGTCACTCCGCCGATGGAGTTCGCAGAGTTTTGCCTACTCTGAGTTACACTTGTCACACAGAGTTTTGGCAAAACTCTGTCAACCGCCGTGTGGCAGAGTTTTTTTTTGCATGGCTCGCCAACAGCAAGTTGGCGAGTGTGAGTGAGAATTGGCATCCCCAGCCACATTTTCTCAATGTGGGATAGTTATGACCGTTCGTGGTAAGAAAGCTGCCGCTTGAGTAGAAAATCTACTTGAGCAGCAGAAAAGAAGCAGCGTGTTCTGGTGCGCCACGTGGTGCCACGCACACTGTTTTTGCAGCAAGCAACAAGCTCCCAGTGTTAAAAACAGCACAAGCAGTGCAACGTGCCAATTCCGCCTGCTCGCAGAACTCTGTGGAATCTCGTGGAGTTTTCATGTAACTCAGTAGAATTTCGCAGATTTAAACTGCGCAAAATCCACCCACCCCTAGCCTAAACCTTCCTTTTTTAATACTTATAAATCATCCCTAAGTAGCCTCTATAGGCTAATTGGGCAGGGTGCTTTTTATTTAAATAGTATGACATGTGTACTTAAGTTCTACGGGCCCGATTCACAGAACTAACTTCAGACAAAATCCTAAACTTACTTCCATTTTGGTATTCACAGAAGGCTCTTACTCATTTCGGTATCCGAAATAACCAGACAACTACTTGTCTGATTATTGTCAAGAATTAAGGGGCATATTATCAAGGACGGCGTTAAAATTATCACTGGTTTAGCGGCAGAAAACTGCAGCTAAAGCTGCGATAATAGGCTTGATAATATGCCCTGGAGAATTCCAATAGAAGCCCATGTTCACACCAGAACATTGACTTCTATTGGAATTCTCAAGGGCATATTATCAAGCCCATTATCGCCACTTTAGCGGCAGTTTTCTGCCGCTAAACCGGCGATAATTTTTAGCAACATCCTTGATAATATGCCCCCAAGTCATGTCTCTTATGTAGGTGTTCATTTTCAGCACGCTGGGTTGAAGATATTTATCTAAAAATGTCCCTGTGGGTTTGTGCATGCTTCCTCTGGTAGATACCATCGGTCTGAACAGAGGGTTGTTTACATCTTTATGGATTTTTGGTAGCATGTCCATTTCTGAGCTTCTAGGATTAGGATGTATGAGATATCGTTTGACTCGTTCATTAATTACACCTTTCTCAACGGCATTGTTGACAACATTCTTCAGTAGGTTTAAAAACTGATCCGTAGGGTTGGCATCAAGTTTTGAGTGTGTGCATTCATCATGAATATGGGCTTCGACTTGGGTTTCATAATGTGTGGTGTTTAACACAACAAAGGCTCCTCCTTTGTCTGCTTTAACACAAGAGGTTGCAGTGTGTTTGCTATGTTTTGTAATACCCTAAACTCTTTGTTGGTTAAGTTCACTCTTCGAGATCTTTTCTTAAAATTGAGTTTGTAAAGATCTTGTTTGACAAGATTTTCAAAACTGTCAAAGCTCTTGTGTGTGATAGGCGCCATGTAAGTGGTTCCAGGTTTGAGGTCCAAATGTTGGTCTTAAGCTGGATTTTTACAGTCTTTCATGACATTTTCAAAGAAATGCCTTAAATGTAGATTTCTCAATAATTAAAACAAACTTATTTCCGATTCCAAGCAATTCGTATGGCTTGTGGGCACAAAAGAAGTGCCTTTCTGTAAGATTAAAAGTTCTGTTTCGGTAAAATGGTAATCTGATATGTTTATAACGAGATTTAGCTTGTCCTCTTCCCCCTGTCCTTCTTCCCCGTGGTGGTGATACTCCGAGTTTGAGGAGGTTCTTGTTCTATGTTCTTTTCTTTTTCTTTGGCCCGCTGGGTCGCCTTTGTCTGCTAGGCCAAATCCTAAAAAAGACACACCAGATGTTTGGGGAGATTTCTCAGATTGTATAGAAGTATCAAGTATTTTCCGGGGTTGGTTTGAAGTTGGTATTCATTGAATATGGTTTGTTTTGTCGTCTCCAGGCATAAACTTCTGCCCAGTTGTACACCTCGCCAAGTTTATAGTCCACCGTATCCCTAGGGAATTTTCAGATTTTTCTTTCATTAATTCCTTGCGAGTGTTTGTTAGCTTTGTTTACTTGAATATTAATATCCTCCAGAATTTTCGACCATTCGTCTGTGGACATTGATTGAGATAATTCGGTTTTAATGCTCGCAATTTCTTTGGATAATTCCTCCAATATGTTTGCCAGCTCTTTAATGATTAATAAGATCAGATAGGCTGTGGCCTCCTGATTTCCCCCGCCCCACTTTGTCTGTGTGACGGCACCCGAGTACGAGGTCTACTGCCTTTCATTGACAGAACCACGCCATGAATTTAAGGACTGGCTGTGTTTGCTAAATAGTTTTTACTCCTTGGGTTGTCTCAAACAAGTATAACCAAACGGCGTCTGGAATATATTTCCTGTTTGAGACCTCTTCATTAAGGGCTGAGAGATAGATCACTTTCCATTTTTGGGAACATTGGAGCCCATCATTGCAGCGCCTTGAGACCCTTGCGGGTGAGTAGCGTGCTCTTTAAATGTGTTTAATTGATTGATTGGTGGCCAACCTCATTGCTGGGACGCTGTCTTACTACAATCTAGGTCCCCCCCCCAGTCCGTCCTGAGGAAGACCCGTAGCTGAGGTGTTGATCCTCCCTCTACAGCGCAAGGGTCGAAACGTCGATGATCTACCCCATTTTGAAGCCTGCACCCCTGCTCCCCCTCGAAAATTATAAGCAAATTGTATGACTAAATACGTGGGGCAGGCTCATACTAAGGGAATAGAACCTTAGCTCTTGTTACAATTATTGGATTATCTTTTACATTCATTTTCTCTCTTTCACTTGAGCACGTACTTTTGCATTTTCTACTGCACCTGGCAGCATTTCCCCTCCCCAATCTCTCGATTTTAAATATATGTATATATAAATGTGAAATAGATTGCAAATCTATATTGACCTATGCAACTTTGTGTTCAAAATTATTTTTGGGTATCATTAATAAGACCAGATACGCATTTGGCTTTCTGTATGTTCTTTTCTCCCTTTGTATTTTTCAGGATCAAGTCCCGTGAAATAACTCAGATTTAAAATGAGTATTACATTTCAATGTGTTGAATAATTTATGTCCAGGACCACTTTGTTTGCTATACCACCGCGGGTAAGGGCACCGCCAAAAATCTTGGGGTTTGGTTCGATGAAAACCTGAACTTCTCGACACAGGTGAAGAAGCTGACAGGGACCTGCTTTGGCACCCTGAAAATCTTGAGAAAATGTCTTCCTCTCTTGCCAGCTAGCGTCAAAGAGACTGTGGTCCGGGCCCTGATTTTGTCCCGATTAGACTACGCCAATGCTCTCTTGGTTGGCAGTCCAAAATATCTGGTTAGGAAACTGCAAGTAGTTCAAAATTCGGCAGTCAGACTGCTACTGGGACTCTCATCCAGACAGAGTGTCCGTAACCATCTACGTAACTTGCACTGGCTCCCAGTCGAATCTCGACTAAAATATAAAATGCTGTCCATTGCCCATCGGGCCCTACATGAGCTAGGCCCTATTTATCTACATAAGAGATTTCCCTTTTATAAACCCACTAGACAACTTTGATCGTCTGATCAGCTACTAATACAGACTCCTCGGTTCAAGCGCCAGAGGCTTGGTGGGAGCGCTTTCTTCGCAAAGCAGGCTTGGCTTGGAATAAGCTACCGCTGGCTCTTTGGAGTATCCAAGACCCTTTGCTTTTCAAGAAAAAAACTAAAAACGCTGCTTTTTTAGCTTTTGATCTGAGTGTGGATTAACTTTCCGGAGCAAGCGCCGGGATACTTCGAGTAGCCGTGCGCTGTACAAATTAAATATAACATAACATAACAGATTGAGGGAACATTTATTCAAAATAGCGTACCAGTGGTCTTTGATTTTCGGTATGATCTTACATAGTGAAGGCTTCAGTGGGATTCTCAGGCCTCGTGCAATCCGTTGGACACGATGATACTTTATGAGTGTGCTTGTGTGTAATCTTTGAATAACTTCACGTTGAGAAAGGTAGATTAATTGTCTGATGTTCTGTTCTTTGCTGCAGGTTGTTGAAACGTGGGCGGCTTCCTCATGTATTAAGGCGTAAATTCTGTTCGCTTCATCACTGGAAAAGGCGAAGGTATCCGCATGTATTTCAGTCAAGTTCGAAATGTCTTCATAGACAGTGTTGGTTGTCATTGTGTGCTATGTACATGGAAGCTGAAAACATTAAAATAGCTTTCATTACAGAATCCTGGACGGATAATGCTTCCGGCCCAGACCTGGTCAAGGCGACGCCTCCGAATTGTGTTTGTCATAATCTGAATAGGCCTAAGGGAAGAGGAGGTGGTCTAGCGATTATCTACCATTCCTCCCTTATTAGGCATTACACTTCTTCCACCTATCTCCCCACTATACTTTTCAAGGCTCACTTGTCTACAGACCACCAGGCCCTAGAGGCCAGTTCATTGAGCAGGTGGTCAAACTCATTGAATCCGGTATCCTGGCTAGTTCCTATACCATTCTAGGTGATTTTAATTTCCATTTGGAAGCTTTTTTAGATCCTGACTCAGCTAAACTACTAGACGTGATGAACAACCTAGAGCAACTGGTGATGGAGGCGACTCATCAGGCAGGACACACTCTTGATGGTATTTTTTCTAATAACTCGTAGTTATTAGTCACCAAGATTACTGCACTTCCGTGGTCAGACCACAAAGCCGTGTTATTCAATCTCTTTGTTCCAGAGCATCTTTCGCAGAAGCCAGTTGTAAAAAAGAAACTGGTGAAAAGAGCGTGGAATAAAGTGGTGGCTGAGGATCTGTGTGATACCCTAAATAAGACCATAGGCATGCCCCCCTAATTTAGAAGATGCAACACTCTTCTTCTCTAGCTGGTTAGAAACAGCAGGGAATGTGCTTGCCCCTAAACAAATGTTCTATCCCACCAGACCGCGGCCATCCGCCCCATAGTATTCACAGGTTGCAAAAATTGATATGTAAACATCTGGAGAGAAAGTGGAGAATAGACTATAAGGATACCAACAAGAAGAAGTATAAATGCGCTCTTTCCATTTACAAACAGCAGGTTCACCAGGCTAAACTTCTATTTTTCTCCATGAGGAATAATAGAGCAAAAAACTCAGCGAGGGAACTGTTCAATACAGTCACTAGCTTTGCCAATCCAGTGACAATCACAGCTATGCCTAGTCAGGAGTTATGTGAAAAACTGGCTAGTTTCTTTTTTGAGAAAGTGGATGCTATCTTTTCCACTTTTTCCAATGCTACAGCTAAGAACATGGCAAAGCAAACTGTCGATCGACAGAGAGAGATGAAGGCGGTATTAGACAAATTTGTTCCACCATCAGCATTAAAAACTGGTAGACTTCTCAGTCAGGTGAAATCTGAATCCCCTTCGGACCCATGTCCGATTGCTTTATTAAAGCTAGCGGCTGAGCCAGTATCTCAAGTTCTGACACCCATTTTCAATTTAATGTACTCAGAGGGATACTTCCCGTTAGATTGGAAAAAACTTCTATTCTGCCCCTCCTGTGGAAACCTAATCTTGATTCAAAAGACCCAAACAATTATAGTTCTATTTCTAGACTCACGGTTCCTGCTAAAATTATTGAGAAAAATTTAAACATGCAGCTTAGCCAATTCTTGGAGTCCACTCAAGCCCTGGACCATACACAATACGGCTTTCGAGGGGGCCACAGTACTGAAGCTGCCCTCTTGAAATCAACAGAAGAGATAAGGACTATTCTAGATCTTGGCGGCAAGGCGGCCCTGATCCTGTTAGATCTCTCTGCAGCATTCGATACGGTCCATCACGCTTTGTTGATGGATCGGCTGCAGGAGATCGGGGTACAGGGCTCGGCCTGGAGACTCCTAAGATCATTTCTATCTAACCGGACTCAGCAGGTGGCTTTGGGAGAATTTGTATCCAAACCTTTTTCATTACCATGTGGGGTCCCTCAGGGGTCCTCACTGAGTCCGACACTATTCAATATTTATGTGTCCTTCCTCGCACCCCTTATTCAGTCCTTTGGGTTTAGACTGACTAGTTACGCAGATGACACCCAAATAGTGGTGTCTTTTCTTCCAGCCGAACTAAAAAGTACGGCAGTCCGTTTTAAAGATTGCATGAATGCAGTGGGAACATTGATGGCCCAGAACTGCCTTAAGTTAAACTCCAATAAGACGGAGGTGGTATGATTTGGGAATGATCCCAATTTCTGGACGCCAGAATGGTGGCCAGATACCCTGGGTCCTCTTCCCACACCTAATAGGAAGGTTAAAAATCTAGGGGTGTGGATTGATCAGAAGCTTAATTTCAAAGACCAGGTTAATTCAGTGGCTTATGCCACTTCTTTCGCCTTGAGGTTCTGCAAGAAAATTCATCCTTTGCTACTGACTGAATGTCGTAAAACAGTGATCACAGCTCTCACTATGTCAAGGCTGGATTACTGTAATAGTCTGTACTCTAATATCCAGGAAGGCTCATTGCAGAAGCTGCAACTCTTACAGAATTCAGCTGCTAGACTGCTGCTGGGCATTCCTAAATATGCTCCAATAGCGGAAGAGATTCGAAAACTACACTGGCTGCCACTCAGGAAACGTACTATGTTCAAGGCGATGTGTTTGGTCCATAAGGCTCTTTATGGAGTAGGGTCTGCCTACTTAAAAGAACGTCTTTATTGGTACAAGCCAAGCAGATTACTACGTTCATCTGATGCCAAACTGGTTTATATTCCATTTGTTAGAAAGGCCACTTGGGGTGGGAAAAGCTTTGTGGCAAATGCACCCAAAGCATGGAACAAGCTTCCCCATTGGCTTAGAGCTATACCGAAACTTTTTACCTTTCGAAAAGCTTTAAAAACTAGGCAGTTTACGGAATAGTTTACTAAGGATCATGTTACCGGCTGGACCCTCTGGAAAGATTTCACACAGCGCCAGGACACCCATGGGTAACAGTGCGCTCTATAAATGCTATAAATAAATAAATAAAATAAAATGTAGAAAGGATCGGAAAGTGGCATAGAATGAATAAGTGTACTACGTGCACAACCTAATTTTCCAAACAGATTTTAGATAGAGTGCAAGATTTTTGATGTGCTGCCTAGGTAGCGTTCTCTGTTCAAGAATGTGACACAAATATCAGTAAGTAGCATGCCAAGCCATAGGCGTGTCACCCAGGGCACAATCCTAACCCTGGACAGGATTTTTCAAATTATAGTCATTCAAAATAAACAGAGTTTAGAAAGTTGACATTTTCTTGTCCAGACCATTTGTGCCTTCAGCCGGCGTCCTGGATCACATGACTGTGAATGGCTCTGCTGCTGGAGTTTGTGTATTGCTTCCAAACAGTAACACAAAGAGGATTTAGGTGTGGACAGGATGGATTATCCTGGCAAGATGACTGGGGAGTGGCCAGTTCGTTCCAAGACACCACCTTCCACAACAACTGCCAATGCGACGCTCTAGTATAACCTGCACTCAGCATCAACAGCAACCGCCAGCAGCAGCCAGCAATGCAATACCAGCACTTCACAATATGGTACCAGCAGTGCATGACGACTGCCAACGTAAAGCTAAAGCAATGACCATCCATGGTGCTTGACCAGTCTTTGCTCCACATCAAAGACCATCCTTGACGTCCGACCTACTCTTCGTCCTAGAGTGCTGACCATTTGTACAACTCATCCTGCTCCTTTTGGCCTCCTCCAACGCAAATGGAACATTGTGCGTTCAGCTTAGAAGGTAAATCTGCTGTGGAACTAACCTGGGCCCTTTACCCAACATACACTACATCGCGATTGGACTGAACTTGTGACTTTCTCATGGACTAGCTCGACCACATGACCGTGAAGTGGTGCTTTGTGTTTCTAGGTGCTATTTTCACTTAAAACTTTACAATTTACTATCTCTGGTTCCACCGATTGGATTTTTGTTGTTCTGGTATTATTTTATTTATTAAAATGAATTCTATAATTTCTTTAATTGATTTGGGAGTTTGCTTGTGTTTTGTTTTCACTTTATTACTGTTTGTGTTTATGCATAAATACTTTACACATTGCCTCCAAGTGAAGCCTGAATGCTTGTGTGCCAAGTTACTCGAGGGTTAGGCACAGGTTAATTTATTGACTTTCATGGTTCACCCTGATAAGGATTCTGAGTGCTGCTTGAGTGGGTTTCCCACCCCTCTCAACCAATAACCCAATTTTTTTACACACACATAGATAGGTAAGTGTAGATTTGCTATTCTAAATTCCACATCTACGTACCTTGAGATATGCATAGCTCCAAGATAAATAGATATGTTCTTAAGAATTTAAATAAAACCATACCCTCTTATACATACTTACTTTAATTATATTGCAGTAGTTTATATTGTAGGTACAATTTTCTGGGTGGACGATATTTGAAATTCGAGATTAATGTGATAGACCCCCAACTACCGCAGCGCATCAAACAGGGTTACTAACTGCAAGGCCAGGAAAAGCTTTATCGTAATAAAATGCCTATACATGACTAATAAATAGCAGTTGGAGCAGAAAGTGCCGATTGGTAAAAATTAAATATTAAAAGCTGTTCACATATGTGTATGAACTACCATTCAAAGTGCAGCGTAAATATGTTTTGAATATTCAATTATTTAGTTTCGAACATCAGTATCCCACTTTCTCAAAATACATGTTTTTCTATCAAATATGCACTTTACATTTCAGGTTAACATACTCAAAGAAAATCTTATCTTGTTCTGAAAACCTCATTTTTTGCCTCTAAAATCAGATTTCATGCATGGTTTCTAAATATCAGCTTGTCATTACCTTAGTACAAATGCATCACATAGACAGATTCTGTTCCATCTGCCAAATCGTTATCACCACATGCAAGGATGCCTTAATTGGGCCATTGCTACCCACCATAATGCTAAGAATTCCCACATCCTGTCAGCCATGGACATTCTTATTTCATGGATGGGCAAGATGAAGTTATAGATGGTCACAATTAGAGCATGCATACTCACAATATGTCAAGGATACGTGTGATTCTGACTCTAAGGATGCCAAGCATATGTCAAGATTGACCATTATCATGCCCGTACAACATTATGTCAAAACTAGACATGTTTGTGGCAGAAATGAACCCATTGTTTTGCTGGCACCAGATATATTTGATACACCAGAAAAGGCTTCCAAGAATAGACAGTTTCTTTCAAGGAGAGTCACAATGCTAGTCACCCACATAAAAGCATATTATGCATAAACATACACCCAGAAACCCTTAAACAAATACATATACATACATATATACACCATCCCTACTGTCTGAAGCATATAAAGGCCTTACCTGTCTCCACTCTCAATCTAGCCTTTGCTCTCCTTCACTGATGGATTGGTAATGTATGGTCCTCAGTATCTTTCACTGTAGCACTGGAAATCCCACACCCTAGAGCCTTTAGTCTGGCTATTGTTACCACTTGTTTTCTGGCCCAGTTTGCACATGCATTGTATGACTGAGAGAGTGGGACTTGCACAGTGACCATTCTGCATTTGACTTTGCTACATTGAGAACAAACACAAGTACTGCAGGGTGTTACAGTATGTTTTTGTGTATAAGCATGTCACCCTAAATGTGATTTAATTGGAGGTTACACCAAGGATTTAGAGATGTATAGCGCTGCCCCCTTAAATATGGCTATAGCCTCTGAATTACATACTGTGCTGGGTGCCTTATATGGAGCTACTTCCAGTTGCCCTTTGGAGACCCCTGATATATACCAATTTGCCAGCCATAGGATCTTATGACAATCTATACCCTAGACCTCCTATTCTGAAGCTTGGATGTCACCAACATCTGCGAAATACACAGTGCCACAGAAACGCTTCTAAATGACTAGATGAATGTCATGTTAAATGCCATCATAAAAGTCACCACAATTCCAAAATCCATCAGCTGTGCACAGGTGCAACAAGGAACTGAACACCCATAAACTGTAAAAACAATGCCATACCCCAGATCCTCTACAAGCTTTAAAATATTTTTTAAAAACTCACAGCAAGCTTGGGCTTTACTTAGAGATTACAGTAAGAGACAATTGTAAACAAGGGGTAGCATCTTTCACGAGATTGGCTCCACAATACTTTACCCATTGTGGAGGACATTTAGCTGGTAGATTGTACCCTGTATTTGGAGTTTCCTCCAGAAATTGGAGATTTGCATTTCTACCTGTTAGAACTGGCTATTTCTGGTAGGCTAAGGCTGACGCCAAAGCCAGGCAGCAACCACCATTCTAGTCAGGGCAAGGAAGTCACACGCCAAGATAACCCCTGCTCACCCCCTTGGTAGCTTGGCACGAGCAGTAAGGCTAAACTCGGAGGCAATGTGTAAAGCATTTGCGCCAGCACACAACAGCAACAACATCCTAGGCACACCACAAAAGGAACTCCACACAAGGTTATATGAAAATAACTTCTGTATTGTCAAAACCACATCAGATAGAAATCACACATGTACATTGTGCCAACTGGCACGGGCAATATTCATAAGGGATTATTTACAGGACAGGGCCACATGGGTCACTGTCAGAATCAACACATTTAGAAATAGTACTTTGTAGATCATAGAAAATAAGAAATGAAACAAAATAACAGTTATAAATCACATCCAGTAACTACTGGGAACAGGTAAGTACTACCTACGCAACCCTAACCACCTTAGGAGAATGTCACGCAGGGAACCAGGACCTCACTAGGACCACCTGTACTAAAAAGAACAACCACCAGGTATCACACAGCATTTAGGGGTATAAACAAGAACACATTACCCATGATGCATGAAACACATTCAGAGGAGTAGTAAAGGAAAACACATGATGCATAAACCTACACATTCAGCGGTGTTAAGAATAAAGCACATGATGCATCACAAACACATTCAGAGGTGCAGCGCTAGGAGACACATGACGCCTAAAACATTCAGAGGTGCAGCGCAGGGAAAGAAAGACACAACTCAATAGCGCAAAGACACATGATGCCTAAAACATTCAGAGGTGCAAGGAAAAACCACACAATTGCGCAAAACCTACATAAGCCACCACCTGTGGCAGTCCCTAGGCCAACTGGCCTTGTTGGGGCTAGGACACCCTTTGTCCCGATGTCAGGAGCCTAAACGGTGCAGGTGCCCACTACTTGCTGGGCACCTGTGAACATCCCAAGACCTAAACGGTGCAGCTGCCCACTAAATGTTGGGCAGCTGGAGATCAACAAAACTGTGGCATGGGCTCTCAGTAGCCCTTGAACATAAAACTGCGCCACACGGAGCCACACAGGCTCTGACAACAACTGTGCCCCCTTGAGCCTCTCTGGGCTCGAGATCAATGGGGCCTTCTGGACCCCCTCTGGGGCCTCTCTAAACGTACATAGCCCCACTGAGCCACACAGGCTCTCTACACAATTATGGCCCCGTCGTTGGAGCCATCTGGGCTCGGGACACACACCTTCCCTCAGGGAGCCTCTCGGGGCTCCAGACAACATGCCCCTTAGGGAGCCTTCTCAGGGCTCAAAAACAATATTGCGGGCATGGAGCCTCTCAGGGCTCTTCATGAACAACTCTCGCCATGTTGGAGCGGCCCGCTATCAAGTGGGGCCGCTCAGGGTGAAGGCACCGGCAATGTGCCTCCTCACTCCCCCTCTTCCCCTCCCAGCCGGCTTCGACTCCCCGGCTTCGGGGACTTCTCCGGCGCTCCTTCACTGGCGGCGGGGGCGGGCACCGGCAATGTGCCCCGCGCCCCCTCCGCCCTCTCCGTACTGCTGGCTGGTGCCTGCGGGGCTCTCCCTCAGCAATGGGAGTCCCGCACCGGCGGCACTGGCCGCCATCTCCCGGGCGCCTTCCTCTCTCGGCCGCACTTCAGCCGCGAGCTCTCCCAGGCAAACCCGGCTCTCACTCCTCACTGGAGCCCCGGTGATGACGCGTCTCTCTCTCCTTCCGGTGGGCAGCCAATGGCAGTGCGGGCCACCAATACGAGCCCCCAACAGCAGCCCAATCACCTCGCGGCTCCGAGGACGAGCCTCCCGCAGCCCGCCAATGAGAGCGCGGTGCCTTCGGTTCTTCTGGCGATTCCAAGCCCGGGCGGCGGCGGTGAATTGGAGGCAAATGCCGGGTGGGCACCAGCTACTTTAAAATAATTAGATAAAAACGGGGTGGCACCCGTAAATAAGCTAAATAAACGGGGAATAACAACGCTACCAAGCGCTAGAGGACCAACATGGTCCTAGTGAAAATAAAAGTGCTCCCAGGCGCTTAGTGCAGGAATAAAGCGCTCCCAGTGCTAAAAGGACATCCAAGGTCCAGCAAAGTCCTTCAGAGGTCCAGGACAAGTCCATCAGGTGTCCAGGGGCTGGGCAGGGCCCAGGGATTCCCCTGAGCCCAAGCAGCAGCACACCCCTGGCAGATTCAAGTCCAGAAACATGAACATTTTGGAAGGGGACACAGCCCCTTCTTATACACAGAAAAGTCTTTGAAGTCTTTGTGCAGGCAGTGTGAGAACCAGCTAGAACTGGTTATAGGGAAGTCCTTTCAGTATCAGGGACAGAGGTGACAGTCGCCCAGCGGGGAGGTGGGGCCAGCATTGTGGCAGGCAGACACAGCCTCATTCACTCTCAGGTGCTATCTCCACCCACTTCCTTGGCAGCAGAGGCTGCCTTTCATCCACGGGCTGACTCAGACAACCTCCTGGGGCTCTGCAGCCCCTGTCACCCTCAAACCAGACAGTCAATCCACAAGCAGGCCCAGGTACTCTGGGCCAGGCTCACCAGCCAATCACACGCCAGGCACAAATTACACAAATATGCCAACTTCTCAAAGTGGCACTTCTAGACAAGACACAACCATGCCGCATACACCATTACGCAGCATTCAATCTCACGAGTTCGCACATATCAAACTCGACCCTGCACTCCCCACACTTCAGGAACTACCATGGGCATACATATTCCCCATTCATTCCTATGGGAGGGCAGGTCACTCACCATACATACACAGAGAGCTCACGCACTTTACACTGTACCACAGTGAAAAAGTGTGCAAAGGCCTAAAATCACCAACACCAGGTTCCAGAAACAGGCTAGGAAAAAGCAAAAAGTTTAGGGGTGAACCTGCCAAAATTGCCAGGTCCAACACTACCAAACTCAATATGAGGCCCCAGTCCTTCAAACAAAGACCAAGGTCTTTAAAAAGCAGATGGGTGTGACTTTGGCCTACCCTAAGATGCTCACCCTGAGATGCTCTTTTAATCCATCAAACACTTCGTAAGCCATGACTAAAACTTTCCAACAAAATCATAAAGACTCTTCCGCACTAAACTTGCCCTACTTTCTTAATTTAAGTCAATTGGCAAGGACACCATCCTACATATCACAACATTATCAAAACCTATACATGTTTAATGATCACATCCCAGCTAACCTGTTCAATACATATGCCTACTCATGTGTTCCCCTGTTCCTCAATATGATCATTTCTTCACTCAAAAAAGGTTTAGGGTCACATGCATCAAGGTAGGCTTTTGGAATTCCTTAATTGCGATTATTAAGGAATCGTAATTAAGGAATCACAAAAACCTATGCATGGAGCAAAAAAAATAGCCATTTCATAGGAATGAATGGGAATTGCATGCACAATTTGCGAGTACCCAATAGGTACTCGCAAATTACGCATGCAATTTCAAGGGTGCCAAAATGACACCCTGTTGTAACCCTGAAATTGATATGTGCATACATGTTGCGCACACAGGGCATATGTGTGTGTAATCTGGAACTTTGAAAAAGGCATTTGAATGAATTTTTCAAAGTTTGCGCAAATTACCATTAGGTATAATTTTCCGGTAATTATTGGACCCTTATAGCGAAATCGCTATTTTAAAAGGCATCTTGCGTTGCATTCAAGGCATCGCAATTTGCATTCCTTAAATGAAATCGCAATTTCGATTAATTAAATGCAGTTGCAATTTGCGATTTTTGCATTTGGGATGATGCATCCCAAATACAAAAATACCGGTCGCAAAGGGGCAGATTCTGAGAATCTGCCCATTTGCAACCGGTTTTTCCTTTGATACATGTGTACCTTGGTTCCCCTTTCTTTTAAAGCTGGATAGATCACTCCTCAACTGAATAAGCAAACATTGACCCCTACGACTTTCAAAACCTGAAACCAGTTTTCAAACTACCTTTCCTCAGGGTTTTAGAAGTTTTTAGAAAACGTTTCATACATACATCTTCTTTGCCACTAATCAAACAACCACCTCTTAAATTCCTACCAATTTGGATTCCATCCAAAATGTATCCCAGAAATGGAAATCACAGCCTTTTTTTATCTATTAATATTAAAAGATGAAGGCCCTTTCCTCCTGCTCTTGTCCTTGATTGTCTTTTTTTTTATTTTTTTTAAACTCTTTATTCTCGACTGCACAATAATAATGACATCAAATCGAACTTACTTTCTATACAGCACAGTCATTTTCTCTTTTTCTCCCCAACTGGACATATTGACCATTTGCATAAACAACATGGCACGTCATGTAGCTAAAAAATTTTATGATATCCTAGACATTTCTCTGGTATGCTACTCCGTGACCACTTGCAGGAGCATCGTTATTCAGTACATTACGTCATTTAAGAACCCATTAAACAAAAAAAGAACCATAACCCCCGTCCCTCCCTCCCTCCCCGCAGCTCCCACCCCTGCCCTACCCGTCTCCTGGTCGTGATAAAAGCCAGAATGTGTCTCTCCTCAACAGTGATGTCGAACTATCATATTACAATGCAAGGGTTACGAGCAGCCTGCACATTTGTGGGCTCTTGCTCATCTCAACTACACAACCGGGCACACAACGTGTTTTTTTTTACGGCCTATCTGCCTGTGATGGTACCAATTCCATCTCTTCCAAGTCTATCAGCATGATTTCCCAGTCCTGTGCTATGGGATACTTCCGCTGGCCTCTCTCCTCCTCCCTTCAAAGCGCTGCACCTTCCGCCCTGCCCCACCTCACTAGGTCAGTCTGCCACAAAGATGTTCTGGGTGGTCTGGGGTACGCCCTGTGGAGCACCATTACCTGTATGAATTTAAATTTCACATTCCTCGACACCCTCTTGGGATGCTCAAGGATAATCTGCCATGCCCTATCAGACAGTACCTCACCCGTGTCCTGAACCCAGGTTTCTCTAAGTGTAGTGAGTGAGATGGCTGCATGTTCCCTGATCCCCGTATATAGCCATCGCACCAAATGGCCTCCCGCTCCCATATAATAGAGCAAGTGAACCAGTTCGTGTTGCATGGGTCTAAGTCGTTGTGGAGCCCAGGTATGTCGTATGTAATGGGACACTGTGGCGTGCAGCAAATATAACCTCTGGGGGGCACCCGTGACCCGTAAAAAGGAATCATGATCCATCAAGGTATCGTCCCCAAAAAAGGCGCCCACCTCAACTACTCCAGCTTCCATCCAGGGACGCAGTTTATGCTGCGTGAGTCTACCCTGCGGTGTTGGGATGCCCAGCAGGGGAATGTTCTCCACGAAGGGTACTGTTGCTGAAGTGTATGATAGTGCCTTCTTCCAGCACAGTAGGGCTGTGCGCAGAAGAGGGTGGCAATCCAAAGGGAGCTTGCTTCTGGGTAATAACTGGGAATGTAGTTCTCCCCGTGCCAGCCGGTCTGCTGTAAAGTCAATCTCGTGAAGGTTCTTGCCCGCTACCCAATGTGCTAGCCACTGGAGTTGGATGGCATAGTAATACCCACGGAAGTCCGGTGCCCCCAGACCTCCCAATCTGGTCCCTAGTTGGAGCTAACGGAGACTGATACGTCTCCGCCCGGAGCCCCAGATGAGGTTTATCATGATCGTGTTCAGTGCATTAAATATCTGTTGAGGGATAATGACAGGCAAATTAACGAAATAATATAACAGGCGAGGGAGCATGACCATCTTTGAAATAGCAATCCTACCCATAACGGATAGGGGCAAAACCCTACACTGCTACGGAGGCGTGTAATAGCTCTTCTGATGTTTCCCTCAATCTGGTATCTGAACGTGGTCTGGGCTACCAGGATCAGATGTCTCCCAAAGCGGATGAAAGGGGGGTGGGGCGACTCTCTAAAATAGAAACCAGTGGACTTTTCAGGGTTAATGGCCTGACCGGACACCTCCTCAAATTGGCTAAAAATGTCATATAGTGTTGAGTGGTCTGCCTCTAGGTCACGGAAGTACAATAAAATGTCATTTGCATAGAAGGATATCAGGTTGTGTGTCCCTCTAATCGAAATACCATCTGGTCCCCGTGAGCCCGAAGGGCTATAGCTAGGGGTCCAAGGCCAATACAAACAGAATTGGCGATAGGGGGCAGCCCTGTCGAGTGCCTCTGTATACTGAGTAGCTTTCCGATATGTATCGGCTCGTGCGTGCCCGGGCCGAAGGGTCTGTGTATATTAATCTAATCCATTTCAATAAGGAGTCCGGGAAGCCAAAGCGCTTCAAGGATTCAAACATAAACGTCCATGACAGAGAGTCAAATGCCTGTTTGAGGTCCAGTGCTATACAGCCTGCCTGAGAGTATTCCTGTGGCGTGGCCGTCAGTAGGGCATGTAGTCTCCGCGTGTTCTGAGATGTACTCCTTCCCGGAAGGAACCCGCATTGGTCTTGATGCACAAGAGCGGGGAGATGAGATTGTATCCGCAGGGCAATAGCCTTACTAAGGATCTTGTACGCTGTAGAGAGCATTGACAGGTCCTATAATTTGTCAGTTCGAGCGTATCCCTTCCCGGCTTGGGTATGGGTGTAACCAGGGCCTGCATCGTTGATGCAGGTAAGTGACCCTCCTCAAATGCCGCCTTATATACCTTATCTAGGACGGGCACTAGGATTTCAGAATATGTCAAGTAAAACTCTACTGGAAGCCCATCCATGCCCGGCGTCTTATTTCGATTAAGGGACCGGATGGCAGCGCGTATCTCGTGTTGTGTAATGAGACCATCTATTTCCCTCTGTATGTCATCTGACAGGACTGGAAAGGGTAGACCATGTAGGAACTCAGCCACACGGTCTGGTTCCTCTAGGGGAAAGGAAGCATATAACGCTCTCAGGTGATCGTGGAATGCCTTATTATTCTCAGACTGCGTGTGGACTATGATGCCCGACATGTCACGGATCTGGGTGATCACCGGAGGGTCCGGACGATCTCGTCCCAGGCGGGCCAGTAAAGTGCCTGATCTATCGGCTTCGGCTTGTTGACAGCGTAAGTATTCTTTGTGATCAATGGTCCTCAGTGATTCTAGTACTTCCGCGTGATCAATGTTCCCTGCCTGCAGTTCTCCCCTCTTCCCAGGGTCCACACTTGTCTCCCTCTCTAGTGTTTTCAATCGTTCCTCAACCTCGCGAAGTTTCTTATGGATTTCTTGCCTAGCCCCCACTAACTGACCAATGGCGTTGCCCCGCACCACAACCTTCATGGCATCCCATACCACCAGGTTAGACGTAGCAGAGTCCCAGTTTTCTGTGAAGTAATTATTCAAGGTGTCAGACAGGGATGTGCGAAAGGGGCCATCCTCCTAAAGGAGTGGGTTAAGCCTCCAGGTGGGCACCGGGGTCGATACCCTACCCCAAAGGAGGCCAAGCGTCAGAGGTCTATGATCAGAGAAAGTTTTGGCTAAATACTCCGAACCACCTATGTTCGTCACTAATGATCTTGAACACAGAAACCTATCAATCCTGGTGTGTAGGTTGTGTACGGGGGAATAATAGGAATACTCTTTCTGATTCGGGTGTAATTCCTGCCAAGCATCAACCAGTCCCCAGCCCGTAGTCCAAGCCGCAAACATCTCAGTCAATTTTGTTACCCCAGCCATCTGAAGAGGGGGATGCGATCTGTCCAGTCGCAGGTCTAATACCATGTTCCAGTCACCGCCCAATATCCAAGGGATATCCACCCAATCCGACAAGGCCAGACCCACTGTGCAGAGAAATTTATCTTGATCAAAGTTTGGGGCGTGTATACTGCCAATCACTATCAATGTACCATCCAAGGTGCCTTTCACTATGATATACCTGCCCTGATCACCTTCCCTCCTCTCTATTCTTACAAATGGTGTCCCATGTCGGTCCCAGATAGTCGCCCCGCTGGAAAAGGCGGAATAGGACGTGGAATAAATAGTACCCCTCCATTTCTTTCTCAGTGTCTTAGCTTCTGATATCGTGAGGTGGGACTCCTGAAGAAATGTAATCTGTGTGTGATGTCGTAATAAAAACGCATGAATCCAGTGCCTTTTCTGTGTTTCCCCGAGCCCACGCACATTCCAGGTAGTGCATCTATAGGACCCTACAGCGGACCCTACAGCTTCAGCCATAATCCCCTTCTATCGGACCTTGGAGTGTTAGTAGGACCTTCTCAGGACTTTGTATAAATAATCAACCAGGAGACGTCTTTTCCTAAATACCCCGCCAAAAAATGAACTAACTTGGCGCAGCAAAATAACAGCACTGAGCCGAACAGAAAAACCATGAACCAAGAAATCCAAACACAAGTGCATACACCATTGGGGGGTGGCAAAGCACCATGCTAGTCATCTTAACTGTCAGACCGGGTGCTGCTGGCTCAACGGTGTACCTGCCCGGGGGCATATCTTTTAGGAGCACACTCTTAGTTACCGACTGGAGGTATCCCTATAAGGGGGACAAATAGTTCTGTGGGGGGTGCAACAGACCAGGGCGATCCCGCCTCGGAGCCCCGCTCTGCGAGGGAGCGAGCCCTCCCAAGTCCCACCCCATGAAACCAAAATAAATACAGTTCCCCAGCCCCCCCCCGATACCCGACTGCATGCCAAAACCATGATATAATAACCAATTATGGCTCTGAAAAAGGATACCAAGAGTCATTGTGTATTTTTCCACTCTGAGTGGAGCCATCTATCTCCTCAATTGTCCAGCATTTCATCTGCCGCTCTGGGTGTGATGGTCGGGAACAGGACCACGCTGTGGTCCGAGTCAGAGTGGACCATGCTGTCCTCCGAGTCCGTGACAATCGTCTCCTGGTCCTCCCATAAAGGTGCCCACCATAGCTAGCGCTCCCAGCTGTCCTTCTTTCTGTTGCTCCCGCGATGGACCACATCGTCCCGATCTCCTCCCCGTGCCAAGGGGGTCTCCGTCTTCTTGTCCAGATCCTCCTCTTGAGCCACCGGCAGTTGTGTCCTGGGTAACGTCCTGACTGCTTTCTATGCCCATCACTTCTAACCATTCGTCCGCATCGTGGGGCTCTCGAAGAAGTGTGCGTCTTCTTATCATACACAATCTTCAGGCGAGCGGGGAACAGAAGTGCATATTTCAACTTGGCCTTTTGCAACGTCTTTTTCACTTCCAGGTATGAGGAACGTTGCTTCTGGACTACATTGGTATAATCCGGGTGGAGGGATATCCGTTGATTCTCATATTGTATAAGAGATTTCTCTCGTGCCTTCTGTAGGAGGACATCCCTGTCTCGATAGTTTAGTATCCGTACAATCAGGGGGCGAGGTGGGCGGCCCGGTCTAGGTCTACCAGTGGGGTTTCGGTGCGCCCTCTCCAAATGTGGTGACAGGCCCTCCGCAGTGGCGTGGTCTCAGAACCATTGGTCCATAAAGTCCGCTGTATGGGTCCCCTCACAGCGCTCCGGAAGGCCAATGACGCGGATGTTATTGCGACGATTGCGGCCTTCCGCATCCTCCACACGATCCATCAGGGAAGCAACTTGCTGTTGTAGCTGCTGGATAGAGGTGGTCTGATCCGTCACCGTTGGAGTAAGGTCTGCGATAGTAAGGCCCTGATCCTTCACTCTATCGCCCAATTTACTGTGATCCGCCTTGAGCAAGGATAGGTTCGTGGTGAGGGCCCCCAGCTGCAGCTCCATTGCCGACCTGGAGTCCCTGATCTCTTTCAGGATTAAGTCTAGTTTATCCGCTTGTTGTTCACCAGCAACGCTCGACTCAGAGGCCCCCAGCGGAGCCCGTCCCACCTCAGCACCCAATGCATGGTGTGTGACTGCAGGTCCTTCTTGACTCTCTGGTGCTTTCGCTCCCTTTCGGACCATGGCGAGTAGGAGCAGGGTCTGTCCGACCCTTGATGTGCAGGCACTGCCCAAGGAAGGTGCTATGATATGTGTCTTTGGGGCGGGGTCACCGCACTGCGCCACCCCTTGGATTCCTCCCGTCCGATATGTAGGCCTCACAACGCGGCACCCCGGGGCAGGAAGAGTAGCAGTCCAGCTCCACCAGCAGTGTTCGTCCCCTCTCCTGGGCAGAGCCGCGGTGTCCACACTTCGCTGTCCCAGGCCGGCACCCAGGTCCCTTCAGCAGCGGGAGAGGGGGAGATGAGGGGGGCAGGGTGGGGGGCCGCAGTCCACACATCGTCACGTCTGGGCTCCACGCCGCCAGTCACCCAGCGCGGGCCCATGAACAAAGCAGCGTGGGGGGGCCCCTTCAATGCAATTGGCGTCTCCCCCCTTCTCAGGCTTTGTGGTTGCCTACCTCCAGATCGCCCCAAGCAGTGTCCCGGCTCTCCGCCGTCCCCAAAACGCAGGCGGTTCAGGTCTGATCCTGACCGCTCGGAGCAGGCCGCCCAGCAACACCGGTCCTCGTCTACCTCAGGGCCGGGTGAGCGCTCTCCGGGGTAGTAGGCAGTATCCATCGAGGGACGTCCTTTCCACAAGTCCCCGACGTGCAAAGCACCAGCAGGGGCCTCAAGGCCAGAGGGCCGAGCACTTCCGGCGCGTCTCTTGTCCCGGCCGGTTCGGGCTCCGCTCCCACCACAGTCCCCGGCTTTCCCCTGGATAAGGCCGCAACAGGCCCGAGCCCCTGCAACAGGCATTCGTGGCTCTCAGCTCCCGCTGGCAGCACACAGGGTCTCCCGGGGGGTCCCGCTGGTGTTCCCTCACAACAGCAGCAACTAGGGTCCGTCCAGTCGCTCAAAGCCAGGAGAAAGCCCCAGGCGGACCCGGAGCTTAACAACAGCCGACCGCCATCGTGGCTGGCTAGCCACGCCCCCCTTGTCCTTGATTGTCTGAGGTGTATCCTAGTTTCCTAGTAGTCGATATGTTCACTGCCCTTAATGTGGGTAAGGCCCTAATCATGTAGTTAAGTACTGAGTAAATTGGGAGGAATTGGGTGTTGTCAGCATAAGTAGGTAAGTCAGCAGGTAATTAAGGACCCTTTGCTTTGCAAACGTGTAAAATACATGGATAGCATTTAAGACCATCTATTGACATATAGTATAAGTATCCTCAGTCTGAATGGTTATTCAAATTAATCAATATTCATAAGCATTGTTCTCTTAGAGGTCTCTTTTATTCTTCTTGATTATAGTGTAGTGTAGCTCCTATCATCCCAATAGGCTCTGCGCATTGGAATAATACCTACAATAGTAAAGGCCTAGACCAGACGTTAACTAGGTCTACTACTGTCGATATTAGACTTAAAGTTTTGGGTTTGCCAGCTTAGCTCAGAGTTCACTAGAAACTTTCTCGAATGTTCAGGAAAGAATTAACTTCCCTGATTAGACAAGAAGGGATTTAGTTTCTGACAACCATAGAACATGACAACTTTGCTCTGCCCTAATCAAGAGTAAATCTCGAGAGTCGTGTGAACAAAAGGCAATTTATTTTACTCAGTCAGTACGTGCATTCTTAGTCTCATCAGATGTAGAGAAAAGGAAGAGACGGGCGTGTTCAATAAAAAGGTGTTATTTATTGATCAGTCTCTTTTCTCATACAAGAGAAATGGATCGATATTATTGCAATACTTATAGTTAAGTAAAGTGCATACATTAAAAGCAGCAGTATAAAATAATACTGTAAAAACATTGATATGGTTTCTAAGCCATAAGATGTTTAAAATGAATAAAATATATTACATACACATATACATTTGACCAAACGTACTCAACTGGTGTTTCTAGATACCCGTGTACCTGACCTAAGTCTAATACGAGGGCGGGAATAGAAAGTTACAGTTTAAGTTAAGTTTGTTTTTGCCAAGTAAATAACTTAAGAATTCTCTGTGAGGGGTTATTCAGTTCTGTACCTGGAAGTTAGGATGAATGAGGAATGGTATCTCTTTCTCTGGTCTCGATATTCCAGGCTGCCTGCGAGGGCTACCCGGAAGCGCCGGTGCTTGGTTTCTCGGCAGGAGAAAGCAGCTTCTCGTTCTCAGCGCGTCAGAAAGGCGGGGCTGCTGCCAGCGGGGTCTGCTCTGCTTCTGGGCTTCGGCAAGTATGGCTGCTCCGTCTCGTCACCACGCGTGTGTTTGCATAGGGCAAGATCGGTAATATTTATACCTTTAAGGTGCCGAGATTGACGTAAGGATGGACATAGGTACGTCAATAAGGATGTCATACGACTTGCTCGTTAGCACATTCTTTTGCTGAAGTTCTCGGTGAAATCAAAACAATGGCCGCAGGGTTTTGCCCAGGTTGTCATAGGTTTGATTTGTTATGAGAACTCCGTATGCCTTATCAGGGGCTGGAGGAATATCGCTTGTCTAATTAGATCGCAAGCGTTATGACCTAATCAGATAACACGTTCCTGTGCCGCAGTGTGACTGCGTCAGATAACGGTATCTGCATCATGGGGTTTTTCTGCCTCATGGGCTGATTACTTAGTTAACTTGTTAGTTTGCTAACCAGAATAGGGTCAGGAATAGGGGGATCGATTCAGAACCTATAGGAATACATCACACCCACTCCACGCTAACTATGGTCATATTTACTAATCTATGCATAGTATAACATAGTACAACATACTATAGAGTATAGTGTATACCTTACCACCCCAAAATACATAAATGCATTTTGAAATTTTCAAATATACGGAAAAATTGCAGTCATATGTATTGTATGCACTCAAGCTATGGAATAATGCTAAAGTAATCACGCATTTGTATACATTATTGCTTATTTGGTATATGAGAAATTACACATGAAATGGCTCTTAATACAGAAAAAAAGTTCGAGATCATTCCATCACAGAATAAAATATTTATGAACATACCAGCGGGCAGCTAATGTCTATATGCTATCTAAAATTCAGAATTATTAGTTCTTTAAGAATAGTTTCTTACTTTAAGCAGAAGATAGTGTCCCGAAAAATATGCAAAAATATTTTGGGGTTGCTGAAAAACTTGCTGTCCGTGAACTGGAGGGAAAATTGTTCATGTGACTTTATTTTTAAAGTTGAAGGCCGAATTCAGGGAACGCCGTGTGCGAGCTTGCTCAAAAGTCTCTATTTCTGCTCTGGAGAGAACATCATATCATTCAGGCTTTCGAAAAAGCTGTCAACAGCTTCCTGGGAAAGTTCCACTAACTCGGAAATAGGTGTAATCATGCATTCGTGCGCATGA
Organism: Lissotriton helveticus; assembly: GCF_964261635.1. NCBI lineage: Eukaryota > Metazoa > Chordata > Amphibia > Caudata > Salamandridae > Lissotriton > Lissotriton helveticus. The sequence continues at coordinate 204,595,346 of NC_136059.1, forward strand.
TTGTCTCCATTGACATTCTGATTCGCATTGCTGACAGAAGGTCGTACCTGATCGATGCTGCTTTCATCTTGAACTTCACTACCCATCAATCGTAGTGGTGAAGCTTCCACGAATGCCGTCATCAGGATTGGTAGCCTTTGAGGGCAGCACAAAGCATGAACCTTGATCGGGCTCAACAATGTTTCTGCATCCATTGGCGCATCCGATTGTAGCGTCAGACAGGTGTCTAACACGCATTCTTCTCCGCATAGCAGACACCTTAATACAGGTAAAACACATCTTTGCCACATTGGTCGAAATGATAGAAACCAAGTCATGTTCAGGTCTCTAAGCCGGGAGAGTCCCAGGATTTTTGATATCCGGTCCCGGTATCCAATGGCTAGGATTGTTTCTTCCCTTGTCGCAAGAGTTTTGTCTGTGACATGGGTTGCCATAACGAAAAATAAGGACTAAGAATAGTATTCCTGCAATTAGTCCCAAGATCAGGGGAAGTCCGCCAAAAATCGAATGGACGAAATCTGGAAAAATACCCAGTATGGCTTTGAATGGTGTTAATGCCATCGAAAATACTGTCTTAAATACCTTTGAGACCCCATTGGTATCAGAAATATTTAAGATTTCATTAAGGATTTCCGCGAAATGTATGGGGGAATTAGTTGATAACAATGAATGTATCTCTGCAGTCGTCCTTGCGACTTGGAGATCATATGTTTCTTTTGATGACGAGAGCCTGGTAGGCGTCTGAAGAAGCACTGTTTTCATTCTGCTTAAAGTATCTATTCGAATAGAAGTAATTTTCAAATTGGGCCATGCCCTTGCCTCCCTGTCTGGAAAGGAGCTGGGGAACAATGAGCGTCCACAGCACTTGACCTTCGCAGTCGTAGTTACGAGATAAGGAGTCCCGGGCATAAGACTACAACATCTGCGATCTACAATTAGAATGTAACTCCCATTATAGAGTCTTTGAAAGAATGGTTCTATTTCTGTTGCAGGTGCGCCTTGCTGGTGACATGAAAGGTTGTCTGAATTCCCTTCACAGGCTCCATGCAAACTAATTCCGTTACACAGAAGTGTGCCACTTAGTGACATCGCACAATTGTTGCCACTAAGAAACACTTTCTGTCCTTTATTACTGACACATGCGTGTGAATAGGGCAGGTTCCATGTTGTTTTAATGTACCCCTTTCCCAATTTCTCGTACATGCCAGCCTGTATATATTTTTGGCAGTATTGAAACCTGAAGGTTGAGATTGGAATATTAATTATCCCATGTATTATCCATTCACTGACAGGTCGTTCTGACATTGTCACTGGTAATCTTTCTAGTTTTTCAATGCTCAAGATTGTATAATCAGCACCCCTTTGCGCCATACTGATTTGTCTATCAGTAAGGTTAAAGATTTGGAATAGTGACGTTGTGTTGATTAAACGCCAAGGCACATAGCCTGAACGCAAGTTTTGTAACGTCCAGCCAAGCTGTACAATAGAACGCAATTGGGACTGACCGTGTTGTAGCAACAGTAAGTCCTGCGATAATATGTCGATTGCTGAAGACACAATGCTGTCCAAAGAAAAAATTCTGGAGGACAGAGTCATTAACCCATTGTCCACTACAGAAAGTGATTTTTCCAAATTAATACGGTCAATTTCCCGTATTCTCTCTGCTGTCTCAATTTGAGTAACCTTCCAGGCCTCATTGTATGCTGCATATACAGAGGCTGCTATGAAACGTTTTTGACGCTGTTTGCGTGGTCCCATTATGAAATCACGCAAGTCAGCACCATCAGTAAGTAAAGTTAGGTGTTGCTTAATTTCTGCCAGTGTGGAGGTTTGTAGCCATTGAAGGCATAATTTGCCCACACTGTAGGTTGTTATTATCCCTGGGTGATGTCTTTGGGGATATCTAGGGTCTGGCCTGGTCATTTTGAACCCCTGTGTTTTGTTCAGGAATCTGTCTTGACAGTTATTAGTATCTGTGGGCCAGATCAACCATTGTTTCCAATCAGGATGTGTTCTGTTTTGGTTTAATATATGGTTTACGTCTATCTCTTCATCTGTAGTAGTGTTGCTAAACATTGTTGGCTTTGGAATAGACGGTTTATTTAAATCTTTGATTTTGGCTAGGCCAAGACAGGTGGTTTGTTGAACAGTGTCATTTAAAAATATCATTTGTTCTGGGATCATGCAGGCTCTAAACAAAGCTTCTATACCCTGTACTTGCCAATCTTTTGTACCCCAAACACTTTTCAATTCAACATTTTTGTCCCAATAATCAAAACCAAAAGTATTCATTTTTTCAAAAAATGAGTCCGAATATATCAATTTTGTGTTGGTTATCATGGTTTTTGTCCCTGTCTTGTTTGACAATTTAAAATAAAATGTTTCAGCATTACTTGTGTTAAACCCTGAAAAATATGAGTATTTTTCGTAAACGGTTCTTGAGCTTCCTTTTGGAGGTGTTGCACAATGTTCCCATTGATTATAATTTAAAACATTTCTAGGTTGTGCAGATCTATGTAGAAAATGGTTACCATAGTGGTTATAACAGTACATACTATCATAATTGGTAGAACCCTGCAAATAATCATGTTTGGTAAATTTAGCAGACATTACTAAGTCAGACATCATATTATTAATGCTTTCAAAGTCCCAATCATCAGCAAATGAGTTTGGTTTTACAAAGTCACTCAAGGAGATCTTAATTTGGTGTGGATATTTCAGGATTTCGACCGGACCATAAATTTCATAGTCAGTGTTGTCCCATGCTACCCCACCCGGTATAGGATTGGCTGTGAAGTTGGCTGAAGAAAGTTCTCTTTTCTCGACGTTTGAAGATGTGTGTGGTTTGAGGATCAAGTTGATTTTCTGACTTGCTGTGTCCATTTTTGCATATTTTCCCTCAATGAAGCGTCCCAAAGTTAGTACCATGATGAGCCAAAGTATGAGGATAAATGCACCAAAACCCACCCAAAATTCAATCCATGGGGAAATCAGATATGTTTCTTTCAGTTGTTTCAAAAGTTCTTTAGCTTTATCTTTAAACGTTTTTGATGATGGCTGTGTCTTTGATTCACTGAAGCCTTCAGAGGAATCATCAAAGTTTATGAAGTAGCCGGATGCAGTTCTGTCAATTGTTCCAATTGCTTCAGGATTTCTGTTTCTTGCATGTTCACTTGGTACTTCACTATAAATTGGTGTGTCTCTGCTAAATGTTTTTATTTGGGTTTTCAGAGGTCTGAGTTCTATTGCATTGTTGCATAGTCCTTGTTGTTCTTCTGTAGGTGTTTCAAATGTGATGAGCCTCTTCGTTAGGACCTCTGTACTGGTAGCAAACCTTGGTGTTCTGCTACTTATTGGGAGTCCACTTGGCCTACTGTTTGTTATCGGCCACATGATTGTGGTTTTACCAGGTCGATGGATACAACTCGGTTCTCCTTTTTTCCAGCAAGTGGCGGTAGTATAACTGATCTTGTCCCGTTGACAGACAAGACAGGAACTGCTTTTCTGTAAGAAGGCCCAAATTCCTTCTTTACCGCGATCTTCTCCCTGACTAGATCCCCGACTTTTGGAATCCAGACAGGTCTTGCTGGGACAGGTGGTGGTTCTTCAGTGGATGTTGGCTGTTGTTTCAACTTTATGTTGCTCAGGTCTTTTCTTGTTTTGTTTAAGTCCTGCAAAATAGCCAAACGGTCTTTGATATCAAAGCTTTTTTCTTTCACCACTGAAGTCTGACTGTCAAGGTCAGAGATTAACATCCTAGTTCCGAATAATAATTCGTACGGACTGAATCCCTTCAGAGAATTTCTTGGCAAGTTATTTAGACTACGTTGGACACTTATTAGATGTTTGACCCACCCAGCTCCCGAACCTAATACCTTTGCCGTTATAGATTGCTTTATGTCACGTTTTTTTCTTTCAACAATTCCGTTCCCCTCAGGGTGAAATGGACAAGAGTACCGCAAATTCACGCCCATGCCGACCATGGCCTCCTTATAAGCTCTAGAGCTAAAAGCAGGACCATTGTCCGAATACAGCATGCCAATTGCGTATGTGCCGATAAAGACTCGCAAATCTTTTATAACAGTTCTGGCGTCAGCCGTTCGCTGGGGCCACATCCATATGAATCTCGTGCATGAATCCACTGCGACCAAGATATATTTATAGTTACCATCCGTTTGTAAGGGACCGCAGTGGTCTAGATAAACACAGGCTAATGGTTTATCCGAGATTAGAAGGGGCGTCTGAGCTGGACGTCTCACCGTTGATACTTACATTCTTTGACATATTTCACATTCTAAAACATAGTTCCTAGTTTGTCTTCTCATTTGTGGCCACCAGTATCTCTGTTTTAATAATGATACTGTGGCTGAGACGCTAGCATGTATAGAAGCAAGCCCTTCATGTGCCGCTATTATTAGTCCTAACCTATGTTCCATGTTTGGAATTGCCCTATCCCCCACTCCAGGGATTCGAGCAAAAGGAACATTGTTTGCATCAGTTATGTATGAGTATTTTACTGGAAAGCCTTTCGGGAGTGGTTCTATCGAATCCTTTTCTGAAGCGTTGACAGCTTGTAATATTTCGCTGTCTATTTTTGTTTTTGACCGGGTGATGGCAGCTACGGAAGCCGTTTGTACAGCTGCCTTCGCGGCCTCATCAGCCAATGAATTCCCTGCAACGTGAACGCCATCACGTTGATGACTCAGTGTGTGTATCACGTGAGTCTTTGGTAGTTCTTTTTGTAAAAGAGCTGTTTGTTCCCAGAGCAGTTTCTGCTTTATTGGTGCATCTGTGTCATCTTTGTAACCGTTTTGAATCCATGTCTGCAAATCCTTGTTATATGATTTGACGCAGTAATATGAATCTGACACTATAAGTGTCGGGAATTCGCGATCCGCATTATCTAGCGCCATTTTCAATGCTAATATTTCAGTCTGTTGTTCTGAATTAGTTTCTATTGAGTGTGTTTTTGTTAATAGAGGTTTTAGTTTACCTCCGCGCCACACTTCTTTTGTAATCTCACATGTGGGGTTGTATGCTTGTTTTCCCAAAACGGAGGGTTGAGCATGTCCGTTTGTATAGATTACACAGGCGTAATGTCGTAAAGGCAGAATGTCGATAGGCAGAGGGAATGTTTTTTCATATTCTAGATTTTTTAATTCTTCTAGTTCTAGAAAATTGTCAGCCAGGCTTTTGCCTTCACTTGATAACTCATATCCTAAGATTAGGACTGTCAGATGGGCAATTCTGGATTTTTTAAAGTTGAATTTGTAACCCTCTGCTGCGAACCCAAGTATTATGGTGTTCACTCTCTTCAAGTGAGTCTCCAAGTCATCATCTGTTAAGTAAATGTCATCGACATAAGATAATGCTTCATCATCATATATTTGTAGTAATTCTGTTACTCTCGCTGAGAATACCCCCGGGCTGTTCTTGTACCCCTGGGCTAATCGACAGAATTGTTTTTGAGTGCCATTTATTGAGAACGCAGTTAAATATCTGCTCTCTGGTGCTATGTTTTGACAAAAGAATCCATTAGAGATGTCTAAGGTTGTTTTGTATTTTTTGCGCACTATGTTATTCATTAGTGCAGCACTGTGTGAGTTTTGCACTGCAAAAGTTTTGCAACATGTGTTAAGGTGTCGGTAATCCAAAACTAGACGATATGAATTGTCTGGTTTGGAGACCGGAAACAAAGGGTTGTTCATTTGTGAGGTGCAAGTTTCAATCACCCCCTGGTATTCTAGCTGATCTAGTATTTCATTTACCTGTTTTTTAGCTTCTTGCTTAATTGGGTACTGCCTTTGTGCAGTTGGTTGTGATTTTAACTGGATTTTGTGAGGAGGAGAGTCCTCATCCCATGTGATTTTTATATAAAGCAGGAGCTAGAGCTACTGCCCACTTTCTGGCAAGTGTGTATTTTTTATGAATTGGGATATGATTTGAGAAGGCAGGCATAATTACTTCTTCGCCATGAGGGCACTCCCTGACAAACTCTGGTGGCCAGTCTTTTTCAGCTAGAAGGATATCATAGCCCTTGGAGAGATTATCCCAAAATAGTCCCCTTATTTTTCTAGTCTTATCCCCCTCTATACGCAATGTTATTTCGTATATTTTGTGAGGTTTGCTAACTCTGGTGTCCGCAGTTTCCACTTGAAGATATTCATTCGTGTCCACTGTCTCCAGATGATTCATAAGGACTTTGCGAGCTATGCTCACTTCTGCTGCGCTGTCTAGCATTGTCTGAGCCCATTCTCCGTTTTTCAGTTGTGTCCTCAGTATTCTCGGCATTGTTAACTACCTTGATACTGGCTACCTTCTTTTTTGGAAATTGTAATTTCTTTTTTAGCTGAGCAGGTTCCTTGTCTTTGGACTTGGCGTGCTCTTCTCTTTGTTCTGATCGTCCTCTTCTTTCCGATTTCTGCGAGGAAGTCTGAAAAGATTGAGAGGGACGTGTATCAATGTCTTGATATCTATCAGGCTTTTTTATATTATCCCTATTTCTAAGGTTATATCTTTTCCCAGAGGGGTCACTCTGGGGTGACCTGTGTCTTTGGTTCGGAGATTTTTCTCTTCGCCTAGGAGACCTTCCTCGGGACTGGAATTTCTTTTCTTTAGGATTGGATTGTTTGTTTCCATCCCAGTTCTTTTTTGGTAATGTTGAATTATTATTAAAAAATATTTTTTCAGGACTTTCAATCAGTTGTGGTTTTACTGGTATTCCACCTAAACTATCCCTACCTAGTTCCTCATAGGATTTTTCTATGATTCTGGCAATTTCAGCTGGTTGGTCTGCTATATCTGTCTCTTTTAACCTCTGGCGGATCGCCACGTTTGCTGCTTCACCTTTTATGTTTGCTAATAATATAGCCGAGACCTGCTTGAAGTCTTTTAGTAATTTCATACCAAGAGTTAAAGCGGGTTCTGGACCGTATTCATCTTGAATTTGTTTTAGCACATCTGGTATTACCGAAATGGATGGAACACCGTGCGTTTTTGTGTAGATGGAAGCAAAGACTGTACCCCAAGTGTCACAGTCCTCTATGTGTGGTGCGATTCCCATTGGGAGACAGATAGTCAGAATCCTGTGCTTTTCTAGCGGGGTGGTGTCTGGAAACACCGCCTCTATTTGGGTGATTTTCTGCGCCAACCAGAATGGTATTTGTTCCCGTTTAGCCGGTACTTTACCTAAGCAGGATTGGATGTTCTGTGGTGTAATTTTATTTGTGTTCCCCTGGTGAGGGGTCAGCTGTGGAAGTTTAATCGCTGGCTGAATTGTTGAAGTCCGCATCACATACTGGACTAATTGTCTATGTATTTTTATTAATTGTTTTAGCTGTGTTAACAGCTCTGCTGCAGACATCCCATTGATGTCTGGATGTGGTGTGTATCCGGCTAGGACCGGCCACGTTGCTCCTGGTCTACCTAAAGGTCCGAGCTTGGTGATGTGATTGTTATGTTTTAGGGCGCCATCAAATAAGAGCAAATGCTCTTGAAATTTGAGTGGTACTTCCACCTCCTCGAAAGGAGTGTACTCATTAGGAGGTTCCTCTATTTTGTAATAGTGGAAGTACTTTGTTACAGCATTTGCTGCTGGAAAATGTATCCATGAATAGTATACCTCTGTCTGCCGATATTCGTGTGCCTCAATTACGAATATGACTGTGCCACCTCTAGGTGTCAGTCCATTTTCTATAAGTTTTAGAGTTATAGATCTCCTTTTGATGACCGGGATGAGTATTATATCCTCGTCCGCTGCCTGCATGGTAGCATCAGCTGCTGCGAGTTCAGTTGCTAATCTAACTGCCTCTCTTTCATCCTCATTGTCTGACATTTTACTGTCCAAAAGGTTATTTTGTTTGTTTGCAGATCAGGTTTCTTATGGAAACAAAGATTAGATGCACAATATTTTGGAACTGTTTTTATCCTTCAACGTTGACTAAACCAAGTACCATACATAGGAGTTTCCTCCTGCGAGGTTTGGCGGATATTACCTTTCACCCACTCCAGACGTCTTTGGAGTATTGTGGGAAAAGGGGTCTGAGTGAGAAAGCACGACTGAGTTACTCTAAATGTCTTACGTTAGTTTTATCGCCCTTTCCAAACACGTTGGGCGCCATGTAGTGTAGCTCCTATCATCCCAATAGGCTCTGCGCATTGGAATAATACCTACAATAGTAAAGGCCTAGACCAGACGTTAACTAGGTCTACTACTGTCGATATTAGACTTAAAGTTTTGGGTTTGCCAGCTTAGCTCAGAGTTCACTAGAAACTTTCTCGAATGTTCAGGAAAGAATTAACTTCCCTGATTAGACAAGAAGGGATTTAGTTTCTGACAACCATAGAACATGACAACTTTGCTCTCCCCTAATCAAGAGTAAATCTCGAGAGTCGTGTGAACAAAAGGCAATTTATTTTACTCAGTCAGTACGTGCATTCTTAGTCTCATCAGATTGTAGAGAAAAGGAAGAGACGGGCGTGTTCAATAAAAAGGTGTTATTTATTGATCAGTCTCTTTTCTCATACAAGAGAAATGGATCGATATTATTGCAATACTTATAGTTAAGTAAAGTGCATACATTAAAAGCAGCAGTATAAAATAATACTGTAAAAACATTGATATGGTTTCTAAGCCATAAGATGTTTAAAATGAATAAAATATATTACATACACATATACATTTGACTAAACGTACTCAACTGGTGTTTCTAGATACGCCTACCCCGTGTACCTGACCTAAGTCTAATACGAGGGCGGGAATAGAAAGTTACAGTTTAAGTTAAGTTTGTTTTTGCCAAGTAAATAACTTAAGAATTCTCTGTGAGGGGTTATTCAGTTCTGTACCTGGAAGTTAGGATGAATGAGGAATGGTATCTCTTTCTCTGGTCTCGATATTCCAGGCTGCCTGCGAGGGCTACCCGGAAGCGCCGGTGCTTGGTTTCTCGGCAGGAGAAAGCAGCTTCTCGTTCTCAGCGCGTCAGAAAGGCGGGGCTGCTGCCAGCGGGGTCTGCTCTGCTTCTGGGCTTCGGCAAGTATGGCTGCTCCGTCTCGTCACCACGCGTGTGTTTGCATAGGGCAAGATCGGTAATATTTATACCTTTAAGGTGCCGAGATTGACGTAAGGATGGACATAGGTACGTCAATAAGGATGTCATACGACTTGCTCGTTAGCACATTCTTTTGCTGAAGTTCTCGGTGAAATCAAAACAATGGCCGCAGGGTTTTGCCCAGGTTGTCATAGGTTTGATTTGTTATGAGAACTCCGTATGCCTTATCAGGGGCTGGAGGAATATCGCTTGTCTAATTAGATCGCAAGCGTTATGACCTAATCAGATAACACGTTCCTGTGCCGTAGTGTGACTGCGTCAGATAACGGTATCTGCATCATGGGGTTTTTCTGCCTCATGGGCTGATTACTTAGTTAACTTGTTAGTTTGCTAACCAGAATAGGGTCAGGACTAGGGGGATCGATTCAGAACCTATAGGAATACATCACAATAGATTCTAAAGGCTCCCAAGCTCGAGACCCTGCCACACGTTTCGCTCAATAAGGCTTATGTGTCCTGGGGTTTCGCAAGGCTTGTGGCACTTAGTAGCAGCTTCAGTACTGTGTACGTTTGGTACAATGCCGGGTCTGTGGAGCAAGGAATCACAATGTGGTCTCTGAAGGGAGGTGTCAACTCCAAAAGGTCTATTCGGTCCGTCAATAGTTCTACCTCCTGTTCGGTTTGTCTGACTCTTGTCATCTCCATGCGCCCCTCACTAGCTCCTAAACGTCCTCACTGATGATGTGGTGCTCATTATAGGTAATCCTATCTTCATTGTATTTTATGGTTCTTAGTTAATTGTGATACGTTCCACGGCTCATGCGGCTGAGTCTGCACTTACTTATGAATGAATAAATACATAGAATATGATGACGCTTCTGAGAGCAGGAGGAAGATTATCAGCTGTGCACTTCTTGTGATTTAAGGCCTCTTCCCTTCTTTCTTTTAACAGGTATCACCTGGAAGCTTTTTTCGAAACTTCAACAAGGCGATCCAGTTAATTTTGTTAAATTAATTCGAGATAATAACTACCTCTGACGCTTGGGCAGATAAATCAAGTCAGTATCAGGCATATAATTTGAGCCACTTGGTTAATCAAACTGCTACTTCTATTAAATTTCTGCCCTACAGTTAATCGGGCAACAAAATAATACGAAAGCTAAAGTTGACTTCATTGGACCACTGCAAAGTCTATTCAGGATACACTGATGAGATATTACAGAAAATTCCAATGGTTTCAAAATCAGCCTCTTAACATGTTTAAGGCATGAGGCATTGAATTTACATCTTCTGTACTATCATAGATTCACATTTGTTATCAGATATGCAAATCTTTCTTCTAAAATATTTTAAGGGTTGGCTGGCTGACTTTTTGTACTGCGGAACATCTGAACCAGGTGCGGGCTTGGGATGAGCGCTAGCTAATCGCTCATTGAGCAGGGATATCTACCGATATCTACCCATGCAAATTCCTCCCTGAACACCTGCAGGTTCTTTGATAAAGAAAACACGTTGGTAAAGGGAAAATTGTGAAAACATGTCCAACAAAGGACAGGCGAGTATAGATTCCAGGCTTACTTCGAGCCCACCACAAGTACCTGCAGGAGAATGACAAGGGCAGACCTCTCAACAACAGCTGTGCCAACAACTATCCATAGTAAAAACTCAACACATCCCACCAAAATGTCCATCCATTCCACATTCAATGTTCCACCAGCCAGGTGGGTTTTCCAGTTGGTAAGACTGAATCTGCACGTAATTCCCCTTTGTGACATGTGAAACTTGGATTCGCCTTGAAAAAATACCCAGTGGTAATACCACAGTGTGCAGTTGCAGCAGTTCCCAGGTCAGTTCTACTAACCGCAATTTCCAGACACCTCTGAACAGAGCTGCAATTGCTTTTGCAAATTCTGTTATCAAAGTCCTCAATAGCAGGCTTTTTGCATACAGCATCCGCTTGGGCTCTCCTGGTGAAATGTGCAATCTGTTCACTGACAATGAAATTCTAAATCCCTGAGATCAGGGTTCTAGTAATGTCTATGTAATCTGGAGCAGGCAAGCTGGGCTCTAAAACAACAGTAAAGTCACCCTTTGTTGATGTTTTCAATACATTTTTGGACAAAGGTGGACATTTGTCTTCTCACGTTCTCTCCTTTTTTTTACCTCTGTTGGGTGTGCTTCTGCACAGGCGCCAGTGCTGTTCAATAATCTTGGGCACGCATAAAAAACCCACACTCACCTACATATCCATTTCCAGTCTCAGGCCACTTACAGCAGGTGGCCCTGTCTATATGCACATAAATCCAGAAGTGAGCACAAACGAGCACACATTCATGTTTATGCTAATGCACACATATAGGACCATGCCTTCTTTAGTACTTAATGGTGAATACCATTTCTTGAGAATGAAGGAAATTGTGAGTTAATGTAGAGTATTTTCATGCACAATTCCTATTATCTATCACACATTGACCCAGATGTTCTATAGCATGTGAGTAGGTCACGCCTCTGCTACTGAGAAATCATTTGTGGAGCTATCAAAATAACACTGGTGATGACTTTAAAGAATTCGTATGCGCTAAAGAAGTTAAGACAAGTCGAAGAGTGAAGAACTGAATGCCTCCCGTGCATTTCCCATCAGACAGCCTCATGGTACTTCGACAGTGAAAAGAGAAAGCGAGAAGAGCTCTGGCACCAGCGTCTTCAACAGCCAGGCCTGTCTTATTTGTCCAAACGGCTTCAGAAATTCGATTGAGATATCACAGAAGAACTTGAGGCTGGAAGGTTGCTTCCAAAGACGTCTGCTGGGCAAGACATCCCAAGAACTCTCTGCAGCAGGCTGCCTGCCTCTTGCAATCTAATGGTGTTAGGAGGAGGTACATGGTAGCCGTCATTCCTGATGAAGAAGAACAAAAGTGCAGTTTAGGAGCAGGAATCGCATTGAGAGGCAGGGGGAGACACGAGCACAGGAAGGAAGTGATAGAGCGCTTATAGCAATCTAAATTGTATGGGTGCATTATACTCATGGTTCAAACGCACTTACATATATTTTGTCGTTTGCAGTGTTTCATGATTATTAAAATGCATTTATTCTAGTCACATGAGCATTTGTAAGGTAGTATGCACATTTAAGTAGGACTTTGTATGTATTAGAAAAGTTTATTATTCCTGTATGTACAATGTGCTAGGATGAAATTATGTTTGTATAATGCAATTGTGTCTAGTTTAAGTTGCCTGCATTGTAGGCCCAAACTGCAGGTTGTTTTGAGTTTCGTTTCTCCTTGGTTGCTCAAGAAATAATTAATTAATCCTTTTTGTATTCGGAGACAGTATCTTTTCATCCTACTGCAGGTGCAGTAATTCGACCTCGTTATTCTTAGATTAAGGAGATACCCGGAATGTCTTTGAAGAAGACTGGAAGGCAAAAAGGGCGTGTCTGGCCCATCTGAGTACCAAGGCCACTGGAGAGGAGCTGAACAAATTGAGGCTCCTGTGGAAACTTACAGAAATGTTGCAATGAAAAAGTTCATTGTGTGACGTATTGTGTGTTGAACATTGTCTTTTTGTATGATGCGCAAGGACAGAATCGAGAGACTTCTGCTTTTTCGGCGAAGAAGGAGCATCTTAGAACAAGCTCCATAGCCTTAAGCTATCAGACCCAATTTGACGTGAGTACTTCTTAGGAAGTCGACACGTGCTGGCACCATTGGGGTATGAGATAAGGGAGATAGGCAGAACCCTTATTTAGAGCTATGTAGGGAAATATTTCTTTTGTTTTTCTTCTCAATGAAAAGAGAATTGGACTCAGCTTCTATCCTGGGTTGAATTTTGATTCTGGAGTTCATCACATTATGCCTTTTGTGCCGAATGAATTGTATTCATAGACTTGGCTCTGTATTGAGTTTTATGTACCTATATTCTCTGATATTAAGGTGTATTTATAGTCAATTATTTTTGGCCTCATAATAAATTCATCTAAAGGAAGTCCAGAGTCTGTGTTCCTTTAACGCATGACTAATTTGTAAATATAATCTTGAATTGTTTTGCTCCCCTCTACCACTTTTAGCAGGCAAATAAAAGACCATCAGTATTGAATCCCGTAGGGAAGGTAAAGATAAAATGTAGCGTAATCAGAAGCATTCACCTTGCTGCATGATATGGTGTCAGTACTGAGTGCGCTCTCCTCACTGCTGTCCCTCATGGAACAAACAAGTCAAAAATCCAGACTGTGGAGACCGTCTGAGTGTGCCTGTCATGTGGATGGAACCGCAAAACAGAAGACGGACTGCACAGAAGATGGGACAACAAACGCGCCTCTGTTCCTCCTGGCTACTGAAAACTGCACGGGGAATGACTCTCTGTTAACTCCTTGTGGGTAAAGAGCATCTTTCTTGTTTTATAGAGCTGAAGACAGTTTTTGAAGGAGTTCTTTAGGAAGAATTGTCTGGAGCCTGCATTTGTGGCTCCATGAATGTTTACAGTAAAATCACATTGACACTTCCAGTCAGAAAGGTTTTATGATTAGGCAATACACTTTTAGGTTTGAACTGCAAGGTTTTATTCATCTGACGTTTTTCATACTGAGGACTTGGCAACAGTGATCAGGAGCTCTGAGCTTTTTGAACAGTATTTTTTTCCTACTTCTGCTCATGAAATAGTTGTTTATTAATATTGGGGACCCCCTGCTGGATATTTGGCTGTTCTTACCCGGATTCCTTGTCGCACACTGTGCTTTGGTGTGCCCCTGCTGTGTGGAGTTTCATTAACGACTCATTAACGACTCATCAACGTTTCATTAACGACTCGCCGGACCCGCTTCGCGGGTCCCGCAACGCGTCTTTGACCGAGGAGGTTGCTGGCTGCTTGTGGATTGCTGGGAGGAGCGCGGGACAGGCGTTGGGACCGGCGGGGCTGCGAGCTGTTAGGCAGGGACTCCAGCGTCCAGGAGCCCCTGCGTGCCCAACCTGAAACACCTGGGCTGCTCTCCCCGCTGGCCACGCCCCCCCGCCTACGGAGTGATAAGCGGCATTCACTCACAGCTTGCTGGGACCCCCTGCTGGATATTTGGCTGTTCTTACCCGGATTCCTTGTCGCACACTGTGCTTTGGTGTGCCCCTGCTGTGTGGAGTTTCATTAACGACTCGCCGGACCCGCTTCGCGGGTCCCGCAGCGCGTCTTTGACCGAGGAGGTTGCTGGCTGCTTGTGGATTGCTGGGAGGAGCGCGGGACAGGCGTTGGGACCGGCGGGGCTGCGAGCTGTTAGGCAGGGACTCCAGCGTCCAGGAGCCCCTGCGTGCCCAACCTGAAACACCTGGGCTGCTCTCCCCGCTGGCCACGCCCCCCCCGCCTACGGAGTGATAAGCGGCATTCACTCACAGCCTGCTGGGACCCCCTGCTGGATATTTGGCTGTTCTTACCCGGATTCCTTGTCGCACACTGTGCTTTGGTGTGCCCCTGCTGTGTGGAGTTTCATTAACGACTCGCCGGACCCGCTTTGCGGGTCCCGCACCGCGTCTTTGACCGAGGAGGTTGCTGGCTGCTTGTGGATTGCTGGGAGGAGCGCGGGACAGGCGTTGGGACCAGCGGGGCTGCGAGCTGTTAGGCAGGGACTCCAGCGTCCAGGAGCCCCTGCGTGCCCAACCTGAAACACCTGGGCTGCTCTCCCCGCGGCCACGCCCCCCCCCGCCTACGGAGTGATAAGCGGCATTCACTCACAGCTTGCTGGGACCCCCTGCTGGATATTTGGCTGTTCTTACCCGGATTCCTTGTCGCACACTGTGCTTTGGTGTGCCCCTGCTGTGTGGAGTTTCATTAACGACTCGCCGGACCCGCTTCGCGGGTCCCGCAGCGCGTCTTTGACCGAGGAGGTTGCTGGCTGCTTGTGGATTGCTGGGAGGAGCGCGGGACAGGCGTTGGGACCGGCGGGGCTGCGAGCTGTTAGGCAGGGACTCCAGCGTCCAGGAGCCCCTGCGTGCCCAACCTGAAACACCTGGGCTGCTCTCCCCGCTGGCCACGCCCCTCCCGCCCATCAACCAACGAGCTACCGGCACCAGTGTACTTAGGACCCCAGTGCCCCCGCTACGCGGGAGCGCGCCGGGAGAAGCCCGGGACAAGGGCGGGACCGTCTGTGGCCGTCCGGGGCCGCTGGAGGCCGGGCTGGGCCACCCCGCTGACATCTGCATATATTTGCTAGTTAGTGGTAAATAGGGTTCCTAATCCTAGAAAATGCCAGATAACCCTAACAACATAGCCTTGAGGACTTCACCGGGCGATACCGGCCAATCAGTTGTTGGTCCATTGGATAAGTTCTTCAACCGCCCCATTCAGTCGATTGATAAAGAACTATCGCTTGCCGAGAGGCGTGCAGAGCGAAGATTATCAATTGAACTTTTAAAAAACCCTGGGGATAAGCGCTTTGGACAAATTTATCCTGCTTTAGTTACACCATTGTCTTCACTACATTTACCTGTCTTATCCAACTTGGGTCATGATGTAACTATTAATGGGGTCAATCAGGGTACTGTGGGTGAATTGATTCCTCTCTGTGCAAGTTCCACAGAGACTACAACTTGCCCAACTGAGGTGTGTGCTCCATTGGCCAATTCCAAACCAGGTCTTAAAAGGAAAGTTAATAGCTTATCTAGGAAATGCCTCCCACTTAAGCCACCTCATAAATTTAGGAAAGTTAACAAAAACATGCATTCTAGCAAGGCAGCCCCCGTAGTGAGCCGTGGGGGAGAAACTATGCAAGAGGGGGCTGTTGTACCTTCTGGCAGTCCAGAACCGAGTTCTACCATCCCTATAGATACAGGGACGGTAACGGTAGATAAACAGCCAAGCTTGAGCAGTCTGCTCCCTGAAGTAGAACGGATGTTACGGTCCCTATTGCTTCCACTAGAGGAACGTATGATGAAGCTCACAGACCGCCTAGACCATTTCGAGCAGGCAACATTAGACAATTTCTTCTCCACCAAGGCACTGATAAAAACACAAGCTAGGTTGGATGGTAACAGTAATTGCCAGAATACTGCTCAAGTCCCATCACATGGTAAGGGACAAAGGGAACAATCCAACTCGCCTTTACCTATAAAAAGTAATAGTGTGGTGGTAAAGAGACTCCCGAAGTCGCTTAATTCGGCACAACAGGGTATTGTCGTAAATGCACCCATTATTGCAGTACCGGCCCAGTCTGTTGCGCATCAGTCGTTGCCTAGCACAAATCCCTTGGTCACTTCAGTGGTAGGAGGAGTGGAGGGCACTAAAAAGGGTACTGCTATAACATCTGCCCCACCTAGTGGAAATCAACCATTAGTGAATAATTCGATACTCCGCCCTGCCTCTACTGTTCCCAGACCGTCCTTACCACCTCTGAAAAAGCCACCTCACAAGAAACCCCCCATGAACCTCACCCCAGATTCCTTCCCCTTTGTAGCAGTCCTGATAAATGTCCCACCACTTCCACTGGGACAGAGAGAAACCTTCCAGATGCTTAAAAACAAAGCTATGCACTGGTTAAGGGTGAACAGGCCTCTACCCGGGGAAGTTGATGGTCTCATATTGGGAGTGAGGCGAATAGATTGGATAGGTTCCACCACTAAAAATCTGGGGGGGGACTGTATTGTGGTTAATTTTCAAGATCCAAGGGTGGTAGGATGGCTTACGAGACAGGGCTGGTGCACGGGTAAGGGAGGAATTGGTATTGTCGACCTTACTTTTTTTTATCCACGCCCCACTAGTGTTTCAACCTCTTTGATCAATGAGTTTAACGGCCCCAGAGGTTGCTTGTGGCCAGGGACTGGTACAGCAGGCCCATCCTCACAGAATTATAACCATACTAGTGTCCCGTTTACTATTGATTTGGGCGGGTGGCAAGATTTAGGGAGGGGATGGTGACAATCCCTTGATCGCCAGGAAAAAAATAGGAGCCTAACTACTAATAGAGCGGTTGGTATTTCTAACTGCGGAAATTCAAACTCCGCAGCAGAACCCAACCCATTGCCCACTTTAGGAGAGCACATGGATCCAGGTGATACAAGGGAACCAGGGGTAGTGCCGATTTTAACCGAGTCTTCAAACACCTGCTCCTCGGTGGGAGTTATAGACCTGGTAGATACCGTCGAGGCCGGTAGCACCCCGATTGTGACGGACCCACTTATTAGGGTTCTCAGTTGGAACGTGGCCGGTCTGGATAGGAAATTGCCCCTGCCTGATTGGAACGCCTTGGTGGAGGAATACTCCATATGTTTGTTCCAGGAAACCTAGTGCAGGGAGCCCTCTCATAAGGCGGGTTATTCGTCCTGCCATATACCAGCAGTACAAATAGAGAGTGGCAGAGGCCGTCCTTCAGGAGGCCTCCTTGTCTGGGTAGCCACTGCACTTAATTGTAGGGTGGATGAGCACGATACCCAATGTCCTGACCTTCTTAATATCACATTGAAAAACTCAAAGGGCCAGGTCATCTTAAATATTTTTAACATTTACGCCTGAGGTGTGAAGGGTGGCAGAGAATCCCCCACAATTGCGCGTTTGGAAGCTTTGCTTCGATCCTCGCAACATAAGCATCGCACCCTGGTTGGAGGTGACCTTAATTGCACTTTTGAGCCCCTTTGCCTCGAAGTTTCACAGGACCAAGAGGTTGCCGATAACAGGTGGGGTATACCGGCTCTAGAGCTTTGTCCAATCAAGAAATGGTCGGAAGTGGTGTTCCAGGTCAACTCTATAACAACTGAGTTTGACCTGAGGGCACTCAATGGTAGGACAAATTCTGATAAAAAGGGAGCCCATACATATAATAGGCCCGCGCATTCCTCTAGAATAGACTATCTTCTTCTTGATATCCATCTGTGGAGTATGGTTAAGGACATGGTCATTATACCCTCTGTAGAAAGTGACCACAATCTTCTTTCTCTTACCCTGACCAATAGGTGTTTAGACGGTTTAGGCAGCAGAACCTTGGGTTCTTCCGTCCCGGACATGTCGATAGTTTCAAATTGCGGTCGACGGCTAAAGTGGGCTAAGCTGTCGCTCTCAGCAGAGAAACTACTGTCCATATCGCAGAACTTAGCAGCAGTCGTAGGCAACCTTGACACTCTGGGGGGAGGGTTGGGGGATGTGTCTGCCAGATTTTGTAACCTAACCCTTGCTCTTAGTGATCTTTTTATTGTTCCAGGCAGTACCAATGGAAAGAGACCAGGTTCCCGGGCTAGACAAGGCTGGTTTAACCGTACGTGCAGAGAGGCGAAGACTCTGCTCGTTGACGCAGTTAAATCTAAATCCCAAATTAGGATTAGGGAGGCCAGAAGGTCATACTCACACTGCCAAAGAGTCGCTTAGGAGGAATGGGAATACAACTTTTGGCAGGAACTCCTGACGGCCAGTCGAGGGAGAGATGCCAAAGGATTTTGGGATCTGGTGGGTAGTAGGAATCGTCCTGATGACACCTTGAGGACTTGCACTATTACTGCCAAGGCATGGTTTGACCGTTTTTTGGGTCTCTATTGTGCCATTGAAGGCCCACTTAATGATCAATTCATCCTTCCCCCCTATTCTTTTGATAGAGACATGGATTTCTTTTCCGCGTGTGAAGTCACAAACCTAATTAAAACCCTCACTCCATTAAAAGCAGCCGGCCCAGATGGGTTACCAGGGGATCTTCTTCGTGCTTATCCAGGTGATTGGGGGGTATTGATTTCTGCTCTCCTAAATGCCATCATTGAGGGAGGGTCTGTCCCAGAGTCCTGGAAAGGGGCAGAGGTAGTCCCAATTTTCAAAAAGGGAAACCGTGATATACCAGGAAACTATAGGCCTATAAGCCTTATAGATTCGACCCAGAAGGTGGCGGGTAAAGCAATTTTGGGAAGGATTCTTTCTTGGGTGGATGATAATCATATACTATCCGAGATGCAGGCCGGGTTTCGCACAGGCACAGGAACAATTGAACAAGTCTTTAGACTCCTGTTACTGTACTGGAAGGTGGTGGTGCTGGGCAAGGGCAGTCTTTATTTGGCCTTTATAGACCTGAAGACTGCCTTTGACCTAGTTCCCAGGGATGAACTTTGGAGGGTGTTGTATGGTCTCGGGATGCCCCCATATATTGTGGACCTCCTAATGAAGTTGCATAATGCTAACTATGCACAGGTTAGATGGGGTTTGAATGGGGAGAAGACTGACAAGATCCAGGTAGAGAGGGGTGTCCGGCAGGGCTGCGTCCTAGCACCCACCCTCTTCTCGCTATATGTGAACGGGGTGGTAGACCATTTGCTAGAAGAACCAGCAGACGCCCCCACACTCTGTGACGTCAAGATCCCAACTTTGTTGTTTGCCGACGACACCCTTCTCATTTCGAAAACACCCCAGGGCTTTCAGAAGCTCCTGAACCGGTTTCAGGATTTTTGTGTAATGAGAGGACTTGTTATAAATGTAGAAAAAACCAAATATCTAGTCATGCATCCTCCCAGAAAACTAGGTCGCCCCCCCATCCTGAATTCTATCCCCCTTGAAAAAGTCTCTGAATTTGACTACTTGGGAATTCGGTTGAGTGACTGTATGAATTGGATGCCCCATACCAACAAAATGTCACTGGTCCACAAAAGGGTGGGGGGAGCCTTGTTAAAGGAGTACAATACTTCATCGAAACACTGTGTATCCCCGATTATTGATATATACAAGGCTAGAGCAGTACCCGCATCACTTTACGGAGCGGAGTTATGGGGTCTGGGCAACATGGAGTCTCTGACTAAAGCGGAGAACAAATTTATTAAGGATTTAATGGCAGTCCCGATGAGCACCCCGACAGTCCCGGTGCTTATGGATGCGGGCTGTAAACCAATTAAAGACCTGGCCCGCCTCCGGCCTCTCCTACTGTGGGCCCGACTGTGGAAGGTCCCGGAATTAAAATCTTATGCAGATGGGCTGGCAGAGGTAATGCATTCGGATGGCTGGCAGAAGATCAAATGGCTCAGGGGCATCAAACACCTGCTCGGGGAACTAGGTCTGGGTTCCTGCTGGTTTAATCACTCAGCTCCCCCGAAGGAGTCTCTGAAAAAAATATATTGGGACTGGGTGTCCTCAAAGCTCATGAGCAATCAGTATCACTGCAATTCCACCGCAGCATATCTGAGGATTAAAGATGTTACTGCCTTTGAACCCTTTTTGGATATTATCACCATTCCAATGGACCGGGCCTTGTACATCAAATTCAGACTAGGAATTTTACCCCTAGCCGACCTCCTTTCCAGATGGAACTCGAATAAGCAGGTATCATGCTATTGTGCCCTTTGTCCTGACTGCTGCGAAACAGTGGCACATTTTCTCCTTGATTGCCCTGACTATGCGCGCCCAAGATCTTATTGGCTTAAACCGCTTTGTAAAGAGTTGGGAATCCGCCAGCACTCGGTGGCTTTACGTATTTTATTGACCAATACTGCTCCTCCTATCGTTTGTGCTGTCTCTAAATTTATTAAATGGGCTTGGTTGATTCGCCTAAAAAGACTGTCCTTATCGATTTAATGCTTTTTTAAAACGTATTTATTCTGTTTTTACTACTTGATGTTTTTATGTACAGTCTATGATTTCTGATGTGCTGTTTTATATATTTCTGTGTAACGCTTTTATGATATATGCATATCGAAATAAAGCTATCAACCAACCAAGCAATATTGAAGGTGTTTATGGGATGAGTGTTGGTTGATGCCCTTTTGTCATGACATGGCTGTTGATTGAAAGATACCTACTGTGTTATTTACAAGAGTCCAAGTTATGGGATGAGCAAGGGTTGAAGGATGGCTATTGTGTTATTCACGCAAATCAGGCTTGCCGCAGTGTAGAGTAGCGTTGCTATACTTACAGTTTTTAAGCTCAAACAACATTTCTTATTCCATGTGTGCTTTTTTGAAAGCTGCCTTTCTGGTTAGGAAGACTATGGATGGCTAATTTTGCTTGTATTGACCCCCCTACATGGTTAGAGAGCACCAGATCGAGGCATTCTTTACTTATTTTGTTAGTATCAGCAAGGGGCACATGGCGGACCCTAATAGTGGTTTTTGTTCTCTTATCTGATCTCAAAACTGTATGTCCGTGAGCGTGCCTAAGAGCGTGTCTGTGTTTTGTGTTTTTTTTTTTTAAGTTGGTTTTATGATGAAGTCAGCGACCAAAATTGTGCTGTTGCAATTGCATTCTTAAGTGCTTTTAAATCAATGGAAATTTGGATTTTTATGTTTGCTACATTGAGGAATTTATATTTGATATCATGCGCTTTTATGGTCTATTCTACATGACCGAATAAAGAATGTTGAATTGAATTGAAGATACCCACTGCGTTATTAACAAGATTGCAAGTTATGGGATGAGCAATGATTAAAAGATACCCACTGTGGTATTCACAAGATTCCAAGTTATGTGATTAGCGAGGGTTGAAAGATACCCATTTTGGTATTTACAAGAGTCCACGTTATGGGATGAGCGGGGGTTGAAGGATGCCTATTGTGTTATTCACAGTCATGGTACGAACAAGGGTTGAAAGAAGCCCATTGTGTTATTCACACAATTCCAAGTTATGGAATGAGTGAGGGTTGACAGACACCCACTGTGCTATTCCACAATTCTATATTATGGGACAAGTGGTCTCACTATCCCAACTGATGGAGAACCCTGATTTACTGCACTCCTGTCTGTCTGAAGTCCACACCTGGATGTGTGAGTCAGCTGTTAAGCCTAATGGCTCAAAGACAGAAATTATGCTGTTAGGGAATAAGACCCCCTCACTCCCTCTGACTAGTTGGCCTAGCTGTATGGAAGAGCTCCCGAGCCCAAAAAAGGAGATCAAGAGCTTAGGGGTCTGGTTAGAGCAAGACCTATCGCTTAGGACCCAGGCGAAAAAAACAGCAGGAGTCTGTTTTGGTCTTCTCCGGTCAGCTCGCAAAGTCCTGCCTCTTCTTCCTTTGACATCAAGGAAGTTGCTTATTCAGGGGCTTATTACATCGAGACTTGATTATTGCAATGCTATTTTCTTGGGTGCCCCTGAAGCAACGTTTAATACACTCCAGCAGGTCCAAAATGCTGCTGCTAGGCTACTTATGGGCGTGCCTAGGATACAGTCAGCTAAACCGGCCTTAAAGGCGCTGCACTGGCTCCCGGTGCGGGAAAGGGTGATATTCAAGGCCCTCTGCACAGCCCATAAAATCCTTCAGGGGAAGGGCCCTCCCATACTGAGGAACTTAGCGGCGCCTTATAAAGCTAACAGAGCGTTGCGCTCTGATCAGAAATATCTTCTCCAAACTCCCAGAGTAAAAAGGGCCCGTACTGGTGGGAGAAGATTCTCGGTTAACACAGCTATGCTGTGGAATGCGCTCCCTTTGAAGTTGCGCTCTGAGACCTGCACTCTGCGGTTTCGTAAATGCCTCAAAACCTTTCTGTTTCCTGCTTGACCGCACCTGAACTGGCCGGGGGTTAATTGGTGGTGTCTGGACAAGCGCTGGGATGCCCGAGGGTAACTGTGCGCTATATAAAATTTTAAATAAATAAATAAAAATAAAGTGAGGGCTGAAAGATACTGATTGTGTTATTCACACAATTCCAAGTTGCGGTATGAGTTTGGGTTGAAAGATACCAACTGTTATTCACACAATTCAAAGTTATGGAATGAGTGGGAGTTGAAGGCTACCCATTGAGGTATTGACAAGATTGCACGTTATGAGACTAGTGAGGGTTGAAAGATACCCATTGCATTATTCACAAGATTGCTAGTTATGGAATGAGTACTTATTGATCAATACCCACTGTTATTCATGAGATTCCAAGTTATCGATGACTGAATGTTGAAATATTTACCTGTGTTATCTATGAGATTCCAAAGTATGGGATGAGTGATAGTTGAAAGATACCCACTGTGTTATCCGGAGATTCCAAAGTATAAAATGAGTAAAAATTGAACGATACCCACTGTGTTATCCAGAAGATTCCAAGGTATGGAATGAGTGAGGCTTGAAAGATACCCACTGGTTTATCCATGAGATTCCAAGGTATGGGATGACTGAGGGTTGAAAGATACCCACTGTGTTATTCGCAAGTTTCCAAGTTAAAGGGATGAGTGCGGGTTGAAAGATACACGTTGTGTTATTCCCAAGATTGCAAGTTTTGGGATGAGTGAGGTTTGAAAGATACACATCGTGCTGTTCTTAAGATTGCAAGTTTTGGAATGAGTAAAGCTTGAACGATACCCACAGTCTTATTCACAAGATTCCAAGTTATGGGATGGGTGAGGGTTGAAAGATACTCACTGTGTCATTCACAAGATTCCAAGTCATAGATTTAGTAAGGGGTGGAAGATATCAACTGTTTTTTTCATGTGATTTCATGTTATAAGATGAGTGAGGGTTGAAAGATACCCACTGTATTATTCACAAGATTGCAAGTTATGGGATGAGTAATGATTGATAGATACCCAATGTGTAAATCACAAGGTTCCAAATTATGGGACGAGTGAGGGTTGAAACACACCCAATGTGTCAATCTCAAGATTCCAAGTTATAGGATAAGTGACGGTTGAAAGATACGCATAGTGTTATTCACGAGATTCTGTGGGTTTTGTCAGGTTCATATGATTCTGTGTCTCCAGGAATCTCGTTTATTTTGCAGAGTGTTCAATGTCTTTTATGTTGCTTCTAGAGGCTAGTCACTTGTTTTTTTCGGTGTTTAAAGAAGAATGTTTTATGTGTCCTTGCTGCCCAAGAGTGCTGATCTAACAGCTACATTTGTTGATAACTGAGTGTGAGCAGCGAAGTTCCATGATCTTGGTGGGATATTGTTAGATCTAGGGGTCTCTAGTTGGCAGAAGTAGGTACTAATGTTCAAATAGGGACACTTGCTTCTAGTCAGGTTAAGGGGGATGCACTCTTTGTATAACCCATGCTCACCCCCTTGGTAGCTTGGCACGAGCAGACAGGCTTATCAAAGTCAATGTGTAAAGTATTTGTACCAACACTCACAGGAACACAGTGAAAACACCACAAATGGACTCCACACTAGTTTAGAAAAATAAAGTATCTTTGTCTAAACTACAAAAGACCAAAATGACAATAAATCCAACATACACAGTTCGAAAATATGATTTTAAAAGAGTTCAAGGGTTTGCGTCAAAATAATCCACAGTTGCGTCACTTTTAGCCCAACGTACCTGTAGATGCGACAAAAGTTCCAAGCGGCAGCTGCAGCATCAGAAAACAAGATATGTGTCACTCCTGAGACCCTGGGGAGGCGATGCGACAACCCCGCTGCACATAGCGGGCGGGTTGCGTCGAATCCAATCTATATGGGGAGCGATGTGATACCTTGTATGGATTCCGGGTTGCAGGTTCCATAGGAAGCGTCTCGCACAGGCATGATGCGACGATCTCCAGGACGGTGACGATCTTCGATGCGGCGGCAATGCGCGGCGCAGCGGTGATCTTCTTCTGTCGTGACCCCTCGATGCATTGACTCTGCGACAATGCTCGCAGTGACGAGGTGCGGTCCGCAAGCAAGTGGTGCGACAATTCTGACAGCAACGACAGGCTCTGCGTCGATACTCGCAGCAACAGGAATCTTCCCGCACGGGGTGGTGCGCTCCGCAAGTGAACGATGCATCGGTTCTTGCAGCGGCAACAGGCGCTGCGACAATCTTTGCGGTGACGGGAATTCTCTCACACTGTCGACTATGCGCTCCACAAGTCAGCGATGCGTGCACAATTGTAGATCTTATTTTCTTCTTCTTTTCCAGCTCCCCAAACAGCAGGCACCAACCTCCAGAGGCCCCACAAATGGATCAAGCACTCTAGGCAGGTCAGAAATCCCACAGCAGAGTTCAGGGTGGAAGCTGGGGGGTGTAGCCCTTTTTTCCTTGGACTTCTTAACAGGAGGCCAGCTCTTCTCATGCCCTTGGAGATCTCTTCAAGCAGGGGACACAGTAACAGCAAAGTCCTTCCCCTCTCCTTGGCAGAATAGCAACTGCAGGTCAGCCTACAACACACAGCAGGACAGTCCTTCCTCTTCAGTCTTCCAGCTTTTCTCCTTGGCAGATGTTCCTTCTTGATTCCAGGATGATTTAAAGTCGTTGGGTCTGGGTACTCCTTTTTATACCAATATTCCCTTTGTTCTCTGAAGACAGAAGTGGTGTCACAATGGTCAGTTGTGGGAGACTCAGCCCTTCTGGCTGGTCCCTGACCCACTGGTTTTCCCACTGGGGAACACATCCCACTCTCACCCCTCAGTCTGGACTTCTGTACCCTCCCAACTGGAGCGGTACTGCCAGACACCAGAACCACTGGAGCTCTGGTTACAGATGCTCCCGGTTCTCTTGACACTAGGAGGTCCCCCTCAAATAGCATGCAAGTACAGCCTAGGTCCCCAACCTGGTGTTCCCTTAAGGAACCCTCCAGGCCCTGAGACTGGGTTTTGGGCGCCTTGGGACCCACAGTCTCACACTCACTCCTTCTCCACTGAGACAGGACGTGAGCCCCTACGCCCCTCCCACTACATTGGGACCTAACTGGGCTACACTGCACCTCTTCCACCTCACAGGTCTGGAAGATTTCTGCACCACTCCTTTTGGGATCACTACCCAATGCCTCTTCAGACTCTCTGGAATCCACCAAGAGGTCTGCCTCCTGCGCAAGTTCCCTGGAATCAGAGAACTCACACTCCACCGGGTGTTACATAGCTCTGGAAAACAGGGACTTAGAATATGCTCTCCAATAAATGAATCACACAGCCCTCTACAAGGGTTAACCAAACCATCCTTCATCTCACCATCCAGTGCCTTGCACACGTACCCCACACCACTCTCCTGAGACTAGCAAGACAGTATCTGACTGTCTCTATCACACAACCCACACTCTTCTGGGCGGTCTTCACACTCACACACCAAGGTGTCTACCATGGGGGAACCCCTCTGCCTGTACCTCTCATCTAGAGTCAGTAGAGTGTCCCTCCCACCACTAGGAATATGGGGGCATATTACCAAGCAATAGCGATAATTATCGCTATTGCTTGGTTAGAGACAAAATTTTACCGCTGAGCTGCGGCGATTTTTATCGCAGATAAACCTTGGTATTACCAAGGTTTATCGCAAATGCGATAAAAAACGGCCGCAATGCATGAATATCGCTGAAAAGTCAGCGATATTCATGCATTACCGAGCTAATGCTCTTAGCCATGTTATCCACCTCCCATTGGATAACATGGCTAAGAACTGCTCAGGGCAGGTGTTAGCTTTTGGAGATATTCGCGCTTAGCACGAATATCTCCAAAAGTTGGTAATAGGAGATAGCGATGTTAGCGACTGTTTCCAGTCGCTAACATCTTGGCACGCCCACTTTGCATGTCATTAGTGATAAATATCACTGACATGCAAAGTGGGGCCCAAGATGGTGCTATCTCCTACTAGCTGTCGCTAACTGGTGTTAGCGACAGCTAGGTAATAGGGAGATAAGGAGATAATTTTATCTCCGCTTTCTTGGCTTTTAAAGCCAAAAAAGCGGAGATAAACCCCCTTGATAATATGCCCCATGGTTTCCTGTGTCAGTCCCCCAATCTACTTCAGGGACACTGCACCCCACTGGAACTACATCATAAACCTGAACCCCCCTGGTGTATGTCAACCCCCTCCCTCAAGTCAGGTGCCACATCTCCTGATATTTATATCTTGCTCTCAGCACTAGACACTCCAATCTTGCTGCCACCTTCTGAGCTGGACTCCACCTCCAACTCAGCAAAGCTCACTTCTTGAGCTACACATTTTTCTTCTTTCTGGGCTAAGGCCCACCGGATCTCAGCCTTCTTGATTTCCCGGTCTAATTCTCTGTTCCTTCACTCAGCAACAAGGAGCCATTCACTTTTCTCTCCTTCACCGTCAGGGAAGTCCTCCTCCTCAGAATCGTCTCTTAGTGTTGCTTCACAAATTCTGACCTCATAGGAATGCAGGCGTGCCTCAAGATTCCTCCTTGCGGACCCTCTCTCCACGAGCAGCCCTCTCTTTTTGCAAAAAGCTTTATCTCCTCCACTATGTAGCTAAACAGGTGGAAAAAGTTGACTTCCATTTTGGCAAGACTTCACAGGTGCAACACTAGCCAGAGTCTCAGTATCCAAAAAATACTTCAAGGAGGACACCAGGAAACAAAACAAACAGTATGTGTCTGTTTAGTGGTCTGTACTAATCTAGTGATGTACACCAATTACTGTGGGTCAAGTACAAATAGAAGTTTTAAATCCTCACCGCTGACCACCAGTGTTAGATCTGGGGGTCTCTAGTTGGCAGAGGTAGGTGTCAATGTCCAAATATGGACCTTGCTTCTACTCAGGGTAAAGGGGATACACTCTTTGGATAACCCCTGCTCCCCCCCTTGGTAGTTTGACACGAGCAGACAGAATTATCAAAGGCAATGTGTAAAGTATTTGTACCAACACTCACAGTAACACAGTGAAAACACCACACATGGACTCCACACCAGTTTAGAAAAATAAAGACCAAAATGACAAAAATCCTACATACACAGTTTAAGAATATGATTTTAAAAGAGTTCAGGGTTTGTGTCAAAATAATCCACAGGTGCGTCACTTTTAGCCCAAAGTACCTGTAGATGCAACAAAAGTTCAAAGTGGCAGCTGCAGCGTCAGAAAACAAGCGACGCGTCACTCCTGAGACCCTGGGGAGGCGATGCGAGAACCCCGCTGCACGCGGGCGGGTTGCGTTGAATACGATCTGTAAGGGGAGCGATGCGATACCTTGTATGGATTCTGGGTTGTAGGTTCGATAGGAAGCGCCTTGCATAGGCACGATGCTACGATCTCCGGGACAACGACGATCTTTAGTGCGGCAGCAATCGGTGGTGCAGCGTTCATCTTCTTCTGTCGCGGCCCCTCGATGTGTTGACTCTGCGACGATGTTCGCAACGTCGGGGTGCGGTCCGCAAGCAAGCGGTGCAACGGTTCTCACAGCGACGACAGGCTCTGTGGCGATACTCACAGCGACATGAATCTTCCCGCCCCTGGGCAATGCGCTCCGCAAGCGAACGATGCGGTTCTTGCAGCGACAACAGGAGCAGCGACGATCTTCGCTGTGATGGGAATTCTCTCGCACTGTTGACAATGCGCTCCGCAAGCGAGCGATGCGTGCAAAATTGTAGATCTTCTTCTTCTTTTCTAGCTCCCCAAACAGCAGGCAACAACCTCCAGAGGCTCCACAAATGGATCAAGCACTCTAGGCAGGTCAGAACTCACACAGCAGAGGTCAGGGGGGAAGCTGGAGGGTGAAGTCCTTTTTTCCTGGGACTTCTTAACAGGAGGCGAGCTCTTCTCAGGCCCTTGGAAATCTCTTCAAGCAGGGGACACAGCAACAACAAAGTCCTTCCCCTCTCCTTGGCAGAATAGCAACTGCAGGTCAGCCTACAACACACAGCAGGACAGTCCTTCCTCTTCAGTCTTCCAGCTTTTCCCCTTGGCAGAGGTTCCTTCTTGATTCCAGGATGATCTAAAGTCTTGGGGTCTGGGTGCCCCTTTTTTATACCAATATTCCCTTTGCTCTCTGAAGGCAGAGAGGCCTTTGCCTAGTCAAAGCCAGTTCTGTCAGTCCTGGAGCACTCTGTTTACCTGACTCCTTCTTTCCTTTGAGAGAGATGGGCAGGGCCGTCAGCTACCCAGCAGGAGGTGGAGCCAGCATTGTGGAAGGCAGGCACAGCCCTATTCAGGCCCATATGCTATCCCCTCCCACCACTCAAGATGCAGATGAAGCTATTCAGCCTAGTGCTGACTCACCCAGCCTCCTGGAACCACCCCAGCCCCTGTCACTCACAAACCAGACAGTCAATTCACAAACAGGCCAAGGCACACAGAAAGGTCAGACAGGAAAACAGCCACTTTCTAAAAGTGCTGTTTTCAAACACAGGATTTAAAAACCATCCTTCCTAAAATATGGGTTATTAAATTCTGAGTTCAGGGATACCAGACTTTAATTTTCTATCTTGCTCCTATGGGAAGATAAGCAGGTAAACATTATACGCAGCATTCCCCATTCTAGCCTATGGGTAAGGTAGCCTTTCAATAGTGAAAAACAAAATTGGCAGTATTTCACTTTAAGAGCATGTCAACCACACTAGTACATGCTCTACCTTTCACATACAGTGCACCCTGCCCAGGGGGCCGATTTTGGAAAAAGGGGGTGGTGATGGACAGAGTTTCTGAATGATGTAGAATACTCATACCAAGTCAAGAGATCATGGTTTTAATCCATCACCTGTTTTTTAGCTCATTGCACCATCCCAGCTCAGAACCTGGCTATATGCAAATTAGTCTGTTCCTGTCCCAGTGCATGATGGGAACAGGGCAAACCAAACTACCAAGCCAATTCTTATACTGGGAAGGAGACAAGCTTCCGGGGACCGGTTTCTGGCATCACAGCCTTCGTCGGCCCGGCTTGCTTGAATCCTGATGGTGCAATGAGCAAGGGACTCACGTCTGAGTATACCCTCCCACACATAGTGTGGATAAAATCGATTTTGGAAAAAGGGGGTGGTGATGGACAGAGTTTCTGAATGATGCAGAATACTCTTACCAAGTCAAGAGATCATGGTTTTAATCCATCACCTGTTTTTTAGCTCATTGCACCATCCCAGCTCAGAACCTGGCTATATGCAAATTAGTCTGTTCCTGTCCCAGTGCATGATGGGAACAGGGCAAACCAAACTACCAAGCAAATTCTTATACTGGGAAGGAGACAAGCTTTCGTGGACCGGTTTCTAGCATCACAGCCTTCGTCGGCCCGGCTTGCTTGAATCCTGATGGTGCAATGAGCAAGGGACTCACGTCTGAGTATACCCTCCCACACATAGTGTGGATAAAATCGATTTTGGAAAAAGGGGGTGGTGATGGACAGAGTTTCTGAATGATGCAGAATACTCTTACCAAGTCAAGAGATCATGGTTTTAATCCATCACCTGTTTTTTTAGCTCATTGCACCATCCCAGCTCAGAACCTGGCTATATGCAAATTAGTCTGTTCCTGTCCCAGTGCATGATGGGAACAGGGCAAACCAAACTACCAAGCCAATTCTTATACTGGGAAGGAGACAAGCTTCCGGGGACCGGTTTCTGGCATCACAGCCTTCGTCGGCCCGGCTTGCTTAAATCCTGATGGTGCAATGAGCAAGGGACTCACGTCTGAGTATACCCTCCCACACATAGTGTGGATAAAATCGATTTTGGAAAAAGGGGGTGGTGATGGACAGAGTTTCTGAATGATGCAGAATACTCTTACCAAGTCAAGAGATCATGGTTTTAATCCATCACCTGTTTTTTAGCTCATTGCACCATCCCAGCTCAGAACCTGGCTATATGCAAATTAGTCTGTTCCTGTCCCAGTGCATGATGGGAACAGGGCAAACCAAACTACCAAGCCAATTCTTATACTGGGAAGGAGACAAGCTTCCGGGGACCGGTTTCTGGCATCACAGCCTTCGTCGGCCCGGCTTGCTTGAATCCTGATGGTGCAATGAGCAAGGGACTCACGTCTGAGTATACCCTCCCACACATAGTGTGGATAAAATCTATTTTGGAAAAAGGGGGTGGTGATGGACAGAGTTTCTGAATGATGCAGAATACTCTTACCAAGTCAAGAGATCATGGTTTTAATCCATCACCTGTTTTTTAGCTCATTGCACCATCCCAGCTCAGAACCTGGCTATATGCAAATTAGTCTGTTCCTGTCCCAGTGCATGATGGGAACAGGGCAAACCAAACTACCAAGCCAATTCTTATACTGGGAAGGAGACAAGCTTCCGGGGACCGGTTTCTGGCATCACAGCCTTCGTCGGCCCGGCTTGCTTGAATCCTGACGGTGCAATGAGCAAGGGACTCACGTCTGAGTATACCCTCCCACACATAGTGTGGATAAAATCGATTTTGGAAAAAGGGGGTGGTGATGGACAGAGTTTCTGAATGATGCACAATACTCTTACCAAGTCAAGAGATCATGGTTTTAATCCATCACCTGTTTTTTAGCTCATTGCACCATCCCAGCTCAGAACTTGGCTATATGCAAATTAGTCTGTTCCTGTCCCAGTGCATGATGGGAACAGGGCAAACCAAACTACCAAGCCAATTCTTATACTGGGAAGGATACAAGCTTCCGGGGACCTGTTTCTGGCATCACAGCCTTCGTCGGCCCGGCTTGCTTGAATCCTGATGGTGCAATGAGCAAGGGACTCACGTCTGAGTATACCCTCCCACACATAGTGTGGATAAAATCGATTTTAGAAAAAGGGGGTGGTGATGGACAGAGTTTCTGAATGATGCAGAATACTCTTACCAAGTCAAGAGATCATGGTTTTAATCCATCACCTGTTTTTTAGCTCATTGCACCATCCCAGCTCAGAACCTGGCTATATGCAAATTAGTCTGTTCCTGTCCCAGTGCATGATGGGAACAGGGCAAACCAAACTACCAAGCCAATTCTTATACTGGGAAGGAGACAAGCTTCCGGGGACCGGTTTCTGGCATCACAGCCTTCGTCGGCCCGGCTTGCTTGAATCCTGATGGTGCAATGAGCAAGGGACTCACGTCTGAGTATACCCTCCCACACATAGTGTGGATAAAATCGATTTTGGAAAAAGGGGGTGGTGATTGACAGAGTTTCTGAATGATGCAGAATACTCTTACCAAGTCAAGAGATCATGGTTTTAATCCATCACCTGTTTTTTAGCTCATTGCACCATCCCAGCTCAGAACCTGGCTATATGCAAATTAGTCTGTTCCTGTCCCAGTGCATGATGGGAACAGGGCAAACCAAACTACCAAGCCAATTCTTATACTGGGAAGGAGACAAGCTTCCGGGGACCGGTTTCTGGCATCACAGCCTTCGTCGGCCCGGCTTGCTTGAATCCTGATGGTGCAATGAGCAAGGGACTCACGTCTGAGTATACCCTCCCACACATAGTGTGGATAAAATCGATTTTGGAAAAAGGGGGTGGTGATGGACAGAGTTTCTGAATGATGCAGAATACTCTTACCAAGTCAAGAGATCATGGTTTTAATCCATCACCTGTTTTTTAGCTCATTGCACCATCCCAGCTCAGAACCTGGCTATATGCAAATTAGTCTGTTCCTGTCCCAGTGCATGATGGGAACAGGGCAAACCAAACTACCAAGCCAATTCTTATACTGGGAAGGAGACAAGCTTCCGGGGACCGGTTTCTGGCATCACAGCCTTCGTCGGCCCGGCTTGCTTGAATCCTGATGGTGCAATGAGCAAGGGACTCACGTCTGAGTATACCCTCCCACACATAGTGTGGATAAAATCGATTTTGGAAAAAGGGGGTGGTGATGGACAGAGTTTCTGAATGATGCACAATACTCTTACCAAGTCAAGAGATCATGGTTTTAATCCATCACCTGTTTTTTAGCTCATTGCACCATCCCAGCTCAGAACCTGGCTATATGCAAATTAGTCTGTTCCTGTCCCAGTGCATGATGGGAACAGGGCAAACCAAACTACCAAGCCAATTCTTATACTGGGAAGGATACAAGCTTCCGGGGACCTGTTTCTGGCATCACAGCCTTCGTCGGCCCGGCTTGCTTGAATCCTGATGGTGCAATGAGCAAGGGACTCACGTCTGAGTATACCCTCCCACACATAGTGTGGATAAAATCGATTTTGGAAAAAGGGGGTGGTGATGGACAGAGTTTCTGAATGATGCACAATACTCTTACCAAGTCAAGAGATCATGGTTTTAATCCATCACCTGTTTTTTAGCTCATTGCACCATCCCAGCTCAGAACCTGGCTATATGCAAATTAGTCTGTTCCTGTCCCAGTGCATGATGGGAACAGGGCAAACCAAACTACCAAGCCAATTCTTATACTGGGAAGGAGACAAGCTTCCGGGGACCTGTTTCCGGCATCACAGCCTTCGTCGGCCCGGCTTGCTTGAATCCTGATGGTGCAATGAGCAAGGGACTCACGTCTGAGTATACCCTCCCACACATAGTGTGGATAAAATCGATTTTGGAAAAAGGGGGTGGTGATGGACAGAGTTTCTGAATGATGCAGAATACTCTTACCAAGTCAAGAGATCATGGTTTTAATCCATCACCTGTTTTTTAGCTCATTGCACCATCCCAGCTCAGAACCTGGCTATATGCAAATTAGTCTGTTCCTGTCCCAGTGCATGATGGGAACAGGGCAAACCAAACTACCAAGCCAATTCTTATACTGGGAAGGAGACAAGCTTCCGGGGACCGGTTTCTGGCATCACAGCCTTCGTCGGCCCGGCTTGCTTGAATCCTGACGGTGCAATGAGCAAGGGACTCACGTCTGAGTATACCCTCCCACACATAGTGTGGATAAAATCGATTTTGGAAAAAGGGGGTGGTGATGGACAGAGTTTCTGAATGATGCACAATACTCTTACCAAGTCAAGAGATCATGGTTTTAATCCATCACCTGTTTTTTAGCTCATTGCACCATCCCAGCTCAGAACTTGGCTATATGCAAATTAGTCTGTTCCTGTCCCAGTGCATGATGGGAACAGGGCAAACCAAACTACCAAGCCAATTCTTATACTGGGAAGGATACAAGCTTCCGGGGACCTGTTTCTGGCATCACAGCCTTCGTCGGCCCGGCTTGCTTGAATCCTGATGGTGCAATGAGCAAGGGACTCACGTCTGAGTATACCCTCCCACACATAGTGTGGATAAAATCGATTTTAGAAAAAGGGGGTGGTGATGGACAGAGTTTCTGAATGATGCAGAATACTCTTACCAAGTCAAGAGATCATGGTTTTAATCCATCACCTGTTTTTTAGCTCATTGCACCATCCCAGCTCAGAACCTGGCTATATGCAAATTAGTCTGTTCCTGTCCCAGTGCATGATGGGAACAGGGCAAACCAAACTACCAAGCCAATTCTTATACTGGGAAGGAGACAAGCTTCCGGGGACCGGTTTCTGGCATCACAGCCTTCGTCGGCCCGGCTTGCTTGAATCCTGATGGTGCAATGAGCAAGGGACTCACGTCTGAGTATACCCTCCCACACATAGTGTGGATAAAATCGATTTTGGAAAAAGGGGGTGGTGATTGACAGAGTTTCTGAATGATGCAGAATACTCTTACCAAGTCAAGAGATCATGGTTTTAATCCATCACCTGTTTTTTAGCTCATTGCACCATCCCAGCTCAGAACCTGGCTATATGCAAATTAGTCTGTTCCTGTCCCAGTGCATGATGGGAACAGGGCAAACCAAACTACCAAGCCAATTCTTATACTGGGAAGGAGACAAGCTTCCGGGGACCGGTTTCTGGCATCACAGCCTTCGTCGGCCCGGCTTGCTTGAATCCTGATGGTGCAATGAGCAAGGGACTCACGTCTGAGTATACCCTCCCACACATAGTGTGGATAAAATCGATTTTGGAAAAAGGGGGTGGTGATGGACAGAGTTTCTGAATGATGCAGAATACTCTTACCAAGTCAAGAGATCATGGTTTTAATCCATCACCTGTTTTTTAGCTCATTGCACCATCCCAGCTCAGAACCTGGCTATATGCAAATTAGTCTGTTCCTGTCCCAGTGCATGATGGGAACAGGGCAAACCAAACTACCAAGCCAATTCTTATACTGGGAAGGAGACAAGCTTCCGGGGACCGGTTTCTGGCATCACAGCCTTCGTCGGCCCGGCTTGCTTGAATCCTGATGGTGCAATGAGCAAGGGACTCACGTCTGAGTATACCCTCCCACACATAGTGTGGATAAAATCGATTTTGGAAAAAGGGGGTGGTGATGGACAGAGTTTCTGAATGATGCACAATACTCTTACCAAGTCAAGAGATCATGGTTTTAATCCATCACCTGTTTTTTAGCTCATTGCACCATCCCAGCTCAGAACCTGGCTATATGCAAATTAGTCTGTTCCTGTCCCAGTGCATGATGGGAACAGGGCAAACCAAACTACCAAGCCAATTCTTATACTGGGAAGGATACAAGCTTCCGGGGACCTGTTTCTGGCATCACAGCCTTCGTCGGCCCGGCTTGCTTGAATCCTGATGGTGCAATGAGCAAGGGACTCACGTCTGAGTATACCCTCCCACACATAGTGTGGATAAAATCGATTTTGGAAAAAGGGGGTGGTGATGGACAGAGTTTCTGAATGATGCAGAATACTCTTACCAAGTCAAGAGATCATGGTTTTAATCCATCACCTGTTTTTTAGCTCATTGCACCATCCCAGCTCAGAACCTGGCTATATGCAAATTAGTCTGTTCCTGTCCCAGTGCATGATGGGAACAGGGCAAACCAAACTACCAAGCCAATTCTTATACTGGGAAGGAGACAAGCTTCCGGGGACCGGTTTCTGGCATCACAGCCTTCGTCGGCCCGGCTTGCTTGAATCCTGATGGTGCAATGAGCAAGGGACTCACGTCTGAGTATACCCTCCCACACATAGTGTGGATAAAATCGATTTTGGAAAAAGGGGGTGGTGATGGACAGAGTTTCTGAATGATGCAGAATACTCTTACCAAGTCAAGAGATCATGGTTTTAATCCATCACCTGTTTTTTAGCTCATTGCACCATCCCAGCTCAGAACCTGGCTATATGCAAATTAGTCTGTTCCTGTCCCAGTGCATGATGGGAACAGGGCAAACCAAACTACCAAGCCAATTCTTATACTGGGAAGGAGACAAGCTTCCGGGGACCAGTTTCTGGCATCACAGCCTTCGTCGGCCCGGCTTGCTTGAATCCTGATGGTGCAATGAGCAAGGGACTCACGTCTGAGTATACCCTCCCACACATAGTGTGGATAAAATCGATTTTGGAAAAAGGGGGTGGTGATGGACAGAGTTTCTGAATGATGCAGAATACTCTTACCAAGTCAAGAGATCATGGTTTTAATCCATCACCTGTTTTTTAGCTCATTGCACCATCCCAGCTCAGAACCTGGCTATATGCAAATTAGTCTGTTCCTGTCCCAGTGCATGATGGGAACAGGGCAAACCAAACTACCAAGCCAATTCTTATACTGGGAAGGAGACAAGCTTCCGGGGACCGGTTTCTGGCATCACAGCCTTCGTCGGCCCGGCTTGCTTGAATCCTGATGGTGCAATGAGCAAGGGACTCACGTCTGAGTATACCCTCCCACACATAGTGTGGATAAAATCTATTTTGGAAAAAGGGGGGTGGTGATGGACAGAGTTTCTGAATGATGCAGAATACTCTTACCAAGTCAAGAGATCATGGTTTTAATCCATCACCTGTTTTTAGCTCATTGCACCATCCCAGCTCAGAACCTGGCTATATGCAAATTAGTCTGTTCCTGTCCCAGTGCATGATGGGAACAGGGCAAACCAAACTACCAAGCCAATTCTTATACTGGGAAGGAGACAAGCTTCCGGGGACCGGTTTCTGGCATCACAGCCTTCGTCGGCCCGGCTTGCTTGAATCCTGATGGTGCAATGAGCAAGGGACTCACGTCTGAGTATACCCTCCCACACATAGTGTGGATAAAATCGATTTTGGAAAAAGGGGGTGGTGATGGACAGAGTTTCTGAATGATGCAGAATACTCTTACCAAGTCAAGAGATCATGGTTTTAATCCATCAATTGTTTTTTAGCTCATTGCACCATCCCAGCTCAGAACCTGGCTATATGCAAATTAGTCTGTTCCTGTCCCAGTGCATGATGGGAACAGGGCAAACCAAACTACCAAGCCAATTCTTATGCTGGGAAGGAGACAAGCTTCCGGGGACCTGTTTCTGGCATCACAGCCTTCGTCGGCCCGGCTTGCTTGAATCCTGATGGTGCAATGAGCAAGGGACTCACGTCTGAGTATACCCTCCCACACATAGTGTGGATAAAATCGATTTTGGAAAAAGGGGGTGGTGATGGACAGAGTTTCTGAATGATGCAGAATATTCTTACCAAGTCAAGAGATCATGGTTTTAATCCATCACCTGTTTTTTTAGCTCATTGCACCATCCCAGCTCAGAACCTGGCTATATGCAAATTAGTCTGTTCCTGTCCCAGTGCATGATGGGAACAGGGCAAACCAAACTACCAAGCCAATTCTTATACTGGGAAGGAGACAAGCTTCCGGGGACCGGTTTCTGGCATCACAGCCTTCGTCGGCCCGGCTTGCTTGAATCCTGATGGTGCAATGAGCAAGGGACTCACGTCTGAGTATACCCTCCCACACATAGTGTGGATAAAATCGATTTTGGAAAAAGGGGGTGGTGATGGACAGAGTTTCTGAATGATGCAGAATACTCTTACCAAGTCAAGAGATCATGGTTTTAATCCATCACCTGTTTTTTAGCTCATTGCACTATCCCAGCTCAGAACCTGGCTATATGCAAATTAGTCTGTTCCTGTCCCAGTGCATGATGGGAACAGGGCAAACCAAACTACCAAGCCAATTCTTATACTGGGAAGGAGACAAGCTTCCGGGGACCGGTTTCTGGCATCACAGCCTTCGTCGGCCCGGCTTGCTTGAATCCTGATGGTGCAATGAGCAAGGGACTCACGTCTGAGTATACCCTCCCACACATAGTGTGGATAAAATCGATTTTGGAAAAAGGGGGTGGTGATGGACAGAGTTTCTGAATGATGCAGAATACTCTTACCAAGTCAAGAGATCATGGTTTTAATCCATCACCTGTTTTTTAGCTCATTGCACCATCCCAGCTCAGAACCTGGCTATATGCAAATTAGTCTGTTCCTGTCCCAGTGCATGATGGGAACAGGGCAAACCAAACTACCAAGCCAATTCTTATACTGGGAAGGAGACAAGCTTCCGGGGACCGGTTTCTGGCATCACAGCCTTCGTCGGCCCGGCTTGCTTGAATCCTGATGGTGCAATGAGCAAGGGACTCACGTCTGAGTATACCCTCCCACACATAGTGTGGATAAAATCGATTTTGGAAAAAGGGGGTGGTGATGGACAGAGTTTCTGAATGATGCAGAATACTCTTACCAAGTCAAGAGATCATGGTTTTAATCCATCACCTGTTTTTTAGCTCATTGCACCATCCCAGCTCAGAACCTGGCTATATGCAAATTAGTCTGTTCCTGTCCCAGTGCATGATGGGAACAGGGCAAACCAAACTACCAAGCCAATTCTTATACTGGGAAGGAGACAAGCTTCCGGGGACCGGTTTCTGGCATCACAGCCTTCGTCGGCCCGGCTTGCTTGAATCCTGATGGTGCAATGAGCAAGGGACTCACGTCTGAGTATACCCTCCCACACATAGTGTGGATAAAATCTATTTTGGAAAAAGGGGGGTGGTGATGGACAGAGTTTCTGAATGATGCAGAATACTCTTACCAAGTCAAGAGATCATGGTTTTAATCCATCACCTGTTTTTAGCTCATTGCACCATCCCAGCTCAGAACCTGGCTATATGCAAATTAGTCTGTTCCTGTCCCAGTGCATGATGGGAACAGGGCAAACCAAACTACCAAGCCAATTCTTATACTGGGAAGGAGACAAGCTTCCGGGGACCGGTTTCTGGCATCACAGCCTTCGTCGGCCCGGCTTGCTTGAATCCTGATGGTGCAATGAGCAAGGGACTCACGTCTGAGTATACCCTCCCACACATAGTGTGGATAAAATCGATTTTGGAAAAAGGGGGTGGTGATGGACAGAGTTTCTGAATGATGCAGAATACTCTTACCAAGTCAAGAGATCATGGTTTTAATCCATCATTTGTTTTTTAGCTCATTGCACCATCCCAGCTCAGAACCTGGCTATATGCAAATTAGTCTGTTCCTGTCCCAGTGCATGATGGGAACAGGGCAAACCAAACTACCAAGCCTATTCTTATACTGGGAAGGAGACAAGCTTCCGGGGACCTGTTTCTGGCATCACAGCCTTCGTCGGCCCGGCTTGCTTGAATCCTGATGGTGCAATGAGCAAGGGACTCACGTCTGAGTATACCCTCCCACACATAGTGTGGATAAAATCGATTTTGGAAAAAGGGGGTGGTGATGGACAGAGTTTCTGAATGATGCAGAATATTCTTACCAAGTCAAGAGATCATGGTTTTAATCCATCACCTGTTTTTTTTAGCTCATTGCACCATCCCAGCTCAGAACCTGGCTATATGCAAATTAGTCTGTTCCTGTCCCAGTGCATGATGGGAACAGGGCAAACCAAACTACCAAGCCAATTCTTATACTGGGAAGGAGACAAGCTTCCGGGGACCGGTTTCTGGCATCACAGCCTTCGTCGGCCCGGCTTGCTTGAATCCTGATGGTGCAATGAGCAAGGGACTCACGTCTGAGTATACCCTCCCACACATAGTGTGGATAAAATCGATTTTGGAAAAAGGGGGTGGTGATGGACAGAGTTTCTGAATGATGCAGAATACTCTTACCAAGTCAAGAGATCATGGTTTTAATCCATCACCTGTTTTTTAGCTCATTGCACTATCCCAGCTCAGAACCTGGCTATATGCAAATTAGTCTGTTCCTGTCCCAGTGCATGATGGGAACAGGGCAAACCAAACTACCAAGCCAATTCTTATACTGGGAAGGAGACAAGCTTCCGGGGACCGGTTTCTGGCATCACAGCCTTCGTCGGCCCGGCTTGCTTGAATCCTGATGGTGCAATGAGCAAGGGACTCACGTCTGAGTATACCCTCCCACAAATAGTGTGGATAAAATCGATTTTGGAAAAAGGGGGTGGTGATGGACAGAGTTTCTGAATGATGCAGAATACTCTTACCAAGTCAAGAGATCATGGTTTTAATCCATCACCTGTTTTTTAGCTCATTGCACCATCCCAGCTCAGAACCTGGCTATATGCAAATTAGTCTGTTCCTGTCCCAGTGCATGATGGGAACAGGGCAAACCAAACTACCAAGCCAATTCTTATACTGGGAAGGAGACAAGCTTCCGGGGACCGGTTTCTGGCATCACAGCCTTCGTCGGCCCGGCTTGCTTGAATCCTGATGGTGCAATGAGCAAGGGACTCACGTCTGAGTATACCCTCCCACACATAGTGTGGATAAAATCGATTTTGGAAAAAGGGGGTGGTGATGGACAGAGTTTCTGAATGATGCAGAATACTCTTACCAAGTCAAGAGATCATGGTTTTAATCCATCACCTGTTTTTTAGCTCATTGCACCATCCCAGCTCAGAACCTGGCTATATGCAAATTAGTCTGTTCCTGTCCCAGTGCATGATGGGAACAGGGCAAACCAAACTACCAAGCAAATTCTTATACTGGGAAGGAGACAAGCTTTCGTGGACCGGTTTCTAGCATCACAGCCTTCGTCGGCCCGGCTTGCTTGAATCCTGATGGTGCAATGAGCAAGGGACTCACGTCTGAGTATACCCTCCCACACATAGTGTGGATAAAATCGATTTTGGAAAAAGGGGGTGGTGATGGACAGAGTTTCTGAATGATGCAGAATACTCTTACCAAGTCAAGAGATCATGGTTTTAATCCATCACCTGTTTTTTTAGCTCATTGCACCATCCCAGCTCAGAACCTGGCTATATGCAAATTAGTCTGTTCCTGTCCCAGTGCATGATGGGAACAGGGCAAACCAAACTACCAAGCCAATTCTTATACTGGGAAGGAGACAAGCTTCCGGGGACCGGTTTCTGGCATCACAGCCTTCGTCGGCCCGGCTTGCTTAAATCCTGATGGTGCAATGAGCAAGGGACTCACGTCTGAGTATACCCTCCCACACATAGTGTGGATAAAATCGATTTTGGAAAAAGGGGGTGGTGATGGACAGAGTTTCTGAATGATGCAGAATACTCTTACCAAGTCAAGAGATCATGGTTTTAATCCATCACCTGTTTTTTAGCTCATTGCACCATCCCAGCTCAGAACCTGGCTATATGCAAATTAGTCTGTTCCTGTCCCAGTGCATGATGGGAACAGGGCAAACCAAACTACCAAGCCAATTCTTATACTGGGAAGGAGACAAGCTTCCGGGGACCGGTTTCTGGCATCACAGCCTTCGTCGGCCCGGCTTGCTTGAATCCTGATGGTGCAATGAGCAAGGGACTCACGTCTGAGTATACCCTCCCACACATAGTGTGGATAAAATCTATTTTGGAAAAAGGGGGTGGTGATGGACAGAGTTTCTGAATGATGCAGAATACTCTTACCAAGTCAAGAGATCATGGTTTTAATCCATCACCTGTTTTTTAGCTCATTGCACCATCCCAGCTCAGAACCTGGCTATATGCAAATTAGTCTGTTCCTGTCCCAGTGCATGATGGGAACAGGGCAAACCAAACTACCAAGCCAATTCTTATACTGGGAAGGAGACAAGCTTCCGGGGACCGGTTTCTGGCATCACAGCCTTCGTCGGCCCGGCTTGCTTGAATCCTGACGGTGCAATGAGCAAGGGACTCACGTCTGAGTATACCCTCCCACACATAGTGTGGATAAAATCGATTTTGGAAAAAGGGGGTGGTGATGGACAGAGTTTCTGAATGATGCACAATACTCTTACCAAGTCAAGAGATCATGGTTTTAATCCATCACCTGTTTTTTAGCTCATTGCACCATCCCAGCTCAGAACTTGGCTATATGCAAATTAGTCTGTTCCTGTCCCAGTGCATGATGGGAACAGGGCAAACCAAACTACCAAGCCAATTCTTATACTGGGAAGGAGACAAGCTTCCGGGGACCGGTTTTTGGCATCACAGCCTTCGTCGGCCCGGCTTGCTTGAATCCTGATGGTGCAATGAGCAAGGGACTCACGTCTGAGTATACCCTCCCACACATAGTGTGGATAAAATCGATTTTGGAAAAAGGGGGTGGTGATGGACAGAGTTTCTGAATGATGCAGAATACTCTTACCAAGTCAAGAGATCATGGTTTTAATCCATCACCTGTTTTTTAGCTCATTGCACTATCCCAGCTCAGAACCTGGCTATATGCAAATTAGTCTGTTCCTGTCCCAGTGCATGATGGGAACAGGGCAAACCAAACTACCAAGCCAATTCTTATACTGGGAAGGAGACAAGCTTCCGGGGACCGGTTTCTGGCATCACAGCCTTCGTCGGCCCGGCTTGCTTGAATCCTGATGGTGCAATGAGCAAGGGACTCACGTCTGAGTATACCCTCCCACACATAGTGTGGATAAAATCGATTTTGGAAAAAGGGGGTGGTGATGGACAGAGTTTCGGAATGATGCAGAATACTCTTACCAAGTCAAGAGATCATGGTTTTAATCCATCACCTGTTTTTTAACTCATTGCACCATCCCAGCTCAGAACCTGGCTATATGCAAATTAGTCTGTTCCTGTCCCAGTGCATGATGGGAACAGGGCAAACCAAACTACCAAGCCACATCTTATACTGGGAAGGAGACAAGCTTCCGGGGACCGGTTTCTGGCATCACAGCCTTCGTCGGCCCGGCTTGCTTGAATCCTGATGGTGCAATGAGCAAGGGACTCACGTCTGAGTATACCCTCCCACACATAGTGTGGATAAAATCGATTTTGGAAAAAGGGGGTGGTGATGGACAGAGTTTCTGAATGATGCACAATACTCTTACCAAGTCAAGAGATCATGGTTTTAATCCATCACCTGTTATTTAGCTCATTGCACCATCCCAGCTCAGAACCTGGCTATATGCAAATTAGTCTGTTCCTGTCCCAGTGCATAATGGGAACAGGGCAAACCAAACTACCAAGCCAATTCTTATACTGGGAAGGAGACAAGCTTCCGGGGACCTGTTTCTGGCATCACAGCCTTCGTCGGCCCGGCTTGCTTGAATCCTGATGGTGCAATGAGCAAGGGACTCACGTCTGAGTATACCCTCCCACACATAGTGTGGATAAAATCGATTTTGGAAAAAGGGGGTGGTGATGGACAGAGTTTCTGAATGATGCAGAATACTCTTACCAAGTCAAGAGATCATGGTTTTAATCCATCACCTGTTTTTTAGCTCATTGCACCATCCCAGCTCAGAACCTGGCTATATGCAAATTAGTCTGTTCCTGTCCCAGTGCATGATGGGAACAGGGCAAACCAAACTACCAAGCCAATTCTTATACTGGGAAGGAGACAAGCTTCCGGGGACCGGTTTGTGGCATCACAGCCTTCGTCGGCCCGGCTTGCTTGAATCCTGATGGTGCAATGAGCAAGGGACTCACGTCTGAGTATACCCTCCCACACATAGTGTGGATAAAATCGATTTTGGAAAAAGGGGGTGGTGATGGACAGAGTTTTTGAATGATGCAGAATACTCTTACCAAGTCAAGAGATCATGGTTTTAATCCATCACCTGTTTTTTAGCTCATTGCACCATCCCAGCTCAGAACCTGGCTATATGCAAATTAGTCTGTTCCTGTCCCAGTGCATGATGGGAACAGGGCAAACCAAACTACCAAGCCAATTCTTATACTGGGAAGGAGACAAGCTTCCGGGGACCGGATTCTGGCATCACAGCCTTCGTCGGCCCGGCTTGCTTGAATCCTGATGGTGCAATGAGCAAGGGACTCACGTCTGAGTATACCCTCCCACACATAGTGTGGATAAAATCGATTTTGGAAAAAGGGGGTGGTGATGGACAGAGTTTCTGAATGATGCAGAATACTCTTACCAAGTCAAGAGATCATGGTTTTAATCCATCACCTGTTTTTTAGCTCATTGCACCATCCCAGCTCAGAACCTGGCTATATGCAAATTAGTCTGTTCCTGTCCCAGTGCATGATGGGAACAGGGCAAACCAAACTACCAAGCCAATTCTTATACTGGGAAGGAGACAAGCTTCCGGGGAC
Source organism: Lissotriton helveticus (assembly GCF_964261635.1). Lineage (NCBI taxonomy): Eukaryota > Metazoa > Chordata > Amphibia > Caudata > Salamandridae > Lissotriton > Lissotriton helveticus. Next base: position 204,639,157 of record NC_136059.1, read on the forward strand.
CGGTTTCTGGCATCACAGCCTTCGTCGGCCCGGCTTGCTTGAATCCTGATGGTGCAATGAGCAAGGGACTCACGTCTGAGTATACCCTCCCACACATAGTGTGGATAAAATCGATTTTGGAAAAAGGGGGTGGTGATGGACAGAGTTTCTGAATGATGCACAATACTCTTACCAAGTCAAGAGATCATGGTTTTAATCCATCACCTGTTTTTTAGCTCATTGCACCATCCCAGCTCAGAACCTGGCTATATGCAAATTAGTCTGTTCCTGTCCCAGTGCATGATGGGAACAGGGCAAACCAAACTACCAAGCCAATTCTTATACTGGGAAGGAGACAAGCTTCCGGGGACCTGTTTCCGGCATCACAGCCTTCGTCGGCCCGGCTTGCTTGAATCCTGATGGTGCAATGAGCAAGGGACTCACGTCTGAGTATACCCTCCCACACATAGTGTGGATAAAATCGATTTTGGAAAAAGGGGGTGGTGATGGACAGAGTTTCTGAATGATGCAGAATACTCTTACCAAGTCAAGAGATCATGCTTTTAATCCATCACCTGTTTTTTAGCTCATTGCACCATCCCAGCTCAGAACCTGGCTATATGCAAATTAGTCTGTTCCTGTCCCAGTGCATGATGGGAACAGGGCAAACCAAACTACCAAGCCAATTCTTATACTGGGAAGGAGACAAGCTTCCGGGGACCGGTTTCTGGCATCACAGCCTTCGTCGGCCCGGCTTGCTTGAATCCTGATGGTGCAATGAGCAAGGGACTCACGTCTGAGTATACCCTCCCACACATAGTGTGGATAAAATCGATTTTGGAAAAAGGGGGTGGTGATGGACAGAGTTTCTGAATGATGCAGAATACTCTTACCAAGTCAAGAGATCATGGTTTTAATCCATCACCTGTTTTTTAGCTCATTGCACTATCCCAGCTCAGAACCTGGCTATATGCAAATTAGTCTGTTCCTGTCCCAGTGCATGATGGGAACAGGGCAAACCAAACTACCAAGCCAATTCTTATACTGGGAAGGAGACAAGCTTCCGGGGACCGGTTTCTGGCATCACAGCCTTCGTCGGCCTGGCTTGCTTGAATCCTGATGGTGCAATGAGCAAGGGACTCACGTCTGAGTATACCCTCCCACACATAGTGTGGATAAAATCGATTTTGGAAAAAGGGGGTGGTGATGGACAGAGTTTTTGAATGATGCAGAATACTCTTACCAAGTCAAGAGATCATGGTTTTAATCCATCACCTGTTTTTTAGCTCATTGCACCATCCCAGCTCAGAACCTGGCTATATGCAAATTAGTCTGTTCCTGTCCCAGTGCATGATGGGAACAGGGCAAACCAAACTACCAAGCCAATTCTTATACTGGGAAGGAGACAAGCTTCCGGGGACCGGTTTCTGGCATCACAGCCTTCGTCGGCCCGGCTTGCTTGAATCCTGATGGTGCAATGAGCAAGGGACTCACGTCTGAGTATACCCTCCCACACATAGTGTGGATAAAATCGATTTTGGAAAAAGGGGGTGGTGATGGACAGAGTTTCTGAATGATGCAGAATACTCTTACCAAGTCAAGAGATCATGGTTTTAATCCATCACCTGTTTTTTAGCTCATTGCACCATCCCAGCTCAGAACCTGGCTATATGCAAATTAGTCTGTTCCTGTCCCAGTGCATGATGGGAACAGGGCAAACCAAACTACCAAGCCAATTCTTATACTGGGAAGGAGACAAGCTTCCGGGGACCGGTTTCTGGCATCACAGCCTTCGTCGGCCCGGCTTGCTTGAATCCTGATGGTGCAATGAGCAAGGGACTCACGTCTGAGTATACCCTCCCACACATAGTGTGGATAAAATCGATTTTGGAAAAAGGGGGTGGTGATGGACAGAGTTTCTGAATGATGCAGAATACTCTTACCAAGTCAAGAGATCATGGTTTTAATCCATCACCTGTTTTTTAGCTCATTGCACCATCCCAGCTCAGAACCTGGCTATATGCAAATTAGTCTGTTCCTGTCCCAGTGCATGATGGGAACAGGGCAAACCAAACTACCAAGCCAATTCTTATACTGGGAAGGAGACAAGCTTCCGGGGACCGGTTTCTGGCATCACAGCCTTCGTCGGCCCGGCTTGCTTGAATCCTGATGGTGCAATGAGCAAGGGACTCACGTCTGAGTATACCCTCCCACACATAGTGTGGATAAAATCGATTTTGGAAAAAGGGGGTGGTGATGGACAGAGTTTCTGAATGATGCACAATACTCTTACCAAGTCAAGAGATCATGGTTTTAATCCATCACCTGTTTTTTAGCTCATTGCACCATCCCAGCTCAGAACCTGGCTATATGCAAATTAGTCTGTTCCTGTCCCAGTGCATGATGGGAACAGGGCAAACCAAACTACCAAGCCAATTCTTATACTGGGAAGGAGACAAGCTTCCGGGGACCTGTTTCTGGCATCACAGCCTTCGTCGGCCCGGCTTGCTTGAATCCTGATGGTGCAATGAGCAAGGGACTCACGTCTGAGTATACCCTCCCACACATAGTGTGGATAAAATCGATTTTGGAAAAAGGGGGTGGTGATGGACAGAGTTTCTGAATGATGCAGAATACTCTTACCAAGTCAAGAGATCATGGTTTTAATCCATCACCTGTTTTTTAGCTCATTGCACCATCCCAGCTCAGAACCTGGCTATATGCAAATTAGTCTGTTCCTGTCCCAGTGCATGATGGGAACAGGGCAAACCAAACTACCAAGCCAATTCTTATACTGGGAAGGAGACAAGCTTCCGGGGACCGGTTTCTGGCATCACAGCCTTCGTCGGCCCGGCTTGCTTGAATCCTGATTGTGCAATGAGCAAGGGACTCACGTCTGAGTATACCCTCCCACACATAGTGTGGATAAAATCGATTTTGGAAAAAGGGGGTGGTGATGGACAGAGTTTTTGAATGATGCAGACTACACTTACCAAGTCAAGAGATCATGGTTTTAATCCATCACCTGTTTTTTAGCTCATTGCACCATCCCAGCTCAGAACCTGGCTATATGCAAATTAGTCTGTTCCTGTCCCAGTGCATGATGGGAACAGGGCAAACCAAACTACCAAGCCAATTCTTATACTGGGAAGGAGACAAGCTTCCGGGGACCGGTTTCTGGCATCACAGCCTTCGTCGGCCCGGCTTGCTTGAATCCTGATGGTGCAATGAGCAAGGGACTCACGTCTGAGTATACCCTCCCACACATAGTGTGGATAAAATCGATTTTGGAAAAAGGGGGTGGTGATGGACAGAGTTTCTGAATGATGCAGAATACTCTTACCAAGTCAAGAGATCATGGTTTTAATCCATCACCTGTTTTTTAGCTCATTGCACCATCCCAGCTCAGAACCTGGCTATATGCAAATTAGTCTGTTCCTGTCCCAGTGCATGATGGGAACAGGGCAAACCAAACTACCAAGCCAATTCTTATACTGGGAAGGAGACAAGCTTCCGGGGACCGGTTTCTGGCATCACAGCCTTCGTCGGCCCGGCTTGCTTGAATCCTGATGGTGCAATGAGCAAAGGACTCACGTCTGAGTATACCCTCCCACACATAGTGTGGATAAAATCGATTTTGGAAAAAGGGGGTGGTGATGGACAGAGTTTTTGAATGATGCAGAATACTCTTACCAAGTCAAGAGATCATGGTTTTAATCCATCACCTGTTTTTTAGCTCATTGCACCATCCCAGCTCAGAACCTGTCTATATGCAAATTAGTCTGTTCCTGTCCCAGTGCATGATGGGAACAGGGCAAACCAAACTACCAAGCCAATTCTTATACTGGGAAAGAGACAAGCTTCCGGGGACCGGTTTCTGGCATCACAGCCTTCGTCGGCCCGGCTTGCTTGAATCCTGATGGTGCAATGAGCAAGGGACTCACGTCTGAGTATACCCTCCCACACATAGTGTGGATAAAATCGATTTCGGAAAAAGGGGGTGGTGATGGACAGAGTTTTTGAATGATGCAGAATACTCTTACCAAATCAAGAGATCATGGTTTTAATCCATCACCTGTTTTTTAGCTCATTGCACCATCCCAGCTCAGAACCTGGCTATATGCAAATTAGTCTGTTCCTGTCCCAGTGCATGATGGGAACAGGGCAAACCAAACTACCAAGCCAATTCTTATACTGGGAAGGAGACAAGCTTCCCGGGACCGGTTTCTGGCATCACAGCCTTCGTCGGTCCGGCTTGCTTGAATCCTGATGGTGCAATGAGCAAGGGACTCACGTCTGAATATACCCTCCCACACATAGTGTGGATAAAATCGATTTTGGAAAAAGGGGATGGTGATGGACAGAGTTTCTGAATGATGCAGAATACTCTTACCAAGTCAAGAGATCATGGTTTTAATCCATCACCTGTTTTTTAGCTCATTGCACCATCCCAGCTCAGAACCTGGCTATATGCAAATTAGTCTGTTCCTGTCCCAGTGCATGATGGGAACAGGGCAAACCAAACTACCAAGCCAATTCTTATACTGGGAAGGAGACAAGCTTCCGGGGACCGGTTTCTGGCATCACAGCCTTCGTCGGCCCGGCTTGCTTGAATCCTGATGGTGCAATGAGCAAGGGACTCACGTCTAAGTATACTCTCCCACACATAGTGTGGATAAAATCGATTTTGGAAAAAGGGGGTGGTGATGGACAGAGTTTCTGAATGATGCAGAATACTCTTACCAAGTCAAGAGATCATGGTTTTAATCCATCACCTGTTTTTTAGCTCATTGCACCATCCCAGCTCAGAACCTGGCTATATGCAAATTAGTCTGTTCCTGTCCCAGTGCATGATGGGAACAGGGCAAACCAAACTACCAAGCCAATTCTTATACTGGGAAGAAGACAAGCTTCCGGGGACCGGTTTCTGGCATCACAGCCTTCGTCGGCCCGGCTTGCTTGAATCCTGATGGTGCAATGAGCAAGGGACTCACGTCTGAGTATACCCTCCCACACATAGTGTGGATAAAATCGATTTTGGAAAAAGGGGGTGGTGATGGACAGAGTTTCTGAATGATGCACAATACTCTTACCAAGTCAAGAGATCATGGTTTTAATCCATCACCTGTTTTTTAGCTCATTGCACCATCCCAGCTCAGAACCTGGCTATATGCAAATTAGTCTGTTCCTGTCCCAGTGCATGATGGGAACAGGGCAAACCAAACTACCAAGCCAATTCTTATACTGGGAAGGAGACAAGCTTCCGGGGACCGGTTTCTGGCATCACAGCCTTCGTCGGCCCGGCTTGCTTGAATCCTGATGGTGCAATGAGCAAGGGACTCACGTCTGAGTATACCCTCCCACACATAGTGTGGATAAAATCGATTTTGGAAAAAGGGGGTGGTGATGGACAGAGTTTTTGAATGATGCAGAATACTCTTACCAAGTCAAGAGATCATGGTTTTAATCCATCACCTGTTTTTTAGCTCATTGCACCATCCCAGCTCAGAACCTGGCTATATGCAAATTAGTCTGTTCCTGTCCCAGTGCATGATGGGAACAGGGCAAACCAAACTACCAAGCCAATTCTTATACTGGGAAAGAGACAAGCTTCCGGGGACCGGTTTCTGGCATCACAGCCTTCGTCGGCCCGGCTTGCTTGAATCCTGATGGTGCAATGAGCAAGGGACTCACGTCTGAGTATACCCTCCCACACATAGTGTGGATAAAATCGATTTCGGAAAATGGGGGTGGTGATGGACAGAGTTTTTGAATGATGCAGAATACTCTTACCAAATCAAGAGATCATGGTTTTAATCCATCACCTGTTTTTTAGCTCATTGCACCATCCCAGCTCAGAACCTGGCTATATGCAAATTAGTCTGTTCCTGTCCCAGTGCATGATGGGAACAGGGCAAACCAAACTACCAAGCCAATTCTTATACTGGGAAGGAGACAAGCTTCCCGGGACCGGTTTCTGGCATCACAGCCTTCGTCGGCCCGGCTTGCTTGAATCCTGATGGTGCAATGAGCAAGGGACTCACGTCTGAGTATACCCTCCCACACATAGTGTGGATAAAATCGATTTTGGAAAAAGGGGGTGGTGATGGACAGAGTTTCTGAATGATGCAGAATACTCTTACCAAGTCAAGAGATCATGGTTTTAATCCATCACCTGTTTTTTAGCTCATTGCACCATCCCAGCTCAGAACCTGGCTATATGCAAATTAGTCTGTTCCTGTCCCAGTGCATGATGGGAACAGGGCAAACCAAACTACCAAGCCAATTCTTATACTGGGAAGGAGACAAGCTTCCGGGGACCGGTTTCTGGCATCACAGCCTTCGTCGGCCCGGCTTGCTTGAATCCTGATGGTGCAATGAGCAAGGGACTCACGTCTAAGTATACCCTCCCACACATAGTGTGGATAAAATCGATTTTGGAAAAAGGGGGTGGTGATGGACAGAGTTTCTGAATGATGCAGAATACTCTTACCAAGTCAAGAGATCATGGTTTTAATCCATCACCTGTTTTTTAGCTCATTGCACCATCCCAGCTCAGAACCTGGCTATATGCAAATTAGTCTGTTCCTGTCCCAGTGCATGATGGGAACAGGGCAAACCAAACTACCAAGCCAATTCTTATACTGGGAAGGAGACAAGCTTCCGGGGACCGGTTTCTGGCATCACAGCCTTCGTCGGCCCGGCTTGCTTGAATCCTGATGGTGCAATGAGCAAGGGACTCACGTCTGAGTATACCCTCCCACACATAGTGTGGATAAAATCGATTTTGGAAAAAGGGGGTGGTGATGGACAGAGTTTCTGAATGATGCAGAATACTCTTACCAAGTCAAGAGATCATGGTTTTAATCCATCACCTGTTTTTTAGCTCATTGCACCATCCCAGCTCAGAACCTGGCTATATGCAAATTAGTCTGTTCCTGTCCCAGTGCATGATGGGAACAGGGCAAACCAAACTACCAAGCCAATTCTTATACTGGGAAGGAGACAAGCTTCCGGGGACCGGTTTCTGGCATCACAGCCTTCGTCGGCCCGGCTTGCTTGAATCCTGACGGTGCAATGAGCAAGGGACTCACGTCTGAGTATACCCTCCCACACATAGTGTGGATAAAATCGATTTTGGAAAAAGGGGGTGGTGATGGACAGAGTTTCTGAATGATGCACAATACTCTTACCAAGTCAAGAGATCATGGTTTTAATCCATCACCTGTTTTTTAGCTCATTGCACCATCCCAGCTCAGAACCTGGCTATATGCAAATTAGTCTGTTCCTGTCCCAGTGCATGATGGGAACAGGGAAAACCAAACTACCAAGCCAATTCTTATACTGGGAAGGATACAAGCTTCCGGGGACCTGTTTCTGGCATCACAGCCTTCGTCGGCCCGGCTTGCTTGAATCCTGATGGTGCAATGAGCAAGGGACTCACGTCTGAGTATACCCTCCCACACATAGTGTGGATAAAATCTATTTTGGAAAAAGGGGGTGGTGATGGACAGAGTTTCTGAATGATGCAGAATACTCTTACCAAGTCAAGAGATCATGGTTTTAATCCATCACCTGTTTTTTAGCTCATTGCACCATCCCAGCTCAGAACCTGGCTATATGCAAATTAGTCTGTTCCTGTCCCAGTGCATGATGGGAACAGGGCAAACCAAACTACCAAGCCAATTCTTATACTGGGAAGGAGACAAGCTTCCGGGGACCGGTTTCTGGCATCACAGCCTTCGTCGGCCCGGCTTGCTTGAATCCTGATGGTGCAATGAGCAAGGGACTCACGTCTGAGTATACCCTCCCACACATAGTGTGGATAAAATCGATTTTGGAAAAAGGGGGTGGTGATGGACAGAGTTTCTGAATGATGCACAATACTCTTACCAAGTCAAGAGATCATGGTTTTAATCCATCACCTGTTTTTTAGCTCATTGCACCATCCAGCTCAGAACCTGGCTATATGCAAATTAGTCTGTTCCTGTCCCAGTGCATGATGGGAACAGGGCAAACCAAACTACCAAGCCAATTCTTATACTGGGAAGGAGACAAGCTTCCGGGGACCGGTTTCTGGCATCACAGCCTTCGTCGGCCCGGCTTGCTTGAATCCTGATGGTGCAATGAGCAAGGGACTCACGTCTGAGTATACCCTCCCACACATAGTGTGGATAAAATCGATTTTGGAAAAAGGGGGTGGTGATGGACAGAGTTTCTGAATGATGCACAATACTCTTACCAAATCAAGAGATCATGGTTTTAATCCATCACCTGTTTTTTAGCTCATTGCACCATCCCAGCTCAGAACCTGGCTATATGCAAATTAGTCTGTTCCTGTCCCAGTGCATGATGGGAACAGGGCAAACCAAACTACCAAGCCAATTCTTATACTGGGAAGGAGACAAGCTTCCCGGGACCGGTTTCTGGCATCACAGCCTTCGTCGGCCCGGCTTGCTTGAATCCTGATGGTGCAATGAGCAAGGGACTCACGTCTGAGTATACCCTCCCACACATAGTGTGGATAAAATCGATTTTGGAAAAAGGGGGTGGTGATGGACAGAGTTTCTGAATGATGCAGAATACTCTTACCAAGTCAAGAGATCATGGTTTTAATCCATCACCTGTTTTTTAGCTCATTGCACCATCCCAGCTCAGAACCTGGCTATATGCAAATTAGTCTGTTCCTGTCCCAGTGCATGATGGGAACAGGGCAAACCAAACTACCAAGCCAATTCTTATACTGGGAAGGAGACAAGCTTCCGGGGACCGGTTTCTGGCATCACAGCCTTCGTCGGCCCGGCTTGCTTGAATCCTGATGGTGCAATGAGCAAGGGACTCACGTCTAAGTATACCCTCCCACACATAGTGTGGATAAAATCGATTTTGGAAAAAGGGGGTGGTGATGGACAGAGTTTCTGAATGATGCAGAATACTCTTACCAAGTCAAGAGATCATGGTTTTAATCCATCACCTGTTTTTTAGCTCATTGCACCATCCCAGCTCAGAACCTGGCTATATGCAAATTAGTCTGTTCCTGTCCCAGTGCATGATGGGAACAGGGCAAACCAAACTACCAAGCCAATTCTTATACTGGGAAGGAGACAAGCTTCCGGGGACCGGTTTCTGGCATCACAGCCTTCGTCGGCCCGGCTTGCTTGAATCCTGATGGTGCAATGAGCAAGGGACTCACGTCTGAGTATACCCTCCCACACATAGTGTGGATAAAATCGATTTTGGAAAAAGGGGGTGGTGATGGACAGAGTTTCTGAATGATGCAGAATACTCTTACCAAGTCAAGAGATCATGGTTTTAATCCATCACCTGTTTTTTAGCTCATTGCACCATCCCAGCTCAGAACCTGGCTATATGCAAATTAGTCTGTTCCTGTCCCAGTGCATGATGGGAACAGGGCAAACCAAACTACCAAGCCAATTCTTATACTGGGAAGGAGACAAGCTTCCGGGGACCGGTTTCTGGCATCACAGCCTTCGTCGGCCCGGCTTGCTTGAATCCTGACGGTGCAATGAGCAAGGGACTCACGTCTGAGTATACCCTCCCACACATAGTGTGGATAAAATCGATTTTGGAAAAAGGGGGTGGTGATGGACAGAGTTTCTGAATGATGCACAATACTCTTACCAAGTCAAGAGATCATGGTTTTAATCCATCACCTGTTTTTTAGCTCATTGCACCATCCCAGCTCAGAACCTGGCTATATGCAAATTAGTCTGTTCCTGTCCCAGTGCATGATGGGAACAGGGAAAACCAAACTACCAAGCCAATTCTTATACTGGGAAGGATACAAGCTTCCGGGGACCTGTTTCTGGCATCACAGCCTTCGTCGGCCCGGCTTGCTTGAATCCTGATGGTGCAATGAGCAAGGGACTCACGTCTGAGTATACCCTCCCACACATAGTGTGGATAAAATCTATTTTGGAAAAAGGGGGTGGTGATGGACAGAGTTTCTGAATGATGCAGAATACTCTTACCAAGTCAAGAGATCATGGTTTTAATCCATCACCTGTTTTTTAGCTCATTGCACCATCCCAGCTCAGAACCTGGCTATATGCAAATTAGTCTGTTCCTGTCCCAGTGCATGATGGGAACAGGGCAAACCAAACTACCAAGCCAATTCTTATACTGGGAAGGAGACAAGCTTCCGGGGACCGGTTTCTGGCATCACAGCCTTCGTCGGCCCGGCTTGCTTGAATCCTGATGGTGCAATGAGCAAGGGACTCACGTCTGAGTATACCCTCCCACACATAGTGTGGATAAAATCGATTTTGGAAAAAGGGGGTGGTGATGGACAGAGTTTCTGAATGATGCACAATACTCTTACCAAGTCAAGAGATCATGGTTTTAATCCATCACCTGTTTTTTAGCTCATTGCACCATCCAGCTCAGAACCTGGCTATATGCAAATTAGTCTGTTCCTGTCCCAGTGCATGATGGGAACAGGGCAAACCAAACTACCAAGCCAATTCTTATACTGGGAAGGAGACAAGCTTCCGGGGACCGGTTTCTGGCATCACAGCCTTCGTCGGCCCGGCTTGCTTGAATCCTGATGGTGCAATGAGCAAGGGACTCACGTCTGAGTATACCCTCCCACACATAGTGTGGATAAAATCGATTTTGGAAAAAGGGGGTGGTGATGGACAGAGTTTCTGAATGATGCAGAATACTCTTACCAAGTCAAGAGATCATGGTTTTAATCCATCACCTGTTTTTTAGCTCATTGCACCATCCCAGCTCAGAACCTGGCTATATGCAAATTAGTCTGTTCCTGTCCCAGTGCATGATGGGAACAGGGCAAACCAAACTACCAAGCCAATTCTTATACTGGGAAGGAGACAAGCTTCCGGGGACCGGTTTCTGGCATCACAGCCTTCGTCGGCCCGGCTTGCTTGAATCCTGATGGTGCAATGAGCAAGGGACTCACGTCTGAGTATACCCTCCCACACATAGTGTGGATAAAATCGATTTTGGAAAAAGGGGGTGGTGATGGACAGAGTTTCTGAATGATGCACAATACTCTTACCAAGTCAAGAGATCATGGTTTTAATCCATCACCTGTTTTTTAGCTCATTGCACCATCCCAGCTCAGAACCTGGCTATATGCAAATTAGTCTGTTCCTGTCCCAGTGCATGATGGGAACAGGGCAAACCAAACTACCAAGCCAATTCTTATACTGGGAAGGAGACAAGCTTCCGGGGACCGGTTTCTGGCATCACAGCCTTCGTCGGCCCGGCTTGCTTGAATCCTGACGGTGCAATGAGCAAGGGACTCACATCTGAGTATACCCTCCCACACATAGTGTGGATAAAATCGATTTTGGAAAAAGGGGGTGGTGATGGACAGAGTTTCTGAATGATGCACAATACTCTTACCAAGTCAAGAGATCATGGTTTTAATCCATCACCTGTTTTTTAGCTCATTGCACCATCCCAGCTCAGAACCTGGCTATATGCAAATTAGTCTGTTCCTGTCCCAGTGCATGATGGGAACAGGGCAAACCAAACTACCAAGCCAATTCTTATACTGGGAAGGATACAAGCTTCCGGGGACCTGTTTCTGGCATCACAGCCTTCGTCGGCCCGGCTTGCTTGAATCCTGATGGTGCAATGAGCAAGGGACTCACGTCTGAGTATACCCTCCCACACATAGTGTGGATAAAATCTATTTTGGAAAAAGGGGGTGGTGATGGACAGAGTTTCTGAATGATGCAGAATACTCTTACCAAGTCAAGAGATCATGGTTTTAATCCATCACCTGTTTTTTAGCTCATTGCACCATCCCAGCTCAGAACCTGGCTATATGCAAATTAGTCTGTTCCTGTCCCAGTGCATGATGGGAACAGGGCAAACCAAACTACCAAGCCAATTCTTATACTGGGAAGGAGACAAGCTTCCGGGGACCGGTTTCTGGCATCACAGCCTTCGTCGGCCCGGCTTGCTTGAATCCTGATGGTGCAATGAGCAAGGGACTCACGTCTGAGTATACCCTCCCACACATAGTGTGGATAAAATCGATTTTGGAAAAAGGGGGTGGTGATGGACAGAGTTTCTGAATGATGCACAATACTCTTACCAAGTCAAGAGATCATGGTTTTAATCCATCACCTGTTTTGTAGCTCATTGCACCATCCAGCTCAGAACCTGGCTATATGCAAATTAGTCTGTTCCTGTCCCAGTGCATGATGGGAACAGGGCAAACCAAACTACCAAGCCAATTCTTATACTGGGAAGGAGACAAGCTTCCGGGGACCGGTTTCTGGCATCACAGCCTTCGTCGGCCCGGCTTGCTTGAATCCTGATGGTGCAATGAGCAAGGGACTCACGTCTGAGTATACCCTCCCACACATAGTGTGGATAAAATCGATTTTGGAAAAAGGGGGTGGTGATGGACAGAGTTTCTGAATGATGCAGAATACTCTTACCAAGTCAAGAGATCATGGTTTTAATCCATCACCTGTTTTTTAGCTCATTGCACCATCCCAGCTCAGAACCTGGCTATATGCAAATTAGTCTGTTCCTGTCCCAGTGCATGATGGGAACAGGGCAAACCAAACTACCAAGCCAATTCTTATACTGGGAAGGAGACAAGCTTCCGGGGACCGGTTTCTGGCATCACAGCCTTCGTCGGCCCGGCTTGCTTGAATCCTGATGGTTGAATGAGCAAGGGACTCACGTCTGAGTATACCCTCCCACACATAGTGTGGATAAAATCGATTTTGGAAAAAGGGGGTGGTGATGGACAGAGTTTCTGAATGATGCAGAATACTCTTACCAAGTCAAGAGATCATGGTTTTAATCCATCACCTGTTTTTTAGCTCATTGCACCATCCCAGCTCAGAACCTGGCTATATGCAAATTAGTCTGTTCCTGTCCCAGTGCATGATGGGAACAGGGCAAACCAAACTACCAAGCCAATTCTTATACTGGGAAGGAGACAAGCTTCCGGGGACCGGTTTCTGGCATCACAGCCTTCGTCGGCCCGGCTTGCTTGAATCCTGATGGTGCAATGAGCAAGGGACTCACGTCTGAGTATACCCTCCCACACATAGTGTGGATAAAATCGATTTTGGAAAAAGGGGGTGGTGATGGACAGAGTTTCTGAATGATGCACAATACTCTTACCAAGTCAAGAGATCATGGTTTTAATCCATCACCTGTTTTTTAGCTCATTGCACCATCCCAGCTCAGAACCTGGCTATATGCAAATTAGTCTGTTCCTGTCCCAGTGCATGATGGGAACAGGGCAAACCAAACTACCAAGCCAATTCTTATACTGGGAAGGAGACAAGCTTCCCGGGACCGGTTTCTGGCATCACAGCCTTCGTCGGCCCGGCTTGCTTGAATCCTGATGGTGCAATGAGCAAGGGACTCACGTCTGAGTATACCCTCCCACACATAGTGTGGATAAAATCGATTTTGGAAAAAGGGGGTGGTGATGGACAGAGTTTCTGAATGATGCAGAATACTCTTACCAAGTCAAGAGATCATGGTTTTAATCCATCACCTGTTTTTTAGCTCATTGCACCATCCCAGCTCAGAACCTGGCTATATGCAAATTAGTCTGTTCCTGTCCCAGTGCATGATGGGAACAGGGCAAACCAAACTACCAAGCCAATTCTTATACTGGGAAGGAGACAAGCTTCCGGGGCCTGGTTTCTGGCATCACAGCCTTCGTCGGCCCGGCTTGCTTGAATCCTGATGGTGCAATGAGCAAGGGACTCACGTCTAAGTATACCCTCCCACACATAGTGTGGATAAAATCGATTTTGGAAAAAGGGGGTGGTGATGGACAGAGTTTCTGAATGATGCAGAATACTCTTACCAAGTCAAGAGATCATGGTTTTAATCCATCACCTGTTTTTTAGCTCATTGCACCATCCCAGCTCAGAACCTGGCTATATGCAAATTAGTCTGTTCCTGTCCCAGTGCATGATGGGAACAGGGCAAACCAAACTACCAAGCCAATTCTTATACTGGGAAGGAGACAAGCTTCCGGGGACCGGTTTCTGGCATCACAGCCTTCGTCGGCCCGGCTTGCTTGAATCCTGATGGTGCAATGAGCAAGGGACTCACGTCTGAGTATACCCTCCCACACATAGTGTGGATAAAATCGATTTTGGAAAAAGGGGGTGGTGATGGACAGAGTTTCTGAATGATGCAGAATACTCTTACCAAGTCAAGAGATCATGGTTTTAATCCATCACCTGTTTTTTAGCTCATTGCACCATCCCAGCTCAGAACCTGGCTATATGCAAATTAGTCTGTTCCTGTCCCAGTGCATGATGGGAACAGGGCAAACCAAACTACCAAGCCAATTCTTATACTGGGAAGGAGACAAGCTTCCGGGGACCGGTTTCTGGCATCACAGCCTTCGTCGGCCCGGCTTGCTTGAATCCTGACGGTGCAATGAGCAAGGGACTCACGTCTGAGTATACCCTCCCACACATAGTGTGGATAAAATCGATTTTGGAAAAAGGGGGTGGTGATGGACAGAGTTTCTGAATGATGCACAATACTCTTACCAAGTCAAGAGATCATGGTTTTAATCCATCACCTGTTTTTTAGCTCATTGCACCATCCCAGCTCAGAACCTGGCTATATGCAAATGAGTCTGTTCCTGTCCCAGTGCATGATGGGAACAGGGCAAACCAAACTACCAAGCCAATTCTTATACTGGGAAGGATACAAGCTTCCGGGGACCTGTTTCTGGCATCACAGCCTTCGTCGGCCCGGCTTGCTTGAATCCTGATGGTGCAATGAGCAAGGGACTCACGTCTGAGTATACCCTCCCACACATAGTGTGGATAAAATCGATTTTGGAAAAAGGGGGTGGTGATGGACAGAGTTTCTGAATGATGCAGAATACTCTTACCAAGTCAAGAGATCATGGTTTTAATCCATCACCTGTTTTTTAGCTCATTGCACCATCCCAGCTCAGAACCTGGCTATATGCAAATTAGTCTGTTCCTGTCCCAGTGCATGATGGGAACAGGGCAAACCAAACTACCAAGCCAATTCTTATACTGGGAAGGAGACAAGCTTCCGGGGACCGGTTTCTGGCATCACAGCCTTCGTCGGCCCGGCTTGCTTGAATCCTGATGGTGCAATGAGCAAGGGACTCACGTCTGAGTATACCCTCCCACACATAGTGTGGATAAAATCGATTTTGGAAAAAGGGGGTGGTGATGGACAGAGTTTCTGAATGATGCACAATACTCTTACCAAGTCAAGAGATCATGGTTTTAATCCATCACCTGTTTTTTAGCTCATTGCACCATCCCAGCTCAGAACCTGGCTATATGCAAATTAGTCTGTTCCTGTCCCAGTGCATGATGGGAACAGGGCAAACCAAACTACCAAGCCAATTCTTATACTGGGAAGGAGACAAGCTTCCGGGGACCGGTTTCTGGCATCACAGCCTTCGTCGGCCCGGCTTGCTTGAATCCTGATGGTGCAATGAGCAAGGGACTCACGTCTGAGTATACCCTCCCACACATAGTGTGGATAAAATCGATTTTGGAAAAAGGGGGTGGTGATGGACAGAGTTTCTGAATGATGCACAATACTCTTACCAAGTCAAGAGATCATGGTTTTAATCCATCACCTGTTTTTTAGCTCATTGCACCATCCCAGCTCAGAACCTGGCTATATGCAAATTAGTCTGTTCCTGTCCCAGTGCATGATGGGAACAGGGCAAACCAAACTGCCAAGCCAATTCTTATACTGGGAAGGAGACAAGCTTCCGGGGACCGGTTTCTGGCATCACAGCCTTCGTCGGCCCGGCTTGCTTGAATCCTGACGGTGCAATGAGCAAGGGACTCACGTCTGAGTATACCCTCCCACACATAGTGTGGATAAAATCGATTTTGGAAAAAGGGGGTGGTGATGGACAGAGTTTCTGAATGATGCACAATACTCTTACCAAGTCAAGAGATCATGGTTTTAATCCATCACCTGTTTTTTAGCTCATTGCACCATCCCAGCTCAGAACCTGGCTATATGCAAATTAGTCTGTTCCTGTCCCAGTGCATGATGGGAACAGGGCAAACCAAACTACCAAGCCAATTCTTATACTGGGAAGGATACAAGCTTCCGGGGACCTGTTTCTGGCATCACAGCCTTCGTCGGCCCGGCTTGCTTGAATCCTGATGGTGCAATGAGCAAGGGACTCACGTCTGAGTATACCCTCCCACACATAGTGTGGATAAAATCTATTTTGGAAAAAGGGGGTGGTGATGGACAGAGTTTCTGAATGATGCAGAATACTCTTACCAAGTCAAGAGATCATGGTTTTAATCCATCACCTGTTTTTTAGCTCATTGCACCATCCCAGCTCAGAACCTGGCTATATGCAAATTAGTCTGTTCCTGTCCCAGTGCATGATGGGAACAGGGCAAACCAAACTACCAAGCCAATTCTTATACTGGGAAGGAGACAAGCTTCCGGGGACCGGTTTCTGGCATCACAGCCTTCGTCGGCCCGGCTTGCTTGAATCCTGATGGTGCAATGAGCAAGGGACTCACGTCTGAGTATACCCTCCCACACATAGTGTGGATAAAATCGATTTTGGAAAAAGGGGGTGGTGATGGACAGAGTTTCTGAATGATGCACAATACTCTTACCAAGTCAAGAGATCATGGTTTTAATCCATCACCTGTTTTTTAGCTCATTGCACCATCCAGCTCAGAACCTGGCTATATGCAAATTAGTCTGTTCCTGTCCCAGTGCATGATGGGAACAGGGCAAACCAAACTACCAAGCCAATTCTTATACTGGGAAGGAGACAAGCTTCCGGGGACCGGTTTCTGGCATCACAGCCTTCGTCGGCCCGGCTTGCTTGAATCCTGATGGTGCAATGAGCAAGGGACTCACGTCTGAGTATACCCTCCCACACATAGTGTGGATAAAATCGATTTTGGAAAAAGGGGGTGGTGATGGACAGAGTTTCTGAATGATGCAGAATACTCTTACCAAGTCAAGAGATCATGGTTTTAATCCATCACCTGTTTTTTAGCTCATTGCACCATCCCAGCTCAGAACCTGGCTATATGCAAATTAGTCTGTTCCTGTCCCAGTGCATGATGGGAACAGGGCAAACCAAACTACCAAGCCAATTCTTATACTGGGAAGGAGACAAGCTTCCGGGGACCGGTTTCTGGCATCACAGCCTTCGTCGGCCCGGCTTGCTTGAATCCTGATGGTTGAATGAGCAAGGGACTCACGTCTGAGTATACCCTCCCACACATAGTGTGGATAAAATCGATTTTGGAAAAAGGGGGTGGTGATGGACAGAGTTTCTGAATGATGCAGAATACTCTTACCAAGTCAAGAGATCATGGTTTTAATCCATCACCTGTTTTTTAGCTCATTGCACCATCCCAGCTCAGAACCTGGCTATATGCAAATTAGTCTGTTCCTGTCCCAGTGCATGATGGGAACAGGGCAAACCAAACTACCAAGCCAATTCTTATACTGGGAAGGAGACAAGCTTCCGGGGACCGGTTTCTGGCATCACAGCCTTCGTCGGCCCGGCTTGCTTGAATCCTGATGGTGCAATGAGCAAGGGACTCACGTCTGAGTATACCCTCCCACACATAGTGTGGATAAAATCGATTTTGGAAAAAGGGGGTGGTGATGGACAGAGTTTCTGAATGATGCACAATACTCTTACCAAGTCAAGAGATCATGGTTTTAATCCATCACCTGTTTTTTAGCTCATTGCACCATCCCAGCTCAGAACCTGGCTATATGCAAATTAGTCTGTTCCTGTCCCAGTGCATGATGGGAACAGGGCAAACCAAACTACCAAGCCAATTCTTATACTGGGAAGGAGACAAGCTTCCCGGGACCGGTTTCTGGCATCACAGCCTTCGTCGGCCCGGCTTGCTTGAATCCTGATGGTGCAATGAGCAAGGGACTCACGTCTGAGTATACCCTCCCACACATAGTGTGGATAAAATCGATTTTGGAAAAAGGGGGTGGTGATGGACAGAGTTTCTGAATGATGCAGAATACTCTTACCAAGTCAAGAGATCATGGTTTTAATCCATCACCTGTTTTTTTAGCTCATTGCACCATCCCAGCTCAGAACCTGGCTATATGCAAATTAGTCTGTTCCTGTCCCAGTGCATGATGGGAACAGGGCAAACCAAACTACCAAGCCAATTCTTATACTGGGAAGGAGACAAGCTTCCGGGGCCTGGTTTCTGGCATCACAGCCTTCGTCGGCCCGGCTTGCTTGAATCCTGATGGTGCAATGAGCAAGGGACTCACGTCTAAGTATACCCTCCCACACATAGTGTGGATAAAATCGATTTTGGAAAAAGGGGGTGGTGATGGACAGAGTTTCTGAATGATGCAGAATACTCTTACCAAGTCAAGAGATCATGGTTTTAATCCATCACCTGTTTTTTAGCTCATTGCACCATCCCAGCTCAGAACCTGGCTATATGCAAATTAGTCTGTTCCTGTCCCAGTGCATGATGGGAACAGGGCAAACCAAACTACCAAGCCAATTCTTATACTGGGAAGGAGACAAGCTTCCGGGGACCGGTTTCTGGCATCACAGCCTTCGTCGGCCCGGCTTGCTTGAATCCTGATGGTGCAATGAGCAAGGGACTCACGTCTGAGTATACCCTCCCACACATAGTGTGGATAAAATCGATTTTGGAAAAAGGGGGTGGTGATGGACAGAGTTTCTGAATGATGCAGAATACTCTTACCAAGTCAAGAGATCATGGTTTTAATCCATCACCTGTTTTTTAGCTCATTGCACCATCCCAGCTCAGAACCTGGCTATATGCAAATTAGTCTGTTCCTGTCCCAGTGCATGATGGGAACAGGGCAAACCAAACTACCAAGCCAATTCTTATACTGGGAAGGAGACAAGCTTCCGGGGACCGGTTTCTGGCATCACAGCCTTCGTCGGCCCGGCTTGCTTGAATCCTGACGGTGCAATGAGCAAGGGACTCACGTCTGAGTATACCCTCCCACACATAGTGTGGATAAAATCGATTTTGGAAAAAGGGGGTGGTGATGGACAGAGTTTCTGAATGATGCACAATACTCTTACCAAGTCAAGAGATCATGGTTTTAATCCATCACCTGTTTTTTAGCTCATTGCACCATCCCAGCTCAGAACCTGGCTATATGCAAATGAGTCTGTTCCTGTCCCAGTGCATGATGGGAACAGGGCAAACCAAACTACCAAGCCAATTCTTATACTGGGAAGGATACAAGCTTCCGGGGACCTGTTTCTGGCATCACAGCCTTCGTCGGCCCGGCTTGCTTGAATCCTGATGGTGCAATGAGCAAGGGACTCACGTCTGAGTATACCCTCCCACACATAGTGTGGATAAAATCGATTTTGGAAAAAGGGGGTGGTGATGGACAGAGTTTCTGAATGATGCAGAATACTCTTACCAAGTCAAGAGATCATGGTTTTAATCCATCACCTGTTTTTTAGCTCATTGCACCATCCCAGCTCAGAACCTGGCTATATGCAAATTAGTCTGTTCCTGTCCCAGTGCATGATGGGAACAGGGCAAACCAAACTACCAAGCCAATTCTTATACTGGGAAGGAGACAAGCTTCCGGGGACCGGTTTCTGGCATCACAGCCTTCGTCGGCCCGGCTTGCTTGAATCCTGACGGTGCAATGAGCAAGGGACTCACGTCTGAGTATACCCTCCCACACATAGTGTGGATAAAATCGATTTTGGAAAAAGGGGGTGGTGATGGACAGAGTTTCTGAATGATGCACAATACTCTTACCAAGTCAAGAGATCATGGTTTTAATCCATCACCTGTTTTTTAGCTCATTGCACCATCCCAGCTCAGAACCTGGCTATATGCAAATGAGTCTGTTCCTGTCCCAGTGCATGATGGGAACAGGGCAAACCAAACTACCAAGCCAATTCTTATACTGGGAAGGATACAAGCTTCCGGGGACCTGTTTCTGGCATCACAGCCTTCGTCGGCCCGGCTTGCTTGAATCCTGATGGTGCAATGAGCAAGGGACTCACGTCTGAGTATACCCTCCCACACATAGTGTGGATAAAATCGATTTTGGAAAAAGGGGGTGGTGATGGACAGAGTTTCTGAATGATGCAGAATACTCTTACCAAGTCAAGAGATCATGGTTTTAATCCATCACCTGTTTTTTAGCTCATTGCACCATCCCAGCTCAGAACCTGGCTATATGCAAATTAGTCTGTTCCTGTCCCAGTGCATGATGGGAACAGGGCAAACCAAACTACCAAGCCAATTCTTATACTGGGAAGGAGACAAGCTTCCGGGGACCGGTTTCTGGCATCACAGCCTTCGTCGGCCCGGCTTGCTTGAATCCTGATGGTGCAATGAGCAAGGGACTCACGTCTGAGTATACCCTCCCACACATAGTGTGGATAAAATCGATTTTGGAAAAAGGGGGTGGTGATGGACAGAGTTTCTGAATGATGCACAATACTCTTACCAAGTCAAGAGATCATGGTTTTAATCCATCACCTGTTTTTTAGCTCATTGCACCATCCCAGCTCAGAACCTGGCTATATGCAAATTAGTCTGTTCCTGTCCCAGTGCATGATGGGAACAGGGCAAACCAAACTACCAAGCCAATTCTTATACTGGGAAGGAGACAAGCTTCCGGGGACCGGTTTCTGGCATCACAGCCTTCGTCGGCCCGGCTTGCTTGAATCCTGATGGTGCAATGAGCAAGGGACTCACGTCTGAGTATACCCTCCCACACATAGTGTGGATAAAATCGATTTTGGAAAAAGGGGGTGGTGATGGACAGAGTTTCTGAATGATGCACAATACTCTTACCAAGTCAAGAGATCATGGTTTTAATCCATCACCTGTTTTTTAGCTCATTGCACCATCCCAGCTCAGAACCTGGCTATATGCAAATTAGTCTGTTCCTGTCCCAGTGCATGATGGGAACAGGGCAAACCAAACTGCCAAGCCAATTCTTATACTGGGAAGGAGACAAGCTTCCGGGGACCGGTTTCTGGCATCACAGCCTTCGTCGGCCCGGCTTGCTTGAATCCTGACGGTGCAATGAGCAAGGGACTCACGTCTGAGTATACCCTCCCACACATAGTGTGGATAAAATCGATTTTGGAAAAAGGGGGTGGTGATGGACAGAGTTTCTGAATGATGCACAATACTCTTACCAAGTCAAGAGATCATGGTTTTAATCCATCACCTGTTTTTTAGCTCATTGCACCATCCCAGCTCAGAACCTGGCTATATGCAAATTAGTCTGTTCCTGTCCCAGTGCATGATGGGAACAGGGCAAACCAAACTACCAAGCCAATTCTTATACTGGGAAGGATACAAGCTTCCGGGGACCTGTTTCTGGCATCACAGCCTTCGTCGGCCCGGCTTGCTTGAATCCTGATGGTGCAATGAGCAAGGGACTCACGTCTGAGTATACCCTCCCACACATAGTGTGGATAAAATCTATTTTGGAAAAAGGGGGTGGTGATGGACAGAGTTTCTGAATGATGCAGAATACTCTTACCAAGTCAAGAGATCATGGTTTTAATCCATCACCTGTTTTTTAGCTCATTGCACCATCCCAGCTCAGAACCTGGCTATATGCAAATTAGTCTGTTCCTGTCCCAGTGCATGATGGGAACAGGGCAAACCAAACTACCAAGCCAATTCTTATACTGGGAAGGAGACAAGCTTCCGGGGACCGGTTTCTGGCATCACAGCCTTCGTCGGCCCGGCTTGCTTGAATCCTGATGGTGCAATGAGCAAGGGACTCACGTCTGAGTATACCCTCCCACACATAGTGTGGATAAAATCGATTTTGGAAAAAGGGGGTGGTGATGGACAGAGTTTCTGAATGATGCACAATACTCTTACCAAGTCAAGAGATCATGGTTTTAATCCATCACCTGTTTTTTAGCTCATTGCACCATCCAGCTCAGAACCTGGCTATATGCAAATTAGTCTGTTCCTGTCCCAGTGCATGATGGGAACAGGGCAAACCAAACTACCAAGCCAATTCTTATACTGGGAAGGAGACAAGCTTCCGGGGACCGGTTTCTGGCATCACAGCCTTCGTCGGCCCGGCTTGCTTGAATCCTGATGGTGCAATGAGCAAGGGACTCACGTCTGAGTATACCCTCCCACACATAGTGTGGATAAAATCGATTTTGGAAAAAGGGGGTGGTGATGGACAGAGTTTCTGAATGATGCAGAATACTCTTACCAAGTCAAGAGATCATGGTTTTAATCCATCACCTGTTTTTTAGCTCATTGCACCATCCCAGCTCAGAACCTGGCTATATGCAAATTAGTCTGTTCCTGTCCCAGTGCATGATGGGAACAGGGCAAACCAAACTACCAAGCCAATTCTTATACTGGGAAGGAGACAAGCTTCCGGGGACCGGTTTCTGGCATCACAGCCTTCGTCGGCCCGGCTTGCTTGAATCCTGATGGTTGAATGAGCAAGGGACTCACGTCTGAGTATACCCTCCCACACATAGTGTGGATAAAATCGATTTTGGAAAAAGGGGGTGGTGATGGACAGAGTTTCTGAATGATGCAGAATACTCTTACCAAGTCAAGAGATCATGGTTTTAATCCATCACCTGTTTTTTAGCTCATTGCACCATCCCAGCTCAGAACCTGGCTATATGCAAATTAGTCTGTTCCTGTCCCAGTGCATGATGGGAACAGGGCAAACCAAACTACCAAGCCAATTCTTATACTGGGAAGGAGACAAGCTTCCGGGGACCGGTTTCTGGCATCACAGCCTTCGTCGGCCCGGCTTGCTTGAATCCTGATGGTGCAATGAGCAAGGGACTCACGTCTGAGTATACCCTCCCACACATAGTGTGGATAAAATCGATTTTGGAAAAAGGGGGTGGTGATGGACAGAGTTTCTGAATGATGCACAATACTCTTACCAAGTCAAGAGATCATGGTTTTAATCCATCACCTGTTTTTTAGCTCATTGCACCATCCCAGCTCAGAACCTGGCTATATGCAAATTAGTCTGTTCCTGTCCCAGTGCATGATGGGAACAGGGCAAACCAAACTACCAAGCCAATTCTTATACTGGGAAGGAGACAAGCTTCCCGGGACCGGTTTCTGGCATCACAGCCTTCGTCGGCCCGGCTTGCTTGAATCCTGATGGTGCAATGAGCAAGGGACTCACGTCTGAGTATACCCTCCCACACATAGTGTGGATAAAATCGATTTTGGAAAAAGGGGGTGGTGATGGACAGAGTTTCTGAATGATGCAGAATACTCTTACCAAGTCAAGAGATCATGGTTTTAATCCATCACCTGTTTTTTTAGCTCATTGCACCATCCCAGCTCAGAACCTGGCTATATGCAAATTAGTCTGTTCCTGTCCCAGTGCATGATGGGAACAGGGCAAACCAAACTACCAAGCCAATTCTTATACTGGGAAGGAGACAAGCTTCCGGGGCCTGGTTTCTGGCATCACAGCCTTCGTCGGCCCGGCTTGCTTGAATCCTGATGGTGCAATGAGCAAGGGACTCACGTCTAAGTATACCCTCCCACACATAGTGTGGATAAAATCGATTTTGGAAAAAGGGGGTGGTGATGGACAGAGTTTCTGAATGATGCAGAATACTCTTACCAAGTCAAGAGATCATGGTTTTAATCCATCACCTGTTTTTTAGCTCATTGCACCATCCCAGCTCAGAACCTGGCTATATGCAAATTAGTCTGTTCCTGTCCCAGTGCATGATGGGAACAGGGCAAACCAAACTACCAAGCCAATTCTTATACTGGGAAGGAGACAAGCTTCCGGGGACCGGTTTCTGGCATCACAGCCTTCGTCGGCCCGGCTTGCTTGAATCCTGATGGTGCAATGAGCAAGGGACTCACGTCTGAGTATACCCTCCCACACATAGTGTGGATAAAATCGATTTTGGAAAAAGGGGGTGGTGATGGACAGAGTTTCTGAATGATGCAGAATACTCTTACCAAGTCAAGAGATCATGGTTTTAATCCATCACCTGTTTTTTAGCTCATTGCACCATCCCAGCTCAGAACCTGGCTATATGCAAATTAGTCTGTTCCTGTCCCAGTGCATGATGGGAACAGGGCAAACCAAACTACCAAGCCAATTCTTATACTGGGAAGGAGACAAGCTTCCGGGGACCGGTTTCTGGCATCACAGCCTTCGTCGGCCCGGCTTGCTTGAATCCTGACGGTGCAATGAGCAAGGGACTCACGTCTGAGTATACCCTCCCACACATAGTGTGGATAAAATCGATTTTGGAAAAAGGGGGTGGTGATGGACAGAGTTTCTGAATGATGCACAATACTCTTACCAAGTCAAGAGATCATGGTTTTAATCCATCACCTGTTTTTTAGCTCATTGCACCATCCCAGCTCAGAACCTGGCTATATGCAAATGAGTCTGTTCCTGTCCCAGTGCATGATGGGAACAGGGCAAACCAAACTACCAAGCCAATTCTTATACTGGGAAGGATACAAGCTTCCGGGGACCTGTTTCTGGCATCACAGCCTTCGTCGGCCCGGCTTGCTTGAATCCTGATGGTGCAATGAGCAAGGGACTCACGTCTGAGTATACCCTCCCACACATAGTGTGGATAAAATCGATTTTGGAAAAAGGGGGTGGTGATGGACAGAGTTTCTGAATGATGCAGAATACTCTTACCAAGTCAAGAGATCATGGTTTTAATCCATCACCTGTTTTTTAGCTCATTGCACCATCCCAGCTCAGAACCTGGCTATATGCAAATTAGTCTGTTCCTGTCCCAGTGCATGATGGGAACAGGGCAAACCAAACTACCAAGCCAATTCTTATACTGGGAAGGAGACAAGCTTCCGGGGACCGGTTTCTGGCATCACAGCCTTCGTCGGCCCGGCTTGCTTGAATCCTGATGGTGCA
Organism: Lissotriton helveticus; assembly: GCF_964261635.1. Taxonomy (NCBI): domain Eukaryota; kingdom Metazoa; phylum Chordata; class Amphibia; order Caudata; family Salamandridae; genus Lissotriton; species Lissotriton helveticus. Next base: position 204,664,060 of record NC_136059.1, read on the forward strand.
ATGAGCAAGGGACTCACGTCTGAGTATACCCTCCCACACATAGTGTGGATAAAATCGATTTTGGAAAAAGGGGGTGGTGATGGACAGAGTTTCTGAATGATGCACAATACTCTTACCAAGTCAAGAGATCATGGTTTTAATCCATCACCTGTTTTTTAGCTCATTGCACCATCCCAGCTCAGAACCTGGCTATATGCAAATTAGTCTGTTCCTGTCCCAGTGCATGATGGGAACAGGGCAAACCAAACTACCAAGCCAATTCTTATACTGGGAAGGAGACAAGCTTCCGGGGACCGGTTTCTGGCATCACAGCCTTCGTCGGCCCGGCTTGCTTGAATCCTGATGGTGCAATGAGCAAGGGACTCACGTCTGAGTATACCCTCCCACACATAGTGTGGATAAAATCGATTTTGGAAAAAGGGGGTGGTGATGGACAGAGTTTCTGAATGATGCACAATACTCTTACCAAGTCAAGAGATCATGGTTTTAATCCATCACCTGTTTTTTAGCTCATTGCACCATCCCAGCTCAGAACCTGGCTATATGCAAATTAGTCTGTTCCTGTCCCAGTGCATGATGGGAACAGGGCAAACCAAACTGCCAAGCCAATTCTTATACTGGGAAGGAGACAAGCTTCCGGGGACCGGTTTCTGGCATCACAGCCTTCGTCGGCCCGGCTTGCTTGAATCCTGACGGTGCAATGAGCAAGGGACTCACGTCTGAGTATACCCTCCCACACATAGTGTGGATAAAATCGATTTTGGAAAAAGGGGGTGGTGATGGACAGAGTTTCTGAATGATGCACAATACTCTTACCAAGTCAAGAGATCATGGTTTTAATCCATCACCTGTTTTTTAGCTCATTGCACCATCCCAGCTCAGAACCTGGCTATATGCAAATTAGTCTGTTCCTGTCCCAGTGCATGATGGGAACAGGGCAAACCAAACTACCAAGCCAATTCTTATACTGGGAAGGATACAAGCTTCCGGGGACCTGTTTCTGGCATCACAGCCTTCGTCGGCCCGGCTTGCTTGAATCCTGATGGTGCAATGAGCAAGGGACTCACGTCTGAGTATACCCTCCCACACATAGTGTGGATAAAATCTATTTTGGAAAAAGGGGGTGGTGATGGACAGAGTTTCTGAATGATGCAGAATACTCTTACCAAGTCAAGAGATCATGGTTTTAATCCATCACCTGTTTTTTAGCTCATTGCACCATCCCAGCTCAGAACCTGGCTATATGCAAATTAGTCTGTTCCTGTCCCAGTGCATGATGGGAACAGGGCAAACCAAACTACCAAGCCAATTCTTATACTGGGAAGGAGACAAGCTTCCGGGGACCGGTTTCTGGCATCACAGCCTTCGTCGGCCCGGCTTGCTTGAATCCTGATGGTGCAATGAGCAAGGGACTCACGTCTGAGTATACCCTCCCACACATAGTGTGGATAAAATCGATTTTGGAAAAAGGGGGTGGTGATGGACAGAGTTTCTGAATGATGCACAATACTCTTACCAAGTCAAGAGATCATGGTTTTAATCCATCACCTGTTTTTTAGCTCATTGCACCATCCAGCTCAGAACCTGGCTATATGCAAATTAGTCTGTTCCTGTCCCAGTGCATGATGGGAACAGGGCAAACCAAACTACCAAGCCAATTCTTATACTGGGAAGGAGACAAGCTTCCGGGGACCGGTTTCTGGCATCACAGCCTTCGTCGGCCCGGCTTGCTTGAATCCTGATGGTGCAATGAGCAAGGGACTCACGTCTGAGTATACCCTCCCACACATAGTGTGGATAAAATCGATTTTGGAAAAAGGGGGTGGTGATGGACAGAGTTTCTGAATGATGCAGAATACTCTTACCAAGTCAAGAGATCATGGTTTTAATCCATCACCTGTTTTTTAGCTCATTGCACCATCCCAGCTCAGAACCTGGCTATATGCAAATTAGTCTGTTCCTGTCCCAGTGCATGATGGGAACAGGGCAAACCAAACTACCAAGCCAATTCTTATACTGGGAAGGAGACAAGCTTCCGGGGACCGGTTTCTGGCATCACAGCCTTCGTCGGCCCGGCTTGCTTGAATCCTGATGGTGCAATGAGCAAGGGACTCACGTCTGAGTATACCCTCCCACACATAGTGTGGATAAAATCGATTTTGGAAAAAGGGGGTGGTGATGGACAGAGTTTCTGAATGATGCACAATACTCTTACCAAGTCAAGAGATCATGGTTTTAATCCATCACCTGTTTTTTAGCTCATTGCACCATCCAGCTCAGAACCTGGCTATATGCAAATTAGTCTGTTCCTGTCCCAGTGCATGATGGGAACAGGGCAAACCAAACTACCAAGCCAATTCTTATACTGGGAAGGAGACAAGCTTCCGGGGACCGGTTTCTGGCATCACAGCCTTCGTCGGCCCGGCTTGCTTGAATCCTGATGGTGCAATGAGCAAGGGACTCACGTCTGAGTATACCCTCCCACACATAGTGTGGATAAAATCGATTTTGGAAAAAGGGGGTGGTGATGGACAGAGTTTCTGAATGATGCAGAATACTCTTACCAAGTCAAGAGATCATGGTTTTAATCCATCACCTGTTTTTTAGCTCATTGCACCATCCCAGCTCAGAACCTGGCTATATGCAAATTAGTCTGTTCCTGTCCCAGTGCATGATGGGAACAGGGCAAACCAAACTACCAAGCCAATTCTTATACTGGGAAGGAGACAAGCTTCCGGGGACCGGTTTCTGGCATCACAGCCTTCGTCGGCCCGGCTTGCTTGAATCCTGATGGTTGAATGAGCAAGGGACTCACGTCTGAGTATACCCTCCCACACATAGTGTGGATAAAATCGATTTTGGAAAAAGGGGGTGGTGATGGACAGAGTTTCTGAATGATGCAGAATACTCTTACCAAGTCAAGAGATCATGGTTTTAATCCATCACCTGTTTTTTAGCTCATTGCACCATCCCAGCTCAGAACCTGGCTATATGCAAATTAGTCTGTTCCTGTCCCAGTGCATGATGGGAACAGGGCAAACCAAACTACCAAGCCAATTCTTATACTGGGAAGGAGACAAGCTTCCGGGGACCGGTTTCTGGCATCACAGCCTTCGTCGGCCCGGCTTGCTTGAATCCTGATGGTGCAATGAGCAAGGGACTCACGTCTGAGTATACCCTCCCACACATAGTGTGGATAAAATCGATTTTGGAAAAAGGGGGTGGTGATGGACAGAGTTTCTGAATGATGCACAATACTCTTACCAAGTCAAGAGATCATGGTTTTAATCCATCACCTGTTTTTTAGCTCATTGCACCATCCCAGCTCAGAACCTGGCTATATGCAAATTAGTCTGTTCCTGTCCCAGTGCATGATGGGAACAGGGCAAACCAAACTACCAAGCCAATTCTTATACTGGGAAGGAGACAAGCTTCCCGGGACCGGTTTCTGGCATCACAGCCTTCGTCGGCCCGGCTTGCTTGAATCCTGATGGTGCAATGAGCAAGGGACTCACGTCTGAGTATACCCTCCCACACATAGTGTGGATAAAATCGATTTTGGAAAAAGGGGGTGGTGATGGACAGAGTTTCTGAATGATGCAGAATACTCTTACCAAGTCAAGAGATCATGGTTTTAATCCATCACCTGTTTTTTAGCTCATTGCACCATCCCAGCTCAGAACCTGGCTATATGCAAATTAGTCTGTTCCTGTCCCAGTGCATGATGGGAACAGGGCAAACCAAACTACCAAGCCAATTCTTATACTGGGAAGGAGACAAGCTTCCGGGTCCTGGTTTCTGGCATCACAGCCTTCGTCGGCCCGGCTTGCTTGAATCCTGATGGTGCAATGAGCAAGGGACTCACGTCTAAGTATACCCTCCCACACATAGTGTGGATAAAATCGATTTTGGAAAAAGGGGGTGGTGATGGACAGAGTTTCTGAATGATGCAGAATACTCTTACCAAGTCAAGAGATCATGGTTTTAATCCATCACCTGTTTTTTAGCTCATTGCACCATCCCAGCTCAGAACCTGGCTATATGCAAATTAGTCTGTTCCTGTCCCAGTGCATGATGGGAACAGGGCAAACCAAACTACCAAGCCAATTCTTATACTGGGAAGGAGACAAGCTTCCGGGGACCGGTTTCTGGCATCACAGCCTTCGTCGGCCCGGCTTGCTTGAATCCTGATGGTGCAATGAGCAAGGGACTCACGTCTGAGTATACCCTCCCACACATAGTGTGGATAAAATCGATTTTGGAAAAAGGGGGTGGTGATGGACAGAGTTTCTGAATGATGCACAATACTCTTACCAAGTCAAGAGATCATGGTTTTAATCCATCACCTGTTTTTTAGCTCATTGCACCATCCCAGCTCAGAACCTGGCTATATGCAAATTAGTCTGTTCCTGTCCCAGTGCATGATGGGAACAGGGCAAACCAAACTACCAAGCCAATTCTTATACTGGGAAGGAGACAAGCTTCCGGGGACCGGTTTCTGGCATCACAGCCTTCGTCGGCCCGGCTTGCTTGAATCCTGACGGTGCAATGAGCAAGGGACTCACGTCTGAGTATACCCTCCCACACATAGTGTGGATAAAATCGATTTTGGAAAAAGGGGGTGGTGATGGACAGAGTTTCTGAATGATGCACAATACTCTTACCAAGTCAAGAGATCATGGTTTTAATCCATCACCTGTTTTTTAGCTCATTGCACCATCCCAGCTCAGAACCTGGCTATATGCAAATGAGTCTGTTCCTGTCCCAGTGCATGATGGGAACAGGGCAAACCAAACTACCAAGCCAATTCTTATACTGGGAAGGATACAAGCTTCCGGGGACCTGTTTCTGGCATCACAGCCTTCGTCGGCCCGGCTTGCTTGAATCCTGATGGTGCAATGAGCAAGGGACTCACGTCTGAGTATACCCTCCCACACATAGTGTGGATAAAATCGATTTTGGAAAAAGGGGGTGGTGATGGACAGAGTTTCTGAATGATGCAGAATACTCTTACCAAGTCAAGAGATCATGGTTTTAATCCATCACCTGTTTTTTAGCTCATTGCACCATCCCAGCTCAGAACCTGGCTATATGCAAATTAGTCTGTTCCTGTCCCAGTGCATGATGGGAACAGGGCAAACCAAACTACCAAGCCAATTCTTATACTGGGAAGGAGACAAGCTTCCGGGGACCGGTTTCTGGCATCACAGCCTTCGTCGGCCCGGCTTGCTTGAATCCTGATGGTGCAATGAGCAAGGGACTCACGTCTGAGTATACCCTCCCACACATAGTGTGGATAAAATCGATTTTGGAAAAAGGGGGTGGTGATGGACAGAGTTTCTGAATGATGCACAATACTCTTACCAAGTCAAGAGATCATGGTTTTAATCCATCACCTGTTTTTTAGCTCATTGCACCATCCCAGCTCAGAACCTGGCTATATGCAAATTAGTCTGTTCCTGTCCCAGTGCATGATGGGAACAGGGCAAACCAAACTACCAAGCCAATTCTTATACTGGGAAGGAGACAAGCTTCCGGGGACCGGTTTCTGGCATCACAGCCTTCGTCGGCCCGGCTTGCTTGAATCCTGATGGTGCAATGAGCAAGGGACTCACGTCTGAGTATACCCTCCCACACATAGTGTGGATAAAATCGATTTTGGAAAAAGGGGGTGGTGATGGACAGAGTTTCTGAATGATGCAGAATACTCTTACCAAGTCAAGAGATCATGGTTTTAATCCATCACCTGTTTTTTAGCTCATTGCACCATCCCAGCTCAGAACCTGGCTATATGCACATTAGTCTGTTCCTGTCCCAGTGCATGATGGGAACAGGGCAAACCAAACTACCAAGCCAATTCTTATACTGGGAAGGAGACAAGCTTCCGGGGACCGGTTTCTGGCATCACAGCCTTCGTCGGCCCGGCTTGCTTGAATCCTGATGGTGCAATGAGCAAGGGACTCACGTCTGAGTATACCCTCCCACACATAGTGTGGATAAAATCGATTTTGGAAAAAGGGGGTGGTGATGGACAGAGTTTCTGAATGATGCAGAATACTCTTACCAAGTCAAGAGATCATGGTTTTAATCCATCACCTGTTTTTTAGCTCATTGCACCATCCCAGCTCAGAACCTGGCTATATGCAAATTAGTCTGTTCCTGTCCCAGTGCATGATGGGAACAGGGCAAACCAAACTACCAAGCCAATTCTTATACTGGGAAGGAGACAAGCTTCCGGGGACCGGTTTCTGGCATCACAGCCTTCGTCGGCCCGGCTTGCTTGAATCCTGATGGTGCAATGAGCAAGGGACTCACGTCTGAGTATACCCTCCCACACATAGTGTGGATAAAATCGATTTTGGAAAAAGGGGGTGGTGATGGACAGAGTTTCTGAATGATGCACAATACTCTTACCAAGTCAAGAGATCATGGTTTTAATCCATCACCTGTTTTTTAGCTCATTGCACCATCCCAGCTCAGAACCTGGCTATATGCAAATTAGTCTGTTCCTGTCCCAGTGCATGATGGGAACAGGGCAAACCAAACTACCAAGCCAATTCTTATACTGGGAAAGAGACAAGCTTCCGGGGACCGGTTTCTGGCATCACAGCCTTCGTCGGCCCGGCTTGCTTGAATCCTGATGGTTCAATGAGCAAGGGACTCACGTCTGAGTATACCCTCCCACACATAGTGTGGATAAAATCGATTTCGGAAAAAGGGGGTGGTGATGGACAGAGTTTTTGAATGATGCAGAATACTCTTACCAAATCAAGAGATCATGGTTTTAATCCATCACCTGTTTTTTAGCTCATTGCACCATCCCAGCTCAGAACCTGGCTATATGCAAATTAGTCTGTTCCTGTCCCAGTGCATGATGGGAACAGGGCAAACCAAACTACCAAGCCAATTCTTATACTGGGAAGGAGACAAGCTTCCCGGGACCGGTTTCTGGCATCACAGCCTTCGTCGGCCCGGCTTGCTTGAATCCTGATGGTGCAATGAGCAAGGGACTCACGTCTGAATATACCCTCCCACACATAGTGTGGATAAAATCGATTTTGGAAAAAGGGGGTGGTGATGGACAGAGTTTCTGAATGATGCAGAATACTCTTACCAAGTCAAGAGATCATGGTTTTAATCCATCACCTGTTTTTTAGCTCATTGCACCATCCCAGCTCAGAACCTGGCTATATGCAAATTAGTCTGTTCCTGTCCCAGTGCATGATGGGAACAGGGCAAACCAAACTACCAAGCCAATTCTTATACTGGGAAGGAGACAAGCTTCCGGGGACCGGTTTCTGGCATCACAGCCTTCGTCGGCCCGGCTTGCTTGAATCCTGATGGTGCAATGAGCAAGGGACTCACGTCTAAGTATACCCTCCCACACATAGTGTGGATAAAATCGATTTTGGAAAAAGGGGGTGGTGATGGACAGAGTTTCTGAATGATGCAGAATACTCTTACCAAGTCAAGAGATCATGGTTTTAATCCATCACCTGTTTTTAGCTCATTGCACCATCCCAGCTCAGAACCTGGCTATATGCAAATTAGTCTGTTCCTGTCCCAGTGCATGATGGGAACAGGGCAAACCAAACTACCAAGCCAATTCTTATACTGGGAAGAAGACAAGCTTCCGGGGACCGGTTTCTGGCATCACAGCCTTCGTCGGCCCGGCTTGCTTGAATCCTGATGGTGCAATGAGCAAGGGACTCACGTCTGAGTATACCCTCCCACACATAGTGTGGATAAAATCGATTTTGGAAAAAGGGGGTGGTGATGGACAGAGTTTTTGAATGATGCAGAATACTCTTACCAAGTCAAGAGATCATGGTTTTCATCCATCACCTGTTTTTTAGCTCATTGCACCATCCCAGCTCAGAACCTGGCTATATGCAAATTAGTCTGTTCCTGTCCCAGTGCATGATGGGAACAGGGCAAACCAAACTACCAAGCCAATTCTTATACTGGGAAAGAGACAAGCTTCCGGGGACCGGTTTCTGGCATCACAGCCTTCGTCGGCCCGGCTTGCTTGAATCCTGATGGTGCAATGAGCAAGGGACTCACGTCTGAGTATACCCTCCCACACATAGTGTGGATAAAATCGATTTCGTAAAAAGGGGGTGGTGATGGACAGAGTTTTTGAATGATGCAGAATACTCTTACCAAATCAAGAGATCATGGTTTTAATCCATCACCTGTTTTTTAGCTCATTGCACCATCCCAGCTCAGAACCTGGCTATATGCAAATTAGTCTGTTCCTGTCCCAGTGCATGATGGGAACAGGGCAAACCAAACTACCAAGCCAATTCTTATACTGGGAAGGAGACAAGCTTCCGGGGACCGGTTTCTGGCAACACAGCCTTCGTCGGCCCGGCTTGCTTGAATCCTGATGGTGCAATGAGCAAGGGACTCACGTCTAAGTATACCCTCCCACACATAGTGTGGATAAAATTGATTTTGGAAAAAGGGGGTGGTGATGGACAGAGTTTCTGAATGATGCAGAATACTCTTACCAAGTCAAGAGATCATGGTTTTAATCCATCACCTGTTTTTTAGCTCATTGCACCATCCCAGCTCAGAACCTGGCTATATGCAAATTAGTCTGTTCCTGTCCCAGTGCATGATGGGAACAGGGCAAACCAAACTACCAAGCCAATTCTTATACTGGGAAGGAGACAAGCTTCCGGGGACCGGTTTCTGGCATCACAGCCTTCGTCGGCCCGGCTTGCTTGAATCCTGATGGTGCAATGAGCAAGGGACTCACGTCTGAGTATACCCTCCCACACATAGTGTGGATAAAATCGATTTTGAAAAAAGGGGGTGGTGATGGACAGAGTTTCTGAATGATGCAGAATACTCTTACCAAGTCAAGAGATCATGGTTTTAATCCATCACCTGTTTTTTAGCTCATTGCACCATCCCAGCTCAGAACCTGGCTATATGCAAATTAGTCTGTTCCTGTCCCAGTGCATGATGGGAACAGGGCAAACCAAACTACCAAGCCAATTCTTATACTGGGAAGGAGACAAGCTTCCGGGGACCGGTTTCTGGCATCACAGCCTTCGTCGGCCCGGCTTGCTTGAATCCTGACGGTGCAATGAGCAAGGGACTCACGTCTGAGTATACCCTCCCACACATAGTGTGGATAAAATCGATTTTGGAAAAAGGGGGTGGTGATGGACAGAGTTTCTGAATGATGCACAATACTCTTACCAAGTCAAGAGATCATGGTTTTAATCCATCACCTGTTTTTTAGCTCATTGCACCATCCCAGCTCAGAACCTGGCTATATGCAAATGAGTCTGTTCCTGTCCCAGTGCATGATGGGAACAGGGCAAACCAAACTACCAAGCCAATTCTTATACTGGGAAGGATACAAGCTTCCGGGGACCTGTTTCTGGCATCACAGCCTTCGTCGGCCCGGCTTGCTTGAATCCTGATGGTGCAATGAGCAAGGGACTCACGTCTGAGTATACCCTCCCACACATAGTGTGGATAAAATCGATTTTGGAAAAAGGGGGTGGTGATGGACAGAGTTTCTGAATGATGCAGAATACTCTTACCAAGTCAAGAGATCATGGTTTTAATCCATCACCTGTTTTTTAGCTCATTGCACCATCCCAGCTCAGAACCTGGCTATATGCAAATTAGTCTGTTCCTGTCCCAGTGCATGATGGGAACAGGGCAAACCAAACTACCAAGCCAATTCTTATACTGGGAAGGAGACAAGCTTCCGGGGACCGGTTTCTGGCATCACAGCCTTCGTCGGCCCGGCTTGCTTGAATCCTGACGGTGCAATGAGCAAGGGACTCACGTCTGAGTATACCCTCCCACACATAGTGTGGATAAAATCGATTTTGGAAAAAGGGGGTGGTGATGGACAGAGTTTCTGAATGATGCACAATACTCTTACCAAGTCAAGAGATCATGGTTTTAATCCATCACCTGTTTTTTAGCTCATTGCACCATCCCAGCTCAGAACCTGGCTATATGCAAATGAGTCTGTTCCTGTCCCAGTGCATGATGGGAACAGGGCAAACCAAACTACCAAGCCAATTATTATACTGGGAAGGATACAAGCTTCCGGGGACCTGTTTCTGGCATCACAGCCTTCGTCGGCCCGGCTTGCTTGAATCCTGATGGTGCAATGAGCAAGGGACTCACGTCTGAGTATACCCTCCCACACATAGTGTGGATAAAATCGATTTTGGAAAAAGGGGGTGGTGATGGACAGAGTTTCTGAATGATGCAGAATACTCTTACCAAGTCAAGAGATCATGGTTTTAATCCATCACCTGTTTTTTAGCTCATTGCACCATCCCAGCTCAGAACCTGGCTATATGCAAATTAGTCTGTTCCTGTCCCAGTGCATGATGGGAACAGGGCAAACCAAACTACCAAGCCAATTCTTATACTGGGAAGGAGACAAGCTTCCGGGGACCGGTTTCTGGCATCACAGCCTTCGTCGGCCCGGCTTGCTTGAATCCTGATGGTGCAATGAGCAAGGGACTCACGTCTGAGTATACCCTCCCACACATAGTGTGGATAAAATCGATTTTGGAAAAAGGGGGTGGTGATGGACAGAGTTTCTGAATGATGCACAATACTCTTACCAAGTCAAGAGATCATGGTTTTAATCCATCACCTGTTTTTTAGCTCATTGCACCATCCCAGCTCAGAACCTGGCTATATGCAAATTAGTCTGTTCCTGTCCCAGTGCATGATGGGAACAGGGCAAACCAAACTACCAAGCCAATTCTTATACTGGGAAGGAGACAAGCTTCCGGGGACCGGTTTCTGGCATCACAGCCTTCGTCGGCCCGGCTTGCTTGAATCCTGATGGTGCAATGAGCAAGGGACTCACGTCTGAGTATACCCTCCCACACATAGTGTGGATAAAATCGATTTTGGAAAAAGGGGGTGGTGATGGACAGAGTTTCTGAATGATGCAGAATACTCTTACCAAGTCAAGAGATCATGGTTTTAATCCATCACCTGTTTTTTAGCTCATTGCACCATCCCAGCTCAGAACCTGGCTATATGCACATTAGTCTGTTCCTGTCCCAGTGCATGATGGGAACAGGGCAAACCAAACTACCAAGCCAATTCTTATACTGGGAAGGAGACAAGCTTCCGGGGACCGGTTTCTGGCATCACAGCCTTCGTCGGCCCGGCTTGCTTGAATCCTGATGGTGCAATGAGCAAGGGACTCACGTCTGAGTATACCCTCCCACACATAGTGTGGATAAAATCGATTTTGGAAAAAGGGGGTGGTGATGGACAGAGTTTCTGAATGATGCAGAATACTCTTACCAAGTCAAGAGATCATGGTTTTAATCCATCACCTGTTTTTTAGCTCATTGCACCATCCTAGCTCAGAACCTGGCTATATGCAAATTAGTCTGTTCCTGTCCCAGTGCATGATGGGAACAGGGCAAACCAAACTACCAAGCCAATTCTTATACTGGGAAGGAGACAAGCTTCCGGGGACCGGTTTCTGGCATCACAGCCTTCGTCGGCCCGGCTTGCTTGAATCCTGATGGTGCAATGAGCAAGGGACTCACGTCTGAGTATACCCTCCCACACATAGTGTGGATAAAATCGATTTTGGAAAAAGGGGGTGGTGATGGACAGAGTTTCTGAATGATGCACAATACTCTTACCAAGTCAAGAGATCATGGTTTTAATCCATCACCTGTTTTTTAGCTCATTGCACCATCCCAGCTCAGAACCTGGCTATATGCAAATTAGTCTGTTCCTGTCCCAGTGCATGATGGGAACAGGGCAAACCAAACTACCAAGCCAATTCTTATACTGGGAAAGAGACAAGCTTCCGGGGACCGGTTTCTGGCATCACAGCCTTCGTCGGCCCGGCTTGCTTGAATCCTGATGGTGCAATGAGCAAGGGACTCACGTCTGAGTATACCCTCCCACACATAGTGTGGATAAAATCGATTTCGGAAAAAGGGGGTGGTGATGGACAGAGTTTTTGAATGATGCAGAATACTCTTACCAAATCAAGAGATCATGGTTTTAATCCATCACCTGTTTTTTAGCTCATTGCACCATCCCAGCTCAGAACCTGGCTATATGCAAATTAGTCTGTTCCTGTCCCAGTGCATGATGGGAACAGGGCAAACCAAACTACCAAGCCAATTCTTATACTGGGAAGGAGACAAGCTTCCCGGGACCGGTTTCTGGCATCACAGCCTTCGTCGGCCCGGCTTGCTTGAATCCTGATGGTGCAATGAGCAAGGGACTCACGTCTGAATATACCCTCCCACACATAGTGTGGATAAAATCGATTTTGGAAAAAGGGGGTGGTGATGGACAGAGTTTCTGAATGATGCAGAATACTCTTACCAAGTCAAGAGATCATGGTTTTAATCCATCACCTGTTTTTTAGCTCATTGCACCATCCCAGCTCAGAACCTGGCTATATGCAAATTAGTCTGTTCCTGTCCCAGTGCATGATGGGAACAGGGCAAACCAAACTACCAAGCCAATTCTTATACTGGGAAGGAGACAAGCTTCCGGGGACCGGTTTCTGGCATCACAGCCTTCGTCGGCCCGGCTTGCTTGAATCCTGATGGTGCAATGAGCAAGGGACTCACGTCTAAGTATACCCTCCCACACATAGTGTGGATAAAATCGATTTTGGAAAAAGGGGGTGGTGATGGACAGAGTTTCTGAATGATGCAGAATACTCTTACCAAGTCAAGAGATCATGGTTTTAATCCATCACCTGTTTTTAGCTCATTGCACCATCCCAGCTCAGAACCTGGCTATATGCAAATTAGTCTGTTCCTGTCCCAGTGCATGATGGGAACAGGGCAAACCAAACTACCAAGCCAATTCTTATACTGGGAAGAAGACAAGCTTCCGGGGACCGGTTTCTGGCATCACAGCCTTCGTCGGCCCGGCTTGCTTGAATCCTGATGGTGCAATGAGCAAGGGACTCACGTCTGAGTATACCCTTCCACACATAGTGTGGATAAAATCGATTTTGGAAAAAGGGGGTGGTGATGGACAGAGTTTTTGAATGATGCAGAATACTCTTACCAAGTCAAGAGATCATGGTTTTCATCCATCACCTGTTTTTTAGCTCATTGCACCATCCCAGCTCAGAACCTGGCTATATGCAAATTAGTCTGTTCCTGTCCCAGTGCATGATGGGAACAGGGCAAACCAAACTACCAAGCCAATTCTTATACTGGGAAAGAGACAAGCTTCCGGGGACCGGTTTCTGGCATCACAGCCTTCGTCGGCCCGGCTTGCTTGAATCCTGATGGTGCAATGAGCAAGGGACTCACGTCTGAGTATACCCTCCCACACATAGTGTGGATAAAATCGATTTCGTAAAAAGGGGGTGGTGATGGACAGAGTTTTTGAATGATGCAGAATACTCTTACCAAATCAAGAGATCATGGTTTTAATCCATCACCTGTTTTTTAGCTCATTGCACCATCCCAGCTCAGAACCTGGCTATATGCAAATTAGTCTGTTCCTGTCCCAGTGCATGATGGGAACAGGGCAAACCAAACTACCAAGCCAATTCTTATACTGGGAAGGAGACAAGCTTCCGGGGACCGGTTTTTGGCATCACAGCCTTCGTCGGCCCGGCTTGCTTGAATCCTGATGGTGCAATGAGCAAGGGACTCACGTCTAAGTATACCCTCCCACACATAGTGTGGATAAAATTGATTTTGGAAAAAGGGGGTGGTGATGGACAGAGTTTCTGAATGATGCAGAATACTCTTACCAAGTCAAGAGATCATGGTTTTAATCCATCACCTGTTTTTTAGCTCATTGCACCATCCCAGCTCAGAACCTGGCTATATGCAAATTAGTCTGTTCCTGTCCCAGTGCATGATGGGAACAGGGCAAACCAAACTACCAAGCCAATTCTTATACTGGGAAGGAGACAAGCTTCCGGGGACCGGTTTCTGGCATCACAGCCTTCGTCGGCCCGGCTTGCTTGAATCCTGATGGTGCAATGAGCAAGGGACTCACGTCTGAGTATACCCTCCCACACATAGTGTGGATAAAATCGATTTTGGAAAAAGGGGGTGGTGATGGACAGAGTTTCTGAATGATGCAGAATACTCTTACCAAGTCAAGAGATCATGGTTTTAATCCATCACCTGTTTTTTAGCTCATTGCACCATCCCAGCTCAGAACCTGGCTATATGCAAATTAGTCTGTTCCTGTCCCAGTGCATGATGGGAACAGGGCAAACCAAACTACCAAGCCAATTCTTATACTGGGAAGGAGACAAGCTTCCGGGGACCGGTTTCTGGCATCACAGCCTTCGTCGGCCCGGCTTGCTTGAATCCTGACGGTGCAATGAGCAAGGGACTCACGTCTGAGTATACCCTCCCACACATAGTGTGGATAAAATCGATTTTGGAAAAAGGGGGTGGTGATGGACAGAGTTTCTGAATGATGCACAATACTCTTACCAAGTCAAGAGATCATGGTTTTAATCCATCACCTGTTTTTTAGCTCATTGCACCATCCCAGCTCAGAACCTGGCTATATGCAAATGAGTCTGTTCCTGTCCCAGTGCATGATGGGAACAGGGCAAACCAAACTACCAAGCCAATTCTTATACTGGGAAGGATACAAGCTTCCGGGGACCTGTTTCTGGCATCACAGCCTTCGTCGGCCCGGCTTGCTTGAATCCTGATGGTGCAATGAGCAAGGGACTCACGTCTGAGTATACCCTCCCACACATAGTGTGGATAAAATCGATTTTGGAAAAAGGGGGTGGTGATGGACAGAGTTTCTGAATGATGCAGAATACTCTTACAAAGTCAAGAGATCATGGTTTTAATCCATCACCTGTTTTTTAGCTCATTGCACCATCCCAGCTCAGAACCTGGCTATATGCAAATTAGTCTGTTCCTGTCCCAGTGCATGATGGGAACAGGGCAAACCAAACTACCAAGCCAATTCTTATACTGGGAAGGAGACAAGCTTCCGGGGACCGGTTTCTGGCATCACAGCCTTCGTCGGCCCGGCTTGCTTGAATCCTGATGGTGCAATGAGCAAGGGACTCACGTCTGAGTATACCCTCCCACACATAGTGTGGATAAAATCGATTTTGGAAAAAGGGGGTGGTGATGGACAGAGTTTCTGAATGATGCACAATACTCTTACCAAGTCAAGAGATCATGGTTTTAATCCATCACCTGTTTTTTAGCTCATTGCACCATCCCAGCTCAGAACCTGGCTATATGCAAATTAGTCTGTTCCTGTCCCAGTGCATGATGGGAACAGGGCAAACCAAACTACCAAGCCAATTCTTATACTGGGAAGGAGACAAGCTTCCGGGGACCGGTTTCTGGCATCACAGCCTTCGTCGGCCCGGCTTGCTTGAATCCTGATGGTGCAATGAGCAAGGGACTCACGTCTGAGTATACCCTCCCACACATAGTGTGGATAAAATCGATTTTGGAAAAAGGGGGTGGTGATGGACAGAGTTTCTGAATGATGCAGAATACTCTTACCAAGTCAAGAGATCATGGTTTTAATCCATCACCTGTTTTTTAGCTCATTGCACCATCCCAGCTCAGAACCTGGCTATATGCAAATTAGTCTGTTCCTGTCCCAGTGCATGATGGGAACAGGGCAAACCAAACTACCAAGCCAATTCTTATACTGGGAAGGAGACAAGCTTCCGGGGACCGGTTTCTGGCATCACAGCCTTCGTCGGCCCGGCTTGCTTGAATCCTGATGGTGCAATGAGCAAGGGACTCACGTCTGAGTATACCCTCCCACACATAGTGTGGATAAAATCGATTTTGGAAAAAGGGGGTGGTGATGGACAGAGTTTCTGAATGATGCAGAATACTCTTACCAAGTCAAGAGATCATGGTTTTAATCCATCACCTGTTTTTTAGCTCATTGCACCATCCCAGCTCAGAACCTGGCTATATGCAAATTAGTCTGTTCCTGTCCCAGTGCATGATGGGAACAGGGCAAACCAAGCTACCAAGCCAATTCTTATACTGGGAAGGAGACAAGCTTCCGGGGACCGGTTTCTGGCATCACAGCCTTCGTCGGCCCGGCTTGCTTGAATCCTGATGGTGCAATGAGCAAGGGACTCACGTCTGAGTATACCCTCCCACACATAGTGTGGATAAAATCGATTTTGGAAAAAGGGGGTGGTGATGGACAGAGTTTCTGAATGATGCACAATACTCTTACCAAGTCAAGAGATCATGGTTTTAATCCATCACCTGTTTTTTAGCTCATTGCACCATCCCAGCTCAGAACCTGGCTATATGCAAATTAGTCTGTTCCTGTCCCAGTGCATGATGGGAACAGGGCAAACCAAACTACCACGCCAATTCTTATACTGGGAAAGAGACAAGCTTCCGGGGACCGGTTTCTGGCATCACAGCCTTCGTCGGCCCGGCTTGCTTGAATCCTGATGGTGCAATGAGCAAGGGACTCACGTCTGAGTATACCCTCCCACACATAGTGTGGATAAAATCGATTTCGGAAAAAGGGGGTGGTGATGGACAGAGTTTTTGAATGATGCAGAATACTCTTACCAAGTCAAGAGATCATGGTTTTAATCCATCACCTGTTTTTTAGCTCATTGCACCATCCCAGCTCAGAACCTGGCTCTATGCAAATTAGTCTGTTCCTGTCCCAGTGCATGATGGGAACAGGGCAAACCAAACTACCAAGCCAATTCTTATACTGGGAAGGAGACAAGCTTCCCGGGACCGGTTTCTGGCATCACAGCCTTCGTCGGCCCGGCTTGCTTGAATCCTGATGGTGCAATGAGCAAGGGACTCACGTCTGAGTATACCCTCCCACACATAGTGTGGATAAAATCGATTTTGGAAAAAGGGGGTGGTGATGGACAGAGTTTCTGAATGATGCAGAATACTCTTACCAAGTCAAGAGATCATGGTTTTAATCCATCACCTGTTTTTTAGCTCATTGCACCATCCCAGCTCAGAACCTGGCTATATGCAAATTAGTCTGTTCCTGTCCCAGTGCATGATGGGAACAGGGCAAACCAAACTACCAAGCCAATTCTTATACTGGGAAGGAGACAAGCTTCCGGGGACCGGTTTCTGGCATCACAGCCTTCGTCGGCCCGGCTTGCTTGAATCCTGATGGTGCAATGAGCAAGGGACTCACGTCTAAGTATACCCTCCCACACATAGTGTGGATAAAATCGATTTTGGAAAAAGGGGGTGGTGATGGACAGAGTTTCTGAATGATGCAGAATACTCTTACCAAGTCAAGAGATCATGGTTTTAATCCATCACCTGTTTTTTAGCTCATTGCACCATCCCAGCTCAGAACCTGGCTATATGCAAATTAGTCTGTTCCTGTCCCAGTGCATGATGGGAACAGGGCAAACCAAACTACCAAGCCAATTCTTATACTGGGAAGGAGACAAGCTTCCGGGGACCGGTTTCTGGCATCACAGCTTTCGTCGGCCCGGCTTGCTTGAATCCTGATGGTGCAATGAGCAAGGGACTCACGTCTGAGTATACCCTCCCACACATAGTGTGGATAAAATCGATTTTGGAAAAAGGGGGTGGTGATGGACAGAGTTTCTGAATGATGCAGAATACTCTTACCAAGTCAAGAGATCATGGTTTTAATCCATCACCTGTTTTTTAGCTCATTGCACCATCCCAGCTCAGAACCTGGCTATATGCAAATTAGTCTGTTCCTGTCCCAGTGCATGATGGGAACAGGGCAAACCAAACTACCAAGCCAATTCTTATACTGGGAAGGAGACAAGCTTCCGGGGACCGGTTTCTGGCATCACAGCCTTCGTCGGCCCGGCTTGCTTGAATCCTGACGGTGCAATGAGCAAGGGACTCACGTCTGAGTATACCCTCCCACACATAGTGTGGATAAAATCGATTTTGGAAAAAGGGGGTGGTGATGGACAGAGTTTCTGAATGATGCAGAATACTCTTACCAAGTCAAGAGATCATGGTTTTAATCCATCACCTGTTTTTTAGCTCATTGCACCATCCCAGCTCAGAACCTGGCTATATGCAAATTAGTCTGTTCCTGTCCCAGTGCATGATGGGAACAGGGCAAACCAAACTACCAAGCCAATTCTTATACTGGGAAGGAGACAAGCTTCCTGGGACCGGTTTCTGGCATCACAGCCTTCGTCGGCCCGGCTTGCTTGAATCCTGATGGTGCAATGAGCAAGGGACTCACGTCTGAGTATACCCTCCCACTCATAGTGTGGATAAAATCGATTTTGGAAAAAGGGGGTGGTGATGGACAGAGTTTCTGAATGATGCAGAATACTCTTACCAAGTCAAGAGATCATGGTTTTAATCCATCACCTGTTTTTTAGCTCATTGCACCATCCCAGCTCAGAACCTGGCTATATGCAAATTAGTCTGTTCCTGTCCCAGTGCATGATGGGAACAGGGCAAACCAAACTACCAAGCCAATTCTTATACTGGGAAGGAGACAAGCTTCCGGGGACCGGTTTCTGGCATCACAGCCTTCGTCGGCCCGGCTTGCTTGAATCCTGATGGTGCAATGAGCAAGGGACTCACGTCTGAGTATACCCTCCCACACATAGTGTGGATAAAATCGATTTTGGAAAAAGGGGGTGGTGATGGACAGAGTTTCTGAATGATGCAGAATACTCTTACCAAGTCAAGAGATCATGGTTTTAATCCATCACCTGTTTTTTAGCTCATTGCACCATCCCAGCTCAGAACCTGGCTATATGCAAATTAGTCTGTTCCTGTCCCAGTGCATGATGGGAACAGGGCAAACCAAACTACCAAGCCAATTCTTATACTGGGAAGGAGACAAGCTTCCGGGGACCGGTTTCTGGCATCACAGCCTTCGTCGGCCCGGCTTGCTTGAATCCTGATGGTGCAATGAGCAAGGGACTCACGTCTGAGTATACCCTCCCACACATAGTGTGGATAAAATCGATTTTGGAAAAAGGGGGTGGTGATGGACAGAGTTTCTGAATGATGCAGAATACTCTTACCAAGTCAAGAGATCATGGTTTTAATCCATCACCTGTTTTTTAGCTCATTGCACCATCCCAGCTCAGAACCTGGCTATATGCAAATTAGTCTGTTCCTGTCCCAGTGCATGATGGGAACAGGGCAAACCAAACTACCAAGCCAATTCTTATACTGGGAAGGAGACAAGCTTCCGGGGACCGGTTTCTGGCATCACAGCCTTCGTCGGCCCGGCTTGCTTGAATCCTGACGGTGCAATGAGCAAGGGACTCACGTCTGAGTATACCCTCCCACACATAGTGTGGATAAAATCGATTTTGGAAAAAGGGGGTGGTGATGGACAGAGTTTCTGAATGATGTACAATACTCTTACCAAGTCAAGAGATCATGGTTTTAATCCATCACCTGTTTTTTTAGCTCATTGCACCATCCCAGCTCAGAACCTGGCTATATGCAAATTAGTCTGTTCCTGTCCCAGTGCATGATGGGAACAGGGCAAACCAAACTACCAAGCCAATTCTTATACTGGGAAGGAGACAAGCTTCCGGGGACCTGTTTCTGGCATCACAGCCTTCGTCGGCCCGGCTTGCTTGAATCCTGATGGTGCAATGAGCAAGGGACTCACGTCTGAGTATACCCTCCCACACATAGTGTGGATAAAAACGATTTTGGAAAAAGGGGGTGGTGATGGACAGAGTTTCTGAATGATGCAGAATACTCTTACCAAGTCAAGAGATCATGGTTTTAATCCATCACCTGTTTTTTAGCTCATTGCACCATCCCAGCTCAGAACCTGGCTATATGCAAATTAGTCTGTTCCTGTCCCAGTGCATGATGGGAACAGGGCAAACCAAACTACCAAGGCAATTCTTATACTGGGAAGGAGACAAGCTTCCGGGGACCGGTTTCTGGCATCACAGCCTTCGTCGGCCCGGCTTGCTTGAATCCTGATGGTGCAATGAGCAAGGGACTCACGTCTGAGTATACCCTCCCACACATAGTGTGGATAAAATCGATTTTGGAAAAAGGGGGTGGTGATGGACAGAGTTTTTGAATGATGCAGAATACTCTTACCAAGTCAAGAGATCATGGTTTTAATCCATCACCTGTTTTTTAGCTCATTGCACCATCCCAGCTCAGAACCTGGCTATATGCAAATTAGTCTGTTCCTGTCCCAGTGCATGATGGGAACAGGGCAAACCAAACTACCAAGCCAATTCTTATACTGGGAAGGAGACAAGCTTCCCGGGACCGGTTTCTGGCATCACAGCCTTCGTCGGCCCGGCTTGCTTGAATCCTGATGGTGCAATGAGCAAGGGACTCACGTCTGAGTATACCCTCCCACACATAGTGTGGATAAAATCGATTTTGGAAAAAGGGGGTGGTGATGGACAGAGTTTCTGAATGATGCAGAATACTCTTACCAAGTCAAGAGATCATGGTTTTAATCCATCACCTGTTTTTTAGCTCATTGCACCATCCCAGCTCAGAACCTGGCTATATGCAAATTAGTCTGTTCCTGTCCCAGTGCATGATGGGAACAGGGCAAACCAAACTACCAAGCCAATTCTTATACTGGGAAGGAGACAAGCTTCCGGGGACCGGTTTCTGGCATCACAGCCTTCGTCGGCCCGGCTTGCTTGAATCCTGATGGTGCAATGAGCAAGGGACTCACGTCTGAGTATACCCTCCCACACATAGTGTGGATAAAATCAATTTTGGAAAAAGGGGGTGGTGATGGACAGAGTTTCTGAATGATGCAGAATACTCTTACCAAGTCAAGAGATCATGGTTTTAATCCATCACCTGTTTTTTAGCTCATTGCACCATCCCAGCTCAGAACCTGGCTATATGCAAATTAGTCTGTTCCTGTCCCAGTGCATGATGGGAACAGGGCAAACCAAACTACCAAGCCAATTCTTATACTGGGAAGGAGACAAGCTTCCGGGGACCGGTTTCTGGCATCACAGCCTTCGTCGGCCCGGCTTGCTTGAATCCTGATGGTGCAATGAGCAAGGGACTCACGTCTGAGTATACCCTCCCACACATAGTGTGGATAAAATCGATTTTGGAAAAAGGGGGTGGTGATGGACAGAGTTTTTGAATGATGCAGAATACTCTTACCAAGTCAAGAGATCATGGTTTTAATCCATCACCTGTTTTTTAGCTCATTGCACCATCCCAGCTCAGAACCTGGCTATATGCAAATTAGTCTGTTCCTGTCCCAGTGCATGATGGGAACAGGGCAAACCAAACTACCAAGCCAATTCTTATACTGGGAAGGAGACAAGCTTCCCGGGACCGGTTTCTGGCATCACAGCCTTCGTCGGCCCGGCTTGCTTGAATCCTGATGGTGCAATGAGCAAGGGACTCACGTCTGAGTATACCCTCCCACACATAGTGTGGATAAAATCGATTTTGGAAAAAGGGGGTGGTGATGGACAGAGTTTCTGAATGATGCAGAATACTCTTACCAAGTCAAGAGATCATGGTTTTAATCCATCACCTGTTTTTTAGCTCATTGCACCATCCCAGCTCAGAACCTGGCTATATGCAAATTAGTCTGTTCCTGTCCCAGTGCATGATGGGAACAGGGCAAACCAAACTACCAAGCCAATTCTTATACTGGGAAGGAGACAAGCTTCCGGGGACCGGTTTCTGGCATCACAGCCTTCGTCGGCCCGGCTTGCTTGAATCCTGATGGTGCAATGAGCAAGGGACTCACGTCTGAGTATACCCTCCCACACATAGTGTGGATAAAATCAATTTTGGAAAAAGGGGGTGGTGATGGACAGAGTTTCTGAATGATGCAGAATACTCTTACCAAGTCAAGAGATCATGGTTTTAATCCATCACCTGTTTTTTAGCTCATTGCACCATCCCAGCTCAGAACCTGGCTATATGCAAATTAGTCTGTTCCTGTCCCAGTGCATGATGGGAACAGGGCAAACCAAACTACCAAGCCAATTCTTATACTGGGAAGGAGACAAGCTTCCGGGGACCGGTTTCTGGCATCACAGCCTTCGTCGGCCCGGCTTGCTTGAATCCTGATGGTGCAATGAGCAAGGGACTCACGTCTGAGTATACCCTCCCACACATAGTGTGGATAAAATCGATTTTGGAAAAAGGGGGTGGTGATGGACAGAGTTTCTGAATGATGCACAATACTCTTACCAAGTCAAGAGATCATGGTTTTAATCCATCACCTGTTTTTTAGCTCATTGCACCATCCCAGCTCAGAACCTGGCTATATGCAAATTAGTCTGTTCCTGTCCCAGTGCATGATGGGAACAGGGCAAACCAAACTACCAAGCCAATTCTTATACTGGGAAGGAGACAAGCTTCCGGGGACCGGTTTCTGGCATCACAGCCTTTGTCGGCCTGGCTTGCTTGAATCCTGATGGTGCAATGAGCAAGGGACTCACGTCTGAGTATACCCTCCCACACATAGTGTGGATAAAATCGATTTTGGAAAAAGGGGGTGGTGATGGACAGAGTTTCTGAATAATGCAGAATACTCTTACCAAGTCTAGAGATCATGGTTTTAATCCGTACCAGGGGGTACCTTGGGCCTTCCATAGAAGTGTCCAATATGTACAGAAAGGGAAGGGTGAGGCCTGGTCAGGTTAGCATGGCAGTTAGCAACTGTACACAGGCACGGCGGTGGCAGGCCTGAGACACAATTTTAGGGCTACTCATGTGGGTGGCAAAATCAGTGCTGCAGGCCCACTAGTAGCATTTGAATCACCAGCCCTGGCACACTCAGTGCACTTTACTAGGGAACTACTGGTAAAACAAATATGCCAATCATGGATAACAAATCACAATAACAATTTATACAGAGAGGATATGCACTTTAGCACTGATCAGCAGTGGTAAAGTGCCCTGCTAAGCAGCGTCTTGTCTCCACTAGAACATAAGCAATCACAGACATGTTTCGTCTCTGTTACAATTGCGCCAAGTTGTGTCCAAGGCACAATTAGCACCCTGAATACAGCAGACTCTTGGCTAAGGAAAATAAAACTCTCATACCAAACCCAGTTCCATCCTTGCTTTCCATTGCAACTTCATTGCACTGCAAATGAAGAAGCTGCCATCACATTGCAACATTAGAGGAACGTGCACCCGGTGCCTAATGATGTCAGGCAGAAGATTACGCATACATCTCTGGTGCACCGGGGGAAGGAGTGAATGGTTAATCAAGGCGTTGATAATCATCTCAAAGGTACAGATGGTGTCAGCGACATTTAAGAAATCTCAGCCCATTGATTGACACAATTCGTTAACATTAAAGCATTCGCTAATGAAGTTGCCATGTTTATTCAGTGGGAATAGGTGCTAAATATCGTGGCAATTTGGGAAATTGCCTCAGTAACGTTCCATGAGACTTTGCAATGTCTATGGCACCATCTGTAAATATAAAGTAATTCGTTCCTAAGCAATCACAAACAATCCTATTTCACACTGTCACATTCGCGATGAGCCACCAGGATCAGATTTTCTTAGTATTTTTTGGAGGAGAGTGAGTTTTACCCTTTATGGGTCGTTTGTCCTGACCTTAGATTAGACGATCAGCACCTCTGTTTTACCCTTAAACGTAATAAGGTCAAATAAATGACTAGCCACAAGTCTGGTCTCAGCTAGCAGGATCTACGCTGCATTCTTCCCAAGCTGTTTACACTAAAAGGGGAGGAGGCACTGACGTGTGCATTGGAAGGTCATAGTCCAGCCATCCCAAGTGGAGTTAAGCTGCTACTGGGCAGAGCTGTTTCCTGCTATGCTTAGGTGGCCAAAAAGGCTTAGACCGGGTACTTTTACTAATCAGTACCTGGGATTAGATATGTGGATTTACAGCCTAAGAACCAGATACTGTTGGCTGTAGGAGCAGAAATTCCAGGGGATGCTTAAAGGTCAGAGAGGCTAGAATAACTTCCAGGTCCCCTGTGGGTTTGGGCGATTTCAGCTTCTAAAGGGGAACACCCAGGCAGGTCAAGGATTCGCTATAGACAGTGAGACAGAGCAGGCCTCAGTTTTAAGAATTTACATATATGCCGTATTGTAAGAGAAAAAACTCAGTGTACACAACTTCATCCTTGATTCTTCAGACACATGCCTTATCAAGTAGGTACCACCCTCCTACCACCCACATACACCGACAGGTTCTCACAGCCCGTCCGCAGTGGAGCCTCTGACATAATGTCATCTAACGCCCTGGACTTCCTGCTTTTGATTTTCAAGCCCAACATACTATGTTAGCAAATAAGGATAAGGGAAAACACTATACCGCAATTGTAGGTGCTTCCTCTTTCCAGTATAACCTCTCTTTACTTCTGTGCTTGGGAACCCTCTTTATTTATAAATGCACTCATTCGCCACCACCACCAACTGAGTAGTCCAGTGAAAAGTGAATGTCACTTTAAATTTCGAAAAGTGAAAGCCCATAACATGTTCTAATGTGGTATGGCATGGTGTATTTTGTCTCGTAAGATTTGTTGTATGCCCATATGGAGTAGAAATGCTTTCCTTGCGCAGCTTGGCACCCATGTGGGCTTGTGTGAGTTAGTTGGCAGGTTCAAGCTAGCTGGTCAAAGACTCTCTAAAAGTAGAGGACTTGGAAATGTTGGTAATGGTGGATATCATTAAAGGGCTCATCTCTGAGGTGCACTGGTTCCCTCAGCCCTGCACTCCTGTCAGGCTGGATCCTCTAAAGGCATCTGAAGGCTCATGAGCCGGCCTCTAATTACAGCAGCGGTCAATGATCTTAGTTGTAATTGGGTATTAGATGGAATAGGCCACGTTACAACGCATGCAAACACATCACATGCCATTACAACGCAGTCATTACAACAACCACGTAATTAAATTGCATACCATTACAACGCAAGCCGTTACAATGACTTGCTGTAGGGGGCGCACTGGATTTTGGAATAGTATACTCTACTATTGCAACGCCAGTCTGTGCAACAGAAGGGAAGGTGTTGGTTTTTAAATTCAACACCTTCTGCCACTAACAGCAAATCGTTGTAACAACTTGCATTGTAATCGTTTGCGATGTAACAACGTGGTTGTTGTAATGATCGCGTTGTAATGGCGTGTGATGTATCGCATGCGTTGTAAACGAAGTTTCCCATTAGGTGTGGTCAGATGCAGGACTTTAAACTCAGACTCTATCCTACGACCTTCTGGGTCAGTGTAATCAAAATCAAGTGATTTGACCCAAAGCTAGAGCTGTTTCTTTATAAAATAGCACAAGAGGTTATTCTAACCAGGATAAGATGCCCCTGTACTTTTTGCATGATAAAGAAACAATTTTGCACATTAAATGTAATATTCAATTAATTTATTTCATTTTACTGCTGTGGTAAACATTATGCCAAAGCCTAAACGCGCATGTACCACTACAAAACAATACAGATCATAATAATCCCATTGCACAACAAGACCAGTGCACCCCGTTTATCACAGATACTGGCCATCAGGACCAGTACTCTGTACTCATTTGGGTTTCTATAGGAAACATTAACGCATCACCTTAGAGAACAATGCACAATTGCCGGCCTCCTGATTGCTTGGATACAAGGCTGGGACTGAGCCTCAGACAAGAGGGAAATCTAAAGCTGCTGTCCTTGTTTGGAATATGAAGAGCTTGACGACCACCCAGAGTGTACAGGACATTTCCAGACTGAGAGAGACAGAGCCAAGACCTACCTGAGGCACACATGAGGGGAAGATAGATTCTAAAATACTTTATGCCCAAGCACACCAGTGGCCTGAATTGAAGCAAAAAATAAAGAGTTTAACTAAGCAGGACTAAAGTTCTCTATTTGCTGGGAGCCTACATGCCCCCACCAACCTACCAACCTAGACACCTGCCCTAGACTACTATCTTGAACACCTGGGCCTGTGACGAAGAAATGGACAGATAGCGTGGCCTCAAGAGGGTACTAGAAACATTTGCAACATTGGTGGTCCAGGCAACTCCCATTTTGAATCCCAGAGGAATACTACGGATCCTCACCTTTCACTAAGGATCCCTAAGGCAGAGCATTTTCTGTTTTAATTCCCCAACTTTGGAACCAATTGCCTGAGAATCTCCATGAGGAACCCACCCTTCTTCGTTTTAGGAAATGCCTCAAGACTCATCTGTTCAGAGAGGCACTGGACATTGTCTAAATCCTTCACCCAAGGTGCTCCCAAAATTGGCATATGGCTCCTGTGTCTTCTCAACAATCGCTAAGAGACCTGCCGGTGATTATGCGCTATACAAATTGTAGTTACCATAACATAAGATGTTTGCCTAGGCCTAGTTGTGCTGAACGTTTGAGCCATTGGAATTTCCTCTGTATGTATTCTGGGTCTTGCTGCCTGTGTATGCATCCCTGTGCAGTGGAGGCCCCCTATACTGAAATCCTGACAGCTAGTTCTGACATAGAGGCTGCAGAACCCCATATACGAACAATTGCCAGGTAACACTTTGGGTCAGCCTGAGGTTCAATGATCCCCTTGTACTTTGGGAGCCCCTGTTACAGACTTCGGTATTTCTGCCATTCTATCCATTTTTTGTGCTGAATAGTAACTTCTCTGTCAGTACCTCTGGGATCCTCAGTATACCCCTAGATAGTAGCGTGTTTGGTGGATTAGACGACAGTGCTGCAGGTTTAGCTTAGACCCACTGAGCTATCTTCCTTCAATACTGTGCTAATGAGAAAATCGGATGAATAGCAGCTCTATCATAGAGCCTGATCTGGAGTTTCACAGATGGACTAGTGTTCGTCAAGATGGTCTAGGGCATTACCACTCTGCCTCCCAAATTTAGAGATGAATGCTGACCCTGGGGTTGTCTTTGCACATTGAAAGGGACCAGAATCATAGCAGTTCCTTTTAGTTTACTAATCGTTTGGTGCACGGCTGCTGTTAGATGTGATGGCCATCCACCTAACTTTTAACATTGTTTTGTTTTTCAAAAACAACTCCCAAAATGGAAGTTTGTTTTTGAAAAACGACTTACCCCAACACACTTGGAGCTGACACCATCTGTCCCTTTGTTTTTTCCTTGTCCCTCAGGCCTGGTTTTCGCTGGCAGTGACGGAAAGGAAGAAAAGTAATTACACTTTTCACCCTAACAGTGCGTCAGTAGAGAAAATACAAAAAAATTATTCATCTCTGTTTCCAGTACATTTATGAGATAAGGAATTGCATGTGATGACTGAATGTATTTTACAGATGCAAATAGTCCCCCATGCACTGCAATGCAAGTACTCCAAAGGAGTTGGAATGATACACTAAAAGGAAAATTGCATAGAATGGTAGAGAAATTCTCAAAGCAGCACAGACTTTTTTTCACTAATAGTCTGTTTCTTGACAAAAGGGTAATTTCATAGGATGTAATGTTGACTTCTCACCCAAACTAATGCTAGAGGGTCAAGACAACAAAGATTGTATTTGGGCAATCTAATTGGAGGACAGCAGTATTCAAGTCCCAGGGAGACTAGAGTTATATAGCCATAAACAACACAGATGCTCCCCAATAAATGTTGGCTACCAGGAAGACATCTCACAATTAGGACAAGTATTTTTGCCTATGAAAATACATCAGGCCTTCCAGAAGGTAATGAACATATTGCAGAAAACGTTTTGAGAGAAAAAATAGGAATTCGTTTGTTCTGCACCTGAATGAGAGAGATTCAGTCTGTCATTTCAGCTCCTGGGTAGGGATTCAGATTGTCATTTCAGCCCCGGAGGGACAGTTCAGGACATATACAGGCCTTAGTTGGCAAAGAGTTTGAGTAGATGTGTTTTCAGATATTTCCTGACTGTATGGATGGTAGGTTTGGTTCTGATGTTTGTTGGAAGTGAGTTCTAGGCACATATTGCAGATCTAGAGAAGGATAAATTCTCAGCAAAGTTGATTTTCAACTTATGAACATCCATTCTGAGAGCATTTCAACTTCCAAGTTGTCTTTGGCCTCGCAAGATGGGGAGTAGAGCAGAGACTGAGATAAGAAGTGATATTTGGTAGATAAGGTCTTCTGTTTCAAGTAGCACCATTTGAAGATTATCCTAGCTCTTGGAGGTAGCTCCTGCAATTCATCTAGGATGAGTGAAATGTGTCCAGAGTGTCTTAAACAAGACACTAGCCTGGCCACAGAATGGAGTCTGGCTTTTAGTGGGACAAGGGTGAAATGAGGAACCCCTGCTAGGACTTTCCTAAGTCAAGACTGATCACTAGAGCAAGAACTGCAAGTAAGAGTTCAACTTCGTCTTGTTTGATCGACGTCCATGGGTGGGCTAGTGTATTTTGCTCTGATGTAAGGGGATAGATACCTAGTCCTGTACGTAATAGGTGATGGAAAGTGGGTGGGATGGCCAGGAGCTTTCCCCGAGCCATGGGAGATGTCAGTTGCACATGCAGTGCTATGACTGTTGTTTTACTTAAAGGTCCATCACAGCGCTTTGAAATGACTGAGGGTCACTGCATTCCTGCTCACAGCCTGTTACATTTATACAGGCCTCTCTGCTGTTTCTAGATGGTGCAGTAAGGCGAAAGGCTGTGCCTATTTTTGAAGTTAATTTGATGCTAAATCAAATGCATGAGTGTTATACCAAATTTATGAACCCTGCACAGAGTACAAGTTTGGATAAATGTTATATTACCTAGCAGAAGGTGACAGTTTCCTAGAATCAGCATTTCTCAAGAACAATAAAATGGCAAATGGTAATACGAATTAGAATGTGAATCACATGCTTGCTAATATTTTAGCCTTGAAGAAGTCCAGGTTGTTGAGGGACAAACCTTGTGTCGGCTGTTATTTCATATTCATCATTGTGAGGAGGACAGCATTTGAACGCTAAAGAACATAGTTGTGTTTGAGATAATATACATAAGGAAGGACTGTCCTAAGACTAAAACCAGCACGTGGTGTATTGTCCTGCCTAGATAGATTTTACTTGTTTGGCTTTGTAAAAGCAACAACTTAACTGCTTGACTGTTGGAGTAAATGAGATGCAGCATCTCTGCAGAACACTTGCTAGTTGGAAACATAAATGTTTGTGCGAAATCCCATCCGCTGCTCCTCTATTGTACTAATCTCAGACTGGCAGGGCACTGTTGGTGCTAAATATGCCATTGAATGTGTGTACTGAAGCATGGGTATGGACAATAACCAGTTGTTCCAGGTTGGTGGTGGTGTCCAGCAGTGCTAAGGTTGATGGTATGCTGCATTGTTAAATCCAGATGTGGATAGTGATGTGTGAGTGTGTGAGTATTAGTTAATTTAGCCAAAACTGTCTGTGAAGTGGAGGTGTCGGGCTGGTAGCCGGTACCGAATAAGGGAAATCCCTCCTCAGAGTATGAGTGATTTCCAGGTGGTAGGAGATCTTGCTAGTGTTATTCTGTTGTAGATTTGTTTGCCTTCTGTGTGTTTAATTTGGAAAAAAAATGTATGCCTGAAAAACATGAGGTATGCATGTATGAAAGTGGTATTTGTAGAGTGCAAACCTAGTCTTAAAGCAGCAGAGCACTGTGCAAGGTCAAAGGCAAACATGCATTCAATGAGTGATTGGAGGAGACGCGGGGTACTGAGAGTGGAGGTGGACTGCACGCATGCATGTTGTATTTGTACAGAGCCAACATGAGAGCAAGTTTAACAGCACAAACACTCTGAAAGTAGTTGAGATATTTTTGTAGGAGAAGGGAATGTGTACCACTTTCAATAATTGTATTCATTACAATTCACTTGGCGAACATACAAAATTCTAGACCACGGGACATTCTGTTTGGAAAACTAGAAGAGCGGATGGAAACCATCGGCTTCTGCAAGTCATTTTTAATGCAGCTCATGATCCCTCTTGGCCGCCTTGAGTGGGATGAGGGTCAGCAGGCCGAGCATAGCTCCCAGTAGGAGAGTACCCCAGGTGGCACTACTTGTGTTGCACTTTGACCAGTAAGCTGACAGCCATGAGCATCAGTAGCTGCAGTTCCAGATGGCCAAACCATACAGTACCCTATGTCTCACAAACCAGCCTAGCGGCTGCCGCTTTATATTTTAAAAACCCAGGGTCTGGGTGCGAACACGTCATGCCCACAGTCAACAGGTTTGCAGTGTGCTACATATTGAGAGCTGTGGCCATGAGCATCATTCTAGTCACAGAATGAGAACAGAACACCCTTAAAACTCGTTGGAGTGCATAGGAAGGGGGTTCTTCAAGAGTGAAAATGTGTTTTCTTTGAAGAACAAAATAAAAACAAATCAAAGGCATTTTCACATAAGCAATTCCCTCTGTAACCAATTCGGAATACTTATAACTTTTCTGTAATTACTCTAGGAAACCTGAAAGTGTTACCAATTTCCTGGAGTGTGCTTGGGGCCGCATTATGTAGAATGCATCACTGTCCCAATCTAAGCAGGGTGCCCCCTCAGGTGGACTTGGCACAGACTGGAACAGTTTGGAATGTTACATTAAAAAACACTGCAGGTGCCATTGCAGGCGAGCACCCTTACCTGTATATGGGACTGTTCAACACTGAAAGGCATCGCAGGGGTTTGAAACCACTGGTCCATTTTTCTATGTATAGGGACTGACACCAAGTTCAAGATGGGGCACAACCAGTGTGCCTCCCAACAGCCCCTGCGACCGTGGGTCCAGAGGCAAAGGTTTTCTTGCAAATGAGGGGGTGCCTCTTGTGTATCGAGCAGGCATAACATGTGCCCCGGTGCAATCCCTATTACAGGAGGGGTTGCACAAGTGTCTGACCCAATATGTAATACCAAAGTGTTCCAGAGATGCAACAATGGGAGCAAACACTTACTGTTATAGAGCCCCTACAAACCTTTATTTTTCCTAGTCTCAAAAACAATCGTACATTTCTACAGATACACTGCCTCGCTTGACCGCAGATTTGCACATTTCTTTCCAATCCATGAAGTTTTCCCAGAGAACTCTAAGATACAGTTGGAGGAGTGCTCTTGGAAACAAATGTGTGAATTTCGAATTACATGCATGAAAAGACAGCTCTACACATGCAGTTGTTCACAGTGCACAATTGACATGTGCACCTGTGAGAAGGGCTATTTCTGGATAGAGTTACACAGGCTAGGGTAAAATTATGCATGATAAAATCACACACTTTTAGTCAAGCGGATTAAGTGCATAATTGAAGCTCCACATGGGAATGGCTTTGTGAATTAGGCACTGTAAATTCAGAAAATGTGTGAGTTAGCCCTGAAGCAAGGGAATACACCTACAGATTGAGATGTACCTTTTAGAAAATAAAATATATACATTTAGGAGCTTTTGCAGGAGAAACCCGTAATAAGGTTACACAAACAATCCACCAAAATCCTTTCATATGAAGACTAAACAAACTTTTGCACCGATGAATAATATATGTTCTGCTGCAGAAGAATAAGTAAGGCTTCTGAATGTCAACTTTTAAGTGTTGCGTGGTTTTGTGACACTTTTTGAGAACTGTTTTCAAAAGTTTGTATTTTTCTAGCCCATGCAGTTGGAAAGTGACTCTTTTAAATTTGTCTTTTTGCTCAATTTTAAATTATATCACAGCGAGACATCCCCAAATGGCATCTTCTCTGCTGTCCGGGAAACTCATTTTCTGGTAAGTAAAGTCAAATCTTGTGGAGTTGTTATATTTCATATACTGACCCTCATGTGCAATTCCTTCATATATTTCCACATTCTAAAACACCGGGTGAAAATGTGACCTTATTACCATGCTCAAGTTGTGTTGGCCTGTCTTATGTCCAGACCTGACCATCAGATGTCTCCATACAGCTTGGAAGATGTGATCACTACTCGATTGCAAGGACCCTCCTGCGCTGGCCACCCGTGAAAAAAAGAATCAAATTAAAGGTGTAATGCCTCCTGCCTACAGTGTTCAATTCCACTCAAAAATATGTTCCACAATAACGGTTCAAGCATGCACAGGAGTCTGCACCCCGGGGTTCCTTGGACCATCAGCCTTCTTGGCCCTCGCCTCTGGATTCAACTCCCCCTTAACAAGGAAATCATTCCATCACGTTCTAATTTCAGAAAGGACCTCAAAACCTGCCTATGTAATTACCCTGCCCATGTAATTACCCTGCCCTTATTGTAATCCTTGTTTTAGGCTGCAGACTGACTTTGTGTCCCTTAGCGCCAAGATGCCCCTTGGGGAGAATGAGAGTTTTGTACAATCAAATCAAATCTCTATGCACAGCAATAAAAGATTCTCCCTTTATAAATGCCAACACTAATGAGTTTGTCAGTGCTTGTTTACTACTTGGCTGTGATTGACAGGTCGTGTTATTAGTGCTGCCTGGCGGCCCCAGCTGCTTGCACGTTCCAGACTAAGGCAGTGTGGTGCATAGGCCGCATCGCTCACCAAAGTGTGTTAATGGAAGCGCGCAGCTGACGCCCGTCTGTAATCTCTCCATCAGCGGGCCATAGGAAGCAGATTCAGGTCAGATGCTGGCGGGAGAGAACTCCCGCACGTTTTATCACTACGTTTACTGCTGCATTTTATAAGTGGAGGCCGAAAGGGCTCGTTATGTTTGATGCATGTGTATAAAAGGCTGTGGAACACCCCACCCATCTCTCTTTCTTGCAAATTATGAAATGAGCAAAACAGAACTTCTGCTCTTGCAGTGGTATTGACAAATGGCTGAGCTCTTGCTGGTACCTGTCCTCAGGTAAATGTACCTGAGGATGAGGGCAACATGCATGCATAGTGAGGCTGGGCCCTGTAAGGACAACATTTCCCTGAGCAGCTCTGCAATTCCTGACAATTTTCCATTGACCCTGAAGGTTTCCCGTTATTGTTATTGGTTATTAGCAGGGCCACTGGAATTATGCGGCGGGAGGCTGCCAAATTATGCGGCAGGGTTGAGTAAATTATGCGGCAAGAAAAGGCAAATTATGCGGTGTAAAGTGACACATTTTTTAATAGTAGCACTTCATTATTTTGTACTTTTTGCACTTGTTAACAGTGTATGGGCATTGGGTGCACCGCGTTAGTACCAGTTTATTAACCAAATGTAGAAATAAGCATAAGAAAGATGACCAGTCAACCTTTGCAAAATGTCTCCCACTGCGCTGTAACATGTGCTGCTGTGTTTTAGTAACTTTTGCACTGTTTGAGCTAGAAACAAAAACCTTTTTTGGTTAAAATCTGCAGATTATGCAGCAGGTGATATATTATGTAGTAAATGCGGCAAATCTATAATTATGCAAAAATCGCCACAGCCGCACAATCGTACAATTCCAGTGGCTCTGATTATTTGGTAGCAGCTGGTGAAGATCCGCTTAAGCTGCAAATTCAACCACCCCTGAAAATTTGAAATTTACTCCTGTAAATTTCCTTCCATATATGAACTAAAATAGTTTTCTTTTGGAAACATTACAATCTGCGATTGCACATGGAAGAAATTTCTCCATATGTAAATATATACTATGCACATGTACAAATGCAGAAAACATTTGAGTGTGATTGAATGCGTATAGAGAAATGTGTGCAGTTCTGTTCCCGGAAAACTGCGAAAGGCACTGTTTCTCCTGAATACTCCAGGAAAACGTTTATGAAATCCTGTCTACTGAGAAGCTTAACATTTTCTACATGAGTAAATATACATAATGTAGATAATATAGTGCTTAACCCTTTTTTTGCTATTTGGGGTAGTTCACCATTATTTATTTATTTATTATTTAAGAGATTTATTGAGCGCGCAAATACCCATGGGTGTCTCGGCGCTATGGATACGCTGACAGTAAAGAGCAGTTTTTATTGATTGAAAAGCCACGTTTTTATCTGCTTCCAAAATGTTAATAAAGAAGTGCTGGTCTTAATATGGGATGGTAGGTTATTCCAGAGTTTGATGGTTGTAACTATGAAAGACCTATCACCCCATAAGACTTTTTTTGTTTTTGGGACCTTCAGGAGACCTGCTGTGGAAGAGCGTAATGATCGTGCCGGAGTGTAGGGACATAAAGATTGTTTTAAAAATGCAGGTACAGAGGCATTAATTGATTTAAAAGCAATACATAAAGCTTTTAATTGTGTTTGGTTTCTTACCGGTAACCAATGGAGCTGCCTGATGATTTTGGAAATTGGTTTGAATTTAGGGGTCCCTGTGATCAATCTGGCGGCCGCATTCTGTAACAACTGTAACTTGTTCAAGACTTTTTCTTGAGCATTAATTAAGTGCCCGTTGCAATAGTCAATACGTGACATCACAAGTGTGCTGACTAGAGTTTTGCCTGCATCGGTGGGAAGATAGGGGAGGAGTTTCTTAATCATTTTTATAGTAAAAAATGAAGACGAAACCATCGCATTTGCATGATGCATAAATGACAGTTTACTGTCAAAAATGACCCCCAGGTTTCTAACCTTGGCAACTGGAGAGGGAGGAGATCCGAGGTCTGCTGGCCACCACGTGGAGGACCAGGCTGGAGAAAGATTACCGAAAACCATCACCTCCGTTTTATTGGAATTTAATTTGAGGCAATGTTCCGCCATCCACGCACTTATTGCTAGCATTCCCAGTTGGAAATTGTGGGCCACTTTCTCTCCTTTGTTGTTGACAGCCAACACCAGTTGAGTATCATCTGCGTTTGATGTTAAAGCCAGGTGGTGGGATTTAATGACCCTGCCAAGTCACACACATAGATATTGAAAAGTGTCGGACTTTGCGAGGATCCCTGGGGAACACCACAAGGCAAGATGAATGGTGTTGAGTTGAATTTGCCAAAGGACACAGACTGGACACGATTAGCAAGAAAAGAGGAGAGAAGGGTTTTAGCTCCATGTGATATCCCTGCTGCCGAGACACGGTCCATCAGCGTGACATGATCGACCGTGTCAAAGGCCGCAGAGAGATCTAACAATATAAGAACTGCGGCCCCCCTCCATCCAGTATCATCCTAATTTCATCTGAGGCTTTAATAAGCAGAGTTTCTGTCCCGTGTCCTCTCCTGAATCCAAATTGAGAATAAAATCTGAAATCTGGGCGTTCATCATTTTTTCCACAATTTTGACTGGAAATGGGAGACAGGCTATAGGCCTGTAGCTGGTAACATTGGTAGGATCCAAGGTACTCTTTTTATTAAGAGGTTTGATAATAGTTTTCTTCCAAATGGAAGGGAAGATACCTGATTTAAACATAGCCTTAAAAAACTCAGCAAGTTTAGGACCAATAATCTCAGGAGATAACTTGATAATAGATGGAGGGCAAGGATCATCCGGGGAACCAGAGTAAATGGTGGTAAGAAGATGTGATACCAATTCTGGGGAGACCTGACTGAAATCTTGAAATGTCAGGACAACTTTTGTGTCAGAAACAGGTAACAGTTTCACACCAGTCTTAGAATCTATTAATGGAGTTGGTACGGGGGGATCAATGATGGTATGTGTCTTAAAGTGCGAGTAAATATCACTGACTTTTCCTTGAAAATAAGTTGCCAGAGAGTCACACAGATCTTGAGTAGCATCATTGGAGGTGGATGAGCCCTGTCCCGATAAGTGTGTGACGACTTGAAAGAGGTGTTTCACTGAGTCTTGTGCCAATTTAATTTGACTGCTGTAAAATTTACTTTTTTCTGAGATGACAAGCTGTTTATATTTATCCAGCCTTTGTTTATAGCATAGGGCTCCATAACTTTTTTCACACATAGGGTATTTATGCCAAGTTTGCGTCCTTTTTTCCAATATCATGGGGATTCTGAAGGTACCCAGGGTTTGTGGATTCCCCTGGAGAGGACCGAGAAAATAGGCACATATAGCTACATTTTGAGTTTTTGGGGAAAAATAGGAAAAAAGTCCTTTGGATAAAAGTGTCTGTTTTGTTCCTAATAATGGCATCGATGAACGGTTTGCTATGATGACTTTTACAGCTTTCCGGAACATGCATAGCTGAATAAAAGGAAACAAAGTTTTTTTTACCACAGTTTTGGCAATTTTAAAAGTGGCAGTCGATTTTTCCAATTTTTTAGGCTCTCAACTTAATTCAAATTTGTGGTGGAAACCAGTGTGAGTGAACCCCATTGATGATCCAGGTAAGTTATAGATTCCTGAAAAGTCAATAAAATTCTAAATTTAGCAAAGGGTCGTAGGTGTAGATCCCTGAAGGTTTTCCTATAAGAAACTGTTGCAATAAAGAAAATTTGAAAAAGAGTAGGAAAAAACGGACAATTATGACAACATTTTCATCTGGAACTTTTTGTCACTGTAGCCGATTTACAAAAGTCATATACCATTATGTCCAGTGTTCCCTTCTGGTTGCCGGGATATAAAGGATTTGTAGGTTCTACAAGAACCCAACAGACCCAGAGCTAACAACTGAGCTGCACCGTACAATAGGGTTTCATTTTGTACCGAGTATAGACCAATTCGTATGGTAAAATACATAGAGTGAAAAATGGGAATACAGGAAATGTATGTACTTTTGAAATGGGCTCAAGATATGTAGTTTAGGAGCAGGGGTTATTTGTACATCTCTGAATCTGTGGGTACCCGTTCTAACTAATGGCTTAGGGCAGTGGTTCCCAAACTGTGCGCCCTGGCTCCCTGGGGAGCCGTGAAACCTAGCCAGTGGAGCCGCGCACCAAGCACTTTAATGCATTTCATTTTGAAGGGTCTGTTGGCTTCAGTTAAACTAATTAGACTTAAACACTAGGGGGCAGATTTATGATGCCCTTGCGCCTCCTTGCGCCGCAATTGCGTCACGTAATGTGATGCAACGGTGGCGCAAACAATGCACCCTATTTACAACGTGACGCATCTAGGAGATGCGTCACGTTGGAAACCCCTGCGCCATAAGGAGGCGTTCCTGCGCAGGGGGGGGCGTTCCTGCGCAGGAACGCCTCCTAAAAGTGGCTGAGTGAAATCTATGAGATTTCACTCAGCCACTTTCTACGTCAATTCCTTACGCCTGCTTGAAGCAGGCGTAAGGGTGACGCACAATGCATTGAATAGGTGGCTCCTGTGCATTGCAGGAGTCATGTCGCACTTGCGACATGACTCCTGCAATGCGCCGCCCGTACGCCGAGAGATGCGTCACGCATCCTCACTGCCTTGCACCATGGTGCGCCGCATCATAAATGCGGCGCACCATGGGTGGCGGAGCAGTGGCGCACTGTGGCGCATGTTAACTGGCGCATCCCTGGGGATGCGCCAGTTAACATAAATCTGCCCCATGATGTTGATGATTTGTAAGTGACATGCCTAAAGCTGTAAACGTAGTGCTTAATTGATGGCATGTTGATGGAGAAGGCCTCCATATTTGACTGGATCCCCACTTCTCAACACTCCCAAAGTAAGCGGAAGATGCCTGATGTATTTTGTTACACTTGTTAATAGTTTCATTTTTTTCCAAATGCATTTTACACCAATGCAAGTTTTCAGGAAAGTACAGTTGTCCTGTCTATTAAATACACTAAGTATTATTGAGTATTGATATTTGCAGTTCAATCATAGGTACTTCCAGTACACATTTTGTTCCGTACACACAAATTTCCAGACATGCCTGCTTTCTCCTTGAGTGCAGGGAAGTAAGACACCATATACAGCATAATGCTAACATTTGGAAGCAGGAAAGAGGGACGTTTTAAAAAAAAGAAAAAAAATCGGAGGAATTTATTTTACTGGCATTGATTTGGCAGCGATTTTAGGGAGGAGACAGCAAAAATAAAGCTGTAGGTGTTTAAAAAATCATGAGTTACCCTGCTGAGACAGGTGTGTTGGCACGTATGAAATGAGTCGAAATGGTAGTGCATGCAAATATTCTTCAAGCGCACAAACACTTTGGCAATGGGGCCTACATGCCCAGGGGTGCTATCTAGCACTATAAGTGGGATAACAAAGTTTGAGAGGGTTCTCTAAAAAAGTCATGGGCAAAGAAGTGTAACTAGGAATATTTTATTAGAGGCGCTGCCTTAGTAATACGAAACATACTGCATATATAAATATAACACTTTCATCAGCTTCATCTCAAATATTTTCAGGGAGAAAATTCAAATACTCCCGAGACGGAGCTTACATCCACCCCGCCTTATAAAAAAAGTCACAGTGGGGAGCCACCGGTAATGGCCAATGGGTCAAAAAAGTTTGGGAACCACTGGCTTCAATCAATCAATCAATCAGGTGTTTGTTAAGCAAGATTACTCAACCGAAAGGGTCTCAAGGCGCTGGAGTGGTGGGGAAGGGTCGCAGGTTCCAGTCCTTCAAGGAGGGGGTCTGTCGTAGAGCCAGGTTTTGAGGTTTCTTGTGAAGATGGGGAGCAATGTTATCTGTCTGAGGTGGAGCAGAAGGTCGTTCCAGGTTTTGGCCGCGCGGAAGGAGAAGGAGCAGCCTCCCGATCTGGTCTTTCTGGTGTGGGGGACCAAGGCATAGGAGAGCTGGGCTGATCGTAGGGCCCTTTGGGATGTGAGGAATTTGAGTCAGCTGTTCAGGTACGCTGGTCCGGTGTCGTGGAGGGCCTTGTGAGCTTGGATTAGCATCTTGAAGGTGACTCTAGCTTCGATGGGGAGCCAGTGGAGTGTGCGCAGGTGCTGGGAGATGTGGCAGTGTCTTGGCAGGTTGAGGACCAGTCTTGCGGCGGCGTTTTGGATGTTCTGTAGCTTAGCTTGCGGGTGAGGTTTTTGTTTATTCCAACATAGAGTGCCTTGCTGTAGTCGAGCCAGCTGGTGACCAGGGCATGAGTGACGGTCTTCCTGTGTTCGAGGGGGATCCATTTGAAGTTCTTACGTAGGAGGTGGAGGTTGTGGAAGCAGGGGGTACTTTTCAGTATGGATTCTTTCTGACACATTGGATTACATTTAGAAGGCACAAATGCAGCATAATCAATTGGTAGTAACAAATGTTCTACTATTCGATGCTGCCATGTGCTTTCCGATAAAAATGGTACCTTGCGTTTGTGGGTAGCCCTAGTGCCCGCTATAAGAAATATCACAAAACACAATTTGGACACATCACATTTTTTCACTGAACACTGGACCTTTTTTCCAATGTGGGTAGCAGTGACGTTTTGGCCTTAGCTTACCCGGCAGCTGGGGAATCTTAGTAAACTTGCACATTATTTTAAACTAGACACCTGGGGAAATCCACTGTGGGGTGACTTGCATGGCTCTCACCAGCTTTTTAGGTCTTGTGACCTATCAATGCGCATGCGCATTGAGAGAAGCGAGACTATAGGGCTTTAAACAAAGTTTACCTAACTGTGGCGATTTGGTGCTGTGCCCGTGGCTTTTAGGTCAATGCGCAAGCGCATTGACCTAAAATGCGCGTGCACATCACCAAATCGCCGTCTGTTCCCTCAGCCGCACTCCTCCCACACCTTTGAAGTGAAGCTTAGCTTCACTTCAAAGGCCCCGGCTGCTTCACACCCTCATGCCGCTCTCCCCGCTCCGCCCCCTCCCCTGCCCGCCGTGTGCATTTCTCCTCCCCCCCTCCCCACAGCAATGCCCTCCGTCTTGTTTCCTTTCTTGTTTTTCTTTCAGGTGAGATATCTTTTCCATCATTTGCGATAATACAGTTCTCATATGCTCTAAATCACAGTTGCCATTTGACCTGTGGTTTACCAGGAATCTGGAGAAATGGACTGGGTTAATGATTAAATAACTTATTTGAAGCCATACTTTAACAAGTCAAATAATTTTCACAATGAAACAAGCAGAGGAAACACACCTCAAAGCTAGTTAAGTCTTGAAAGTTGCCTCAATGCGTTCCTGCATATAAGCTTCTGTTGCAATAATAAACTGTGTGAGCAGTGAAAGGTTGTCTATATTTAGCGCACTCTACTCAAGCACATTATACTGAGCGTGTGTGACATTCCCAGCATGCACGGAGAAAACGTCACACAACCATGACGGCACGCATTGGTACACAAATGTCTCAGGAGGCTGACGTGCACAGCTTGGAACAGCGCGCGCAATAGACTCAAGGCAGTAGGACGTGGGGTTAAAAATCTGCACATGAAGCACGTAACGATGTAGTGATTTTTTTGTTTGAATCTGTTATTTGAGTTTTTCAAGATTTCCAAAATAGTACAACATGCACATAGCTCATATAATTGTTCGAGGTTCGTGTCAGACAGTTACAGGGAAATTAACTCGTGATTCAAATACTGCTAAAAATAAAACAGAAAACTGTAATAATAAAACAAGCACTGGCAAAGCCAATAGGCCTCGCCTTTGGAAGCTTATATGAACCCATCTCAACCCCTCACCCTCACACCCTCACCCTCAACCCCTCACCCTCACCCCCTCACCCTCAACCCCTCACTCACCCCCTCACCCTCAACCCCTCACCCTCACCCCCTCACTCACCCTCAACCACTCACCCTCACCCCCTCACCCTCACACTCACTCACACTCACCCTCAACCCCTCACCCTCACTCACCCTCAACCCCTCACCCTCACCCTCAACCCCTCACCCTCACTCACCCTCAACCCCTCACCCTCACTCACCCTCACTCACCCTCAACCACCCTCAACCCCTCACCCTCACTCACCCTCAACCCCTCACCCTCACTCACCCTCAACCCCTCACCCTCACTCACCCTCAACCCCACTCACCCTCAACCCCTCACCCTCACTCACCCTCACCCTCACTCACCCTCATTCACCCTCACCCTCACTCACCCTCACCCTCACTCACCCTCACCCTCACTCACCCTCAACCCCTCACCCTCACTCACCCTCACCCTCACTCACCCTCACTCACCCTCACCCTCACTCACCCTCACTCACCCTCACTCACCCTCACCCTCACTCACCCTCACCCTCACTCACCCTCACTCACCCTCACCCCCACTCACCCTCAACCCCTCACCCTCACTCACTCACCCTCACTCACCCTCAACCCCTCACCCTCACTCACCCTCAACCCCTCACCCTCACCCTCACTCACCCTCAACCCCTCACCCTCAACCCCTCACCCTCACTCACCCTCACCCTCAACCCCTCACCCTCACCCTCACTCGCCCTCAACCCCTCACCCTCACTCACCCTCACTCACCCTCACTCACCCTCAACCCCTCAACCTCACTCACCCTCACCCTCACTCACCCTCACCCTCACCCTCACTCACCCTCACTCACCCTCACCCTCACTCACCCTCACCCTCACTCACCCTCACCCTCACTCACCCTCACTCACCCTCACTCACCCTCACCCCCATTCACCCTCAACCCCTCACCCTCACTCACTCACCCTCACCCTCACTCACCCTCAACCCCTCACCCTCACTCACCCTCAACCCCTCACCCTCACCCTCACTCACCCTCAACCCCTCACCCTCAACCCCTCACCCTCACTCACCCTCACCCTCAACCCCTCACCCTCACTCACCCTCACCCTCAACCCCTCACCCTCACTCACCCTCAACCCTTCACCCTCACTCACCCTCACTCACCCTCAACCCCTCACCCTCACTCACCCTCACCCTCACTCACCCTCACCCTCACCCTCACTCACCCTCACTCACCCTCAACCCCTCACTCACCCTCACTCACCCTCACCCTCACTCACCCTCAACCCCTCACCCTCACTCACCCTCAACCCCTCACCCTCACTCACCCTCAACCCCTCACCCTCACTCACCCTCATCCCCTCACCCTCACTCAACCTCAACCCCTCACCCTCACCCTCACTCACCCTCAACCCCTCACCCTCAACCACTCACCCTCACTCACCCTCAACCCCTCACCCTCACTCACCCTCAACCCCTCACCCTCAACCCCTCACCCTCACCCTCACTCACCCTCACAACACATATTGTATTACAATAGGTGTCACATTTGTGAAAGATAAAACTATTGGCATTGTAAATAACAAAGCTATTAATTTCGCTATTTTCAAAACAAGCACATAAATAAAAAATGTGTCCTTTACAATACCAATAGCTCAAACTTTCCTAATGCGAGACCTATTGCATTGCTGTGCTTCTCTCCCCTGCTGCACTCTCCTGCTTTCTAGAGATGTGGCCTAACGACCAGAGCTGCCATCTAAGTCACGTAAATACAAAACATGTTGCATTCCAAATGCTATAGGTGTCACATTCGCGAAAGTTATAACTATTGGCATTGTAAATGACAAAGCCATCAATTTAGCAATTTTAAAAACCAACAAATAAATAAAATATGTCATTTACAAGACCAATAACTCCAACATTTCTAATGCGAGACCTATTGCATTTCCAATGCTTGTTTACTTAGAATCCATTGCAAACCTCAACTTTGACTAAAATAACACATTTTCCTCACATTTCTGTGATGTGAAGTTCTGAATTCTGTAGGAAGTGTAGGAGCTGGCTCTTTATGTGATATATCAATAATTTAATATACCGTGCGAAGAGTTCAGGGTTCGCTTAATAGTGGACGGGGCGTTGCTATGCAATCCCAAGTGCTTAGATTTAGGCTTAACACAGTTGAGTGCAAGACATTCACAAAATAAATGATAACACGATTCAAGAAGGAGAACCACACCAATTTAGAAATATAGCAAATATCTTTTGTTCTGGTAAGTATGTTTTTAAATATAAATTCTTTTCTCTTTTTAAAAGTGTACACTAGACTTTCTGAGTTCTGCAAGGTTATCCTATGGAAGGAAACAAACGTTCTGCAAACAGGTATAGTACACAGACTTACAGGAAAATCTCCAGGAGTTAAGGTGAGGTTCAAGGCAGCACCAACAGTACACCACCAGCTGCACGAGGGCGTCTGGGTGCAGGGTGCAAAACAGCATCGGGTGCCCAATGCATTTCAATGGGGATCGGTCTCTGTAAAAAGAAGCTGCAGGCTTGGGATAGGAAGCCATTCGGGCTGAACCACTGAGTGGGCTCTAGCCTTGCAATGCTCATGGATGGAGGGACACCTTTGGTCCTTTTCTCCAAGGCTCGGGGCGACGGGTGCTGTGGTGTCTTTAGGTGTCTGGGTTTTCCTTACTGGAGTAGTTGCATTAGAGGGGGTCTGCGTGCAGAGGCTGCAGGTGACATCGGGGAGACCAGGAGGGGTGAGACCATGATGGAAACAAGCTCAGGAACCTTTGTGGTACTGTTGGCCCACTTCAACTCTGGGCCAGATGAAGGGTACAGTGTTTGCTTCAGGCATCAGGTTGTGGCGGTTCTGGAGGCCTCAGAGTCTATTCATTGGAGTTTCTTCCGAACAGGTCCAAAGTTCACAGGAGGGCTTGAGTTTTCTTCTAAAGCAGGCAGTCCTTCCAAGCTTCTGGAGTCAACAGCTGAAGGACGAGTCGACTTTGGCACAGTTTTCAACGAGGGAAGCAGACAGGCCAGTGGGACTGGGGCCAAGTCCGGAGCTCTCTTCAGTCTTTTCTGCTTTATAGCTCTTCGGTGTCCTTTCTCTTCTTAGGATCTGCCTCTTTGGTGCCAGGGGCTGCCCTAAATACTGAATTTAGGGGTGTTATAGGGAATGCCAGGTAGTAGCCAATGGGCTACTTACCTTTAGGGTGACTACATCCCCATTTGACTACTTCTGTAGAGAAGGGGGCATAACCCTGACCCTGGGTGATTAATTCTCTCCAAGACAACATGGTGGAATCTGAAGAGAGGGGGTCCACATCACCTGCCCCACCCGAGGGATGGTGCTGGCTGAATGTGGGCACTCATCCTAATCTAGTTAATTTTCCAGCCTGTCGTCCCACCAAAAGTGGAGCAGGACAGAAGGGTTGGCATCCTCTCCTATGAGAAAAACCAGATTGCATGCCACATGTTTTAAAATGGCTTGCCTGTTCACTTGCACGGGCAGTAATCAAACTGACCAGCACAGGGGTATAGCTGTTGATGAAGTTATGCCCTCACATATAATATTAAGCATTCTGCCTTAGGGCTGTCAGGTCTGCTATAGGGGTGACTTAGAAATATCATATGCAGTGGTAGGGGATATGGCACACAGGGATGTGTGACATGTGTTTTTACTTTTGTCTGCACCAAGACATCCAGCCTGCAATGGCAGTCATGCAGGAGCTTAGAGAGGGCTCCCTTAGGGTGGTACAATTTGTGCTGCAGCCCTTAGGGACCCTCAGGCCGAGGGTACCATTTACTAGGAACTTACAGAGGGTGCTAAAGGTTTTGTCAGTTGGGTGAACAATTGTACAGCTGTGGGATATAGCTCTGGCGACCTAGTTAGCAGGAAAACAGTGCCCTTTTTAG
Organism: Lissotriton helveticus; assembly: GCF_964261635.1. Taxonomy (NCBI): domain Eukaryota; kingdom Metazoa; phylum Chordata; class Amphibia; order Caudata; family Salamandridae; genus Lissotriton; species Lissotriton helveticus. The sequence goes on from NC_136059.1 coordinate 204,708,206, forward strand.
TGAAAATCACATCATGTACCAGGCAAAAAGTGTGGGTACCATGTCAAAAAGGGCACTTTCTTATAAGGGACTACAAACTTTCTTCCACCCACCTTTTCCCCAAGTCTCCCGACAAAATAACATCTCACTTGTTTGGGTAGGCCTAGTGCTCATGACAGGAAACGACCCAGAACGCAACATGGATATATCACATTTTCCCACTTTGAGCAGACCCTTTTTTTGCAAAGTAGATAGCTATGGATTTTGTTCCCTAGCACAGCCAGCATTTAGTGAAACCTAGCAAACTTGCAAATTTCTGAAAACTAGACACCTAGGGGAATCCAGGGTGGGGTGAGTTGTGTGGCCTTCAGGAGGTTTTGTTTAGCCAGAATCCCTTTAAAACATCAAACATTGACTAAACAACTAATTTTCCTCACATTTCTGCGGTGGAAAGTTGTGAAATTTGCAGGGAGCTGCAACCTTCCTTCCATGCAGCATTCTACCACGGTACCTCCCTTGTGTGGGTAGGCCTAGTTTCCATGACAGGAACCTGACAAAACGCAGCATGAAGACACCACATTTTTCCACTCAAAACTGACCTTTTTTTTTGCAAAGTGGGTAGCTGTGGATTTTGGGCTCTAGCCCAGCTGGCCCCAAGGGAAACCTAGAAAACATGCACATTTTTTAAAACTAGAAACCTGGGGGAATCTAGGTGGGGTAATTTGCATGGCTCTCATCGGGGAGTTTTAAAATCCAGAACTCATTGAAAGCCTCAAATTTTGATGAAAAAACAAATTTTCCTACATTTCTTTGATGGAAAGTTCTGGAATCTCTGGGCAGACGGATATATGACGTTACTCCGCATACCGTTACAACTACCTACCATTACAACGCGACCATTACAACGCATACCATTACAACGCATAGCGCTTTGGGGCGCTGGATAGTGGTAAGTATAATTTACTATTCTAACTCCAGTCCCCGTGGACCCTAGGGAAGGTGTTGGATAGTAAATTATACTTATTCCCTATCCTAGAGCGCCCCCCCCAGCGCAATGCGTTGTAATGGTATGCGGAGTAAAAGTCGCGTTGTAATGGTAGTGCGGAGTAAAAGATCCGTTGTAACAGGTGTATACCGGGCAGACACAAACTTCCTTCCAGCCACCATTATATTAACCCAAGCCCCCTGATAAAAGTGGTACCTCACTTGTGTGGGTAGACCTAGTGCCCACATCACGAAATGGCTCAAAATGCAACATGGATATATCCCATTTTTTCCACTCACAACTGACACTTTTTCTGCAAAGTGGGTAGCTGTGGATTTTGGGCCCCAGCTCAAACTGCACATTATTAAAAGTAAAACAACTAAAGGAGTCCAGGAGTGCATGACTTGCGTGGCTCTCACTAGGTAATTTTACCCTGAAGTCCTTGAAAAGGTCGAACTTTGATTAAAAAAGCACACATTTTACTCACATTTCTGTGACAGAACATTCTGGAATCCACAGGAGGCCACAAATTCCCTTTCACCCTGAGTTCCCACATGTCCCCAGATAAGAGCGGTACCCTACTTGAGCGGGTGGGCTAAGAGACCATGTCACAAAAGTCCCTTTAACGCTACATTTGATGAAATCATGCATTTTCCTTATATTTCCGTGATGGAAACTTACGGAATGGGCAGGAATGCACAAAAGTCCTACCAACAAGCGTTGCCCCACTTGTGCCAATAAAAATGCTGTGCCTCTTGCATGGTTGGGCCTAAAGCCCTTGACGGAAAAGGATCAAACATAGGTCAATGGGACTGAGAGACCCATTCACCTCTTTTTGATCTGATCTGTTCCTGGAACTGGGAGTCCCATTTACCTCTGCTTGATTAGTTCCTGCTGCGGGCACCATGCCCAGCCACATAAGTGGTGCAGCGTTTTTATCGGCACAAGTGAGGCAGCGCTGGGAGGTAGGAATTGTGTGGGTTCCTGCTTCTTAATAGAATATGTTATAATAAAAATCATGCTTTCAATTATGTTCTGAAGCTTCCAGCACAAAGTGTGAAATACATTACAGTATATGTTTTCCTGCAGGGGCAATGTACATTATAAAATGCAACATTTGTTACAAACTTCTCCAAAATTTCTTTCTGGTCCTGATGAAAGACTCGCTACTCGTACACGGAGGCTGAAATATTTAGACTGGTAATTATTATTACTATTATTATTATAACCACTTTTAAAGTGCAAGTTTACCCCCAACGGCGGTATTCCGGCGCTAGCAGCAGCAGAGATAGTGATAGCTATGTGGTTCAGCGAAAGTTTTCAATGTTTTCCTGAACAATCTCTCTGTGTTGGCTTTCCTGATGTGTGTAGGCATGGTGTTCCATTGTGCAGCCGTTTTTACAGAGAACGAGCATCCCCTGATTCTCGCTTTTTTGTAACGGGGAATTACTAACAGTTCCTGGGAGTTGGATCTTAGGGCCCTAGTCTGGGTGTATTTCTGTATTCTTGTTTTCAGATAGTTAGGGCCTCTCTCCCTTAGAGCCCTATAAGCTATAGTTAGTGCTTTGAACGCTACTCTTTTTTTCACTAGAAGCCAGTGAAGGCTTCGTGTGTGGGGAGAGATATGATGGCAGACTGGGATGTTCCTGATCAACCTTGCGGTCGAGTTTTGGATGATCTGTAGTTTCCTAATTAAACATGCAGGGAGTCCTAAATACAGACTGTTGGCATAGTCCAATTGTGAGGTGATCAGAGCATGCACCACTGTCTTCCTGCTGTCCATCAGGAGGAAATGAAGAAACCTATGTAGGGTTTTTAGTTTCCAGAAACATTGAGAGGAGACCTGCTTGACCTGTGCTTTGCCGGTTAGTGCAGAGTCAACTTTAAAACCTAGGTTTTTTTTGCCACCTGTACAGGCTCAGGAGGGGAATTGAGCTCTACCAGCCCCCAAAGTTCTGATCTTGGCGGCTGCATCTGGTTGAAAAATAGCACCTCTGTTTTATCGGTGTTTAACTTCAGGCAGTTGTCTGTCATCCAGGATGAAATGTTGAGCAGACACTGCCTGAAGTTGGAGAAGAATACCTCCGTGTGTTCCTTAAAGGAGAACACCAGCTGGGTGTCGTCAGAGTAGGAGACAGCCTTTACATCCCCTTCTTCAACTAAAGAGGCCAAAGGGGTAAGATAGACATTAAAAAGGGTCGGGCTCAGTGCCGACCCTTGAGGCACACCACATGTAAGGGCTTTTGCAGATGAGATGTGGGGATGAAGGGAGATTACTTGGTACCTGTCTTCAAGGAATGATTTGAACCAAGCAAGTAGGGTACCCTTCACTCCCATCATTTCAAGTCTTTTTATCAGTATCCAATGGGAGACCGTGTCAAAGGCCGCTGAGAGATCCAATAGCACCAGCATTGCACAGTTTCCCTGGTCTACTGTGGCGTGCACGGTCTTTGCCACCTCAAGCAGAGCTGTCTCTGTGCTCTAGCCAGCCCTGAAGCCTGCATGAGAGTCACTTAGGAGGGAATTTGACTCCAGGTAGGCCGATAGATGTCTCTGGACCTCTTTCTCGAGAATTTTCGAAGGTACAGTTAGTAATGAGATCGGTCTGTAATTTTTGAGAATGGCAGGGTCAGCATCCTCCTTCTTTAAGATAGGTCTAACATGTACTGTCTTCCAGGATGCAGGAAATGAGCCTGATCTCAAAGAGGAGTTCAAAATAGCGTTCAGGATCGAGTTGAGGCGAGTGGCTAGTAACTTAAAAAACCTGGCCAGACAAGGGTCAGTTAGTGAACCTGTGCGTAGGCTCTTTAGATCAGCCAGAGAAGCATCCAAACTAAAAGGGCAGAATTTTGACCAGTAGTTAGATGATTGGGAAAGACTAGGATGTTTGTCTATCTGCTCAGACTGTGGGAAGGAGATATAAATTGTATGGATTTTCTCCTGGAAATAGCTGGCTAGGTCTTCACAGAGAGTAGGTGTAGGGGTAACTGAGCTCTTCAGTGTCCGAGGTTTGACAAATCCGTGCACTAGGTTGAAAATCTCTTTGGTTGAATTGTTGGAGGATTTAATATGTTCTGCAATGTAATCCCTAATAGCATGACGTTTGAGTTTCTTAAATTTCTTTAGCTCATTTTTTAATGTATTTTTTGCTGCGATATCGTAGTTTTTTCTCCATGCCCTAGCACGCTTTACGGGCTTTATAGGGATAATATTATCCAGCGCTGATGTGACCCAGTGGAGAAAAGTGGAGTTATCCTGGGTGGTATCACCTATTAACTCGGGAGGAGTGTTCAATAGATCCGTTTCTAGTGATTCTACTTCTAGTTTATTCCAGTTTCTTCTAGTCTCATAGGTTAGGTTGCCCTGTTTAGGGCTGAGGATGCGGGTCGGATTGAAGGGTATAAGTCGGTGGTCAGACCAGGTTAGCTGAAGGGGTACTTTGACCTCTCGGGATTGATCATTAGTAAAGACTAAATCTAATATGTGTCCAGCCTTATGTGCGTCCGTAGCACGCCCGCTGCGTGAGTCCATAGCACGCCCGCTGCGCACGTCTGCTGTGTGCCCGCTCTGGCATTGGTTTGTATGGGCTTTGCAGTGAGTGTAACTAGCCCGCTCACCAGCCGGAAGCCGAGTTGCAGGAACTGAGGAGATGTAGAGAGTCCGGGGAAACACCCTCCGTACACCGGCACTTGCCGTGATGGACCGGGGTGAGGGCACTGAATGGTGAGTAGCGCAAACAAGATCACAAGGGCAGAAATGGTTTTAAAAAGATAAAGTTCCCTTTTAAAATGGCGCAGTTTCAAAAGCAGAACATACGCTGTCAGCAGCGCGAAGGAATATCCCTACCGCCACTGAGTCCACGTAACTGAATGCTGTTTTATGGGCTGTGCAGCGGGAGCAACTAGCCCGCTCACCAGCCAAAAGCCGAGTTGCAGGAAGTAAGGAGATGTAGTGAGCCCGGTGAAACACCCTCCGTACAACCGACACTTGCACCTTCACATAAAGGATGCGACTGTCCATTTACTACCAGTTTTTACATCCATTTACAATTTTTTTTAACCTTGTTTTACTTCTCCACTAATAAATTCAGTTGGGACAAGTAAAGACATTTTTAACTTTTTCACTACCACTCATTGCACTTCATCAAAACCTGCTCTGCTGTAATCAGGTGTTGTAGCACACCCAAGAGTCATTCGACCCCTTGGGTGGGATCCCAATGATGAAGCATGTCGCCAATTAGGTTGGTGAGTGAGGGATCTTTTTAACATTAGGCGTGACTCCTCGTGCTTACGTTTCTAGTTGGGAATCACTCTTCTGCTGATTGTGTAGCCAAAGAGTCACTGTTCAGTGGGGTGAAAGAGAGACGCCACAAAAACAACATGGCTACCAGTTTGTCATTGTAACTCTGGGACAAATAGTGAACAAAGCAAAGTTTTCATTGTGCAACACTTTTGAATGATGGAGTGCATTGCAAACAGAGGAAGCAACTAAAGAGAAGGGGCATCCCACTTTACCCCACACCGAGCCTTTCTAAATTGGGATACTGATAGAAGGAGGAAAGAACCACAATGAAGGGATGGTTTAGACCTGGAAGCAAACACATAACAGGCTCTATGGCAAAGCGGGATGCCTTATGATGGATCCTAGGAACCTGTGTTGATATCATCATCATATACAAAGACAGATTTGGAGACTAAGGCCATGATTTCAAGTTCTGTAGTTCTTGGACTATAATTAATGCATATGGTAATCACAGCTACCCTGGTGTGGGATATTTAATGGGATGCTTGATTAACTTCTCCGGAGTTCCCTGTCTCAGAATGACGTCTAACAAGTGGAATCGGTGTTTACCACACAATTTCTGCATGTTTTGCATTTATGTCTTCAGATTTTTTCTTAATAGATTTGCTATGCCCTTTTTCTGGATAAATCTGTGAGTAGAAAATTACAGAATGATGCACAACTCAGATTTCAGAACTTTGAGCAAACATTCATCTGTGCCTGAATCGGAATTTAAAACACATCTGTGAATCAGGGTCAAAGTAAAATATGTATGTTTAAAAAAAAGCAGGGATAGGTTATATCAATAGTAATGTGCCTAGCTCCATTTTGCCATTATTACAGTAGTAGAAGGACAGTAGTGCTATAGGGTATGAGCATGTTATACTGTATTGCACTTTTATTTATACTGTACTTCATACTTCTAATGAGGCACCACTGTGCATCTGTGGATGAGTAGCACACTACTCTGTGGAGTGCCATAGATGGGACAGTGTGTGTTTGTCGTGTGGCATGAATCAGAACTTTTTTTATGGCATGCATCAGAACCAGAGTTACCCTCCTAATAATTTGTGTTGATATGCCTCTGCATGAATTTGAAGAGAATATCAGTGAGAGATTAGTTGCAGTGATTTTGTGGTTTTACCAGCTGGGTTTTTCGGCCAATAAATTTTGGATGGTGGTTCCTGCAGCCAGTAAATACCAAAGCATGTACACTGGATCTCTTATAATTGTCAGTACGGAATTCAATCAATCAATCAATCAATCAATCATGACATTTGTGAAGCGCACTACTCACCCGTGAGGGTCTCAAGGCGCTGGGGAGGTGCGGGGGGTGCTGCTACTGCTCAAAGAGCCAGGTCTTGAGTAGCCTCCTAAAGGTAAGTAGGTCCTGGGTCTGCCGTAGGAGGATGGGAAGGGTGTTCCAGGTCTTGACGGCGAGGTGGGAGAATGATCTACCACAGGAGGTCGTTCTTCGGATGCGGGGGACGGTGGCGAGAACGAGGTCGGCGGAGCGGAGCTGGCGGTCCGGGGCTTAGAAGGTGAGTCGGCTGCTGAGGTATGCTGGTCCGGTGTTGTGGAGTGCCTTGTGTGTGTGAGTGAGGAGCTTGAAGGTGATCCTCTTGTTGACGGGGAGCCAGTGAAGGTCTCTCAGGTGGGGGTGATGTGGCTGTGTCAGGGGATGTCGAGGATCAGGCAGGCAGAGGCGTTCTGTATGCGTTGTAGTCGTTTCAGCAGTTTGGCCGTGGCTCCCGCATAGCGGGGGTTTCCGTAGTCCAGCCTGCTGCTGACGAGGGCCTGGGTGACCGTTCTTCTTGTGTTGGTGGGGATCCACCTGTAGATCTTGCAGAGCATGCGGAGGGTGTTGAAGCAGGAGACGGTGTTGACTTGTTTGGTCATGGAGAGCGTTGAGTCGAGGATGAACCCCAGGTTGCGAGCGTGGTTGGTCGGTTGCGGTGCTGCTCCCAGGGCAGTCGGCCACCAGGAGTCGTCCCAGGCAGAGGGGGTGGAGTCGAGGATGAGGACCTCCGTCTTGTCCGAGTTCAGCTTCAGACGGCTGTTCTTCATCCATTCGGCAATGGCTTTCATCCCTTTGTGGAGGTTGGTTTTGGTGGTTAGGGGGTCCTTGGTGAGGGAGAGAATCAGCTGTGTGTTGTCGGCGTACAAGATGATGTTGAGGTTGTGCAGTCTTGCGATGTGGGCGAGCGGGGCCATGTAGATGTTGAACAATGTCTGGCTGAGGGATGAACCTTGGGGTACGCCGCAGATGATCTCGGAGGTTCGGAGGGGAAAGGGGGGAGGCGGATGCTCTGGGTTCTGCCGGAGAGGAAAGAGGTGGTCCATTCCAGAGACTTGTCATGGAGCCTGCGCATGCGCATTCCTCACCAGGAATGCGCATGCGCAGGCTCCCACGCATGGGCAGTTTCAAAGAAGAAGCCACGATGGGGAAGTTTGCAGGTCAATAAGGTAAGTTTTATTTAACTTTATTTGTAGCCTGTAAATCAAATTTAATAAGGCGGGCGGGAGGTGGGCGGGAAGAGGGAGGTGGGTGGGAGGCGGGTGGGAGGCTCGCGAAATGGAAATATCGCGGAGAGGCACGGAGATTTGTTAAATCTCCGTGCCTCTCCGCGATAGTCCCTTCCGCGACTTCCGCCCACCCCTATGTGGAACCCAGACTGGGACGGGTCCAGGATGTTGTTCTCCTCGAGGTAGCGGGTCAGCTGTTTGTTGATGGTTTTCTCGATGACCTTCGCAGGGAACGGGAGAAGTGAGATGTGCCAGAAGTTCTTGAGGTCCCTTAGATCCCCCTTGGGTTTCTTGAGCAGTGCGTTGATCTCGGCGTGCTTCCAGCTCTCCGGGAAGGTCGCGGTCTCGAAGGAGATGTTGATGGCATTTCGGAGATGGGGTGCGATGGTGGCGCTGGCTTTGTTGAAGATGTGGTGTGGGCACGGGTCTGACGGGGAGCCGAAATGGATGGTGTTCATAATTTTGATGGTGTCCTCGTCGTTGATGTTGGTCCAGGCATGCAGGGGGCCGCTGTGGGTGGTGGCCGTGGGATCTGGGGTGTCGTTGGCTGTAGGGGTGGTCAGGTTGTCGAAGCTGTCATGGATGTCTGCGATGTTACGATAGAAGAAGGTGGCGAGGGAGTCGCACAGGTCTTGCGATGGTGTGATGTTGTTGGTGTTGGAGCTGGGGTTGGAGAGTTCCTTCACAATGCTGAAGAGCTCCTTACTGTTGTGTGCATTGTTGTCGAGGCTGTCCCTGAAGGAGGCCCTTTTGGCGGATCTGATGGGGTGGTGGTGTTGGCGAATGGCGTTCTTGTGGGCTGAGTGGTTCTCTGGTGTTTGCTTGCGTTAACATTTCTTCTCTAGTTTTTGGCAGGTTTGCTTGGATGTCTGCGGTGAACCAGCTGGCATTCTTGATGGTGCGTCTGTTGGAGGGTTTCTTGATCTGGGCGAGGGTGTTGGCGCAGTCGTTGATCCAGCATCTGAGGTTGCTGGCGGGGGTGTCGGGGTCGGTGGGTGGCCTTCGGGCTTCTGGCGGCGTTTAGCTGGTCTTCAGTGATTTTGCTCCAGCTGCGGTGGGGGATCTGGTGGGTGCGATGGTGCGTGGTGGGTTACCGGAAGGTGAAGTGGATGCAGCGATGGTCAGTCCAGTGGAGTTCGGTGGTGTGTCTGAAGGAGACGTGGGAGCTTGCAGAGAAGATGGGGTCGAGCGTGTGGCTGGTGGAGTGGGTAGGCTTTGTGACAAGCTGTCTGAGTCTGAGGTTGGCGATCCAGGTCTCTGTCAGGAAGGCGATGTCTGGGGAGGTTGAGTCAAGTAGGTCCCAGAGTTCAACGGCGTGTTTGCATGTGGAGTGGGTGTTGAGAAGGATGCATCTGAGGTGGTTGCGTTCTTTCACGGTTGGTGGGTTGGTGGATCGGATGCTGATGAAGCTTCAGTTCCGGCAACCGAAGGGTCCATGGATGTGCTTCGGGGCGGCCAGGAATCAGGTGTGTGATTGTCCGGTGTTGAGTGCATGGAGGGTGCTGGTGTCGTAGCAGAGACGGGCATAGTGGCGTCTGCGGGGGCCATGGGTTCCGTCGCTGGGCACGGTCCAGGCGCAGAAGGGCGCCGACAGGCTTGCCTTAGGCGTGCCAGCGGCCGCTATGATAAGGGAGGTGGGAGGGAGGAGCAGCTGGGAGGCGGGAGCGGGCCCACGAATAGGACGAGCAGGGGGTCGGGGCCTCAGGGACGCCGCAGCGGGAAAAAAACGGGCGAGACCAGGGCATAGAGGCAGGGGAAACACAATGGAAAAATAAGGAGAGAACAGCAACAGAGAACAAAAATTACGGTGACAGCAACAATGGGGGCACAAAATAAGAAGAGAACAGCAACAAAACAAGAATTTCTGTGACAATAACAATGGAGGGCAACAAAACAAGAATGACGGTGTAAATAACAATAGGGGGCACAGAATAGACAGCAGCGTCAACTTACCAGAAGAGACAGCAGCGATAACAAAATACCTGTGGTGGAGGCAGTCAGCAGAGTGACACAGCACAGTGGTGGTGCTGTTCGGCGTGGGGGAGCGAACTGCCTGGAATCAATTCTACATGGGAATTCTGCTCTGCACAGTTCCCGATCAGAGACCACAGGCATCTTGCAAGTGGGCTGATTACCCATAGAAAGTGCCACACTGTGAGGCAAGAGAATACTGACCTTCAGGTGCCTCTGGATGAAAGGAAAGGGAGGTGTCCTCCAGTTTGTGAACCGATAAAGGTAGACAGCAAAAGAAGAATCATTCTTGCCAGTGTGCCTGCTAACTGACATAAATGTAAGTGCATGCAATTAGTGAATCGGCAAATCTAAAAGCTGCTTGGGAGACAGTCTATGTCTTTAATTGAGACATTTGCGGCTTTATGGTGACAAAGGTTTCTTCTTTATGAAAGATAATGTAAGGACATTATCAGCTGCTTTCTGGAGTTTGTCCATCTAATAGAAACTTATTAAAAAGGTTTGCAACACACATAGGGCCAGATGTAGGTAGCCCTTTACCGGTCGGTAACGGCCGAAAATCGGTATTTTCGGCCGTTACCGACCGGTATAGAGCAATCGGTATGTAGGTGATAGAAATTTGGCCAAATCGGTAAATTTACCGAATCGGAATATTTACCGATTCGGTAAAATACCGAATCGGAATATTTACTGAATCTGAATATTTACCGAATCGGAAAAATACCGATTCGGAATATTTACCGAATCGGAATATTTACCGAATCGGAAAAATACCGATTAGGAATATTTACAGAATCGGAATATTTACCGAATCGGTAAACTTACCGAATCGGTAAAATACCGATTCGGTAATTAAGAATAGGATTGAAGATTGAGATGTAGGTAAGCTCTGAAATACCGAATTTGCTTCAAATTCGGTATTTAAGAGTCGGTATTTACCATGGATTCAAATCAGGTGGTAACCAGGTGCAGCCTATAAAAATGGACCCAAAATGCAATTCTGTTTGCACAATGGCGGCATTTTATGTCATCGCAAGACGGCTACGGCTACAGGAGGAAGGAGAGAGGGAATGGCTGAGACAGGAGCAGGTCTACAGGCAGAGGGTGACCCTGTTCATGCTCACAGAGGAAGAGATACTGCAGAGGTACAGGTTGGCTCCAGACACCATCTTGGACCTCATCAGGGACCTACAACCACTGTTGGAGCACACTACCCCAAGGGCACATGCAATTCCACCCTATGTACAGGTGCTGTGCAGCCTCCACCTGCTCGCGTCTGGGAGCTACCAGAGCGTGGTTGCTGCGGTGGGTGGGGTGACCCAGAGCAGCCTCTCAAGGTTTTTTCACAAATTCCTTGACGCCATGTTGCAGAGGATGGAGCATTACATTTCTTTTCCAGCCACCCATGCTGAACTGGTTCAAACCAAATCTGAGTTCTACCAGATGGCTAGATTTCCCCATATCATCGGCTGCATTGATGGCACGCACATCCCCATTTGTCCCCCTGCTGCCACAGAATACATCTACAGGAATAGGAAATCCACCCACACCATCAATGTACAGGTGATTTGCAATGCAAAGTTCGCCATCACAGACCTTGTTGCGAACTTCCCTGGGAGTATCCACGACTCCTATATTTTTCAGAACAGCGGCATCTATGCACGGCTGTCTGCAGGGGAATTTGGCGAAGGATACCTCCTAGGTAAGACAGAGTGTGCGACCCCTTCAACACCTATTGCAGTAAGAATAACAAGTATGCATGTGAGTAATGTATTCCCATTTCCCTTTTAGGAGACAGTGCATATGCCCTACGTTCATTTATCCTCACTCCCTACCTCAACCCCTCCACACCCAGCCAAAGGAGGTATAACCGGGCCCACAAAAGCACAAGGAATGTAGTAGAACGGACTTTTGGCATATGGAAAAGCAGATTCAGATGCTTGCACAAGAGTGAAGGTGCAAGGCAGTATACCCCCATCACCTGCTGTAAGATAATTGCTGCCTGTGCCATGTTGCACAACCTTGCTGTTAAGAAGGGTACTGAGGTGGAGTTGTCTGACTACGAGGATCATGATGACGACAATGCTGTGCCAGAAACCCAACCTGCAGGAGTGTCAACACCAAGTGATGGCAGATACAGACGTGAGGAGATTACAGACAACTATTTCTGAGTGAGTAAAGAGACACAGACAGGTTGTGAATGTGAAAAATGATTTTTAATGTTGCCGCAACATTAATGCACTGATGTGGAACAAAAAAAAAGTATTTGAACGTGGGGACTGCTAATGTCCCAGGTTGCCTCACCCACACTGTCAATGTCATTTGCCACCGCGCTTCGCAGAGCCACTGGGGTGTTGCTCACTCCCTTCGGCATGGCCTGCAGGCTCAGCTGAGCACCTGGTGCTCCGGCGTGGCTCAACAACTGCGCTAGCCGGGCTGCTGCGGCTGCTGCTGTCGTCTGCCTCATCCACGTCCAGGGCAGGATTCACAGCAGTATGGGAGATGATCATGGCCTCCAGGGCACTGGTGATCCTGGCCATGCCCCTGGTTACCTCCGTGGTGTTCTGCGTGAGGCTCTCTTGCATGTTGGTGCCCCTACGGCATAGCTGGGATGTTGCCGTGGCCAGCCGGTGCATAGCCCCGTTGTGCACACGCGCATCCCTGCGCCTTGTTTGCACCTGGGTATCCATTTTTGCGCACAGCTGGTTGATGGCGGTGGTCATGTGAAGCATTCCAGATGCAATGTCACTGTTGGTCTTTGCAACCTCCCTGTTGGTTTCCACTAAATCACTGATGCCCTTGCCCATGTCTCCCATTTGCTGATTTAGGATTCGAAACTGGCGATGGCAGGCCTGAATCGATTTCCCCTGCATGCGCTGGATGCGCACCATGCTCCCCTCAAGGCCACGGAACACAGTGCCCTCTCCAGGTGGACCTGCACTGCTGGGTGTGCGTTGGCGGCTTCGAATGCTGCTGGACTAATGGGTGCACACCTGTGCAGTAGGAGTGACTAGTATGGTTGCTGGAGCCTCACCCTCACCTCCCGCCATGACTCTCAGTGGGGCCACATTTCTCCTCCTGGCTGGTGAGGTAGCAGGTGTTGTCAGGGACCGTGATGGGGAGTTCTCAGGTGAGAACACCAATGGGGGGGATTGGGAAAGGTGTGGGGAGTGGAGAAACACAAGGGGACGAACAGTGTCATCCTCATGGGAGAGGGCAGTGGAGTCTTCGTCCTCCTGCGAGGCTTCTGCGGTGCTTGGCCCTGCCTCAACACTCTCCTCCCTCGCTGGTGCAGTTCCTTGTGATGCAGATGGTCCACTGCCTGATGTTGGCCCTAGGTATAAAGAAGCGTATGTACACTGAGTGATATTGTCTTACAGTCACTACAATAAATGCATTGCACATTTCACTTTCATTACTCTGATTGGCTTTCAATGCCTTGCTGTTTTCTGTGCACTTACATGTGGTCCTACATTTGCTGACTACATTTCCCATAATGCACTGCTCATGTATAGTGCTAGCAGTACTGAACTGGGGTTGGCCTGTACACAAAGGCTAAAGGGAAGCAGTTTGCTTTGGGGTGTCATGCTGCGCAAGCCTCTTACCTTTTCTAGTAGCTCTGGCTGAGCTGTCCACATCTCCTACTCCCACGACACTGTCAGGCTCGATGGTTGAGGCCACCAGTTCCTCAAGGTCAGTCAGGGGGGGCGCAGGGTTCCTGCCTCCACCGGTCACACCAGCCTGCTTGTGGATCTCTGCCATTTTTTTTTTGGTGCGGCTCCTGAGGTCGTAAAATCTTTTCTTCAGGTCCTCTTGGCTCCTGCTGGTCACACCCACAGCATTCACCTTCTCCCCTATGGCAAGCCACAGGTTTCTTTTGGCTGACTCTGGTACTGAGAGGGACAGCCTGCCAAAAAGCTGTTTGTGGACCCTCACCACTTCCTCCACCAGTACCTGCAGCTCCATGCTGCTGAACTTTAATTTTCGTTTTCTTTCAGCCTTCTGGCTCTCTGTGCTGCTTGCCATTATTACTCTCTTTCACTGCAAACAAATCTCTCCCTGCTGCTCTGTCTCTCTGCTCAGCTCTGACTGCCTCTCCAGAACCTTCTAATGAGTTGCAGCTGCCTGGGTTGACACTCCCTGGTAGGGTGGGGGAGGGTGGTGGCACCTGATTGGCTGTTTCCATTGCTTTCACTTTTACTTGCTTGCCGAATCGGTATTTACCGATTCGGTATTTACCGATTCGGTATTTACCGAATCGGTATTTTCAATGCATTCCTATGGGCCTTTTGGCCCATAGGGTTGTATGGCCATTATCGATTCGGTAATTACCGATTCGGTATTTGCCGATTCGGTAATTACAGAAAGTCCGATACCGACTTTTACCGATTCGGTAAAAAATACCGATTTTTTACCTACAACTCATTTACCGATTTTTTAATACCGAATCGGTAAAATTCGGTATTTAAGAATCGGTAAATGACATTTACCTACATCTGGCCCTAAGTCTGATGGTGTGTTCCTACAAATATATATTTTTATCTCACTTATTCTATCTTAAACCCTAATGGTCTGATGTACCAAGTATTCAACGGCAAAAAGTGGTTACAAATTGAGCACCAACTTTTTGCAAAAGGAAAGAAATTAGAATACCGACCAATGTATCAATAGGTGTATTCACAAATTTGCAAAGCATTGTTAGTCACAATCTGACAAACTTCATTTATATTCATATGGTAGGGTGCAAATTGTAACACACTATGATTGGATGCCCTCATAGTTATGGATGTACCATACTGGGGTCTGTGCATTGCCATGTCTGTTATCATATTTATTTAAAGTAAACTTTTTTAATGCAAACTGTTTTCTCAAAGGAAACATGTCTTTATTTTAAAAAGAAAATGTTTTTTAACCCCTTCGCTGCGGCGGCTATTCCGCCGCAGCGCTAAGGGGGCGGGGCGCGGCAGTCCCGTGCTCGTGACGGAACCGCTCCGTCACGGTACGCGGGTGAGCTGTGCTTGTGACGGAACGGTTCCGTCATGGCCCTGCCCGCTCAATAGAACACGCCGCGCAGGCGCGAAATCAGCGCCGCGCAGGCGCGTCGGCGGGGCCGTGACGGAACGTTTCCGTCACGAGCATGGGAGGGGTTAAGTATGTTTGAGTTGAGTTGTCCCTTAGACCATTGCCTACTCCCCAACAAACTTTGCTTCACATTTTCAAATGTGTTATCAGCCCAACTCAGGAATCTGTAACTTTGCAAAGTTCTGTGACCGAATTTTGGTTACAAAACAGTAATACAGATCAGATACATGTGATAACTATTCGCTATTTAGAAGGGACACCCTAAGAAACACCCCTTCTGAGTAATGATTCATTATGCCTTTCTAAACCAATAAAGTGATTTGGTAACCTGTTACCAAATTGCAAATTAGGTTTACTACAGTAAAAAAAGAAATTTAGTGGTCACAAAAACTGATTTCGCAAATTGCAAGCTGTAAGACTGCAAAATGGCTTTGTATATCAAACTCAAAATGTGTTTATACAGTTTGCTGCAGCCTATCTTATGCCATGTGTAAATACAATTTTAAAATAAAAACGTGCATATTTCAGGTACAGGCCGGGACCTCATAGCACTATAAATAAAGTCAATATATCCTGATGCACGACCCAGGATTCAGCTGAGTGAATGTATGTTTACACATGCAGCAACTACATGATCATTTATGTTAACCAGGGGTTTAAGCGGGCCGGATCCTGTCGGGCCGAGCACCAGCAGTTCTAAAAACCAGGTGCTGAAACGGGTCTCTCTTGGGCTCACTGTTTTTGCTCTCACCCTCTGGGTGAAAAAAAAAAATCTTAACTCTGCAGCAGTACCACTCTTCATCTGCCTTTGAGGTAACTTCAAAGAGACTCCTTATAGTTCTTTTACAGTCTCATGATTTCAGAACTGAAGTATTGTCAATATTATATGCTACAAAGCCATAGTTGTTGCTTAGCTATCTTATGCAACTAACAACCATTGACAACGCCAATAGTCCTGGATTTTTGTAGGTAATCTTACTTATTGTATTATATGTATGGATTCAATCACAGAAGCAGTAAAATGCCAGTCGGGCGGCACACACTGTGCTAAGAACAGATTTTTAGTTTACTCATTTTAATCAACGCCCTTAACTATATCAGCCACGCCCCTTTCAGAGACCCCCTAGTAAAGTCTCGCCTGAGCCAGCGAGCTTGCACTGCCCTGCGAAGCTTATAGTAAGGACTTCCATCTCACACATCTTTTCCTCTTGTTGGTTTTTTTGCCGGCCATGCATTTAATTGGCCATTTGCGTAAGGCTTCCACAAGAGAAAGCACGCAAATGGCCAAAGGCTCAGGTATGTACCACCTTAGCTTTAAATGTTCCCTCCCATAGCCTATGTGTCTCGGGAGCGAGCAGCGGTGCCATCTGTTTCCAATTATCGCGCCTATGCTTGTTTACATTTGCCGGTCGCGTTAATTGGAAACAGATGGCGTTCACTTTTGCGGCCACGCGTTTCTTTTTTAAAGATGCTCCCTCCCCTCCCCACTTAATGGCCGGCCGCTGCGCTTTATTCTTTGTAAGACATTTAAATTTGCTGGTTTATCTTTAACCCCTTGCATGCTCGTGACGGAGCCCGGCCGTCATGCATCACGGTCGGCATGTGCGGAGGACGACCCCAGGCCATCGGACTCCCGCCCACTGATTAAAATGCCCGCATAGAGTGTAAATTCGCGCCGTATGCAAGGGGTTAAATAACCATGTGCCTTTCTATAGTTTTGCACAGCGCGGCACTCCTGAACACAGTATGTTGCATCTAGACCGGCTGCTGCGCATCATACTTGCTAACACTTTTAAATGAGTTGCTTTAAATGACCGTGCATCTTTGTGTTACACGTTGCGTCACACCTGCATGCTATGCTACTTCACAGCTAGCCACCCACATCATACTTGCTAACACTTCTAAATTAGTTGCTTTAAAGTACAGCGCACCTGTGTTTTGCACTGTGCGGCACTCTTGCATGCTATGCTACTTCACAGCCGGCCACCCTGCAACATACTTGGTAACAATAGTTGCTTTAAACAATACCTCACCTTTGTTTTGCACAGCACAGCACTCATGCCCGCGCTATGCTTTGGTGAACACAGCAAGCCGTGCTTTATCAGCAAAACATGGAAAAAGTGCGGTTTCCGTTTGTTTCATTTGCAACTACTACAAGCTCTCCTGCTTCCCAACCCGCCCTATTTTCCAAACTCAAGTGAGACGAACAATAATAGACGGATGCTTTCTCTCTTAAAGATACTCCCTCCCTGATCTTCGGCTGGCCGACGCACTTCAAGCTTGGTTAAACTTTCCAATTAGTTGCTTTAACTTTAATCAACCGCACACCTTAACTTTTAATCGCTGGCACAGTCTAAGTGCGGGACGCCGCTCTTTCTCTTTTAAAAAACACTCCCTCCCTGGTTTACGGACGGCCACTGCGCTACATGCTTGGTGAGTGATTAAAGTGATATCCACGACACTGATCAGTATTACCTGCAGAATTAGAAAAAACATGGGGAACAAGTTGCTGTGGCAACGTTCTCACGCTCTGTTCCACATGTAATGCGCTGGCTCACACCTTCATTTTACATGGCGTGGCACTCAAGCACACGCTATAGGGTACGGACCTTGGGCCATATTATCAAGCCTGGGAGATAAAATTTTCGCCACTTTATTGGCAGGAAACTGCCGCTAAAGTGGCGATAATGGGCTTGATAATATGCTCTATGGAATTCCAATCGAAGCTCGTGTTAGATGTGAAGGACATCTAACATGAGGTTCGATTGGAATTCCACAGAGCATATTATCAAGCCCATGCATATATACATCACTGCTGCAGTTTCAGGAAGATGTCTCCTTCATGCTTCTTAAGTTAAAAACATTGACATTGCAGCACTAATAGCTTGAACTCTGAAAAAAATGCGAGACCTATTGCATTGCAAAAGCTTGCTTTTTCATCCCACTTAAAGCCCTGATGTTAACTACTGAGCTTTCATAATAAAAAAATGCATTTTGCATTTGTTACTTTAACTTGCCTTTATTTTTCATTTAAGTAGGGGTGTGTGCGTTATATTTATTTACATGAATGTCGAAAGGCCAAAAGAATAGTTCTATAATGTTTTGCTCTCTGTTTAGCCACTTTGCTGCGACGTCCCGGCAAAAGACTATAAAACCTTTTTCTAGGCGCTTCCTCCCCCGGTAGGCTTTATTTAGTTCGCCGGGAAGTCGTGTACATCAGGAGTAATGTAAAAGCCAGCAGCATGTAGCTGAGCCGAGTAGGTTGCTTACCCTATAGCCAGACCCCATTGCCACGCGACGACCCTATTTTTAGTCTCCTGCCAGCCACTACCGCTAATCGCGGAGGAATTCTGCTCTGCTGTGGCCTCCCGAGGCGGAAAAGATTAGAACTCATCCGAGTGCCTCCAAAGCACTTATCCGTCATTTAAAGTTAAATGTGGTACCTCGCCGCCCGCCTTCAGCGAATCGCTGAAGTTCTGCATTAATTTTTGCTAGGGTGGTTGGGAGTGAGCGTTGGGAGGTGTTTTTTGCATGTGGAGATGTTATAGCGTGAGCGCGCTGTACATTTCCCGTCGAATACAACCGAGAGTTGTGCAATCATTATGGCAACAGAGGCGCCTCGACGCAGGAAAGCTTCCCGGAAGTGGCCTGAGGAACATCATTGGAGCCCGAGTGTTTCCCAGGACTATATACTCAGGGATGCAGCATGGCAGTGTAAACACCCGATGACATCACAGGGTTGACCTCATAAAAGTCTCTTCTTGTTTGCCGAAGGCTAGGGAAAGTAGAAGCAACGGAAACAACTACAGACGGCGAACACAACTCTAGGGTCATATTTATATATATATTCTCGTCGCCACAACTGTGGTAATCATGGTATAGCTCTCACGCTCGATAGTCTTAGAAGTGGTTTATTATAACAGATTAAGTAACCCCAACCTGCAGGCGTGCCAGGCACAGCTAGCAACTGAACTGTTAAATTCAAATCATAGAACCCACAAGTGTCACTATGGAACGTGAACATTTAAAGAATGCCTAAGTACATTATAACAGTTTTAGTCCACCCCAGACAGTGTCACAAAAAGTGACGCAGACCAGTGCGAAGTCTTGCTGCCCTGGTGCAAGGTTATTTGTGCGGAGCAAGGCAGCATAACGTGCGCTAGTGCAGGGGATGAGATTAGCAGGGCCCGGCCATACCATTTACATACTTGGTACTGTCTTGCTTTTTGCCTTTCACGTACTGTGCCATTGATAAGTAAATCTGGTCAGTGCTTAATTTGTACGCAATTAAGTGCCAGTGCCATTCTCGGAAGGCCACTGCAGCCTGCACCACTCAACACCCTGCCAGTGCTACCAATGGCAGTACCAACATAACACCTAACCATCGCACTCCTTCAAGTGTGTTGAGTCCCACTATTTCAGGCCACACAAAGCTTTAATAATGACATGAGACGCTGGTATTATTCGCTTTCAATGTATAGTGAATTAATAAACACAGTTGTCGTGCTCATCTCCATAATAAAAAGACAGCTCCACCATGTGATGTGAGCTGTCACTAGAGATGGTGCTGAAAATTAAGTGCCGGTGCCCACTGGCACAAATTAAGAACTGAATCTGGTACTTGAACCCCTGTTCACTTTATGTTCCTGCTGCTTCCTTTGGAATCCCTGAGACTCACAGTAAGAAGGCAGTGCCACGGGTAGTAAAGGGCAAGGCAGAGTTGGCAGCTGCTACTATAGTTAATGCCAGTGGAAAAGTCACAAACACCCTAAAGCCCAACATTGAAGTCATATAGAAAATGAAGCGGCAAAGTCTGGTCACTTTATAAGGCTAACAAAATCCCCTTCCTTAATATATAGCAATTCTAGGGAGCCATGTTTATTGACATTTATGCAGTTATACAGTTTGTTTGTATTAACTACTTTGCCCAGTTTCTGCTCGTGTGAGATGTGATAGACCCTTAGAGTATAGTCACTCGATCACCTAACGCGAAATCCAGCTTTAGCATTCATTTCAAAGGAGCCCAGTGTAGTCTTTATACATCAATTTCAGAATAAACTGGTACCATTTTGTTTTGCGAGAACGAACACCACCCTTGTTGGACATGGTGTCATAGTCACTCACTCTGCTTCTGCCCACTTGTAGAGGTTGGTCTTCCAGTGATATGCCCCGTGCACCATCACTCTTCCACCACATGGCTATTCACTGCTTACATATGATTGCATTAAGGCCTGCAAACCTGCAAACCATTGATTTGCACTTCTTGCAAACATCCGCAGTAAACCCTCTTCGGTACCTCCAGCAACCACAGTGCTCGACACCCAGATCACAAAGGCGGGCATGCAGTGCAGTATGAGTTTAGTGTGAGGCATCTCCAAAACATTCAAGTGAGATTGGCTTCTTCGATCCTACACCTAGGGCATGCAGCTGATACTGTGGAGAATACTTTGTGTAGGTGGATAGAGATTTGGTATGTACAATGCAATGTATTATATTGTATTGGTTTATGTTGAAAATGGCCCTTTTTGGAAGGTAACCCCCAAACCTTTTGCCTTCCTCCTACCATTTTTGCTGAATTCTTTTTTGTTGGCTTTAGGATTCTGAGCACTTTATCACTGTTAACAAGTGCTAAAGTGCATATGCTCTGTAGTCTAAACATCGACAAATGGCATATTTAATTTACTTATAAGTCCATGGTAAAGTGCAGTATATGTGCCCAGAGCCTATAAATTAAATGCTGATAGTGGTCTTGTCATTAAAGATTAATAGGTAACCCAGTGTCTCACAGAACCTGGGGAACAAGAACACTATTTACTAATGGTTGGTTCTTTTGAGCAAGGCAGAATTTCTTTTAAACTTTTTCTTTGTCCTGACCACTAGGAAAAACCAATCTATGATATATAGTCAACATTATATACCATACAGACACAAAAACACATTGAGACTGACGGTATAGATTAAAAAAATGAATGATACATTATCAGCCATATATTGTGTAGCACACTACATTTACAAATATATAAAGACACAAGACAATTCAACACCATATATCATTACATACATAGGAAAGTGCCATGTAATCAACATAAACCAACATTTAACATTTACAATACACATTGAAAAATAAATATTTTTTTTTAGGTAGCTGTAATAACAGCAAATACATTATTATTAAACATTCCTGCTGAGCCTCAACTTCGGTAGTCTGCGATTCCTTGTGTAAAACCCCAAGCTTTTTGATATTTACATGACCCCTCTCACTAAAATAGCCAGATGTTTTGGATTTGAGATTATCCCATACGCTGATGATACAGAGCTACTTTTCTCTTTTGGCTCTAACCTGTCCAAATCTAAAGCCCTTTTCTCCTCCGGGCTGAAGGCCATAGCCACCTGGATGTTGGAAAACCGACTGCAACTCAATCCTACAAAAACAGAAATTATGCTATTCGGACAAGCCCAATTTCTTTATGCCCCAGAACGGAGGTCAGCTGACTGGGGTCCCAGCCCTTCACCCAAATTGGTAGTAAAAAATCTTGGTGTACACTTCGATGAATCTCTTTCTATGAAAGAATACATCAATGCCACCACAGCATCCTGCTTTCATATGCAATGCCTGTTGAGAAGAGTTTTCCATCTATTACCTCTTTCCTTTACGAAAATCTTGGTTCAAGCCTTGGTAATCAGTCGCCTTGATTACGGCAACACACTTTTGGCACCCATCAATGAGAATCTACTGTCCAAAGTTCAGGTGGTCCAAAACACTGCTGCGCGCCTTGTCTGCAAACTCCCTCTGCACTCAACCTCACCTCCTCTTCTGCAGTCCCAACATTGGCTTCTGGTGAAAAAAAGAATCATATTAAAATTATGTTACCTAACCCATGGTGCCTTTCACGGCCAAGGACCTTCTTATCTAGCTGCTAAGATTCTGCCCTACACTTCAGTGAGACTCCTCCCATCCAGTGACAAAGCTCTGCTTAAAGTCCCCAGGTTTAAGGAGGTCAGGGCTGGCCGCAAATCTTTCTCGTTCCTTGCCCCCATCTTTTGAATAATCTGCCAACGCAGCTTTGTCTCTGTGAAAGCCAGGGCTCGAGTCGGGGTACCACACGGGTGGACGGAGTCCCCCCATTTATTTTACCGGGGGGACGCCGTCCCCCCTGCCAAACAGCTGGACTTCACTCTTTGGCCTCTCTGGGACGAGGAGCTCGGCACCTTTCGTGACGTCACGTCCTGTCGTGACGTCACTTACGGTGACAGAGTCCCCCCACTTCTTTTTTTAGGACTTGTGCCCTGGTGAAAACCATTTTCTTTTTAGGAAGGCACATAAGACTCACCTATTCTAGCCAACTCTAGCCTTTTCTCTGCCCTTGTTTCACACTGAGATAGCCCTTCAAGGCTGATTTGAGTGGGTAATAAATTAAAATAACATAACATAACTTGGAATGCTGGGAAATAAGTGCCAAAAGTGTTTCATGCAACCTCATATTTCTTTAAAAGACTGAGGATCTGCATAAGTCAACTCCTGCTGTCTGAATCCAGTGTAATGGGAGGGGGCTGGTGGGCTTGCACTGATTGTGCCACATACCTAGTAGACCTTTAAATATGGCTCAGATCTGCCATTGCATATCCTGTGTTTGTAGTTAGACTGCCATTTCGACCCGGCAAGTTAAACTACTTGCCAGGCCCAAACCTTCCCTTTAGTTATATGTAAGTCACCCCTAAGGTAGACCCTAGACAGCCCCTATGGCAGGATGCAGTGTATTTAAAATATAGGACATGTGCTGGTAGTGGAAAACTGCTAAATAATTTTTTCACTACTGCAAGGCCTATATCTCCCAAAGGGTAACATAGCGATTGCCTTAAGACATCTTTTAAGTACGATTTCCCTTTGGGAGCATAGAGAATATTGGAGTTTGGTGCCTCTGGACTCACAATTTAAAAGCCCATCTTTTAGTGAAGTTGGTTTTTAAATTGCAGGCCTGAAAATGCAACTTTTAGAAAGTTGGAATTTTCTTACTTTAACCATTCTGTGCCTCTGCCTTTCTCTTAATACACGTCTGGTTTGGGTGACAGCCGGGCTTTGTGCATTCCCTCTAGACAGTCACACAAAGGGAGCTGGGGTGTGATATTTTCATCCTGATGGCCAATCACCAGGTAGAAGTTGACACTTGCACCTGAATGGGGCTGTGCCTGTCCCCTCACAAAGAGCAGCATACTCCCCTATAGAGCTTCTGGAGCCTGGGAAGGAAGGGCAAGGACCTTGTGAAGCTCAAAGACCTCTTTGATGTCTCCCCCACTTCAACGGCACACCTGGGTATAAGTACTGGACCCCTGACCCCCCAATTCATTTGACTTTAAGGTCCCGAAGAGACTCTGCTGAGAAAAGGAGCTGCACTGTCAGACAGGGCAGCCTCATTGCTAACTGCTCTGCTGTTGGCCTGCTGCCTGCTGTTTGCTGTACTATCAGGAGGGACTGCCATTTTGCAACTTGCTCTGCTGTGCTGGCCTGCTGCCTCTTGCAGTGAGAAGGACAAAACCTACTCTACAACCTTTAAACCCCAAGTAACTCTAAGGGCTTGTTGGCTTACCCCCTGTTCTTGAAGTCTCAGGGCTATCAAAGACTTCCCTTCCTTGCTTTTATTATTACTCTACTGCAAGAGCCGTTCTGTGAGAATCGGCACATCCCCAGCGCTACGGTCTGCATAAAAAAGAACTTCACTTTAAAGATTGAGCCCTACATTCCACCAGTATTGAGCACTCTCTTTTGACTTGCAGTTATGAAGACCAGCGCCCTACACTGAGTGAAAGCACTGCCTTTGTGCCCGAGCCAAGGGAAGCCCTTCCACTGCGGCCCCCACGTTGCCATAGCAACCGAGCTTCCCACATGAAATGGCACCAGTAGATGCCGCACTGCATGCCGTAATCACAAGGGAGATCAGCGTGACTTCGCCAAGCCTGACGCGACAGGCCAGCATGGCTCAGCGCCGCACCTCCTTCCAAACAGAATTGCACCCAGTGATGGGAGGACCGCTCCTGCAGCGATAGGTACTTTGCCCGGGATCGGGAACTGCAAGGTTCTCTGTTGTTGTCTGGCACCTGCTGCACAGCGGCTAACAACTATTTATACATACCGGTCCCGAGGGACCTGTGCCAATTGTTCTTTTGGGGTGCCTGTAAACCTGAACTATATGAAGCCTGTACCCGTTGATCCCCTGCAGGGATCCCTGGCAATCACCCTGGTCTAGCGAGACTGCAACAAGTGCATTAACCACAAGTGCTTTTTCCTGCACTCCCAGCTGAACACTACCTTAATTAGTCTATGAGGAACAAGCGTATTTTTTAGCACTGTGATTTTCCCTGCATATTTGAAAACGCTGTAACTACAAAAGTATACATGTGAATTATATTGTTTGGTCTTGTTTTAACCATATAAATATTCTTTATTTTTCTAAACTGGTGTGGAGTCTTTTTGTGGTGTTTTAACTGTGCTGCTGTATTTGATGCGTTGCACAAATATTTAACACGTGTCCTCTTAAGTGATGCCTGACTGCTCTGTGTCAAGCTACCAGAGGGTGACCACAGGTACATTTGGGGTTGTGTATCTGACTCACCCTTACAGGGATTGTGGTCCCTAGTTGAACAGGGTGCATACTACGACTAGAGACCTAATTTCTAACACTTTAAGCCTGGCGTTCCTGGAGATTAGCTTTGAAGATTCCATTGCAGACTGCCATTTTTTGTTGGCCAGGTTCCTGGTGCCAGGCATTCTAACACACTGAGGTCGATTTTGGATCTGCCCAATAGTGCAGAATGCAGCAGGGTTATCGCTTGCCTATCGTTTCCTAATACTCCCCAAAGCCTATAGCTGTAACACTGCTGTATTCCATATTATTGAGTTATTGTGTCGGTGGAATGCCCATGGCCTTAGCTCATGTCTTTTTAAATAGTAAGGTAAATTTGTTGGTAAATAATTAAAATCATACAATGTATTTCCAAAACAATAGCATTATAAAAACAATAAAATCAGTTATATCAATTGAAACATATGAATATCAACTTTCCAGTGCAGATGTAATTCAGACTACTCACCAACGCTAAAAGTCGTGTAGAAAGTTTACTAGATTGCCTTCTCTTCTGGAATAACGCAAAAGTCCATTCATACATTTAAGAAGGTTAGCCATCTATCATTTGGAGGTCACTACCACTCACTGTGCATCTTAAAGCCTCTTTCGCTTGACAACACCACTTTTTTTTATTGAATATTGACCTAGGACATCCTCGCCGTCCTGGTAACAGCTTTGGGCAGGCACATAAAATGTGAATTATTCGTTCATGTTTATAGCCGCATAGGCGACTGCAATTAGAACAATGTTTATATGCTGACCATGCATGCCATTAAAGGAATTCCATTAGAGGCATACATCAAAACTGAATACGAATAAAATGATGTCTTGTTACTTAAGACAAGGGCATAAAAGATAATTTGGAATAATCTTTCAGGTGTGGCTCCCCGTGCAGGAGTCTGAATATTTCTTTGAGCCAATGCCTCAATGTCCAGTCTTACTTGTTTTTTGGGCCACCAAGTTAAATTCTCCAAATTTG
The DNA here is from genome assembly GCF_964261635.1 of Lissotriton helveticus. Taxonomy (NCBI): domain Eukaryota; kingdom Metazoa; phylum Chordata; class Amphibia; order Caudata; family Salamandridae; genus Lissotriton; species Lissotriton helveticus. The sequence goes on from NC_136059.1 coordinate 204,733,629, forward strand.
TTGAGGAGTTCCAGAGTATTTGTTAGTGTAAATTTCTCAGTGGGATATTAAAAAAATGTACCCAAGGGGCATATCTACAATGTCTTAGTGAAAAGACGTGCCAGGTGATGGCTTTTATAGAGTTTTCCTAGGAATGCCACAGTAATGTAACAACTTAGCTAAAAATGTGCTTTAGTGATGGTTGCTTTTAGTCTGATGTGTGATTGGCTAGTAGAATTAGGTAAATGAAGAAATTGCTTGAATAGATTGCACTGTATTCTGGCTGACAAACAGCCCATCTCCCCAGGAATAGCAAGGAAACTGTAGTCAACAAACGGAAGTAGTTTTGCTTAGATGGCTATAAATACAAGCTTAATCAAAGGCTCTTCCATATTTTAAGGGCGATGGAAGATTTTAGTCACAGAAGCAGATCTGGGGCCAGATGAACGACCATCAGGGTTTGCATCTTGCAAATTGTGATTTTTAGCGGCTCACAATTTGCGAGTTGCAAAACCTGATGTATAACAGTGTCTGAGACACTGTCTGTGATCTCCAAATGGGTTGCAAGGGAGACAGGTAGCAATTTGTGACCCATTGGGAATGGCCGGCACTCACATGGATGGAGGCCTGCTGGGGTCAGCAGACCACTATGTCAGTGACTGCTTTTTAAATAAAGCAGTTTTTTTAATGCGTTCTGTTTTCCTTAAAGTAAAACGGGATGCTTTTCAAAAAATGAAAAGAAAACGTTTTGTTTTCATTTTTTCAGAGTGGGCGGTGGCCTCTTTTTGCGCCCCCATTTACAAAGGGGAAGGAGTCCCTTCCCTTGGAGACCCCTTTTTGTTTTCCAATGGATTACAACCAATTTGAAATTGGTGGTAAATTGCGAATGTTTTGCAACCGCATTCAAGTTTGCAACACATTCCTACATACCAGTGCGAGACGCTATTAGGAAGGGATGCCCTTGGCACGCCCTTCCTAATAGCGACTTGCAAACCCTATTTTGCTTAATAGGGTTGGTACATTCGAAAATGCATTTTACCGCCCGTTTGCGAGCAGTAAAATTTGTCATAAATCTGGCTGTACGTTTTTAATATGCTCAGTGTTCCATTGGTGGGCCTTGATCGTCAATTCATACTCCAAGACAGCAGAATGTCCTTCGTTTCTCTGCCAAGCTGTCCCCCACATGCCATCTTTTTATCCTATACTTTCGTTGCTGAAGACCAAAGTACAGATTTATTTGCATTGACTGGTAATCTGTTGATTGAATTAAATGCGCTCAGGGCTGGCAGGGATTTTTGCGGACTAGTTGCTGTGCGATAGTATTGACTGCATAATGCAGGGATTGTAGGCAAAGTGTCCATTATTTTGGAATATGCATTCCTTTAGTGGCACCTGGGAGATCTGCTATACATAAAATCAAAAGCAGTGGGGCCAAAACGCAGCCCTGATTCAGCCCTCTATTAGTCTTTATTTAACTTGAACTATGGCTATTGTGGGCTATTTTAGCCTGGACCCAAAATGTTCTTGTAGAGTGATTGAATGAAGGGGAGAAAGGAGAAATTCCCCATATAGCTAACTTTGACCATAATATTCACCAGTCTAATGCGTCAAAGGCCATCCGCTAATCAATGTTAGAAGGAAAAGACAACATTTTTGGACTTTCAGTGTCTCATGGTTTAGTATCACTAAACCTAGTATATTGTCAGGTGTATTGCAGGGGCTTCGAAAACCTGTGTGTCTCACTGGAATTAAGTTGTTTCATTTAGCCTAGAGTTCTAGCTCTTTTGCAAAATATTTGGATAGTACTCGGCTTCCACGTCAAGTAAGGCAATCCTTCTGTATTTTATTGGTATCGTGGGATTCCATTTTTTATATGTAGGATGTAATATGGATCCTTGCCAGGAAGATGGTACAATCTGGGTTTCAAAAACTTGGCAATATAGAGTGGTGCGGGGTGGAAACCAAAAAATCAGTTTTAGAGTTGGAGAGGATATGCTGGAGGACCATTATGGCCTGGCGCTCTGTCAGATTCTGAAGATTTAATAATGTTCTGAATCAAGCTAGACTAGAAGATCCCACCTAGCTCATTTATTAGGACAATTGTGTTTCTTTAGTTATAAATACCAAAATATCGAAGAATTTTTTTCCCCCACTAATATTGTTCAAAAACATACACAAATATTGATTTGTTAATATAGACTTGAAAGTAGTAAATGTTAAATATTTTAGTATATAAATGTAATATAATGCAAATTAAAAACATTCCACTAATATTTAATACTATATACTTGTATAAACACATTTATTTATTTGTGGTTGTATAAATCAATATTTATATAGTGTAACATATTTTATATTCTTTTATATTAATATATTATATTATGTATTTTATTTTCTAATGTTTTACATTTCTTACTAAATATATTCAAAATAGTTTAAAATGATATAATATAAAATATTATACAATATATGTTAGAAATTGGGTTCAGGGGGTCTCAAACCCTACTCAAGCAAAACCCACAATCCTTGTCAGGGTGAGACACAAGCAAACCCCAAATTAACCTGTGCTCAACCCTCTGGTGGCTTTACATAGGGCAGTCATGCATAACTCAGAGGCAATGTGTAAAGTATTTATGCGGTACTTCAAACAGTAATAAAGTGGAAACACTACACAACAACAATCCCACACCAATTTAGATCAAAGTAGGGTACATTTTAATAAATATATCAATCCCATAATGACAACATCAATTCAATAGAACTGGAGATATGCATGTTTAAACGTTTCAGTGAAAATAGTGTTAAAAAGCACCAAACATCAACTGTGTTCATTTGGTTGTGCTGGACCAGGACAAATCCACAAGTGGTTACCATGAAGGGGCGCGGGGTGGCTGCAGGGACCCACTTAGGCACACCGAACACAGTACCTTAATCCTGGTTGCAAAAAGATGTGGAGTCCTTCATTAAGGGTGCGTCGAAGTCCAGCTGAGGAGATGCGTCATGCAGCAGTGGTTCCGGGGAGCTGTGAAGTGTAATGCAATGTGATGTCCTTGCGCGGAGATACGTTGTGCTGGTTCCAATGGTATGCAATGGGCAAGGCAATGTCCTTGCATGTAGATGTGTCATGCAGCAGCAGTTTCGAAGGGCAGCAAAGCGAAGTTATTGCAACAAGGACATCTGCGCAGTAGAGGTGATGCATCAGTACTGAGGGTGAACGCTGAGAAGCCAAGACCATGAATCAGTTCTGTGGCAGACACACCGCAGAGGAGACACATTGGTTCTGCTGAAACCACAGATGGCCTGGCAGAGCATCTTCAGGCCCACTTCCAAGGATCCAGAACTGGGGTGGCAATAATTGGGAGGGCAGGACTCCTAGGTGGCGGGTTCAAGGTTGTTGGAAGCCCGGTCTGTCCTGGAGGCTTCTGATCAGGAGGTTAGGCAACTTGCCCTTAGAGTCACATAGGGGTCCTGGGTTTAGAGATACAGGTCCAGTCTTTCTCACCCAGGCAAGAGGGCAGCAGGGCAGCAGTCCTTCAGAGCAGCAGTCCAGCAAAGTGGCAGTCCCTTCAGCATCACAGCGCTCCTTATTCCTGGCAGAGTCAACAGGTCCAGAAGTGTACCGAAGGGTTGGGGTTCAGGGTCCAACATGTATACCTGGTACCCACTTTGAAGTAGAGGAAACTTCTAAAGGGTTCCACCCCCCCTGAGGTGTCATGCACCCCTTCTTACCTGTCCTGACCCCAGCTTGTCTGTGGTCACAAAAGACGCAAGAGAGGGCTTAGGCAGAGCCCTTGTGATGTGTAAGTGTGGTAGATGATAGCTCCTCCTCCTCCTCGGTAACTCAGAGTGGCCATCCTGCCAAAATCTTACTTTTGTCTCACTATATATTGGAGTACTAGATAAAGACCAACTGCCAAAGTAGTTATGTGACCCAGGATCAGGCTGCAGGCGCCAAATGGTTAGGATAAGAAAATGCAAACTTTTTTATAGTGGCATTTTCAGCATTGGACTAGAAAATCCAACTTTACCATTAAAAAGAGCTTTTGATTACAATTCTTTAGAAACTAAATGTGACCTCATAAAACTAGTAGGCGAAGGAGCACTGTGTTTATCTATCAGTTAGTCAATAAGACAAGCTTTAACACTCAAGTCATATCTTTCTCAATGCCAATAACCTTCTCACCTCCTGAGGCAAAAAGCCGGGAGATAGCCGCTAATTGTTTTTAAATATTTTGTGTGTTACTTGTGAATCATCTGCTGATTTTAATAGCACTTACTCACCCAGGCTTCACTGGACTCGGTCCTAAAACACACTGCACAGCTGCCCCCGCGCTGTCAGCGGACTCCCAAACAACCACGGCGCCATTGCCGGCGTGCTGATAGGCCACGCCCCCTTGGAGGCCACGCCCCCTTCCTGAACAGGTATATAACGTTGATTAAAAGCGTCGCCTGCCAGAACCTTCTCACCTCCTGAGGCGAAAAGCCGGGAGATAGCCGCTAATTGTTTTTAAATATTTTGTGTGTTACTTGTGAATCATCTGCTGATTTTAATAGCACTTACTCACCCAGGCTTCACTGGACTCGGTCCTAAAACACACCGCACAGCTGCCCACATGCTGTCAGCGGACTCCCAAACAACCGGCGCCATTGCCGGCGTGCTGATAGGCCACGCCCCCTTGGAGGCCACGCCCCCCTCTCATAAAAGTATGTGTCTCTATCGTACGCGCAGCGGACGGGCGCAGTGGGCGCGCCGTTTGCGTGCCGAAGGCGCGCCTAAGGCAAGCCCGACTTTGCCCGTCATCGCCAAGTCATCGCCTCTCGCCACCCCCCCTGCCCAAAAAACTCGGACGGCATACTATTATGATAAAAATCATCTCCTGGCACTTAACCCGAACCTACGCTGTGACAAGCTAGAGGGCTGCATTGGACAGACTGCTCTTCAATGCAATTCCTGTAACTTAATCATATCTGCCCCAAGACTACCCCGTCACAAAACCGCTACAAAGAACCATTCCTCGCTCTCAATCTCTCAGCTTAACGTCAGGTCCCTGGTAAAACATCATTCGGAGGTATATACTCTATTGACGGACGAGAACCCAGACATACTGTTCGTGTGTGAAACCTGGCTCAAGGACGAACTAATTAGCATCCCCAATCTTACGCTACCGGATGGATTCTCTATGACCTCCATTAATAGAGGCTCGAGGGGAGGCGGCATTGCCGTCATCTATAGAACATCATACACCTGTACATTTGTAAAGGAAGACATTACGGGCTGTGAGTGCGCTCGTTTTAAAATCATCACTAGCCCTCATTTCTCCCTCTCTGGCCTTTTTATCTATAGACCACCGGGCCCCACCTCGAAATTCACAGAGGAATTCTTAGAGATAGCACATGCTCTGGTTGCAAGCTCCGCTAATTTTACGATCTTGGGGGACTTAAACCTCCACTTTGACTCCATCTCGGATCCGACCATCAGTAATCTTTTAGCGGACCTAACAGCCATGCAGCTGACCCCTCTTTTACAATCCTCTACTCACTCGGCTGGCCACCTACTCGACCCGGTTTTCACTAATATTCTGGAAGCCAAAGCTGATCCTCCCAAACCCATGGGGTGGACTGACCACTTCCTTGTCACATTTGTGATACCGGCCGCTACTCAACCCAACAGGGTGTCGCCCGCCTCCTGCCTTAAACGGCCCTGGCACAAACTCCAAAATATGGATTTTCCTGCCAGTTTAGGAGAACCTAATTTCGAAATCACAAACGACATTAACAAGTCATATGCCGCCTTTCAGGAATGGATCACCAAAGGACTCGATACCATCATACCAGCTAAATGGACCAGAGGACGGAACACCCCCTCTAACCCATGGTATGACGAGAACTTAAAAAATCTTAGAAAGGAATGCAAAAGAGCGGAATGCCACTGGAGGAAAGAATATAGGGACAAGGACAAAGCTACTTACTTGGCCACACTCAAGCTATATCATAAAGCTATACGCACTGCCCGCGCATCCTTCTATGCCAAAGAAATTGATTCCAGCCCCAACCCCACGAAAACAATTTTCAAACTGGTCCAAAAACTACAAAATGGCGGCAACCCTGCCTCGTGTATTTCCTCCACTCAGCAGTGCGAGGACCTCGCCACTTTTTTTACAGAAAAGGTGAGGAAGATCTACAACACCTTCTCACAAAACCCCTCTGCCCGCACTAGCTCTCCCCACTTCTCCTTCAAAGGCCCCGGGCTCACCTGTTTGCCGGCTATCTCCCACGAGGACCTAGCTAAATTTTGCAGAAAGGTGAAATCCGATGCCCCCTCTGATCCCATGAGACCAGCCCAGTTTCTGGGTGCTCTGGACTTTTTTCTTCCCTCTTTGGCCACGCTCCTGAATCTCTCCTTTTCATCGGCCACAGTACCCACATGTTGGAAACAGGCCTGGGTCACTCCCATTATTAAAAAACCCACCCTTGATCCCACAAAGCCAGAGAACTACAGGCCCGTCTCACTGCTCCCCTGGGTGTCCAAACTTGCAGAAGCCCATGCGAACACCGTACTCACTGGCCACATGGCCGAAAATAACATCTTGGACCCCTCCCAACACGGGTTTAGGCCTGGACACAGTACGGAGTCCGCCCTTCTTTCCACCACCGAACAACTCCGGAGAATTATGGACACCGGTCAGAGTGCTGCACTGATACTGCTCGATCTCAGCGCAGCCTTTGACACGGTTTCCCATGATATCTTACTGAGCCGCCTGGAAAGCATTGGGATCAGTGATCGGGCACTTGAATGGTTACGATCATTCCTCACGAACAGATCCTTTTGTGTGTCAGCCCCTCCATTTATTTCCCATTCTCATGCTATTGGCCAAGGAGTCCCACAGGGCTCTGCCCTCAGTCCATCCCTTTTTAATTTGTATATGCAGCCTCTTGCAGCAGTGGCTAAAGAATGGGATCTCACGCTGGTGTCGTACGCCGATGACACACAGCTGGTAATCACCCTCACTGAGTTGCCCTCTATCTCTGCTACAAAATTTAGGGATGGGCTGGCCACAGTAGCCAACTGGATGACGGAAAATTGCCTACAACTGAATGCAGGGAAAACCGAGGTGTTACTCCTGGGCAAGATCCCCAGCTGCTGGAATGACCACTGGTGGCCCCCCTTGCTGGGCCCCATCACCCCTCCCAAATCTCTGGTTAAAAACTTAGGAGTATGGCTGGATTCCACGCTGAACTACCAAACTCACACCAAAAAGGTAGCAGCTACATGCATTGGGCTGCTGAGAAGCCTCAATCCCATTCTAGGCTTCTTTGACCCCAAAACACGGCAGCTCATTGTCCAATCCACCATCCTGGCCCGACTGGATTATGCGAGCGTCCTATTATTAGGCGCCAACAAAGCAGAGACAACCAGGCTTCAGCGAATTCAGAATTCTGCGGCCAGGGCAATTGTTGGCCTTCCCAGAAGGTGCTCTGTTAGAGCCACCATACAGAGACTCCACTGGCTACCTGTGGAAGCCCGCATTCAGTTTAAGGCCCTCACCACTGCGTTCAAAATCCTGAAAACGGAGGGTCCTGAACTCCTCCCATCGCTGCTAACTTCTTACACCCCCCAACGCAATCTTCGCTCCATGGGTCAACATTTAGTAGTGGTCCCCCGCACAAAGCTCTGCCGCATCGGGGGTCGCTCCTTTAGACTTCTGGCAGCAAAACTATGGAACTCCCTGCCCCTCCACATCCGCCGCCTCGACAACCTATCCGCTTTCCGCAAAGCAATAAAAACTCACCTCTTCCCACGTCTGTAAGCCTCTACTCTCCCTACCCTCCCCCCAGCAGGTTGTGCTATGGTTCTTAGCGCCGGGACGCCCCGTTGCTGGGGCAGCTCTCGCGCTCAACAAACCTATAACATAACATAACTTAACATAAATCAGTAAAAAAAAAATTATACTAGAGAAAAATCCAGACATAAGGCATCAAATTGACTTTTATGCTTATTGTATTCTTTCTTTTAATAGTCGTTTCACATTTAGGGCAGACGAAAACACATGAAAACAGCCAATGCATTTTCATCACGTGAACTGTCAAATTTTATTATTAAATTGGTAGGCTTACTCTTGCACCGCTACCATTCCACGACAGCCACATACTTGTTTCAAGGGCCGACTTGCATTCTAAGGGCCGATTTAGGGCCCCGGTCGACTCACGCTGTCCTCCCGGGTGCAAGCTTTTCAGGCGCCATCTTGGGGGTAGTTGGAGGCTCTGCGCTCTAGTGCTCGGGCGATTCTCGGCCCCGGCACTATAAATTGTGTTCGGTGCTTAACCTCCGGTTGACACCTATAGCTCCCTGGCACTCCCTCGGAGGCAGGAAATATTTATCTGTCTTGGGAAAAAATTGTATTTTAACCTTGTTCGTTTTTAACATTTTCATCACGTGAACTGTCAAATTTTATTATTAAATTGGTAGGCTTACTCTTGCACCGCTACCATTCCACGACAGCCACATACTTGTTTCAAGGGCCGACTTGCATTCTAAGGGCCGATTTAGGGCCCCGGTCGACTCACGCTGTCCTCCCGGGTGCAAGCTTTTCAGGCGCCATCTTGGGGGTAGTTGGAGGCTCTGCGCTCTAGTGCTCGGGCGATTCTCGGCCCCGGCACTTCACTTATGGCAGCCAAATCTCGCCCGCGCAGCGGGCGGGCGCAGCGGGCGCGCCGATGGCGCGCCGGAGGCGCGCCAGAGGCAAGCCCGTCTGGGCCCGTCCGGGCCAGGACGGACCTAGGGCCTAAATCTTTGCCCGATTGTAGTCTACTGGCCACAGGTAAATTGTTACCCTTATGCTATTCGAGAGACGATTTGTTGTCATTCCGTCCTGTTACCAGGCAATATTGTTGGAACACAGTCAAACCGGACGCACCTTATAGACGGTGTGTTCACTGCCCCAAGATTGGTAATGGCTCCAAAAAGGGAGAGCTTTTGTCCTCTTCCCTGTCCCTGGCCCTATTAAACTGCCGATCCTTGGTTAAGCACTCGGATGAAGTTAATCTAATGATCCAGGATCATAAAATTGATGTTCTGTTTCTTACAGAAACATGGCTCTCTGACAGCTCCGAGTTCGATATAGTTAATTCCTTGCCCAAGGGCTACGCGATACAGTGCCTGCACAGGCCCCATGGCATAGGTGGAGGGCTAGCTATAATTTATAAGGAGACTCTAACCTGCAGGATAGAAAATGGCATGATCTCTGACGCAGAGAGTATTAGGTTTTCCATCCAATTATCCCCTAATTACTCGCTGTCAGGGCTATTGATCTATAGACCTCCTGGTGGGGTCAAGCATTTCATTAGCTCCCTGCTGGAGACAGCACTTACACTGGCCGCCTCAGCCCCTAATTTCCTTCTTTTAGGAGACTTGAATCTTCACTTGGAGGACAGGGGAGATAAGGTGGCTGTGGATTTGCTGGCTGACCTTGAAGCATGTAATTTGATCTTGCACAACAATGAACCCACACATTTGATGGGCCATTTATTGGACCCTTTATTTTCTAATGTTTCTCTCCTGGAGGCCTCACCGCCATGTCCCCTCCCCTGGTCAGACCATTTTCTTATTCCTTTTAATCTGACAATCATGACGGATTCTAGATCTGAATGTAAAGGCTCTATTCGTTCTTCTCATAGACCTTGGCCCAAACTGTCCTTTGACGACCTAACCACTGCTCTTGAACAATCTATTCCTGCCAAACTTTTGAACCCCCTTGAAGCAGATCGCAGTTTTCATAATTGGTTACTAAAAGCACTGGATTTGGTGCTTCCTAAGAAATGTAGTTCCAAGAAAAGTAATGGGTTTAAAAACCCCTGGTATACAACTGAACTGCGCGACCTTAGAAAAGTCTGTAAACGTCTGGAACGCGCTTGGCGGAAAGACTGGTCCAATAATAGTAAAGTCCCCTATCAAGAAGCCATGAGGATATATAAGCTAGCCTGTAACCGCACGAAAGCGTTTTTTTATGAAGAGAGAATCAGGACTGCTTCCAGCTCATCCAGAGAGACATTTATTATAGTTAAGGAACTCCTGAACACCCCCTCTCCTTCGCTGCCACAAGCTACGAGCACAACTCGCTGCAATGAACTTGCACATTTTTTTGATAACAAGGTCAGTAAAATTTTACAAAATATTCCTCTTAGTACTCTTTCCTTTGAGTCACCCACGCAGGTCGCGAGTGGTGTGAGCCCTCTGTGGGAAGTTATCACTCCCATAACTGAGGAAGACTTCCGCAAAGAATTATCCAATCTTAAAAGTGGTTCCCCCTCGGACCCTATGCCCATCTATGTTCTTAAGCGGATTGCACAGACCATCTCTTCACGGGCCACGGATCTTTTGAACGCCTCCTTCGGATGGGGGGAAGTTCCCCCTAGCTGGAAGAAGGCGATGGTTAAGGCTCTCCCTAAAAAGCCAGGACTGGACCCTGATGATCTGGCAAACTTCCGCCCCATTTCTTTGTTGCCAGGCCTGGGCAAAATTGCAGAAAAGGTTGTTAACCGACAGCTGTCCACATTCCTAGAAGGCCATAACCTGCTCAAGCACTCGCAGACAGGCTTTCGCCCTGGCCAAGGGACTGACTCTGCCCTGATTGCAGTAGTGGAGGAAGCCCGACGCATTCTTGATGCAGGAGGATCCGCAGCTGTGGTCCTTTTAGACCTCAGCGCGGCTTTTGATACCGTCAATCATGGTATCCTTATTCAGCGCCTTACTAGGATGGGAATATCTGGCCAAGCTTTAAGCTGGATCACTTCCTTTCTGACTGGACGGTCCTATCAGGTCTGTGATGGCACCAACGTGTCTGAGTCGATCCCCCTCCAGTGTGGTGTCCCGCAGGGCTCCTCGTTGAGCCCAACGCTTTTTAATATCTATATGGCCCCACTGGAGGATGTGGTTTCACCTTTCGGGGTGAAAATAGTGACCTATGCGGATGACACCCAGCTTGTCGTCTCGCTATCTCACCATGAAAATGCGGCAGAAAGATTTGGGTGCTGTATGACAGCCATTATGGCCTGGATGACAGAATCTCGGCTGAAACTTAATGGTTCCAAAACGGAACTTATGATGGTGGGCAATCTCTCCACCTCCCTTCCCAAAACCATGTGGCCCCCTTGTCTGGGTGAAGTGCCTCAACCCAAGAATGAGATTAAGAGCTTGGGAGTGTGGTTAGAGCCAGACCTGACGCTCAGAGTACAAGCGAAGAAAGTGGCAGGGATCTGCTACGGTTTGTTACGCTCAGTCCGAAAGGTGTTGCCTCTTCTCCCTTTCAGCTCAAGGAAACTCCTGATTCAGGGGCTAATACTATCAAGGCTGGATTACAACAATGCCTTGCTGCTTGGTGCCCCTGAATCAGCCTTCAACACCCTTCAGCGAGTACAAAATGCGGCGGCCAGAGTTTTGACAGGCACTGCAAAAAGAACTTCGGCTAAGCCTGCTCTTAAAGCTCTCCATTGGCTTCCCATCCGGGAGAGAGTTAAATTTAAAGCCCTTTCTATCGCCTTTAAATCTCTCCAGGGAATTGGCCCCCCTATCCTTAGGGACCTGATATCCCCCTACAAGTCCTCGCGTGCCCTCCGCTCTGATGCGAGCAATTTTTTGACCATCCCCAGAGTAAAGAGAACTCGCTCAGGAGGCAGGAGGTTCTCTGTGAACGTAGCTAAGATCTGGAATGAGCTTCCTGCTGCTCTACGTTTGGAACCCTGTCTCCAGAAGTTTCGGAAATCCTTAAAGACCTTCCTTTTCCCAAGAGACATATGAGTTCCGTTCCGAGGATCTTGGAAGCTAGTTGTGTGTATCAGCGCTGGGACGCTCTTGGGCAGCCATGCGCTTAAGAAATCTAATTCCATTCCATTCCATTCCTCCACATAGGGTCTACTTCAGGGCAAATATTACTCTGTCCACCTGAGTCCTTAATATTCGGTGTTACCAATCTATCAGAATTATATTAAAACAACTAGCGGCCTGAAAAAAAGAGAGTTAAAATGTGTCTCCAGGCAATGTTTATCTTGTGGGTTGGTGTAGAAGCAATGGCCGCAGGAAGCAATAATTTAGATAGTGCAATCTGTAGGACTTGATTCAAATTAGACCACCAAAGTACCGACATTTTTGGCAATGACAAAAACGCATGGATTTTGTCGTTCCGATTTGAATCTACAACCGTTCTTTGTATTTTTCATCTCTAAACTTGAACTATGTACCAGCTCTCAATTGGAAGCTATCACTTATTAAATGTAATAAGGTAATCCGATGTTATCCTATGGGAGAGATAGGTCTCACAGTAGTGAAAAAATGAATTTAAAAGTTCTTTACTGCCAGGACATGTAAAACTTAAAAGTAAATGTCCAACTTTAAAATTTACTGCACCCTGCCATCTGCGCTGCCTAGGGCCTACCCTAGGATTGTCTTTCATCTATCAAAAAGGAAGGTATGGGCCTGGCAAAAAGTTTATTTTGTCAGGTTGAAATGACAGTTTTAAACTGCACACAAAGGCACTGCAATGGTTGGCCTGAATCATGTTTGAAGGGCTGCTGAAGTGGGTGGCACAATCAGCACTGCAGGTCCACCAGTAGCATTTCATTTACAGGCCCTGGGCACAGGTAGTGCACATTGCTATCTACTTATAAGTAAACTAAACATGCCAATAGGGTTTGAGCCAATAGTGCCATGTTTAGAGAAAAGTGCACATGCACTTTAGCGCTGATTAGCAGTGGTAAAGTGCTCAGAGTCTTAACACCAGCAAAAACGAGGTCAGAAAAAGTAAAGGGCAAAAAGTAGGGTGGACGACCACTCGAAGGCTAACAGGTCTAACAGAGCCATTTTAAATTCTCCCTAGTGTCTGATTGGCTGTTTTTCATTTTTCTAAATGTAAGTTCCCTACCTCTTTGTCTCATACCATGGAAGTAGAGCAGGTGAATGCGATAACCTCAGCAGGGTTGAGCTGCAGAAACGCTGCAAGGTGAGGGGCTATGTGAAGGAAAAGAGGCTTCAAAGCTGGACCTTCCAATAGCCCCCGCATCTCAGAGGAAGTCACTAGGATGCAATTCCTCCCTGAGGACGCTGAAGATGAGGATCCTAATGTTGAGAATCCTGATGTAGGGGAACTTGATTTGTGAATGGAGGATGATCTGGATGTGTGACCTCAGCCAAACCTCCCAGAGAAGGGAGGTCCTCTACCCACTGAGTGAGCCCAGTGTGAGGGCAGGAAGTAGTGTGTCTTCAAAGGGTTTGTCTCCAGAGGAGCTGAAGGACAGGAAGTCCGAAAGGGAGCTAATGTTGCAGTTGACCAAAATAAGACCAGAGGCAGAGGAAAAGAAGGCTGAAAGATACTTTGTAGAAAAAAAGTAGTGGAGCATTAGTGAAGCATTAACGAACTGGAGATTAAAACTAGACAGAGCTCTGAATCCAGCATCAATGGTGGCTGCTTACTTGTAACGTCTGAAGGTGAGAATAATATCTGCATACCCAAAGATATGGAACCCAATTATGTAGTGGGAGATGTAACTGACAAAAGGCTTGCTGCATATGAGGTGGCGTAGAGGGTGCACAAGATCCCAGAGGAGCACTGAGTGAGGTGACTTGTGGAAGTATATGCCTGCAGTGGGGAGGGATATCCTACTCACACTAGCGCTAAATGACCAGACCAAGTACGCCCCCATGAAAGCCATTCATTTTGAGCTGACCCCTGAGAAATATTGCCAGAGCTTCAGGAACAGCCACAAACTCCCAAACCAGTCTTGGGTAGATTTCTTAGATTACTGTAATAAGGCACACAATGGCTGGGTGTGGGGCAGTAAAGTTAATGATTATCATGGACTGTACAACCTGATTCTGAGGAAGCACATGGTCAATATTTGTTTTACAGAGCTGCTCTAGCACCAGGTGGATAGCAAGCTGACTGAACCCAAGAAGCTTGCTGAGGAGGCGGACATCTGGGTCAATACCCAGGCATCCAAGAAGGCATCTGGGGACACTCCCAAAAGGGTAATTAGGGTTCCCACCAAAAGAAGGAGGAGAGAGATATTAAAAACAAGAAGGAGTTCTCACAAGACCCCAAAAATAGTTCACAAGGGAAAGGGTCCCAATCCCAATCTGATGACCAGAAAAAAGTCTTCACATATGAAAATACCGGTAAGTTTGTCCCTAAGTGCTACAAATGCTACCAGTATGGGCACATCAAGGAAGACGCCAAGTGCCCTAAGAGGGAACAAACACTGGGTGGTGGACAGTCCCACGGTTACTCTAGTGTAGCGATTGGAGCAGAGATGGTCCCAGTCAGTGTGGGCGGGGGAGGGGTAGGTGAGGTTACCTTGGAAAGATGGTCCCAAGGCCCACATGCCTGCCAATACTTCCAAGTATAGGCATTGGGTCACCATCAATGGGCAGATGGTGGAGGCTCTGAGGGACACATGAGCCAGCATGACTACTTTGAGGTGTTATCTGGTGTCCTCAGAGCAGGTGATACCCAATACATTTCATAAAGTTGTAGTAGCAGACAACCAGCAGCTCTGGTTCCCTTTGAGTGGGGGGGGGGGGTCTCAATATCTTTTACGGTAGCTGTGAGCCCTGCCATGCCTGTGGATTGTTTACTAGGAAATGACTTGGAGCACACTGCCTGGAAATGTTGGGGTTGGCTGAGTGGGTTTGTACAACCACTTGGTCCATGGCTGCCAGAGAGGAGAGTCAAGAGAGCCTGGAAGAATCGCTCAGGCAGATGCAAAGAAACGGAACAGTAAGAGGAATAGGAAACCAGTCCCTGAAGCTCCCGCAGTTTTCTGTGTGACAAGTTGAGGGTGGGACCACCAGGGACAAGCTCTTCAAGGTGTGGAGAAAGTGCCCATCCCTAGAGAGGCTTAGGTGGCAGGGCGAAGCAGAGGCAGCTGGTGGCACATCTGGAGATCACCTGATTTACTGGGAGAACAATCTCCTTCACAGTGAGCCGAAGATGTCTGTGCATTGGGCAGCATATGTACTGGTGGCCAGCCAATGGTACAGGGTCTTTCTACAAGGTCTGGCTCATGAAATGCCTTTGGAGGCCATCTGGGGTAGCACAAGACTTTTGACAGGTTTGTCACCCACTTTTATTAGCCCTGAATGTAGATAGCCTCAGATGCTTTCTGTAGGACTTGCCTCAATTTCCAATCTATTGTGAAGACGAAAAAACTCAAGGCTCTCCTGAAACCCATACCTATTGTTGGCACCGCCTCTGAGAGGGTGGACATCGACATTGTTGTGCCGTTGCACCCCAAAATTGCCTTGGGCAACAGGTTTATCCTGGTTTTGGTGGACCATGCCCCACTGTACCCAGATCCCATCCCTCTGATGATCATAACTGAACCTGCAGTAGTTATGGTTTGAAGGGGATTTTTACCCAAGCGGTTTTCCCCAAGGAAGTGGTGTCAGACAGGACCATCAACTTCATTTTTTAATTGATGAAGTCCATGTTGAAGGAACTGTAACCTACAAGTTCTCCACACCTTACCGCACCTAGACTAAGGGGCTTGCTGAGAGATTCAACAAGACCCTCAAGGGCATGAATATGGGCCATTAGAGCCCATGAGGTGGAAGTGGGGTGTCCTTTTATCCAACATATACTGGAGGATGGCTATTTGTTGAAACCGTCTATTTGCACTGTTTTTAATATTTGTTCGTAATCATCTAAGAATAAAAATTGTGGACATATTACGCAACAATTTTAATATTCACATTACACCTTTTTTTGCACTGCACTTTCTTCCCATACACTCGATGTAGCAAAATCTTGCTCACATCTGCTTTGACGCATATGTTGAAAACATCCTTGGGTTCCTTCACCACTAGGATGGAGTGTCAGCCCTGTTAACGGAGACCCACATGATGAAGCATGTCACCATGACTGGTGAGTGATGGGAATCCGTACAACTTTTGTATATTTTTGGGTAGTTTTGGCATAATTCAGTCTTTTGTTGTCTTTGTTGATTGAGACTCCAGGGTATGTTTGTGTTATAAGTCCTCTTATCCTGTCTACTCTTTGCATACAGGGTAGTACCACAGAAAGAAGTAGGGTTCAACCCTTTTGAACTCGTCTATGGTCACCCTGTAAAGGGACTTCTTTGTTTGGTGAAGGAGGGGTCGTAGCCTGAAACCCAAGAAACCCCCTAAGGATGTGGTTAGCTACATCTAGCCCTCCTCAACCAAATGCAGAAATTCTGGAAAAAAGCTTCTGAGAAGTTAGAAACTAGCCAGGAGGTGATGAAGCAATGGCATGACCAGAAGGCCACTATGGTCTAGTTTTCTTTTCTACCTTAGCTCATGCTGAGTGCTCCAAATTGTTGCTACGAAGACACTGCACAGGGATAGCAGAAGACACAGCTACCCTTTTGAGGCCACTAACCCCTCTCCATTCAAAGGACACCAAGGCCATTGGATGCACCTTAGCCTGACTGTCAGCTTTGACTACTGTGTAGGTCTGTCCAGCAGATATTGTTCTGAGGACACTAGTTGCTAAGGCACCATGATGATACTGGCACCAGTGTCTCTCAGGGCTTCCACCCTAATCCCATTGATATTTGTCTCTTGTTTGTATCTCTCTCCAGGTTACTGAGCCTGACAGCCAGGGTAGATACATTCACTCCTCTCTCTGAGACTAAAGTTGCCTCAATGAGCACCTTGACACGGTCAGGGCGCACCTGTGATCTGACGACTCACTACTGTATTTATTGCAGGTGTGCTAGAGGCATTCATTTTGTGTTTTACAGCTAGGGCCTCTAGTTCGGTGTTTAAGGGCTTTATACTCATCACACCAAACCTTTTTGGAATCACAGTTTTGACCCTGGTACCCTTGGGCTGTGAAGGGTTTCTAGGCCCACCCACTTGAGAAGAGTTTTGGGAGCCTGAAGAAGACTAACTTTTGTCTTTTTATTTTGGGTCCCCATGAGGGTCTTTTTTGCCTCTTCCTTTTGGTCACCCCCAGTGGTAGTCATGGTCACTCTTGTTTTGACCCAGTGGTGTGCCTTCGCCTCCAACTTTAGAGGAGAAAGTGGACCTAAGTCTACCAGATGGTGATGTAACTTCTCATAAAAGAATTACTTGGTTAATACTTTTTCATGATTACATTGTAAAGCCCTTCATAGTCATGCACATTGTTACCAGTTCACTGAAAAGTCACTGAATTCCACCCAGGACTCACTCTGGGTTTATTCAAGTCTCCCTGAATTGTATCCTGCATTCTTCAGTGGTGAGTTCAAAGCCCAATCAGGGTAACCTTCATGAGGTCATAGGACTCAGCATCTTTCCCATTCAATGTCAAAAGTCTATCCCTGCCTTTTCCTGGGACAGAGGTAGGACAGAGGTAGCATCTGCTGACGCCGTCCTGCTTCTCATTGCATTTATCTCGGGGAGTGGGTTACTATTAATTGTTTTTAAACTGCTTCACTTTTAGTGTGTTTTAATTTCTACTCTTCTAACTGGTTGTTGTTGTCTACCTGCCCCGTTCTGCCTTGGCTGCAGTGCTGTTTATGCGGAGGGCAGGGAGGAGTTCTGGGCCTCATTTCCACCCGGCTTCTTCTGGGGTGGTGGGCACTCTAGTCTTGCAGCTACCTCCTACTTAAAAGCTATGGCACCTTGTGTGCCAAAGGGGTGCTAAGGCAAGCCCGTCTGCACCCATCAGTGTCCCGGAGGCAGCCGGCGCTTGCCATGCTGCCCGGTTGGTTGAGACACAACGTTCAGTATGAGTGTGATTTACTTCTTAATTTGAATACCCCCAAATCATGCCAGTGCTCAATAGCTGAAGCAGACACATAGGCTAACTTTTTCTGTCCTAGTGGTAATTGGACCTTTCTCCAGATCTCAGAAGTGTCTTGTAAGCAGTGTGTTTTAAGCCATGAGGGAAACAGTACAAACAAACACAGGAAATAATTTAGGGCAATACTTCTTAACACACGGTCGCTGCAAAAACATGAGGCACAAATCCATGACCTCTTGTCAGATGACAGCCGGGATCACATATTTTTCACAGAATCATGGCTATGCTTGAGGCAGCAGGCAATGATTGGCGCCAATTTTCTCTACTGTAGGGCTTAAGTTCTCGGGCAACAGCTGCTCTTTGTTCATGTCTTCTTCTTTCCATCAAATATGAGGTTCAAGGTCCAAGGATGTCACCTAAATACTAAATTTAGGGATGTTAAAGGGGGAGACAAGAAGTAACCAATGGGCTACCTACTTTTACAGTGTCTACACCCTCTAAGTGACCACTTTCTGTGGGGAGAGGCACTGCCCTAGCCCTGACAGGTTGTTTTCCCATCATCTCATGATGGTGGATTTTTAAGAGAGGGGTCCACATCACCTGTCACACCTTTGTGGTGGTGCTGGCTGAATGTGGACACTATCCTCATCTAACTCATTTTCCCGCCTGTCCTCCAACCAAATTTGGAGCAAGACAGGGGGGTTGTCATTCCCCACTAACTGGGGAAGCCTGGGGTGCACTTCAAATGCGACATTGCCTTTGAAGCTTCCCGCTCTATAAGACCATTCTGGCCTGGAGGAGGTGTGAAGCACCTCCTCCCAAAGCAGGCTTTGCTTCTGGCATCTGAGAGTGCAGGCTCTCACCCTATGAGGTCAAAAACGTATCTGGTGGTGGCAGCCTGGCTATGCCTAGTCAGAGACCACACCAGTGCTTGGTAGGTTTTATGGTGACCATCTAAAGGGTCTTCTGTCTGCATTTATTGACAAATCCACCAACAGCATCAGTGAGGATTTATTAAGCCAAGGTACAGTGAAGCCATCATGGAGCTAGGAAACTCATATTGACAAGTAACAAACCCATTTACTCTATGGCTTTCTTGTGAACTTCCAACAATATTAATGACAAGCAACTCTATTCAAAGCAGAATCCAAAACTTCATATGGACAATTCAAAACAATCATTCAAAATAATAAATCCAAATGTATTTTCTTCATAGAATTTCCTTTCTTGTTGCGCCACAAAAATAGTATTTCACAATTCCCTTCACGATTCCCAATGCATTTCGGTGCAAACACCTTCGTCAGGGGAATGCTGCAAAAATGTAGATACAAATATATTTCCAATAATATAAATTCTAACAGTAGTGCAAACAATGTCTCATGCAACTGTAAATCTTTGAAATATAAGGCGTGTTACAGCCCCAAAAAACACTAGTCATGTGTACAGAAGAGGTTCAAACAGTGATAATCCATGCATGAATATGTAACAAATGATAAACATTAGCCAAGAAGAAAAGTAAACCATGTGAAAAGCATGTGTAAAAAAGTGTTCATAACACACAAAGATGAGCGGTGTGACTTAACCCTGTGCATCTTCTAGTTACCTAAACCATGATTACATGCTAAAAAATTGCTCAGGTACAAGCTTTACTGGCTTACCTACTGGAACATCATGCAAGGTATGGACAGTCTGCTATGGTGAACCCGCGAGGCAAGTGCACGCTAGCATGGGAGAAAATAGCATAACACGCTGCCATAAACAACATGTTTCCATAACTGAAACCCCCTACCTAAACCTGAAGTCCAAAGGAATCACCTACCTATGGGTCCGGGATAATACGACAACTCTGTTATGTAAACCAACACTGCAGGCGAGTTCAGAAGGCTGTAAACGGAAAGCGTAAAGTCAGCGCCTCTGCTGAATGAATCAAGTGATCTTGAAAGGAACTTGAACGAACCCAGTATTATCTGGCACTCACCGTAATCTATGCTAGTTTTGGGTCAAGTTAGCACTATATAAAACTCTGTAAAAAAAAAAGAAGAACTGACCACTAGCCTAGTGTCATGCCCGATACCGTCATCCGGTATTGACTGTTTAGACCAACGTCAATCTCCACGCTGGTATCGGGGGCAAGATGGCCGCGGGCGGGTTGTGGTGAGCAGTCGCACCAAAAACCTCTCTCCCATCCGGACGCTATAACATGGAATATCTGGGCGCTATAATGCTATAATGATAGTGCTAGACCCTCCGGATGGAATTTGCCGGTGAATTTGCTTTTATGACAGCCGGATTCAGTACTGAGGAGTGCATGGTACCCGATCCTGGTTTGGTTCCTGGTCAGCCGATTACTAGTCAGTTTAGAAGTGAACTGCTGACTGAATTTGGCAGGCTTACACGGAACTTGAGAGCTCTCGCGGGCAGTCTGCTGAAGCAAATTAAGTACATATCAGTACTTGGACTCAAGGATCTAAACGATTCGTGGCACGCAAAAATGTCAATAAGATCCCTGAAGGCTGACAAGATGAAGTCAAGAGAAGGGGTGGAGATCGGTAAATCAATCCCTATTGCACCGGAGACACCCGTTACACTGAAGGCACAAATGCCGGCGAAGAACCCGGGTGCTATTAGGAAAACGACGGCGCCCCCTACAAAAAAGAGACCGGATCAAAAAGGAAAACCACTGGGCGGAGAGGAGAGCGCTACGGTAAAAGGGCGCACCAAAGGAGTGGAAAAGCCAGCGATTCTTAAGAAGAACAAAGGAACCCCCCTTAGGCAGCCCACCTTAGCGGAATCATTTACTCGTCCGGTTTGCGCGGAGACGGCGGCCTTGGTAGTAGGACCCCCCGGTGATGCAGAATCGGACCCGGGAGCTAGTCAGAGGAGCGTCCTCGTGGACGCAGCGGCAGCAGCAGCGACGGGAGCTGGAGACGTTACAGACGCTGTGACAGACGCCGAGCCGGCTGTTGCTAAGCAACTGCCTTCTGAGAGCCTCGAACAGAACGCTGACAGGAGCATAGAAGAGAAGGCTCATGAGAATGTGGGACAGAGGGTTGTCAGAACTGCCGAGCAGAAAGGGGTGGAGGAAACTCTGCAGAGGACGATTATTCTGGACAAGGAAAGCGGTAAGGGGGAGCCAAGGGGGCAAGAAAATGCAGATATGTTGCAGGCAATCATGCAGGTGGAAGCAGAACTATTGACTAATTCCTCTAACCCCACATGGGGAAGTTCGATAAGCCTAGTATCAGAAAAAGCAGAAGCTGGACACCCCAGGGAAAAAGAAGATGTAGGCTCTCTGGAGGGGGAGCATTTCTACTCAGTAAACGAGGATTCCGATGTTATACAACAAGAGGGAGAGACAACAGATGAAGAGGAGGAAGAAGAGGCAGAGAATGAGGAGGATGAAGACGAAGATGAAGAAGGTTTATTATCAGCATCTACCTCCTCAGGAACTGACCTAGGCAAAGACACTACACAAAGAAGGAAGCAGATAAGGCGCTGCAGGTATGAAAAATCACCCACAAGAGGTGCTGAGAGGAAACTGGACTGGGACTATTCGGCAACATCGCAGACATATCAGGAGGAGCACGAAGTAAATCCAAGGCAAGACGATGCATTAGGAATGGTATTTAACATGTTGAAACAAATACAATCTGAAGCGAGATCTACAAGTCGTAAAACAAGACAAGACTTTAAGAAGATTCAAACGACACTCCGGAAAACAAACAAACTATACGAAGGTCTGACGGGGAGAGTTGCTGAGGTGGAGGAAAGAACAGGCAAGATGGAGGATGATTTCCGTAGCTTTAGCGAATTTAAAACACAACAGGAAAAGAGGGCAGACGATTTTCTTTGGAAGATGGAAGATTTCGAAAATCGGCAGAGACGCAATAATGTTCGCATTCTGGGGGTGGAAGAAGGGCTTGAAGGGCAGGACCCCAGGGGGTTCATTGTCAAACTACTAAAGGGTGCTTTTCCTGAGTCCCAGTGGCAGTGGGAGGCAGAGATTCAGAGGGCGCCTAGATTCCCCTTTTTTCAGCGTAAAACACACGGAGCCGAAGGAGGCTCTAAAGCGCCGCTCCCCAGAGCAATATTAGTGTATGTTGGTAACTTTCTGCTCAGAGAAGAAATTATTCAGAAAATCAGACCTGACAGCAAAAGAACTGTGGAGGGTATTAGCTTCTTTTCGAGACCAGACTTCTGTCATGTGACAGTTGAGAGGAGATGGAGGCTCAGAAGTATGATCCCGCAGTTTCAGGCCGCAGGTTCAGAGGCGTATTTGCTATTCCCAGCCAGACTGAAAGTGATTACAAAAGGCAGAGTCAGGATGTTTATGTCGGAAGTGAAAGCACAGGAGTTTATTCAAGAATTGGGAAGGGAGAAGAAATAAGAAATAAATGATTGATCTCAGCTAAGCCGGTTGAAGATCTTCAAAGTAAATCTATGCTCCCGTGAGGAGAGATGTATTTGGTAGAAAGGGGGGGGCACTGGAGAAGGTGGGAGAGGGGTGCGACTAACACAACCAGGAAGTGTCCACACATAGGCCATTGCTGACCTATTTGCCTGTAGGGAGGGGGATGGGGAGGGAAGGAGCGGGGAGGGGGAGGGGAGGGGATGGGGGAAAAAAATCAGTGGAAGGGTATAGTTTGGTTATGTTTTTTAGCACACATTAATTGCATATATAGTTTGATGTTTACTTTTTTGAGTAGAGAAGGAAGGAGAAAGTTTGGAAAAAGAGATAAGATGGCTAAAGAAGTAGTTGGTTTACGAAGAAATGTTATTTGCTACAATGCACAATGTCATATAAGTTAGCTTCTATAAATGTATGTGGGTTAAACGATCCAAGGAAAAGGGCGAATGTAGCGGCCTACATTAGAACTCTACAAGTAGACTTAGTATGCTTACAGGAAACGCATATAGAGGAAAAGCATATATATGTAATGAACCAACTGGGCTTTGATGTACTTGCAGCTAGTAGGCAGGGATCTAGGACAAGAGGAGTGGCAATCCTGGGGAGAAGAAGAGATGCGGTAGTTAAAAGAAAAAAAGAAGATCAATGGGGGAGATGGGCCATCGCGGAATTATGTTTTAAAGGACTCAGGTTAACACTAGTAACAGTATATGGATCTACTGAGGATGATCCGGAGATTTGGCAATTTATAGATACAGAATTAGCACAGTGGCCCGAACCAGTGATATGCTGTGGCGATTTTAATCTACATGACCCCACAAGTTCATTTATGAATACAGGAGCGGTGTACAGTGGTAGAAAGAAAAAGGTAAATGGGGCTATCGCTAACATGGTCAACAATAATCTTTTGGTAGATCCCTGGGCGATGCAACATCCACTGTTAGATAGAAGTACTTTTTTTTCGGCACCACATCAGGTGTTGGTAAGACTAGACTACTTTTTAGTTTCAAGGTCTTTGGTTTCGGAGACACAGATTGAAAAGCTACCAAGGATTATCTCCGATCATAGTCCATTAGTATTGACAGTGAAGGTCCCGCAATCACAGAATAAGAGGTCAACATGGACTTTTGAGAGGAGTCTTCTCCAAGATGTCGAATATAGGAAGCATATGGAGGGATGGATTAGGTCTTTTTGGGAGATCAATCATGGTACTGCCTCTATAGGGCAAACTTGGGATTGCTTCAAAGCTGGGGTTAGAGGAGAAACATTGTGCTATGTATTGACAAGACGCAAGAAGGAGAGGTTAAAGACTGAAACCATCCGGCAAAAGTTGAATATAGAGGAAGGAAAATTAGCTGCTGCAGTAGAATCTAAATCCAGTCTGGAATATGTATTACTAAACCTGGTAGAATTGAAGGCAGAAGCTGTAGAGAGCTTTTCTAGAAAGCTTGCTGAAAAATATCTAGCTAAAAAAGAAGAAGCCTATGAGTGCAGCGAGAAAGTGGGACATATTCTTGCGGTTAAAGTTAGACAGCAGAGGGCAGCTGCAGAGATAAAAGAGATATTGGATCCATTGGGTGTCACGGTCACAGACCCAGATAGGATAAGGGATGTTTTTAGAATATTCTATGAAAAATTGTATACACGGGAAGACACAGGGGGAATAGTGGAAATTAGCAACTATCTTAAAGATATAGTCCCAATATCTATCTCAAAGGAGGAAGGAGAAATGTTAGAATCTAACCTAGGCTTGGAGGAATTCATCGAGGCATTAGGCAGTTTACCATCAGGAAAGGCATCAGGGCCTGACCAAATTCCGGTCGAGTTTTATAAAATATTTCGTGATTGTTTGTTGATTTATATGTTTGAAGTTATGTTATATGTACAACAAGGCGGGCAGCCACCGGGTTCATGGGGAGGGGCCGATATAATTGTCATTGCTAAAAAAGGGAAGCCCTCAACTCTCCCGGGATCTTACAGGCCAATCACACTGATGAACTCAGATGTTAAGGTATATTCAAAGATGCTGGCAAGGAGATTAGCAGGCTGTATTGAACATTTGGTGAGCCCTTCACAGCATGGCTTTATACCTGGGAAGGGTACTACACAGCATATTAGGACAGTGATTACTATGTTGGATGCTGCAGAGGTCACAGGCGACCCTATTTCAGCACTCTTTTTAGATGCTGAGAAGGCTTTTGATAGGGTCACCTGGGAATATCTGTGGGAAGTTATGAAGTGGTGTGGTATCGGGCCAGGATATATACTGGCCATACAGGCCCTATATAGAGACCCGGTTGCAAAAATTAGAATAAATGGAGGGCACTCAGATTTAGTGCATATACAAAGAGGGACTCGTCAGGGATGTCCGGCATCCCCATTGCTTTTTGCCCTATACATAGAGCCACTACTTCGCAAATTAGAGGCAAATCCTGTAATTCGGTCAATGTCATTAAATGGTTGCACTGTGAAAACTCTCGCCTACGCTGATGACGTGGCTATACTGACTCCGAATCCGGATACAGCTATGGGGGGAGTAGAAGTAGAGGCGTATGACTTTGGGCGGGTCTCGGGATATAGCCTAAACAAAACAAAAACCCAAATTATCATGAATAGGTTTGCAAGTAGTCAGGATAACAGAGTGGTCAACAGTGCAATATATTTAGGAATTGATATTTCTGCAAATTTGGAGGAGTTAGTCGAGCGTAATATGGAGCCACTGATAGCAAAGGTAAAAAGTGACTTGGAAAGGATAAACAACTTGCACCTTTCTTTG
Organism: Lissotriton helveticus; assembly: GCF_964261635.1. Lineage (NCBI taxonomy): Eukaryota > Metazoa > Chordata > Amphibia > Caudata > Salamandridae > Lissotriton > Lissotriton helveticus. The sequence continues at coordinate 204,758,548 of NC_136059.1, forward strand.
GTTGGATGCACGAATGTGCTGAAAATGATGGTCCTACCTAAATTTTTGTACCTATTTAGGTCAATACCCTTAATTTCTGAGAATAAATGGTTTAATATGTTGGAAAGTATAGCTAATAGATTTATTTGGGCCCAAGGAAAAACCCGTAGAGCTTATAAATTCATCACTTTACCAAGGGATAGAGGGGGTTGGGGTGCACCTGATTTTAGACTGTATTATTTGGCTGCTGCTCTCCAGTATATGCAGGGACTAATAGGAGGAGGCGGGGGGTTATCGAAGACTATTAATATGTCAATCGAAGCTTATACAGTGGTATTAGGGCAAAATACAGAAAACTGAGTCAGAAACGCCCACGATTCGCGTTCTGACTGCGGAAGAGTGATGGACAACCGTGTCTTCCAATGGCTAGCCTCCATTTATGGAGCTAGCCAATGGAAGAAGGGGCGGTTTCAAGTCCTCACTATTGAGCTAACATTAGATTTCGCCTTGGGCGGAGCAACTGCTACGCAGTTGCTACGGCTAAGGTGAAACCTAAAAAGCACAATCTGCCGAACAAAATCTAGCTTTCTGCCGTATTCAGTGTGTGGGAAAGTGCCTCTTTTGACATGGTTAGCCCCCAATTTTTGCTTGATGCTTGATGTGATTTTGAACTGCAAGTGCACTTGGTCCTTGCTTTCCAGTTTCCCAGTGCCAGATCTCTTTCCAAAAACTGTAACATGATTGGCACAACTTTAGCCACCCCTGTAAGTCCCTAGTAAATGGTACCCCTATCACGTAGGGCATGGGCACTGAAGAGGGTCTACTGTGGCTGCAGCACAAATTATGGAACTCCAGAGACCCCTCACCAAGACTATGCAAACTTCCATTGCCGGCTGCGTGTTGTGGTGCAGAGAAACCTAAAGAGACAACATGGCACACAGCTTTGTGTGCTATACCATCATACATTGCATGACATATAGGTAAGTCACTCTTACTGAAGATCTCATATCCCTAAGGCAGGGTGCACTATATCTCATGTGTGGACATATCTGCATGAGCATATATGACCCTTCAATATTTGAGTCATTCTCGGATATTGTTAGTTCACAAGAAACAACAATAAAGGTGTGTAACCTGCACACCAATTATATAAAGTAATTTCATTCAATTAAACAATAAGTAATCCAAACTAAACAATGGTGCTGCCCTTGGTGAAGCCTGGCTAGCCCCTGCCAGGAAAGGAATATGTAACAATTATCAAACAGAGCCTTTTTGAACCCAAGAGCGCACTGTTCACCAATCCTATAAGGTGTCAATGCTTAATGCAGCAGTTAGATCAATACTTATTTATACAATAAATAAAATGTTTTGAGTTGTTGCTATATTTCAATATGTGTGAATACTCAGAAGTCCTAGGGTTCACCAGCAATATTAATGACAAGCAACTCTATTCAAAACAGAATCCAAAACTTCATATGGACAATTCAAAACAATAATTCAAAACAATAAATCCAAATTTACTTTTTTCGTCGAATTTTCTTTCTTGTTGCGCCACAAAAATGGTATTTCACGATTCCCTTCACGATTCCCAATGCATTTCGGTGCAAGCACCTTCGTCAGGGGAATGCTGCAAAAATGAACATACAAATATATTTACAATAATATAAATTCTAACAGTAGTGCAAACAATGTCTCCTGCAACTGTAAATCTTTTAAATGTAAGGCGTATTACAGCCCAAAAAAACACTAGTCATGTGTACAGAAGAGGTTCAAACAGTGATTATCCATGCATGAATATGTAACAAATGATAAGCATTAGCCAAGAAGAAAAGTAAACCATGTGAAAAGCATGTGTAAAAAAGTGTTCATAACACGCAAAGATGAGCGGTGTGACTTAACCCTGTGCAACTTCCAGCTACCTAAACCATGATTGCAGGCCAAAAAATTGCTCAGGTACAAGCTGTACTGGCTTACCTACTGGAACATCGTGCAAGGTATGGACAGTCTGCTATTCACAAGGATTAGGAGGATTAGTTCAGAGGATGCACAAGGCAGAGCAGACATTGAGAACATATCTAATCAATATTTAAAAAGAGGCTACCCACATGAGATAGTGGAGGCAGCGAAACAGAGAGCCTTCGATCTAGACTGAGCGCGTTTGCTAAAAAAATCTGACAAACCCCCAACAAATAGAGAGGTTTGTGTTCTTAAATATTCCACAGCATCCAGAGATATAAAGCTTTGGATTTCTAAGAGTTGGGAGATCATTGAACAGAAAGATGACTTCAAGGAAGTATTTAGGAGTCGCCCCATTTTTGCCTTTACTAGATCAAAAAACCTTAAGGAATTCTTGAGTCAAAAAACTTCCACACGTCAGAACAGGGCACAATCAAGTATGCGAAAATGCCACAACTGCGGACACTGTGGTAATGTGATTGTGGGTGACAAGTTCGCACACCCGCACACTGGGAAACAGATTTTGTTACGACACACATCTGATTGTAACACCAGTATGGTGATATATGCTATCAAGTGTCCGTTTGGGCTTGTGTATGTTGGTCGCACCACTAGAAAAGTTAAAATCCGATAAACGGAACACAGGAGTATGATCCGCACATCAAATATGAAATTATGTTTAGCGGTACACTGGGGGGAAGCTAAGCATACCATACCGCAGTTACGCTTTACCATACTAGAACAGGTGTCAGCTCTACCACATGTTGATAGTGCCAGGCATCTGGAACAAAGAGAAACTTTCTGGATTGGGTTCTTAAATACCATGCAACCTTGTGGTTTGAATGATAAAATTGAATTTACGTGTTTCCTGTGATGTATTTTTCTTTATTATTTTTTGCATTTAATCATGGATATGTTGTCATTTACGTTTCTTGTGTTTGATTTCATTGTATATAATGTTCTGATGCAGATTTGTGTAAACATCCATTATTGTTCATAAACACGCATAGATCTTCGGTTTGTAGTTTTAACTGCGAGTACATGTGTGGATACAGTCACTTGTGGAGTGGTGTGGATCAGTGGAGTGGTGTGGCTCACTGGTTAGAGGCGGCAGACCCGGAAGCAGAGAACGGCCTGGGACCAGGGTTCAATTCCCGACGTGGCAGGGTCGTGGACCAGGGTCAGCGGACTTGATAATTCTCGTCTCGGTGCCTACTCTAGCCAGGGATCACACTCTGCAACTCTGGGCATTACCTTGCCTCATCTCTACAACGGCCCCCCACATTCGCCGGGGATGCCTGGTTTCACCTTGGAGATACCCAGTAGGGACCATCTCACAGGGATAGCCAGGACGGGGTTCCCCAGCAGTCTACAGCGCCACGATGCCTCAGGGCAGCAGTGCGCTTTACAAGACACATACATTTACATTCACTTGTCCTTTACTATGACATAACCCTGTCATCATCTTGTTAGTAAGCTTTACTTTTCTTACTGCAGGGGAGCGACTTACCGATATGGCCGGAACACGCATCAAGATGCGTTTAATATATAATTTATATATTAGGCAATAATATTTATTATTATTCTTATTATTACTGCCGATATTGTGTTTAGTCCATACTGTTTTGACGATCGGGTCCGATGTTGCTGCACGCCCTGATCCCGTTATATGGCATGTATATTGGCAGACCTCAGAGGGGGATGCTTCTCATTCCCCATGTAGATTACATATGTCTTGGATGATGGCATTTACACCTCATAGAGTTGTTTTACATTACAACAGGGCGACTTTCATTCGGGACACTAGGAGCAGTTATAGTTCCCGGTAGCGCTACATGACGTCACACGCCGACCGGCGATTCAAAGGCGGCGCACTATCACATATGGCGTTTAGTTAACGGAGGACAGTGCAGATTTCCGATGGGTACAGCCAGGGCCGTTTCTAGGTGTTTGCCACCCTAGGCGAGAATTGAAAAATGCCGCCCCCTCCCTTTTGCTACCATCACTCTCTCCCCCTGTTATCCAGGCTAGAGAGGCACAACCTCTACTGCCAAACTCTTCTATGTTACTCTCATTTACTATCAGGAAACACGATCACACAGTCAGTCCAGCAAACGACCTCAACGAAAGGCCCAGGCCAGACCGTTACGGTAGCCATATACTCACAGAACTATGTACACCGATGCCCAATAGAGCCTTGTGTTTAAATACCACGAGGCGTCCAGTGCACCTCGTTTTCAAAACCAGAAACAACAAAAATAATAACTTGCTCCATCTTCCAAGGCCAGACCTAGTGGTTTTGCCACGCTTGTTTTTTTTCTTTCACTGAGGCACCTAAAATAGTTATCATCTACCATTGTATCCATTTAATAGAGGCTGATCACAACAATTAAAAGATTTCCACGTCAGGGAGATTATAGTTCATGATACTCAAATCTGCGCTAAACAGAGACTATGGCAAGACGTTAATAAAGTTTGGCGTACAACACTGCTTCTTGGTGGTGTGAATAGAAGTTATTGACAAGCTTGTGCGTGGTACCGCTATAAGAGTAATCCTGACCAGAATTTGATCCGTTGCAAGGCAGAATGCACACTTCACCATAGTTTACAAGTGGTTTCATGTGGTGGAACACCTTTAACCAATGTCACGCCGTGTTGCCGTGTGTCCTGGGCCGCGCTGTGATTGGCTGCCGGCCCGGGACACCCCGTTACGCCATTTCCCCGACCGCCGCTGGAGAAAGGTTGTGCTGCCCGCAGTGTATCGTGTAGAAAAGACCGGATTTAGATCGAGATATTCCAATGAAAGAGCGCACATCACACTTTACGAACTTGAAATTTCAATATCCCATCAAATAAACGGACCAACTTGTACAGGGCGCTATTAAGCGACGGGTTTTCTAGGCGCTGGTAAAAAAAAAGGCACCGGACAGACACGTGCTCGTCGTCCAAGGCTCCCGTTCTCGTGTGTATTTATAACCTAAATATTTTAAAATGTAAGAAATGTGTAAGGCGCTATTAAAAGCCATGGTTTTGGGCTGCTGTAAACACAACCTTCAGACACCCTAAAATAATCATAATAAAAAATCGATGAATCCTGTGTCTGCCCTTTGTCTGTTATCTGTATTTCCGAATATTGGCCGCTCCTCATTTCATGGCTCAGAACCGCTGCTTCTCTCAAACTAGTCACCTACAATTTAATCATTTCTAATCTCATTGGGCTGTCTGTTCTGTCATTAAAGATTGGCATGAACACGCACATATTTCACTAATGACCCCATCTTAATGCTCTTACTTTAACCCACCACATCATTCATTCATCCATTCACTCATCCGCCTTCCTCCAGCCGAGCATCCTTCCATCCCCGCACCCTCCGGCCTCTGATTTGATCCCAGAACCGGAGCGTTGGACCCCTGGGCCCGTGTATCCGTCAGATGCTTGGGTTACCAGAGCCTAGAAAAACCTGGTTTTATAGCGCTTTAGGGAAATCGATGTGCTTTATTACTGGATATTTAAATTGTAAATTCATCTAAGAAACGAAAAGTTGGACCCCTGAGCCCGTTTTATCCGTCCTATGCTTGTGTTACCAGAGCGAAGAAACATGTTTTTATAGCGCTTTATGATTGGGGGTGTCCTTATATTACTGAATGTTTACATTATAATTTCACCCCTGAACCGGCGCGTTGGACCCCAGCTCTCTATGTTCAACTCCTATGTGCACAAGAAGCCAGAAATTAAATATGAATGTTTTTCATAGCGGCTTGTATATGTGTGTGTGCTTATATTACTGTATGTATCCGAGGGTTGTGTTTTTGTAGCGCCCCGTGGGGGTTGGAGCGCTTCTATTATTGCATATGTAAGTTATAATTCATTTCAAAACCGAAGCGCTGGGGACTCTCCCTGTGTATATGTTTGAAACTGATCTATGCAAGAGTCCAAAAACATGTTTTTAATAGCGCCTTAAGGAGGCTGATGTGCTTAGATTACTTAATATGTACTTTGCTTGCGCCTTCGGTCGGTGTCCTTACATTATTTAAATGATAATTACTTCCCATAACAGAAAGGTTAGATCCCGGCCTTTTGTGTTTGCGTTCTAGGCTTCTGTTTACGTTTTTTTTCCTAGTACCACACGGCGATTGGTGTGGTTATATTACTGAAAATATATACATAAAAATGTCACAGCAGGACTGCAGCGCGAGACTCCAGCTCCGTATGTGTGTCGAGGCCTGCGTTTATTAGGCACAAAAACTGTATTTAATAGCGCCTGGTCGAGGCTGGCCTGCACATGTTACAGAATATTTAAATTGTAATTAAATTCCAGCCTTTGAGCGCTAGACCCGTCGCCCCGTGTGTATGTCCGACGATTCTGTCTACAAGAGCCTAACATATTAGTATAGCGCTTTATAGACGATGCTGTGCTTATATTATTGAATATTTAAATTATCGTTGAACCCCAGAACCTGAGCTTGTATGTCCGTCCGAAGCCTGTGTTTACAAGAGCCCTGAATATTTTTTATAGCGCCTTACAGACGCTGGTGTGCGTACATTATTGAATATTTAAGTTATAGTTGAATCCCCGAAGGAGGTTGGTTTTCTAATGTTATTCAATATTTAAAATGTAAGTTCAAACCAGAACTGCTGGTTCGGACCTCTGCCCCCTATGTAAGTCCCAGCCTTGTTTTAAAAGGGACAAAAACATGTTATAATAGCGCCTAGTGGAGGATGGTTTACTTTTATTGTTCAATATTTCAATCTGAACTAAACCTCCTTCCGACGTGTTAGACCCCCAGCCCTTGTGTCTGTGCTCGAGCCTTGTGTACATAAGAGCCGTATATATTATAACATATTTGAGAGAGCACAAGTCTGAAAAATATATAAGTGCACCATATTTACAAGCACGTAGTTAGTTTAAACATGCTTTTGCACACGAGTGTTTTATATTTAGAAGTGAAATACACAGAGTGTCTTATATTCAGTAGTGAAGAGTATAGAATGTTTAAGTAGAGTAACAATAATCATAACTGTGTGAGATTAATGTAGAAGTGTTGGAATGAATATGAAAACCTCATGTTCTCATGTTAAAGGAATCATGTTAGAGTTGAATAGAACTCTGAAAACCAGTATATTGTGTAGGCCTTAGGGCAATTCACAGCAAATCTAAACGTGCTGCTAAAATAATGTGAGATGGGGTTAACATGGTTCTTCCAAAATTTGTATTATCGAATTAAGTTTGAAATATATGTTTTATAGATGTGTTGTTTTAGAAACGTATGCTAGTTAAGAATGTTGTTTAAATCAAGTTAATGTTTTAGAGTGCAGGGACTCGCTTCATGTAAATCAAGGAGGCCTGTACTGATAATGTCATCTTCTTTGATGTGCCATGTGCTCGTTAGAGGAGAAGTCGAGAGGTGTCCAGCACAGAGCTTCGAGTGTGCTTTACGACCTATAGATATGGTGGAGTCTGGAATTTGAGGCCCACTGCAGGACGGACTGTATGCAGGTGCGAGGGTCTTAATCAGCTAGAATGAAAGGGGCTTTGTTCAGTGGCGCTTGGCGCAGGCCTGTAGGAGTTTCCAGGAATTTCAGGGGGTATCAGCGCACTGGAGAAGAAGCCCGGGAACCAAGGTCAACTATAACGAGGGTCTTGAAGAGTACCATCATGGAGTTTACCGCGCAAAGATGTACCACGTGAGGGGCGTCCCAAGGGGCGTTTCTATTGGAAATGTGATTTGGTATTAGGAAAAGCGACCCGGGAGGAAGATAGAGCAGATGATTTTGGGAGCCTAAGGAAGCGGATGGGTAGGCAGATAGGCTGATCAGGAGAGACCCATTATCAGAGAAGAGACAAAGAGAAGTGCGTGATCTTCTTAGGAAGTCACCACGGCTGACACCTAGAGGGGTAAAGATCTTGTTAAGTAGGGATGTCACTTAATATAGTGTAGGGACAGACTAACCTGAATTTTCTTTTCTGTAATGACTTTGAGGTTGCAACTTGTATCCATATTGGCAACGCTCATGTTATTTGAAATTGTACTCATTATTCTGTTTTTCAGACTCAGACTATTCAAAAAGTTCATGTTCATAGTGATACCAATTTATCTTCTGAATCTCATTTTGAGAAGTTTGTATCTTCAGTTATCTTTGACTTTATATTAAATCTTTGAAACTTAAATTTGGTCAGTGGTCATTTAGAGTGGTGTAAGTTCTTAAATTGATTGACTTATTGTTAGATTACTTTTTACTCAATGACAGGTACCAACGATTCAGTCGACTTAGTTTGGGATCTGGTAAGGTAACTAGTAACCAGTAATCCCGCGTTAGCAGTTGGTAGCAGAGTGAGGATGGTTATCTTCTTGAGGAAGGTAATCTAGAGAGGTTAGTTTACCCCAAGGCCCCTAGACGTCGAGAGACGAGCAGCGGAAGAATCGTGTGCCGAAAGGTGCAGACGGTGCGAGAAAAGCAGCAGTATCGGAGGAGAGTGAGTATAAAAAGGGTCATGCGTGAACAGATTGCGGTGTTTTGTGTTGTATTTGTATTGTAATGTCTTGCGGAGTTGAATGCCTGTAGTGTGAATGAGAGAAGGTTGTGAGCGCGCGCAACCTGGTAAACTGGTTACCTGGTAAACGGGTGAACTGGTGAAATCTTAAGTTCAGGCCAGAGCTTAAGTGGTTTTGGGTGTATCGAACATCCATGGTAGTTGTCGACCATAGTACGGAGGTCACGAGGTACCATTGACGCCGTGGATCCAAGATAGGGGGAGTGTAAGAGTGAGTGTATGAGTAACGGACGCTGGTCGAAAGTTACTGCGTGTGAGTAACCTATCGGAGAAGGCGATTGTCTGGAAGTAAACGGAAAGACATTTCGCCAAGTTAAGGTGACAACTACAGAAAGACTGTGGGCGTACAGTCAAGAAAGGTGATCGCTTGGACGGAAGTAATCATTTTTCAGAGTATGAATGGGACGCGTGCATGACCGAGGAGACGAGCTGAGAAAGGAGGGGAACTGCTGCGAAGGGGGACGGGTGACGTCGGCTAGAGCCGCGCTGTGATTGAGCGGTTGGTGTGACGTTAGCTAGAGCCGCGCTCTGGTTGGGCGGCTAGAGTGACGTAGGAGGAAAGTCGCGTACGGATAGGCCAGTTAGTGAGAACGGGGCTGAGATTGGTGGAATATCATCAGGAAGTAAACGAACGCGGAGAAAGAGCGAAATCATGAAGTGTTTTAAGTGTTTGAAAGGGATTTTTAAAAGAAAAAGAAGTGAACATTATTACGGGGAAGAAGCACAGCCGGAGGGTACACCAGCTCATTATATGGCAACGAATGTGGGGCTGCATACGATATTATGGATTGGGGCTTGGAATAAGCTTACGGAAGGGAATGAGGAAATGCAGTTCCCGAAGTACGGGACGTTTAAGTTAGAGGTGTTACATCGGCTAAAAGCAACCATGTCCTCACTAAAACCCTCGCCCAGACCAACACAGTTTGAGGCCCTTAACGCATGGATTAGGGCTGCACACGACAGAAATCTGAACAGGCGTCAACAAAGACTGACGCGATCGGTAAGAGCAGTGCGAGATTCTAAATGGGATGAGGAAGCAAAGCGGTGGAGGGTACAGGCTATTGAGGTGGAAAAAATGTATCCGATGAGGGAGGTGGCAGGAGGAGGAGGAAACCTCATGGAAGAAGACGAGGAAAGCGAGTCGGAGGACAATCTGATAAACAGATTGTTAATGGATAGACCACCTCCGAGAGTGGGGGTGATAGAAGATAGGGGGCTCGCAAGGGAAGATGGGAATGCCATAGAGGGGTATACACCACTCCCTATATCGGAATGGACACCCACCAAAGGTGGGGAGACACCTCAACCTAGCACAGTACAGAGTGTAGTGGGAAGGTTTGTGGTGCAGAAAACGCCAGCCACCGAAAGGGTTGAGTCCTTTGGATTGCCAGATGCTCTTCAAGTGCCTGTTACCATAGGACCTATAGTATCGATCTATAACCCAGAGAGAGATAGAGAGGAAGAACAGAGGCAATTGGATAGAGAAAGGATCGAGATGGAAAGGAGGAATAACGTGACAAATGCATGGAAGCAATTGCCAGGTTCGGTAACGTGGAACACCCCATTAGATACATCTGTAGGTCCCAACACAGGACAGGGAGGTCAGAGAGGACCGATGGACCTAAGGGGACCGCGGCCAAAGTCCTATACAGAATTAAGAGCTGATTTGAGGGAATGGGATGGGTCCGCAGTAACCCCGAGTAATAGGTCAAGAACAGAACCAGAATGGGAAAGCAGAGGTAACGGGACTGTATCTCATTGTGGGGCCAGCGAAAGTAGTCAGGGGCGGGAAGGCCAAAGTCAGGAGAATAGAGGAGTTACACGTCCTACGGAGGAGAGGGAACAGCAGGAGCAAAATAGTAGGAGTGTAGAGTGTGAGGAGATGTCCCGTCTCTGGGAGAAAGGAGGAGACCAAATGGTACAGGCTTTTCAGAATAGGTTTAGGTGTCTTCATCATGTACTCGGAGAAGACGTTCAACATTGGAGAAAGGAGAACAGTGATAGGTCCCGCCACGCCTCGAATAATCAGGAATCACAGGGAAGTAGTGAAGAAAGAGGGAGTAATGGAACATCTTACCCTGCATCCCGTGAAACTAGCCAGGATGGGGAGAGAGGGGCTATGAGGCGTGAAGGAGTGTTTCACCACCCACCTCGAGAAGATGGAAAGGCATGGGACCTAGAGAGATGGGAACAAGGGAGGACTCCCTATAACTCACCAGTACCTAAACGTAGATCTCGGAGCTGGGATGGGAGAGATGCGGATGGAGGAACTAAATTTAGTGTCTTGAAAACTGAAATTAAGGCAAAGAGACTCGATGTTACTAGTTTAAAATCAGATGTTGATGAGATAATAGATGGAACATTGCCTTTGGAAAGGATAGAATTGTATGAACAGGATGAGTTATTGTTCATGGCAAAGGATATTACTAGGAAAGCTAGAGCGTTTCATGAGAAACTGACTGATTTGGCAGACAGGTATGCCGTGGATTTATCTAGGACAAGGGCGTTGCAGAGTAACCACAGATTACAGTACGCTGACCAGGACCTAGATGAGAAGAGAACTACTGGATTAAAAACACACATAAGAGAGCTGGTATCAGGGATAAGAGTGTGGAGAGAATTGGACAAATGGGAAGAAAGGTGGTCGAAAAAGGGCACAGTTAGACGAAGTGCAAATGTGATGACCCCCGAGGGAAGGGTAATGCACATGGAGGCATTCCCTTTGCGAGAAATATCAAACGGAAATTATGTACATGTGCCCTGGAGTAGAGGAGATTTAGCTGCATTTACCAACTCATTTCCGAAGTTAAGGGACAATCCAGTTGAGTGGTATAAGCAGGTAGAAAGGTTTGTCAAGAACTCGAAAGTATTGTGGATTGATTTGAACACGTTGTTTGACATCGTGGTCCCGTCTGATTTGTGGACCCCGTGCAAGACTAGTGTTGAATGGCCAAATACTGAACCAGTGAGGGATGCTCGGACTAATGGACCGTCCGAGATTGTCATGCGAAAGTATGAAAGGGTAATAGCTTGGTTGAAAGATAAGGTACCACCACAGGATATAGATTGGGTGAAAATAGACCGAACGAGGCAGGAACCCAAGGAGACAGTTCACGAGTTTTATGAAAGATTATTGAAAACATTCAAGCAATACAGTGGACTAGATGTAATGGATCCCAAAGATATAGGGCAGTTTGTGTCAAAGTTCGTCTTGGGGCTGAGACCTGATATTTGTTTGATGATACAGCAACATTTAATCTGTTGGCAGAACAAACCATTAGATGAGATTTTACGTTATGCAAGATACTGTAGTGACGAGATAGATTCTAAAGCCAAGAATCTAAAAGAGAAATTGATGGTGGTGCAAATGCAGTCCGCTGGGAAAGGTGGCCAGCAGAAGCAGGGGATGGGACGAAAACCAAACGGTCAGAATAAGGACAATGAAGAAGGGCAGAGACCTAGGATAGACTTTACCACTTTAAAGAAAACGACAAAGTGCCACCAGTGTCACCAGGTGGGACATTGGCGACGCGAGTGTCCCTTTAACCCTGAAAATGGAGAGCTAGAAGTAGAAGAGCAGGTTCAAGAAGTCCCAACTCCAAAGGTGACAGTTCCAGGTAGCAAGGTGGCCAAAGGGGGGACTTCGGCTCCACGGGCCCAGTTCCCACAGCCACCGAAGGTAGCGACAGGGGGAAAGGTCTTTAAACAAATGCCTCTATTCATCGAGGAAGAAAAGTGTTATTACATTGATCCATTGACAGGACAACGTGTGAGCAGTGAAGAGGACTGTACCCTCGGGGCAGTCCTAGAGGTGGATCAGAGAGGGCCATTTGTTGAGGCAGAGGTGGCAGGGTGTCCCACAATGTTCTTGGTGGATACTGGGGCTACCCGATCAACTCTGAGATCGGCGGTGGTTCCAGACTTGCCGATGTCAGGGGAAACAATTCAGGTGGTAGGAGTCGCAAACAAAAGGCTGACTAGTCCCTTGACAGAACCAGTGTCTGTGAAGATAGGAAACCATATGAACGAGCATCAGTTTGTGGTTTGTGACTCGAGTCCGGTATGTCTGTTAGGAAGGGATTTGTTGTGCAAATTGAACTGCACCATATACTGCACCCCGCAAGGAGTGGAGGTACAGACTACCGACGATGATGCTACCTTTAAGGTGGCCAATTCAAAATCCTGTGTAGAACTATATCCTACTCTGACAGTAGAAGATCTCCCCCAAGACTTACGAGATGCAGTGGCGTCAGAGGTATGGGATTTCACAGGAGAAGAAATAGGATTGATTAAAGGGGTAGAACCGGTAAAAATACTAGTAAAACCAAATGCCGAGTTTCCAAGAACGCCTCAATACAAATTGTCCCAGGAAACGATTGCGGGGATAAAACCTGTGATCGAGTCAATGATACAACAGGGAATACTGAAAGAAATCGTGGGTAGTCCTTGTAACTCCCCGATTATGGGTTTGCAGAAACCTAGCGGGAAATTCAGGATAGTGCAGGATTTACGAAAGATTAACAACATAGTCGTTTCATGTTGTCCCGTGGTACCGAATCCTTCAGTGATACTGTTTCAAATACCATGTCAAGCAGAATGGTTCACAGTGATAGATCTTTGCCAGGCTTTCTTTTCCATCCCATTGGATGAAGAGAGCAGATATCTTTTTGCTTTTAAAATGGAAGATCGCGTTTTAACATGGTGTCGAATCCCACAAGGATTCACAGACAGTCCATCCATCTTCAACCAGTTGTTGAAGAAGAATCTCGAAAATCTAGTACTGCCCCAGAACTCGGTTCTGGTCCAATACATAGATGACCTACTTGTTGCGTCAGAGACAGAGGAAGCCTGTAAAGTAGACTCAATTGCCTTACTGAACCATTTAGCCGAAAATGGACATAAGGTATCTCCGAGCAAGTTGCAGTATTGTCTGACAGAAGTACAGTATTTAGGGCACCGGTTAGAAAAAGGGAAACGTTGGGTGTCCCCAGAGAGGATTGAGGCGATAATGAAGATGAATGCGCCTAAAACACAGAGGGAAGTTAGAATGTTCCTAGGAATGGTGGGTTACTGCCGACAGTGGATAGTTAACTTTTCACTGAAAGTAAAGCCCTTACAGAAACTGACGCACAAGGAGGTGAGTGATCCGGTACCATGGGATGAAGAATGCTTGGTGGCGTTCTTGCAGCTGAGAGACGATTTGTGTCGTGCTCCGGCTCTGGGAATGCCTGATTATGAGAAGTCATTTTCATTCTATTGCTGTGAGAGAGAGGGATGTGCTTTGTCAGTCTTGGCACAGACCCACGGAAATGCCCGTAGACCAGTTGCATATTTTTCGGCTACATTAGATCCAGTAGCCGCAGCGTTGCCCGGATGTCTCAAATCCGTTGCTGCAACGGGTGTCAGCATTGAAAGGAGCGAGAGTATTGTGATGGGACATCCAGTGGTGGTGTATGGACCACATTCAGTTGAATTGCTAATGACCAGGACGAAGACGCAGCATCTGACCAATAGTAGGCTCACGCGCTACGAGCAAGTTATTCTTGCCGCGGAGAACGTGACCCTCAGGAGATGCTCTGTCTTGAATCCTGCTACTTTAATGCCATTACCTACTGTAATAGAAGGCGAAGGATGTGAAGACCACGATTGCCTTGATGTGACTGAACTATGCACGAAACCCAGACCAGATATTGTGGATGAGCCGTTGTCTGACCCCGATGAAATTTATTTTGTTGATGGCTCATGTTTAAGAGACGATACTGGTCGGTTGAGAGCAGCTTAGGCTGTTTGTACCATTACTGGAGTTGTGGAAGCCGCTTGCCTGGAAGGAGTACATTCCGCACAGGTAGCAGAAATCATTGCCCTAACTCGTGCCTGCATAGCAGGAAACGGAAAGAGAGTCACCATATACACTGACAGCCAATATGGTTAAGGTGTGGTTCATGATTTCGGGCAGTTGTGGTCTCAGAGAGGTTACATGACCTCCTCTGGTTCGCCCATTCGAAATGGAGAATTTGTGCGACTGTTGTTAGAAGCATTACAAGGTCCAGATGACATTGCAATCGTAAAGTGTGTAGCTCATACTAAGAATACAGATTTTGTGTCACAAGGCAACGGATACGCTGATGAAGTCGCACGTTATTGTGCAGAGCAAAATTATTCTTTCTCAAAAGTGGAAATAGATGGTGCTGAAGAAAAGACAGAATTAAGTATGATGTTAGAAACTGTAGACACTTGGGAGGATTTAAGAATGATGCAGGAGAACGCACCTGAAACAGAGAAAAAGGCATGGGAAATAGCAGGTTGCGTGCGAAGCGAAATGGATTTTTGGGTTTCAGCAGATGGGAGGGCTGTGTTACCTGAAGAATTAGCTAATCCCATGGCGAGAGAAATACATGGTCCAGTACATCTAGGAAGGGATGCTATGATGAGAGTGTTTAGGCAAACTTGGTATTGCCCTAAATTTAGAATAGCAGCAGAATCAGTATGTAAGCGATGTGTTACCTGCCAACAACTGAACGTAGGCAAACGAACACCAGTCACACTGAGTCACATTGGGAGGTCGGGGGGGCCTTTCAATAGAATGCAACTAGATTTCATCGAAATGCCAAGAGTTAATCGCCTTCGCTATGTGTTGGTGATAGTATGCATATTTTCCAGATGGGTTGAAGCGTACCCTACACGTAGGTGCGATACACTCACAGTGGCAAAATTGTTGCTCAGGGAGTTGATACCGCGCTTCGGGGTGCCTGCCTCTCTGGAATCGGACAGAGGAAAACATTTTAACAGCGAAATAGTGAAGATGTTGTGCTCCACACTGAATATCGATCAAAAACTGCATTGTAGCTATCGACCAGAAGCTTCAGGAATTGTGGAACAAGTGAACGGCACTTTGAAGAATAGATTGGCTAAAGTAGTGGCATCCACATCTTTGAGTTGGCCAGATGCTCTTCCTTTAGTGCTCATGAGCATGCGCAGCACCCCTGACAGGAGGACAGGTCTCTCTCCACACGAAATTCTGATGGGGAGGGCCATGAGACTTCCCACAGTTCCAACTGCTGCCCTATTGAATATTACAGATGATCTGATCTTGGATTATTGTAAAGGATTGTCTGACGCCATCCATTTTGTGTCCCTTCAGGTGCATGCGGCTGAAGTTCCAGCATCGAGGAACCTGTGTCATGACCTGAACCCAGGGGACTGGGTGTTGGTCAAAAAGCACATCCGGAAGAACTGCCTAGATGTTCGCTGGCGTGGGCCCTTTCAGGTAATCCTGATCACGAACACCGCGGTGAAGTGCGGGGGGCTACCAAATTGGATCCATGCATCCCATACTCGAAGAGTTCCAGCACCTCTAGAAGAAACAGCTCCTATCCCAGACGAAAGCCCGGAAGTGGAAGAAGAGTCGCAAGAAGGGATTGAAGCAGCTGAGGGGGTGTCGGAAGAAGTTGGGAACGCATCGGATTCAGAAGAAGAGCGAAGGCAGGGCGGCAGTGAGACTGAAGACGCAACTGAAGGAGAGAGCAGCAGTGAATACGAAACAGACACAGATCAGTACCAGAGTGATCAAGAACCGAGTGTGAGGACGAGATATAGGAGAACAAGGTGTGAGGCTGCCACTTGGCCGGGAAGAGACAGGAGGCTAAGTTTGAGGTCGGCCCAGGAAGAAACACTTGTTCCTATATCCGAAGACTCGGATCAGGAAGAAGATACCCAGGAGGGAACCGAGGAGGGCCCTAGAAGATCAAGGAGGGTGCGAGTGCCTAGTAGAAGATACTCTACTCCTGATTGGACCTACCTCGTTGCAGATGTCGGTGGGGCACAGAACCGGGAGAGTCAGGGAAGTGATCCTGATCAGAACTGACCCAATCATCAATCAATCAATCAGGTCATTTGTAGAGCGCACTACTCACCCGTAGGGTCTCAAGGCGCTGGGAGGGGGGGGGTGCCGCTACTGCTCGAACAGCCAGGTCTTGAGCTTCTTCCTGAAGGAGAGGTGGTCTTGGGTCAGGCGCAGATTGGTCGGAAGTGAGTTCCAGGTCTTGGCGGCCAGGTAGGAGAAGGATCTTCCTCCTGTTGTCGCTCTTCGAATGCGGGGGACGGCGGCGAGGGCGTGGTTGGTTGATCTGAGGAGGCGCTTGGGAGTGTAGAAGTTGATCCGGTTGTTGAGGTAGCTCGGGCCTTGGTCGTGTAGGGCTTTGTGCGCGTGGGTGAGGAGCCGGAAGGTGATTCTCTTGTTGACCGGGAGCCAGTGCAGATCTCTCAGGTGTCCGGAGATGTGGCTGCGTCGGGGGATGTCGAGGATGAGTCTCGCCGAGGCGTTCTGGATCCGCTGGAGTCTCTTCTGGAGTTTGGCAGTGGTTCCGGCGTAGAGGGCGTTACCGTAGTCCAATCGGCTGGTGACGAGGGCTTGGGTGACCGTCTTCCTCGTCTCGGTGGGGATCCATCGGAAGATCTTACGTAGCATGCGCAGGATGTTGAAGCATGACGAGGAGACGGCGTTGACTTGTCTGGTCATGGAGAGGGAGGAGTCCAGGATGAAGCCCAGGTTGCGTGCGTGGTCCGTCGGTTTGGGTGCGGTGCCCAGGGCGGGGGGCCACCAGGAGTCGTCCCAGGCGGAGGGCGTGGAGCCCAGGATGAGGACCTCCGTCTTGTCTGAGTTCAGTTTCAGGCGGCTGGTCGTCATCCATTCGGCTACGTTTCTCATCCCTTCGTGCAGGTTGGCTCTGGCGGTGGAGGGGTCGTTGGTCAGGGAGAGGATCAGCTGGGTGTCGTCGGCGTAGGAGATGATGTTCAGGTTGTGTTGGCGTGCGATGGCCGCGAGGGGGCTCATGTAGACGTTGAAGAGGGTTGGGCTCAGCGAGGATCCTTGGGGTACGCCGCAGATGACTTTGGTGGCCTCTGACTTGTACGGTGGTAGGCGGACTCTTTGTGTTCTTCCGTCGAGGAAGGAGGTGATCCATTCCAGTGCCTTCTCCTGGATTCCGATGTTGCTGAGGCGCTGTACTAGGGTGCGGTGGCAGACAGTGTCGAAAGCCGCGGAGAGGTCCAGGAGGATGAGGGCCGCTGTTTCTCCGTTGTCCATCAGAGTTCGAAGGTCGTCGGTGGCGGCGATGAGGGCGGTCTCGGTGCTGTGGTTCGCTCGGAAGCCGGACTGTGAGGGGTCGAGGGATCCATTCATCTCGAGGAAGGCGGCCAGCTGTTTGTTGACGGTCTTCTCGATGACTTTGGCCGGGAACGGGAGGAGCGAGATGGGACGGTAGTTCTTGAGGTCGGTGGGGTCTGCTGTGGGTTTCTTGAGGAGAGCGCTGAGTTCGGCGTGCTTCCAGCTCTCAGGGAAGGTGGCGGAGTCGAAGGAGGTGTTGATGATGTCCCGCAGGTGGGGTGCGAGGACAGCGTCGGCCTTGTTGAAGACGTGGTGAGGGCAGGGGTCAGTCGGAGATCCGGAATGGATGGAGTTCATGGTGCGGATGGTGTCTTCGGTGCTGATCGGGGTCCAGGTGCGGAGGGTGGTGGATGGTGGCGTCGTTGCGGTTGTGGCTTGCGTTGGTTGGTTGCTGAAGCTGTTGTGTATGTCCGTGATCTTGTTGTGGAAGTAGGACGCGAGGGAGTTGCAGAGGTCTTGCGACGGTGTGATGTCGTTGTTTCCGGCGTTGGGGTTGGAGAGCTCTTTCACGATGTTGAAGAGTTCCTTGCAGTTGTGTGCGTTGTTGTCCAGCCGGTCCTTGTATGCATTTTTCTTGGTGGCGCGGATCAGTTGGTGGTGTTTCCGGGTGGCGAGCTTGAGGGTGGTCATGTTGTCCGTCGTTGGTTCCCTTCTCCAGGCTTTCTCGAGGGCTCGACAGTTCTTCTTGGAGCCCTTGAGTTCGTCGGTGAACCATGGTGTTTTTCTGCTGCAGGATCTGCTGGGCGGGGTCCTTAGAGGGGCGAGTTCGTCCGCGCAGTTGCTGATCCACTTCGTGAGGTTGTCGGCGGCCTGGCTGGGGTTCGCTGAGTTGGCGGGAGGGTGCTGGCTCAGGGAGGCGGTGAGCTGGTCGGCTGTGATCTTGTTCCAGCTTCTTCGAGCAACCTGTTGCTGGAGGTGGTGGATCGTCGTTCTTCTGAAGGTGAAGTGGACGCAGCTGTGGTCCGTCCAGTGGAGTCCTGTAGCGTGGCTGAAGGTGACGTCTTTGCTGGATGAGAAGACGGCGTCGAGTGTGTGTCCGGCGAGGTGGGTGGGGGTGGTCACCAGTTGCTTGAGTCCGAGGTTGTCGAGGTTGTCGAGCAGGGTGCTGGTGTTGCGGTCGTTGTTGTTCTCCAGGTGGAAGTTGAGGTCCCCCAGGAGGATGTAGTCGGCGGAGGGGAGAGCGTGCGGGCTGACGAAGTCGGCGATGTCCTCGCTGAATCGTGTGCGTGGACCCGGGGGTCGGTAGATCAGGGTGCCTCTGAGGGTGGTCTTCGGGTTGGTGTGGATCTGGAAGTGCAGGTGTTCAGCGGTGGTGAGGGTGTCGTCGGTGTTGGTCGTGATGCGGATGGTGTCTCTGTGGATGATGGCGATGCCTCCTCCGGTCTGGTTGTCGCGGTCCCTCCGGGTGATCTTGTAGCCCTCTGGGATGGCGATGGCGATGTCTGGGGCTGAGGAGGCGTTCATCCAGGTCTCGGTGATGAAGGCAACGTCGGGGGCGGTTGTGTCGAGCAGGTTCCAGAGTTCTACGGCGTGTCTGTGGATGGAGCGGGTGTTGAGCAGGATGCACTTGAGGTGGGTGCTGCTGGAGTTCGGCTTGTCGGGTGCAGGGAAGGTCCGGATGCATGTGAACTTGCAGGCGAGGCAGCTGAAGGGTCCGTGGGTGTGCTTCGGGGCGGCTCGGTGACATCCTGGGATGTGGCCGGTGTTGAGTGCGGTGAAGTCGGCGGCGCTGTAGGTTCGTCGGGTCGGCTTCCGTCGGTGGGGGCCAGGGGTCCTGGCACTGGGCGCGGTCCAGGCGCGGACGGGCGCAGACGGGCTTACCTTTGGCGCGCCTTCGGCGCACAATCGGCGCGCCCGCTGCGCGTCAACGCTGCGCGTTCGCACGGTCGCCATTTGAGGCGAAGTGCGCGGGTGGGCGGAGCAGCTGGGAGGCGGGAGCGGGGAGGGAAACAGAAGAGAAAAGGGGCGGGGCTTAAGGCGGTGGCGGGAAGCGGGGGCAAAGCGCGATGATAAGCGGCAATTTACAAGCGCTAATCTGAGTGAAACAAGGAAAAAATACAGTGACACACAATCTGGGGGGAACAAGCGCAAATACAGGCAAAAAGCGGGTGAAAACTACAGAGAAACACGATCTGGGGAAAACAGGCACAAATTCAGGCAAAAAGCGGGTGAAAACTACAGAGAAACACGATCTGGGGAAGAAATAAAAAACAAGCACAAATTCAGGAAAAAACAAGCACAGTTACTGGAAAAAACGGGGGAAACACCACGGAGATCGCTCAGGGCGGCAGCGAGGCCGGCGCTGAGACAGAGGCAGGCACTGGGGGCACACGCAGCAGCTGGTGGCCGTGCGGCGCGGGGGTGTCCCACAAGTGGGTCACACTCACCTGTGTCGCACGGTCGCCATTTAAGGCCAAGTGCGCGGGTGGGCGGAGCAGCTGGGAGGCAGGAGCGGGGAGGGAAACAGAAGAGAAAAGGGGCGGGGCTTAAGGCGGTGGCGGGAAGCGGGGGCAAAGCGCGATGATAAGCGGCAATTTACAAGCGCTAATCTGAGTGAAACAAGGAAAAAATACAGTGACACACAATCTGGGGGGAACAAGCGCAAATACAGGCAAAAAGCGGGTGAAAACTACAGAGAAACACGATCTGGGGAAAACAGGCACAAATTCAGGCAAAAAGCGGGTGAAAACTACAGAGAAACACGATCTGGGGAAGAAATAAAAAACAAGCACAAATTCAGGAAAAAACAAGCACAGTTACTGGAAAAAACGGGGGAAACACCACGGAGATCGCTCAGGGCGGCAGCGAGGCCGGCGCTGAGACAGAGGCAGGCACTGGGGGCACACGCAGCAGCTGGTGGCCGTGCGGCGCGGGGGTGTCCCACATCACTGTACAAATACTGTTCCTGCTACCGGGGGCGGAGACTGAAAGGTTGCTGACACTCAACATCGTCTATCCTCCTCTCCTAAGCGGAATAAGAAAATTGATTTTAGAAACAGTTGAATTTCCAGTTTGCTGTTCACGATATCCAGTGTTGGAGGGAACGCTCCTTCGGTTAGAAATGCTTGAGCGAGTAGTGGAAGTTCTTGGAATGCTCATTGTTTTGGACTAACACTTTGTTGCAAAAAGGCTTTTTGAAAGGACTTTGAAAAATTACTGCAAGATAACCTAGCGCCGAGTGGAAGAAGAAAAATGGTAGGGGTTTCCTTTTAGCGGATGGAGAAGGGCTAGGGTTGTCTGTTTTCTACAGGACTTTAAACTGTTTTGCGGAGTAAATTGTCGGCTTCCAAGTGTTCCAAAGAGAGACATTATGTAAAAGAAAGACTTTGTTCAGAGAGAAGAAGAAGTGAATGCTGGAAGAACGTCAAGAGCTACACTGTTTTGAGAACATGGAGGCTGGCAACCCGAACCGCAGGGCAAAATGTATAGTTGGCACATTGTTGGGAGTGGTGATTTTCCTGATAATTTTAGTGGTTACTGTCTCATACATAGTGGGACACGAGAGAGATGCAACTGCAGTCAAGGAGGTCAAGGGAGTGTCAACACCGAGAACCACTATTGTTAATGATAAGGGAAACATCAATGATAAAGACAAAGCGTTGTTAGATGCAGAAATAAAAAGGTTACACACAGATGAGTCACAGGGAAATTTCAGGTCAAATGCTTATGCTAAATTGCTTTATGAGTACATTGATGTCATGGAGGCGAAGAATTGCTACGTTTGTATGCAATTACCAGCTTCGGTAGAGGAGGGTATCAGATACCATCATCTTCCATTGACATATGGAATCACATGCAGTTTGTTGTTGAGCATATTTTATGGACGAGAAGGATTTGAGTATTATTTCTCGAATTTCGACTCGACATTGCCAGAGGTCCCAAATTACAAGCATTTGAACAAGTGGGACTATTACAAAAGCGAAGACAGATTACACAAATGGTTTATTCCATGGAAAACGTTAGATACCTCACATGCTCGAAGAAACAATCTGACTTGTCAAGTGTCAGAAATTGAGAAAAAGTTTATAGGGCAGGTAGATACTAGATACAGGAGGCAGAAGATTCTGAAGGCCTCAGGACAATGGGAAACAGGTTGGACCAAGGAGGAAAGGATACATCAGAGAAAGGGTAGCTTTGGTCCAATTGCTTTAGACAAGGAGAAATGGGGGAAACTGTGCATTCACAGGAGTTACTCCTATTATGAGAATTTGTATGTAGGTCAAGTCAATTGTGAACATGCCTTTCAACTGGAGTATTACTCTAAGGATTTTCTGAAAGAGATGCAAGCAATTCCAAATGTATATTTTGTATGTGGAAGAAATGCCTATGTGAAGCTACCAGATAATTGGTACGGATCATGCTATCTGGCTATTGTCTTCCCTAAAATATATCATGTTGAGAATTTAGAAACGACGAAGAAAGAAATACCAACTAGAGGGAAGAGAGGGCTGGGAGCAGCAGAAGTAATTGGGGATGTATTCGGTGCTGCATTTCCTATCCTAGGAGTGATCCTGAATGACATTAAGATTAGGAGGTTAGCTACAGTCGTAGATAGGCTATCTGCCAGTACTGCTAGATCATTGATGCTGGTGGAAGGTGAGATGCAATCGATTAGGGCAATGGTTCTTCAGAACCGACTTGCTTTAGATGTTCTGTTAGCTAAAGAGGGAGGAGTCTGTAAGGCTTTGAAGGTCCAGGAATGTTGCACTTACATTCCAGACAATTCAAAACCTCTAGAGAAGTATATACGAAACATCACTGCCATACACTACGAAATTGAGGATCTGACAAAGATAAACGTGTGGTAAAAAGTAGGTCATGGAATGGGTAAAGTTGGAGGTTGGTTTGCCAACTTAGGAAAGGGTATCGTTTGGTACATACTGAAACCCATCATCATAATTGTGATTTGCGTAATCACTTTGTGGGGATTGGTGCGTTTGTATCAGTGGTATAGAGCAAATAGGTTGCGGAGATCCATGAGGAAACAGGAGGAAAAGTTGACAGCGATGCAGGACACTCAATACAGGAGTCTAAAGGCATTAGAGACAATGAAAAGAGGTGGCACTGCCATGACTTCACTTTGAAGGGTTCTACATTTTGTGATGGTGTCTTGATGGTGATGACCCCTGAAGGTCATCAAAGGGGGGATTGAGAGAGCACAAGTCTGAAAAATGTATAAGTGCACCATATTTACAAGCACGTAGTTAGTTTAAACATGCTTTTGCACACGAGTGTTTTATATTTAGAAGTGAAATACACAGAGTGTCTTATATTCAGTAGTGAAGAGTATAGAATGTTTAAGTAGAGTAACAATAATCATAACTGTGTGAGATTAATGTAGAAGTGTTGGAATGAATATGAAAACCTCATGTTCTCATGTTAAAGGAATCATGTTAGAGTTGAATAGAACTCTGAAAACCAGTATATTGTGTAGGCCTTAGGGCAATTCACAGCAAATCTAAACGTGCTGCTAAAATAATGTGAGATGGGGTTAACATGGTTCTTCCAAAAATTGTATTATCGAATTAAGTTTGAAATATATGTTTTATAGATGTGTTGTTTTAGAAACGTATGCTAGTTAAGAATGTTGTTTAAATCAAGTTAATGTTTTAGAGTGCAGGGACTCGCTTCATGTAAATCAAGGAGGCCTGTACTGATAATGTCATCTTCTTTGATGTGCCATGTGCTCGTTAGAGGAGAAGTCGAGAGGTGTCCAGCACAGAGCTTCGAGTGTGCTTTACGACCTATAGATATGGTGGAGTCTGGAATTTGAGGCCCACTGCAGGACGGACTGTATGCAGGTGCGAGGGTCCTAATCAGCTAGAATGAAAGGGGCTTTGTTCAGTGGCGCTTGGCGCAGGCCTGTAGGAGTTTCCAGGAATTTCAGGGGGTATCAGCGCACTGGAGAAGAAGCCCGGGAACCAAGGTCAACTATAACGAGGGTCTTGAAGAGTACCATCATGGAGTTTACCGCGCAAAGATGTACCACGTGAGGGGCGTCCCAAGGGGCGTTTCTATTGGAAATGTGATTTGGTATTAGGAAAAGCGACCCGGGAGGAAGATAGAGCAGATGATTTTGGGAGCCTAAGGAAGCGGATGGGTAGGCAGATAGGCTGATCAGGAGAGACCCATTATCAGAGAAGAGACAAAGAGAAGTGCGTGATCTTCTTAGGAAGTCACCACGGCTGACACCTAGAGGGGTAAAGATCTTGTTAAGTAGGGATGTCACTTAATATAGTGTAGGGACAGACTAACCTGAATTTTCTTTTCTGTAATGACTTTGAGGTTGCAACTTGTATCCATATTGGCAACGCTCATGTTATTTGAAATTGTACTCATTATTCTGTTTTTCAGACTCAGACTATTCAAAAAGTTCATGTTCATAGTGATACCAATTTATCTTCTGAATCTCATTTTGAGAAGTTTGTATCTTCAGTTATCTTTGACTTTATATTAAATCTTTGAAACTTAAATGTGGTCAGTGGTCATTTAGAGTGGTGTAAGTTCTTAAATTGATTGACTTATTGTTAGATTACTTTTTACTCAATGACAGGTACCAACGATTCAGTCGACTTAGTTTGGGATCTGGTAAGGTAACTAGTAACCAGTAATCCCGCGTTAGCATATTTAAAATATAGTTACATCCCAGATGCGAGCATTGCATCCGAACCACGCGTGGTTCTGTTCGACGCCTTTATTACTAGTGCCTAGCAAACCTGTCGTTAAATAGCGCCTGGTAGACGCTGGTCAGTTTAGTTAATCGAATATTGAAGTTGTCATTTGATAGAGCGCGCCGTGCGGATTTCATTAGGATGTCTATGTGTAAACAACCGTATTTTCTATACATTGATCGGTTTAATAAGGAAGAGGGCGTTTCGCCATCACAAAAACACAACAATCTGAAAGTGTCTTGCAATTTCTCCTACAATGTCAGCCTCTCAATATACGGAAGTGGCTCATTCTACCATTTACTTGTGTTATTTTGCTCGTAAATTCTGCATCTTCATAAACTGTAGATTTCTTTGTTTTGATTTGATGTTATGTAATAATTTGTATTGGTTTCAAAAATACGAATTTATTCATGAAACCCCCTTGCATTTACAATGTACAATATCTCTTTTTTAGGTCGAGGCTATCGTCCCTCAGCGAAGCTGGGGGGCGGAGCCGAAGATTTAATGGCTTCAACAGTGGGGCTTAATCCTGCCCCTCTCTTCCATTGGCTAGCTTCGTAAATGGAGGCTAGCCATTGGAAGAGATGTGTGTCAATTACTATTTTCCCCGCCTTGATGCGATCCGTGGGCGTTTCTGTCTCTTTTTTTAAGTCCCGCCCCTTTTTCGTCGTCATTCGGAGGTGGGCGTTTACTTCTTTTTTTTTTTTGCCGGCGCTTTTGTTTTGCCATTTTCCCGACCGCCGCTGGAGAAAGGTTGTGCTGCCCGCCCGCCCCCCTTCTCGTTGTGCAGGACTATGAGATTGCAAGATTTCTGCGAAAATTGGTCGTCTTAAAGAGCTCTGCCGCCCACTTTAAAACACATTCAAGACCACACTAAGTGAGGAGACCCCACTGTTCCTCTACCATGAGGCATCAGACCTTTAAGACCGCAGCCTTCTTTCTATTCGAGTGAACGCAGACCCTGTACAGTCGGTGGAATACCACTCGTACGAGTCACAACCCAGCCTGTGGGAGTATAAAGCTCACCATTCATGAAGTAAAAATGCCTGGTGCAGCTCTAGAAAAGTGCTCTGTGACACATCTCTGTACTGCCCCCGGCTACTACCACTTGCTACCTGCCTCGACAGCAATGCCCTTGTGAATTTAAAGTGTATTGCCGATCAAGGATGTGGCCTGACGACTAGAGCTGTTGACCTCGAAGCTGGGGAACCAGGATCGAGTCTCAAGCAACAACGCTCAACATCTTGTTATTCTGGGCAAATTACTTAATCTCCCCCTGCCTCACAAAATAAATGTGTCCGTCTGTAATGCAGCTGGTGCTCATGTAAAGCACTCTGATAGCTGATGTCTTCGGTGACGGTCGAGTAAGCGCTATACAAAACTCCGTCCCAAAGAAAAAAAAACAAGCATTTGCAATGCAATAGGTCTCGCATTTACGAGAGTTTGAGCTATTGGCATATACAAACTTCTTTTGTTAAAGCCCCATGCTGCTCTTTCACATGCATGAAGGCTTTCACTTTGCCAATTGTTCAAACTTCTGTAAATGCGAGACCTATGGCATTGCAAACAAGCGCCCACCATTGTCCCGGCTGCGTTGATAATATCAGGGCGCTCGTGTGTGAGGGGTTGTGGCGTTGCCCCTCCCTGCGGCAGGAGACCGGTACACTGCAGGGGGGTCGGGCGTGGGGTTCGCAGGCTTGCAGACTCACTGTGGCTCATTCGAAAGGGGGATAAGGGAGTGGGGGTTTCATCATTAGAGGGAGGCGGGCCCAGTCTGAAGAGATGGCAGAGAGGGGCTGTTTATGTAACACTGAGACATCCCTGACACCAATCACAGTATCTGCTTAGCTGGCTGGTGAGGCTGTTGAAGATCCACTCCTATGTCAGGAAGGCCTGACATGCAACTACGTCCTCTGCACACGCAACCGTTGGAGCCAGCTACCTGTCAAGCATTATCTCAGTTTCTCCACAGGCAGTCCATTTCTAGTCTCACCCTCTTATTTGTTTCGGACATCGTTCGGACGTGGCTGAGCATGCCTCCCAATGTGGTGCTAATGGTATCCGAGCAAAATCCTTTGGGACATGGAAAAGGTGTCATGCGTCATACGGAATGGAAGTTTGTGCGAGAGCACGCTGTGTCCCATTGATTCTTCCATTGCTTGCCTGTCCGTGTCAGGTGTGCCTGCTGCATTGTTAATGACTGCAGAGGCTATTGGCAATGTCAATGACAATGCCATTTATTTATCTGTTTTCAAAACCAACACATAAATACAAATTATCATTTACAATGCCAATAGCTCTAACTTTTCCATAGGCGAGACCATTGCATTGTAAATGCTTGTTGTTATTTGGTGTAAATCCGTTCAGTAGTTGTCAAGAAAGTTATGGCTGCCATTTTAGTTTATCAGAACAGTCACCAGGGCTCAAATGAAATGGCAGAAACTGGCTTAAGGGGTCAGGTTGGATGTACCCTGACCCCATAGGTGGGGTATAAAGGTGTTTCTGAGATACAGTATAAGCAGAAAATGTTGAAGAAAATGTTTTTATGCCATGCGCAATACTTGTGGATTCGCCATGATGCTCAGCACAGGACCCTTGTAACTTCACAATGAATTCGGGAACATTGGTGTAAAAATGCAAAACATATATATTTACACACCCACCCTGAGTCTCAGTTAAACACTCATACACCCACTCAGACACTCATGTACCCACTCACAGACCCACTCAGACATTCATGCAACTACTTGTAGACCCAATCAGGCACTCTTACACCCACTCACACACCCATTCAAAGACTTATGCATTCACTCACAGACCCACTCAGACACTCATGCAGTCACTCACACACCCACTCAGATTCTCGCACACCCACTCACAGACACATTGAGATATTCATGTACCCACTCACAGACCCACTCAGATACTCACACCCACTCACAGAGCCACTCATTCACTCACAGACCCACTCAGACACTCATGCAGTCACTCACACACCCACTCAGACTCTTACATGCCTACTCACAGAGCCACTCAGACACTCACACACCCACTCACAGACACATTGAGATATTCATGTACCCACTCACAGACCCACTCAGATACTCACACCCACTCACAGAGCCACTCATTCACTCACAGACCCACTCAGACACTCAAGCAGTCACTCACACACCCACTCAGACTCTTACACGCCTACTCACAGAGCCACTCAGACACTCACACACCTACTCACAGACACATTGAGATACTCATGTACCCACTCACAGACCCACTCAGATACTCACACCCACTCACAGAGCCACTCAGACACTCACACACCTACTCACAGATACATTGAGATAGTCATGTACCCACTGACAGACCAACTGAGATATTTATGTATATACTCACACACCCAGTCAGAGACTGATGCATCCAATCACAGATCTACTCAGAAATTCATGCACCCACTTACAGATCCACTCAGAGACTAATGCACCCACTCATAGACCCACTCATACATTCACACACCTACTCACATCCACCCTGACACTCACGCCCACTCACAGACCCACTCACAGACCCACTGAGGCATTCACACACTCACTCGCCAACCCACTCAGACACCCATGTACCCTTTTAGAAACTCATGGACCCCCTTACAGACCCACACAGACACGCAGGCAGCAACTTGCGGAACCAAACAAACTCTCATGCACCCAATCACACACCCACTCACAAACACATTGAGAAACTCATACACTCGCTCACAGACCCACTCAGAGACTCATGCAGCAAGTCAAAGACTCGCTCACACACTCATGTACCCATCCATACATCCACAGAGACACTCATGTACCCAGTAACAGACCCCACTCTCACACCTACTCAGAAGCTCATATACTCACTCACAGACTTACTCAGACACTCCTGCACTCACTCGCATACCCACTGAGAAACTAATGTACACACTCACAGACACTCATAGACTCAAGTAACCAATCACACACCCATTCAGAGACTCCTACACCCACTTATACAGCTACTCAGAGACTTATACACCCATTCACAGATACACTCAGACACTCATTTACCCATCACAGATCCACTGAGGCTCTTACACACTCACTCACACTACCTCAGAGGCACTTATGAACTCACACACTCAGATACTGATGCACCCACTCAGAGACCTAGTCATACACTGATACACACACTCTCAGACCTACTTAGATATTGACACCCATTGACAAACCCAGACAGACACTTATGCACCCACATATTCATAGACTTTGTCAGACACTCATGCACCCACTTACACATTGACTGAGACTCTCACGCATCTACTCACAGACCCACTCTGAGGCTCATGCACCCCATCACAGACCTACTTGGACACTCATGTAACCACTCACAGACCGAATCAGAGACTCATGCTTCCACTCACATACTCACTCAGACACTCACACACATACTCAAAGACCCACTCAGATACTCACAGGACCACTGACAGATGTTCTCAGACAGTTATTCACCCACTATCAGACACACTCAAACACTCATACATACATTTAGATAGACTCAGAGACTCATGCACCCACTCAGACAGTCACTCAGAAACACACCCACAGTGATAGACCCACTCCATCAGTTACAGACCCTCTGACAGACCTTGTAAGTCAGTTATGCAGCTACTAACGTAACCACTCAAACACTCATACATGCACTCACAGATACACTCAGGGACTCATACCAATCAAATATTCACTCAGAGACTCGACTCATGTACCCTCTTACAGACCTATTCAGACACTCAGGTACCCACTCAGACACTCACTCACCCACACATAGATCCACTCTGTGATCCATGGACTAATTCACAGACTTACTCAGACACTCATGCATCCACTCGATGACTCACTCACACTCGCTCAGACATTCATGCACCCACTCACACACCCATTCAGAGACTCATGCACCTACTCACAGACTCACTCACACACTCATTCACAAACTCACAAACTTACACACACTCATGGAGGCACTTGGAAACCCACTCAGGCACTCTCATACCCTCTCACAGACCTACTAAGGCACACCTACTAAGGCACTCACTCTGACGCTCATGCACCCACTCAGACACCCACTCAGACATTCACACACCCACTCACAGATATACTGAGACACTCATACATCCACTCACACACCCAGTGAGACACGCATGTAGCAAATCCTAGACACATACAGACACTCACAAACCCATTAAGACACTCAAGCACTCACTCTCACACTCACCGAGACACTCATGCACTTACTCACACACTCACTGTCAAGGGTTACAGGTTACAGTAATAAAATACAATTTAAACAACCTTAGAAATTAACTTAAAAACCAAAGGTTACAGCGATGTTATAGTTAGGAATCAACATTAAAGAAACCTTAGACATTCACTGAAAAATATAAAAGTTACAGGGATGTTATTGTTAGGAATTAGAATTTTAAAAAAACTTAGAAATTCCGCAGGTATGCAGAGCTAAATGTAACATGCCCCTCAGTGCACTGTTTATGACTTTACATATTACATCCCTCATGACATGCTCAGTGTCATCACGGATGGTGACAACATAATTTACATCACTGATGACATCACCAATGACATCATCCACAGAGCCACTCACACACCCACTCACACTCCCACACAACCTCTCATACACCCACTGACCTACCCATTAGAACTTCTCATACACCCACTTACTCCGCCACAGAGCTTGTTATTTTAGTGAATATTTATATATATATTCTCTAAAAAAAAAAAAACTATAACTGCTCAATTTGAAATTTGAGGCTGACTTTGTTTTTTTAGTGATATATTTATATATATATATATATATATATATATATATATATATATATATATATATATATATATATATATATATATATATATATATATATATATATTCACTGTAAAAACCATAGGTTATAGACCATATATAGTTAGGAATTAGCATTTAAAAAACCTTATTTTACTCACACAAAACCATTGAAATTCCATATATAGTTAGTTGCACTAACTATATATCGCGCACCCGCAATCCACTGCTGATCATGTCACATATTACATCATTCATGACATGGTCAGTGACATCACTGATGACATCACTGATGACATCTCAAATGACATCACTGATGAGATCACTGATGACGTCATCCAGTGACTGTGTGTTTCTGTAAAGTTTAAATATGTTTTACATATTGAAGAATGAGTAGATGTATAAGTGTCTGGACGAAGGATTTAGTAGGTGCATGACTGAATGTATGAGTGAGTGATTAAATGTGTCTCACTGAGTGCATGGGTTAGTGACTAAACTGTCTTAATTTGTGCATCATTATGTCTGTTGTTCTGTAAACTGCTGCATGTGTTGATCATTAGCTATACGAGAGGCTATATGTGTTATTAATTGGTTGCCCAAGTATTTCTATGGCAGATTGAGTTTGTGTGGGGGTGGCTGGAAGGTGTGTGACTCTATGCATAGATGTGTGAGCAGTTTATTCACTAGGTGTATGAGTTCAAGAGTGCATGTGGAAACAGCTACATGGGCAGTTGACTGTGTGCATGAGTGTATTGATGAGTGAATGGATATCTCAATGCTACATGTCATAGTAAGTACATATGTAAAACACAGTACATGTGAGAGTTGGCATATATAAATAACTGTGCATGAGAGCCACTGAATGAGTGAGTGGTTGTATCGATCATTGTGAACTTGTATCAGGGATTGTATAAGAGAGTAAATATGTGTTAGTATATGTTTCAATAAGTAAGGTGTGTTTAACTGTATAGTTGAAGAAATGGAGGTGAGATTGTTTCTTTGCATGACTGACTGGGTGTGTGAGTAACTCCATGGATGAGTGGCAGTGTGTGAGTGTCTGTATACACTGAGTGTATCTAAGGTTATATTAGAGTCTGAAGAGGTTTATCGTGTTAGCACAAGAATGATGTCAAATGAGATGTCATCAGTGATGTCATCAGTGATGTCATTTGAGATGTCATCAGTGATGTCATCAGTGATGTCACTGACCATGTCATGAATGATGTAATATGTGACATGATCAGCAGTGGATTGCGGGTGCGCGATATATAGTTAGTGCAACTAACTATATATGGAATTTCAATGGTTTTGTGTGAGTAAAATAAGGTTTTTTAAATGCTAATTCCTAACTATATATGGTCTATAACCTATGGTTTTTTCAGTGAATTTTCAAGGTTTTGTAAATGCTAATTCCTAACTATATATGGTCTATAACCTATGGTTTTTTCAGTGAATTTCAATGGTTTGTTAATAGCAAATATCATAAGCTGTCGAATGTCAAGTACGTGGTAAGTGAAAACATTTTCGTGTTTATGCACACTGATCTGCTTTGAATGGTGCCCCCCCCCCCTCATTTCTATTAGGAGTACTCTCTCTTTGCAGATAGTGAAAGGTAGTTAACGCAGGCCTTTGCCCCCGTTGTAATCCGTCGTGCCTGCTTCTCTCTCCATTTGATTGATTGTTATCCAAGTATTTACTGTTTTAGAATTAGTTCTCTTTGGTTCATTCTCTATTTACAAACAAACACAGAGTCGCAATACTCTGTTTAGTCTTTGCAGATAACGAAAAATCGTGTAAAAAAAAAGAAAAGGAATCGAGCAAAATCAGTAGGCCACTAATGGGATCTCTTTTTGACCTCGCTAAAATAGAAACATTAGGAACAACCCCTCATGACAAATACAAAACTAGTGAGATGAACTGAACTCCACACAATGATGGCTGCAAAACAGCTCGGCTCCGCCACCCACCCCGCCCAAAATAACGATAAAGAGCGGCTGCCATGATTGGTTGCGGAATGGCCACAACGGAGCTACGAAATGGTGGTGCTCTCATGCTAACCCCAGCTTCAGTCTGAAACATCCAGAAACACTGTAGACTACCAATTCGATCAGTTCCGGTAGCGCCCCAATGTAACCCGGTAGAGAAGAACTAGCCCTCCCCTCTTTGACTGATGGTTCTTGTTGCCTGTCCCTTCTGTTGTCATTTAAGAGAACTATTTAGCCTGCTGAAAGGGGTTGTGTTTCGACCGCTGGTTGGTGGAGACATTTTGACTATATTCTGGACCTGCGTTGTCGCGTAATGCGTCATATGACGCGCCGCGTTAGCGCATCCGGAAGTCATCCGGGGCGCGCAGCGCGTAACGTAAGCATAACAAGTCATGTGACTTGTTAATAAAACTTTTCATTGGTTCATTTTACTTTTCTTATTCTAATGATGAAAGCCTTGGTCATATCACCTAAAAATTACGCTTTTAATTACTTCCGAACATTATTTTTTCTTAAATATATGTTATAATGTTCCAGGCTAATGTACTTTCCCGGAAATTTTACAACTGTCCTGCAAGTAAAATATATTCTTTTTTCGAGAAAAAGAGCGTTTCTTCGTCCCATGACGGAGCCGTTGAGCAAAAGAGGGTCGACCTGCTGTCTTAGTCGCCGATACGCCTGAATATGAGATTCTTATCGATCACTTTATGTTGCAGGAATAGAAAACACAACAGCCCTTGACCATTTATCTTTACTGCGTTCCTTCGTATTATACCTTTTACCCTTCATGTAATTGGTCTGCTTTATTTCACTTGCCTTTTAATGATTCTAAAACAGTGACTATTATTAAAAACTTTACCAATGTATATACTACTACCATGTTTTCTTTTAAAAACCTTTATTGTGAAAATTTCATTATACAAATACGAGCCTATAACCACGTGGGCCTGCCACGGAGCAAACTGTAATCGTATATGATGAATAGACATTTACACTGTAGAGGAACGTAACGGGCGGGCCATTAGGTTGCAAGAACTAAGGTGTCTAACAGTTACGGAATCGGTGGACGTACATTTTATAATTAAAATACGACAGGGCCAGTTACAATAAAATTATCTAGATATACATTTGCGGGCAAGTACCATGGGTGACGTTAATTCGAATTTTCAACAGTACAGTAATCAATAACACATCAGAACTTAATATCAATAGGGATGTCGAAATATTCAATCAATTCTCGTCCCCGCCCGCCATGTGCTTCAAAACTGCATACGTATCTCGTGATTTCAAGGTTCTGCAACCAGTACACAACAAGGAGTTACGAGTCCCATTTATTCCGGCGCCATTTTGGGCGAGGACGGGCAGGTCCAGGATATAGTCAAAATGTCTCTACCAACCATCGACTATGATGATGTTCATATGCTGTATTTATTAGAGTAACACTCATCTGTCCACATGAAATTAATTTACCACAATCTAAACATGTCATTTTAATCTTTCCAAAGTTCTTCTAAATATTTGGGACCGTTTCCCTTGCCTCTGAAGCTCTCAGTGCCACTTCTTTGATGAATGTACTAGCAGGTCAGGGGTTCTCCTCCAAATCTCTCTTTTATGCAGCACTATAATTAATTGGTGCCACCTCTCCATATGACGATGCATGGTATAGTTACCACAACTATATTTTTTTTCGGTTCCTCTGGAGAGTTCATCGTGGCAGATGAAGCGTGTAACGTACCGGGCATTTACCTTTTTTTGCATGTACAGGAAAGGAAAAAAAAATCAAGCGTCCGAGTTCTAAGGTGTCCCAGGGCCATTTTAGTGGACCAGGCCCAAATCCAAAGAACAGGCCGCCATTTTGAGAGTCCTCTTGCAGCCGCCTGTCGCTGTAGCATCAAGAGCAGCCGAAACTCAGCTGAATGGCAACTGAAACGGTAAATGGGCGCCCCACTACATTTCAGCATTGTAGGATGACCACACCAGTACAGCAACTTGCTAGACATCACCTCGGTGCCATCCGGATCTCGGCGCCCCACTGCAGATGAAGTGCCTCTCAACTATGAAACCACCACGGTGACATCCGGATCTTGGCGCGTTGTGCTGCCTTCGGCCTATTCGCACATCGGTCCGCTACTGACGCCATCTCACAGGCTAATGGGGTGACCCACGCCGAGTTTCAGCATTGTAGGATGACCACACCAACTTGCTAGACATCACCTCGGTGCCATCCGAATCTTGGCATCTCAACGCCTAGTGGTATCTTCCATACAGAAAATATTGTTACGCTGCCTTTGGCCCCATTCGCACATCAGTCCGCAACTTAGACATCACCTCGGTGCCATCCGAATCTTGGCATCTCAACGCCTAGTGGTATCTTCCATACAGAAAATATTGTTGCGCTGCCTTTGGCCCCATTCGCACATCAGTCCGCTACTGACACCATCTCACAGGCCAATAGGGCGCCCCACGCCGACTTTTACCATTGTACGATGG
The DNA here is from genome assembly GCF_964261635.1 of Lissotriton helveticus. Lineage (NCBI taxonomy): Eukaryota > Metazoa > Chordata > Amphibia > Caudata > Salamandridae > Lissotriton > Lissotriton helveticus. The sequence continues at coordinate 204,793,205 of NC_136059.1, forward strand.
CCACACCAGTGGCACAACTTGCTAGACATCACCTCGGTGCCATCCGAATCTTGGCATCTCAACGCCTAGTGGTATCTTCCATACAGAAAATCTTGTTACGCTACCTTTGGCCCCATTCGCACATCGGTCCGCAACTTAGACATCACCTCGGTGCCATCCGGATCTTGGCATCTCAGCGCCTTGTGGTGTATTCTCTTCAGAAAATATTGTTGAGCTGCCTTTGGCCCCATTCGCACATCGGTCCGCAACTTAGACATCACCTCGGTGCCATCCGGATCTTGGCATCTCAGCGCCTTGTGGTGTCTTCTACTCCGAAAATATTGTAGAAAATATTGTTGCGCTGCCTTTGGCCCCATTCACACATCAGTCCGCTACTGACACCATCTCACAGGCCAACAGGGCGCCCCACGCCGACTTTTACCATTGTACGATGGCCACACCAGTGCCACAACTTGCTAGGCACCACCTCGGTGCCATCCGGATCTTGGCATCTAAGCGCCTTGTGGTGTCTTCAAATCAGAAAATATTGTTGCGCTGCCTACGGCCCCATTCGCACATCGGTCCGCTACTGACGCCATCTCACAGGCCAACGGGGCGCCCCACGCCGACTTTCAACATTGTAGGATGGCCACAGAAGTGCGACAACTTACTAGACACCACCTCGGTGCCATCCGGATCTTGGCGCGTTGTGCTGCCTTCGGCCTATTCGCACATCGGTCCGCTACTGACGCAAACTCACAGGCCAACGGGGCGCCCCACACCGACTTTCAGCATTGTAGGATGGCCACACCAGTGCGGCAACTTGCTACACACCACCTCGGTGCCATCCGGATCTTGGCATCTCAGCGCCTAGTGGTGTCTTCTATTCCGAAAATATTGTTGCGCTGCCTTCGGCCCCATTCACACATCGGTCCGCTACTGACGCCATCTCACAGTCCAACGGGGCGCCCCACGCCGACTTTCAGCATTGTAGGATGGCCACACCAGTGCGGCAACTTACTAGACACCACCTCGGTGCCATCCGGATCTTGGCGCGTTGTGCTGCCTTCGGCCTATTCGCACATCGGTCCGCTACTGACGCAAACTCACAGGCCAACGGGGCGCCCCACGCCGACTTTCAGCATTGTTGGATGGCCACACCAGTGCGGCAACTTACTAGACACCACCTCGGTGCCATCCGGATCTTGGCGCGTTGTGCTGCCTTCGGCCTATTCGCACATCGGTCCGCTACTGACGCAAACTCACAGGCCAACGGGGCGCCCCACGCCGACTTTCAGCATTGTAGGATGGCCACACCAGTGCTGCAACTTGCTGGACACCACCTCGGTGCCATCCGGATCTTGGCGCGTTGTGTTGCCTTCGGCCTATTCGCACATCGGTCCGCTACTGACGCCGCCTCACGTGCCAACGTATTTTCTCCGCATTTTACACCCTATGCCGCATAACAGGTCATGTGACTTGTTTATAAAACTTTTCATTGGTTCATTTTACTTTTGGTTTCCTAATGATGGAAGGCTTGATCATGTGACCTAAAAACAACACTTTTCATTGGATGAAAACTTTTTTTTTTCCCAAACGATGAAAGCCCCACCTTGTTTCTGGATGTTTCAGACTGAAGCTGGCGTCAGCATGAGAGCACCACCATCTCGTAGCTCAGTCGTGGTCATTCCGCGAGCAATCATGGCAGCCGCTCCCCACCAGAAGCCTGCAGGAGTCGGAGCCCCCAAAACTTTTGATGAATTCTCAAGGCGGAGGGGACGCTTTCGAGAATGGGGTCCAAGACCTAGCAGACAAGCGTCCGATTTCCAAGGTGTCCCAGGGCCATTTCAGTGGACCAGGCCCAAAAAGGAAACAGCCTGCCGCCATTTTGAGAGTCCTGTGACAGCCGCCTATCGCTGCACCGCAAGAGTGGGCGCAACTCAGCTGAATTGCGGCTTTTGACACAGTGGACCAAAAACGGACGGAATGGCAACTGAAACGGTAAAGGGGCGCCCCACTACAACAGATGACACTCCACCTGGAGAGGCCCGTTCACGCCGCCTCCCCCGGGGCGCCCCACGCCGTTATTCGGAGCAGCATTGTAGGATACCAAAACCAGTGCGGCAACTTACTGGACATCACCTTGGTGCCATCGTTCTGCTGCCTTGGAACTATTCGCGCAACAGTTTGCTACTGATGACCCACCCCCCGCGACGCCCCATGCCGTTATTTGCTGGGTGGCAACTTACTAGACATCACTTTTGTGTCATCTAGATTTCAGCGCGTTCTGCTGCCTTGGAACTATTCGCACAACAGTTTGCTACTGATGACCCACCCCCCGCGACGCCCCACGCCGGAAATCTGGACGTTGTGCTGCGTTGGGACTATTCGCACAGCCGACCGCTACTTCGTTGTTTTTCCCTAAAAATGTTTATATGTTATTACTATTTTTGTTTTCTTGTATATATTTATAAATTATTAAAGTTTTATAATCTTACTACTTTGTCGGAGTGCTATATATTTTTAATGTGACACATAATTGTAAAAACTTTGATGTACAAAGAGTCATCCCTGGAATCTTCCGCTTCAGGCTCGGTCCCCTCCCCAATCACAATACAGGATGGTTTTCAGATAATAGCAACGCTTCTGCTGTGACGGATCTCATCGAGTGTGGGCCTTGATCTACTATAACTCCTTTGAAGAGGGGTGATTCTTTACAGCTGTGGCCATAAACTACATCTGCAGGGCTAGCTGATACCCTAGGACCAGCCTGGACAATCGGACACAGAGGAAAAGGAGTGTCAGAGGGTGCGGTAGTGAATAGGGCGAAAGGGAGGTGTCGGGCGGGCACAGGGTGTGATTCTCAGGGAAGAGCAGCGCAGATGGGGGGAGGTTTATTACCCATGCATAAGACAGAGAGCGGGGGTGACCACTGCCTGGGGGAGATGCTTGCGAGGGTGGGGAGCCATGCTAAGGATCGACAGCGTGCACAGAGTGGGTCTGGTCAAGGCATCTAAAATGGCTGCCGTGCACGACAAAAGTGTGGCATTTGAAAAAAGACAAGATGGCGCAGACAATGTTTTTCAACACTTCCTGATTTCCTTCGAATCGAACGTTAACAGACGTTGGGGCATATTACCAAAGTTAAGCGATATTTATCCCTAACGATGCTTAGCAACGATTTTTTTACCGTCAGAAATTATTGCAGATAAACCTTGCTATTATCAAGGTTTATCGGAAATACGATAAAAACAACCGCAATGCATTAATATCGCTGAAAACTCAGCGATATTCATGCATTACCGAGCTAATGCTCTTAGCCATGTTATCCACCTCCCATTGGATAACATGGCTAAGAACTGCTCAGGGCAGGTGGTAGCTTTTGGAGATATTCGCGCTTATCTCGAATATTTCCAAAAGTTGATAATAGGAGATAGCGATGTTAGCGACTGTTTCCAGTCGCTAACATCTTGGCATGCCCACTTTGCATGTCATTAGTGATAAATATCACTCACATGCAAAGTGGGGCCCAAGATGGTCGCTATCTTCTACTAGCCGTCGCTAACTGGTGTTAGCAACAGCTAGGTAATACACATATAATTTTATCTCCGCGAAGCGGAGCGCTGTTACAGATATATATCTTGTTTCTGAACGTTAATTTCTCAAAATGCACTGAAGCACATATATTGAGACCTAGCAAAGGCACATCGGGCTACCAGTCCCTACAATTTTGCCAAGTTTCGTGCAAATCCATTCAGCTGTTCGATTATTATTATTTTTATTTTTTTTTGCCCCGCGGGGCCCTTTTAAAACCTCCACATCAAACCTAGGGGGTCAGCGACAATGTACTATGCCCCCTTATGGTCATTTGCCCCTTCGCTTTGGCCTCCTCTTGTCTCTCGATCCTACCGAGAGACAAGATGGCGGCCGCTACGGACTGTTTGGAATGTTGACAGACGCCGGAGAACCAATCAGCTTCGCTTCACAAAGCTCCGTTGCGCGAAAAGTACGCGTCCTGGGGCGCTGCCCGGTCCGCTGTTACAGATATATATCTTTTTTTAAACGTTAATTTCTCAAAATCCACTGGAGCACATATATTGAGACCTACAAAAGGCACATCGGGCTACCAGTCCCTACAATTTTGCCAAGTTTCGTGCAAATCCATTCAGCCGTTCGGGCTAAAAGTGAGGCCAACCGCCCTATGGAAATTACCATGGGAAAAACGCGTTTTGGGACCCCCTTTTTTCTCGGCCCCCCCTTGACGAAACCCCCCAAAATTTTCGGGGGCTGCTCAGAAACAAAATGTGCCATTTTCCTGAAAATTTCAGCCAATTCCGTCCACAAACGCCAAAGTTATTAGACATAGAATTTTCAAAAATCCCATAGAGAAAAAATCCTAACTATATATACCTACTGGCGACCGCCAGTAGGTATTATTACCTACTGGCGGTCGCCAGTAGGTAGTTATAGTTAGGACCTAGTTTCCATAGGAAATCGTCAACATTCTATTTGGATTAACTTTGGCCCTGGTGGATGAATCTTTGCGAATTTCTCAAAGAAGATGGCTCGGTCCGCTGCGCTCCTTCCCTGAAAATTTGGGGGGGATTGGTGAAGTGGGGGCTGAGATAAAAGGGGGGTCCCAAAACGTGTTTTCTCCATGTTATTTTCCATAGGACGTTTAGACACGGCTACAGGTCGAACGGCTGAATGGATTTATAAGAAATTTGGCAAAACTGTAGAGTCCGGCTCGCAGATTACGCTTTTTGTGGAATGGTGTAAATACGTTCAGTAGTTGCTGAGAAAATTAAAGTTAAAGTCAATTATATATCTATAAGCGCGGACGGGTGCGCGCACTCAAGCGGGTGCGCGCGAGCGGAATTTTTTTTTGCTGCGTGACGTCTGTTAACGTTCGATTCGAAGGAAATCAGGAAGTGTTGACCGCCATTTTGTCACTGCGAGTAAATATATTGTCATTTCAAAGCGTTGGAACATGGAAAGGGGAGAAGGTAGAGATTGTTTTGCTGCGTAGGTTTTCTCAGGGTGTGCAGTAAGGTCCTTAAAGGCGAAAATATATATTTTTTGGGGGGGGAAAAAAGTTGCGGGGTGCGCGCACTCGGGCACGCACACCTATTTACAAGAGTGTGAAAATGGAGATAAATCAGAAGTTTGAGTGCTTTGATATAAGGTGGCTCTGAAAAGAGCCCTTGTGTTAATTGAGTTGTTTCTGCATTTATAAGTATGTACCGATGCAGAGTCTGATGTTGCAGAGGAAGATTCTGTTTCCCTCATCCGTGAAATGAACACCATCTTTCCTATAGATGTCTTGCATGTGGTAACGCAAGTTGTTGTGGTAAATAGAACCCATGCTATAATCTCTGAGGAAAGCAGAAACAGATTTATTTACATGTCTCCTTGCTTTCTCAATTTGTGCACAATGTTGATTGGACCAATTCCATTTCTGTCTTTGGCATATATTGGAATATACCAAGGCAGTTCGAGGAAAAAGTGTCATCAATTGTCGAAAGGTGTCTTTTAGAAGCATTTCCAGACCTACCCCAGTCAATGTGCCTAGATCGTTCCCACCACAGTGCACTATTATAAGGTCTGGTTCTGGGAGATGCATAAAAGTTTTCACCAATGGTATTAATTGGTGACATCTTAATCCTCTTTGCCCAATCCACGTTATCTGCACATTTGCTAAATCAAGGTTGGAAATTCGTCTGCTTGCTGCATATTTTCCACTCCAGTGAATATAGCTGTGTCCTAAAAGCCAAACCTTCATTTTCAAGGCAGATGCACTCGTACTCCGATGGGTTCTGGAAGTGGAATGGCAGTTAGAAGCTGAAAGTCAGGATAAAAAAATGGATGAGGCTTGGTGTGGTTGAAAAACAAAAGATGATTGGTTGATTCTAATACGTGAAGATTGAAGACTACGTTGCATGTTAATGTTATGTAAAAGAAAAAGTAGTATTGGGTGTGAAAAAAATGACATGTAACAGAGCTGTGGATAGGCAGGTGTTTCTGGAGAGAAAACAGTGTTGTTAGTTTGCTGTAGAACATTGAGATATGAACTTTTGACCTGTGCCTTCAGCCAGGTGCAGAATGAGGTGTTACCATGGAAACAGCCAGAGATGGCAGTGGGTGATGGGTGACTTTTATGTGACATTGAAAATATTGTGAGGGACAACGAACTGAAATGTATATTTGAATACAAAATTTTGCGGGAGGAAATATGATTGGCTGAAGAGACATATATGAGTCTGTATTGACTGGATATCTGTGCCATTGAATTTTGGTTGCAGTGATAGCAGCATAATTGAGACTTCCGTCAAACGAATATCTATTTTGTGACTGTCACTGTTGTACATCGTACAAAGCATTGGTAAAGGTAAGTCTGTAATTGTTTGTTTTGTCATGTACCGTAAAAGAAAGGGTTCACGGGCTGTTATAGGCCTGTGGGTTCTAGTATGAGTAAATCAGGTCGACAAAAGAAAATATTAAGTTAGTACAGCTGAAGTTACGTGGAACACATAAATACTGTTTCAATATACAATCATTTTAGTTGAGATTATGGATTAAAAGAGAGAACGTGTATATTTGAAATGTTTATTCAGAAATGCACTGTTTTCAAGGCAAGTTTCTTATCTAATACGAGTGCAGACATTGCAAAAAAAAAAAAACTATTCGCGTAATGGTTCTCCATAGTTGTTTTAATATATTTTTGTTCAAGAATAAAAACGTTTTAACCTGTTATTTTGTTTTTTATTATATTACAGTAGACATGTCGCGCTTATGACGTGATTCCTGCAATGTGCTGCTTTTGCGGCACAGATGCGTGACGCATCTGTGTTGTTTTTGGTCAATGGTGTTCCACATTGTAAATGCGGCACACCATGGGTGGCAGAGCAGCGGTGCACATTAACTGGTGCATCTCTGGGGATGCGCCAGTTAACATAAATCTGCCCCTTTACATTTAAGTATGAGCAGGGGACACAGAGTTGGTGAAGCTTATCCAAGGTTAAAAAGAGATGAGTCCTGTTCACTGAAAACTTGGACATAGGACTCACCTCCTCAGCATCGCTGGACATGGCTAAATATTAGCTGCAAAATGTTACTCTTGTTAAACAATTTTACTATTATAGTCTCTGAGATTTGTCTCTTACTCTGCAACATCTCATTGTTGTTCTCTTTCTTTAAAGATAACAACAACATTAACCATGAGTGATAATGAGCAATCCGTTGATCTCGATCTTATCGTTGAACTTGTCATTGAAACATCAGTGGAAGTGGATCCCTTAGATGATTTAAATCCTGAGGATGATGAAGAACATGATGAGGATGCCGATTTGTCAGAATTGTATGACATAGGGTGGGAAGCTGACGTGCTTCAGCATATGGAACTATAAACATTTATTTTTAAAATTTACTGGAAATAAAAAGTGAAAATGTAAACCGTTTCATTTAAAATTAAACATAACTTGAAAAACAGGTTATGTGTAGTGTCTTTAATGAAATAGTCAAATATGCTCATAAAAATATTTCTAAACCAATGAAAAGCTTTATTAACAAGTCACATGACCTGTTATGCTTACGATACGCGCTCCGCGCCCCGGATTGCTTCCGGGAAGCTGCGCTTCGCGCCTCGCGCACCGGAGGACTTCCGGGTGCTCTAACGCGGCGTGTCATATGCCGCATTATGCAACAACGCGATACGTCGTTGGGGCTCGACCGGAACTGATTGAATTGGTAGTCTACAGTGTTTCTGGAAGTTTCAGACTGAAGCTGGCGTTAGCATGAGAGCACCCCGTGGCTACGTCGTGGCCATTTTGCGAGCAATCATGGCAGAAGCTCCCCACCGGAACTCTGCGGGAGTCGGGCGCCCGGTGACTCTCGTAGAATCTTCAAGGCTGATGGGACGCTTTTGGGAATGGGGCCCATGCCGTAGCAGTGAAGCGTCCGAGTTCCAGGGTTGTCCAGAGCCATCCTTGCAGGCCAGGCCCAAGTCTGTGGAGCCGACCGCCATTTCCTGAGCTCTGTGGCAGCCGCCTGTCGCTGTACCGCAAGAATGGGTGCAATTCAGCCGGATGGCGGGTGAGACGCTGTAATAGCAAGAGCAGGCGTAATTGAGCTGGCCGAGCGAGGCAATGTGCTGCAGGAGCGGGCGCAACTCAGCTTGTCGAGTGAAGCGCTGGGGTGCAGCTGAGAAACCTCCACCTGGGGAGGTGGGGGAGGCTCGTTCTCGCCGCCTCTCCCTTCCAGTGCACCCCACGCCGTCTCCTGGCGGAGGTATATGTAATGGTTGGACTAGGGCACCGCAGGACGTGTCTTTAGGTCAAACCTTCAAGTATGGCACCGAACATCCAGGACTTATGCCATTTGTGGAAGGCAGTTACATCGAAGAATCTCTGGGATCAAGCATATCCAGGGTCCTCCCCGGGGTATTTGCACAACGGTCCTCCACCCCTAGGCCGCCAGCTATGCTACCTTGACAGGAACAGTGTCATGCATTTGGATCGATGTTGCAGCAGGCTGACATGTAAATAGTTATTTAATGAAACGTTTTACCCTGTTACTTTGTTGGTGTGTTGTATATATTTTTAATATTTGCATAGGGTTTGTGGTTATTTTGGGCGGGGTGGCTGGCGGAGCAAATTCACTGAAAAAACCATAAGTTATAGACCATATATAGTTAAATATCTCAAGTCCTTCTGTGCACTCGATGGAGATACAGGTCGTCGATCAGAAAATGTGCTGGCCACCTCTAATGGTAATAGCGTGGCCAGGGCTTTTGTCGATGCCTCTGCAAATTGCACAGGGTGCATTTGTTTGACATGGCGCACCATGGTATGTATGGAAAAGGAATATTTTTTTGTTGGATTTCTTCTTGAGAGAAACGAGTCACATATCGTGCAGGTTACTTTTGGTGCATTTACTTTCTTTTGATCTTCAGGATAAGTGAAAAATTGCCAGATGAAAGATTCTTTTTTTCTTCTTAAAGGTAGTCGATCATTTTGGAAGTGTTGTTTTCATATTGCAGCAGGCTGGCATGTAAATAGTTATTTAATAAAACGTTTTACTCTGTTACTTTGCTGGTGTGTTCTATTTATTTATAATATTTGCATAGGGTTTGTCGTTATTTTGGGTGGGGTGGGCGGCGGCGCCGAGCTATGTTGCAGCCATCATGGCATCGAGCTCGGTTTCTCTCACTAGTTTCATATTTCTCATGAGGGGTTGTTCCTAATGTTTCTATTTTAGCGAGGTCAAAAAGAGATCCTATCAGTGGCCTACTGATTTTGTTCGATTCTTTTTGTTTTCTCTAACGATTTTAAGTTAAAGTTTGCTAGTACGATACAGCGGCTAGTCCGCATTTTATATATATGTCTTTTTTATTAGGGGTGTCCTCCGGTGGAGTCGGACGATCTACCTCTAATAAACGGTAAGTGTTCCTCTGAACATACAACCTGGGCCTGAAAGTCACTGGGTGAAATATCATACATTACAGTCAGCCACTTTCAAGACGCATTCCTTCAGTATCTGGTCACGTACGCCATTTGGAAGTAGCGGTCTAATTCAGCGAAGTTTCAAAACGTGAAAAGGAGTAAAATATTAACATATGTGCTTTAGGCTGTACAAAAAATGAAAAACACATACAACAAAAACCTGGACCGTTCATATTTGCAATATTTCTGCGTACTATACCTTTTAACCCTTAACTAATCGAGCTGAGCCATTTCATCTGTATTTTAGTTATATCGGAAATAGTGGTCTTTTATTCGAAACTTACCAATCTACACGTGACAACTACGTTTGCTTTCAAAAATCTTTAATAAGAATGTCGGTGCACAAATACGGGCCTACAACCCCGTGGGCCGGCCACGGAGCAGGCTGGAACTGTACATGTGGGGATACTTATTAGTGGAAAACCTAATGGAGTCGGTGGTCGTTGATTTCATAATAAAAAGTGCGACAAGTGCAATAAAATCATATCGAAACTTCAGTGTGAGCGAGTATCATAAGTGTTGAAATTCGAACTTTCAATAATCATGATGCGCCAAAACTTAACAACAATTCATTGTCCGAATGTTCAATCAGTACCCATCTCATGTCAATTCATTGTCCGAACACATAATCAGTACCCATCCCATATCAATTCATTGTGTTTAAAAAAAAAAGAAACTGCACACATATCTCATGACACCAAGGCTGAGCAATCGGGGTACAACAAGGAGTTGAAAGTTTCATTTGTACCAGCGCCATTTTGGGTGTAGCCAGGCAGATCCAGGCATAGTCAAAATCTCCACCAACTCGTGGTTGGCCCAGAGCCTCTTTCGGCAGTCCAAAAGTTCCGTTAAAGGGCAACAGAAAGGATCGGCGGTATGAACCATCAGTCAAAGGGGGAGGGAGGCAACAATTTTTTTCTACCGGGTCATACTGGGTTTTCACCGGAACTGATCCGAACTGTAGTCTGCAGGATTTTAGTCATTCAAACTGAGGCTGGCGCCAGCATGGGAGCGCCGACGTCTCGCAGCTACATTTTCATCGTTCCGCGGGCAATCATGGCAGTCATTCCCCATCGGGGGTGCCTGCGGGGGTCGGGGGCCCCCGTGGCTCTTATAGAATCTTCAAAGTCGAGGAAAACACTTCTGATTGTGGGACTCATTTCTTAACTAACAAGCAACCGGGCCATCCCTTCACGCCGGGCCCACTCCTGCAGGGTTGACCGCCATTTTACGAGTTCCAGCAGTCACTGCATCACAAGAGTGGACGAACCCTTGTCGGGTGAGTGGAGCGTCGGGGGTGCCACTGGGGGCCTCCACCTGGGGAGGTGGGAGAGGCTCGTTTGCGCCGCCTCTCCCTCCCAGCGCACCCCATGCCGTTTTTCTCGGCGTTAATATTCATGATGGCCGGTCCAGGCGATGAGAGGGGGGGGGTCGGAGGCATAGGCAAGACATCCCCCCCCCGGTGGCCTGCAAGGCGCCGCTTCAGGGCCGAACGGGGAGCTCATACCAAGCCGGGGCTGGACCAGGAGATACGGGGGGGGGGTTGATGGCATGAGCAAGACATCCCCCCCGTGTTGTCGCAGCCATTATTGAAGAAAGAAGAGGAGGGGACGCCCGGATCCCGTCGGCCTCGGCTCCTCTTCTGGCCCACCTTATGCGACGACCTCCCCGGCCGACGGCTGGCAGCAGGACCCGCCCTACACGTGCCGAAGATCTCGTCTTCCGGAAGGGCGTAGCCGCGGACCTGTTGCACTTCGGGAGTTTCCAGAATGGGGGTAGGTATCTGCTGTGTGTATCTTTCTCATGTTACCGTTATTGGGGCGTGGCAGGCGGTGGGACAGACATGTTTGGAGCAGTGAGGGGTGGCGAAGCCTAGTTGCCTCGTGGCCGTCGCGATGTCAAGCTTGGCTTCTCTCACCATTTTCATGTTTCTTATTACGGGCTTATTTCTAACGTTTCTTATTTCTAGCGAAATCATGTGTTTTATCGTGAGCTATTTCTAGCGTTTTCCTATTTGTAGCGAAATGAAAAACTCATCAGTGGCCTACTGATTTTGCTTTCTTATTTCTTTCTCTTTTTTTTTTTTTTCCTTTCTAGCGTATTTCATGCTAAAGTTTCTGTTAACAGGATATGGTGATTCCTTCGTTATTGTTGCATATGTCCTTTTTATTAGGGGTGCCCTCAGGTCGAGCCAGATGACCTACCTCTAATAAATGGTCCGGGTGGAACTAGTTTACCAATCAGTGGGGAGTAGATAGGCACGAGAGATTACAACGGGGGACAAAGGTCCACATTACCTACCCTTCACTACTTGCAAAGATTAGACAGAATATTTCTTTTCTGCGTTATTTGCAAACAGGGAATGCCTCGAACGAACTATTCCTTGAACAATAAAATGTCCAAGTAATTAATCAATCAGTGGGGAGAAAAAATGGGCATGACGGATTACAATAGGGGACAAAAATCTGCATTACCTATCCTTCACTATCTCCAAAGGGGGGCAGAATATTTCTATTCTTCCCTGTTTGTAGACAGGGAATATCTCAAAGAGCAATAATCGATAAAAATCGATAACAAACAATCAGTGGGGAGAAAGATAGGCATGACGGATTACAATGGGTTACAAACGTCTGCATTACCTATCCTTCACTATTTGCAAAGAGAGAGGAACGTTCCTATTCATCGCTGTTTGCAAATAGAAAATGTCTCAAAGAGAACCAATACTTCAAGTACAATCAATCAATCAATCAGATGGATAAAACCATCCTACCAATCGGACGTAAAGACGTCCTACTTAACCTTACCCGGACCGGACCGTGTGGGCAATTCTTCGCCTTCCCTTTTCCAGCGCCCAATCGTTCTCTTTCTCCATGTTTTTACCGCAGCATTTTTGTGGGATTCCAGTCAGGACAGTAGGTCACTTGAGAGAGATCCGTTCGGAATCGGTGAAGCTCATTCAATCGGCAGCCGGACGAGGGCCCTCTCAAGGCAGGTATACTCCAATCGTTTAGATGTTCACCCCATCGTCTGGACCTCTCTTACCGGACCTTATGTCGCTGATGGACCCCGCGTTGGGACGCCAATTGTGGAAAAGTCAGCCCATAACGCACCTGATGCCCGGGCTGCTGGCGCAGGACGCCTCTTAGTTCCCATCTTGAACAATTACCAAATAAAGAGACGGGCGCTGGAAGCAGGAAAACAAGAACAGAGTTTTATTTCTCATGAGGAGAGCCTGTCATTTCGGACACTCGCATAGTGTCTTCAGGAGGTGCTCTAACAAGTTTCTCTGAGGCTTCGTCTTTTATACACATGTTTATGATGCACAAACATTCCTTATTGCAATAAAGACGCTTTGAAGTAGGAAAAAGCATGCTTGGAATCCCAGCTTCAGGCCTATTCCCATACCAGTCGCTCAGATGTCATCCTCCCCTCCTGAATGTAACAAGAGATTGTGATCTCTCAGCCGGACATTCCTACAGGACACGAGGGCAGGAGGGGATGATCAGATCAAAGGTTGGGCAGGCGATAAGATCGGGCACTTCGGTTGGTGTATCACGGTTTCGTTATGCTGGGCAGAAAAAAAGGGGGGGGTGTACATCCACGAGGCTTGGTCTTAGGACTTGGGACTGGGTCGAAAGGCCAAGTGCAGCTGGGGGGGGCTCCTCAGCTGAGGGGAAGGGTGTTCTTGGGAGGAAATGGGGGGGTGTGGGTCGAGCAGGAGGGTTACTTCTAGAGCAGGGTCACGCAGAGGGAGAGGGTTTTATGGCCGATGCATGAGCAGTGCGCGCGGGGAGGTGTGCCGGGGGTTTAACAAACGGGCAGAGAGGCCATGGTGCCTAAAATGGCTGTCGTGTACGTGTGTGCATGGGTCTATGCTGGCGGGATAACACAGTCAGTGTTTCGCGATATCCGTTCTGCTTACAACAAGGGGTACAGTGAACACAAATGAACGCCGCTTATGTGCATATACATTGCCATTTTCAACAAGCGAAGTTTCAAAACGTGAAAAGAAGTAAATTCAAACATATTCGGATTTAATATATCTTTTGAGCTCGATTCAAGCATACAATTGTTAAAGTATAAAACCTTTTATATATTTTTTTAAATACCAAGGTGTGTACATTCGGTCATGCACAAAAGTTTAAAAAGACATTCGGCTCCATTTAATGAAAATTTTCATAATATTAAAAAAGAAGCCTAGGTTTAGTCTCTTTGACGTATTATAAGTTCTTTGATGGGTCTATGAAGAAATTCAATAAGTTCAGATTGCAAAGTTTTCACGAAATATATAGGCGGGTGCGCGCAGTCGGTCGCGCACGAAAGCTTGGAAATGCGCTATCCATTTTATTGAGAACTGTTGCCGAGAGTGCGCACACCGGGTCGCGCACGAAAGTTTAGAAAGGCTATTTTTATTTACAGACAAATTTTAATGCGTTGAAAAAAAGGCAAGGTACAGACTTTCTAATTCTGTATCGCTTTACAAGGAGTCTCTATGCAACTTGAACAGTGAAGAAAACGGCTTGTTTTCGAAAAAAATATTGCCAGAACTTTATTGACAAAAGTATAGGTTGTATAAACGAGATAGTTAGGAATTAGCATTTTTAAAACCAATGAAATTCACTGAAAAAACCATAGGTTTTACACACGTTATAGTTAGGAACTAGCATTTACAAAACCTATGAAATTCACTGAAAAAACCATAGGTTTGACACCAGTTATAGTTAGCTGGAAATTTTATTGATATAAAACCAATGAAATTCCACGTTATAGTTAGTTGGACTCACTATAACTTGCGCGTGTAATGCACTGCTGATGACGTCACATATTACATCACTCATGACATCACTGATGACACCATCCTTGTAACACAGTGACAGACCTCCTTTCACTGTAATCTAACCCTTGAAACGCATATTCAAAAATAGAAACTAAAATGTTCAAAAAAATGGAGATACCCATACCAGTTACAACAACCAATTCAATAATTCCACCATCTATATACACATGCACTAATTCACCAACAGTTCTATATATTCACTCATACATATATTCAGTAATCATATGTAGTGATACACCTACACATCCTGTTACACACCGAAAGTCATCCAAAAATTATTCACACACATACTCACACATGCAAATAAACTATTGAAAATAAACAGCTATACACACACACTATTACTCTACTTCTAAGGAAACTTACACATACTTACTCTCTTAAAAAATCACTTATAGAAACATATACTAATTTAAAGAGGAACTCTTATAATCCTTCACTCTCACATATAGTCACTTATATACATCAATATTCACATATACTACATTAAATCAAATGTAGTTACTGATAAAGACACTAAAAAGACAGTCATTCACTCACTAACACAGACATATGCACACTAATCCACCCATACAGTCCTGCACATATGCTGTCTTCAAAACACATACAAACAGAGACTCAGTCATTCTTGCATCTATGTAGTAAGTAATACCCCCACCAAACCATGCAAACACTTATACTGATACTAAGAAAAACATCTAATAACCTATATACATACACATGTACCTACTCATCAACCCATGCAGCCACTTATACACAAAGTGAAACACTAATACATATATTTAAATATTTAAGCTTTACTCACTAATATATGTATTCACTAAGATATTCAATAATATATACATATATAATACATATTTATTTTTCAGAAAGACACACATTCACTGGATGGTGTCATCAGTGATGTCATGAGTGATGTAATATGTGACGTCATCAGCAGTGCATTACACGCGCAAGTTATAGTGAGTCCAACTAACTATAACGTGAAATTTCATTGGTTTTATATCAATAAAATTTCCAGCTAACTATAACTGGTGTCAAACCTATGGTTTTTTCAGTGAATTTCATAGGTTTTGTAAATGCTATTTCCTAACTATAACGTGTGTAAAACCTATGGTTTTTTCAGTGAATTTCATAGGTTTTGTAAATGCTATTTCCTAACTATAACGTGTGTAAAACCTATGGTTTTTTCAGTGAATTTCATAGGTTTTGTAAATGCTATTTCCTAACTATAACGTGTGTAAAACCTATGGTTTTTTCAGTGAATATATATATATATATATATGTATGTGGCTTTGGAAATACATTCCAACATGGCGCTCATGATGTTGTCTGAGGGGTTAGTCCTATGTTTGTGTCCATGATTTTGTTAAAACTTTATTAACATGCTGATCGTTTGATGCTATTGACACACTGACGAAGACAGCATGCCGAAACGCGTCTGTGCAGTTTCCCTAAATAAACCTTTCTGTGGTTTCTACAACCCTTCTTGAATGCTGTGCCTTTTCTACAAAAATACGAAAAGTTCGAGCGCAATATACATATTCATATATTACCTATTGGCGGTCGCCAGTAGGTATATATAGTTAGGATTTTTTTCCTATGGGATTTTTGAAAATTCTATGTCGAATAACTTTGGCGTCTGAAGACGGAATTGGCTGAAATTTTCAGGAAAATGGAACATTTTGTTTCTGAGCAGCCCCTAAAAATTTGGGGGTGTTTCGTCAAGGGGGGGCCGAGAAAAAAGGGGGGTCCCAAAACACATTTTTCCCATGCAATTTTCCATAGGGCGGTTGGACTCACTTTTAGCTCGAACGGCTGAATGGATTTCCATGAAACTTGGCAAAATTGTAGATATTGTTTGCCCGATGTGCCTTTGTTAGGTCTCAATATATGTGCTCCAGTGGATTTTGATAAATTAACGTTCAAAAAAATATATATATCTGTAACAGCGCTCCGGTTAGCGCCCCGGTTCGCGTACCTGACGCGTAATGGAACTTCGCGAAGCGAAGCTGATTGGCTCTCCGGTGTCTGTCAACATTCTAAACAGTCCGGAGCGGCCGCCATCTTGTCTCTCGGTAGGATCGAGAGACAAGAGGTGAAGAAAAACGAAGGGGGAAATTAATGAAAGGGGGCAAGGTAGACCCCTCCTGACCCCCTAGGATTGATGAGGGGGCTATTAAAGGGTCCCGTGGGGCAAAAAATAAAAAAAAATTAAAATTCCGTTTTTTCGCGGTAGAGGCGCTACCCGGTACGCGAACCGGGTAGCTAACCGGTAGCATAACGGGAGTCCGCCATCTTGTGTTTCGGTCGAATTTAATCACAAGATGGAGGAAAAACAATGTGGGAAATGGGTATCAGGGGGCACGGGAGACGTATCCTGACCCCCTAGGTTTTCTGAGGGTGGCTGAGGAGGCCCATATGTGCGGAAAAAAACCCACATTTTTTTTCACATTTTCGCGCGGTTAGCGTCCGGTGCGCGAACCGGGTAGCGCTCCGGAAAGCGTAAATCATGAAAATTAGTAAAAAAAAAGTTACATTTAAAATTTGTTTAGAGTGATCATAGTTAGGGTAGCTCTGAGAAGAGCTGTTGGGTCTGTGGTACATTTAGGTACTTATAAGTAGGTACCAATACATAGTCTTAAATTCAGGATGAAAATTCTGTTCCCCTCATCTGAGAAGTGAACTCCATCTCCTCTGTAGATATCTTGCATGTAGTAACGCAAGTTATTGTTGTAGATGGAGCCCATTTCATGGTCTCTCATGTAAGCTGATACAGACTTATTTACATGCTTCCTCGATTTCTCAATTTGTGAACAAAATTGGTTGGACCACCTCCATTTCTGTCTCTGGCATATATTTGAATATACCAAGGCAGTTTGAGGAAAAAGTGCCATCAATTGCTCAAAGGTGTCCTTTAAAAGCATTTCCAGACCTACCCCAGTCAAAGTGCCCAAGTCATTACCTCCACAGTGCACAATTAACAAGTCAGGTTTTGGCAAATGCAAAAAGGTTTTCACCAATGGTATCAATTGGTGACATCTTAATCCTCTGTGGCCAATCCAGTTGATTTCCACATTTTGTAAATTGAGGTTGTGTAAATTTCTGTTATCAGCATACCTTTGAGCCCAGTGGATGTAACTATGTCCAACAATCCAGACAGAAAACAGGGTGAGAGGAGGTTCTGCTGCAGTCAGATGAAGTGTGGAAAAGAAATGGCAGTTGAAACAGTAGGAGTTTGTAATGAAAAAAACTGTGGAGTTTCTGTGCTAATGATTTAGTAGCAGTGATTGGTGGATTTTGATTGCTGAAAACAGAAAGTTAGGGTGCATGGATGAGTACTTTGAAAGATGTAATTTGAATGGTCAAGAAAACATCATTTTATGAAAGATTGCACTGGATACGCAGGTGTACTGAGAGTTCAGAGTTCAATTGAAACATTGTTGTGTGAACTTGTAAACATGACAGGTCTTTCAGGAGGTGGTTGCTATGGAAAAAAGGCAGAAAGGGCAGAGGGGGGAAGGGTGTTGATTTGAAAAAAGTGAGGGAAGAGTTTTGATTGGGTGACATGAGAGATATGTGTGATGAATTACAGCATTTCTGTGCCTTTGTTGGTTGCAGCCTCTGGAGTGCATACCCTTTGCTCTGCTAAAGAAAAATTGGTGTGTGTCTGGGACTGTTTTGAAACTCAAAAAGTATTTGCTAAGGTGAGAAAAGATTCATTTAATTTAGATAGAGAATAGTATGCTTTAGGGAGAAAATTATGAAGAAAGTTGTGTATTTAAAATGTTGCTTTGTGTCAAGTGTTTTACAAATAGATTTAGTTTCTTTGAGTTTCATAGCCATGTTAAAAGTGACGCAAAAGTGGTGCAAGGGCCTTAAAAATACGCTTTCATGTGTGTTAGGGCATTTTAAGTCACTTCCCCATGAATCTGGGTGAATATTTTGTTTACTTGATGTGTTTAAAAACATTTCTAGAAGTCAATTAGGTTTCTTGGTATGTGCTGCTAGAGTTTCATAGCCAGCATGGGGCATATTTAGAAGGACTTTGAGCCACTTTCATGTTATTTTCTCTATGTTAAAGGTGACGCTAAAGTGATGAAAGGGCCTTGTAAATACACTCTCGTGTTTGAGCCACTTTCATGTTATTTTCCCAATGTTAAAAGTGACGCAAAAGTGGTGCAAGGGCCTTGTAAAATATGCCCTCATGTGTGTTAGGGCATTTTAAGTCACTTCACCATGAATCTGGGTATATAATTTGCTTACTTGATGTGTTTAAGAACGTTTCTTGAAATCATTTAGGTTACTTGATATGTACTGATAGAGTTTCATAGTCAGCATGGACCATATTTACAAGGCCTTTGAGCCACGTTCACGTTATTTTCCCCACGTTAAAAGTGACTTTAAAGGTGGTGCAAGGTCCTTGTAAATACGCCCTCATGAGTGCTTTGCAAATTTAAGTCATTTCCCCGTGGTGCAAGGTCCTTGTAAATACGCCCCCATGTGTGCTTGGCAAATTTAAGTACTGACAGGGTGTGCTTGTACATAGGAGCTGTGGTGTGTTTTCAAATTATGACCAGAAAATCGTTTTTTTAAAAAAAGAAATGCTTTTTACATTTATGAGAAGGTCAAAATGGTGTCTGCTTCTTTAAATAAATATTTCACTTTCCACCATGAGTATGGGAGAATAAATTCCTTGTTTGCCGGTTTAAAAACACGTTTCTTGAAGTCATTAAGGTTTCACAATATGTTCTGCAAGAGTTTCATTGTCAACATGGGGGCAAATTTACAAAGCTTATGAGCCACATTCACGTCATTTTCCCCACGTTAAAAGTGACTTTAAAGGTGGTGCAAGGTCCTTGTAAATAAGCCCTCATGAGTGCTTGGTAAATTTAAGTCATTTCTATGTGGTGCAAGGCTCTTGTAAATACGCCCGCATGTGTGCTTGGCAAATTTAAGTACTGAAAGGGTGTACTTGTACATAGGAATTGTGCTGTGTTTTCAAATTATGACATGAAAATGGTTCATAAAGAAAAGGAATGCTTTTTACATTTATGACAATGACAAAAAGGTGTCTGCTTCTTTAAATAAATATATCAATTCTCACCATCAATCTGGGAGAATAATTTACTTGTTTTTCGGTTAAAAAATCGTTAGTTTAAGACATTTAGGTTTCACAATATGTACTGCTAGAGTTTCATAGTCACTATGATGATAATGATATACATTTAGAACTGTGTAGGAGGCATGGAGAAACTGAGGCTTCTGTAAGTTTCAAGGGAGGTGAGTAATGTACATTGCTCTGTTGCATACAGTCCTCATCTTCTGCGTACTCTTGGATATGCTACACTACATCTGCACAATGAGATACCTAAGCTGAGGAAATACAGGTGATGTGATTGTGAAATGAGCAAAAAAATTTGCACGTTTTTCAATTACATCGCCTGTGTTTCCTAACATTCAAGTCAAGTCAAGTCAAGAGATTTGTATAGCGCGCTACATACCCGGAGGGTCTCAAGGCGCTTGAAGAAGGGTGGGGAATTACATGTCAAATATCCAAGTTTTAAGTTGCTTTCTGAATGCTAGGTGGTTCTGAGTGAGACGAAGGTGAGTGGGGAGTGAGTTCCAGGTTTTAGCTGCGAGGTAGGAGAAGGATCTACCTCCCATGGTGGTTTTATTGATGCGAGGTACGGTGGCAAGGGCTTGGTTGGAAGATCGTAGCTGGCGAGAGGGGGTGTAGAAGGAAAGTTCTGTGTTGAGGCATTCAGGTCCAAGTGCTTTGTGTGCGTGGGTAAGGAGGCGGAAAGTGATCCTCTTATTGACGGGGAGCCAGTGGAGGTTTTTCAGGTGACTAGAGATGTGGTCTTTACGTGGGATGTCTAGTATGAGTCTGGCTGATGCATTCTGGATGCGTTGGAGTTTTTTCTGGAGTTTTGCGGTGATACCGGCGTATAGGGTGTTTCCGTAGTCCAGGCGGCTTGTAACCAGTGCATGGGTGACTGTTTTTCTGGTTTCGGTGGGGATCCAGCAAAATGTTTTATTGAGCATGCGAAGAATGTTGAAGCATGATGATGAAACGGCGTTGACTTGTCTGTTCATAGAGAGTGAGGAGTCCAGGATGACGCCTAGGTTCCTTGCGTGGTCCGTTGGGATGGGTGCTTTTCCAAGGGCCTCTGGCCACCAGGAGTCATCCCAAGTGGAGGGGGAGGTACCTAAGATAAGGACTTCTGTTTTGTCTGAGTTCAATTTCAGACGGCTGTGCTTCATCCACTCGGCTACTTCTTTCATTCCTTCATGTAGGTTGGTTTTGGCGGTGTTAGGCTCTTTGGTGAGTGATAGGATCAGTTGAGTGTCATCCGCGTAGGAGATGATGTTGAGGTTGTGTTGGCGTGCGATGGTCACGAGGGGGCTCATGTATACGTTGAAGAGGGTGGGACTGAGTGAGGACCCTTGGGGTACGCCGCAGATGACTTCAGTGGCCTCTAAGTTGAATGGTGGGAGGCGGACTCTCTGGGTTCTTCCGGTGAGGAACGAGGTGATCCATTCCAGTGCTTTTCCTTGGATTCCGATGTTTCTGAGGCGCTGTAGAAGGGTGCTATGGCAGACTGTGTCGAAGGCTGCGGAGAGGTCGAGGAGGATGAGGGCGACTGTGTCTCCATTGTCCAGTAGAGTTCGAATGTCGTCTGTTGCTACGATGAGGGCGGTCTCCGTGCTGTGTTTGGCTCGGAAGCCGGACTGTGAGGAGTCGAGGGATTTGTTGCTTTCGAGGAAGGCGGCGAGCTGGTTGTTGACGGCTTTCTCGATGACTTTGGCCGGGAATGGAAGGAGCGAGATGGGGCGGTAGTTTTTGAGTTCGGTGGGGTCCGCTGTGGGTTTTTTCAGAAGGGCGCTAAGTTCTGCGTGTTTCCAGCTTTCCGGGAAGGTGGCGGAGCTGAGTGAGCAGTTGATGACGTCACGGAGGTGTGGTGCAATGATGGAGTCTGCTTTGTTGAAGATGTGGTGAGGGCAGGGGTCTGTGGGGGATCCTGAGTGGATGGAGTTCATCAGGTGGATGGTGTCCTCAGTGGAGATTGGGTTCCAGTCATTAAGGATGTTCAAGGGGGGTGAAGGTCCTGCAGAGGGTTGGGTGGGTTGGTCTCCGGGTCGGTTGTCGAAGCTGTTGTGGATGTCTGCGATTTTGTTGTGGAAGAAAGAAGCTAGGGAGTCGCAAAGGGCTTGAGAGGGGGTGATATCATTGGAGTTGGCTGAGGGGTTGGTAAATTCTTTGACGATGTTGAATAATTCCTTGCTGTTGTGGGCGTTGTTGTCTAGTCGGTCTTTGAATGCGGCTTTCTTGGCAGATCGGATTAGTTGGTGGTGTATGCGGGTGGCGTTTTTGAAGGCGTCCCTGGTGCATGTGTTTGGGTCTTTTTTCCAGGCCTTCCCGAGGGAGCGACAGAGTTTCTTCGATTTCTTAAGATCATCGTTGAACCAGGAGGCGTTTTTGCTGCCTAGTTTGATTTGACGTTTTTTCAGCGGTGCTAGGATGTCGGCGCTGTTGGATAGCCATTGGGTGAGGTTAATGGCTGCTTGGTTGGGGTTTGAGGAGTGGGCAGGGGGTTTTTGAAGAAGCAATGAGGAGATCTGGTTGATGGTGATTTTGTTCCAGTTTCTTCGCAGAGTGGGTTGAGGATGGTTGTGAGTTGTGGTTTTATTGTAGATAAAGTGTACGCAGCTGTGGTCCGTCCAATGGAGAGTAGTGGTGTGACTGAAGGAGACATGTTTGCTGGAGGTGAAGATAGGGTCGAGTGTGTGACCTGCGATGTGGGTGGGCGTAGTGACAAGTTGTTTGAGTCCGAGGTTGGCGAGATTGTCCAGAAGGGAGGTAGCGTTGCTGTCATTGCTCTTTTCCAGGTGAAAGTTGAGGTCTCCCAGTAGAATGTATTCCTCGGAGGGGAGGGCGTGTGGGGTGATAAAGTCAGTGATAACGTCGCTGAATTGTGCACGGGGTCCTGGAGGTCGGTAGAGGAGTGTGCCTCTGATTGTGGTCTTGGGGTCGGTGTGGATCTGGAAGTGAAGGTGTTCGGCGCTAGCAAGGTTGACGTCTGAGCTGGTTGAGATGCGGATGGAGTTCTTATGGACGATAGCGATGCCTCCTCCTGTTTGGTCGGTGCGGTCCTTACGAATGATCTTGTATCCTTCCGGGATGGCAATGGTGATGTCTGGGGCTGATGAGGCGTTCATCCATGTTTCTGTAAGGAAGGCGACGTCGGGAGAGATGGTGTCGAGAAGATTCCAGAGGTCGATGGCGTGTCTGTGGACTGAGCGGGTGTTGAACAACATTACGAATCACATTGTGCAGATGAGGTTTAGGCCTGTCCAGGGAGACAGAGGAGGTCTGGCCTTTGTTCAAGAGTGCAGTGGACATGACTCACTTCGTTGGTAGGCCTGCACATGTATTATCTCCTCTGTACTCTTCAACAAGCCTAAATTTCATCTGCAACCCTGAGTAGGCCTCACCTCAAACAACCCTCTGGATAGGCCACACCTTATCGGCATCCTGAATCAATCATTTAAAATGTTAGGGGCAGATTTATGATGGCTGTGCGCCTCTTTTGCACCGCCGTTGCGTCACTTTTGTGACGCAGCAGCGGTGCAAAAGATGCACCATGTTGCAAGATAGGCCTCAAACAAAATACCGTCAGTTTAAAATGTATACATTTAGGACTGTGTAGGGGGCATGGAGAAGCAGAGGCTTCTGTAAGTGTCAAATTTGTTGCATACAGTGCTCACCTTCTGCGTACTCTTTGATATGCTAGACTACATCTGCACAATGAGATACCTAAGCAAAGGAAACACAGGTGATGTGATTGTGAAATGAGCAAAAGAAATTGCACGTTTTTCAATTACATCACCTGTGTTTCCTAACATTACGAATCACATTGTGCAGATGAGGTTTAGGCCTGTCCAGGGAGACAGAGGAGGTCTGGCCTGATGATAATGATATACATTTAGAACTGTGTAGGAGGCATGGAGAAACTGAGGCTTCTGTAAGTGTCAAGGGAGATGAGTAATGTACATTGCTCTGTTGCATACAGTCCTCATCTTCTGCGTACTCTTGGATATGCTAGACTACATCTGCACAATGAGATACCTAAGCTGAGGAAATACAGGTGATGTGATTGTGAAATGAGCAAAAATATTTGCACGTTTTTCAATTATATCACCTGTGTTTCCTAACATTACAAATCACATTGTGCAGATGAGGTTTAGGCCTGTCCAGGGAGACAGAGGAGGTCTGGCCTTTGTTCAAGAGTGCAGTGGACATGACTCACTTTGTTGGTAGGCCTGCACATGTATTATCTCCTCTGAACTCTTCAACAAGCTTAAATTTCATCTGCAACCCTGAGTAGGCCTCACCTCAAACAAACCTCTGGATAGGCCACACCTTATCGGCATCCTGAATCAATCATTTAAAATGTTAGGGGCAGATTTATGATGGCCGTGCGCCTCTTTTGCGCCGCCGTTGCATCACTTTTGTGACTCAGCAGCGGTGCAAAAGATGCACCATGTTGCAAGATAGGCCTCACTTCATCTGCAACAAGATACCGTCAGTTTAAAATGTATACATTTAGGACTGTGTAGGGGGCATGGAGAAGCTGAGGCTTCTGTAAGTGTCAAATTTGTTGCATACAGTGTTCACCTTCTGCGTACTCTTTGATATGCTAGACTACATCTGCACAATGAGATACCTAAGCAAAGGAAACACAGGTGATGTGATTGTGAAATGAGCAAAAAAATGTGCATGTTTTTCAATTACATCACCTGTGTTTCCTAACATTACGAATCACATTGTGCAGATGAGGTTTAGGCCTGTCGAGGGAGACAGAGGAGGTCTGGCCTTTGTTCAAGAGTGCAGTGGACATGACTCACTTCATTGGTAGGCCTGCACATGTATTATCTCCTCTGTACTCTTCAACAAGCCTAAATTTCATCTGCAACCCTGAGTAGGCCTCACCTCAAACAAACCTCTCAATAGGCCACACCTTATCGGCATCCTGAACCAATCATTTAAAATGTTAGGGGCAGATTTATGATGGCCGTGCGCCTCTTTTGTGCCGCCGTTGCGTCACTTTTGTGACACAGCAGCGGCGCAAAAGATGCGCTATGTTGCGACATATTTACAACTTGATGCATCTAGGCAGATGTGTCACGCTGTAAAGTCCTGCGCCACATGAAACCTGCGTCAGGTTTCATGTGGGCGTTTTGTTGCAGGGTGGGCGTTCACTTGCATGAAAGCCCTGTAAAACTAACACAGTGAAATTTACAAGATTTCACTGAGTCAGCTTTATGGCATTGCTGAATCAAATCCTTACGCCTGTTTGAAACAGGCATAAGGAGTGATGCACCATGCAATGTGTGGCTTGCCCCTGTGCATTGCAGTAGTCATGTCGCGCTTGCGACGTGATTCCTGCAATGCGCCGCTTTTGCGGCACAGATGCGTGACGCATCTGTGCTGTTTTTGCCCCATGGTGCTCCGCATTGTAAATGCGGCACACCATGGGTGGCAGAGTAGCGGCGCACGTTAACTGGTGCATCCCTGGGGATGCGCCAGTTAACATAAATCTGCCCCTTTAATTTAAGTATGAGCAGGGGACACAGAGTCGGTGAGGCTTATCCAAGGTTAAGAAGAGATGAGTCCTGTTCACTGAAAACTTGGACATAGGCCTCACCTCCTCAGCATCGCTGGACATGGCTAAATAATATCTGCAAAATGTTACTCTTGTTAAACAATTTTACTATTATAGTCTCTGAGATTTGTCTCTTACTCTGCAACATCTCATTGTTGTTCTCTTTCTTTAAAGATAACGACAACATCAACCATGAGTGATAATGAGCAATCTGTTGATCTCGATCTTATCATTGAACTTGTCATTGAAACGTCAGTAGAAGTAGATCCCTTGGATGATTTATATCCTGTGGATGATGAAGAATATGATGAGGATGCTGATTTGTCAGAATTGTATGACATAGGGTGGGCAGCTGACCTGCTCGAGCCTATTGAACTATAAAGACTTTTAAAAATAAATTTAAGTTACTGGAAATAAAAATTAACCATGTTAACCGTTTTAGTTAAAATTAAATACAACTTCAAAAACAGGTTGTGTGAAGTGTCTTTAATAAAATAGTGAAATATGCTAATAAAATTAGTTCAGATTCACATATAAAAGAGCACAGGTCAAATGTAGAAGCATTCCATTTCTTTGCTACTATTTGTGAGTTTTAAATTTGTCAATGCACTAAAAATTATTGTATGTAGAATTGACAACTAGTGTGTTAATTTTTTGACGACTGTTATTGATTTACTGTTTGGTAATAGTGGTTAATAACATTTTTTATTATATTTTACCACAGATTCAACTGCAGATCCTTTCAAAATTAAATCATGCCTTCGAGGCAAAGGAGGAGAAAGGCTACAAAACGTCAAACACAGCAGCTTACTATATGCTTGCAGCAGTCCTCTACAATAAAAACTCGTCAAGTCACCAAAAAAGCTCTGGGTAAGACAACGAAATCTTTCCTAAGAAACATTTCCAGAAAAAAAAGTATCACTACAGAACATGTTTTACTCCAGAAGAAGAGAGTCAATTTAAACAGGAAGGAAAGGCCCCTCAATAAAGTTAGTGGTAGAGCAGGAGAAAACTCTGTGAGTGCTGGTAGAAGGCACAATCAATTTAGGGACATTCGTACACGAATGTTCCGCAACAGAATAATTGTAAATTTGATGAAAAATGTAAAGAAAGGTCAACAGAAACTGGCATTTTATAAGAAAAAGAAAATTGTTGAGAAAATTATTGATCAAGCTTTGGAAATGAAGCGAAAGTTATTTATTTTGGTAATCAGTAGAATTAGGAAACTAAACAAGGCAATTTATGAATTCAAAACAAATAGTAGATGGAAGAGAATAGTTAATCGTACAAATTTTTGTGAAGTATTTTCAGGAGAATGGATGCATAGTTCAAGTTGTGAGGCATTTTTCAATGAGGAGAGTTACTTCCAGGACAATGATTTGGTGCATGCAGTTGACACCAGTGGTCGAGCATATGAGGTGAAAGATGGTTGTCCAGTTGAAAAAGAAAAACTTGTGTCAACAGAGGCAGAAGAGGTGTTAGGTGATGAAGTTTTAGGGAGACGTCCTAAGGGTCCAGTGTACACCTGGAAGTGTAGTAGTATTTGCAGTGTGCGACAGGATTCCATTAATTTGCTTTGTGATTTTGTACGGACATTTAATAAGAAAAGTTTGAAACAGAAAATGAAGTTGTTGCAGGAATTAGATCCATGCAGAGTGAGAGAAGTGACAGGTTTACATGGTCATTCACTGGCTTGTCTTTCCAGGAGAGTATGCCAGAGTGTTTTTCATCATTTCAGGATGCTAGCAGTCCATCATAATAAAGTGAGGAAATTAGTGAGAATGTTGTATTTTGCTAAGAGTCCAGCAATTAAGCTTAAACAATTAAGCAGTGCTCTTTTGCATGGTTCTGAAGTAGATGTGAAGAATATTTGTGAAGAAATTGAGTTTTGTTACTTTGCAAGTAAAGAGGAGAATGTTGAAATTGACCCAGACGAAGAAGGTAATGTGGAAGAGAGTGTACAGGTTTCCAGTACAGATAATTTTCAGAAGGAAATTGCCACGTTTCAGGTGAAATCAAGTGAGAGGCCTAATTTCACTTGTGTGTGTTGTCGACGCACTTATTATAAGAATCAGACTAAGTTAGTGGATTTATACGCAAAAAGTGAAAGGGAAAATAATAGTGAATGGAAGGATTTCGCAACATACTTGATGGTAGAAAATTGTTTTGATTTGGGATCGGATCAACGTGTGTGTACTTATTGTTGTAACAAATTAAATCAAAACCGCATGCCTGCTAGAGCGGTTCATAATAATCTGGAATTGGTTGACATTCCTTCTGAATTGAAGGATTTAAATACTTATGAATCTATTTTGATTCAAAGTGTCCATCCCTTTCAGGCTATTGTACGAATGGAGCCAAAGACAGGGAAATTGCCTCCATCAGATTTACAGAGAGGATTAAAGGGAAGAGTTGTTTATTTGCCTCTAGATTTGAAGAAAAACATTAATACAATTGGAGTAGAGAAAGTGGAAGAGGAACCTCTGGTTATCTTAGTTAATGGGGTTCCGACAAAGAGTAAGAAAATCTGGCAAGATTTAGTGGATGTTAGGAAAGTCAAAAAGGCAACATTGTATTTGATGAAAACAATCAGCACTACAAGAATGTATGTGTTGCAGAAGAGGAAGTAAGTGAAGAAGAGGACAGCGATTTGTGTGCTGGACAAATTGAGAAAGTAGAAGCCTCTAAAAATGAAGAAATATATGAACATTATAGTGTTCATCCTTTGCATTCCAAGGAAGTCATGGGGAATGCTATTGAGTTGTTTCAAATGAAACAAGCCAAAGGGAGTCCCATTAGTGTTTGGGAGGAAAGTTTGGAAGCTCGGTGTTTCCCACAGCTATTTCCAACAGGTCAAGGAGGAAGATATGATGAGCGACCTGATCAAATTCCTGCTTCTGAATACCGGACTTTACGATTGTATGCAGAAGATCCTAGGTTTCGTCAATGCACTCCCTATTTGTTTTATCTACTATTTGAAAGTGATCTGTCTGGACTGTCATATGCAGTGAACCACATCTTGAAAAGTGGTGTACAGATGCAAAATATCTCGGCAAGGGACTTTATGGATAAAGTCAATGTGCAAGACAGTATTTTGGATTCTCACCTGATTAATTTCATGGCATGTCAACGTGGTACTAATGAGTACTGGTACCATCGTCATGGTGATTTAAAATGTATGCTGAGGAACTTAGGAACTCCCACATGGTTCCTCACTCTCGGCTGTGCCGAGTATGGCTGGAAAGACTTACTTGAATTTCTACGAGAGGCAAATGGAAACATTGAAAATATCGAATTCAAGACACCCGGAGAACTGTGCTCTTCGCTGCGACATAATGTGACGAGGAAATCACCCAAAAATACATACAATTTGAAAAGAAACGAAGAGTCCAAGTACATCAACGACTACAACCCAGTGATTTTGTCCATGTGGAATGCTAACATGTATATCAGTTTGTGGCTGATAACTGTATGGCTGTGGCTCGGTATGTGACATCTTACATCACAAAAAAAGAAAAGACAGAATTGAAGGATATGTGGGAGGACATTTCCCATGAAAAGAGCCTCAGTAAGAAGTTGTACAGGTTCAGTCTGAAGATGTTGTCGCATCGAGAAATCGGAGCTTACGAATGTTCAGACCGGTTATCTTCAGCAAGTCTCTATGCCAAATCTAGGAGTATCATTTGGGCGAGTCTTGGTCTTGCTGCAACGCGTAATCGAGTTCTGAAACCTGTACGGGAAATTGAGTATTTGGCGGAAAAGGAGCCAAACAGTACAGATATTTTGAAGACCAACATGTTGGATACATATTATCCAAATAGAAGCAGTCACCTCGAGAATGTTTGTCTGTATGAGGTTCTACAAAATTACATATTCAAGAGGAACATCAAAGAAGATATTGATAAAGGAGTGTATGCTGTAATTGGAAGTGAGGGATGTCTGGTCAAGCAAAGAAAATGCCAATTGGTAAATCATCGAAAATTGAGTGGCGTATCTCCTGAAAGAAAAGAGTTTTTCTATTTAGCTCTTTTGCAACTTTTCAAGCCTTGGCGTGCAGAAGAGGAACTGCTTGGAGATTTCCTCTGTTACGAAGACTCTTTCAATGCAGCCAAGAAGACCATAGAATGTCCTGTTTTTCCAAAATATCTAGAAATGTTGAATGCAGAAATTGAGCAGGAAGCAACAATTGCAGTCGAGATTGCTAGAGACAGTTCTCAGGACAGTCAGAGTTCTGTTTCATTGAGTCAGGATCCACTAGGAGGACCAGTTATCGAAAATGAAGCTGCCACTGCCATGATTGAAGTGGAAAGAGCCATGGCACATGCTCAGGAGGATGCGGTTAACTTAGAAGATTTGGAAAGACAACTCAACGTTGAGCAGAGGAAAATATATGACGAAGTTACCAACCAAATTGATCATGGATTAAGTTCTGCCAGAGAATATTTTTCGGAAAATTACTGAGAAGAAATCTGGAATATGTTTGATGCCAACTCTTGCAGAATGTGCCATCTTCAACAACAAAATGTTGAATTTAGAAAACCAAGAGATTGCGAAACTGGAAGCTATTGACAGAATAGAGCATATGGGAGCAACAATTATTTTGTCTGAGAATTTGAAATCTAAATTGGATTAATTAGAGAAGACTATATCTAAAACTGCTGGTTTTGAAAAGACTCTGAATGTGTGCTTAAATTGCCGTATCATTTTGAGAAGGAATTTACATGTTGAAAGAGGTCTGGTAAATGGATCAATGGGTAATGTTGTTGATTTTGAGAAATACAGAAATAGAGATGGAATTGAATTTTTAAAAACTAAATTTGATGGCATTGAGGAAGTACAGCTAATTGGTCGTTGCTCTGCTAGGTTTTTGCTTGTAAAAGACTTATATGTTCGCCTTAAGCAGTTTCCTGTTTGCTTGGCATATGCGGTGACAATCCATAAATCGCAAGGTTTAAGTGTAGACAGTGCATTGGTGAATATTGTCAGTTCTGTGTTCAAGGAGGGTATGGCATATGTGGCATTGTCACGAGTCAGAATTTTATCGGGATTGTACTTGATTGAGTGTGATGTCACAAACATTTGTGCGGATCTAGATTGTGTTAAGGAATACAATAGGTTAAGAAGAGAGTATGCGCCACATTTGCCTCAATATCCTTTGTTTGAGAAACGTGTGGTAGGCCGGAAACGAAGAAATGTGACCAATAGTAGGGAGGTTGTAGCAAAAAGACGAAAAGTCGATGAACCCGAAATTGTAAGCAGAAAGAAAATGGATTCTGTTGAAGATGTTGTTGGTTTTCAATTTGAAAATAGTTCTGGTGTCAACTGCTATGCTAATGTAGTGGTTAATGTTATCTTTTCTCTAGAAACTTTAAAAGAACAGATTGTGATCAATTCGGATCAAAGTTTTTGCTGTTTATTGAATTCTGTGTTAGAGAAATGTAGCACTGATAGAACAGAAATAGAAAGTGTGTCTGAAATTCGAAATCTGTTAGACGAATGTTCAGGTCAAACGCAATTCTCTCAAAATATTCAGCAAGATTGTCAGGAGTTTTTAATGTATATGCTTGATGTATTGCAAGATGAAGGTGTAGATGTAGATCATCTGTTTGGCCTTTCTTATCAATGGCAGCATGACTGCGAGAACTGTAGGGTATCAAGTACTACTAGTGTAGACTCAGAAAGATTTATATATTTAACTTTGCCAGGCAGTAAATCAGTGTCCTTTAATAAGCTAGTAAAAGCAGCCGATCACAACATGGAGTGTAGCCAATGTAAGTCTGCAATGCTGTCCACATTATTTATACGAACATATGGCCAGTATGTCATTTTAATGTTCCAACGATGTAGGCCTGATGGAACAAAATTAACAACTTTAATTAAAAATTTTGTGGCTTCGCAGTTGTCAATATCAGGAAGGACTTTTGTAACTGCAGCAATTATATATCATGATGGTCCTTCAACAACATCAGGACAGTACACAGCTTATTTGAAGTCTAGAAACGGCTGGTCATTCTGCAATGATTCTGTTTTAACTTAAAAAAAAAATTTGCCTTTTGACCTTAAAAATTCTTACCTGGTGTTTTTACAACCAAAATTTTAGGGAAAGAATCTCGGGATTTGTTCTGAGGAATTTCAAGAGGTTCTAATGGCTCCTACACTATTTGGCCTTGAGGATAAGTGTAGTACAGAGTAAAAAGTTATTTTTGAGTTTTAAGTAGTTCCTGAAAAAAAAGAAGGTTTTCTTACAGAAAGTGGTGGGCACGGATTAGTTAAAGGACAACAGAGTATTTCCCAAAGCAAACGGTGTTCTTACCATAACACTTGACGTCATGGAAAAATAACTGCACTTTGAATGAGTTCAGAAAAACTGTTTCTTTTAATAAGCTAATTCAAGAAGCCAATCAAAACATGGAGTAGAGGTAATGTAAGTCTGCAATGCTGTCCACATTATTTGTACAAACTTTTGGTTATAATGTCAATTTAAAATTCCAACTATATAAACCTGATGAAAGTAAGCTTTCAACTTTAATTACAAATGTTGTGGCTACACAGTCGTTGATTTTAGGAAGAACATTTGTAACTGCAGCTATTATATGACATGATGGTCCTTTGACAACATCCGCTTATTACACAGCTTATTTAAAATGTAAAAAAAGCTGGTGTTTTGGAAATGATTCCCATTTGACTATGAAACAATGTTGCCTTTTGACTTAAAATCTTCTTACTTTGTGTTTTCAGAAGAGAGAATTTAGGGTAGGTAACTGGCCTATAATGATTCTAGGAGTTGATATAATTTTATGTACTGTTTTAAATTGCTTTGTGATTAACAGTGATCAAGAGAATTAAATAATTGTAGTAGTCATAGAGGTAGTGTAAGTGTGCCTCATAGTAAGCAGTATCAGTGTCATAGGAAATGTGGAACATGAGTGAGCAAGAAGGGTGAGATATTACTAGTACAGGATTGTGAAAGTGATCTTGAACGTTTTCTTGCTGAAAGTTGTGGAAAAAGAAAATGACGGGATTTGCTTAGAAGAATTCCAAGAGTTATAAATGTCTCTTACACTATTTGGCCTTGAGGAGAAGTGCGGTAGAGAGCGAGAAGTAATTTATTGTATGTAACATATTTGTCAAAACGATGGAGCTTTTCTTTCAGAAAGTGGCGGGCAGAAAATAATAACAGCACAACAGAGTATAAGCTGTTCATAGGACATCCTTCGACGTCATGGAAAGTAAGTTACTTTTGAGGAGTTCTGATTTCTGATTGGTTATGTTATATGGGTTTTTTAAACACAATCATTTTGATTGTGGTTTTTTTTCCCCGCTGTTATAAGATGAATACCTTCAACTCACTGTTTTTAGTGAAATTTGATATATTCTGAGAACAGCAAAAATAAACCATTTAACATGTATAATTAATTCTGTACTTTGTATAGTGAATTTTAATTTGTACTCATCTTGTCTCATACTCACTCGTCATTTACTACCTTCTATCAATCCTCTTTACATACTCACATTGCCTTTTGTTTTATTCTCTTTCACCCTTGCTCTCTAACTCCACTTATCTTTCAACCTTTGTTTCCCTATTCCAACTCTGCTTTTTTGTTTTCTCCCTTGCACCATTTTCCAGCTTTTAGACCTTCTGCTTCGCTTGTCTTTTCCATCTTTCCTCCCATTGTTTTTTAAATTAAATATTTTTGGGTTCTCCTTTTTTGGTGCAATCAGTTAGTATAACTCACCCTCACTAATTTATCTTTCTTTGTTGCCTCACTCAGTCTGTATCTGACACTCTTTCCTTCACTTCCTCTGTCTCCTCTCTCCCTCACTCTCTTTTCCTTATTCACCCTTTCCTTATATAGTTTACCTTATTCACTTTCTTTTAGTAGCTTACACAACTTCAATTTAGTTTTCTCTTCTATCCTTCTTTTCTGTCACTGAAAGTATCTTCCTTTTTTTTTCTCTTAGTAATTTACTCTATTACAATTTCTTTTTGTCTGACTGTCTATCACCGTTTCTTTCTCTTTTTTTTCTGCATGTTTATCTCTAACTATATTTCTTTGTAAAATTGGATGATTTTCAATCTTTTCCCTTGTCTTTTCTAATTTTTAAATACATGTTTTAATATTTTTCAAATTTTTGTTCTTTCTTTCACAGATTGAAAGTATAAAAATAACAAGTGACTAAGTTAACGACAATTATAAGGTAAGTGTTTTGTACTCTTTCCGTTAAATCTCTATCACATTTAACTTCTATTACTTCCACTGCTTCATTTCTTTAACCCTCAGTTTCCTGCCTTTGCTACTTCCCTCATTCCTTTTTCTATTACTTACTTACTCTACTCCTTCCACTCCTTTTCTCAGTCCCTCTGTTCTCATAGTTCCTCACTCCTGTTCACTCACTCCGTCTCTATTACTCTCACTGTCTCTGACTCATCACTCTTTCACTACTTGTTCATTATGCTTTCTCCCTGTAGTTCAAGCACACTATGTTATTTACATTTCTTTGCTGTTTCAATTATTCCTTTTCTGTCACTTCTTCTTTTCTGCTTTCTGTTTTTTCTCTCTGGTATTCCACATGTTTTAACCTTAGTCACTGTCATACATCTTGTTTTATTCCTATTTACTTTCGCTCACTGTTTTCTTAACACTTTCCCTCAGGGTTGTTCTTTTAGTCCGGTTCTATCCCTACCTCTCATTCCACATCCTTTACTGTTTTTCTTCTTAATTTGAACATTCACTACATTCTCTAAGAAACTCTTGTTTATTATTCTTCTACTCTCCTTTTTTTCTTTCACTTCCTTATCTATTTTGTGTTTCTCAATTATACCCTCTTAGATCTTTTCTTTGGTAAATAGATCTATTAAACAGTATCTCTGTGTTACTCCCTCTAGCTGTCTTTCTTTTCACATTACTCTCTGTTTCCTTCCCTTATACTCACTCTTCCTTTTTAAAAAAACAATTTTTTGTTTCGCTTCCGGTTCGCGTACCGGCGGGCGAACCGGGAAGCGAATCAAAAGAAATAGAGGTTGCCAGAGTGCTAAACATTCTAGAAATTTTTTATAAATGGGAGGTAGTTCTGAAAAGAACTTTTTTTTATTGTTTTTGTTGTTTTATACTTTTTTTTATTTTTCTGAACATTTTTTTACTTTTTTTGTATTTTTTGAACGGTTTTATATATTTTTTGTTTTTTTTGGGGGGGTAAACGAAAATCAATCATTATAAAGGGCTCAACAGGAGCAACAAAAAAAAAGATAATTTATTTTCTGGTGCGTTTTGGACATTTATGATTTTCAATAGCTCTGTTGATTAAATTTATGCTACTCTCCCTATAGCAAATTAATTGGCCGCAAAAAATGCAGACTTGCTTCACGACCCCGAAGTTCATCTGAATGTTTGGGACCGTCTCCCTCGCCTCTGGTCCCGTCACTGCCTCTTCAGTTGATGTACTGGCCACAGGAGGGGGGTTTTCCTGCAGGTCACGTACCTGCGCAGCACTATAATTTATAGGGTGCCACCTCTCCATGTGCCGATGCATGGTGTAATTACCAAAGCTGTACTTCTTATCAGTCCCTATGGACAGATCTTTGTTACAGATGAGACAGGTAACGTAGCGGGCATTTACTTTTTTTTGGCCCCGGGGAAATGTGTAAAATTGCCAGATGTAATTTTCTTTCACATGGGACCTCCTTGGCTCTTCAGGTAAAAACTGTCTCCTCTCTTGCTCCTCTTCCTCTTCTTCCTCTTCTTCCTCTTCTTGATTGAGGATTACCTGAGGAGGTGGTCCTCTCTTCCTAGGAGGTGGTGGTGGTGGTGGGGGTGCACCAGCTGCAGCTACTAATGAAGCCATTTCTTATTACTCAAAATAGGTCTTCCTCTCACAAAGTTGAAAGTCAGAGTGAGAAAAAAGGTGGGGGCTTTCTTCATTTGGGAAAAAAAAAAATTCTAAACCAATGAAAAGTGTTATTTTTAGGTCACATGACCTAGCCTTACATCATTAGGAAACCAAAAGTGAAATGAACCAATGAAAAGTTTTATTAACAAGTCACATGACCTGTTACGCTTACGTTACGCGCTGCGCGCCGCGCCCTGGATCGCTTCCGGGGTGCTGCGCTTCGCGCCTCGGTTCGCGCTCCGGAGCACTTCCGGGTGCGCTAACGCGGCGCGTCATAAGACGCATTACGCGACAACGCGATACGTCGCGCTTACGCGACGCGTCACGATGTTGTTTTCTAACGCGGCAGTTGCGCAAACGGAACGTTTACCGGTTCGCGGACCGGGTCGCGGCACCAAATTGAGCTAACGGGAAGCTACCCGGTTCGCGGACCGGTAGCGAAACAAAAAAATAATAATTAAAAAAAAATACATAAAAAAATTGTATTAAAAACATATAAAATATATTTTTCGATTTAAAGAAGAATACATTTTAAAGCTTTTGATATTTGCTATTAAAAAACCATTGAAATTCACTGAAAAAACATAGGTTATAGACCATATATAGTTAGGAATTAGCATTTACAAAACCTTGAAAATTCACTGAAAAAACCATAGGTTATACACCATATATAGTTAGGAATTAGCATTTACAAAACCTTATTTTACTCACACAAAACCATTGAAATTCGCATATATAGTTAGTTGCACTAACTATATATCGCACACCCGCAATCCACTGCTGATCATGTCACATATTACATCATTCATGACATGGTCAGTGACATCACTGATGACATCACTAATGACATCTAAATGTTTTTCACCAACATGTTTCGTTTCAACATGAAACTTTTTCCAAGGTGTGCCTTTCCAAATCAAACGTCAGTTTACCACAGGTGAGTTCACAATCTTTTTTTATATATACCTCCTTCCGAAGGTTCCGCCCAATTTGGAATCTCTTCCGCTTAGAAGTTGCCTTATGGGACCTGTAGTTACACCAGCGAATGTTCCATTTTTCAACCCTCCAGTGGGTATTAATTTTCTTCTGCTTTGTTGCACTGCAAATTCCCTCGGTGTCAGCCAACTTTGATAGCTGACAGAGGGCCAAATACCGGAGTCCAGTCCCCGGGAGCACCGCATTCCCTTCAGTCCGTTGCCGGTTTCAAAAGTGGTTCAGTGCGGGAATGCCTGGCGCTTCAAAGATGGCTGTGCGTTACTCCTCGGCAGAACCAAGCCGACATGTATTACTTCAAACATCCCCATCAGGAGATAAACGAGCCGCACAAGAACTTGCCTTATTTGATTTATTGCATGCAGAACGGCTTTTTCACCAACATGTTTCGTTTCAACATGAAACTTTTTCCAAGGTGTGCCTTTCCAAATCAAACGTCAGTTTACCACAGGTGAGTTCACAATGTTTTTTTATATATACCTCCTTCCGAAGGTTCCGTCCAATTTGGAATCTCTTCCGCTTAGAAGTTGCCTTATGGGACCTGTAGTTACACCAGCGAATGTTCCATTTTTTTACCCTCCAGTGGGTATTAATTTTCTTCTGCTTTGTTGCACTGCAAATTCCCTCAGTGTCAGCCAACTTTGATAGCTGACAGAGGGCCAAATACCGGAGTCTAGTCCCCGAGAGCACCGCATTCCCTTCAGTCCGTTGCCGGTTTCAAAAGTGGTTCAGTGCGGGGATGCCTGGCGCTTCAAAGATGGCTGTGCGTTACTCCTCGGCAGAACCAAGCCGACATGTATTACTTCAAACATCCCCATCAGGAGATAAACGAGCCGCACAAGAACTTGCCTTATTTGATTTATTGCATGCAGAACGGCTTTTTCACCAACATGTTTCGTTTCAACATGAAACTTTATATATATATATACATATATATACATCTTGAACAGCAACTCCAGCTACTTCCACCACAGCGCGGCGGCGAAGACAGAGAAACTGACCACTTCTATAGGCAAGATGATTTATTTAACCTTTTCCATCCAGTACAGCATAGGCAGAATATATATATATATAAGGGAGTCTGACGGAAAGCGAGCTTGGTATTGAACTCTCCCTTCACCGCCTAGTAAGCGATATCTGCTATATGGTTTGGGTGAAAGCCCAACAGAGGCTGCATCCGAAGTGGTGTGGCAAACGACAAGCGCGCTTTAAATTTGAAGTGAAGCACGTGGAGGCAATCAGTGTGATACACTTT
The DNA here is from genome assembly GCF_964261635.1 of Lissotriton helveticus. Classification (NCBI taxonomy): domain Eukaryota; kingdom Metazoa; phylum Chordata; class Amphibia; order Caudata; family Salamandridae; genus Lissotriton; species Lissotriton helveticus. Next base: position 204,830,327 of record NC_136059.1, read on the forward strand.
ACTCACCGTTGGAGACAGCGTCTGAAATATACGGTTGGGCAGACCGAAGGAACGAAGTACACATTTAGGGAGCAGTGGCTCCAGTTGGGAATGTTTGATGAAGAGGCACAGCGAGAGGCAGCTTCGGAGATTTTTAAAAAGAAAGATTCACACGCACAAGGAGATCACAGTGGGAGTAGCAAAACACGAAGCACTGGCGGCGATTTACTGAAAGACCAGTTTACCAAATTCGAGAGACTCTACGAGCGGGAGACCCGCAAATGGTGGGAGGCAACCTCCCTTCAAAATTACGTGGAGTTTGAGCGAGTCTTAGAATCTATACCGTTCCCGCTTATGAGAATCCTAACCCTCAATTACTCAAAGAGTGGGCGGAACATTCGGCGTCATCATCAAAGGGGATGCTGATTATTTTATTATGCTTAATTATTTTAATTAAGTTTGCATGGTGTGACAGAGAGCAAACACTACGCGAAATAGAGGAATTGGAAGCTGAAATCGCTAAAGACACAGACAAAGTGAAACAAATAGAATTACAGGCTATGAAAAAACACCTCAAAACATATGAGCAGAGAATTAAACAGCGTAAGCAAGACAAATTTGAGAGAGACGAGAGAGACTATTTGCAAGGCCGCATTCTCACGTTTGCAAAAAGATACGACCAACCTAGGAAAAGGCTTTTGAGCAATAAAGGTCAAATACCGGCTGAACGTAAAGAGACCTCAGAATCTGAAGTCACGGATATTGAACTGAGTGAAGAGGAAAGAGACGGCAGAGCATCTGATTCTATAAGAACCATGGCGCCCATACCGGCCCCTTTTTTTAGACGAATTCCAAGTGATCAGGGAAACGTGGGGCACGGGGGGGGAGAGGAAAATCAGTGGAGAAACCGCTGCAAAGAAAAAAGAAAACAAACATCGGACAAGGAGAGGCGGGTGGAGCAAGCGCCGAGGGTGACAAGAAGCAAGAAGATATGGAACAGGAGATAAGTGCTGAAGTCCTAACAGTTGTTAATTTAACCTCAAGAATACTAACAAAATCAGAGGAGGAGGTGCTACAACTGGGGCTTAGCTTCTGTCCAGTAAAACAGTCTGAATATACACAACTTAGGATTGATCTCTTCAAGTTGTGCAGAAAAATTAAACTGCTTAAGTTCTTCAAAGGGAAAGACGACCTATGACGCAGCAGATCTCTGATGATGGACAAGATAATCTTACAGCTGGTGATATAGAAACATTGGCAGTCATGGCAGATCTGGCGGACGAGGGAAATCCAATTACATTGATTCCGTCTTCGATCTTTAACAGAAACCGGACTGGAATAATACAAGTAAGACCGGGAATTCTGTTTAAACCGAAGTCACGAGGGGAGGAGCCGAGCCGGCGACCAAGATGGCCACCTGGAGGTCGGCTCCGGCCGGCCCTGCTCCACCGGCTCACGATCCTGCTGAACATCCTGTTCCCCAACCTGTGATTCGGGTGGGGGAACCTAAACGGAGCCCGCGAAGGCGTCCCCGGTCTCTCCTGGTGCCCCGGCGACCGCGCTGCGCCGCCTGCAAAATCGCGGCCTGCGGCGGCTGGAAGCCGGGGCCTCGATTCCCAGCACCCCCCGGTCGGAGTTCGTCAGCATCGGCCGCCGGGACCGCCTAGTGCCGGTCCGGTTGGCGGTCGCCGGGATTGCTGGCTGTTGCCCACTTGCTGCCTTGCCTGCCTCTCTGGGCCCCCCCCCTGGTGGAGGGGGGTCCCTGAACTATGGTCCAGATGTGTAGTGGTCCCCCTGCGAGCCCGTGACACCAGTCTGGTGTGATTGTCGGCCCCTGCGGTGGCTGTCGAGGCCTGCCTGGGGGTCCCTGGAGGGGTGCCCTGAAGACGTCTCGGCTGAGGCGGTAATTCCAGTTTCAAAGGTGGTGGAGGTGGGGGACGATCGGTCCCATCCTGCTCGCTGGGGGTCCCGGGGGTGACTCGCGGGCTGGTGGAGGTGCCCATTGGACCCCGGAGGGCATTTGCGATGATGTCGGGTCTCCGGGATTGATGCGGAGCGCTGCAGGTGTGAGAGACTGCACTGAGGCAGTCCTGTGTCCCCGGTGGGCCTTCGTCTGGATCGTCTGGAGGGGCTGTTTGCGACGTAGGTGGTCCTGGTGGACGTTCGCCCCGAGGGTATCGGCTGCTGTGCCCCTGAACCTGGGACATTGGATTGGGCCAGGCCCCAGTTGGAGTGACGGTGTACGCACTGATCGGCTGGGTGCCCACCGGGCTTCATCCCAGACCTCGACGGTGGTCGCCTGGAGTGCGACAAGATGGTGACAAAGACGACACGGAAAAACAGCTGCCTAAGACCGTCAGGGGGGGCAGGCAGGTGCAGTCTAGCAAGCTGGATAGATATACCTTGCCTAAGGGGTCTACTCAGGAGTCTAAGAAGGGACCGGGAGGCGGCGCCGACGATCTCCCCGCTGAGGAAGAACCAACCTTAACAGACCTCATGGCGGCAATCAATGGGGTCAGGACGTCCCTGGGCCAGAAGATGGAGGCTCTGTATACTAAGCTTGACACCGTTTTGTTAGAAATGGGGCTGATCAGGGCAGACCTCTCGAAGGCGAACGAGAAGGTTAAATCGCTAGAGGTAAAAACGTCGAGTCTTATAGACGATGTGAGTCAGTTGCAGCAGGAGGTACGTGATCTTCGGACTTCTAGGGAGAGCACCGAACGGCGGTTGGATGAGTACGAAGGGCGGGCCCGACACAACAATGTTCGCATCCTGGGTGTCCCGGAGAAGGCGGAGGGGCAGGCCATGGATCTTTTTGTGGAGAACCTTATCCTTAACCACCTCAAACCAAAGGGCCTCAGTACGTTTTTCACGGTGGAGCGGGCCCATAGGGTGCCGGGCGGCAAGCCCCGTGTTGGGGCGAATACCAGACCGATCTTGCCCGAGTCCTTAATTTTCGTGACAGAGACGCTATCCTGCAGGCGGCTCGAGCGGCTGATCCTTTGGAATTCGAGAATGCGACGCTCCTGTTCTTTCCGGATTTTACTCAGGCGGTGCAGAAACAAAGGCAGAGGTTCGTCTCGATCAAGAAGAAACTTGATCGAGATGGCGACATACTAAAGATCCATTGGACAGGCAACTTTATAAAAATGCGCACAGACACTATATGAATGAGATTGCTGCAGCAAAAATAACCTATTTGGGGAATAGGATAAACTCGGCAGCCAACTCACACAAAGAGCTATATAAAATAGTTAAAGATTTTACGAACCCCCCAGCCTGCCAGCCCCCCCTTTTGAATCCCAGGACTGGGTTAATACCCTCTCATCTTACTTCCAGGAAAAAATCAATACTATTCATGCTTCCTTCCCCATGTCAGCCAACTCCAGGGCCACCAATATACCCCCTAATCATGCGGATACGTCCCCTCATCCGCATGTTACAGTCCTTAAAGAATTTCTACCTTTCTTGGAAACTGAAGTTGCCCACTCACTGAATTCAATTAAATCCGGATCCCCCACAGACCCCGCTTCCTATCACATTCTCGCTAAAATTGCACCGCTTTGGTTACAGATCTCACAAAAATCCTCAATCTCTCACTTTACCATGCCTCTGTCCCCTCTCACTGGAAACAGGCCATCATAAGACCCATTCTAAAAAAAACCTCAGCTGATCCCAAAATATTGTCCAATTACCGTCCCATCTCTCTCCTACCAATATTCGGGAAAATCATGGAATCCCTAATCTCCAAGCAACTATGTAAACACCAAGAGTCCAACCGGCCGCTTGACCAATCCCAGTCGGGTTTCAGGGCCCACCATGGCACTGAAACGGCTCTGCTAGAGATAGTGGATAACATCAGGCTTACACTCGACGCAGGACAATCTGCCATCCTGATCCTGCTCGATCTGTCGGCAGCCTTCGACACCATCTCCCACAGCATTCTCTTAGGGCGTCTGTCGGAGATGGGTGTTGAAGGCTCTGCCCTACTCTAGATCAAAAGCTACCAAACTGAACGGGGCTCAATGGTGCAAATTGGGTCCTTCACCTCAAACAGCGAACATAACGATAAGGGGGTTCCCCAGGGGTCCATTCTGAGCCCCACACTGTTCAATCTATATGTACCCCCCCTCGCACGAGAAATAAGGGCGCACAGCTTTGATACTGTGTCCTATGCTGACGACACGCAGCTACTGATCACTCTAGGCCCCGATCCTAATGACACCAAACTCAAATTCCAAAAATGCATGATCTCAATCAAGGACTGGATGACTAATAACTTCTTGATGCTCAATGCCGGTAAAACTGAGATCGTGCTTTTTGGTAATGCCCACAAACATTGGTCTGACGAATGGTGGCCGACATCATTAGGACCTTGTCCCCCTCCTAAGTCCGCGGTCCGAAACCTGGGTGTAACTATAGATGACAAGCTGTCCATGGCCAGCCATGACAACAAGATAGTACACACAAATTTTGGGCTGATGCGCAACCTCAGGAACATTTTTAAATGGATTCCCCTTTCCTCGCGCATGCCCCTAGTCCAAGGCCTTATCATTAGCCGGTTGGATTACAGTCATTCTTTACTTGCTTCCATCAATGAGAGCCTCCTGGCTAAACTCCAGGTTTTACAGAATACCGCTGCCACGTTAGTCCTCGATCTCCCCCCCCCGCTCCCCATCTTTGCCCAATCTTAGAACTCTTCACTGGCTCTCCATTAGAAAGCGCTTACACTTCAAAATCTGCTGCCTAGTCCACAAAACCATCAATGGACAAGGCCCCATAAACCTAGAGAAGAAGCTTGTCCGATCAGAACACTTCGGTCCGCTAACAAGTCGATTCTAACCGTTCCCAAAGTCTGCACTGTCAGGAATGGTGATAGATCCTTCTCTAAATTAGTCCCTGAGGCCTGGAATGCCCTTCCTATTAACATCAGGACCGAACCCAACCTTATGAAATTCCGAAGACTTCTAAAAACATGGCTTTTCTGGCCACCTGACTTCCGGTAACCTTTCTAGTATCTGTAAGCGCTTTGAGACCTACGGGTGATTTATGCGCTAAATAAACACAATTACACAATTACAAACTGAGAGACAAAGGCATGAGGTACACCATGATGTTTCCTGCCCGTCTTTGAGTGGAACTTGATGGGAAGGCATGGTTCTTCGATAATCCTGATGTGGCCGCGGACTGGTTGGATAGTGTGCAGCGGCCGGACAAGGAATCCTGCGATCAGGAGGGAGCTGAGGAACAATAACTTGGTGTAGCGTGAGTTCAGCCAGGGGCTTTGGACAGTTGTTCCGGGGGGAGTTTCGGCGGGGTTCGAATTTGTTCTTCCTGCAAAATTGTTTGCATGATGTTGTTGAGGATTTTAGGGTGCAGGGGGGTCCATAAGGAGTCGGGGGGGGGGGTGATGGTGGGTCGATTTGTAGGCCCTCTCTGTGTTCTACTTTTAGATTTTTGTAGGTTAGTTGGGGGTGACAGGCACACTGCTAGTTGGGGATGAGCGAAAGCCGTATGCAGGGGTGCAGGGAGGGGGGATGGAGGGGGGAGTTCTGGGTGGATTTGCGTTTCATTGTATTTTGTATTATTGCATGCAATTTTTTTTCAGACTGGGTGTCAACATGCTATCCTGTTCTTTCTTGGAATGGCTATGTCCTCCGTTAAAGGGTAAAGGGGTGGTGGGGATCTCCGCATTGAGATGGAATGTGAATGGATTGGGGGACAAGATTAAGAGGGGTATGGTTGGCCAATTGATCCGAAGACACTCCCCAGATGTCGTGTTATTGCAGGAAACTCACCTTATGGGAAAGAGGTGCATGGCTCTCCACAGAGGGGCTATAAGTTGGTTGTGCATGCTGGTCTAACGACTGGGTCGAGAGGGGTCGGGATGTTGATTAAAAACTCCTTCCTGCTGGCCATACAGGCCACATGGACTGATAATAGGGGTAGATATGCTGGCATTTCGGGGTTGTGGGAGGGGAGAACTGTAACTTTTCTGTCTGTTTATGTCCCTCCGGCCCTTCAGACTGATACATTTCACGATCTGTGCAAGTACTTTTTGACGTTGCCTGTTGGGTTGTTGATAGTTGGTGGTGACTTCAACGCAGTTATGGATGGGTATGTTGATAGGTGCCCGGTCGGGAGTTGTTGCTGTCCCGGAGGTGGTTGGCTGATTTTGTGGACACTACAGGTCTGGTTGATGGGTGGAGGCTTAGGAACCCCGGTGATTCTCAATACACACATGTCTCGGCGGCGCACAAGTCCCTTTCCAGGATAGATTACGTACTGGTGCCTGCGGCCCAGGCTGCATGGCTCCGGGAGGTGTGGCACTTGGCTAGGGGGGTATCGGATCACTCACTTATTTGGTTCAGTTTAGACCTTGGCGGGTGTGATGTGGCCTGGGTTGCACCTATTAGCGCTTGGAGGTTCCGAGACCCAGTGGCAGAAAAGGAGATTGAACGTGTGGCTGACAGATATTTTCGAGAGAACGTAGACTCTGTGGACTCCAAGTGTTCCCTATGGGAAGCGTATAAAACTGTCCTTAGAGGGGAACTGCTATCGTATATTTCCGGAAAGAAGGAGGAGCGCGCTGAGATTGATAGGGTGGAATCAGAGTTGTTTGCGCTAGAGCGGGAGGTGTCGCTTGCTTCCACGCCGGAGGGGCTGCATCGTCTGAGCCTCCTTATGGATGAGTACCGGAGCCTGGCCCAGGATAACGCAAAGTCACGACTGGCAGATACCCAGAGTAGGGTGTACGAACACGGGGACAAGGCCGGGAAACTGATTGCCTGGTTGGAGAGAGGGGAGTGGGCGTCGCAGTTGGTTCCGGTGCTGCAGCCCGCTGGATCAGATAAAATTACGAACCTACAGGAGATTGTTGACGCGTTTGCTGGCTATTATAAGAAGATGTATGCGGCTGAATGTAAATACCCGGAGTCCGAGAATTCAGACTTGATCCGTGATATCCCGATGCCCACTCTTTCGGATGAGGACAGGGAGTTCCTTGACTCTCCCCTTACAAATGATGAAGTGGCGCAGGCGATTAGAGGGGTTCGTAATGGTAAGGCATCTGGCCCTAATGGGCTCCCTGTTGAGCTCTACAAAGTAAACGCAAATAAGTTGGCTCCTTTCGTCAGGGACATGTTTGTGGAAAGTAGGGAGAGGGGTCTGCTTCCGTATGATCAGCGTGTTGCAAACATCATAGTCTTGCATAAGGAAGGTAAGCCGAAGACCGAGTGTTCCTCCTACCGGCCGATCTCCTTGTTAAATGCCGAAACAAAAAACTTGGCAAAACTGTTGGCGACTCGCCTGGTAAAGGTCATTACGACACTGGTTCATCCGGATCAGTCAGGTTTTATGCCCCGCCGGAATACAGCTCTTAATCTGCGCAGGTTGCATGGGGTTCTTGGAGTGGCATCACAAATACACGACCCGACGATTTTGTTATCCTTGGATGCCACCATGGCATTTGACAGCGTGGAATGGCCCTATCTTTTTGCCGTTCTGGGCAAGATGGGTATAGGCTCGGAGTTTGTTACTTGGGTCTGCCTTTTATACTCCGGTCCGCTGACCCGAGTAGTTGTCAATAACCATAGATCGGCTGATTTTGCGTTGGGGAGGGGCACCAGACAGGGATGTCCTCTCTCCCCGCTGTTATTTGCGTTGGCGCTCGAGCCGCTTGCGGCTTGGGTCCGTTGGGAGAGGTCAATCAGGGGGCTCAGATGGACACTCGACTGGGAGAACAAGATATCGCTTTATGTAGATGATATTTTGTTGTATCTGACCTCTCCTCGGACTTCGCTCATAGCATTTTTAGACGTTCTGGGGGTGTTTGGAAGATACTCAGGCTTCGCCATTAACTGGAAGAAGTCGGTCCTTTTTGTTTTGAGTGGTGATCCCCCGGAGGTTCCTCCAAGTTGTCCGGTTAAACTGGAAATGGAGGGATTCAAATATCTTGGTATTTTTATATCCTTGGATCCTCAGAGCAGATACTCCAATAACCTGTTGCCGCCCCTGGTTCGGCTTAGACGCGATGTGACTCGTTGGAAATCGCTTCCGCTCTTTCTTCTCGGTCGTGCTGTTCTGTTTAAAATGATGATGTTGTTTCCTATACGCGCTCCAGAACTCCATGGACCCGGTTGCTCCGTCGTACTTCAGAGAGATTGAGTCTCTCCAGAGACAGCTTCTTTGGGACAGTAGGCCCAGAACTGCATTTGCGAAATTGACGCTGCCGTGGTATGACGGGGGATCGGTCTGCCTAATATCCGTAAGTATTATTGGGCGTCACAATTGGCGGATTTGTAGGAACAATATCAATTGCAAGGGAGTGAGAAGTTTAGTTACCTCCAGATTAGGCATGCGCTGCTTGCTGGTATTCCCCGGGAAATGACGCTCCCGGAGGCTTCCCCGTTGGAGGATCGAGTGTTGGATGGTCATCTTCCCACGAAGACGATCTCCTTGATTTATAAAAAACTAGTTAATCACACGGAGGATCCCCTAGTGGTACTTAGAGACCAGTGGACAGCTGATGGACTGATCCTAGACGATGAGGACTGGAGGGAGGCAGTGGCCTCTCCGAGGGTCGTTGCAATTCAAATGAGGCTCCGTCTGGTTCAATTAAAGATCCTCCACCGCTGCTATGTGACTGGCCCACGGATGGTGTGAATGGGTTTGGCTGCAAGTGATGCCTGCAAGAGAGGATGTGGGGAGGTTGGTACGTTCTTTCATATGTTGTGGGACTGTGCTCTCATTCGGGGGTATTGGTCTGCTATTCATGCCAAGGTACGTGAGGTATGGGGAGTGAGCTTTGAGTTGGAGGCACGGCGGTGCCTCCTGAATGCTTGGGACCCAACTGACCTCTTGTCCCATGGGAAGGTGTGGGCCACGTTGGCATACGGTATTGCCAAGCGTAATATCGCTCAATTGTGGGGGGCGAATCAGCCGCCTACTGTTGGGAAATGGATGGAAGACTTGGATTGGTGCATGTTTAGAGAACGGGCGGTGTATGTGGCCAGGGGGAGACCCAAGAAATGGGACAAGATCTGGGGGCCCTGGAATACATATAAGGGTGATATATGCGCTCCTCCTGCCAAACCGGGTGATCCAGTAATGTCGGAGGACCCCATAACCCATATGTTGTTAATTCTGCTGTATTTTTTTGATCAGGAGGACGTATATATAAGTAATGCGTGTGAGATGTAACCCAGTGTATTTAATGTATGTGTTTTATGATTTCCCTTATGTGCATTAATAAAAAGATTTTAAAAAAAATAACGAAGTCACGATTCTGCCCCATGATGCCAGCAGATGCAGTTGAGGTATTTACCGATGTAATGATCAAGGACCTTCTGAAACATTGCAACTCAAGGAAAAGAAGGCGTGGTAGAGACAACATCATGGAACAACAACGAAAAGCAATAGCGGATTTGAAGAATGATAAGGAAATTATTTGCAAACCATCGGATTAGGGCGGGAATGTGGTCCTAATGATCAAGGACTACTATGTAAAGGAAGCCCTTACACAACTGAATGACACAAAGAGTTACATGAGAGTGACCAAGAGAGTATTTGAAGAAAGTGTCAATATGTATCGCTCTCTCCTGAATAAATGGTACCATAAAGGGATGTTAAGCAAGGAAGAGTTTGCTTTTTTGGAATGTAAGTACCCCAGGATACCAACATTTTATCACCTGCCCACATTGCACAAGCATGCAACCTGCCCACCAGGACGTCCGATCGTTTCGTCTTTGGGAAGCTTGACGGAGCAGATGTCTAGGTTTGTGGACTTTTTCTCTTTGATTTTTTTTCTTTTTTTCCCTTTTTTTCTTTATTTTTCTCTTTGATTTTGTTAAAGTGCTGACATCATACGTAAGGGACTCAAAAGACTTCCAGTTAAAAATTGACAGCTTGATTTGGAATGAGGACATGGTAATGATGACACTTGACATTTCAAGCCGCTACAAGGGGTAGAAGCTGTGAGATGGTTCCTAGAGTCTCGGCCCATGAATCTAGCTGAACACATTGAAATGATACTGGAATTTGTCAGATTTTGCCTAGGAAATAATATAGCGACACAAAAGGGGATGATGGACGGAGCGGTTGAGCAAATCAAACACTCACCCCCAATCAACTGATCTGGGTTTAATCCATCACCATTCTTTAGCTCACTCGGCCACCCCAGTTCAGACATGGCCATATGCAAATCAGTCTGACCCTGTGCCTCATGGGAACAGTCCAGCCCGAACTGCCAAGCCATGTCTTCCCTGGACCGGAAACAAGCATCCTGGGACTGGTTTCGGATTCATAACCCTCATCAGCCAGACTATCTTGAATCCAGTGGCCAAGTGAGCAAGGGACTCACGTCTGAGCATACCCTGCCACACTTAGGGCGAACAAAGCGACACAAAAGGGGATGATGGACGGAGCGTTTGAGCAAATCAAACACTCACCCCCAATCAACTGATCTGGGTTTAATCCATCACCATTCTTTAGCTCACTCGGCCACCCCAGTTCAGACATGGCCATATGCAAATCAGTCTGACCCTGTGCCTCATGGGAACAGTCCAGCCCGAACTGCCAAGCCATGTCTTCCCTGGACCGGAAACAAGCATCCTGGGACCGGTTTCGGATTCATAATCCTCATCAGCCAGGCTATCTTGAATCCAGTGGCCAAGTGAGCAAGGGACTCACGTCTGAGCATACCCTGCCACACTTAGGGCGAACAAAGCGACACAAAAGGGGATGATGGATGGAGCGTTTGAGCAAATCAAACACTCACCCCCAGTCAACTGATCTGGGTTTAATCCATCACCATTCTTTAGCTCACTCGGTCACCCCAGTTCAGACATGGCCATATGCAAATCAGTCTGACCCTGTGCCTCATGGGAACAGTCCAGCCCGAACTGCCAAGCCATGTCTTCCATGGACCGGAAACAAGCATCCTGGGACCGGTTTCGGATTCATAATCCTCATCAGCCAGGCTATCTTGAATCCAGTGGCCAAGTGAGCAAGGGACTCACGTCTGAGCATACCCTGCCACACTTAGGGCGAACAAAGCGACACAAAAGGGGATGATGGATGGAGCGTTTGAGCAAATCAAACACTCACCCCCAGTCAACTGATCTGGGTTTAATCCATCACCATTCTTTAGCTCACTCGGTCACCCCAGTTCAGACATGGCCATATGCAAATCAGTCTGACCCTGTGCCTCATGGGAACAGTCCAGCCCGAACTGCCAAGCCATGTCTTCCCTGGACCGGAAACAAGCATCCTGGGACCGGTTTTGGATTCATAATCCTCATCAGCCAGGCTATCTTGAATCCAGTGGCCAAGTGAGCAAGGGACTCACGTCTGAGCATACCCTGCCACACTTAGGGCGAACAAAGCGACACAAAAGGGGATGATGGATGGAGCGTTTGAGCAAATCAAACACTCACCCCCAGTCAACTGATCTGGGTTTAATCCATCACCATTCTTTAGCTCACTCGGTCACCCCAGTTCAGACATGGCCATATGCAAATCAGTCTGACCCTGTGCCTCATGGGAACAGTCCAGCCCGAACTGCCAAGCCATGTCTTCCCTGGACCGGAAACAAGCATCCTGGGACCGGTTTTGGATTCATAATCCTCATCAGCCAGGCTATCTTGAATCCAGTGGCCAAGTGAGCAAGGGACTCACGTCTGAGCATACCCTGCCACACTTAGGGCGAACAAAGCGACACAAAAGGGGATGATGGACGGAGCGTTTGAGCAAATCAAACACTCACCCCCAGTCAACTGATCTGGGTTTAATCCATCACCATTCTTTAGCTCACTCGGCCACCCCAGTTCAGACATGGCCATATGCAAATCAGTCTGACCCTGTGCCTCATGGGAACAGTCCAGCCCAAACTGCCAAGCCATGTCTTCCCTGGACCGGAAACAAGCATCCTGGGACCGGTTTCGGATTCATAATCCTCATCAGCCAGGCTATCTTGAATCCAGTGGCCAAGTGAGCAAGGGACTCACGTCTGAGCATACCCTGCCACACTTAGGGCGAACAAAGCGACACAAAAGGGGATGATGGACGGAGAGTTTGAGCAAATCAAACACTCACCCCCAGTCAACTGATCTGGGTTTAATCCATCACCATTCTTTAGCTCACTCGGCCACCCCAGTTCAGACATGGCCATATGCAAATCAGTCTGACCCTGTGCCTCATGGGAACAGTCCAGCCCGAACTGCCAAGCCATGTCTTCCCTGGACCGGAAACAAGCATCCTGGGACCGGTTTCGGATTCATAATCCTCATCAGCCAGGCTATCTTGAATCCAGTGGCCAAGTGAGCAAGGGACTCACGTCTGAGCATACCCTGCCACACTTAGGGCGAACAAAGCGACACAAAAGGGGATGATGGATGGAGCGTTTGAGCAAATCAAACACTCACCCCCAGTCAACTGATCTGGGTTTAATCCATCACCATTCTTTAGCTCACTCGACCACCCCAGTTCAGACATGGCCACATGCAAATCAGTCTGACCCTGTGCCTCATGGGAACAGTCCAGCCCGAACTGCCAAGCCATGTCTTCCCTGGACCGGAAACAAGCATCCTGGGACCGGTTTCGGATTCATAATCCTCATCAGCCAGGCTATCTTGAATCCAGTGGCCAAGTGAGCAAGGGACTCACGTCTGAGCATACCCTGCCACACTTAGGGCGAACAAAGCGACACAAAAGGGGATGATGGACGGAGCGTTTGAGCAAATCAAATACTCACCCCCAGTCAACTGATCTGGGTTTAATCCATCACCATTCTTTAGCTCACTCGGCCACCCCAGTTCAGACATGGCCATATGCAAATCAGTCTGACCCTGTGCCTCCTGGGAACAGTCCAGCCCGAACTGCCAAGCCATGTCTTCCCTGGACCGGAAACAAGCATCCTGGGACCGGTTTCGGATTTTACATTCTGGCCATCAACTGTGTTTTTTGCAATTTTCCCCCCGAGTTTGCTGGGTATGCTCAGACGTGAGTCCCAGGCTCTCCACATCACTGGAGTCAAGCTATCCAGGCTGATGAAGGCTGATAGCCAGAAACCGGTCCTTGGATGCTTGATTCCGGTCTGGGAAAGACATGGCTTGGTAGTTCGGACTGGACTGTTCCCATAAACGATGGATTTAGGCCCAGATCCTTATACTGGGGTGAATGTATGACATTGTTCTACATTCTGTCCATCAACTGTGTTTTTTGCAATTTTCACCCCGAGTGGGCTGGTTATGCTCAGACGTGAGTCCCAGGCTCTCCACACCACTGGAGTCAAGCTATCCAGGCTGATGAAGGCTGATAGCCAGAAACCGGTCCTTGAATGCTTGATTCCGGTCTGGGAAAGACATGGCTTGGTAGTTCGGACTGGACTGTTCCCATAAGGCACAGGGTCAGAGCTGATTTGCATATAGCCAGTGTCTAACCCAGGGTGGTGTGGAGTGCAAAAAAACGATGGATTTAGGCCCATATCCATGTACTGGGGTGAATGTAACACATTGTTCTACATTCTGTCCATCAACTGTGTTTTTTGCAATTTTCACCCCGAGTGGGCTGGGTATGCTCAGACGTGAGTCCCAGGCTCTCCACACCACTGGAGTCAAGCTATTCAGGCTGATGAAGGCTGATAGCCAGAAACCGGTCCTTGGATGCTTGATTCCGGTCTGGGAAAGACATGGCTTGGTAGTTCGGACTGGACTGTTCCCATATGGCACAGGGTCAGAGCTGATTTGCATATAGCCAGTGTCTAACCCAGGGTGGTGTGGAGTGCAAAAAGACGATGGATTTAGGCCCAGATCCTTGTACTGGGGTGAATGTATGACATTGTTCTACATTCTGTCCATCAACTGTGTTTTTTGCAATTTTCACCCCGAGTGGGCTGGGTATGCTCAGACGTGAGTCCCAGGCTCTCCACACCACTGGAGTCAAGGTATCCAGGCTGATGAAGGCTGATAGCCAGAAACCGGTCCTTGGATGCTTGATTCCGGTCTGGGAAAGACATGGCTTGGTAGTTCGGACTGGACTGTTCCCATAAGGCACAGGGTCAGAGCTGATTTGCATATTGCCAGTGTCTAACCCAGGGTGGTGTGGAGTGCAAAAAAACGATGGATTTAGGCCCAGATCCTTGTACTGGGGTGAATGTATGACATTGTTCTACATTCTGTCCATGAACTGTGTTTTTTGCAATTTTCACCCCGAGTGGGCTGGGTATGCTCAGACGTGAGTCCCAGGCTCTCCACACCACTGGAGTCAGGCTATTCAGGCTGATGAAGGCTGATAGCCAGAAACCGGTCCTTGGATGCTTGATTCCGGTCTGGGAAAGACATGGCTTGGTAGTTCGGACTGGACTGTTCCCATATGGCACAGGGTCAGAGCTGATTTGCATATAGCCAGTGTCTAACCCGGGGTGGTGTGGAATGCAAAGAAACGATGGATTTAGGCCCAGATCCTTATACTGGGGTGAATGTATGACATTGTTCTACATTCTGTCCATCAACTGTGTTTTTCTGCAATTTTCACCCCGAGTGGGCTGGGTATGCTCAGAGGTGAGTCCCAGGCTCTCCACACCACTGGAGTCAAGCTATCCAGGCTGATGAAGGCTGATAGCCGGAAACCGGTCCTTGGATGCTTGATTCCGGTCTGGGAAAGACATGGCTTGGTAGTTCGGACTGGACTGTTCCCATAAGGCACAGGTTCAGAGCTGATTTGCATATAGCCAGTGTCTAACCCAGGGTGATGTGGAGTGCAAAAAAACGATGGATTTAGGCCCAGATCCTTGTACTGGGGTGAATGTATGACATTGTTCTACATTCTGTCCATGAACTGTGTTTTTTGCAATTTTCACCCTGAGTGGGCTGGGTATGCTCAGAAGTGAGTCCCAGGCTCTCCACACCACTGGAGTCAAGCTATCCAGGCTGATGAAGGCTGATAGCCAGAAACCGGTCCTTGGTGCTTGATTCCGGTGTGGGAAATACATGGCTTGGTAGTTCGGACTGGACTGTTCATATAAGGCACAGGGTCAGAGCTGATTTGCATATAGCCAGTGTCTAACCCAGAGTGGTGTGGAGTGCAAAAAAACGATGGATTTAGGCCCAGATCCTTGTACTGGGGTGAATGTATGACATTGTTCTACATTCTGTCCATCAACTGTGTTTTTTGCAATTTTCACCCCCAGTGGGCTGGGTATGCTCAGACGTGAGTCCCTGGCTCTCCACACCACTGGGGTCAAGCTATCCAGGCTGATGAAGGCTGATAGCCAGAAACCGGTCCTTGGATGCTTGATTCCGGTCTGGGAAAGACATGGCTTGGTAGTTCGGACTGGACTGTTCCCATAAGGCACAGGGTCAGAGCTGATTTGCATATAGCCAGTGTCTAACCCAGGGTGGTGTGGAGTGCAAAAAAACGATGGATTTAGGCCCAGATCCTTGTACTGGGGTGAATGTATGACATTGTTCTACAATCTGTCCATCAACTGAGTTTTTTGCAAATTTCACCCCGAGTGGGCTGGTTATGCTCAGACGTGAGTCCCAGGCTCTCCACACCACTGGAGTCAAGCTATCCAGGCTGATGAAGGCTGATAGCCAGAAACCGGTCCTTGGATGCTTGATTCCGGTCTGGGAAAGACATGGCTTGGTAGTTCGGACTGGACTGTTCCCATAAGGCACAGGGTCAGAGCTGATTTGCATATAGCCAGTGTCTAACCCAGGGAGGTGTGGAGTGCAAAAAAACGATGGATTTAGGCCCAGATCCATGTACTGGGGTGAATGTATGACATTGTTCTACATTCTGTCCATCAACTGTGTTTTTTGCAATTTTCACCCCGAGTGGGCTGGGTATGCTCAGACGTGAGTCCCAGGCTCTCCACACCACTGGAGTCAAGCTATTCAGGCTGATGAAGGCTGATAGCCAGAAACCGGTCCTTGGATGCTTGATTCCGGTCTGGGAAAGACATGGCTTGGTAGTTCGGACTGGACTGTTCCCATATGGCACAGGGTCAGAGCTGATTTGCATATAGCCAGTGTCTAACCCAGGGTGGTGTGGAGTGCAAAAAACGATGGATTTAGGCCCAGATCCTTGTACTGGGGTGAATGTATGACATTGTTCTACATTCTGTCCATCAACTGTGTTTTTTGCAATTTTCACCCCGAGTGGGCTGGGTGTGCTCAGACGCGAGTCCCAGGCTCTCCACACCACTGGAGTCAAGCTATCCAGGTTGATGAAGGCTGATAGCCAGAAACCGGTCTTTGGATGCTTGATTCCGGACTGGGAAAGACATGGCTTGGTAGTTCGGACTGGACTGTTCCCATATGGCACAGGGTCAGAGCTGATTTGCATATAGCCAGTGTCTAACCCAGGGTGGTGTGGAGTGCAAAAAAAGGATGGATTTAGGCCCAGATCCGTGTACTGGGGTGAATGTATGACATTGTTCTACATTCTGTCCATCAACTGTGTTTTTTGCAATTTTCACCCCGAGTGGGCTGGGTATGCTCAGATGTGAGTCCCAGGCTCTCCACACCACTGGAGTCGAGCTTTCCAGGCTGATGAAGGCTGATAGCCAGAAACCAGTCCTTGGATGCTTGATTCCGGTCTGGGAAAGACATGGCTTGGTAGTTCGGACTGGACTGTTCCCATAAGGCACAGGATCAGAGCTGATTTGCATTAAGCCAGTGTCTAACCAAGGGTGGTGTGGAGTGCAAAAAAACGATGAATTTAGGCCCCGATCCTTGTACTGGGGTGAATGTATGACATTGTTCTACATTCTGTCCATCAACTGTGTTTTTTGCAATTTTCACCCCGTGTGGGCTGGGTATGCTCAGAAGTGAGTCCCAGGCTCTCCACACCACTGGAGTCAAGCTATCCAGGCTGATGAAGGCTGATAGCCAGAAACCGGTCCTTGGATGCTTGATTCCGGTCTGGGAAAGACATGGCTTGGTAGTTCGGACTGGACTATTCCCATAAGGCACAGGGTCAGAGCTGATTTGCATATTGCCAGTGTCTAACCCAGGGTGGTGTGGAGTGCAAACAAACGATGGATTTAGGCCCAGATCCTTGTACTGGGGTGAATGTATGACATTGTTCTACATTCTGTCCATGAACTGTGTTTTTTGCAATTTTCACCCCGAGTGGGCTGGGTATGCTCAGA
Source organism: Lissotriton helveticus (assembly GCF_964261635.1). Classification (NCBI taxonomy): domain Eukaryota; kingdom Metazoa; phylum Chordata; class Amphibia; order Caudata; family Salamandridae; genus Lissotriton; species Lissotriton helveticus. The sequence continues at coordinate 204,847,461 of NC_136059.1, forward strand.
CGTGAGTCCCAGGCTCTCCACACCACTGGAGTCAAGCTATTCAGGCTGATGAAGGCTGATAGCCAGAAACTGGTCCTTGGATGCTTGATTCTGGTCTGGAAAAGACATGGCTTGGTAGTTCGGACTGGACTGTTCCCATATGGCACAGGGTCAGAGCTGATTTGCATATAGCCAGTGTCTAACCCAGGGTGGTGTGGAATGCAAAGAAACGATGGATTTAGGCCCAGATCCTTATACTGGGGTGAATGTATGACATTGTTCTACATTCTGTCCATCAACTGTGTTTTTTGCAATTTTCACCCCGAGTGGGCTGGGTATGCTCAGACGTGAGTCCCAGGCTCTCCACACCACTGGAGTCAAGCTATCCAGGCTGATGAAGGCTGATAGCCAGAAACCGGTCCTTGGATGCTTGATTCCGGTCTGGGAAAGACATGGCTTGGTAGTTCGGACTGGACTGTTCCCATAAGGCACAGGGTCAGAGCTGATTTGCATATAGCCAGTGTCTAACCCAGGGTGGTGTGGAGGTCAAAAAAACGATGGATTTAGGCCCAGATCCATGTACTGGGGTGAATGTATGACATTGTTCTACATTCTGTCCATCAACTGTGTTTTTTGCAATTTTCACCCCGAGTGGGCTGGGTATGCTCAGACGTGAGTCCCAGGCTCTCGACACCACTGGAGTCAAGCTATTCAGGCTGATGAAGGCTGATAGCCAGAAACCGGTCCTTGGATGCTTGATTCCGGTCTGGGAAAGACATGGCTTGGTAGTTCGGACTGGACTGTTCCCATAAGGCACAGGGTCAGAGCTGATTTGCATATTGCCAGTGTCTAACCCAGGGTGGTGTGGAATGGAAAAAAACGATGAATTTAGGCCCAGATCCTTGTACTGGGGTGAATGTATGACATTGTTCTACATTCTGTCCATCAACTGTGTTTTTTGCAATTTTCACCCCGTGTGGGCTGGGTATGCTCAGAAGTGAGTCCCAGGCTCTCCACACCACTGGAGTCAAGCTATTCAGGCTGATGAAGGCTGATAGCCAGAAACCGGTCCTTGGATGCTTGATTCCGGTCTGGGAAAGACATGGCTTGGTAGTTCGGACTGGACTGTTCCCATAAGGCACAGGGTCAGAGCTGATTTGCATATAGCCAGTGTCTAACCCAGAGTGGTGTGGAGTGGAAAAAAACGATGGATTTAGGCCCAGATCCTTGTACTGGGGTGAATGTATGACATTGTTCTACATTCTGTCCATCAACTGTGTTTTTTGCAATTTTCACCCCGAGTGGGCTGGGTATGCTCAGACGTGAGTCCCTGGCTCTCCACACCACTGGGGTCAAGCTATCCAGGCTGATGAAGGCTGATAGCCAGAAACCGGTCCTTGGATGCTTGATTCCGGTCTGGGAAAGACATGGCTTGGTAGTTCGGACTGGACTGTTCCCATAAGGCACAGGGTCAGAGCTGATTTGCATATAGCCAGTGTCTAACCCAGGGTGGTGTGGAGTGCAAAAAAATGATGGATTTAGGCCCAGGTCCTTGTACTGGGGTGAATGTATGACATTGTTCTACATTCTGTCCATCAACTGTGTTTTTTGCAATTTTCACCCGAGTGGGCTGGTTATGCTCAGACATGAGTCCCAGGCTCTCCACACCACTGGAGTCAAGCTATCCAGGCTGATGAAGGCTGATAGCCAGAAACCGGTCCTTGGATGCTTGATTCCGGTCTGGGAAAGACATGGCTTGGTAGTTCGGACTGGACTGTTCCCATAAGGCACAGGGTCAGAGCTGATTTGCATATAGCCAGTGTCTAACCCAGGGTGGTGTGGAGTGCAAAAAAACGATGGATTTAGGCCCAGATCCTTGTACTGGGGTGAATGTATGACATTGTTCTACATTCTGTCCATCAACTGTGTTTTTTGCAATTTTCACCCCGAGTGGGCTGGGTATGCTCAGACGCGAGTCCCAGGTTCTCCACACCACTGGAGTCAAGCTATCCAGGCTGATGAAGGCTGATAGCCAGAAACCGGTCCTTGGATGCTTGATTCCGGTCTGGGAAAGACATGGCTTGGTAGTTCGAACTGGACTGTTCCCATAAGGCACAGGTTCAGAGCTGATTTGCATATAGCCAGTGTCTAACCCAGGGTGGTGTGGAGTGCAAAAAACGATGGATTTAGGCCCAGATCCTTGTACTGGGGTGAATGTATGACATTGTTCTACATTCTGTCCATCAACTGTGTTTTTTGCAATTTTCACCCCGAGTGGGCTGGGTGTGCTCAGAAGCGAGTCCCAGGCTCTCCACACCACTAGAGTCAAGCTATCCAGGCTGATGAAGGCTGATAGCCAGAAACCGGTCCTTGGATGCTTGATTCCGGACTGGGAAAGACATGGCTTGGTAGTTCGGACTGGACTGTTCCCATATGGCACAGGGTCAGAGCTGATTTGCATATAGCCAGTGTCTAACCCAGGGTGGTGTGGAGTGCAAAAAAACGATGGATTTATGCCCAGATCCTTGTACTGGGGTGAATGTATGACATTGTTCTACATTCTGTCCATCAACTGTGTTTTTTGCAATTTTCACCCGGAGTGGGCTGGGTATGCTCAGACGTGAGTCCCAGGCTCTCCACACCACTGGAGTCAAGCTATCCAGGCTGATGAAGGCTGATAGCCAGAAACCGGTCCTTGGTGCTTGATTCCGGTGTGGGAAAGACATGGCTTGGTAGTTCGGACTGGACTGTTCCCATAAGGCACAGGGTCAGAGCTGATTTGCATATAGCCAGTATCTAACCCAGGGTGGTGTGGAGTGCAAAACAAACGATGGATTTAGGCCCAGATCCTTGTACTGGGGTGAATGTATGACATTGTTCTACATTCTGTCCATCAACTGTGTTTTTTGCAATTTTCACCCCGAGTGGGCTGGTTATGCTCAGACGTGAGTCCCAGGCTCTCCACACCACTGGAGTCAAGCGATCCAGGCTGATGAAGGCTGATAGCCAGAAACCGGTCCTTGGATGCTTGATTCCGGTGTGGGAAAGACATGGCTTGGTAGTTCGGACTGGACTGTTCCCATAAGGCACAGGGTCAGAGCTGATTTGCATATAGCCAGTGTCTAACCCAGAGTGGTGTGGAGTGGAAAAAAACGATGGATTTAGGCCCAGATCCTTGTACTGGGGTGAATGTATGACATTGTTCTACATTCTGTCCATCAACTGTGTTTTTTGCAATTTTCACCCCGATTGGGCTGGGTATGCTCAGACGTGAGTCCCTGGCTCTCCACACCACTGGAGTCAAGCTATCCAGGCTGATGAAGGCTGATAGCCAGAAACCGGTCCTTGGATGCTTGATTCCGGTCTGGGAAAGACATGGCTTGGTAGTTCGGACTGGGCTGTTCCCATAAGGCACAGGGTCAGAGCTGATTTGCATATAGCCAGTGTCTAACCCAGGGTGGTGTGGAGTGCAAAAAAACGAAGGATTTAGGCCCAGGTCCTTGTACTGGGGTGAGTGTATGACATTGTTCTACATTCTGTCCATCAACTGTGTTTTTTGCAATTTTCACCCCGAGTGGGCTGGTTATGCTCAGACGTGAGTCCCAGGCTCTCCACACCACTGGAGTCAAGCTATCCAGGCTGCTGAAGGCTGATAGCCAGAAACCGGTCCTTGGATGCTTGATTCCGGTCTGGGAAAGACATGGCTTGGTAGTTCGGACTGGACTGTTACCATAAGGCACAGGGTCAGAGCTGATTTGCATATAGCCAGTGTCTAACCCAGGGTGGTGTGGAGTGCAAAAAAACGATGGATTTAGGCCCAGATCCTTGTACTGGGGTGATTGTATGACATTGTTCTACATTCTGTCCATCAACTGTGTTTTTTGCAATTTTCACCCCGAGTGGGCTGGGTATGCTCAGACGCGAGTCCCAGGTTCTCCACACCACTGGAGTCAAGCTATCCAGGCTGATGAAGGCTGATAGCCAGAAACCGGTCCTTGGATGTTTGATTCCGGTCTGGGAAAGACATGGCTTGGTAGTTCGAACTGGACTGTTCCCATAAGGCACAGGTTCAGAGCTGATTTGCATATAGCCAGTGTCTAACCCAGGGTGGTGTGGAGTGCAAAAAACGATGGATTTAGGCCCAGATCCTTGTACTGGGGTGAATGTATGACATTGTTCTACATTCTGTCCATCAACTGTGTTTTTTGCAATTTTCACCCCGAGTGGGCTGGGTGTGCTCAGAAGAGAGTCCCAGGCTCTCCACACCACTAGAGTCAAGCTATCCAGGCTGATGAAGGCTGATAGCCAGAAACCGGTCCTTGGATGCTTGATTCCGGACTGGGAAAGACATGGCTTGGTAGTTCGGACTGGACTGTTCCCATATGGCACAGGGTCAGAGCTGATTTGCATATAGCCAGTGTCTAACCCAGGGTGGTGTGGAGTGCAAAAAAACGATGGATTTATGCCCAGATCCTTGTACTGGGGTGAATGTATGACATTGTTCTACATTCTGTCCATCAACTGTGTTTTTTGCAATTTTCACCCGGAGTGGGCTGGGTATGCTCAGACGTGAGTCCCAGGCTCTCCACACCACTGGAGTCAAGCTATCCAGGCTGATGAAGGCTGATAGCCAGAAACCGGTCCTTGGTGCTTGATTCCGGTGTGGGAAAGACATGGCTTGGTAGTTCGGACTGGACTGTTCCCATAAGGCACAGGGTCAGAGCTGATTTGCATATAGCCAGTGTCTAACCCAGGGTGGTGTGGAGTGCAAAACAAACAATGGATTTAGGCCCAGATCCTTGTACTGGGGTGAATGTATGACATTGTTCTACATTCTGTCCATCAACTGTGTTTTTTGCAATTTTCACCCCGAGTGGGCTGGTTATGCTCAGACGTGAGTCCCAGGCTCTCCACACCACTGGAGTCAAGCGATCCAGGCTGATGAAGGCTGATAGCCAGAAACCGGTCCTTGGATGCTTGATTCCGGTGTGGGAAAGACATGGCTTGGTAGTTCGGACTGGACTGTTCCCATAAGGCACAGGGTCAGAGCTGATTTGCATATAGCCAGTGTCTAACCCAGAGTGGTGTGGAGTGGAAAAAAACGATGGATTTAGGCCCAGATCCTTGTACTGGGGTGAATGTATGACATTGTTCTACATTCTGTCCATCAACTGTGTTTTTTGCAATTTTCACCCCGATTGGGCTGGGTATGCTCAGACGTGAGTCCCTGGCTCTCCACACCACTGGAGTCAAGCTATCCAGGCTGATGAAGGCTGATAGCCAGAAACCGGTCCTTGGATGCTTGATTCCGGTCTGGGAAAGACATGGCTTGGTAGTTCGGACTGGGCTGTTCCCATAAGGCACAGGGTCAGAGCTGATTTGCATATAGCCAGTGTCTAACCCAGGGTGGTGTGGAGTGCAAAAAAACGAAGGATTTAGGCCCAGGTCCTTGTACTGGGGTGAGTGTATGACATTGTTCTACATTCTGTCCATCAACTGTGTTTTTTGCAATTTTCACCCCGAGTGGGCTGGTTATGCTCAGACGTGAGTCCCAGGCTCTCCACACCACTGGAGTCAAGCTATCCAGGCTGATGAAGGCTGATAGCCAGAAACCGGTCCTTGGATGCTTGATTCCGGTCTGGGAAAGACATGGCTTGGTAGTTCGGACTGGACTGTTACCATAAGGCACAGGGTCAGAGCTGATTTGCATATAGCCAGTGTCTAACCCAGGGTGGTGTGGAGTGCAAAAAAACGATGGATTTAGGCCCAGATCCTTGTACTGGGGTGATTGTATGACATTGTTCTACATTCTGTCCATCAACTGTGTTTTTTGCAATTTTCACCCCGAGTGGGCTGGGTATGCTCAGACGTGAGTCCCAGGCTCTCCACACCACTGGAGTCAAGCTATCCAGACTGATGAAGGCTGATAGCCAGAAACCGGTACTTGGATGCTTGATTCCAGTCTGGGAAAGACATGGCTTGGTAGTTCGGACTGGACTGTTCCCATAAGGCACAGGGTCAGAGCTGATTTGCATATAGCCAGTGTCTAACCCAGTGTGGTGTGGAGTGCAAAAAAACGACGGATTTAGGCCCAGATCCTCGTACTAGGGTGAATGTATGACATTGTTCTACATTCTGTCCATTAACTGTGTTTTTTGCAATTTTCACCCCGAGTGGGCTGGGAATGCTCAGACGTGAGTCCCAGGCTCTCCACACCACTGGAGTCAAGCTATCCAGGCTGATGAAGGCTGATAGCCAGAAACCGGTCCTTGGATGCTTGATTTCGGTCTGGGAAAGACATGGCTTGGTAGTTCGGACTGGACTGTTCCCATAAGGCACAGGGTCAGAGCTGATTTGCATATAGCCAGTGTCTAACCCAGGGTGGTGTGGAGTGCAAAAAAACTATGGATTTAGGCCCAGATCCTTGTACTGGGGTGAATGTATGACATTGTTCTACATTCTGTCCATCAACTGTGTTTTTTGCAATTTTCACCCCGAGTGGGCTGGGTATGCTCAGACGTGAGTCCCAGGCTCTCCACACTACTGGAGTCAAGCTATCCAGGCTGATGAAGGCTGATAGCCAGAAACCGGTCCTTGGATGCTTGATTCCGGTCTGGGAAAGACATGGCTTGGTAGTTCGGACTGGACTGTTCCCATAAGGCACAGGGTCAGAGCTGATTTGCATATAGCCAGTGTCTAACCCAGAGTGGTGTGGAGTGCAAAAAAACGATGGATTTAGGCCCAGATCCTTGTACTGGGGTGAATGTATGACATTGTTCTACATTCTGTCCATCAACTGTGTTTTTTGCAATTTTCACCCCGAGTGGGCTGGGTATGCTCAGACGTGAGTCCCAGGCTCTCCACACCACTGGAGTCAAGCTATCCAGGCTGATGAAGGCTGATAGCCAGAAACCGGTCCTTGGATGCTTGATTCCGGTCTGGGAAAGACATGGCTTGGTAGTTCGGACTGGACTGTTCCCATATGGCACAGGGTCAGAGCTGATTTGCATATAGCCAGTGTCTAACCCAGAGTGGTGTGGAGTGGGAAAAAACGATGGATTTAGGCCCAGATCCTTGTACTGGGGTGAATGTATGACATTGTTCTACATTCTGTCCATCAACTGTGTTTTTTGCAATTTTCACCACGAGTGGGCTGGGTATGCTCAGACGTGAGTCCCTGGCTGTCCACACCACTGGGGTCAAGCTATCCAGGCTGATGAAGGCTGATAGCCAGAAACCGGTCCTTGGATGCTTGATTCCGGTCTGGGAAAGACATGGCTTGGTAGTTCGGACTGGACTGTTCCCATAAGGCACAGGGTCAGAGCTGATTTGCATATAGCCAGTGTCTAACCCAGGGTGGTGTGGAGTGCAAAGAAACGATGGATTTAGGCCCAGATCCTTGTACTGGGGTGAATGTATGACATAGTTCTACATTCTGTCCATCAACGGTGTTTTTTGCAATTTTCACCCCGAGTGGGCTGGTTATGCTCAGACGTGAGTCCCAGGCTCTCCACACCACTGGAGTCAAGCTATCCAGGCTGATGAAGGCTGATAGCCAGAAACCGGCCCTTGGATGCTTGATTCCGGTCTGGGAAAGACATGGCTTGGTAGTTCGGACTGGACTGTTCCCATAAGGCACAGGGTCAGAGCTGATTTGCATATAGCCAGTGTCTAACCCAGAGTGGTGTGGAGTGGAAAAAAACGATGGATTTAGGCCCAGATCCTTGTACTGGGGTGAATGTATGACATTGTTCTACATTCTGTCCATGAACTGTGTTTTTTGCAATTTTCACCCCGAGTGGGCTGGGTATGCTCAGACGTGAGTCACTGGCTCTCCACACCACTGGAGTCAAGCTATCCAGGCTGATGAAGGCTGATAGCCAGAAACCGGTCCTATGATGCTTGATTCCGGTCTGGGAAAGACATGGCTTGGTAGTTCGGACTGGACTGTTCCCATAAGGCACAGGGTCAGAGCTGATTTGCATATAGCCAGTGTCTAACCCAGGGTGGTGTGGAGTGCAAAAAAATGATGGATTTAGGCCCAGGTCCTTGTACTGGGGTGAATGTATGACATTGTTCTACATTCTGTCCATCAACTGTGTTTTTTGCAATTTTCACCCCGAGTGGGCTGGGTATGCTCAGACGTGAGTCCCAGGCTCTCCACACCACTGGAGTCAAGCTATCCAGACTGATGAAGGCTGATAGCCAGAAACCGGTACTTGGATGCTTGATTCCAGTCTGGGAAAGACATGGCTTGGTAGTTCGGACTGGACTGTTCCCATAAGGCACAGGGTCAGAGCTGATTTGCATATAGCCAGTGTCTAACCCAGTGTGGTGTGGAGTGCAAAAAAACGACGGATTTAGGCCCAGATCCTCGTACTAGGGTGAATGTATGACATTGTTCTACATTCTGTCCATTAACTGTGTTTTTTGCAATTTTCACCCCGAGTGGGCTGGGAATGCTCAGACGTGAGTCCCAGGCTCTCCACACCACTGGAGTCAAGCTATCCAGGCTGATGAAGGCTGATAGCCAGAAACCGGTCCTTGGATGCTTGATTTCGGTCTGGGAAAGACATGGCTTGGTAGTTCGGACTGGACTGTTCCCATAAGGCACAGGGTCAGAGCTGATTTGCATATAGCCAGTGTCTAACCCAGGGTGGTGTGGAGTGCAAAAAAACTATGGATTTAGGCCCAGATCCTTGTACTGGGGTGAATGTATGACATTGTTCTACATTCTGTCCATCAACTGTGTTTTTTGCAATTTTCACCCCGAGTGGGCTGGGTATGCTCAGACGTGAGTCCCAGGCTCTCCACACTACTGGAGTCAAGCTATCCAGGCTGATGAAGGCTGATAGCCAGAAACCGGTCCTTGGATGCTTGATTCCGGTCTGGGAAAGACATGGCTTGGTAGTTCGGACTGGACTGTTCCCATAAGGCACAGGGTCAGAGCTGATTTGCATATAGCCAGTGTCTAACCCAGAGTGGTGTGGAGTGCAAAAAAACGATGGATTTAGGCCCAGATCCTTGTACTGGGGTGAATGTATGACATTGTTCTACATTCTGTCCATCAACTGTGTTTTTTGCAATTTTCACCCCGAGTGGGCTGGGTATGCTCAGACGTGAGTCCCAGGCTCTCCACACCACTGGAGTCAAGCTATCCAGGCTGATGAAGGCTGATAGCCAGAAACCGGTCCTTGGATGCTTGATTCCGGTCTGGGAAAGACATGGCTTGGTAGTTCGGACTGGACTGTTCCCATATGGCACAGGGTCAGAGCTGATTTGCATATAGCCAGTGTCTAACCCAGAGTGGTGTGGAGTGGGAAAAAACGATGGATTTAGGCCCAGATCCTTGTACTGGGGTGAATGTATGACATTGTTCTACATTCTGTCCATCAACTGTGTTTTTTGCAATTTTCACCACGAGTGGGCTGGGTATGCTCAGACGTGAGTCCCTGGCTGTCCACACCACTGGGGTCAAGCTATCCAGGCTGATGAAGGCTGATAGCCAGAAACCGGTCCTTGGATGCTTGATTCCGGTCTGGGAAAGACATGGCTTGGTAGTTCGGACTGGACTGTTCCCATAAGGCACAGGGTCAGAGCTGATTTGCATATAGCCAGTGTCTAACCCAGGGTGGTGTGGAGTGCAAAGAAACGATGGATTTAGGCCCAGATCCTTGTACTGGGGTGAATGTATGACATAGTTCTACATTCTGTCCATCAACGGTGTTTTTTGCAATTTTCACCCCGAGTGGGCTGGTTATGCTCAGACGTGAGTCCCAGGCTCTCCACACCACTGGAGTCAAGCTATCCAGGCTGATGAAGGCTGATAGCCAGAAACCGGCCCTTGGATGCTTGATTCCGGTCTGGGAAAGACATGGCTTGGTAGTTCGGACTGGACTGTTCCCATAAGGCACAGGGTCAGAGCTGATTTGCATATAGCCAGTGTCTAACCCAGAGTGGTGTGGAGTGGAAAAAAACGATGGATTTAGGCCCAGATCCTTGTACTGGGGTGAATGTATGACATTGTTCTACATTCTGTCCATGAACTGTGTTTTTTGCAATTTTCACCCCGAGTGGGCTGGGTATGCTCAGACGTGAGTCACTGGCTCTCCACACCACTGGAGTCAAGCTATCCAGGCTGATGAAGGCTGATAGCCAGAAACCGGTCCTATGATGCTTGATTCCGGTCTGGGAAAGACATGGCTTGGTAGTTCGGACTGGACTGTTCCCATAAGGCACAGGGTCAGAGCTGATTTGCATATAGCCAGTGTCTAACCCAGGGTGGTGTGGAGTGCAAAAAAATGATGGATTTAGGCCCAGGTCCTTGTACTGGGGTGAATGTATGACATTGTTCTACATTCTGTCCATCAACTGTGTTTTTTGCAATTTTCACCCCGAGTGGGCTGGGTATGCTCAGACGTGAGTCCCAGGCTCTCCACACCACTGGAGTCAAGCTATCCAGGCAGATGAAGGCTGATAGCCAGAAACCGGTCCTTGGATGCTTGATTCCGGTCTGGGAAAGACATGGCTTGGTAGTTCGGACTGGACTGTTCCCATAAGGCACAGGGTCAGAGCTGATTTGCATATAGCCAGTGTCTAACCCAGAGTGGTGTGGAGTGCAAAAAAACGATGGATTTAGGCCCAGATCCTTGTACTGGGGTGAATGTATGACATTGTTCTACATTCTGTCCATCAACTATGTTTTTTGCAATTTTCACCCCGAGTGGGCTGGGTATGCTCAGACGTGAGTCCCAGGCTCTCCACACCACTGGAGTCAAGCTATCCAGGCTGATGAAGGCTGATAGCCAGAAACCGGTCCTTGGATGCTTGATTCCGGTCTGGGAAAGACATGGCTTGGTAGTTCGGACTGGACTGTTCCCATAAGGCACAGGGTCAGAGCTGATTTGCATATAGCCAGTGTCTAACCCAGAGTGGTGTGGAGTGGAAAAAAACGATGGATTTAGGCCCAGATCCTTGTACTGGGGTGAATGTATGACATTGTTCTACATTCTGTCCATCAACTGTGTTTTTTGCAATTTTCACCCCGAGTGGGCTGGGTATGCTCAGACGTGAGTCCCTGGCTGTCCACACCACTGGGGTTAAGCTATCCAGGCTGATGAAGGCTGATAGCCAGAAACCGGTCCTTGGATGCTTGATTCCGGTCTGGGAAAGACATGGCTTGGTAGTTCGGACTGGACTGTTCCCATAAGGCACAGGGTCAGAGCTGATTTGCATATAGCCAGTGTCTAACCCAGGGTGGTGTGGAGTGCAAAGAAACGATGGATTTAGGCCCAGATCCTTGTACTGGGGTGAATGTATGACATTGTTCTACATTCTGTCCATCAACGGTGTTTTTTGCAATTTTCACCCCGAGTGGGCTGGTTATGCTCAGACGTGAGTCCCAGGCTCTCCACACCACTGGAGTCAAGCTATCCAGGCTGATGAAGGCTGATAGCCAGAAACCGGTCCTTGGATGCTTGATTCCGGTCTGGGAAAGACATGGCTTGGTAGTTCGGACTGGACTGTTCCCATAAGGCACAGGGTCAGAGCTGATTTGCATATAGCCAGTGTCTAACCCAGAGTGGTGTGGAGTGGAAAAAAACGATGGATTTAGGCCCAGATCCTTGTACTGGGGTGAATGTATGACATTGTTCTACATTCTGTCCATGAACTGTGTTTTTTGCAATTTTCACCCCGAGTGGGCTGGGTATGCTCAGACGTGAGTCCCTGGCTCTCCACACCACTGGAGTCAAGCTATCCAGGCTGATGAAGGCTGATAGCCAGAAACCGGTCCTATGATGCTTGATTCCGGTCTGGGAAAGACATGGCTTGGTAGTTCGGACTGGACTGTTCCCATAAGGCACAGGGTCAGAGCTGATTTGCATATAGCCAGTGTCTAACCCAGGGTGGTGTGGAGTGCAAAAAAATGATGGATTTAGGCCCAGGTCCTTGTACTGGGGTGAATGTATGACATTGTTCTACATTCTGTCCATCAACTGTGTTTTTTGCAATTTTCACCCCGAGTGGGCTGGTTATGCTCAGACGTGAGTCCCAGGCTCTCCACACCACTGGAGTCAAGCTATCCAGGCTGATGAAGGCTGATAGCCAGAAACCGGTCCTTGGATGCTTGATTCCGGTCTGGGAAAGACATGTCTTGGTAGTTCGGACTGGACTGTTCCCATAAGGCACAGGGTCAGAGCTGATTTGCATATAGCCAGTGTCTAACCCAGGGTGGTGTGGAGTGCACAAAAACAATGGATTTAGGCCCAGATCCTTGTACTGGGGTGAATGTATGACATTGTTCTACATTCTGTCCATCAACTGTGTTTTTTGCAATTTTCACCCCGAGTGGGCTGGGTATGCTCAGACGTGAGTCCCAGGCTCTCCACACCACTGGAGTCAAGCTATCCAGACTGATGAAGGCTGAAAGCCAGAAACCGGTCCTTGGATGCTTGATTCCAGTCTGGGAAAGACATGGCTTGGTAGTTCGGACTGGACTGTTCCCATAAGGCACAGGGTCAGAGCTGATTTGCATATAGCCAGTGTCTAACCCAGGGTGGTGTGGAGTGCAAAAAAACAATGGATTTAGGCCCAGATCCTCGTACTGGGGTGAATGTATGACATTGTTCTACATTCTGTCCATCAACTGTGTTTTTTGCAATTTTCACCCCGAGTGGGCTGGGTATGCTCAGACGTGAGTCCCAGGCTCTCCACACCACTGGAGTCAAGCTATCCAGGCTGATGAAGGCTGATAGCCAGAAACCGGTCCTTGGATGCTTGATTCCGGTCTGGGAAAGACATGGCTTGGTAGTTCGGACTGGACTGTTCCCATAAGGCACAGGGTCAGAGCTGATTTGCATATAGCCAGTGTCTAACCCAGGGTGGTGTGGAGTTCAAAAAAACGATGGATTTAGGCCCAGATCCTTGTACTGGGGTGAATGTATGACATTGTTCTACATTCTGTCCATCAACTGTGTTTTTTGCAATTTTCACCCCGAGTGGGCTGGGTATGCTCAGACGTGAGTCCCAGGCTCTCCACACCACTGGAGTCAAGCTATCCAGGCTGATGAAGGCTGATAGCCAGAAACTGGTCCTTGGTGCTTGATTCCGGTGTGGGAAATACATGGCTTGGTAGTTCGGACTGGTCTGTTCCCATAAGGCACAGGGTCAGAGCTGATTTGCATATAGCCAGTGTCTAACCCAGAGTGGTGTGGAGTGCAAAAAAACAATGGATTTAGGCCCAGATAGTTGTACTGGGGTGAATGTATGACATTGTTCTACATTCTGTCCATCAACTGTGTTTTTTGCAATTTTCACCCCGAGTGGGCTGGGTATGCTCAGACGTGAGTCCCTGGCTCTCCACACCACTGGGGTCAAGCTATCCAGGCTGATGAAGGCTGATAGCCAGAAACCGGTCCTTGGATGCTTGATTCCGGTCTGGGAAAGACATGGCTTGGTAGTTCGGACTGGACTGTTCCCATAAGGCACAGGGTCAGAGCTGATTTGCATATAGCCAGTGTCTAACCCAGGGTGGTGTGGAGTGCAAAAAAACAATGGATTTAGGCCCAGATCCTTGTACTGGGGTGAATGTATGACATTGTTCTACATTCTGTCCATCAACTGTGTTTTTTGCAAATTTCACCCCGAGTGGGCTGGTTATGCTCAGACGTGAGTCCCAGGCTCTCCACACCACTGGAGTCAAGCTATCCAGGCTGATGAAGGCTGATAGCCAGAAACTGGTCCTTGGATGCTTGATTCCGGTCTGGGAAAGACATGGCTTGGTAGTTCGGACTGGACTGTTCCCATAAGGCACAGGGTCAGAGCTGATTTGCATATAGCCAGTGTCTAACCCAGGGTGGTGTGGAGTGCAAAAAAACGATGGATTTAGGCCCAGATCCTTGTACTGGGGTGAATGTATGACATTGTTCTACATTCTGTCCATCAACTGTGTTTTTTGCAATTTTCACCCCGAGTGGGCTGGGTATGCTCAGACGCGAGTCCCAGGCTCTCCACACCACTGGAGTCAAGCTATCCAGGCTGATGAAGGCTGATAGCCAGAAACCGGTCCTTGGATGCTTGATTCCGGTCTGGGAAAGACATGGCTTGGTAGTTCGGACTGGACTGTTCCCATAAGGCACAGGTTCAGAGCTGATTTGCATATAGCCAGTGTCTAACCCAGGGTGGTGTGGAGTGCAAAAAACGATGGATTTAGGCCCAGATCCTTGTACTGGGGTGAATGTATGACATTGTTCTACATTCTGTCCATCAACTGTGTTTTTTGCAATTTTTACCCCGAGTGGGCTGGGTATGCTCAGAAGTGAGTCCCAGGCTCTCCACACCACTGGAGTCAAGTTATCCAGGCTGATGAAGGCTGATAGCCAGAAACCGGTCCTTGGTGCTTGATTCCGGTGTGGGAAAGACATGGCTTGGTAGTTCGGACTGGACTGTTCCCATAAGGCACAGGGTCAGAGCTGATTTGCATATAGCCAGTGTCTAACCCAGGGTGGTGTGGAGTGCAAAAAAACGATGGATTTAGGCCCAGATCCTTGTACTGGGGTGAATGTATGACATTGTTCTACATTCTGTCCATCAACTGTGTTTTTTGCAATTTTCACCCCAAGTGGGCTGGTTATGCTCAGACGTGAGTCCCAGGCTCTCCACACCACTGGAGTCAAGCTATCCAGGCTGATGAAGGCTGATAGCCAGAAACCGGTCCTTGGATGCTTGATTCCGGTGTGGGAAAGACATGGCTTGGTAGTTCGGACTGGACTGTTCCCATAAGGCACAGGGTCAGAGCTGATTTGCATATAGCCAGTGTCTAACCCAGAGTGGTGTGGAGTGGGAAAAAACGATGGATTTAGGCCCAGATCCTTGTACTGGGGTGAATGTATGACATTGTTCTACATTCTGTCCATCAACTGTGTTTTTTGCAATTTTTACCCCGAGTGGGATGGGTATGCTCAGACGTGAGTCCCTGGCTCTCCACACCACTGGGGTCAAGCTATCCAGGCTGATGAAGGCTGATAGCCAGACACCGGTCCTTGGATGCTTGATTCCGGTCTGGGAAAGACATGGCTTGGTAGTTCGGACTGGACTGTTCCCATAAGGCACAGGGTCAGAGCTGATTTGCATATAGCCAGTGTCTAACCCAGGGTGGTGTGGAGTGCAAAAAAACGATGGATTTAGGCCCAGATCCTTGTACTGGGGTGAATGTATGACATTGTTCTACATTCTGTCCATCAACTGTGTTTTTTGCAATTTTCACCCCGAGTGGGTTGGTTATGCTCAGACGTGAGTCCCAGGCTCTCCACACCACTGGAGTCAAGCTATCCAGGCTGATGAAGGCTGATAGCCAGAAACCGGTCCTTGGATGCTTGATTCCGGTGTGGGAAAGACATGGCTTGGTAGTTCGGACTGGACTGTTCCCATAAGGCACAGGGTCAGAGCTGATTTGCATATAGCCAGTGTCTAACCCAGAGTGGTGTGGAGTGGAAAAAAACGATGGATTTAGGCCCAGATCCTTGTACTGGGGTGAATGTATGACATTGTTCTACATTCTGTCCATCAACTGTGTTTTTTGCAATTTTCACCCCGAGTGGGCTGGGTATGCTCAGACGTGAGTCCCTGGCTCTCCACACCACTGGGGTCAAGCTATCCAGGCTGATGAAGGCTGATAGCCAGACACCGGTCCTTGGATGCTTGATTCCGGTCTGGGAAAGACATGCCTTGGTAGTTCGGACTGGACTGTTCCCATAAGGCACAGGGTCAGAGCTGATTTGCATATAGCCAGTATCTAACCCAGGGTGGTGTGGAGTGCAAAAAAACGATGGATTTAGGCCCAGATCCTTGTACTGGGGTGAATGTGTGACATTGTTCTACATTCTGTCCATCAACTATGTTTTTTGCAATTTTCACCCCGAGTGGGCTGGTTATGCTCAGACGTGAGTCCCAGGCTCTCCACACCAGTGGAGTCAAGCTATCCAGGCTGATGAAGGCTGATAGCCAGAAACCGGTCCTTGGATGCTTGATTCCGGTCTGGGAAAGACATGGCTTGGTAGTTCGGACTGGACTGTTCCCATAAGGCACAGGGTCTGAGCTGATTTGCATATAACCAGTGTCTAACCCAGGGTGGTGTGGAGTGCAAAAAAACGATGGATTTAGGCCCAGATCCTTGTACTGGGGTGAATGTATGACATTGTTCTACATTCTGTCCATCAACTGTGTTTTTTGCAATTTTCACCCCGAGTGGGCTGGGTTTGCTCAGACGCGAGTCCCAGGCTCTCCACACCACTGGAGTCAAGCTATCCAGGCTGATGAAGGCTGATAGCCAGAAACCGGTCCTTGAATGCTTGATTCCGGTCTGGGAAAGACATGGCTTGGTAGTTCGAACTGGACTGTTCCCATAAGGCACAGGTTCAGAGCTGATTTGCATATAGCCAGTGTCTAACCCAGGGTGGTGTGGAGTGCAAAAAACGATGGATTTAGGCCCAGATCCTTGTACTGGGGTGAATGTATGACATTGTTCTACATTCTGTCCATCAACTGTGTTTTTTGCAATTTTCACCCCGAGTGGGCTGGGTATGCTCAGACGTGAGTCCCAGGCTCTCGACACCGCTGGAGTCAAGCTATCCAGGCTGATGAAGGCTGATAGCCAGACACCGGTCCTTGGATGCTTGATTCCGGTCTGGGAAAGACATGCCTTGGTAGTTCGGACTGGACTGTTCCCATAAGGCACAAGGTCAGAGCTGATTTGCATATAGCCAGTATCTAACCCAGGGTGGTGTGGAGTGCAAAAAATTGATGGATTTAGGCCCAGATCCTTGTACTGGGGTGAATGTGTGACATTGTTCTACATTCTGTCCATCAACTATGTTTTTTGCAATTTTCACCCCGAGTGGGCTGGTTATGCTCAGACGTGAGTCCCAGGCTCTCCACACCACTGGAGTCAAGCTATCCAGGCTGATGAAGGCTGATAGCCAGAAACCGGTCCTTGGATGCTTGATTCCGGTCTGGGAAAGACATGGCTTGGTAGTTCGGACTGGACTGTTCCCATAAGGCACAGGGTCAGAGCTGATTTGCATATAACCAGTGTCTAACCCAGGGTGGTGTGGAGTGCAAAAAAACGATGGATTTAGGCCCAGATCCTTGTACTGGGGTGAATGTATGACATTGTTCTACATTCTGTCCATCAACTGTGTTTTTTGCAATTTTCACCCCGAGTGGGCTGGGTATGCTCAGACGCGAGTCCCAGGCTCTCCACACCACTGGAGTCAAGCTATCCAGGCTGATGAAGGCTGATAGCCAGAAACCGGTCCTTGGATGCTTGATTCCGGTCTGGGAAAGACATGGCTTGGTAGTTCGAACTGGACTGTTCCCATAAGGCACAGGTTCAGAGCTGATTTGCATATAGCCAGTGTCTAACCCAGGGTGGTGTGGAGTGCAAAAAACGATGGATTTAGGCCCAGATCCTTGTACTGGGGTGAATGTATGACATTGTTCTACATTCTGTCCATCAACTGTGTTTTTTGCAATTTTCACCCCGAGTGGGCTGGGTATGCTCAGACGTGAGTCCCAGGCTCTCCACACCACTGGAGTCAAGCTATCCAGGCTGATGAAGGCTGATAGCCAGAAACCGGTCCTTGGATGCTTGATTCCGGTCTGGGAAAGACATGGCTTGGTAGTTCGGACTGGACTGTTCCCATAAGGCACAGGGTCAGAGCTGATTTGCATATAGCCAGTGTCTAACCCAGAGTGGTGTGGAGTGGAAAAAAACGATGGATTTAGGCCCAGATCCTTGTACTGGGGTGAATGTATGACATTGTTCTACATTCTGTCCATCAACTGTGTTTTTTGCAATTTTCACCCCGAGTGGGCTGGGTATGCTCAGACGTGAGTCCCTGGCTGTCCACACCACTGGGGTTAAGCTATCCAGGCTGATGAAGGCTGATAGCCAGAAACCGGTCCTTGGATGCTTGATTCCGGTCTGGGAAAGACATGGCTTGGTAGTTCGGACTGGACTGTTCCCATAAGGCACAGGGTCAGAGCTGATTTGCATATAGCCAGTGTCTAACCCAGGGTGGTGTGGAGTGCAAAGAAACGATGGATTTAGGCCCAGATCCTTGTACTGGGGTGAATGTATGACATTGTTCTACATTCTGTCCATCAACGGTGTTTTTTGCAATTTTCACCCCGAGTGGGCTGGTTATGCTCAGACGTGAGTCCCAGGCTCTCCACACCACTGGAGTCAAGCTATCCAGGCTGATGAAGGCTGATAGCCAGAAACCGGTCCTTGGATGCTTGATTCCGGTCTGGGAAAGACATGGCTTGGTAGTTCGGACTGGACTGTTCCCATAAGGCACAGGGTCAGAGCTGATTTGCATATAGCCAGTGTCTAACCCAGAGTGGTGTGGAGTGGAAAAAAACGATGGATTTAGGCCCAGATCCTTGTACTGGGGTGAATGTATGACATTGTTCTACATTCTGTCCATGAACTGTGTTTTTTGCAATTTTCACCCCGAGTGGGCTGGGTATGCTCAGACGTGAGTCCCTGGCTCTCCACACCACTGGAGTCAAGCTATCCAGGCTGATGAAGGCTGATAGCCAGAAACCGGTCCTATGATGCTTGATTCCGGTCTGGGAAAGACATGGCTTGGTAGTTCGGACTGGACTGTTCCCATAAGGCACAGGGTCAGAGCTGATTTGCATATAGCCAGTGTCTAACCCAGGGTGGTGTGGAGTGCAAAAAAATGATGGATTTAGGCCCAGGTCCTTGTACTGGGGTGAATGTATGACATTGTTCTACATTCTGTCCATCAACTGTGTTTTTTGCAATTTTCACCCCGAGTGGGCTGGTTATGCTCAGACGTGAGTCCCAGGCTCTCCACACCACTGGAGTCAAGCTATCCAGGCTGATGAAGGCTGATAGCCAGAAACCGGTCCTTGGATGCTTGATTCCGGTCTGGGAAAGACATGTCTTGGTAGTTCGGACTGGACTGTTCCCATAAGGCACAGGGTCAGAGCTGATTTGCATATAGCCAGTGTCTAACCCAGGGTGGTGTGGAGTGCACAAAAACGATGGATTTAGGCCCAGATCCTTGTACTGGGGTGAATGTATGACATTGTTCTACATTCTGTCCATCAACTGTGTTTTTTGCAATTTTCACCCCGAGTGGGCTGGGTATGCTCAGACGTGAGTCCCAGGCTCTCCACACCACTGGAGTCAAGCTATCCAGACTGATGAAGGCTGAAAGCCAGAAACCGGTCCTTGGATGCTTGATTCCAGTCTGGGAAAGACATGGCTTGGTAGTTCGGACTGGACTGTTCCCATAAGGCACAGGGTCAGAGCTGATTTGCATATAGCCAGTGTCTAACCCAGGGTGGTGTGGAGTGCAAAAAAACAATGGATTTAGGCCCAGATCCTCGTACTGGGGTGAATGTATGACATTGTTCTACATTCTGTCCATCAACTGTGTTTTTTGCAATTTTCACCCCGAGTGGGCTGGGTATGCTCAGACGTGAGTCCCAGGCTCTCCACACCACTGGAGTCAAGCTATCCAGGCTGATGAAGGCTGATAGCCAGAAACCGGTCCTTGGATGCTTGATTCCGGTCTGGGAAAGACATGGCTTGGTAGTTCGGACTGGACTGTTCCCATAAGGCACAGGGTCAGAGCTGATTTGCATATAGCCAGTGTCTAACCCAGGGTGGTGTGGAGTTCAAAAAAACGATGGATTTAGGCCCAGATCCTTGTACTGGGGTGAATGTATGACATTGTTCTACATTCTGTCCATCAACTGTGTTTTTTGCAATTTTCACCCCGAGTGGGCTGGGTATGCTCAGACGTGAGTCCCAGGCTCTCCACACCACTGGAGTCAAGCTATCCAGGCTGATGAAGGCTGATAGCCAGAAACCGGTCCTTGGTGCTTGATTCCGGTGTGGGAAATACATGGCTTGGTAGTTCGGACTGGTCTGTTCCCATAAGGCACAGGGTCAGAGCTGATTTGCATATAGCCAGTGTCTAACCCAGAGTGGTGTGGAGTGCAAAAAAACAATGGATTTAGGCCCAGATAGTTGTACTGGGGTGAATGTATGACATTGTTCTACATTCTGTCCATCAACTGTGTTTTTTGCAATTTTCACCCCGAGTGGGCTGGGTATGCTCAGACGTGAGTCCCTGGCTCTCCACACCACTGGGGTCAAGCTATCCAGGCTGATGAAGGCTGATAGCCAGAAACCGGTCCTTGGATGCTTGATTCCGGTCTGGGAAAGACATGGCTTGGTAGTTCGGACTGGACTGTTCCCATAAGGCACAGGGTCAGAGCTGATTTGCATATAGCCAGTGTCTAACCCAGGGTGGTGTGGAGTGCAAAAAAACAATGGATTTAGGCCCAGATCCTTGTACTGGGGTGAATGTATGACATTGTTCTACATTCTGTCCATCAACTGTGTTTTTTGCAAATTTCACCCCGAGTGGGCTGGTTATGCTCAGACGTGAGTCCCAGGCTCTCCACACCACTGGAGTCAAGCTATCCAGGCTGATGAAGGCTGATAGCCAGAAACTGGTCCTTGGATGCTTGATTCCGGTCTGGGAAAGACATGGCTTGGTAGTTCGGACTGGACTGTTCCCATAAGGCACAGGGTCAGAGCTGATTTGCATATAGCCAGTGTCTAACCCAGGGTGGTGTGGAGTGCAAAAAAACGATGGATTTAGGCCCAGATCCTTGTACTGGGGTGAATGTATGACATTGTTCTACATTCTGTCCATCAACTGTGTTTTTTGCAATTTTCACCCCGAGTGGGCTGGGTATGCTCAGACGCGAGTCCCAGGCTCTCCACACCACTGGAGTCAAGCTATCCAGGCTGATGAAGGCTGATAGCCAGAAACCGGTCCTTGGATGCTTGATTCCGGTCTGGGAAAGACATGGCTTGGTAGTTCGGACTGGACTGTTCCCATAAGGCACAGGTTCAGAGCTGATTTGCATATAGCCAGTGTCTAACCCAGGGTGGTGTGGAGTGCAAAAAACGATGGATTTAGGCCCAGATCCTTGTACTGGGGTGAATGTATGACATTGTTCTACATTCTGTCCATCAACTGTGTTTTTTGCAATTTTTACCCCGAGTGGGCTGGGTATGCTCAGAAGTGAGTCCCAGGCTCTCCACACCACTGGAGTCAAGTTATCCAGGCTGATGAAGGCTGATAGCCAGAAACCGGTCCTTGGTGCTTGATTCCGGTGTGGGAAAGACATGGCTTGGTAGTTCGGACTGGACTGTTCCCATAAGGCACAGGGTCAGAGCTGATTTGCATATAGCCAGTGTCTAACCCAGGGTGGTGTGGAGTGCAAAAAAACGATGGATTTAGGCCCAGATCCTTGTACTGGGGTGAATGTATGACATTGTTCTACATTCTGTCCATCAACTGTGTTTTTTGCAATTTTCACCCCAAGTGGGCTGGTTATGCTCAGACGTGAGTCCCAGGCTCTCCACACCACTGGAGTCAAGCTATCCAGGCTGATGAAGGCTGATAGCCAGAAACCGGTCCTTGGATGCTTGATTCCGGTGTGGGAAAGACATGGCTTGGTAGTTCGGACTGGACTGTTCCCATAAGGCACAGGGTCAGAGCTGATTTGCATATAGCCAGTGTCTAACCCAGAGTGGTGTGGAGTGGGAAAAAACGATGGATTTAGGCCCAGATCCTTGTACTGGGGTGAATGTATGACATTGTTCTACATTCTGTCCATCAACTGTGTTTTTTGCAATTTTCACCCCGAGTGGGATGGGTATGCTCAGACATGAGTCCCTGGCTCTCCACACCACTGGGGTCAAGCTATCCAGGCTGATGAAGGCTGATAGCCAGACACCGGTCCTTGGATGCTTGATTCCGGTCTGGGAAAGACATGGCTTGGTAGTTCGGACTGGACTGTTCCCATAAGGCACAGGGTCAGAGCTGATTTGCATATAGCCAGTGTCTAACCCAGGGTGGTGTGGAGTGCAAAAAAACGATGGATTTAGGCCCAGATCCTTGTACTGGGGTGAATGTATGACATTGTTCTACATTCTGGCCATCAACTATGTTTTTTGCAATTTTCACCCCGAGTGGGCTGGTTATGCTCAGACGTGAGTCCCAGGCTCTCCACACCACTGGAGTCAAGCTATCCAGGCTGATGAAGGCTGATAGCCAGAAACCGGTCCTTGGATGCTTGATTCCGGTCTGGGAAAGACATGGCTTGGTAGTTCGGACTGGACTGTTCCCATAAGGCACAAGGTCAGAGCTGATTTGCATATAGCCAGTGTCTAACCCAGGGTGGTGTGGAGTGCAAAAAAACGATGGATTTAGGCCCAGATCCTTGTACTGGGGTGAATGTATGACATTGTTCTACATTCTGTCCATCAACTGTGTTTTTTGCAATTTTCACCCCGTGTGGGCTGGGTATGCTCAGACGCGAGTCCCAGGCTCTCCACACCACTGGAGTCAAGCTATCCAGGCTGATGAAGGCTTATAGCCAGAAACCGGTCCTTGGATGCTTGATTCCGGTCTGGGAAAGACATGGCTTGGTAGTTCGGACTGGACTGTTCCCATAAGGCACAGGTTCAGAGCTGATTTGCATATAGCCAGTGTCTAACCCAGGGTGGTGTGGAGTGCAAAAAACGATGGAATTAGGCCCAGATCCTTGTACTGGGGTGAATGTATGACATTGTTCTACATTCTGTCCATCAACTGTGTTTTTTGCAATTTTCAACCCGAGTGGGCTGGTTATGCTCAGAAGTGAGTCCCAGGCTCTCCACACCATTGGAGTCAAGCTATCCAGGCTGATGAAGGCTGATAGCCAGAAACCGGTCCTTGGTGCTTGATTCCGGTGTGGGAAAGACATGGCTTGGTAGTTCGGACTGGACTGTTCCCATAAGGCACAGGGTCAGAGCTGATTTGCATATAGCCAGTGTCTAACCCAGGGTGGTGTGGAGTGCAAAAAAACGATGGATTTAGGCCCAGATCCTTGTACTGGGGTGAATGTATGACATTGTTCTACATTCTGTCCATCAACTGTGTTTTTTGCAATTTTCACCCCGAGTGGGCTGGTTATGCTCAGACGTGAGTCCCAGGCTCTCCACACCACTGGAGTCAAGCTATCCAGGCTGATGAAGGCTGATAGCCAGAAACCGGTCCTTGGATGCTTGATTCCGGTGTGGGAAAGACATGGCTTGGTAGTTCGGACTGGACTGTTCCCATAAGGCACAGGGTCAGAGCTGATTTGCATATAGCCAGTGTCTAACCCAGAGTGGTGTGGAGTGGAAAAAAACGATGGATTTAGGCCCAGATCCTTGTACTGGGGTGAATGTATGACATTGTTCTACATTCTGTCCATCAACTGTGTTTTTTGCAATTTTCACCCCGAGTGGGCTGGGTATGCTCAGACGTGAGTCCCTGGCTCTCCACACCACTGGGGTCAAGCTATCCAGGCTGATGAAGGCTGATAGCCAGACACCGGTCCTTGGATGCTTGATTCCGGTCTGGGAAAGACATGCCTTGGTAGTTCGGACTGGACTGTTCCCATAAGGCACAGGGTCAGAGCTGATTTGCATATAGCCAGTATCTAACCCAGGGTGGTGTGGAGTGCAAAAAAACGATGGATTTAGGCCCAGATCCTTGTACTGGGGTGAATGTGTGACATTGTTCTACATTCTGTCCATCAACTATGTTTTTTGCAATTTTCACCCCGAGTGGGCTGGTTATGCTCAGACGTGAGTCCCAGGCTCTCCACACCAGTGGAGTCAAGCTATCCAGGCTGATGAAGGCTGATAGCCAGAAACCGGTCCTTGGATGCTTGATTCCGGTCTGGGAAAGACATGGCTTGGTAGTTCGGACTGGACTGTTCCCATAAGGCACAGGGTCAGAGCTGATTTGCATATAACCAGTGTCTAACCCAGGGTGGTGTGGAGTGCAAAAAAACGATGGATTTAGGCCCAGATCCTTGTACTGGGGTGAATGTATGACATTGTTCTACATTCTGTCCATCAACTGTGTTTTTTGCAATTTTCACCCCGAGTGGGCTGGGTTTGCTCAGACGCGAGTCCCAGGCTCTCCACACCACTGGAGTCAAGCTATCCAGGCTGATGAAGGCTGATAGCCAGAAACCGGTCCTTGAATGCTTGATTCCGGTCTGGGAAAGACATGGCTTGGTAGTTCGAACTGGACTGTTCCCATAAGGCACAGGTTCAGAGCTGATTTGCATATAGCCAGTGTCTAACCCAGGGTGGTGTGGAGTGCAAAAAACGATGGATTTAGGCCCAGATCCTTGTACTGGGGTGAATGTATGACATTGTTCTACATTCTGTCCATCAACTGTGTTTTTTGCAATTTTCACCCCGAGTGGGCTGGGTATGCTCAGACGTGAGTCCCAGGCTCTCGACACCGCTGGAGTCAAGCTATCCAGGCTGATGAAGGCTGATAGCCAGACACCGGTCCTTGGATGCTTGATTCCGGTCTGGGAAAGACATGCCTTGGTAGTTCGGACTGGACTGTTCCCATAAGGCACAGGGTCAGAGCTGATTTGCATATAGCCAGTATCTAACCCAGGGTGGTGTGGAGTGCAAAAAATTGATGGATTTAGGCCCAGATCCTTGTACTGGGGTGAATGTGTGACATTGTTCTACATTCTGTCCATCAACTATGTTTTTTGCAATTTTCACCCCGAGTGGGCTGGTTATGCTCAGACGTGAGTCCCAGGCTCTCCACACCACTGGAGTCAAGCTATCCAGGCTGATGAAGGCTGATAGCCAGAAACCGGTCCTTGGATGCTTGATTCCGGTCTGGGAAAGACATGGCTTGGTAGTTCGGACTGGACTGTTCCCATAAGGCACAGGGTCAGAGCTGATTTGCATATAACCAGTGTCTAACCCAGGGTGGTGTGGAGTGCAAAAAAACGATGGATTTAGGCCCAGATCCTTGTACTGGGGTGAATGTATGACATTGTTCTACATTCTGTCCATCAACTGTGTTTTTTGCAATTTTCACCCCGAGTGGGCTGGGTATGCTCAGACGCGAGTCCCAGGCTCTCCACACCACTGGAGTCAAGCTATCCAGGCTGATGAAGGCTGATAGCCAGAAACCGGTCCTTGGATGCTTGATTCCGGTCTGGGAAAGACATGGCTTGGTAGTTCGAACTGGACTGTTCCCATAAGGCACAGGTTCAGAGCTGATTTGCATATAGCCAGTGTCTAACCCAGGGTGGTGTGGAGTGCAAAAAACGATGGATTTAGGCCCAGATCCTTGTACTGGGGTGAATGTATGACATTGTTCTACATTCTGTCCATCAACTGTGTTTTTTGCAATTTTCACCCCGAGTGGCTGGGTGTGCTCAGACGCGAGTACCAGGCTCTCCTCACCACTGGAGTCAAGCTATCCAGGCTGATGAAGGCTGATAGCCAGAAACCGGTCCTTGGATGCTTGATTCCAGACTGGGAAAGACATGGCTTGGTAGTTCGGACTGGACTGTTCCCATATGGCACAGGGTCAGAGCTGATTTGCATATAGCCAGTGTCTAACCCAGGGTGGTGTGGAGTGCAAAAAAACGATGGATTTATGCCCAGATCCTTTTACTGGGGTGAATGTATGACATTGTTCTACATTCTGTCTATCAACTGTGTTTTTTACAATTTTCACCCCGAGTGGGCTGGGTATGCTCAGACGTGAGTCCCAGGCTCTCCACACCACTGGAGTCAAGCTATCCAGGCTGATGAAGGCTGATAGCCAGAAACCGGTCCTTGGTGCTTGATTCCGGTGTGGGAAAGACATGGCTTGGTAGTTCGGACTGGACTGTTCCCATAAGGCACAGGGTCAGAGCTGATTTGCATATAGCCAGTGTCTAACCCAGGGTGGTGTGGAGTGCAAAAAAACGATGGATTTAGGCCCAGATCCTTGTACTGGGGTGAATGTATGACATTGTTCTACATTCTGTCCATCAACTGTGTTTTTTGCAATTTTCACCCCGAGTGGGCTGGTTATGCTCAGACGTGAGTCCCAGGCTCTCCACACCACTGGAGTCAAGCTATCCAGGCTGATGAAGGCTGATAGCCAGAAACCGGTCCTTGGATGCTTGATTCCGGTGTGGGAAAGACATGGCTTGGTAGTTCGGACTGGACTGTTCCCATAAGGCACAGGGTCAGAGCTGATTTGCATATAGCCAGTATCTAACCCAGAGTGGTGTGGAGTGGAAAAAAACGATGGATTTAGGCCCAGATCCTTGTACTGGGGTGAATGTATGACATTGTTCTACATTCTGTCAATCAACTGTGTTTTTTGCAATTTTCACCCCGAGTGGGCTGGGTATGCTCAGACGTGAGTCCCTGGCTCTCCACACCACTGGGGTCAAGCTATCCAGGCTGATGAAGGCTGATAGCCAGACACCGGTCCTTGGATGCTTGATTCCGGTCTGGGAAAGACATGGCTTGGTAGTTCGGACTGGACTGTTCCCATAAGGCACAGGGTAAGAGCTGATTTGCATATAGCCAGTGTCTAACCCAGGGTGGTGTGGAGTGCAAAAAAACTATGGATTTAGGCCCAGATCCTTGTACTGGGGTGAATGTATGACATTGTTCTACATTCTGTCCATCAACTATGTTTTTTGCAATTTTCACCCCGAGTGGGCTGGTTATGCTCAGACGTGAGTCCCAGGCTCTCCACACCACTGGAGTCAAGCTATCCAGGCTGATGAAGGCTGATAGCCAGAAACCGGTCCTTGGATGCTTGATTCCGGTCTGGGAAAGACATGGCTTGGTAGTTCGGACTGGACTGTTCCCATAAGGCACAAGGTCAGAGCTGATTTGCATATAGCCAGTGTCTAACCCAGGGTGGTGTGGAGTGCAAAAAAACGATGGATTTAGGCCCAGATCCTTGTACTGGGGTGAATGTATGACATTGTTCTACATTCTGTCCATCAACTGTGTTTTTTGCAATTTTCACCCCGTGTGGGCTGGGTATGCTCAGACGCGAGTCCCAGGCTCTCCACACCACTGGAGTCAAGCTATCCAGGCTGATGAAGGCTTATAGCCAGAAACCGGTCCTTGGATGCTTGATTCCGGTCTGGGAAAGACATGGCTTGGTAGTTCGGACTGGACTGTTCCCATAAGGCACAGGTTCAGAGCTGATTTGCATATAGCCAGTGTCTAACCCAGGGTGGTGTGGAGTGCAAAAAACGATGGAATTAGGCCCAGATCCTTGTACTGGGGTGAATGTATGACATTGTTCTACATTCTGTCCATCAACTGTGTTTTTTGCAATTTTCAACCCGAGTGGGCTGGTTATGCTCAGAAGTGAGTCCCAGGCTCTCCACACCACTGGAGTCAAGCTATCCAGGCTGATGAAGGCTGATAGCCAGAAACCGGTCCTTGGTGCTTGATTCCGGTGTGGGAAAGACATGGCTTGGTAGTTCGGACTGGACTGTTCCCATAAGGCACAGGGTCAGAGCTGATTTGCATATAGCCAGTGTCTACCCCAGGGTGGTGTGGAGTGCAAAAAAACGATGGATTTAGGCCCAGATCCTTGTACTGGGGTGAATGTATGACATTGTTCTACATTCTGTCCATCAACTGTGTTTTTTGCAATTTTCACCCCGAGTGGGCTGGTTATGCTCAGACGTGAGTCCCAGGCTCTCCACACCACTGGAGTCAAGCTATCCAGGCTGATGAAGGCTGATAGCCAGAAACCGGTCCTTGGATGCTTGATTCCGGTGTGGGAAAGACATGGCTTGGTAGTTCGGACTGGACTGTTCCCATAAGGCACAGGTTCAGAGCTGATTTGCATATAGCCAGTGTCTAACCCAGGGTGGTGTGGAGTGCAAAAAACGATGGAATTAGGCCCAGATCCTTGTACTGGGGTGAATGTATGACATTGTTCTACATTCTGTCCATCAACTGTGTTTTTTGCAATTTTCACCCCGAGTGGGCTGGGTATGCTCAGACGTGAGTCCCAGGCTCTCGACACCGCTGGAGTCAAGCTATCCAGGCTGATGAAGGCTGATAGCCAGACACCGGTCCTTGGATGCTTGATTCCGGTCTGGGAAAGACATGGCTTGGTAGTTCGGACTGGACTGTTCCCATAAGGCACAGGTTCAGAGCTGATTTGCATATAGCCAGTGTCTAACCCAGGGTGGTGTGGAGTGCAAAAAACGATGGAATTAGGCCCAGATCCTTGTACTGGGGTGAATGTATGACATTGTTCTACATTCTGTCCATCAACTGTGTTTTTTGCAATTTTCAACCCGAGTGGGCTGGTTATGCTCAGAAGTGAGTCCCAGGCTCTCCACACCACTGGAGTCAAGCTATCCAGGCTGATGAAGGCTGATAGCCAGAAACCGGTCCTTGGTGCTTGATTCCGGTGTGGGAAAGACATGGCTTGGTAGTTCGGACTGGACTGTTCCCATAAGGCACAGGGTCAGAGCTGATTTGCATATAGCCAGTGTCTAACCCAGGGTGGTGTGGAGTGCAAAAAAACGATGGATTTAGGCCCAGATCCTTGTACTGGGGTGAATGTGTGACATTGTTCTACATTCTGTCCATCAACTATGTTTTTTGCAATTTTCACCCCGAGTGGGCTGGTTATGCTCAGACGTGAGTCCCAGGCTCTCCACACCAGTGGAGTCAAGCTATCCAGGCTGATGAAGGCTGATAGCCAGAAACCGGTCCTTGGATGCTTGATTCCGGTCTGGGAAAGACATGGCTTGGTAGTTCGGACTGGACTGTTCCCATAAGGCACAGGGTCAGAGCTGATTTGCATATAACCAGTGTCTAACCCAGGGTGGTGTGGAGTGCAAAAAAACGATGGATTTAGGCCCAGATCCTTGTACTGGGGTGAATGTATGACATTGTTCTACATTCTGTCCATCAACTGTGTTTTTTGCAATTTTCACCCCGAGTGGGCTGGGTTTGCTCAGACGCGAGTCCCAGGCTCTCCACACCACTGGAGTCAAGCTATCCAGGCTGATGAAGGCTGATAGCCAGAAACCAGTCCTTGGATGCTTGATTCCGGTCTGGGAAAGACATGGCTTGGTAGTTCGAACTGGACTGTTCCCATAAGGCACAGGTTCAGAGCTGATTTGCATATAGCCAGTGTCTAACCCAGGGTGGTGTGGAGTGCAAAAAACGATGGATTTAGGCCCAGATCCTTGTACTGGGGTGAATGTATGACATTGTTCTACATTCTGTCCATCAACTGTGTTTTTTGCAATTTTCACCCCGAGTGGGCTGGGTATGCTCAGACGTGAGTCCCAGGCTCTCGACACCGCTGGAGTCAAGCTATCCAGGCTGATGAAGGCTGATAGCCAGACACCGGTCCTTGGATGCTTGATTCCGGTCTGGGAAAGACATGCCTTGGTAGTTCGGACTGGACTGTTCCCATAAGGCACAGGGTCAGAGCTGATTTGCATATAGCCAGTATCTAACCCAGGGTGGTGTGGAGTGCAAAAAAACGATGGATTTAGGCCCAGATCCTTGTACTGGGGTGAATGTGTGACATTGTTCTACATTCTGTCCATCAACTATGTTTTTTGCAATTTTCACCCCGAGTGGGCTGGTTATGCTCAGACGTGAGTCCCAGGCTCTCCACACCACTGGAGTCAAGCTATCCAGGCTGATGAAGGCTGATAGCCAGAAACCGGTCCTTGGATGCTTGATTCCGGTCTGGGAAAGACATGGCTTGGTAGTTCGGACTGGACTGTTCCCATAAGGCACAGGGTCAGAGCTGATTTGCATATAACCAGTGTCTAACCCAGGGTGGTGTGGAGTGCAAAAAAACGATGGATTTAGGCCCAGATCCTTGTACTGGGGTGAATGTATGACATTGTTCTACATTCTGTCCATCAACTGTGTTTTTTGCAATTTTCACCCCGAGTGGGCTGGGTATGCTCAGACGCGAGTCCCAGGCTCTCCACACCACTGGAGTCAAGCTATCCAGGCTGATGAAGGCTGATAGCCAGAAACCGGTCCTTGGATGCTTGATTCCGGTCTGGGAAAGACATGGCTTGGTAGTTCGAACTGGACTGTTCCCATAAGGCACAGGTTCAGAGCTGATTTGCATATAGCCAGTGTCTAACCCAGGGTGGTGTGGAGTGCAAAAAACGATGGATTTAGGCCCAGATCCTTGTACTGGGGTGAATGTATGACATTGTTCTACATTCTGTCCATCAACTGTGTTTTTTGCAATTTTCACCCCGAGTGGCTGGGTGTGCTCAGACGCGAGTCCCAGGCTCTCCTCACCACTGGAGTCAAGCTATCCAGGCTGATGAAGGCTGATAGCCAGAAACCGGTCCTTGGATGCTTGATTCCAGACTGGGAAAGACATGGCTTGGTAGTTCGGACTGGACTGTTCCCATATGGCACAGGGTCAGAGCTGATTTGCATATAGCCAGTGTCTAACCCAGGGTGGTGTGGAGTGCAAAAAAACGATGGATTTATGCCCAGATCCTTTTACTGGGGTGAATGTATGACATTGTTCTACATTCTGTCTATCAACTGTGTTTTTTACAATTTTCACCCCGAGTGGGCTGGGTATGCTCAGACGTGAGTCCCAGGCTCTCCACACCACTGGAGTCAAGCTATCCAGGCTGATGAAGGCTGATAGCCAGAAACCGGTCCTTGGTGCTTGATTCCGGTGTGGGAAAGACATGGCTTGGTAGTTCGGACTGGACTGTTCCCATAAGGCACAGGGTCAGAGCTGATTTGCATATAGCCAGTGTCTAACCCAGGGTGGTGTGGAGTGCAAAAAACGATGGAATTAAGCCCAGATCCTTGTACTGGGGTGAATGTATGACATTGTTCTACATTCTGTCCATCAACTGTGTTTTTTGCAATTTTCAACCCGAGTGGGCTGGTTATGCTCAGAAGTGAGTCCCAGGCTCTCCACACCACTGGAGTCAAGCTATCCAGGCTGATGAAGGCTGATAGCCAGAAACCGGTCCTTGGTGCTTGATTCCGGTGTGGGAAAGACATGGCTTGGTAGTTCGGACTGGACTGTTCCCATAAGGCACAGGGTCAGAGCTGATTTGCATATAGCCAGTGTCTAACCCAGGGTGGTGTGGAGTGCAAAAAAACGATGGATTTAGGCCCAGATCCTTGTACTGGGGTGAATGTATGACATTGTTCTACATTCTGTCCATCAACTGTGTTTTTTGCAATTTTCACCCCGAGTGGGCTGGTTATGCTCAGACGTGAGTCCCAGGCTCTCCACACCACTGGAGTCAAGCTATCCAGGCTGATGAAGGCTGATAGCCAGAAACCGGTCCTTGGATGCTTGATTCCGGTGTGGGAAAGACATGGCTTGGTAGTTCGGACTGGACTGTTCCCATAAGGCACAGGGTCAGAGCTGATTTGCATATAGCCAGTGTCTAACCCAGAGTGGTGTGGAGTGGAAAAAAACGATGGATTTAGGCCCAGATCCTTGTACTGGGGTGAATGTATGACATTGTTCTACATTCTGTCCATCAACTGTGTTTTTTGTAATTTTCACCCCGAGTGGGCTGGGTATGCTCAGACGTGAGTCCCTGGCTCTCCACACCACTGGGGTCAAGCTATCCAGGCTGATGAAGGCTGATAGCCAGACACCGGTCCTTGGATGCTTGATTCCGGTCTGGGAAAGACATGCCTTGGTAGTTCGGACTGGACTGTTCCCATAAGGCACAGGGTCAGAGCTGATTTGCATATAGCCAGTATCTAACCCAGGGTGGTGTGGAGTGCAAAAAAACGATGGATTTAGGCCCAGATCCTTGTACTGGGGTGAATGTGTGACATTGTTCTACATTCTGTCCATCAACTATGTTTTTTGCAATTTTCACCCCGAGTGGGCTGGTTATGCTCAGACGTGAGTCCCAGGCTCTCCACACCAGTGGAGTCAAGCTATCCAGGCTGTTGAAGGCTGATAGCCAGAAACCGGTCCTTGGATGCTTGATTCCGGTCTGGGAAAGACATGGCTTGGTAGTTCGGACTGGACTGTTCCCATAAGGCACAGGGTCAGAGCTGATTTGCATATAACCAGTGTCTAACCCAGGGTGGTGTGGAGTGCAAAAAAACGATGGATTTAGGCCCAGATCCTTGTACTGGGGTGAATGTATGACATTGTTCTACATTCTGTCCATCAACTGTGTTTTTTGCAATTTTCACCCCGAGTGGGCTGGGTTTGCTCAGACGCGAGTCCCAGGCTCTCCACACCACTGGAGTCAAGCTATCCAGGCTGATGAAGGCTGATAGCCAGAAACCGGTCCTTGGATGCTTGATTCCGGTCTGGGAAAGACATGGCTTGGTAGTTCGAACTGGACTGTTCCCATAAGGCACAGGTTCAGAGCTGATTTGCATATAGCCAGTGTCTAACCCAGGGTGGTGTGGAGTGCAAAAAACGATGGATTTAGGCCCAGATCCTTGTACTGGGGTGAATGTATGACATTGTTCTACATTCTGTCCATCAACTGTGTTTTTTGCAATTTTCACCCCGAGTGGGCTGGGTATGCTCAGACGTGAGTCCCAGGCTCTCGACACCGCTGGAGTCAAGCTATCCAGGCTGATGAAGGCTGATAGCCAGACACCGGTCCTTGGATGCTTGATTCCGGTCTGGGAAAGACATGCCTTGGTAGTTCGGACTGGACTGTTCCCATAAGGCACAGGGTCAGAGCTGATTTGCATATAGCCAGTATCTAACCCAGGGTGGTGTGGAGTGCAAAAAAACGATGGATTTAGGCCCAGATCCTTGTACTGGGGTGAATGTGTGACATTGTTCTACATTCTGTCCATCAACTATGTTTTTTGCAATTTTCACCCCGAGTGGGCTGGTTATGCTCAGACGTGAGTCCCAGGCTCTCCACACCACTGGAGTCAAGCTATCCAGGCTGATGAAGGCTGATAGCCAGAAACCGGTCCTTGGATGCTTGATTCCGGTCTGGGAAAGACATGGCTTGGTAGTTCGGACTGGACTGTTCCCATAAGGCACAGGGTCAGAGCTGATTTGCATATAACCAGTGTCTAACCCAGGGTGGTGTGGAGTGCACAAAAACGATGGATTTAGGCCCAGATCCTTGTACTGGGGTGAATGTATGACATTGTTCTACATTCTGTCCATCAACTGTGTTTTTTGCAATTTTCACCCCGAGTGGGCTGGGTATGCTCAGACGTGAGTCCCAGGCTCTCCACACCACTGGAGTCAAGCTATCCAGACTGATGAAGGCTGAAAGCCAGAAACCGGTCCTTGGATGCTTGATTCCAGTCTGGGAAAGACATGGCTTGGTAGTTCGGACTGGACTGTTCCCATAAGGCACAGGGTCAGAGCTGATTTGCATATAGCCAGTGTCTAACCCAGGGTGGTGTGGAGTGCAAAAAAACAATGGATTTAGGCCCAGATCCTCGTACTGGGGTGAATGTATGACATTGTTCTACATTCTGTCCATCAACTGTGTTTTTTGCAATTTTCACCCCGAGTGGGCTGGGTATGCTCAGACGTGAGTCCCAGGCTCTCCACACCACTGGAGTCAAGCTATCCAGGCTGATGAAGGCTGATAGCCAGAAACCGGTCCTTGGATGCTTGATTCCGGTCTGGGAAAGACATGGCTTGGTAGTTCGGACTGGACTGTTCCCATAAGGCACAGGGTCAGAGCTGATTTGCATATAGCCAGTGTCTAACCCAGGGTGGTGTGGAGTTCAAAAAAACGATGGATTTAGGCCCAGATCCTTGTACTGGGGTGAATGTATGACATTGTTCTACATTCTGTCCATCAACTGTGTTTTTTGCAATTTTCACCCCGAGTGGGCTGGGTATGCTCAGACGTGAGTCCCAGGCTCTCCACACCACTGGAGTCAAGCTATCCAGGCTGATGAAGGCTGATAGCCAGAAACCGGTCCTTGGTGCTTGATTCCGGTGTGGGAAATACATGGCTTGGTAGTTCGGACTGGTCTGTTCCCATAAGGCACAGGGTCAGAGCTGATTTGCATATAGCCAGTGTCTAACCCAGAGTGGTGTGGAGTGCAAAAAAACAATGGATTTAGGCCCAGATAGTTGTACTGGGGTGAATGTATGACATTGTTCTACATTCTGTCCATCAACTGTGTTTTTTGCAATTTTCACCCCGAGTGGGCTGGGTATGCTCAGACGTGAGTCCCTGGCTCTCCACACCACTGGGGTCAAGCTATCCAGGCTGATGAAGGCTGATAGCCAGAAACCGGTCCTTGGATGCTTGATTCCGGTCTGGGAAAGACATGGCTTGGTAGTTCGGACTGGACTGTTCCCATAAGGCACAGGGTCAGAGCTGATTTGCATATAGCCAGTGTCTAACCCAGGGTGGTGTGGAGTGCAAAAAAACAATGGATTTAGGCCCAGATCCTTGTACTGGGGTGAATGTATGACATTGTTCTACATTCTGTCCATCAACTGTGTTTTTTGCAAATTTCACCCCGAGTGGGCTGGTTATGCTCAGACGTGAGTCCCAGGCTCTCCACACCACTGGAGTCAAGCTATCCAGGCTGATGAAGGCTGATAGCCAGAAACTGGTCCTTGGATGCTTGATTCCGGTCTGGGAAAGACATGGCTTGGTAGTTCGGACTGGACTGTTCCCATAAGGCACAGGGTCAGAGCTGATTTGCATATAGCCAGTGTCTAACCCAGGGTGGTGTGGAGTGCAAAAAAACGATGGATTTAGGCCCAGATCCTTGTACTGGGGTGAATGTATGACATTGTTCTACATTCTGTCCATCAACTGTGTTTTTTGCAATTTTCACCCCGAGTGGGCTGGGTATGCTCAGACGCGAGTCCCAGGCTCTCCACACCACTGGAGTCAAGCTATTCAGGCTGATGAAGGCTGATAGCCAGAAACCGGTCCTTGGATGCTTGATTCCGGTCTGGGAAAGACATGGCTTGGTAGTTCGGACTGGACTGTTCCCATAAGGCACAGGTTCAGAGCTGATTTGCATATAGCCAGTGTCTAACCCAGGGTGGTGTGGAGTGCAAAAAACGATGGATTTAGGCCCAGATCCTTGTACTGGGGTGAATGTATGATATTGTTCTACATTCTGTCCATCAACTGTGTTTTTTGCAATTTTTACCCCGAGTGGGCTGGGTATGCTCAGAAGTGAGTCCCAGGCTCTCCACACCACTGGAGTCAAGTTATCCAGGCTGATGAAGGCTGATAGCCAGAAACCGGTCCTTGGTGCTTGATTCCGGTGTGGGAAAGACATGGCTTGGTAGTTCGGACTGGACTGTTCCCATAAGGCACAGGGTCAGAGCTGATTTGCATATAGCCAGTGTCTAACCCAGGGTGGTGTGGAGTGCAAAAAAACGATGGATTTAGGCCCAGATCCTTGTACTGGGGTGAATGTATGACATTGTTCTACATTCTGTCCATCAACTGTGTTTTTTGCAATTTTCACCCCAAGTGGGCTGGTTATGCTCAGACGTGAGTCCCAGGCTCTCCACACCACTGGAGTCAAGCTATCCAGGCTGATGAAGGCTGATAGCCAGAAACCGGTCCTTGGATGCTTGATTCCGGTGTGGGAAAGACATGGCTTGGTAGTTCGGACTGGACTGTTCCCATAAGGCACAGGGTCAGAGCTGATTTGCATATAGCCAGTGTCTAACCCAGAGTGGTGTGGAGTGGGAAAAAACGATGGATTTAGGCCCAGATCCTTGTACTGGGGTGAATGTATGACATTGTTCTACATTCTGTCCATCAACTGTGTTTTTTGCAATTTTCACCCCGAGTGGGATGGGTATGCTCAGACGTGAGTCCCTGGCTCTCCACACCACTGGGGTCAAGCTATCCAGGCTGATGAAGGCTGATAGCCAGACACCGGTCCTTGGATGCTTGATTCCGGTCTGGGAAAGACATGGCTTGGTAGTTCGGACTGGACTGTTCCCATAAGGCACAGGGTCAGAGCTGATTTGCATATAGCCAGTGTCTAACCCAGGGTGGTGTGGAGTGCAAAAAAACGATGGATTTAGGCCCAGATCCTTGTACTGGGGTGAATGTATGACATTGTTCTACATTCTGGCCATCAACTATGTTTTTTGCAATTTTCACCCCGAGTGGGCTGGTTATGCTCAGACGTGAGTCCCAGGCTCTCCACACCACTGGAGTCAAGCTATCCAGGCTGATGAAGGCTGATAGCCAGAAACCGGTCCTTGGATGCTTGATTCCGGTCTGGGAAAGACATGGCTTGGTAGTTCGGACTGGACTGTTCCCATAAGGCACAAGGTCAGAGCTGATTTGCATATAGCCAGTGTCTAACCCAGGGTGGTGTGGAGTGCAAAAAAACGATGGATTTAGGCCCAGATCCTTGTACTGGGGTGAATGTATGACATTGTTCTACATTCTGTCCATCAACTGTGTTTTTTGCAATTTTCACCCCGTGTGGGCTGGGTATGCTCAGACGCGAGTCCCAGGCTCTCCACACCACTGGAGTCAAGCTATCCAGGCTGATGAAGGCTTATAGCCAGAAACCGGTCCTTGGATGCTTGATTCCGGTCTGGGAAAGACATGGCTTGGTAGTTCGGACTGGACTGTTCCCATAAGGCACAGGTTCAGAGCTGATTTGCATATAGCCAGTGTCTAACCCAGGGTGGTGTGGAGTGCAAAAAACGATGGAATTAGGCCCAGATCCTTGTACTGGGGTGAATGTATGACATTGTTCTACATTCTGTCCATCAACTGTGTTTTTTGCAATTTTCAACCCGAGTGGGCTGGTTATGCTCAGAAGTGAGTCCCAGGCTCTCCACACCATTGGAGTCAAGCTATCCAGGCTGATGAAGGCTGATAGCCAGAAACCGGTCCTTGGTGCTTGATTCCGGTGTGGGAAAGACATGGCTTGGTAGTTCGGACTGGACTGTTCCCATAAGGCACAGGGTCAGAGCTGATTTGCATATAGCCAGTGTCTAACCCAGGGTGGTGTGGAGTGCAAAAAAACGATGGATTTAGGCCCAGATCCTTGTACTGGGGTGAATGTATGACATTGTTCTACATTCTGTCCATCAACTGTGTTTTTTGCAATTTTCACCCCGAGTGGGCTGGTTATGCTCAGACGTGAGTCCCAGGCTCTCCACACCACTGGAGTCAAGCTATCCAGGCTGATGAAGGCTGATAGCCAGAAACCGGTCCTTGGATGCTTGATTCCGGTGTGGGAAAGACATGGCTTGGTAGTTCGGACTGGACTGTTCCCATAAGGCACAGGGTCAGAGCTGATTTGCATATAGCCAGTGTCTAACCCAGAGTGGTGTGGAGTGGAAAAAAACGATGGATTTAGGCCCAGATCCTTGTACTGGGGTGAATGTATGACATTGTTCTACATTCTGTCCATCAACTGTGTTTTTTGCAATTTTCACCCCGAGTGGGCTGGGTATGCTCAGACGTGAGTCCCTGGCTCTCCACACCACTGGGGTCAAGCTATCCAGGCTGATGAAGGCTGATAGCCAGACACCGGTCCTTGGATGCTTGATTCCGGTCTGGGAAAGACATGCCTTGGTAGTTCGGACTGGACTGTTCCCATAAGGCACAGGGTCAGAGCTGATTTGCATATAGCCAGTATCTAACCCAGGGTGGTGTGGAGTGCAAAAAAACGATGGATTTAGGCCCAGATCCTTGTACTGGGGTGAATGTGTGACATTGTTCTACATTCTGTCCATCAACTATGTTTTTTGCAATTTTCACCCCGAGTGGGCTGGTTATGCTCAGACGTGAGTCCCAGGCTCTCCACACCAGTGGAGTCAAGCTATCCAGGCTGATGAAGGCTGATAGCCAGAAACCGGTCCTTGGATGCTTGATTCCGGTCTGGGAAAGACATGGCTTGGTAGTTCGGACTGGACTGTTCCCATAAGGCACAGGGTCAGAGCTGATTTGCATATAACCAGTGTCTAACCCAGGGTGGTGTGGAGTGCAAAAAAACGATGGATTTAGGCCCAGATCCTTGTACTGGGGTGAATGTATGACATTGTTCTACATTCTGTCCATCAACTGTGTTTTTTGCAATTTTCACCCCGAGTGGGCTGGGTTTGCTCAGACGCGAGTCCCAGGCTCTCCACACCACTGGAGTCAAGCTATCCAGGCTGATGAAGGCTGATAGCCAGAAACCGGTCCTTGAATGCTTGATTCCGGTCTGGGAAAGACATGGCTTGGTAGTTCGAACTGGACTGTTCCCATAAGGCACAGGTTCAGAGCTGATTTGCATATAGCCAGTGTCTAACCCAGGGTGGTGTGGAGTGCAAAAAACGATGGATTTAGGCCCAGATCCTTGTACTGGGGTGAATGTATGACATTGTTCTACATTCTGTCCATCAACTGTGTTTTTTGCAATTTTCACCCCGAGTGGGCTGGGTATGCTCAGACGTGAGTCCCAGGCTCTCGACACCGCTGGAGTCAAGCTATCCAGGCTGATGAAGGCTGATAGCCAGACACCGGTCCTTGGATGCTTGATTCCGGTCTGGGAAAGACATGCCTTGGTAGTTCGGACTGGACTGTTCCCATAAGGCACAGGGTCAGAGCTGATTTGCATATAGCCAGTATCTAACCCAGGGTGGTGTGGAGTGCAAAAAATTGATGGATTTAGGCCCAGATCCTTGTACTGGGGTGAATGTGTGACATTGTTCTACATTCTGTCCATCAACTATGTTTTTTGCAATTTTCACCCCGAGTGGGCTGGTTATGCTCAGACGTGAGTCCCAGGCTCTCCACACCACTGGAGTCAAGCTATCCAGGCTGATGAAGGCTGATAGCCAGAAACCGGTCCTTGGATGCTTGATTCCGGTCTGGGAAAGACATGGCTTGGTAGTTCGGACTGGACTGTTCCCATAAGGCACAGGGTCAGAGCTGATTTGCATATAACCAGTGTCTAACCCAGGGTGGTGTGGAGTGCAAAAAAACGATGGATTTAGGCCCAGATCCTTGTACTGGGGTGAATGTATGACATTGTTCTACATTCTGTCCATCAACTGTGTTTTTTGCAATTTTCACCCCGAGTGGGCTGGGTATGCTCAGACGCGAGTCCCAGGCTCTCCACACCACTGGAGTCAAGCTATCCAGGCTGATGAAGGCTGATAGCCAGAAACCGGTCCTTGGATGCTTGATTCCGGTCTGGGAAAGACATGGCTTGGTAGTTCGAACTGGACTGTTCCCATAAGGCACAGGTTCAGAGCTGATTTGCATATAGCCAGTGTCTAACCCAGGGTGGTGTGGAGTGCAAAAAACGATGGATTTAGGCCCAGATCCTTGTACTGGGGTGAATGTATGACATTGTTCTACATTCTGTCCATCAACTGTGTTTTTTGCAATTTTCACCCCGAGTGGCTGGGTGTGCTCAGACGCGAGTACCAGGCTCTCCTCACCACTGGAGTCAAGCTATCCAGGCTGATGAAGGCTGATAGCCAGAAACCGGTCCTTGGATGCTTGATTCCAGACTGGGAAAGACATGGCTTGGTAGTTCGGACTGGACTGTTCCCATATGGCACAGGGTCAGAGCTGATTTGCATATAGCCAGTGTCTAACCCAGGGTGGTGTGGAGTGCAAAAAAACGATGGATTTATGCCCAGATCCTTTTACTGGGGTGAATGTATGACATTGTTCTACATTCTGTCTATCAACTGTGTTTTTTACAATTTTCACCCCGAGTGGGCTGGGTATGCTCAGACGTGAGTCCCAGGCTCTCCACACCACTGGAGTCAAGCTATCCAGGCTGATGAAGGCTGATAGCCAGAAACCGGTCCTTGGTGCTTGATTCCGGTGTGGGAAAGACATGGCTTGGTAGTTCGGACTGGACTGTTCCCATAAGGCACAGGGTCAGAGCTGATTTGCATATAGCCAGTGTCTAACCCAGGGTGGTGTGGAGTGCAAAAAAACGATGGATTTAGGCCCAGATCCTTGTACTGGGGTGAATGTATGACATTGTTCTACATTCTGTCCATCAACTGTGTTTTTTGCAATTTTCACCCCGAGTGGGCTGGTTATGCTCAGACGTGAGTCCCAGGCTCTCCACACCACTGGAGTCAAGCTATCCAGGCTGATGAAGGCTGATAGCCAGAAACCGGTCCTTGGATGCTTGATTCCGGTGTGGGAAAGACATGGCTTGGTAGTTCGGACTGGACTGTTCCCATAAGGCACAGGGTCAGAGCTGATTTGCATATAGCCAGTATCTAACCCAGAGTGGTGTGGAGTGGAAAAAAACGATGGATTTAGGCCCAGATCCTTGTACTGGGGTGAATGTATGACATTGTTCTACATTCTGTCAATCAACTGTGTTTTTTGCAATTTTCACCCCGAGTGGGCTGGGTATGCTCAGACGTGAGTCCCTGGCTCTCCACACCACTGGGGTCAAGCTATCCAGGCTGATGAAGGCTGATAGCCAGACACCGGTCCTTGGATGCTTGATTCCGGTCTGGGAAAGACATGGCTTGGTAGTTCGGACTGGACTGTTCCCATAAGGCACAGGGTAAGAGCTGATTTGCATATAGCCAGTGTCTAACCCAGGGTGGTGTGGAGTGCAAAAAAACTATGGATTTAGGCCCAGATCCTTGTACTGGGGTGAATGTATGACATTGTTCTACATTCTGTCCATCAACTATGTTTTTTGCAATTTTCACCCCGAGTGGGCTGGTTATGCTCAGACGTGAGTCCCAGGCTCTCCACACCACTGGAGTCAAGCTATCCAGGCTGATGAAGGCTGATAGCCAGAAACCGGTCCTTGGATGCTTGATTCCGGTCTGGGAAAGACA
The DNA here is from genome assembly GCF_964261635.1 of Lissotriton helveticus. Lineage (NCBI taxonomy): Eukaryota > Metazoa > Chordata > Amphibia > Caudata > Salamandridae > Lissotriton > Lissotriton helveticus. Next base: position 204,888,155 of record NC_136059.1, read on the forward strand.
TGGCTTGGTAGTTCGGACTGGACTGTTCCCATAAGGCACAAGGTCAGAGCTGATTTGCATATAGCCAGTGTCTAACCCAGGGTGGTGTGGAGTGCAAAAAAACGATGGATTTAGGCCCAGATCCTTGTACTGGGGTGAATGTATGACATTGTTCTACATTCTGTCCATCAACTGTGTTTTTTGCAATTTTCACCCCGTGTGGGCTGGGTATGCTCAGACGCGAGTCCCAGGCTCTCCACACCACTGGAGTCAAGCTATCCAGGCTGATGAAGGCTTATAGCCAGAAACCGGTCCTTGGATGCTTGATTCCGGTCTGGGAAAGACATGGCTTGGTAGTTCGGACTGGACTGTTCCCATAAGGCACAGGTTCAGAGCTGATTTGCATATAGCCAGTGTCTAACCCAGGGTGGTGTGGAGTGCAAAAAACGATGGAATTAGGCCCAGATCCTTGTACTGGGGTGAATGTATGACATTGTTCTACATTCTGTCCATCAACTGTGTTTTTTGCAATTTTCAACCCGAGTGGGCTGGTTATGCTCAGAAGTGAGTCCCAGGCTCTCCACACCACTGGAGTCAAGCTATCCAGGCTGATGAAGGCTGATAGCCAGAAACCGGTCCTTGGTGCTTGATTCCGGTGTGGGAAAGACATGGCTTGGTAGTTCGGACTGGACTGTTCCCATAAGGCACAGGGTCAGAGCTGATTTGCATATAGCCAGTGTCTACCCCAGGGTGGTGTGGAGTGCAAAAAAACGATGGATTTAGGCCCAGATCCTTGTACTGGGGTGAATGTATGACATTGTTCTACATTCTGTCCATCAACTGTGTTTTTTGCAATTTTCACCCCGAGTGGGCTGGTTATGCTCAGACGTGAGTCCCAGGCTCTCCACACCACTGGAGTCAAGCTATCCAGGCTGATGAAGGCTGATAGCCAGAAACCGGTCCTTGGATGCTTGATTCCGGTGTGGGAAAGACATGGCTTGGTAGTTCGGACTGGACTGTTCCCATAAGGCACAGGTTCAGAGCTGATTTGCATATAGCCAGTGTCTAACCCAGGGTGGTGTGGAGTGCAAAAAACGATGGAATTAGGCCCAGATCCTTGTACTGGGGTGAATGTATGACATTGTTCTACATTCTGTCCATCAACTGTGTTTTTTGCAATTTTCAACCCGAGTGGGCTGGTTATGCTCAGAAGTGAGTCCCAGGCTCTCCACACCACTGGAGTCAAGCTATCCAGGCTGATGAAGGCTGATAGCCAGAAACCGGTCCTTGGTGCTTGATTCCGGTGTGGGAAAGACATGGCTTGGTAGTTCGGACTGGACTGTTCCCATAAGGCACAGGGTCAGAGCTGATTTGCATATAGCCAGTGTCTAACCCAGGGTGGTGTGGAGTGCAAAAAAACGATGGATTTAGGCCCAGATCCTTGTACTGGGGTGAATGTGTGACATTGTTCTACATTCTGTCCATCAACTATGTTTTTTGCAATTTTCACCCCGAGTGGGCTGGTTATGCTCAGACGTGAGTCCCAGGCTCTCCACACCAGTGGAGTCAAGCTATCCAGGCTGATGAAGGCTGATAGCCAGAAACCGGTCCTTGGATTCTTGATTCCGGTCTGGGAAAGACATGGCTTGGTAGTTCGGACTGGACTGTTCCCATAAGGCACAGGGTCAGAGCTGATTTGCATATAACCAGTGTCTAACCCAGGGTGGTGTGGAGTGCAAAAAAACGATGGATTTAGGCCCAGATCCTTGTACTGGGGTGAATGTATGACATTGTTCTACATTCTGTCCATCAACTGTGTTTTTTGCAATTTTCACCCCGAGTGGGCTGGGTTTGCTCAGACGCGAGTCCCAGGCTCTCCACACCACTGGAGTCAAGCTATCCAGGCTGATGAAGGCTGATAGCCAGAAACCAGTCCTTGGATGCTTGATTCCGGTCTGGGAAAGACATGGCTTGGTAGTTCGAACTGGACTGTTCCCATAAGGCACAGGTTCAGAGCTGATTTGCATATAGCCAGTGTCTAACCCAGGGTGGTGTGGAGTGCAAAAAACGATGGATTTAGGCCCAGATCCTTGTACTGGGGTGAATGTATGACATTGTTCTACATTCTGTCCATCAACTGTGTTTTTTGCAATTTTCACCCCGAGTGGGCTGGGTATGCTCAGACGTGAGTCCCAGGCTCTCGACACCGCTGGAGTCAAGCTATCCAGGCTGATGAAGGCTGATAGCCAGACACCGGTCCTTGGATGCTTGATTCCGGTCTGGGAAAGACATGCCTTGGTAGTTCGGACTGGACTGTTCCCATAAGGCACAGGGTCAGAGCTGATTTGCATATAGCCAGTATCTAACCCAGGGTGGTGTGGAGTGCAAAAAAACGATGGATTTAGGCCCAGATCCTTGTACTGGGGTGAATGTGTGACATTGTTCTACATTCTGTCCATCAACTATGTTTTTTGCAATTTTCACCCCGAGTGGGCTGGTTATGCTCAGACGTGAGTCCCAGGCTCTCCACACCACTGGAGTCAAGCTATCCAGGCTGATGAAGGCTGATAGCCAGAAACCGGTCCTTGGATGCTTGATTCCGGTCTGGGAAAGACATGGCTTGGTAGTTCGGACTGGACTGTTCCCATAAGGCACAGGGTCAGAGCTGATTTGCATATAACCAGTGTCTAACCCAGGGTGGTGTGGAGTGCAAAAAAACGATGGATTTAGGCCCAGATCCTTGTACTGGGGTGAATGTATGACATTGTTCTACATTCTGTCCATCAACTGTGTTTTTTGCAATTTTCACCCCGAGTGGGCTGGGTATGCTCAGACGCGAGTCCCAGGCTCTCCACACCACTGGAGTCAAGCTAGCCAGGCTGATGAAGGCTGATAGCCAGAAACCGGTCCTTGGATGCTTGATTCCGGTCTGGGAAAGACATGGCTTGGTAGTTCGAACTGGACTGTTCCCATAAGGCACAGGTTCAGAGCTGATTTGCATATAGCCAGTGTCTAACCCAGGGTGGTGTGGAGTGCAAAAAACGATGGATTTAGGCCCAGATCCTTGTACTGGGGTGAATGTATGACATTGTTCTACATTCTGTCCATCAACTGTGTTTTTTGCAAATTTCACCCCGAGTGGGCTGGTTATGCTCAGACGTGAGTCCCAGGCTCTCCACACCACTGGAGTCAAGCTATCCAGGCTGATGAAGGCTGATAGCCAGAAACTGGTCCTTGGATGCTTGATTCCGGTCTGGGAAAGACATGGCTTGGTAGTTCGGACTGGACTGTTCCCATAAGGCACAGGGTCAGAGCTGATTTGCATATAGCCAGTGTCTAACCCAGGGTGGTGTGGAGTGCAAAAAAACGATGGATTTAGGCCCAGATCCTTGTACTGGGGTGAATGTATGACATTGTTCTACATTCTGTCCATCAACTGTGTTTTTTGCAATTTTCACCCCGAGTGGGCTGGGTATGCTCAGACGCGAGTCCCAGGCTCTCCACACCACTGGAGTCAAGCTATCCAGGCTGATGAAGGCTGATAGCCAGAAACCGGTCCTTGGATGCTTGATTCCGGTCTGGGAAAGACATGGCTTGGTAGTTCGGACTGGACTGTTCCCATAAGGCACAGGTTCAGAGCTGATTTGCATATAGCCAGTGTCTAACCCAGGGTGGTGTGGAGTGCAAAAAACGATGGATTTAGGCCCAGATCCTTGTACTGGGGTGAATGTATGATATTGTTCTACATTCTGTCCATCAACTGTGTTTTTTGCAATTTTTACCCCGAGTGGGCTGGGTATGCTCAGAAGTGAGTCCCAGGCTCTCCACACCACTGGAGTCAAGTTATCCAGGCTGATGAAGGCTGATAGCCAGAAACCGGTCCTTGGTGCTTGATTCCGGTGTGGGAAAGACATGGCTTGGTAGTTCGGACTGGACTGTTCCCATAAGGCACAGGGTCAGAGCTGATTTGCATATAGCCAGTGTCTAACCCAGGGTGGTGTGGAGTGCAAAAAAACGATGGATTTAGGCCCAGATCCTTGTACTGGGGTGAATGTATGACATTGTTCTACATTCTGTCCATCAACTGTGTTTTTTGCAATTTTCACCCCAAGTGGGCTGGTTATGCTCAGACGTGAGTCCCAGGCTCTCCACACCACTGGAGTCAAGCTATCCAGGCTGATGAAGGCTGATAGCCAGAAACCGGTCCTTGGATGCTTGATTCCGGTGTGGGAAAGACATGGCTTGGTAGTTCGGACTGGACTGTTCCCATAAGGCACAGGGTCAGAGCTGATTTGCATATAGCCAGTGTCTAACCCAGAGTGGTGTGGAGTGGGAAAAAACGATGGATTTAGGCCCAGATCCTTGTACTGGGGTGAATGTATGACATTGTTCTACATTCTGTCCATCAACTGTGTTTTTTGCAATTTTCACCCCGAGTGGGATGGGTATGCTCAGACGTGAGTCCCTGGCTCTCCACACCACTGGGGTCAAGCTATCCAGGCTGATGAAGGCTGATAGCCAGACACCGGTCCTTGGATGCTTGATTCCGGTCTGGGAAAGACATGGCTTGGTAGTTCGGACTGGACTGTTCCCATAAGGCACAGGGTCAGAGCTGATTTGCATATAGCCAGTGTCTAACCCAGGGTGGTGTGGAGTGCAAAAAAACGATGGATTTAGGCCCAGATCCTTGTACTGGGGTGAATGTATGACATTGTTCTACATTCTGGCCATCAACTATGTTTTTTGCAATTTTCACCCCGAGTGGGCTGGTTATGCTCAGACGTGAGTCCCAGGCTCTCCACACCACTGGAGTCAAGCTATCCAGGCTGATGAAGGCTGATAGCCAGAAACCGGTCCTTGGATGCTTGATTCCGGTCTGGGAAAGACATGGCTTGGTAGTTCGGACTGGACTGTTCCCATAAGGCACAAGGTCAGAGCTGATTTGCATATAGCCAGTGTCTAACCCAGGGTGGTGTGGAGTGCAAAAAAACGATGGATTTAGGCCCAGATCCTTGTACTGGGGTGAATGTATGACATTGTTCTACATTCTGTCCATCAACTGTGTTTTTTGCAATTTTCACCCCGTGTGGGCTGGGTATGCTCAGACGCGAGTCCCAGGCTCTCCACACCACTGGAGTCAAGCTATCCAGGCTGATGAAGGCTGATAGCCAGAAACCGGTCCTTGGTGCTTGATTCCGGTGTGGGAAAGACATGGCTTGGTAGTTCGGACTGGACTGTTCCCATAAGGCACAGGGTCAGAGCTGATTTGCATATAGCCAGTGTCTAACCCAGGGTGGTGTGGAGTGCAAAAAAACGATGGATTTAGGCCCAGATCCTTGTACTGGGGTGAATGTATGACATTGTTCTACATTCTGTCCATCAACTGTGTTTTTTGCAATTTTCACCCCGAGTGGGCTGGTTATGCTCAGACGTGAGTCCCAGGCTCTCCACACCACTGGAGTCAAGCTATCCAGGCTGATGAAGGCTGATAGCCAGAAACCGGTCCTTGGATGCTTGATTCCGGTGTGGGAAAGACATGGCTTGGTAGTTCGGACTGGACTGTTCCCATAAGGCACAGGGTCAGAGCTGATTTGCATATAGCCAGTGTCTAACCCAGAGTGGTGTGGAGTGGAAAAAAACGATGGATTTAGGCCCAGATCCTTGTACTGGGGTGAATGTATGACATTGTTCTACATTCTGTCCATCAACTGTGTTTTTTGCAATTTTCACCCCGAGTGGGCTGGGTATGCTCAGACGTGAGTCCCTGGCTCTCCACACCACTGGGGTCAAGCTATCCAGGCTGATGAAGGCTGATAGCCAGACACCGGTCCTTGGATGCTTGATTCCGGTCTGGGAAAGACATGCCTTGGTAGTTCGGACTGGACTGTTCCCATAAGGCACAGGGTCAGAGCTGATTTGCATATAGCCAGTATCTAACCCAGGGTGGTGTGGAGTGCAAAAAAACGATGGATTTAGGCCCAGATCCTTGTACTGGGGTGAATGTGTGACATTGTTCTACATTCTGTCCATCAACTATGTTTTTTGCAATTTTCACCCCGAGTGGGCTGGTTATGCTCAGACGTGAGTCCCAGGCTCTCCACACCAGTGGAGTCAAGCTATCCAGGCTGATGAAGGCTGATAGCCAGAAACCGGTCCTTGGATGCTTGATTCCGGTCTGGGAAAGACATGGCTTGGTAGTTCGGACTGGACTGTTCCCATAAGGCACAGGGTCAGAGCTGATTTGCATATAACCAGTGTCTAACCCAGGGTGGTGTGGAGTGCAAAAAAACGATGGATTTAGGCCCAGATCCTTGTACTGGGGTGAATGTATGACATTGTTCTACATTCTGTCCATCAACTGTGTTTTTTGCAATTTTCACCCAGAGTGGGCTGGGTTTGCTCAGACGCGAGTCCCAGGCTCTCCACACCACTGGAGTCAAGCTATCCAGGCTGATGAAGGCTGATAGCCAGAAACCGGTCCTTGAATGCTTGATTCCGGTCTGGGAAAGACATGGCTTGGTAGTTCGAACTGGACTGTTCCCATAAGGCACAGGTTCAGAGCTGATTTGCATATAGCCAGTGTCTAACCCAGGGTGGTGTGGAGTGCAAAAAACGATGGATTTAGGCCCAGAACCTTGTACTGGGGTGAATGTATGACATTGTTCTACATTCTGTCCATCAACTGTGTTTTTTGCAATTTTCACCCCGAGTGGGCTGGGTATGCTCAGACGTGAGTCCCAGGCTCTCGACACCGCTGGAGTCAAGCTATCCAGGCTGATGAAGGCTGATAGCCAGACACCGGTCCTTGGATGCTTGATTCCGGTCTGGGAAAGACATGCCTTGGTAGTTCGGACTGGACTGTTCCCATAAGGCACAGGGTCAGAGCTGATTTGCATATAGCCAGTATCTAACCCAGGGTGGTGTGGAGTGCAAAAAATTGATGGATTTAGGCCCAGATCCTTGTACTGGGGTGAATGTGTGACATTGTTCTACATTCTGTCCATCAACTATGTTTTTTGCAATTTTCACCCCGAGTGGGCTGGTTATGCTCAGACGTGAGTCCCAGGCTCTCCACACCACTGGAGTCAAGCTATCCAGGCTGATGAAGGCTGATAGCCAGAAACCGGTCCTTGGATGCTTGATTCCGGTCTGGGAAAGACATGGCTTGGTAGTTCGGACTGGACTGTTCCCATAAGGCACAGGGTCAGAGCTGATTTGCATATAACCAGTGTCTAACCCAGGGTGGTGTGGAGTGCAAAAAAACGATGGATTTAGGCCCAGATCCTTGTACTGGGGTGAATGTATGACATTGTTCTACATTCTGTCCATCAACTGTGTTTTTTGCAATTTTCACCCCGAGTGGGCTGGGTATGCTCAGACGCGAGTCCCAGGCTCTCCACACCACTGGAGTCAAGCTATCCAGGCTGATGAAGGCTGATAGCCAGAAACCGGTCCTTGGATGCTTGATTCCGGTCTGGGAAAGACATGGCTTGGTAGTTCGAACTGGACTGTTCCCATAAGGCACAGGTTCAGAGCTGATTTGCATATAGCCAGTGTCTAACCCAGGGTGGTGTGGAGTGCAAAAAACGATGGATTTAGGCCCAGATCCTTGTACTGGGGTGAATGTATGACATTGTTCTACATTCTGTCCATCAACTGTGTTTTTTGCAATTTTCACCCCGAGTGGCTGGGTGTGCTCAGACGCGAGTACCAGGCTCTCCTCACCACTGGAGTCAAGCTATCCAGGCTGATGAAGGCTGATAGCCAGAAACCGGTCCTTGGATGCTTGATTCCAGACTGGGAAAGACATGGCTTGGTAGTTCGGACTGGACTGTTCCCATATGGCACAGGGTCAGAGCTGATTTGCATATAGCCAGTGTCTAACCCAGGGTGGTGTGGAGTGCAAAAAAACGATGGATTTATGCCCAGATCCTTTTACTGGGGTGAATGTATGACATTGTTCTACATTCTGTCTATCAACTGTGTTTTTTACAATTTTCACCCCGAGTGGGCAGGGTATGCTCAGACGTGAGTCCCAGGCTCTCCACACCACTGGAGTCAAGCTATCCAGGCTGATGAAGGCTGATAGCCAGAAACCGGTCCTTGGTGCTTGATTCCGGTGTGGGAAAGACATGGCTTGGTAGTTCGGACTGGACTGTTCCCATAAGGCACAGGGTCAGAGCTGATTTGCATATAGCCAGTGTCTAACCCAGGGTGGTGTGGAGTGCAAAAAAACGATGGATTTAGGCCCAGATCCTTGTACTGGGGTGAATGTATGACATTGTTCTACATTCTGTCCATCAACTGTGTTTTTTGCAATTTTCACCCCGAGTGGGCTGGTTATGCTCAGACGTGAGTCCCAGGCTCTCCACACCACTGGAGTCAAGCTATCCAGGCTGATGAAGGCTGATAGCCAGAAACCGGTCCTTGGATGCTTGATTCCGGTGTGGGAAAGACATGGCTTGGTAGTTCGGACTGGACTGTTCCCATAAGGCACAGGGTCAGAGCTGATTTGCATATAGCCAGTATCTAACCCAGAGTGGTGTGGAGTGGAAAAAAACGATGGATTTAGGCCCAGATCCTTGTACTGGGGTGAATGTATGACATTGTTCTACATTCTGTCAATCAACTGTGTTTTTTGCAATTTTCACCCCGAGTGGGCTGGGTATGCTCAGACGTGAGTCCCTGGCTCTCCACACCACTGGGGTCAAGCTATCCAGGCTGATGAAGGCTGATAGCCAGACACCGGTCCTTGGATGCTTGATTCCGGTCTGGGAAAGACATGGCTTGGTAGTTCGGACTGGACTGTTCCCATAAGGCACAGGGTAAGAGCTGATTTGCATATAGCCAGTGTCTAACCCAGGGTGGTGTGGAGTGCAAAAAAACTATGGATTTAGGCCCAGATCCTTGTACTGGGGTGAATGTATGACATTGTTCTACATTCTGTCCATCAACTATGTTTTTTGCAATTTTCACCCCGAGTGGGCTGGTTATGCTCAGACGTGAGTCCCAGGCTCTCCACACCACTGGAGTCAAGCTATCCAGGCTGATGAAGGCTGATAGCCAGAAACCGGTCCTTGGATGCTTGATTCCGGTCTGGGAAAGACATGGCTTGGTAGTTCGGACTGGACTGTTCCCATAAGGCACAAGGTCAGAGCTGATTTGCATATAGCCAGTGTCTAACCCAGGGTGGTGTGGAGTGCAAAAAAACGATGGATTTAGGCCCAGATCCTTGTACTGGGGTGAATGTATGACATTGTTCTACATTCTGTCCATCAACTGTGTTTTTTGCAATTTTCACCCCGTGTGGGCTGGGTATGCTCAGACGCGAGTCCCAGGCTCTCCACACCACTGGAGTCAAGCTATCCAGGCTGATGAAGGCTTATAGCCAGAAACCGGTCCTTGGATGCTTGATTCCGGTCTGGGAAAGACATGGCTTGGTAGTTCGGACTGGACTGTTCCCATAAGGCACAGGTTCAGAGCTGATTTGCATATAGCCAGTGTCTAACCCAGGGTGGTGTGGAGTGCAAAAAACGATGGAATTAGGCCCAGATCCTTGTACTGGGGTGAATGTATGACATTGTTCTACATTCTGTCCATCAACTGTGTTTTTTGCAATTTTCAACCCGAGTGGGCTGGTTATGCTCAGAAGTGAGTCCCAGGCTCTCCACACCACTGGAGTCAAGCTATCCAGGCTGATGAAGGCTGATAGCCAGAAACCGGTCCTTGGTGCTTGATTCCGGTGTGGGAAAGACATGGCTTGGTAGTTCGGACTGGACTGTTCCCATAAGGCACAGGTTCAGAGCTGATTTGCATATAGCCAGTGTCTAACCCAGGGTGGTGTGGAGTGCAAAAAACGATGGAATTAGGCCCAGATCCTTGTACTGGGGTGAATGTATGACATTGTTCTACATTCTGTCCATCAACTGTGTTTTTTGCAATTTTCAACCCGAGTGGGCTGGTTATGCTCAGAAGTGAGTCCCAGGCTCTCCACACCAGTGGAGTCAAGCTATCCAGGCTGATGAAGGCTGATAGCCAGAAACCGGTCCTTGGTGCTTGATTCCGGTGTGGGAAAGACATGGCTTGGTAGTTCGGACTGGACTGTTCCCATAAGGCACAGGGTCAGAGCTGATTTGCATATAGCCAGTGTCTAACCCAGGGTGGTGTGGAGTGCAAAAAAACGATGGATTTAGGCCCAGATCCTTGTACTGGGGTGAATGTGTGACATTGTTCTACATTCTGTCCATCAACTATGTTTTTTGCAATTTTCACCCCGAGTGGGCTGGTTATGCTCAGACGTGAGTCCCAGGCTCTCCACACCAGTGGAGTCAAGCTATCCAGGCTGATGAAGGCTGATAGCCAGAAACCGGTCCTTGGATTCTTGATTCCGGTCTGGGAAAGACATGGCTTGGTAGTTCGGACTGGACTGTTCCCATAAGGCACAGGGTCAGAGCTGATTTGCATATAACCAGTGTCTAACCCAGGGTGGTGTGGAGTGCAAAAAAACGATGGATTTAGGCCCAGATCCTTGTACTGGGGTGAATGTATGACATTGTTCTACATTCTGTCCATCAACTGTGTTTTTTGCAATTTTCACCCCGAGTGGGCTGGGTTTGCTCAGACGCGAGTCCCAGGCTCTCCACACCACTGGAGTCAAGCTATCCAGGCTGATGAAGGCTGATAGCCAGAAACCAGTCCTTGGATGCTTGATTCCGGTCTGGGAAAGACATGGCTTGGTAGTTCGAACTGGACTGTTCCCATAAGGCACAGGTTCAGAGCTGATTTGCATATAGCCAGTGTCTAACCCAGGGTGGTGTGGAGTGCAAAAAACGATGGATTTAGGCCCAGATCCTTGTACTGGGGTGAATGTATGACATTGTTCTACATTCTGTCCATCAACTGTGTTTTTTGCAATTTTCACCCCGAGTGGGCTGGGTATGCTCAGACGTGAGTCCCAGGCTCTCGACACCGCTGGAGTCAAGCTATCCAGGCTGATGAAGGCTGATAGCCAGACACCGGTCCTTGGATGCTTGATTCCGGTCTGGGAAAGACATGCCTTGGTAGTTCGGACTGGACTGTTCCCATAAGGCACAGGGTCAGAGCTGATTTGCATATAGCCAGTATCTAACCCAGGGTGGTGTGGAGTGCAAAAAAACGATGGATTTAGGCCCAGATCCTTGTACTGGGGTGAATGTGTGACATTGTTCTACATTCTGTCCATCAACTATGTTTTTTGCAATTTTCACCCCGAGTGGGCTGGTTATGCTCAGACGTGAGTCCCAGGCTCTCCACACCACTGGAGTCAAGCTATCCAGGCTGATGAAGGCTGATAGCCAGAAACCGGTCCTTGGATGCTTGATTCCGGTCTGGGAAAGACATGGCTTGGTAGTTCGGACTGGACTGTTCCCATAAGGCACAGGGTCAGAGCTGATTTGCATATAACCAGTGTCTAACCCAGGGTGGTGTGGAGTGCAAAAAAACGATGGATTTAGGCCCAGATCCTTGTACTGGGGTGAATGTATGACATTGTTCTACATTCTGTCCATCAACTGTGTTTTTTGCAATTTTCACCCCGAGTGGGCTGGGTATGCTCAGACGCGAGTCCCAGGCTCTCCACACCACTGGAGTCAAGCTATCCAGGCTGATGAAGGCTGATAGCCAGAAACCGGTCCTTGGATGCTTGATTCCGGTCTGGGAAAGACATGGCTTGGTAGTTCGAACTGGACTGTTCCCATAAGGCACAGGTTCAGAGCTGATTTGCATATAGCCAGTGTCTAACCCAGGGTGGTGTGGAGTGCAAAAAACGATGGATTTAGGCCCAGATCCTTGTACTGGGGTGAATGTATGACATTGTTCTACATTCTGTCCATCAACTGTGTTTTTTGCAATTTTCACCCCGAGTGGCTGGGTGTGCTCAGACGCGAGTCCCAGGCTCTCCTCACCACTGGAGTCAAGCTATCCAGGCTGATGAAGGCTGATAGCCAGAAACCGGTCCTTGGATGCTTGATTCCAGACTGGGAAAGACATGGCTTGGTAGTTCGGACTGGACTGTTCCCATATGGCACAGGGTCAGAGCTGATTTGCATATAGCCAGTGTCTAACCCAGGGTGGTGTGGAGTGCAAAAAAACGATGGATTTATGCCCAGATCCTTTTACTGGGGTGAATGTATGACATTGTTCTACATTCTGTCTATCAACTGTGTTTTTTACAATTTTCACCCCGAGTGGGCTGGGTATGCTCAGACGTGAGTCCCAGGCTCTCCACACCACTGGAGTCAAGCTATCCAGGCTGATGAAGGCTGATAGCCAGAAACCGGTCCTTGGTGCTTGATTCCGGTGTGGGAAAGACATGGCTTGGTAGTTCGGACTGGACTGTTCCCATAAGGCACAGGGTCAGAGCTGATTTGCATATAGCCAGTGTCTAACCCAGGGTGGTGTGGAGTGCAAAAAACGATGGAATTAAGCCCAGATCCTTGTACTGGGGTGAATGTATGACATTGTTCTACATTCTGTCCATCAACTGTGTTTTTTGCAATTTTCAACCCGAGTGGGCTGGTTATGCTCAGAAGTGAGTCCCAAGCTCTCCACACCACTGGAGTCAAGCTATCCAGGCTGATGAAGGCTGATAGCCAGAAACCGGTCCTTGGTGCTTGATTCCGGTGTGGGAAAGACATGGCTTGGTAGTTCGGACTGGACTGTTCCCATAAGGCACAGGGTCAGAGCTGATTTGCATATAGCCAGTGTCTAACCCAGGGTGGTGTGGAGTGCAAAAAAACGATGGATTTAGGCCCAGATCCTTGTACTGGGGTGAATGTATGACATTGTTATACATTCTGTCCATCAACTGTGTTTTTTGCAATTTTCACCCCGAGTGGGCTGGTTATGCTCAGACGTGAGTCCCAGGCTCTCCACACCACTGGAGTCAAGCTATCCACGCTGATGAAGGCTGATAGCCAGAAACCGGTCCTTGGATGCTTGATTCCGGTGTGGGAAAGACATGGCTTGGTAGTTCGGACTGGACTGTTCCCATAAGGCACAGGGTCAGAGCTGATTTGCATATAGCCAGTGTCTAACCCAGAGTGGTGTGGAGTGGAAAAAAACGATGGATTTAGGCCCAGATCCTTGTACTGGGGTGAATGTATGACATTGTTCTACATTCTGTCCATCAACTGTGTTTTTTGTAATTTTCACCCCGAGTGGGCTGGGTATGCTCAGACGTGAGTCCCTGGCTCTCCACACCACTGGGGTCAAGCTATCCAGGCTGATGAAGGCTGATAGCCAGACACCGGTCCTTGGATGCTTGATTCCGGTCTGGGAAAGACATGCCTTGGTAGTTCGGACTGGACTGTTCCCATAAGGCACAGGGTCAGAGCTGATTTGCATATAGCCAGTATCTAACCCAGGGTGGTGTGGAGTGCAAAAAAACGATGGATTTAGGCCCAGATCCTTGTACTGGGGTGAATGTGTGACATTGTTCTACATTCTGTCCATCAACTATGTTTTTTGCAATTTTCACCCCGAGTGGGCTGGTTATGCTCAGACGTGAGTCCCAGGCTCTCCACACCAGTGGAGTCAAGCTATCCAGGCTGTTGAAGGCTGATAGCCAGAAACCGGTCCTTGGATGCTTGATTCCGGTCTGGGAAAGACATGGCTTGGTAGTTCGGACTGGACTGTTCCCATAAGGCACAGGGTCAGAGCTGATTTGCATATAACCAGTGTCTAACCCAGGGTGGTGTGGAGTGCAAAAAAACGATGGATTTAGGCCCAGATCCTTGTACTGGGGTGAATGTATGACATTGTTCTACATTCTGTCCATCAACTGTGTTTTTTGCAATTTTCACCCCGAGTGGGCTGGGTTTGCTCAGACGCGAGTCCCAGGCTCTCCACACCACTGGAGTCAAGCTATCCAGGCTGATGAAGGCTGATAGCCAGAAACCGGTCCTTGGATGCTTGATTCCGGTCTGGGAAAGACATGGCTTGGTAGTTCGAACTGGACTGTTCCCATAAGGCACAGGTTCAGAGCTGATTTGCATATAGCCAGTGTCTAACCCAGGGTGGTGTGGAGTGCAAAAAACGATGGATTTAGGCCCAGATCCTTGTACTGGGGTGAATGTATGACATTGTTCTACATTCTGTCCATCAACTGTGTTTTTTGCAATTTTCACCCCGAGTGGGCTGGGTATGCTCAGACGTGAGTCCCAGGCTCTCGACACCGCTGGAGTCAAGCTATCCAGGCTGATGAAGGCTGATAGCCAGACACCGGTCCTTGGATGCTTGATTCCGGTCTGGGAAAGACATGCCTTGGTAGTTCGGACTGGACTGTTCCCATAAGGCACAGGGTCAGAGCTGATTTGCATATAGCCAGTATCTAACCCAGGGTGGTGTGGAGTGCAAAAAAACGATGGATTTAGGCCCAGATCCTTGTACTGGGGTGAATGTGTGACATTGTTCTACATTCTGTCCATCAACTATGTTTTTTGCAATTTTCACCCCGAGTGGGCTGGTTATGCTCAGACGTGAGTCCCAGGCTCTCCACACCACTGGAGTCAAGCTATCCAGGCTGATGAAGGCTGATAGCCAGAAACCGGTCCTTGGATGCTTGATTCCGGTCTGGGAAAGACATGGCTTGGTAGTTCGGACTGGACTGTTCCCATAAGGCACAGGGTCAGAGCTGATTTGCATATAACCAGTGTCTAACCCAGGGTGGTGTGGAGTGCAAAAAAACGATGGATTTAGGCCCAGATCCTTGTACTGGGGTGAATGTATGACATTGTTCTACATTCTGTCCATCAACTGTGTTTTTTGCAATTTTCACCCCGAGTGGGCTGGGTATGCTCAGACGCGAGTCCCAGGCTCTCCACACCACTGGAGTCAAGCTATCCAGGCTGATGAAGGCTGATAGCCAGAAACCGGTCCTTGGATGCTTGATTCCGGTCTGGGAAAGACATGGCTTGGTAGTTCGAACTGGATTGTTCCCATAAGGCACAGGGTCAGAGCTGATTTGCATATAGCCAGTATCTAACCCAGGGTGGTGTGGAGTGCAAAAAAAACGATGGATTTAGGCCCAGATCCTTGTACTGGGGTGAATGTGTGACATTGTTCTACATTCTGTCCATCAACTATGTTTTTTGCAATTTTCACCCCGAGTGGGCTGGTTATGCTCAGACGTGAGTCCCAGGCTCTCCACACCAGTGGAGTCAAGCTATCCAGGCTGATGAAGGCTGATAGCCAGAAACCGGTCCTTGGATGCTTGATTCCGGTCTGGGAAAGACATGGCTTGGTAGTTCGGACTGGACTGTTCCCATAAGGCACAGGGTCAGAGCTGATTTGCATATAACCAGTGTCTAACCCAGGGTGGTGTGGAGTGCAAAAAAACGATGGATTTAGGCCCAGATCCTTGTACTGGGGTGAATGTATGACATTGTTCTACATTCTGTCCATCAACTGTGTTTTTTGCAATTTTCACCCCGAGTGGGCTGGGTTTGCTCAGACGCGAGTCCCAGGCTCTCCACACCACTGGAGTCAAGCTATCCACGCTGATGAAGGCTGATAGCCAGAAACCGGTCCTTGGATGCTTGATTCCGGTCTGGGAAAGACATGGCTTGGTAGTTCGAACTGGACTGTTCCCATAAGGCACAGGTTCAGAGCTGATTTGCATATAGCCAGTGTCTAACCCAGGGTGGTGTGGAGTGCAAAAAACGATGGATTTAGGCCCAGATCCTTGTACTGGGGTGAATGTATGACATTGTTCTACATTCTGTCCATCAACTGTGTTTTTTGCAATTTTCACCCCGAGTGGGCTGGGTATGCTCAGACGTGAGTCCCAGGCTCTCGACACCGCTGGAGTCAAGCTATCCAGGCTGATGAAGGCTGATAGCCAGACACCGGTCCTTGGATGCTTGATTCCGGTCTGGGAAAGACATGCCTTGGTAGTTCGGACTGGACTGTTCCCATAAGGCACAGGGTCAGAGCTGATTTGCATATAGCCAGTATCTAACCCAGGGTGGTGTGGAGTGCAAAAAAACGATGGATTTAGGCCCAGATCCTTGTACTGGGGTGAATGTGTGACATTGTTCTACATTCTGTCCATCAACTATGTTTTTTGCAATTTTCACCCCGAGTGGGCTGGTTATGCTCAGACGTGAGTCCCAGGCTCTCCACACCACTGGAGTCAAGCTATCCAGGCTGATGAAGGCTGATAGCCAGAAACCGGTCCTTGGATGCTTGATTCCGGTCTGGGAAAGACATGGCTTGGTAGTTCGGACTGGACTGTTCCCATAAGGCACAGGGTCAGAGCTGATTTGCATATAACCAGTGTCTAACCCAGGGTGGTGTGGAGTGCAAAAAAACGATGGATTTAGGCCCAGATCCTTGTACTGGGGTGAATGTATGACATTGTTCTACATTCTGTCCATCAACTGTGTTTTTTGCAATTTTCACCCCGAGTGGGCTGGGTATGCTCAGACGCGAGTCCCAGGCTCTCCACACCACTGGAGTCAAGCTATCCAGGCTGATGAAGGCTGATAGCCAGAAACCGGTCCTTGGATGCTTGATTCCGGTCTGGGAAAGACATGGCTTGGTAGTTCGAACTGGACTGTTCCCATAAGGCACAGGTTCAGAGCTGATTTGCATATAGCCAGTGTCTAACCCAGGGTGGTGTGGAGTGCAAAAAACGATGGATTTAGGCCCAGATCCTTGTACTGGGGTGAATGTATGACATTGTTCTACATTCTGTCCATCAACTGTGTTTTTTGCAATTTTCACCCCGAGTGGCTGGGTGTGCTCAGGCGCGAGTCCCAGGCTCTCCTCACCACTGGAGTCAAGCTATCCAGGCTGATGAAGGCTGATAGCCAGAAACCGGTCCTTGGATGCTTGATTCCAGACTGGGAAAGACATGGCTTGGTAGTTCGGACTGGACTGTTCCCATATGGCACATGGTCAGAGCTGATTTGCATATAGCCAGTGTCTAACCCAGGGTGGTGTGGAGTGCAAAAAAACGATGGATTTATGCCCAGATCCTTTTACTGGGGTGAATGTATGACATTGTTCTACATTCTGTCTATCAACTGTGTTTTTTACAATTTTCACCCCGAGTGGGCTGGGTATGCTCAGACGTGAGTCCCAGGCTCTCCACACCACTGGAGTCAAGCTATCCAGGCTGATGAAGGCTGATAGCCAGAAACCGGTCCTTGGTGCTTGATTCCGGTGTGGGAAAGACATGGCTTGGTAGTTCGGACTGGACTGTTCCCATAAGGCACAGGGTCAGAGCTGATTTGCATATAGCCAGTGTCTAACCCAGGGTGGTGTGGAGTGCAAAAAAACGATGGATTTAGGCCCAGATCCTTGTACTGGGGTGAATGTATGACATTGTTCTACATTCTGTCCATCAACTGTGTTTTTTGCAATTTTCACCCCGAGTGGGCTGGTTATGCTCAGACGTGAGTCCCAGGCTCTCCACATCACTGGAGTCAAGCTATCCAGGCTGATGAAGGCTGATAGCCAGAAACCGGTCCTTGGATGCTTGATTCTGGTGTGGGAAAGACATGGCTTGGTAGTTCGGACTGGACTGTTCCCATAAGGCACAGGGTCAGAGCTGATTTGCATATAGCCAGTATCTAACCCAGAGTGGTGTGGAGTGGAAAAAAACGATGGATTTAGGCCCAGATCCTTGTACTGGGGTGAATGTATGACATTGTTCTACATTCTGTCAATCAACTGTGTTTTTTGCAATTTTCACCCCGAGTGGGCTGGGTATGCTCAGACGTGAGTCCCTGGCTCTCCACACCACTGGGGTCAAGCTATCCAGGCTGATGAAGGCTGATAGCCAGACACCGGTCCTTGGATGCTTGATTCCGGTCTGGGAAAGACATGGCTTGGTAGTTCGGACTGGACTGTTCCCATAAGGCACAGGGTAAGAGCTGATTTGCATATAGCCAGTGTCTAACCCAGGGTGGTGTGGAGTGCAAAAAAACTATGGATTTAGGCCCAGATCCTTGTACTGGGGTGAATGTATGACATTGTTCTACATTCTGTCCATCAACTATGTTTTTTGCAATTTTCACCCCGAGTGGGCTGGTTATGCTCAGACGTGAGTCCCAGGCTCTCCACACCACTGGAGTCAAGCTATCCAGGCTGATGAAGGCTGATAGCCAGAAACCGGTCCTTGGATGCTTGATTCCGGTCTGGGAAAGACATGGCTTGGTAGTTCGGACTGGACTGTTCCCATAAGGCACAAGGTCAGAGCTGATTTGCATATAGCCAGTGTCTAACCCAGGGTGGTGTGGAGTGCAAAAAAACGATGGATTTAGGCCCAGATCCTTGTACTGGGGTGAATGTATGACATTGTTCTACATTCTGTCCATCAACTGTGTTTTTTGCAATTTTCACCCCGTGTGGGCTGGGTATGCTCAGACGCGAGTCCCAGGCTCTCCACACCACTGGAGTCAAGCTATCCAGGCTGATGAAGGCTTATAGCCAGAAACCGGTCCTTGGATGCTTGATTCCGGTCTGGGAAAGACATGGCTTGGTAGTTCGGACTGGACTGTTCCCATAAGGCACAGGTTCAGAGCTGATTTGCATATAGCCAGTGTCTAACCCAGGGTGGTGTGGAGTGCAAAAAACGATGGATTTAGGCCCAGATCCTTGTACTGGGGTGAATGTATGACATTGTTCTACATTCTGTCCATCAACTGTGTTTTTTGCAATTTTCACCCCGAGTGGGCTGGGTATGCTCAGAAGTGAGTCCCAGGCTCTCCACACCACTGGAGTCAAGCTATCCAGGCTGATGAAGGCTGATAGCCAGAAACCGGTCCTTGGTGCTTGATTCCGGTGTGGGAAAGACATGGCTTGGTAGTTCGGACTGGACTGTTCCCATAAGGCACAGGGTCAGAGCTGATTTGCATATAGCCAGTGTCTAACCCAGGGTGGTGTGGAGTGCAAAAAAACGATGGATTTAGGCCCAGATCCTTGTACTGGGGTGAATGTATGACATTGTTCTACATTCTGTCCATCAACTGTGTTTTTTGCAATTTTCACCCCGAGTGGGCTGGTTATGCTCAGACGTGAGTCCCAGGCTCTCCACACCACTGGAGTCAAGCTATCCAGGCTGATGAAGGCTGATAGCCAGAAACCGGTCCTTGGATGCTTGATTCCGGTGTGGGAAAGACATGGCTTGGTAGTTCGGACTGGACTGTTCCCATAAGGCACAGGGTCAGAGCTGATTTGCATATAGCCAGTGTCTAACCCAGAGTGGTGTGGAGTGGAAAAAAACGATGGATTTAGGCCCAGATCCTTGTACTGGGGTGAATGTATGACATTGTTCTACATTCTGTCCATCAACTGTGTTTTTTGCAATTTTCACCCCGAGTGGGCTGGGTATGCTCAGACGTGAGTCCCTGGCTCTCCACACCACTGGGGTCAAGCTATCCAGGCTGATGAAGGCTGATAGCCAGACACCGGTCCTTGGATGCTTGATTCCGGTCTGGGAAAGACATGCCTTGGTAGTTCGGACTGGACTGTTCCCATAAGGCACAGGGTCAGAGCTGATTTGCATATAGCCAGTATCTAACCCAGGGTGGTGTGGAGTGCAAAAAAACGATGGATTTAGGCCCAGATCCTTGTACTGGGGTGAATGTGTGACATTGTTCTACATTCTGTCCATCAACTATGTTTTTTGCAATTTTCACCCCGAGTGGGCTGGTTATGCTCAGACGTGAGTCCCAGGCTCTCCACACCACTGGAGTCAAGCTATCCAGGCTGATGAAGGCTGATAGCCAGAAACCGGTCCTTGGATGCTTGATTCCGGTCTGGGAAAGACATGGCTTGGTAGTTCGGACTGGACTGTTCCCATAAGGCACAGGGTCAGAGCTGATTTGCATATAACCAGTGTCTAACCCAGGGTGGTGTGGAGTGCAAAAAAACGATGGATTTAGGCCCAGATCCTTGTACTGGGGTGAATGTATGACATTGTTCTACATTCTGTCCATCAACTGTGTTTTTTGCAATTTTCACCCCGAGTGGGCTGGGTGTGCTCAGACGCGAGTCCCAGGCTCTCCACACCACTGGAGTCAAGCTATCCAGGCTGATGAAGGCTGATAGCCAGAAACCGGTCCTTGGATGCTTGATTCCGGTCTGGGAAAGACATGGCTTGGTAGTTCGGACTGGACTGTTCCCATATGGCACAGGGTCAGAGCTGATTTGCATATAGCCAGTGTCTAACCCAGGGTGGTGTGGAGTGCAAAAAAACGATGGATTTATGCCCAGATCCTTGTACTGGGGTGAATGTATGACATTGTTCTACATTCTGTCTATCAACTGTGTTTTTTACAATTTTCACCCCGAGTGGGCTGGGTATGCTCAGACGTGAGTCCCAGGCTCTCCACACCACTGGAGTCAAGCTATCCAGGCTGATGAAGGCTGATAGCCAGAAACCGGTCCTTGGTGCTTGATTCCGGTGTGGGAAAGACATGGCTTGGTAGTTCGGACTGGACTGTTCCCATAAGGCACAGGGTCAGAGCTGATTTGCATATAGCCAGTGTCTAACCCAGGGTGGTGTGGAGTGCAAAAAAAACGATGGATTTAGGCCCAGATCCTTGTACTGGGGTGAATGTATGACATTGTTCTACATTCTGTCCATCAACTGTGTTTTTTGCAATTTTCACCCCGAGTGGGCTGGTTATGCTCAGACGTGAGTCCCAGGCTCTCCACACCACTGGAGTCAAGCTATCCAGGCTGATGAAGGCTGATAGCCAGAAACCGGTCCTTGGATGCTTGATTCCGGTGTGGGAAAGATATGGCTTGGTAGTTCGGACTGGACTGTTCCCATAAGGCACAGGGTCAGAGCTGATTTGCATATAGCCAGTGTCTAACCCAGAGTGGTGTGGAGTGGAAAAAAACGATGGATTTAGGCCCAGATCCTTGTACTGGGGTGAATGTATGACATTGTTCTACATTCTGTCCATCAACTGTGTTTTTTTGCAATTTTCACCCCGAGTGGGCTGGGTATGCTCAGACGTGAGTCCCTGGCTCTCCACACCACTGGAGTCAAGCTATCCAGGCTGATGAAGGCTGATAGCCAGAAACCGGTCCTTGGATGCTTGATTCCGGTCGGGGAAAGACATGGCTTGGTAGTTCGGACTGGACTGTTCCCATAAGGCACAGGGTCAGAGCTGATTTGCATATAGCCAGTGTCTAACCCAGGGTGGTGTGTAGTGCAAAAAAACGATGGATTTAGGCCCAGGTCCTTGTACTGGGGTGAATGTATGACATTGTTCTACATTCTGTCCATCAACTGTGTTTTTTGCAATTTTCACCCCGAGTGGGCTGGTTATGCTCAGACGTGAGTCCCAGGCTCTCCACACCACTGGAGTCAAGCTATCCAGGCTGATGAAGGCTGATAGCCAGAAACCGGTCCTTGGATGCTTGATTCCGGTCTGGGAAAGACATGGCTTGGTAGTTCGGACTGGACTGTTCCCATAAGGCACAGGGTCAGAGCTGATTTGCATATAGCCAGTGTCTAACCCAGGGTGGTGTGGAGTGCAAAAAAACGATGGATTTAGGCCCAGATCCTTGTACTGGGGTGAATGTATGACATTGTTCTACATTCTGTCCATCAACTGTGTTTTTTGCAATTTTCACCCCGAGTGGGCTGGGTATGCTCAGACGTGAGTCCCAGGCTCTCCACAACACTGGAGTCAAGCTATCCAGACTGATGAAGGCTGATAGCCAGAAACCGGTCCTTGGATGCTTGATTCCAGTCGGGAAAGACATGGCTTGGTAGTTCGGACTGGACTGTTCCCATAAGGCACAGGGTCAGAGCTGATTTGCATATAGCCAGTGTCTAACCCAGGGTGGTGTGGAGTGCAAAAAAACGATGGATTTAGGCACAGATCCTTGTACTGGGGTGAATGTATGACATTGTTCTACATTCTGTCCATCAACTGTGTTTTTTGCAATTTTCACCCGAGTGGGCTGGGTATGCTCAGACGTGAGTCCCAGGCTCTCCACACTACTGGAGTCAAGCTATCCAGGCTGATGAAGGCTGATAGCCAGAAACCGGTCCTTGGATGCTTGATTCCGGTCTGGGAAAGACATGGCTTGGTAGTTCGGACTGGACTGTTCCCATAAGGCACAGGGTCAGAGCTGATTTGCATATAGCCAGTGTCTAACCCAGGGTGGTGTGGAGTGCAAAAAACGATGGATTTAGGCCCAGATCCTTGTACTGGGGTGAATGTATGACATTGTTCTACATTCTGTCCATCAACTGTGTTTTTTGCAATTTTCACCCCGAGTGGGCTGGGTATGCTCAGACGTGAGTCCCAGGCTCTCCACACCACTGGAGTCAAGCTATCCAGGCTGATGAAGGCTGATAGCCAGAAACCGGTCCTTGGATGCTTGATTCCGGTCTGGGAAAGACATGGCTTGGTAGTTCGGACTGGACTGTTCCCATAAGGCACAGGGTCAGAGCTGATTTGCATATAGCCAGTATCTAACCCAGGGTGGTGTGGAGTGCAAAAAACGATGGATTTAGGCCCAGATCCTTGTACTGGGGTGAATGTATGACATTGTTCTACATTCTGTCCATCAACTGTGTTTTTTGCAATTTTCACCCCGAGTTGGCTGGGTATGCTCAGACGTGAGTCCCAGGCTCTCCACACCACTGGAGTCAAGCTATCCAGGCTGATGAAGGCTGATAGCCAGAAACCAGTCCTTGGATGCTTGATTCCGGTCTGGGAAAGACATGGCTTGGTAGTTCGGACTGGACTGTTCCCATAAGGCACAGGGTCAGAGCTGATTTGCATATAGCCAGTGTCTAACCCAGGGTGGTGTGGAGTGAAAAAAAACGATGGATTTAGTCCCAGATCCTTGTACTGGGGTGAATGTATGACATTGTTCTACATTCTGTCCATCAACTGTGTTTTTTGCAATTTTCACCTCGAGTGGGCTGGGTATGCTCAGAAGTGAGTCCCAGGCTCTCCACACCACTGGAGTCAAGCTATACAGGCTGATGAAGGCTTATAGCCGGAAACCGGTCCTTGGTGCTTGATTCCGGTGTGGGAAAGACATGGCTTAGTAGTTCGGACTGGACTGTTCCCATGAGGCACAGGGTCAGAGCTGATTTGCATATAGCCAGTGTCTAACCCAGGGTGGTGTGGAGTGCAAAAAACGATGGATTTAGGCCCAGATCCTTGTACTGGGGTGAATGTATGACATTGTTCTACATTCTGTCCATCAACTGTGTTTTTTGCAATTTTTACCCCGAGTGGGCTGGGTATGCTCAGAAGTGAGTCCCAGGCTCTCCACACCACTGGAGTCAAGTTATCCAGGCTGATGAAGGCTGATAGCCAGAAACCGGTCCTTGGTGCTTGATTCCGGTGTGGGAAAGACATGGCTTGGTAGTTCGGACTGGACTGTTCCCATAAGGCACAGGGTCAGAGCTGATTTGCATATAGCCAGTGTCTAACCCAGGGTGGTGTGGAGTGCAAAAAAACGATGGATTTAGGCCCAGATCCTTGTACTGGGGTGAATGTATGACATTGTTCTACATTCTGTCCATCAACTGTGTTTTTTGCAATTATCACCCCGAGTGGGCTGGTTATGCTCAGACGTGAGTCCCAGGCTCTCCACACCACTGGAGTCAAGCTATCCAGGCTGATGAAGGCTGATAGCCAGAAACCGGTCCTTGGATGCTTGATTCCGGTGTGGGAAAGACATGGCTTGGTAGTTCGGACTGGACTGTTCCCATAAGGCACAGGGTCAGAGCTGATTTGCATATAGCCAGTGTCTAACCCAGAGTGGTGTGGAGTGGAAAAAAACGATGGATTTAGGCCCAGATCCTTGTACTGGGGTGAATGTATGACATTGTTCTACATTCTGTCCATCAACTGTGTTTTTTGCAATTTTCACCCCGAGTGGGCTGGGTATGCTCAGACGTGAGTCCCTGGCTCTCCACACCACTGGGGTCAAGCTATCCAGGCTGATGAAGGCTGATAGCCAGACACCGGTCCTTGGATGCTTGATTCCGGTCTGGGAAAGACATGGCTTGGTAGTTCGGACTGGACTGTTCCCATAAGGCACAAGGTCAGAGCTGATTTGCATATAGCCAGTGTCTAACCCAGGGTGGTGTGGAGTGCAAAAAAACGATGTATTTAGGCCCAGATCCTTGTACTGGGGTGAATGTATGACATTGTTCTACATTCTGTCCATCAACTGTGTGTTTTGCAATTTTCACCCCGTGTGGGCTGGGTATGCTCAGACGCGAGTCCCAGGCTCTCCACACCACTGGAGTCAAGCTATCCAGGCTGATGAAGGCTTATAGCCAGAAACCGGTCCTTGGATGCTTGATTCCGGTCTGGGAAAGACATGGCTTGGTAGTTCGGACTGGACTGTTCCCATAAGGCACAGGTTCAGAGCTGATTTGCATATAGCCAGTGTCTAACCCAGGGTGGTGTGGAGTGCAAAAAACGATGGATTTAGGCCCAGATCCTTGTACTGGGGTGAATGTATGACATTGTTCTACATTCTGTCCATCAACTGTGTTTTTTGCAATTTTCACCCCGAGTGGGCTGGGTATGCTCAGAAGTGAGTCCCAGGCTCTCCACACCACTGGAGTCAAGTTATCCAGGCTGATGAAGGCTGATAGCCAGAAACCGGTCCTTGGTGCTTGATTCCGGTGTGGGAAAGACATGGCTTGGTAGTTCGGACTGGACTGTTCCCATAAGGCACAGGGTCAGAGCTGATTTGCATATAGCCAGTGTCTAACCCAGGGTGGTGTGGAGTGCAAAAAAACGATGGATTTAGGCCCAGATCCTTGTACTGGGGTGAATGTATGACATTGTTCTACATTCTGTCCATCAACTGTGTTTTTTGCAATTTTCACCCCGAGTGGGCTGGTTATGCTCAGACGTGAGTCCCAGGCTCTCCACACCACTGGAGTCAAGCTATCCAGGCTGATGAAGGCTGATAGCCAGAAACCGGTCCTTGGATGCTTGATTCCGGTGTGGGAAAGACATGGCTTGGTAGTTCGGACTGGACTGTTCCCATAAGGCACAGGGTCAGAGCTGATTTGCATATAGCCAGTGTCTAACCCAGAGTGGTGTGGAGTGGAAAAAAACGATGGATTTAGGCCCAGATCCTTGTACTGGGGTGAATGTATGACATTGTTCTACATTCTGTCCATCAACTGTGTTTTTTGCAATTTTCACCCCGAGTGGGCTGGGTATGCTCAGACGTGAGTCCCTGGCTCTCCACACCACTGGGGTCAAGCTATCCAGGCTGATGAAGGCTGATAGCCAGACACCGGTCCTTGGATGCTTGATTCCGGTCTGGGAAAGACATGGCTTGGTAGTTCGGACTGGACTGTTCCCATAAGGCACAGGGTCAGAGCTGATTTGCATATAACCAGTGTCTAACCCAGGGTGGTGTGGAGTGCAAAAAAACGATGGATTTAGGCCCAGATCCTTGTACTGGGGTGAATGTATGACATTGTTCTACATTCTGTCCATCAACTGTGTTTTTTGCAATTTTCACCCCGAGTGGGCTGGGTATGCTCAGACGCGAGTCCCATGCTCTCCACACCACTGGAGTCAAGCTATCCAGGCTGATGAAGGCTGATAGCCAGAAACCGGTCCTTGGATGCTTGATTCCGGTCTGGGAAAGACATGGCTTGGTAGTTCGAACTGGACTGTTCCCATAAGGCACAGGTTCAGAGCTGATTTGCATATAGCCAGTGTCTAACCAAGGGTGGTGTGGAGTGCAAAAAAACGATGGATTTAGGCCCAGATCCTTGTACTGGGGTGAATGTATGACATTGTTCTACATTCTGTCCATCAACTGTGTTTTTTGCAATTTTCACCCCGAGTGGGCTGGGTGTGCTCAGACGCGAGTCCCAGGCTCTCCACACCACTGGAGTCAAGCTATCCAGGCTGATGAAGGCTGATAGCCAGAAACCGGTCCTTGGATGCTTGATTCCGGACTGGGAAAGACATGGCTTGGTAGTTCGGACTGGACTGTTCCCATATGGCACAGGGTCAGAGCTGATTTGCATATAGCCAGTGTCTAACCCAGGGTGGGGTGGAGTGCAAAAAAACGATGGATTTATGCCCAGATCCTTGTACTGGGGTGAATGTATGACATTGTTCTACATTCTGTCTATCAACTGTGTTTTTTGCAATTTTCACCCCGAGTGGGCTGGTTATGCTCAGACGTGAGTCCCAGGCTCTCCACACCACTGGAGTCAACCTATCCAGGCTGATGAAGGCTGATAGCCAGAAACCGGTCCTTGGATGCTTGATTCCGGTGTGGGAAAGACATGGCTTGGTAGTTCGGACTGGACTGTTCCCATAAGGCACAGGGTCAGAGCTGATTTGCATATAGCCAGTGTCTAACCCAGAGTGGTGTGGAGTGGAAAAAAACGATGGATTTAGGCCCAGATCCTTGTACTGGGGTGAATGTATGACATTGTTCTACATTCTGTCCATCAACTGTGTTTTTTTGCAATTTTCACCCCGAGTGGGCTGGGTATGCTCAGACGTGAGTCCCTGGCTCTCCACACCACTGGAGTCAAGCTATCCAGGCTGATGAAGGCTGATAGCCAGAAACCGGTCCTTGGATGCTTGATTCCGGTCTGGGAAAGACATGGCTTGGTAGTTCGGACTGGACTGTTCCCATAAGGCACAGGGTCAGAGCTGATTTGCATATAGCCAGTGTCTAACCCAGGGTGGTGTGGAGTGCAAAAAAACGATGGATTTAGACCCAGGTCCTTGTACTGGGGTGAATGTATGACATTGTTCTACATTCTGTCCATCAACTGTGTTTTTTGCAATTTTCACCCCGAGTGGGCTGGTTATGCTCAGACGTGAGTCCCAGGCTCTCCACACCACTGGAGTCAAGCTATCCAGGCTGATGAAGGCTGATAGCCAGAAACCGGTCCTTGGATGCTTGATTCCGGTCTGGGAAAGACATGGCTTGGTAGTTCGGACTGGACTGTTCCCATAAGGCACAGGGTCAGAGCTGATTTGCATATAGCCAGTGTCTAACCCAGGGTGGTGTGGAGTGCAAAAAAACGATGGATTTAGGCCCAGATCCTTGTACTGGGGTGAATGTATGACATTGTTCTACATTCTGTCCATCAACTGTGTTTTTTGCAATTTTCACCCCGAGTGGGCTGGGTATGCTCAGACGTGAGTCCCAGGCTCTCCACAACACTGGAGTCAAGCTATCCAGACTGATGAAGGCTGATAGCCAGAAACCGGTCCTTGGATGCTTGATTCCAGTCTGGGAAAGACATGGCTTGGTAGTTCGGACTGGACTGTTCCCATAAGGCACAGTGTCAGAGCTGATTTGCATATAGCCAGTGTCTAACCCAGGGTGGTGTGGAGTGCAAAAAAACGATGGATTTAGGCACAGATCCTTGTACTGGGGTGAATGTATGACATTGTTCTACATTCTGTCCATCAACTGTGTTTTTTGCAATTTTCACCCGAGTGGGCTGGGTATGCTCAGACGTGAGTCCCAGGCTCTCCACACTACTGGAGTCAAGCTATCCAGGCTGATGAAGGCTGATAGCCAGAAACCGGTCCTTGGATGCTTGATTCCGGTCTGGGAAAGACATGGCTTGGTAGTTCGGACTGGACTGTTCCCATAAGGCACAGGGTCAGAGCTGATTTGCATATAGCCAGTGTCTAACCCAGGGTGGTGTGGAGTGCAAAAAACGATGGATTTAGGCCCAGATCCTTGTACTGGGGTGAATGTATGACATTGTTCTACATTCTGTCCATCAACTGTGTTTTTTGCAATTTTCACCCCGAGTGGGCTGGGTATGCTCAGACGTGAGTCCCAGGCTCTCCACACCACTGGAGTCAAGCTATCCAGGCTGATGAAGGCTGATAGCCAGAAACCGGTCCTTGGTGCTTGATTCCGGTGTGGGAAAGACATGGCTTGGTAGTCCGGACTGGACTGTTCCCATAAGGCACTGGGTCAGAGCTGATTTGCATATAGCCAGTGTCTAACCCAGGGTGGTGTGGAGTGCAAAAAAAACGATGGATTTAGGCCCAGATCCTTGTACTGGGGTGAATGTATGACATTGTTCTACATTCTGTCCATCAACTGTGTTTTTTGCAATTTTCACCCCGAGTGGCTGGTTATGCTCAGACGTGAGTCCCAGGCTCTCCACACCACTGGAGTCAAGCTATCCAGGCTGATGAAGGCTGATAGCCAGAAACCGGTCCTTGGATGCTTGATTCCGGTGTGGGAAAGATATGGCTTGGTAGTTCGGACTGGACTGTTCCCATAAGGCACAGGGTCAGAGCTGATTTGCATATAGCCAGTGTCTAACCCAGAGTGGTGTGGAGTGGAAAAAAACGATGGATTTAGGCCCAGATCCTTGTACTGGGGTGAATGTATGACATTGTTCTACATTCTGTCCATCAACTGTGTTTTTTTGCAATTTTCACCCCGAGTGGGCTGGGTATGCTCAGACGTGAGTCCCTGGCTCTCCACACCACTGGAGTCAAGCTATCCAGGCTGATGAAGGCTGATAGCCAGAAACCGGTCCTTGGATGCTTGATTCCGGTCGGGGAAAGACATGGCTTGGTAGTTCGGACTGGACTGTTCCCATAAGGCACAGGGTCAGAGCTGATTTGCATATAGCCAGTGTCTAACCCAGGGTGGTGTGTAGTGCAAAAAAACGATGGATTTAGGCCCAGGTCCTTGTACTGGGGTGAATGTATGACATTGTTCTACATTCTGTCCATCAACTGTGTTTTTTGCAATTTTCACCCCGAGTGGGCTGGTTATGCTCAGACGTGAGTCCCAGGCTCTCCACACCACTGGAGTCAAGCTATCCAGGCTGATGAAGGCTGATAGCCAGAAACCGGTCCTTGGATGCTTGATTCCGGTCTGGGAAAGACATGGCTTGGTAGTTCGGACTGGACTGTTCCCATAAGGCACAGGGTCAGAGCTGATTTGCATATAGCCAGTGTCTAACCCAGGGTGGTGTGGAGTGCAAAAAAACGATGGATTTAGGCCCAGATCCTTGTACTGGGGTGAATGTATGACATTGTTCTACATTCTGTCCATCAACTGTGTTTTTTGCAATTTTCACCCCGAGTGGGCTGGGTATGCTCAGACGTGAGTCCCAGGCTCTCCACAACACTGGAGTCAAGCTATCCAGACTGATGAAGGCTGATAGCCAGAAACCGGTCCTTGGATGCTTGATTCCAGTCGGGAAAGACATGGCTTGGTAGTTCGGACTGGACTGTTCCCATAAGGCACAGGGTCAGAGCTGATTTGCATATAGCCAGTGTCTAACCCAGGGTGGTGTGGAGTGCAAAAAAACGATGGATTTAGGCACAGATCCTTGTACTGGGGTGAATGTATGACATTGTTCTACATTCTGTCCATCAACTGTGTTTTTTGCAATTTTCACCCGAGTGGGCTGGGTATGCTCAGACGTGAGTCCCAGGCTCTCCACACTACTGGAGTCAAGCTATCCAGGCTGATGAAGGCTGATAGCCAGAAACCGGTCCTTGGATGCTTGATTCCGGTCTGGGAAAGACATGGCTTGGTAGTTCGGACTGGACTGTTCCCATAAGGCACAGGGTCAGAGCTGATTTGCATATAGCCAGTGTCTAACCCAGGGTGGTGTGGAGTGCAAAAAACGATGGATTTAGGCCCAGATCCTTGTACTGGGGTGAATGTATGACATTGTTCTACATTCTGTCCATCAACTGTGTTTTTTGCAATTTTCACCCCGAGTGGGCTGGGTATGCTCAGACGTGAGTCCCAGGCTCTCCACACCACTGGAGTCAAGCTATCCAGGCTGATGAAGGCTGATAGCCAGAAACCGGTCCTTGGATGCTTGATTCCGGTCTGGGAAAGACATGGCTTGGTAGTTCGGACTGGACTGTTCCCATAAGGCACAGGGTCAGAGCTGATTTGCATATAGCCAGTATCTAACCCAGGGTGGTGTGGAGTGCAAAAAACGATGGATTTAGGCCCAGATCCTTGTACTGGGGTGAATGTATGACATTGTTCTACATTCTGTCCATCAACTGTGTTTTTTGCAATTTTCACCCCGAGTTGGCTGGGTATGCTCAGACGTGAGTCCCAGGCTCTCCACACCACTGGAGTCAAGCTATCCAGGCTGATGAAGGCTGATAGCCAGAAACCAGTCCTTGGATGCTTGATTCCGGTCTGGGAAAGACATGGCTTGGTAGTTCGGACTGGACTGTTCCCATAAGGCACAGGGTCAGAGCTGATTTGCATATAGCCAGTGTCTAACCCAGGGTGGTGTGGAGTGAAAAAAAACGATGGATTTAGTCCCAGATCCTTGTACTGGGGTGAATGTATGACATTGTTCTACATTCTGTCCATCAACTGTGTTTTTTGCAATTTTCACCTCGAGTGGGCTGGGTATGCTCAGAAGTGAGTCCCAGGCTCTCCACACCACTGGAGTCAAGCTATACAGGCTGATGAAGGCTTATAGCCGGAAACCGGTCCTTGGTGCTTGATTCCGGTGTGGGAAAGACATGGCTTAGTAGTTCGGACTGGACTGTTCCCATGAGGCACAGGGTCAGAGCTGATTTGCATATAGCCAGTGTCTAACCCAGGGTGGTGTGGAGTGCAAAAAACGATGGATTTAGGCCCAGATCCTTGTACTGGGGTGAATGTATGACATTGTTCTACATTCTGTCCATCAACTGTGTTTTTTGCAATTTTTACCCCGAGTGGGCTGGGTATGCTCAGAAGTGAGTCCCAGGCTCTCCACACCACTGGAGTCAAGTTATCCAGGCTGATGAAGGCTGATAGCCAGAAACCGGTCCTTGGTGCTTGATTCCGGTGTGGGAAAGACATGGCTTGGTAGTTCGGACTGGACTGTTCCCATAAGGCACAGGGTCAGAGCTGATTTGCATATAGCCAGTGTCTAACCCAGGGTGGTGTGGAGTGCAAAAAAACGATGGATTTAGGCCCAGATCCTTGTACTGGGGTGAATGTATGACATTGTTCTACATTCTGTCCATCAACTGTGTTTTTTGCAATTATCACCCCGAGTGGGCTGGTTATGCTCAGACGTGAGTCCCAGGCTCTCCACACCACTGGAGTCAAGCTATCCAGGCTGATGAAGGCTGATAGCCAGAAACCGGTCCTTGGATGCTTGATTCCGGTGTGGGAAAGACATGGCTTGGTAGTTCGGACTGGACTGTTCCCATAAGGCACAGGGTCAGAGCTGATTTGCATATAGCCAGTGTCTAACCCAGAGTGGTGTGGAGTGGAAAAAAACGATGGATTTAGGCCCAGATCCTTGTACTGGGGTGAATGTATGACATTGTTCTACATTCTGTCCATCAACTGTGTTTTTTGCAATTTTCACCCCGAGTGGGCTGGGTATGCTCAGACGTGAGTCCCTGGCTCTCCACACCACTGGGGTCAAGCTATCCAGGCTGATGAAGGCTGATAGCCAGACACCGGTCCTTGGATGCTTGATTCCGGTCTGGGAAAGACATGGCTTGGTAGTTCGGACTGGACTGTTCCCATAAGGCACAAGGTCAGAGCTGATTTGCATATAGCCAGTGTCTAACCCAGGGTGGTGTGGAGTGCAAAAAAACGATGTATTTAGGCCCAGATCCTTGTACTGGGGTGAATGTATGACATTGTTCTACATTCTGTCCATCAACTGTGTGTTTTGCAATTTTCACCCCGTGTGGGCTGGGTATGCTCAGACGCGAGTCCCAGGCTCTCCACACCACTGGAGTCAAGCTATCCAGGCTGATGAAGGCTTATAGCCAGAAACCGGTCCTTGGATGCTTGATTCCGGTCTGGGAAAGACATGGCTTGGTAGTTCGGACTGGACTGTTCCCATAAGGCACAGGTTCAGAGCTGATTTGCATATAGCCAGTGTCTAACCCAGGGTGGTGTGGAGTGCAAAAAACGATGGATTTAGGCCCAGATCCTTGTACTGGGGTGAATGTATGACATTGTTCTACATTCTGTCCATCAACTGTGTTTTTTGCAATTTTCACCCCGAGTGGGCTGGGTATGCTCAGAAGTGAGTCCCAGGCTCTCCACACCACTGGAGTCAAGTTATCCAGGCTGATGAAGGCTGATAGCCAGAAACCGGTCCTTGGTGCTTGATTCCGGTGTGGGAAAGACATGGCTTGGTAGTTCGGACTGGACTGTTCCCATAAGGCACAGGGTCAGAGCTGATTTGCATATAGCCAGTGTCTAACCCAGGGTGGTGTGGAGTGCAAAAAAACGATGGATTTAGGCCCAGATCCTTGTACTGGGGTGAATGTATGACATTGTTCTACATTCTGTCCATCAACTGTGTTTTTTGCAATTTTCACCCCGAGTGGGCTGGTTATGCTCAGACGTGAGTCCCAGGCTCTCCACACCACTGGAGTCAAGCTATCCAGGCTGATGAAGGCTGATAGCCAGAAACCGGTCCTTGGATGCTTGATTCCGGTGTGGGAAAGACATGGCTTGGTAGTTCGGACTGGACTGTTCCCATAAGGCACAGGGTCAGAGCTGATTTGCATATAGCCAGTGTCTAACCCAGAGTGGTGTGGAGTGGAAAAAAACGATGGATTTAGGCCCAGATCCTTGTACTGGGGTGAATGTATGACATTGTTCTACATTCTGTCCATCAACTGTGTTTTTTGCAATTTTCACCCCGAGTGGGCTGGGTATGCTCAGACGTGAGTCCCTGGCTCTCCACACCACTGGGGTCAAGCTATCCAGGCTGATGAAGGCTGATAGCCAGACACCGGTCCTTGGATGCTTGATTCCGGTCTGGGAAAGACATGGCTTGGTAGTTCGGACTGGACTGTTCCCATAAGGCACAGGGTCAGAGCTGATTTGCATATAACCAGTGTCTAACCCAGGGTGGTGTGGAGTGCAAAAAAACGATGGATTTAGGCCCAGATCCTTGTACTGGGGTGAATGTATGACATTGTTCTACATTCTGTCCATCAACTGTGTTTTTTGCAATTTTCACCCCGAGTGGGCTGGGTATGCTCAGACGCGAGTCCCATGCTCTCCACACCACTGGAGTCAAGCTATCCAGGCTGATGAAGGCTGATAGCCAGAAACCGGTCCTTGGATGCTTGATTCCGGTCTGGGAAAGACATGGCTTGGTAGTTCGAACTGGACTGTTCCCATAAGGCACAGGTTCAGAGCTGATTTGCATATAGCCAGTGTCTAACCAAGGGTGGTGTGGAGTGCAAAAAAACGATGGATTTAGGCCCAGATCCTTGTACTGGGGTGAATGTATGACATTGTTCTACATTCTGTCCATCAACTGTGTTTTTTGCAATTTTCACCCCGAGTGGGCTGGGTGTGCTCAGACGCGAGTCCCAGGCTCTCCACACCACTGGAGTCAAGCTATCCAGGCTGATGAAGGCTGATAGCCAGAAACCGGTCCTTGGATGCTTGATTCCGGACTGGGAAAGACATGGCTTGGTAGTTCGGACTGGACTGTTCCCATATGGCACAGGGTCAGAGCTGATTTGCATATAGCCAGTGTCTAACCCAGGGTGGGGTGGAGTGCAAAAAAATGATGGATTTATGCCCAGATCCTTGTACTGGGGTGAATGTATGACATTGTTCTACATTCTGTCTATCAACTGTGTTTTTTGCAATTTTCACCCCGAGTGGGCTGGTTATGCTCAGACGTGAGTCCCAGGCTCTCCACACCACTGGAGTCAACCTATCCAGGCTGATGAAGGCTGATAGCCAGAAACCGGTCCTTGGATGCTTGATTCCGGTGTGGGAAAGACATGGCTTGGTAGTTCGGACTGGACTGTTCCCATAAGGCACAGG
This sequence comes from Lissotriton helveticus, assembly GCF_964261635.1. Classification (NCBI taxonomy): domain Eukaryota; kingdom Metazoa; phylum Chordata; class Amphibia; order Caudata; family Salamandridae; genus Lissotriton; species Lissotriton helveticus. Next base: position 204,921,950 of record NC_136059.1, read on the forward strand.
GTCAGAGCTGATTTGCATATAGCCAGTGTCTAACCCAGAGTGGTGTGGAGTGGAAAAAAACGATGGATTTAGGCCCAGATCCTTGTACTGGGGTGAATGTATGACATTGTTCTACATTCTGTCCATCAACTGTGTTTTTTTGCAATTTTCACCCCGAGTGGGCTGGGTATGCTCAGACGTGAGTCCCTGGCTCTCCACACCACTGGAGTCAAGCTATCCAGGCTGATGAAGGCTGATAGCCAGAAACCGGTCCTTGGATGCTTGATTCCGGTCTGGGAAAGACATGGCTTGGTAGTTCGGACTGGACTGTTCCCATAAGGCACAGGGTCAGAGCTGATTTGCATATAGCCAGTGTCTAACCCAGGGTGGTGTGGAGTGCAAAAAAACGATGGATTTAGACCCAGGTCCTTGTACTGGGGTGAATGTATGACATTGTTCTACATTCTGTCCATCAACTGTGTTTTTTGCAATTTTCACCCCGAGTGGGCTGGTTATGCTCAGACGTGAGTCCCAGGCTCTCCACACCACTGGAGTCAAGCTATCCAGGCTGATGAAGGCTGATAGCCAGAAACCGGTCCTTGGATGCTTGATTCCGGTCTGGGAAAGACATGGCTTGGTAGTTCGGACTGGACTGTTCCCATAAGGCACAGGGTCAGAGCTGATTTGCATATAGCCAGTGTCTAACCCAGGGTGGTGTGGAGTGCAAAAAAACGATGGATTTAGGCCCAGATCCTTGTACTGGGGTGAATGTATGACATTGTTCTACATTCTGTCCATCAACTGTGTTTTTTGCAATTTTCACCCCGAGTGGGCTGGGTATGCTCAGACGTGAGTCCCAGGCTCTCCACAACACTGGAGTCAAGCTATCCAGACTGATGAAGGCTGATAGCCAGAAACCGGTCCTTGGATGCTTGATTCCAGTCTGGGAAAGACATGGCTTGGTAGTTCGGACTGGACTGTTCCCATAAGGCACAGTGTCAGAGCTGATTTGCATATAGCCAGTGTCTAACCCAGGGTGGTGTGGAGTGCAAAAAAACGATGGATTTAGGCACAGATCCTTGTACTGGGGTGAATGTATGACATTGTTCTACATTCTGTCCATCAACTGTGTTTTTTGCAATTTTCACCCGAGTGGGCTGGGTATGCTCAGACGTGAGTCCCAGGCTCTCCACACTACTGGAGTCAAGCTATCCAGGCTGATGAAGGCTGATAGCCAGAAACCGGTCCTTGGATGCTTGATTCCGGTCTGGGAAAGACATGGCTTGGTAGTTCGGACTGGACTGTTCCCATAAGGCACAGGGTCAGAGCTGATTTGCATATAGCCAGTGTCTAACCCAGGGTGGTGTGGAGTGCAAAAAACGATGGATTTAGGCCCAGATCCTTGTACTGGGGTGAATGTATGACATTGTTCTACATTCTGTCCATCAACTGTGTTTTTTGCAATTTTCACCCCGAGTGGGCTGGGTATGCTCAGACGTGAGTCCCAGGCTCTCCACACCACTGGAGTCAAGCTATCCAGGCTGATGAAGGCTGATAGCCAGAAACCGGTCCTTGGATGCTTGATTCCGGTCTGGGAAAGACATGGCTTGGTAGTTCGGACTGGACTGTTCCCATAAGGCACAGGGTCAGAGCTGATTTGCATATAGCCAGTATCTAACCCAGGGTGGTGTGGAGTGCAAAAAACGATGGATTTAGGCCCAGATCCTTGTACTGGGGTGAATGTATGACATTGTTCTACATTCTGTCCATCAACTGTGTTTTTTGCAATTTTCAACCCGAGTGGGCTGGGTATGCTCAGACGTGAGTCCCAGGCTCTCCACACCACTGGAGTCAAGCTATCCAGGCTGATGAAGGCTGATAGCCAGAAACCAGTCCTTGGATGCTTGATTCCGGTCTGGGAAAGACATGGCTTGGTAGTTCGGACTGGACTGTTCTCATAAGGCACAGGGTCAGAGCTGATTTGCATATAACCAGTGTCTAACCCAGGGTGGTGTGGAGTGCAAAAAAACGATGGATTTAGGCCCAGATCCTTGTACTGGGGTGAATGTATGACATTGTTCTACATTCTGTCCATCAACTGTGTTTTTTGCAATTTTCACCCCGAGTGGGCTGGGTATGCTCAGACGCGAGTCCCAGGCTCTCCACACCACTGGAGTCAAGCTATCCAGGCTGATGAAGGCTGATAGCCAGAAACCGGTCCTTGGATGCTTGATTCCGGTCTGGGAAAGACATCGCTTGGTAGTTCGAACTGGACTGTTCCCATAAGGCACAGGTTCAGAGCTGATTTGCATATAGCCAGTGTCTAACCCAGGGTGGTGTGGAGTGCAAAAAACGATGGATTTAGGCCCAGATCCTTATACTGGGGTGAATGTATGACATTGTTCTACATTCTGTCCATCAACTGTGTTTTTTGCAATTTTCACCCCGAGTGGGCTGGGTATGCTCAGACGTGAGTCCCAGGCTCTCGACACCACTGGAGTCAAGCTATCCAGGCTGATGAAGGCTGATAGCCAGACACCGGTCCTTGGATGCTTGATTCCGGTCTGGGAAAGACATGCCTTGGTAGTTCGGACTGGACTGTTCCCATAAGGCACAGGGTCAGAGCTGATTTGCATATAGCCAGTATCTAACCCAGGGTGGTGTGGAGTGCAAAAAAACAATGGATTTAGGCCCAGATCCTTGTACTGGGGTGAATGTATGACATTGTTCTACATTCTGTCCATCAACTGTGTTTTTTGCAATTTTCACCCCGAGTGGGCTGGGTATGCTCAGACGCGAGTCCCAGGCTCTCCACACCACTGGAGTCAAGCTATCCAGGCTGATGAAGGCTGATAGCCAGAAACCGGTCCTTGGATGCTTGATTCCGGTCTGGGAAAGACATGGCTTGGTAGTTCGAACTGGACTGTTCCCATAAGGCACAGGTTCAGAGCTGATTTGCATATAGCCAGTGTCTAACCCAGGGTGGTGTGGAGTGCAAAAAACGATGGATTTAGGCCCAGATCCTTGTACTGGGGTGAATGTATGACATTGTTCTACATTCTGTCCATCAACTGTGTTTTTTGCAATTTTCACCCCGAGTGGGCTGGGTGTGCTCAGACGCGAGTCCCAGGCTCTCCTCACCACTGGAGTCAAGCTATCCAGGCTGATGAAGGCTGATAGCCAGAAACCGGTCCTTGGATGCTTGATTCCGGACTGGGAAAGACATGGCTTGGTAGTTCGGACTGGACTGTTTCCATATGGCACAGGGTCATAGCTGATTTGCATATAGCCAGTGTCTAACCCAGGGTGGTGTGGAGTGCAAAAAAACGATGGATTTATGCCCAGATCCTTTTACTGGGGTGAATGTATGACATTGTTCTACATTCTGTCTATCAACTGTGTTTTTTACAATTTTCACCCCGAGTGGGCTGGGTATGCTCAGACGTGAGTCCCAGGCTCTCCACACCACTGGAGTCAAGCTATCCAGGCTGATGAAGGCTGATAGCCAGAAACCGGTCCTTGGTGCTTGATTCCGGTGTGGGAAAGACATGGCTTGGTAGTTCGGACTGGACTGTTCCCATAAGGCACAGGGTCAGAGCTGATTTGCATATAGCCAGTGTCTAACCCAGGGTGGTGTGGAGTGCAAAAAAACGATGGATTTAGGCCCAGATCCTTGTACTGGGGTGAATGTATGACATTGTTCTACATTCTGTCCATCAACTGTGTTTTTTGCAATTTTCACCCCGAGTGGGCTGGTTATGCTCAGACGTGAGTCCCAGGCTCTCCACACCACTGGAGTCAAGCTATCCAGGCTGATGAAGGCTGATAGCCAGAAACCGGTCCTTGGATGCTTGATTCCGGTGTGGGAAAGACATGGCTTGGTAGTTCGGACTGGACTGTTCCCATAAGGCACAGGGTCAGAGCTGATTTCCATATAGCCAGTATCTAACCCAGAGTGGTGTGGAGTGGAAAAAAACGATGGATTTAGGCCCAGATCCTTGTACTGGGGTGAATGTATGACATTGTTCTACATTCTGTCCATCAACTGTGTTTTTTGCAATTTTCACCCCGAGTGGGCTGGGTATGCTCAGACGTGAGTCCCTGGCTCTCCACACCACTGGGGTCAAGCTATCCAGGCTGATGAAGGCTGATAGCCAGACACCGGTCCTTGGATGCTTGATTCCGGTCTGGGAAAGACATGGCTTGGTAGTTCGGACTGGACTGTTCCCATAAGGCACAGGGTCAGAGCTGATTTGCATATAGCCAGTGTCTAACCCAGGGTGGTGTGGAGTGCAAAAAAACTATGGATTTAGGCCCAGATCCTTGTACTGGGGTGAATGTATGACATTGTTCTACATTCTGTCCATCAACTATGTTTTTTGCAATTTTCACCCCGAGTGGGCTGGTTATGCTCAGACGTGAGTCCCAGGCTCTCCACACCACTGGAGTCAAGCTATCCAGGCTGATGAAGGCTGATAGCCAGAAACCGGTCCTTGGATGCTTGATTCCGGTCTGGGAAAGACATGGCTTGGTAGTTCGGACTGGACTGTTCCCATAAGGCACAAGGTCAGAGCTGATTTGCATATAGCCAGTGTCTAACCCAGGGTGGTGTGGAGTGCAAAAAAACGATGGATTTAGGCCCAGATCCTTGTACTGGGGTGAATGTATGACATTGTTCTACATTCTGTCCATCAACTGTGTTTTTTGCAATTTTCACCCCGTGTGGGCTGGGTATGCTCAGACGCGAGTCCCAGGCTCTCCACACCACTGGAGTCAAGCTATCCAGGCTGATGAAGGCTTATAGCCAGAAACCGGTCCTTGGATGCTTGATTCCGGTCTGGGAAAGACATGGCTTGGTAGTTCGGACTGGACTGTTCCCATAAGGCACAGGTTCAGAGCTGATTTGCATATAGCCAGTGTCTAACCCAGGGTGGTGTGGAGTGCAAAAAACGATGGATTTAGGCCCAGATCCTTGTACTGGGGTGAATGTATGACATTGTTCTACATTCTGTCCATCAACTGTGTTTTTTGCAATTTTCACCCCGAGTGGGCTGGGTATGCTCAGAAGTGAGTCCCAGGCTCTCCACACCACTGGAGTCAAGCTATCCAGGCTGATGAAGGCTGATAGCCAGAAACCGGTCATTGGTGCTTGATTCCGGTGTGGGAAAGACATGGCTTGGTAGTTCGGACTGGACTGTTCCCATAAGGCACAGGGTCAGAGCTGATTTGCATATAGCCAGTGTCTAACCCAGGGTGGTGTGGAGTGCAAAAAAACGATGGATTTAGGCCCAGATCCTTGTACTGGGGTGAATGTATGACATTGTTCTACATTCTGTCCATCAACTGTGTTTTTTGCAATTTTCACCCCGAGTGGGCTGGTTATGCTCAGACGTGAGTCCCAGGCTCTCCACACCACTGGAGTCAAGCTATCCAGGCTGATGAAGGCTGATAGCCAGAAACCGGTCCTTGGATGCTTGATTCCGGTGTGGGAAAGACATGGCTTGGTAGTTCGGACTGGACTGTTCCCATAAGGCACAGGGTCAGAGCTGATTTGCATATAGCCAGTGTCTAACCCAGAGTGGTGTGGAGTGGAAAAAAACGATGGATTTAGGCCCAGATCCTTGTACTGGGGTGAATGTATGACATTGTTCTACATTCTGTCCATCAACTGTGTTTTTTGCAATTTTCACCCCGAGTGGGCTGGGTATGCTCAGACGTGAGTCCCTGGCTCTCCACACCACTGGGGTCAAGCTATCCAGGCTGATGAAGGCTGATAGCCAGAAACCGGTCCTTGGATGCTTGATTCCGGACTGGGAAAGACATGGCTTGGTAGTTCGGACTGGACTGTTTCCATATGGCACAGGGTCATAGCTGATTTGCATATAGCCAGTGTCTAACCCAGGGTGGTGTGGAGTGCAAAAAAACGATGGATTTATGCCCAGATCCTTTTACTGGGGTGAATGTATGACATTGTTCTACATTCTGTCTATCAACTGTGTTTTTTACAATTTTCACCCCGAGTGGGCTGGGTATGCTCAGACGTGAGTCCCAGGCTCTCCACACCACTGGAGTCAAGCTATCCAGGCTGATGAAGGCTGATAGCCAGAAACCGGTCCTTGGTGCTTGATTCCGGTGTGGGAAAGACATGGCTTGGTAGTTCGGACTGGACTGTTCCCATAAGGCACAGGGTCAGAGCTGATTTGCATATAGCCAGTGTCTAACCCAGGGTGGTGTGGAGTGCAAAAAAACGATGGATTTAGGCCCAGATCCTTGTACTGGAGTGAATGTATGACATTGTTCTACATTCTGTCCATCAACTGTGTTTTTTGCAATTTTCACCCCGAGTGGGCTGGTTATGCTCAGACGTGAGTCCCAGGCTCTCCACACCACTGGAGTCAAGCTATCCAGGCTGATGAAGGCTGATAGCCAGAAACCGGTCCTTGGATGCTTGATTCCGGTGTGGGAAAGACATGGCTTGGTAGTTCGGACTGGACTGTTCCCATAAGGCACAGGGTCAGAGCTGATTTCCATATAGCCAGTATCTAACCCAGAGTGGTGTGGAGTGGAAAAAAACGATGGATTTAGGCCCAGATCCTTGTACTGGGGTGAATGTATGACATTGTTCTACATTCTGTCCATCAACTGTGTTTTTTGCAATTTTCACCCCGAGTGGGCTGGGTATGCTCAGACGTGAGTCCCTGGCTCTCCACACCACTGGGGTCAAGCTATCCAGGCTGATGAAGGCTGATAGCCAGACACCGGTCCTTGGATGCTTGATTCCGGTCTGGGAAAGACATGGCTTGGTAGTTCGGACTGGACTGTTCCCATAAGGCACAGGGTCAGAGCTGATTTGCATATAGCCAGTGTCTAACCCAGGGTGGTGTGGAGTGCAAAAAAACTATGGATTTAGGCCCAGATCCTTGTACTGGGGTGAATGTATGACATTGTTCTACATTCTGTCCATCAACTATGTTTTTTGCAATTTTCACCCCGAGTGGGCTGGTTATGCTCAGACGTGAGTCCCAGGCTCTCCACACCACTGGAGTCAAGCTATCCAGGCTGATGAAGGCTGATAGCCAGAAACCGGTCCTTGGATGCTTGATTCCGGTCTGGGAAAGACATGGCTTGGTAGTTCGGACTGGACTGTTCCCATAAGGCACAAGGTCAGAGCTGATTTGCATATAGCCAGTGTCTAACCCAGGGTGGTGTGGAGTGCAAAAAAACGATGGATTTAGGCCCAGATCCTTGTACTGGGGTGAATGTATGACATTGTTCTACATTCTGTCCATCAACTGTGTTTTTTGCAATTTTCACCCCGTGTGGGCTGGGTATGCTCAGACGCGAGTCCCAGGCTCTCCACACCACTGGAGTCAAGCTATCCAGGCTGATGAAGGCTTATAGCCAGAAACCGGTCCTTGGATGCTTGATTCCGGTCTGGGAAAGACATGGCTTGGTAGTTCGGACTGGACTGTTCCCATAAGGCACAGGTTCAGAGCTGATTTGCATATAGCCAGTGTCTAACCCAGGGTGGTGTGGAGTGCAAAAAACGATGGATTTAGGCCCAGATCCTTGTACTGGGGTGAATGTATGACATTGTTCTACATTCTGTCCATCAACTGTGTTTTTTGCAATTTTCACCCCGAGTGGGCTGGGTATGCTCAGAAGTGAGTCCCAGGCTCTCCACACCACTGGAGTCAAGCTATCCAGGCTGATGAAGGCTGATAGCCAGAAACCGGTCCTTGGTGCTTGATTCCGGTGTGGGAAAGACATGGCTTGGTAGTTCGGACTGGACTGTTCCCATAAGGCACAGGGTCAGAGCTGATTTGCATATAGCCAGTGTCTAACCCAGGGTGGTGTGGAGTGCAAAAAAACGATGGATTTAGGCCCAGATCCTTGTACTGGGGTGAATGTATGACATTGTTCTACATTCTGTCCATCAACTGTGTTTTTTGCAATTTTCACCCCGAGTGGGCTGGTTATGCTCAGACGTGAGTCCCAGGCTCTCCACACCACTGGAGTCAAGCTATCCAGGCTGATGAAGGCTGATAGCCAGAAACCGGTCCTTGGATGCTTGATTCCGGTGTGGGAAAGACATGGCTTGGTAGTTCGGACTGGACTGTTCCCATAAGGCACAGGGTCAGAGCTGATTTGCATATAGCCAGTGTCTAACCCAGAGTGGTGTGGAGTGGAAAAAAACGATGGATTTAGGCCCAGATCCTTGTACTGGGGTGAATGTATGACATTGTTCTACATTCTGTCCATCAACTGTGTTTTTTGCAATTTTCACCCCGAGTGGGCTGGGTATGCTCAGACGTGAGTCCCTGGCTCTCCACACCACTGGGGTCAAGCTATCCAGGCTGATGAAGGCTGATAGCCAGACACTGGTCCTTGGATGCTTGATTCCGGTCTGGGAAAGACATGCCTTGGTAGTTCGGACTGGACTGTTCCCATAAGGCACAGGGTCAGAGCTGATTTGCATATAGCCAGTATCTAACCCAGGGTGGTGTGGAGTGCAAAAAAACGATGGATTTAGGCCCAGATCCTTGTACTGGGGTGAATGTGTGACATTGTTCTACATTCTGTCCATCAACTATGTTTTTTGCAATTTTCACCCCGAGTGGGCTGGTTATGCTCAGACGTGAGTCCCAGGCTCTCCACACCACTGGAGTCAAGCTATCCAGGCTGATGAAGGCTGATAGCCAGAAACCGGTCCTTGGATGCTTGATTCCGGTCTGGGAAAGACATGGCTTGGTAGTTCGGACTGGACTGTTCCCATAAGGCACAGGGTCAGAGCTGATTTGCATATAACCAGTGTCTAACCCAGGGTGGTGTGGAGTGCAAAAAAACGATGGATTTAGGCCCAGATCCTTGTACTGGGGTGAATGTATGACATTGTTCTACATTCTGTCCATCAACTGTGTTTTTTGCAATTTTCACCCCGAGTGGGCTGGGTATGCTCAGACGCGAGTCCCAGGCTCTCCACACCACTGGAGTCAAGCTATCCAGGCTGATGAAGGCTGATAGCCAGAAACCGGTCCTTGGTGCTTGATTCCGGTGTGGGAAAGACATGGCTTGGTAGTTCGGACTGGACTGTTCCCATAAGGCACAGGGTCAGAGCTGATTTGCATATAGCCAGTGTCTAACCCAGGGTGGTGTGGAGTGCAAAAAAACGATGGATTTAGGCCCAGATCCTTGTACTGGGGTGCATGTATGACATTGTTCTACATTCTGTCCATCAACTGTGTTTTTTGCAATTTTCACCCCGAGTGGGCTGGTTATGCTCAGACGTGAGTCCCAGGCTCTCCACACCACTGGAGTCAAGCTATCCAGGCTGATGAAGGCTGATAGCCAGAAACCGGTCCTTGGATGCTTGATTCCGGTGTGGGAAAGATATGGCTTGGTAGTTCGGACTGGACTGTTCCCATAAGGCACAGGGTCAAAGCTGATTTGCATATAGCCAGTGTCTAACCCAGAGTGGTGTGGAGTGGAAAAAAACGATGGATTTAGGCCCAGATCCTTGTACTGGGGTGAATGTATGACATTGTTCTACATTCTGTCCATCAACTGTGTTTTTTTGCAATTTTCACCCCGAGTGGGCTGGGTATGCTCAGACGTGAGTCCCTGGCTCTCCACACCACTGGAGTCAAGCTATCCAGGCTGATGAAGGCTGATAGCCAGAAACCGGTCCTTGGATGCTTGATTCCGGTCGGGGAAAGACATGGCTTGGTAGTTCGGACTGGACTGTTCCCATAAGGCACAGGGTCAGAGCTGATTTGCATATAGCCAGTGTCTAACCCAGGGTGGTGTGGAGTGCAAAAAAACGATGGATTTAGGCCCAGGTCCTTGTACTGGGGTGAATGTATGACATTGTTCTACATTCTGTCCATCAACTGTGTTTTTTGCAATTTTCACCCCGAGTGGGCTGGTTATGCTCAGACGTGAGTCCCAGGCTCTCCACACCACTGGAGTCAAGCTATCCAGGCTGATGAAGGCTGATAGCCAGAAACCGGTCCTTGGATGCTTGATTCCGGTCTGGGAAAGACATGGCTTGGTAGTTCGGACTGGACTGTTCCCATAAGGCACAGGGTCAGAGCTGATTTGCATATAGCCAGTGTCTAACCCAGGGTGGTGTGGAGTGCAAAAAAACGATGGATTTATGCCCAGATCCTTTTACTGGGGTGAATGTATGACATTGTTCTACATTCTGTCTATCAACTGTGTTTTTTACAATTTTCACCCCGAGTGGGCTGGGTATGCTCAGACGTGAGTCCCAGGCTCTCCACACCACTGGAGTCAAGCTATCCAGGCTGATGAAGGCTGATAGCCAGAAACCAGTCCTTGGTGCTTGATTCCGGTGTGGGAAAGACATGGCTTGGTAGTTCGGACTGGACTGTTCCCATAAGGCACAGGGTCAGAGCTGATTTGCATATAGCCAGTGTCTAACCCAGGGTGGTGTGGAGTGCAAAAAAACGATGGATTTAGGCCCAGATCCTTGTACTGGGGTGAATGTATGACATTGTTCTACATTCTGTCCATCAACTGTGTTTTTTGCAATTTTCACCCCGAGTGGGCTGGTTATGCTCAGACGTGAGTCCCAGGCTCTCCACACCACTGGAGTCAAGCTATCCAGGCTGATGAAGGCTGATAGCCAGAAACCGGTCCTTGGATGCTTGATTCCGGTGTGGGAAAGACATGGCTTGGTAGTTCGGACTGGACTGTTCCCATAAGGCACAGGGTCAGAGCTGATTTGCATATAGCCAGTATCTAACCCAGAGTGGTGTGGAGTGGAAAAAAACGATGGATTTAGGCCCAGATCCTTGTACTGGGGTGAATGTATGACATTGTTCTACATTCTGTCCATCAACTGTGTTTTTTGCAATTTTCACCCCGAGTGGGCTGGGTATGCTCAGACGTGAGTCCCTGGCTCTCCACACCACTGTGGTCAAGCTATCCAGGCTGATGAAGGCTGATAGCCAGACACCGGTCCTTGGATGCTTGATTCCGGTCTGGGAAAGACATGGCTTGGTAGTTCGGACTGGACTGTTCCCATAAGGCACAGGGTCAGAGCTGATTTGCATATAGCCAGTGTCTAACCCAGGGTGGTGTGGAGTGCAAAAAAACTATGGATTTAGGCCCAGATCCTTGTACTGGGGTGAATGTATGACATTGTTCTACATTCTGTCCATCAACTATGTTTTTTGCAATTTTCACCCCGAGTGGGCTGGTTATGCTCAGACGTGAGTCCCAGGCTCTCCACACCACTGGAGTCAAGCTATCCAGGCTGATGAAGGCTGATAGCCAGAAACCGGTCCTTGGATGCTTGATTCCGGTCTGGGAAAGACATGGCTTGGTAGTTCGGACTGGACTGTTCCCATAAGGCACAAGGTCAGAGCTGATTTGCATATAGCCAGTGTCTAACCCAGGGTGGTGTGGAGTGCAAAAAAACGATGGATTTAGGCCCAGATCCTTGTACTGGGGTGAATGTATGACATTGTTCTACATTCTGTCCATCAACTGTGTTTTTTGCAATTTTCACCCCGTGTGGGCTGGGTATGCTCAGACGCGAGTCCCAGGCTCTCCACACCACTGGAGTCAAGCTATCCAGGCTGATGAAGGCTTATAGCCAGAAACCGGTCCTTGGATGCTTGATTCCGGTCTGGGAAAGACATGGCTTGGTAGTTCGGACTGGACTGTTCCCATAAGGCACAGGTTCAGAGCTGATTTGCATATAGCCAGTGTCTAACCCAGGGTGGTGTGGAGTGCAAAAAACGATGGATTTAGGCCCAGATCCTTGTACTGGGGTGAATGTATGACATTGTTCTACATTCTGTCCATCAACTGTGTTTTTTGCAATTTTCACCCCGAGTGGGCTGGGTATGCTCAGAAGTGAGTCCCAGGCTCTCCACACCACTGGAGTCAAGCTATCCAGGCTGATGAAGGCTGATAGCCAGAAACCGGTCCTTGGTGCTTGATTCCGGTGTGGGAAAGACATGGCTTGGTAGTTCGGACTGGACTGTTCCCATAAGGCACAGGGTCAGAGCTGATTTGCATATAGCCAGTGTCTAGCCCAGGGTGGTGTGGAGTGCAAAAAAACGATGGATTTAGGCCCAGATCCTTGTACTGGGGTGAATGTATGACATTGTTCTACATTCTGTCCATCAACTGTGTTTTTTGCAATTTTCACCCCGAGTGGGCTGGTTATGCTCAGACGTGAGTCCCAGGCTCTCCACACACCTGGAGTCAAGCTATCCAGGCTGATGAAGGCTGATAGCCAGAAACCGGTCCTTGGATGCTTGATTCCGGTGTGGGAAAGACATGGCTTGGTAGTTCGGACTGGACTGTTCCCATAAGGCACAGGGTCAGAGCTGATTTGCATATAGCCAGTGTCTAACCCAGAGTGGTGTGGAGTGGAAAAAAACGATGGATTTAGGCCCAGATCCTTGTACTGGGGTGAATGTATGACATTGTTCTACATTCTGTCCATCAACTGTGTTTTTTGCAATTTTCACCCCGAGTGGGCTGGGTATGCTCAGACGTGAGTCCCTGGCTCTCCACACCACTGGGGTCAAGCTATCCAGGCTGATGAAGGCTGATAGCCAGACACTGGTCCTTGGATGCTTGATTCCGGTCTGGGAAAGACATGCCTTGGTAGTTCGGACTGGACTGTTCCCATAAGGCACAGGGTCAGAGCTGATTTGCATATAGCCAGTATCTAACCCAGGGTGGTGTGGAGTGCAAAAAAACGATGGATTTAGGCCCAGATCCTTGTACTGGGGTGAATGTGTGACATTGTTCTACATTCTGTCCATCAACTATGTTTTTTGCAATTTTCACCCCGAGTGGGCTGGTTATGCTCAGACGTGAGTCCCAGGCTCTCCACACCACTGGAGTCAAGCTATCCAGGCTGATGAAGGCTGATAGCCAGAAACCGGTCCTTGGATGCTTGATTCCGGTCTGGGAAAGACATGGCTTGGTAGTTCGGACTGGACTGTTCCCATAAGGCACAGGGTCAGAGCTGATTTGCATATAACCAGTGTCTAACCCAGGGTGGTGTGGAGTGCAAAAAAACGATGGATTTAGGCCCAGATCCTTGTACTGGGGTGAATGTATGACATTGTTCTACATTCTGTCCATCAACTGTGTTTTTTGCAATTTTCACCCCGAGTGGGCTGGGTATGCTCAGACGCGAGTCCCAGGCTCTCCACACCACTGGAGTCAAGCTATCCAGGCTGATGAAGGATGATAGCCAGAAACCGGTCCTTGGTGCTTGATTCCGGTGTGGGAAAGACATGGCTTGGTAGTTCGGACTGGACTGTTCCCATAAGGCACAGGGTCAGAGCTGATTTGCATATAGCCAGTGTCTAACCCAGGGTGGTGTGGAGTGCAAAAAAACGATGGATTTAGGCCCAGATCCTTGTACTGGGGTGAATGTATGACATTGTTCTACATTCTGTCCATCAACTGTGTTTTTTGCAATTTTCACCCCGAGTGGGCTGGTTATGCTCAGACGTGAGTCCCAGGCTCTCCACACCACTGGAGTCAAGCTATCCAGGCTGATGAAGGCTGATAGCCAGAAACCGGTCCTTGGATGCTTGATTCCGGTGTGGGAAAGATATGGCTTGGTAGTTCGGACTGGACTGTTCCCATAAGGCACAGGGTCAAAGCTGATTTGCATATAGCCAGTGTCTAACCCAGAGTGGTGTGGAGTGGAAAAAAACGATGGATTTAGGCCCAGATCCTTGTACTGGGGTGAATGTATGACATTGTTCTACATTCTGTCCATCAACTGTGTTTTTTTGCAATTTTCACCCCGACTGGGCTGGGTATGCTCAGACGTGAGTCCCTGGCTCTCCACACCACTGGAGTCAAGCTATCCAGGCTGATGAAGGCTGATAGCCAGAAACCGGTCCTTGGATGCTTGATTCCGGTCGGGGAAAGACATGGCTTGGTAGTTCGGACTGGACTGTTCCCATAAGGCACAGGGTCAGAGCTGATGTGCATATAGCCAGTGTCTAACCCAGGGTGGTGTGGAGTGCAAAAAAACGATGGATTTAGGCCCAGGTCCTTGTACTGGGGTGAATGTATGACATTGTTCTACATTCTGTCCATCAACTGTGTTTTTTGCAATTTTCACCCCGAGTGGGCTGGTTATGCTCAGACGTGAGTCCCAGGCTCTCCACACCACTGGAGTCAAGCTATCCAGGCTGATGAAGGCTGATAGCCAGAAACCGGTCCTTGGATGCTTGATTCCGGTCTGGGAAAGACATGGCTTGGTAGTTCGGACTGGACTGTTCCCATAAGGCACAGGGTCAGAGCTGATTTGCATATAGCCAGTGTCTAACCCAGGGTGGTGTGGAGTGCAAAAAAACGATGGATTTAGGCCCAGATCCTTGTACTGGGGTGAATGTATGACATTGTTCTACATTCTGTCCATCAACTGTGTTTTTTGCAATTTTCACCCCGAGTGGGCTGGGTATGCTCAGACGTGAGTCCCAGGCTCTCCACAACACTGGAGTCAAGCTATCCAGACTGATGAAGGCTGATAGCCAGAAACCGGTCCTTGGACGCTTGATTCCAGTCGGGAAAGACATGGCTTGGTAGTTCGGACTGGACTGTTCCCATAAGGCACAGGGTCAGAGCTGATTTGCATATAGCCAGTGTCTAACCCAGGGTGGTGTGGAGTGCAAAAAAACGATGGATTTAGGCACAGATCCTTGTACTGGGGTGAATGTATGACATTGTTCTACATTCTGTCCATCAACTGTGTTTTTTGCAATTTTCACCCGAGTGGGCTGGGTATGCTCAGACGTGAGTCCCAGGCTCTCCACACTACTGGAGTCAAGCTATCCAGGCTGATGAAGGCTGATAGCCAGAAACCGGTCCTTGGATGCTTGATTCCGGTCTGGGAAAGACATGGCTTGGTAGTTCGGACTGGACTGTTCCCATAAGGCACAGGGTCAGAGCTGATTTGCATATAGCCAGTGTCTAACCCAGGGTGGTGTGGAGTGCAAAAAACGATGGATTTAGGCCCAGATCCTTGTACTGGGGTGAATGTATGACATTGTTCTACATTCTGTCCATCAACTGTGTTTTTTGCAATTTTCACCCCGAGTGGGCTGGGTATGCTCAGACGTGAGTCCCAGGCTCTCCACACCACTGGAGTCAAGCTATCCAGGCTGATGAAGGCTGATAGCCAGAAACCGGTCCTTGGATGCTTGATTCCGGTCTGGGAAAGACATGGCTTGGTAGTTCGGACTGGACTGTTCCCATAAGGCACAGGGTCAGAGCTGATTTGCATATAGCCAGTATCTAACCCAGGGTGGTGTGGAGTGCAAAAAACGATGGATTTAGGCCCAGATCCTTGTACTGGGGTGAATGTATGACATTGTTCTACATTCTGTCCATCAACTGTGTTTTTTGCAATTTTCACCCCGAGTGGGCTGGGTATGCTCAGACGTGAGTCCCAGGCTCTCCACACCACTGGAGTCAAGCTATCCAGGCTGATGAAGGCTGATAGCCAGAAACCAGTCCTTGGATGCTTGATTCCGGTCTGGGAAAGACATGGCTTGGTAGTTCGGACTGGACTGTTCCCATAAGGCACAGGGTCAGAGCTGATTTGCATATAGCCAGTGTCTAACCCAGGGTGGTGTGGAGTGAAAAAAAACGATGGATTTAGTCCCAGATCCTTGTACTGGGGTGAATGTATGACATTGTTCTACATTCTGTCCATCAACTGTGTTTTTTGCAATTTTCACCTCGAGTGGGCTGGGTATGCTCAGAAGTGAGTCCCAGGCTCTCCACACCACTGGAGTCAAGCTATACAGGCTGATGAAGGCTGATAGCCAGAAACCGGTCCTTGGTGCTTGATTCCGGTGTGGGAAAGACATGGCTTAGTAGTTCGGACTGGACTGTTCCCATGAGGCACAGGGTCAGAGCTGATTTGCATATAGCCAGTGTCTAACCCAGGGTGGTGTGGAGTGCAAAAAACGATGGATTTAGGCCCAGATCCTTGTACTGGGGTGAATGTATGACATTGTTCTACATTCTGTCCATCAACTGTGTTTTTTGCAATTTTTACCCCGAGTGGGCTGGGTATGCTCAGAAGTGAGTCCCAGGCTCTCCACACCACTGGAGTCAAGTTATCCAGGCTGATGAAGGCTGATAGCCAGAAACCGGTCCTTGGTGCTTGATTCCGGTGTGGGAAAGACATGGCTTGGTAGTTCGGACTGGACTGTTCCCATAAGGCACAGGGTCAGAGCTGATTTGCATATAGCCAGTGTCTAACCCAGGGTGGTGTGGAGTGCAAAAAAACGATGGATTTAGGCCAAGATCCTTGTACTGGGGTGAATGTATGACATTGTTCTACATTCTGTCCATCAACTGTGTTTTTTGCAATTATCACCCCGAGTGGGCTGGTTATGCTCAGACGTGAGTCCCAGGCTCTCCACACCACTGGAGTCAAGCTATCCAGGCTGATGAAGGCTGATAGCCAGAAACCGGTCCTTGGATGCTTGATTCCGGTGTGGGAAAGACATGGCTTGGTAGTTCGGACTGGACTGTTCCCATAAGGCACAGGGTCAGAGCTGATGTGCATATAGCCAGTGTCTAACCCAGAGTGGTGTGGAGTGGAAAAAAACGATGGATTTAGGCCCAGATCCTTGTACTGGGGTGAATGTATGACATTGTTCTACATTCTGTCCATCAACTGTGTTTTTTGCAATTTTCACCCCGAGTGGGCTGGGTATGCTCAGACGTGAGTCCCTGGCTCTCCACACCACTGGGGTCAAGCTATCCAGGCTGATGAAGGCTGATAGCCAGACACCGGTCCTTGGATGCTTGATTCCGGTCTGGGAAAGACATGGCTTGGTAGTTCGGACTGGACTGTTCCCATAAGGCACAAGGTCAGAGCTGATTTGCATATAGCCAGTGTCTAACCCAGGGTGGTGTGGAGTGCAAAAAAACGATGGATTTAGGCCCAGATCCTTGTACTGGGGTGAATGTATGACATTGTTCTACATTCTGTCCATCAACTGTGTTTTTTGCAATTTTCACCCCGTGTGGGCTGGGTATGCTCAGACGCGAGTCCCAGGCTCTCCACACCACTGGAGTCAAGCTATCCAGGCTGATGAAGGCTTATAGCCAGAAACCGGTCCTTGGATGCTTGATTCCGGTCTGGGAAAGACATGGCTTGGTAGTTCGGACTGGACTGTTCCCATAAGGCACAGGTTCAGAGCTGATTTGCATATAGCCAGTGTCTAACCCAGGGTGGTGTGGAGTGCAAAAAACGATGGATTTAGGCCCAGATCCTTGTACTGGGGTGAATGTATGACATTGTTCTACATTCTGTCCATCAACTGTGTTTTTTGCAATTTTCACCCCGAGTGGGCTGGGTATGCTCAGAAGTGAGTTCCAGGCTCTCCACACCACTGGAGTCAAGTTATCCAGGCTGAAGAAGGCTGATAGCCAGAAACCGGTCCTTGGTGCTTGATTCCGGTGTGGGAAAGACATGGCTTGGTAGTTCGGACTGGACTGTTCCCATAAGGCACAGGGTCAGAGCTGATTTGCATATAGCCAGTGTCTAACCCAGGGTGGTGTGGAGTGCAAAAAAACGATGGATTTAGGCCCAGATCCTTGTACTGGGGTGAATGTATGACATTGTTCTACATTCTGTCCATCAACTGTGTTTTTTGCAATTTTCACCCCGAGTGGGCTGGTTATGCTCAGACGTGAGTCCCAGGCTCTCCACACCACTGGAGTCAAGCTATCCAGGCTGATGAAGGCTGATAGCCAGAAACCGGTCCTTGGATGCTTGATTCCGGTGTGGGAAAGACATGGCTTGGTAGTTGGGACTGGACTGTTCCCATAAGGCACAGGGTCAGAGCTGATTTGCATATAGCCAGTGTCTAACCCAGAGTGGTGTGGAGTGGAAAAAAACGATGGATTTAGGCCCAGATCCTTGTACTGGGGTGAATGTATGACATTGTTCTACATTCTGTCCATCAACTGTGTTTTTTGCAATTTTCACCCCGAGTGGGCTGGGTATGCTCAGACGTGAGTCCCTGGCTCTCCACACCACTGGGGTCAAGCTATCCAGGCTGATGAAGGCTGATAGCCAGACACCGGTCCTTGGATGCTTGATTCCGGTCTGGGAAAGACATGGCTTGGTAGTTCGGACTGGACTGTTCCCATAAGGCACAGGGTCAGAGCTGATTTGCATATAGCCAGTGTCTAACCCAGGGTGGTGTGGAGTGCAAAAAAACGAT
Organism: Lissotriton helveticus; assembly: GCF_964261635.1. Lineage (NCBI taxonomy): Eukaryota > Metazoa > Chordata > Amphibia > Caudata > Salamandridae > Lissotriton > Lissotriton helveticus. The sequence continues at coordinate 204,940,192 of NC_136059.1, forward strand.
GGATTTAGGCCCAGATCCTTGTACTGGGGTGAATGTATGACATTGTTCTACATTCTGTCCATCAACTATGTTTTTTGCAATTTTCACCCCGAGTGGGCTGGTTATGCTCAGACGTGAGTCCCAGGCTCTCCACACCACTGGAGTCAAGCTATCCAGGCTGATGAAGGCTGAGGCCAGAAACCGGTCCTTGGATGCTTGATTCCGGTCTGGGAAAGACATGGCTTGGTAGTTCGGACTGGACTGTTCCCATAAGGCACAAGGTCAGAGCTGATTTGCATATAGCCAGTGTCTAACCCAGGGTGGTGTGGAGTGCAAAAAAACGATGGATTTAGGCCCAGATCCTTGTACTGGGGTGAATGTATGACATTGTTCTACATTCTGTCCATCAACTGTGCTTTTTGCAATTTTCACCCCGTGTGGGCTGGGTATGCTCAGACGCGAGTCCCAGGCTCTCCACACCACTGGAGTCAAGCTATCCAGGCTGATGAAGGCTTATAGCCAGAAACCGGTCCTTGGATGCTTGATTCCGGTCTGGGAAAGACATGGCTTGGTAGTTCGGACTGGACTGTTCCCATAAGGCACAGGGTCAGAGCTGATTTGCATATAGCCAGTATCTAACCCAGGGTGGTGTGGAGTGCAAAAAACGATGGATTTAGGCCCAGATCCTTGTACTGGGGTGAATGTATGACATTGTTCTACATTCTGTCCATCAACTGTGTTTTTTGCAATTTTCACCCCGAGTGGGCTGGGTATGCTCAGACGTGAGTCCCAGGCTCTCCACACCACTGGAGTCAAGCTATCCAGGCTGATGAAGGCTGATAGCCAGAAACCGGTCCTTGGATGCTTGATTCCGGTGTGGGAAAGACATGGCTTGGTAGTTCGGACTGGACTGTTCCCATAAGGCACAGGGTCAGAGCTGATTTGCATATAGCCAGTGTCTAACCCAGAGTGGTGTGGAGTGGAAAAAAACGATGGATTTAGGCCCAGATCCTTGTACTGGGGTGAATGTATGACATTGTTCTACATTCTGTCCATCAACTGTGTTTTTTGCAATTTTCACCCCGAGTGGGCTGGGTATGCTCAGACGTGAGTCCCTGGCTCTCCACACCACTGGGGTCAAGCTATCCAGGCTGATGAAGGCTGATAGCCAGACACCGGTCCTTGGATGCTTGATTCCGGTCTGGGAAAGACATGCCTTGGTAGTTCGGACTGGACTGTTCCCATAAGGCACAGGGTCAGAGCTGATTTGCATATAGCCAGTATCTAACCCAGGGTGGTGTGGAGTGCAAAAAACCGATGGATTTAGGCCCAGATCCTTGTACTGGGGTGAATGTGTGACATTGTTCTACATTCTGTCCATCAACTATGTTTTTTGCAATTTTCACGCCGAGTGGGCTGGTTATGCTCAGACGTGAGTCCCAGGCTCTCCACACCACTGGAGTCAAGCTATCCAGGCTGATGAAGGCTGATAGCCAGAAACCGGTCCTTGGATGCTTGATTCCGGTCTGGGAAAGACATGGCTTGGTAGTTCGGACTGGACTGTTCCCATAAGGCACAGGGTCAGAGCTGATTTGCATATAACCAGTGTCTAACCCAGGGTGGTGTGGAGTGCAAAAAAAGATGGATTTAGGCCCAGATCCTTGTACTGGGGTGAATGTATGACATTGTTCTACATTCTGTCCATCAACTGTGTTTTTTGCAATTTTCACCCCGAGTGGGCTGGGTATGCTCAGACGCGAGTCCCAGGCTCTCCACACCACTGGAGTCAAGCTATCCAGGCTGATGAAGGCTGATAGCCAGAAACCGGTCCTTGGATGCTTGATTCCGGTCTGGGAAAGACATGGCTTGGTAGTTCGAACTGGACTGTTCCCATAAGGCACAGGTTCAGAGCTGATTTGCATATAGCCAGTGTCTAACCCAGGGTGGTGTGGAGTGCAAAAAACGATGGATTTAGGCCCAGATCCTTGTACTGGGGTGAATGTATGACATTGTTCTACATTCTGTCCATCAACTGTGTTTTTTGCAATTTTCACCCCGAGTGGGCTGGGTGTGCTCAGACGCGAGTCCCAGGCCCTCCACACCACTGGAGTCAAGCTATCCAGGCTGATGAAGGCTGATAGCCAGAAACCGGTCCTTGGATGCTTGATTCCGGACTGGGAAAGACATGGCTTGGTAGTTCGGACTGGACTGTTCCCATATGGCACAGGGTCAGAGCTGATTTGCATATAGCCAGTGTCTAACCCAGGGTGGGGTGGAGTGCAAAAAAACGATGGATTTATGCCCAGATCCTTGTACTGGGGTGAATGTATGACATTGTTCTACATTCTGTCTATCAACTGTGTTTTTTGCAATTTTCACCCCGAGTGGGCTGGTTATGCTCAGACGTGAGTCCCAGGCTCTCCACACCACTGGAGTCAAGCTATCCAGGCTGATGAAGGCTGATAGCCAGAAACCGGTCCTTGGATGCTTGATTCCGGTGTGGGAAAGACATGGCTTGGTAGTTCGGACTGGACTGTTCCCATAAGGCACAGGGTCAGAGCTGATTTGCATATAGCCAGTGTCTAACCCAGAGTGGTGTGGAGTGGAAAAAACGATGGATTTAGGCCCAGATCCTTGTACTGGGGTGAATGTATGACATTGTTCTACATTCTGTCCATCAACTGTGTTTTTTTGCAATTTTCACCCCGAGTGGGCTGGGTATGCTCAGACGTGAGTCCCTGGCTCTCCACACCACTGGAGTCAAGCTATCCAGGCTGATGAAGGCTGATAGCCAGAAACCGGTCCTTGGATGCTTGATTCCGGTCTGGGAAAGACATGGCTTGGTAGTTCGGACTGGACTGTTCCCATAAGGCACAGGGTCAGAGCTGATTTGCATATAGCCAGTGTCTAACCCAGGGTGGTGTGGAGTGCAAAAAAACGATGGATTTAGACCCAGGTCCTTGTACTGGGGTGAATGTATGACATTGTTCTACATTCTGTCCATCAACTGTGTTTTTTGCAATTTTCACCCCGAGTGGGCTGGTTATGCTCAGACGTGAGTCCCAGGCTCTCCACACCACTGGAGTCAAGCTATCCAGGCTGATGAAGGCTGATAGCCAGAAACCGGTCCTTGGATGCTTGATTCCGGTCTGGGAAAGACATGGCTTGGTAGTTCGGACTGGACTGTTCCCATAAGGCACAGGGTCAGAGCTGATTTGCATATAGCCAGTGTCTAACCCAGGGTGGTGTGGAGTGCAAAAAAACGATGGATTTAGGCCCAGATCCTTGTACTGGGGTGAATGTATGACATTGTTCTACATTCTGTCCATCAACTGTGTTTTTTGCAATTTTCACCCCGAGTGGGCTGGGTATGCTCAGACGTGAGTCCCAGGCTCTCCACAACACTGGAGTCAAGCTATCCAGACTGATGAAGGCTGATAGCCAGAAACCGGTCCTTGGATGCTTGATTCCAGTCTGGGAAAGACATGGCTTGGTAGTTCGGACTGGACTGTTCCCATAAGGCACAGGGTCAGAGCTGATTTGCATATAGCCAGTGTCTAACCCAGGGTGGTGTGGAGTGCAAAAAAACGATGGATTTAGGCACAGATCCTTGTACTGGGGTGAATGTATGACATTGTTCTACATTCTGTCCATCAACTGTGTTTTTTGCAATTTTCACCCGAGTGGGCTGGGTATGCTCAGACGTGAGTCCCAGGCTCTCCACACTACTGGAGTCAAGCTATCCAGGCTGATGAAGGCTGATAGCCAGAAACCGGTCCTTGGATGCTTGATTCCGGTCTGGGAAAGACATGGCTTGGTAGTTCGGACTGGACTGTTCCCATAAGGCACAGGGTCAGAGCTGATTTGCATATAGCCAGTGTCTAACCCAGGGTGGTGTGGAGTGCAAAAAACGATGGATTTAGGCCCAGATCCTTGTACTGGGGTGAATGTATGACATTGTTCTACATTCTGTCCATCAACTGTGTTTTTTGCAATTTTCACCCCGAGTGGGCTGGGTATGCTCAGACGTGAGTCCCAGGCTCTCCACACCACTGGAGTCAAGCTATCCAGGCTGATGAAGGCTGATAGCCAGAAACCGGTCCTTGGATGCTTGATTCCGGTCTGGGAAAGACATGGCTTGGTAGTTCGGACTGGACTGTTCCCATAAGGCACAGGGTCAGAGCTGATTTGCATATAGCCAGTATCTAACCCAGGGTGGTGTGGAGTGCAAAAAACGATGGATTTAGGCCCAGATCCTTGTACTGGGGTGAATGTATGACATTGTTCTACATTCTGTCCATCAACTGTGTTTTTTGCAATTTTCAACCCGAGTGGGCTGGGTATGCTCATACGTGAGTCCCAGGCTCTCCACACCACTGGAGTCAAGCTATCCAGGCTGATGAAGGCTGATAGCCAGAAACCAGTCCTTGGATGCTTGATTGCGGTCTGGGAAAGACATGGCTTGGTAGTTCGGACTGGACTGTTCCCATAAGGCACAGGGTCAGAGCTGATTTGCATATAGCCAGTGTCTAACCCAGGGTGGTGTGGAGTGAAAAAAAACGATGGATTTAGTCCCAGATCCTTGTACTGGGGTGAATGTATGACATTGTTCTACATTCTGTCCATCAACTGTGTTTTTTGCAATTTTCACCTCGAGTGGGCTGGGTATGCTCAGAAGTGAGTCCCAGGCTCTCCACACCACTGGAGTCAAGCTATACAGGCTGATGAAGGCTGATAGCCAGAAACCGGTCCTTGGTGCTTGATTCCGGTGTGGGAAAGACATGGCTTAGTAGTTCGGACTGGACTGTTCCCATGAGGCACAGGGTCAGAGCTGATTTGCACATAGCCAGTGTCTAACCCAGGGTGGTGTGGAGTGCAAAAAAAGATGGATTTAGGCCAAGATCCTTGTACTGGGGTGAATGTATGACATTGTCCTACATTCTGTCCATCAACTGTGTTTTTTGCAATTTTCACCCCGAGTGGGCTGGTTATGCTCAGACGTGAGTCCCAGGCTCTCCACACCACTGGAGTCAAGCTATCCAGGCTGATGAAGGCTGATAGCCAGAAACCGGTCCTTGGTGCTTGATTCCGGTGTGGGAAAGACATGGCTTGGTAGTTCGGACTGGACTGTTCCCATAAGGCACAGGGTCAGAGCTGATTTGCATATAGCCAGTGTCTAACCCAGGGTGGTGTGGAGTGCAAAAAAACGATGGATTTAGGCCCAGATCCTTGTACTGGGGTGAATGTATGACATTGTTCTACATTCTGTCCATCAACTGTGTTTTTTGCAATTTTCACCCCGAGTGGGCTGGTTATGCTCAGACGTGAGTCCCAGGCTCTCCACAACACTGGAGTCAAGCTATCCAGACTGATGAAGGCTGATAGCCAGAAACCGGTCCTTGGATGCTTGATTCCGGTGTGGGAAAGACATGGCTTGGTAGTTCGGATTGGACTGTTCCCATAAGGCACAGGGTCAGAGCTGATTTGCATATAGCCAGTGTCTAACCCAGGGTGGTGTGGAGTGCAAAAAAACGATGGATTTAGGCACAGATCCTTGTACTGGGGTGAATGTATGACATTGTTCTACATTCTGTCCATCAACTGTGTTTTTTGCAATTTTTACCCCGAGTGGGCTGGGTATGCTCAGAAGTGAGTCCCAGGCTCTCCACACCACTGGAGTCAAGTTATCCAGGCTGATGAAGGCTGATAGCCAGAAACCGGTCCTTGGTGCTTGATTCCGGTGTAGGAAAGACATGGCTTGGTAGTTCGGACTGGACTGTTCCCATAAGGCACAGGGTCAGAGCTGATTTGCATATAACCAGTGTCTAACCCAGGGTGGTGTGGAGTGCAAAAAAACGATGGATTTAGGCCCAGATCCTTGTACTGGGGTGAATGTATGACATTGTTCTACATTCTGTCCATCAACTGTGTTTTTTGCAATTATCACCCCGAGTGGGCTGGTTATGCTCAGACGTGAGTCCCAGGCTCTCCACACCACTGGAGTCAAGCTATCCAGGCTGATGAAGGCTGATAGCCAGAAACCGGTCCTTGGATGCTTGATTCCGGTGTGGGAAAGACATGGCTTGGTAGTTCGGACTGGACTGTTCCCATAAGGCACAGGGTCAGAGCTGATTTGCATATAGCCAGTGTCTAACCCAGAGTGGTGTGGAGTGGAAAAAAACGATGGATTTAGGCCCAGATCCTTGTACTGGGGTGAATGTATGACATTGTTCTACATTCTGTCCATCAACTGTGTTTTTTGCAATTTTCACCCCGAGTGGGCTGGGTATGCTCAGACGTGAGTCCCTGGCTCTCCACACCACTGGGGTCAAGCTATCCAGGCTGATGAAGGCTGATAGCCAGACACCGGTCCTTGGATGCTTGATTCCGGTCTGGGAAAGACATGGCTTGGTAGTTCGGACTGGATTGTTCCCATAAGGCACAAGGTCAGAGCTGATTTGCATATAGCCAGTGTCTAACCCAGGGTGGTGTGGAGTGCAAAAAAACGATGGATTTAGGCCCAGATCCTTGTACTGGGGTGAATGTATGACATTGTTCTACATTCTGTCCATCAACTGTGTTTTTTGCAATTTTCACCCCGTGTGGGCTGGGTATGCTCAGACGCGAGTCCCAGGCTCTCCACACCACTGGAGTCAAGCTATCCAGGCTGATGAAGGCTTATAGCCAGAAACCGGTCCTTGGATGCTTGATTCCGGTCTGGGAAAGACATGGCTTGGTAGTTCGGACTGGACTGTTCCCATAAGGCACAGGTTCAGAGCTGATTTGCATATAGCCAGTGTCTAACCCAGGGTGGTGTGGAGTGCAAAAAACGATGGATTTAGGCCCAGATCCTTGTACTGGGGTGAATGTATGACATTGTTCTACATTCTGTCCATCAACTGTGTTTTTTGCAATTTTCACCCCGAGTGGGCTGGGTATGCTCAGAAGTGAGTCCCAGGCTCTCCACACCACTGGAGTCAAGTTATCCAGGCTGAAGAAGGCTGATAGCCAGAAACCGGTCCTTGGTGCTTGATTCCGGTGTGGGAAAGACATGGCTTGGTAGTTCGGACTGGACTGTTCCCATAAGGCACAGGGTCAGAGCTGATTTGCATATAGCCAGTGTCTAACCCAGGGTGGTGTGGAGTGCAAAAAAACGATGGATTTAGGCCCAGATCCTTGTACTGGGGTGAATGTATGACATTGTTCTACATTCTGTCCATCAACTGTGTTTTTTGCAATTTTCACCCCGAGTGGGCTGGTTATGCTCAGACGTGAGTCCCAGGCTCTCCACACCACTGGAGTCAAGCTATCCAGGCTGATGAAGGCTGATAGCCAGAAACCGGTCCTTGGATGCTTGATTCCGGTGTGGGAAAGACATGGCTTGGTAGTTGGGACTGGACTGTTCCCATAAGGCACAGGGTCAGAGCTGATTTGCATATAGCCAGTGTCTAACCCAGAGTGGTGTGGAGTGGAAAAAAACGATGGATTTAGGCCCAGATCCTTGTACTGGGGTGAATGTATGACATTGTTCTACATTCTGTCCATCAACTGTGTTTTTTGCAATTTTCACCCCGAGTGGGCTGGGTATGCTCAGACGTGAGTCCCTGGCTCTCCACACCACTGGGGTCAAGCTATCCAGGCTGATGAAGGCTGATAGCCAGACACCGGTCCTTGGATGCTTGATTCCGGTCTGGGAAAGACATGGCTTGGTAGTTCGGACTGGACTGTTCCCATAAGGCACAGGGTCAGAGCTGATTTGCATATAGCCAGTGTCTAACCCAGGGTGGTGTGGAGTGCAAAAAAACGATGGATTTAGGCCCAGATCCTTGTACTGGGGTGAATGTATGACATTGTTCTACATTCTGTCCATCAACTATGTTTTTTGCAATTTTCACCCCGAGTGGGCTGGTTATGCTCAGACGTGAGTCCCAGGCTCTCCACACCACTGGAGTCAAGCTATCCAGGCTGATGAAGGCTGAGGCCAGAAACCGGTCCTTGGATGCTTGATTCCGGTCTGGGAAAGACATGGCTTGGTAGTTCGGACTGGACTGTTCCCATAAGGCACAAGGTCAGAGCTGATTTGCATATAGCCAGTGTCTAACCCAGGGTGGTGTGGAGTGCAAAAAAACGATGGATTTAGGCCCAGATCCTTGTACTGGGGTGAATGTATGACATTGTTCTACATTCTGTCCATCAACTGTGTTTTTTGCAATTTTCACCCCGTGTGGGCTGGGTATGCTCAGACGCGAGTCCCAGGCTCTCCACACCACTGGAGTCAAGCTATCCAGGCTGATGAAGGCTTATAGCCAGAAACCGGTCCTTGGATGCTTGATTCCGGTCTGGGAAAGACATGGCTTGGTAGTTCGGACTGGACTGTTCCCATAAGGCACAGGTTCAGAGCTGATTTGCATATAGCCAGTGTCTAACCCAGGGTGGTGTGGAGTGCAAAAAAACGATGGATTTAGGCCCAGATCCTTGTACTGGGGTGAATGTATGACATTGTTCTACATTCTGTCCATCAACTGTGTTTTTTGCAATTTTCACCCCGAGTGGGATGGTTATGCTCAGACGTGAGTCCCAGGCTCTCCACACCACTGGAGTCAAGCTATCCAGGCTGATGAAGGCTGATAGCCAGAAACCGGTCCTTGGATGCTTGATTCCGGTGTGGGAAAGACATGGCTTGGTAGTTCGGACTGGACTGTTCCCATAAGGCACAGGGTCAGAGCTGATTTGCATATAGCCAGTGTCTAACCCAGAGTGGTGTGGAGTGGAAAAAAACGATGGATTTAGGCCCAGATCCTTGTACTGGGGTGAATGTATGACATTGTTCTACATTCTGTCCATCAACTGTGTTTTTTGCAATTTTCACCCCGAGTGGGCTGGGTATGCTCAGACGTGAGTCCCTGGCTCTCCACACCACTGGGGTCAAGCTATCCAGGCTGATGAAGGCTGATAGCCAGACACCGGTCCTTGGATGCTTGATTCCGGTCTGGGAAAGACATGGCTTGGTAGTTCGGACTGGACTGTTCCCATAAGGCACAGGGTCAGAGCTGATTTGCATATAACCAGTGTCTAACCCAGGGTGGTGTGGAGTGCAAAAAAACGATGGATTTAGGCCCAGATCCTTGTACTGGGGTGAATGTATGACATTGTTCTACATTCTGTCCATCAACTGTGTTTTTTGCAATTTTCACCCCGAGTGGGCTGGGTATGCTCAGACGCGAGTCCCAGGCTCTCCACACCACTGGAGTCAAGCTATCCAGGCGGATGAAGGCTGATAGCCAGAAACCGGTCCTTGGATGCTTGATTCCGGTCTGGGAAAGACATGGCTTGGTAGTTCGAACTGGACTGTTCCCATAAGGCACAGGTTCAGAGCTGATTTGCATATAGCCAGTGTCTAACCCAGGGTGGTGTGGAGTGCAAAAAACGATGGATTTAGGCCCAGATCCTTGTACTGGGTTAATGTATGACATTGTTCTACATTCTGTCCATCAACTGTGTTTTTTGCAATTTTCACCCCGAGTGGGCTGGGTGTGCTCAGACGCGAGTCCCAGGCTCTCCACACCACTGGAGTCAAGCTATCCAGGCTGATGAAGGCTGATAGCCAGAAACCGGTCCTTGGATGCTTGATTCCGGACTGGGAAAGACATGGCTTGGTAGTTCGGACTGGACTGTTCCCATATGGCACAGGGTCAGAGCTGATTTGCATATAGCCAGTGTCTAACCCAGGGTGGGGTGGAGTGCAAAAAAACGATGGATTTATGCCCAGATCCTTGTACTGGGGTGAATGTATGACATTGTTCTACATTCTGTCTATCAACTGTGTTTTTTGCAATTTTCACCCCGAGTGGGCTGGTTATGCTCAGACGTGAGTCCCAGGCTCTCCACACCACTGGAGTCAAGCCTTCCAGGCTGATGAAGGCTGATAGCCAGAAACCGGTCCTTGGATGCTTGATTCCGGTGTGGGAAAGACATGGCTTGGTAGTTCGGACTGGACTGTTCCCATAAGGCACAGGGTCAGAGCTGATTTGCATATAGCCAGTGTCTAACCCAGAGTGGTGTGGAGTGGAAAAAAACGATGGATTTAGGCCCAGATCCTTGTACTGGGGTGAATGTATGACATTGTTCTACATTCTGTCCATCAACTGTGTTTTTTGCAATTTTCACCCCGAGTGGGCTGGGTATGCTCAGACGTGAGTCCCTGGCTCTCCACACCACTGGGGTCAAGCTATCCAGGCTGATGAAGGCTGATAGCCAGACACCGGTCCTTGGATGCTTGATTCCGGTCTGGGAAAGACATGCCTTGGTAGTTCGGACTGGACTGTTCCCATAAGGCACAGGGTCAGAGCTGATTTGCATATAGCCAGTATCTAACCCAGGGTGGTGTGGAGTGCAAAAAACCGATGGATTTAGGCCCAGATCCTTGTACTGGGGTGAATGTGTGACATTGTTCTACATTCTGTCCATCAACTATGTTTTTTGCAATTTTCACGCCGAGTGGGCTGGTTATGCTCAGACGTGAGTCCCAGGCTCTCCACACCACTGGAGTCAAGCTATCCAGGCTGATGAAGGCTGATAGCCAGAAACCGGTCCTTGGATGCTTGATTCCGGTCTGGGAAAGACATGGCTTGGTAGTTCGGACTGGACTGTTCCCATAAGGCACAGGGTCAGAGCTGATTTGCATATAACCAGTGTCTAACCCAGGGTGGTGTGGAGTGCAAAAAAAGATGGATTTAGGCCCAGATCCTTGTACTGGGGTGAATGTATGACATTGTTCTACATTCTGTCCATCAACTGTGTTTTTTGCAATTTTCACCCCGAGTGGGCTGGGTATGCTCAGACGCGAGTCCCAGGCTCTCCACACCACTGGAGTCAAGCTATCCAGGCTGATGAAGGCTGATAGCCAGAAACCGGTCCTTGGATGCTTGATTCCGGTCTGGGAAAGACATGGCTTGGTAGTTCGAACTGGACTGTTCCCATAAGGCACAGGTTCAGAGCTGATTTGCATATAGCCAGTGTCTAACCCAGGGTGGTGTGGAGTGCAAAAAACGATGGATTTAGGCCCAGATCCTTGTACTGGGGTGAATGTATGACATTGTTCTACATTCTGTCCATCAACTGTGTTTTTTGCAATTTTCACCCCGAGTGGGCTGGGTGTGCTCAGACGCGAGTCCCAGGCCCTCCACACCACTGGAGTCAAGCTATCCAGGCTGATGAAGGCTGATAGCCAGAAACCGGTCCTTGGATGCTTGATTCCGGACTGGGAAAGACATGGCTTGGTAGTTCGGACTGGACTGTTCCCATATGGCACAGGGTCAGAGCTGATTTGCATATAGCCAGTGTCTAACCCAGGGTGGGGTGGAGTGCAAAAAAACGATGGATTTATGCCCAGATCCTTGTACTGGGGTGAATGTATGACATTGTTCTACATTCTGTCTATCAACTGTGTTTTTTGCAATTTTCACCCCGAGTGGGCTGGTTATGCTCAGACGTGAGTCCCAGGCTCTCCACACCACTGGAGTCAAGCTATCCAGGCTGATGAAGGCTGATAGCCAGAAACCGGTCCTTGGATGCTTGATTCCGGTGTGGGAAAGACATGGCTTGGTAGTTCGGACTGGACTGTTCCCATAAGGCACAGGGTCAGAGCTGATTTGCATATAGCCAGTGTCTAACCCAGAGTGGTGTGGAGTGGAAAAAACGATGGATTTAGGCCCAGATCCTTGTACTGGGGTGAATGTATGACATTGTTCTACATTCTGTCCATCAACTGTGTTTTTTTGCAATTTTCACCCCGAGTGGGCTGGGTATGCTCAGACGTGAGTCCCTGGCTCTCCACACCACTGGAGTCAAGCTATCCAGGCTGATGAAGGCTGATAGCCAGAAACCGGTCCTTGGATGCTTGATTCCGGTCTGGGAAAGACATGGCTTGGTAGTTCGGACTGGACTGTTCCCATAAGGCACAGGGTCAGAGCTGATTTGCATATAGCCAGTGTCTAACCCAGGGTGGTGTGGAGTGCAAAAAAACGATGGATTTAGACCCAGGTCCTTGTACTGGGGTGAATGTATGACATTGTTCTACATTCTGTCCATCAACTGTGTTTTTTGCAATTTTCACCCCGAGTGGGCTGGTTATGCTCAGACGTGAGTCCCAGGCTCTCCACACCACTGGAGTCAAGCTATCCAGGCTGATGAAGGCTGATAGCCAGAAACCGGTCCTTGGATGCTTGATTCCGGTCTGGGAAAGACATGGCTTGGTAGTTCGGACTGGACTGTTCCCATAAGGCACAGGGTCAGAGCTGATTTGCATATAGCCAGTGTCTAACCCAGGGTGGTGTGGAGTGCAAAAAAACGATGGATTTAGGCCCAGATCCTTGTACTGGGGTGAATGTATGACATTGTTCTACATTCTGTCCATCAACTGTGTTTTTTGCAATTTTCACCCCGAGTGGGCTGGGTATGCTCAGACGTGAGTCCCAGGCTCTCCACAACACTGGAGTCAAGCTATCCAGACTGATGAAGGCTGATAGCCAGAAACCGGTCCTTGGATGCTTGATTCCAGTCTGGGAAAGACATGGCTTGGTAGTTCGGACTGGACTGTTCCCATAAGGCACAGGGTCAGAGCTGATTTGCATATAGCCAGTGTCTAACCCAGGGTGGTGTGGAGTGCAAAAAAACGATGGATTTAGGCACAGATCCTTGTACTGGGGTGAATGTATGACATTGTTCTACATTCTGTCCATCAACTGTGTTTTTTGCAATTTTCACCCGAGTGGGCTGGGTATGCTCAGACGTGAGTCCCAGGCTCTCCACACTACTGGAGTCAAGCTATCCAGGCTGATGAAGGCTGATAGCCAGAAACCGGTCCTTGGATGCTTGATTCCGGTCTGGGAAAGACATGGCTTGGTAGTTCGGACTGGACTGTTCCCATAAGGCACAGGGTCAGAGCTGATTTGCATATAGCCAGTGTCTAACCCAGGGTGGTGTGGAGTGCAAAAAACGATGGATTTAGGCCCAGATCCTTGTACTGGGGTGAATGTATGACATTGTTCTACATTCTGTCCATCAACTGTGTTTTTTGCAATTTTCACCCCGAGTGGGCTGGGTATGCTCAGACGTGAGTCCCAGGCTCTCCACACCACTGGAGTCAAGCTATCCAGGCTGATGAAGGCTGATAGCCAGAAACCGGTCCTTGGATGCTTGATTCCGGTCTGGGAAAGACATGGCTTGGTAGTTCGGACTGGACTGTTCCCATAAGGCACAGGGTCAGAGCTGATTTGCATATAGCCAGTATCTAACCCAGGGTGGTGTGGAGTGCAAAAAACGATGGATTTAGGCCCAGATCCTTGTACTGGGGTGAATGTATGACATTGTTCTACATTCTGTCCATCAACTGTGTTTTTTGCAATTTTCAACCCGAGTGGGCTGGGTATGCTCATACGTGAGTCCCAGGCTCTCCACACCACTGGAGTCAAGCTATCCAGGCTGATGAAGGCTGATAGCCAGAAACCAGTCCTTGGATGCTTGATTGCGGTCTGGGAAAGACATGGCTTGGTAGTTCGGACTGGACTGTTCCCATAAGGCACAGGGTCAGAGCTGATTTGCATATAGCCAGTGTCTAACCCAGGGTGGTGTGGAGTGAAAAAAAACGATGGATTTAGTCCCAGATCCTTGTACTGGGGTGAATGTATGACATTGTTCTACATTCTGTCCATCAACTGTGTTTTTTGCAATTTTCACCTCGAGTGGGCTGGGTATGCTCAGAAGTGAGTCCCAGGCTCTCCACACCACTGGAGTCAAGCTATACAGGCTGATGAAGGCTGATAGCCAGAAACCGGTCCTTGGTGCTTGATTCCGGTGTGGGAAAGACATGGCTTAGTAGTTCGGACTGGACTGTTCCCATGAGGCACAGGGTCAGAGCTGATTTGCACATAGCCAGTGTCTAACCCAGGGTGGTGTGGAGTGCAAAAAAAGATGGATTTAGGCCAAGATCCTTGTACTGGGGTGAATGTATGACATTGTCCTACATTCTGTCCATCAACTGTGTTTTTTGCAATTTTCACCCCGAGTGGGCTGGTTATGCTCAGACGTGAGTCCCAGGCTCTCCACACCACTGGAGTCAAGCTATCCAGGCTGATGAAGGCTGATAGCCAGAAACCGGTCCTTGGTGCTTGATTCCGGTGTGGGAAAGACATGGCTTGGTAGTTCGGACTGGACTGTTCCCATAAGGCACAGGGTCAGAGCTGATTTGCATATAGCCAGTGTCTAACCCAGGGTGGTGTGGAGTGCAAAAAAACGATGGATTTAGGCCCAGATCCTTGTACTGGGGTGAATGTATGACATTGTTCTACATTCTGTCCATCAACTGTGTTTTTTGCAATTTTCACCCCGAGTGGGCTGGTTATGCTCAGACGTGAGTCCCAGGCTCTCCACAACACTGGAGTCAAGCTATCCAGACTGATGAAGGCTGATAGCCAGAAACCGGTCCTTGGATGCTTGATTCCGGTGTGGGAAAGACATGGCTTGGTAGTTCGGATTGGACTGTTCCCATAAGGCACAGGGTCAGAGCTGATTTGCATATAGCCAGTGTCTAACCCAGGGTGGTGTGGAGTGCAAAAAAACGATGGATTTAGGCACAGATCCTTGTACTGGGGTGAATGTATGACATTGTTCTACATTCTGTCCATCAACTGTGTTTTTTGCAATTTTTACCCCGAGTGGGCTGGGTATGCTCAGAAGTGAGTCCCAGGCTCTCCACACCACTGGAGTCAAGTTATCCAGGCTGATGAAGGCTGATAGCCAGAAACCGGTCCTTGGTGCTTGATTCCGGTGTAGGAAAGACATGGCTTGGTAGTTCGGACTGGACTGTTCCCATAAGGCACAGGGTCAGAGCTGATTTGCATATAACCAGTGTCTAACCCAGGGTGGTGTGGAGTGCAAAAAAACGATGGATTTAGGCCCAGATCCTTGTACTGGGGTGAATGTATGACATTGTTCTACATTCTGTCCATCAACTGTGTTTTTTGCAATTATCACCCCGAGTGGGCTGGTTATGCTCAGACGTGAGTCCCAGGCTCTCCACACCACTGGAGTCAAGCTATCCAGGCTGATGAAGGCTGATAGCCAGAAACCGGTCCTTGGATGCTTGATTCCGGTGTGGGAAAGACATGGCTTGGTAGTTCGGACTGGACTGTTCCCATAAGGCACAGGGTCAGAGCTGATTTGCATATAGCCAGTGTCTAACCCAGAGTGGTGTGGAGTGGAAAAAAACGATGGATTTAGGCCCAGATCCTTGTACTGGGGTGAATGTATGACATTGTTCTACATTCTGTCCATCAACTGTGTTTTTTGCAATTTTCACCCCGAGTGGGCTGGGTATGCTCAGACGTGAGTCCCTGGCTCTCCACACCACTGGGGTCAAGCTATCCAGGCTGATGAAGGCTGATAGCCAGACACCGGTCCTTGGATGCTTGATTCCGGTCTGGGAAAGACATGGCTTGGTAGTTCGGACTGGATTGTTCCCATAAGGCACAAGGTCAGAGCTGATTTGCATATAGCCAGTGTCTAACCCAGGGTGGTGTGGAGTGCAAAAAAACGATGGATTTAGGCCCAGATCCTTGTACTGGGGTGAATGTATGACATTGTTCTACATTCTGTCCATCAACTGTGTTTTTTGCAATTTTCACCCCGTGTGGGCTGGGTATGCTCAGACGCGAGTCCCAGGCTCTCCACACCACTGGAGTCAAGCTATCCAGGCTGATGAAGGCTTATAGCCAGAAACCGGTCCTTGGATGCTTGATTCCGGTCTGGGAAAGACATGGCTTGGTAGTTCGGACTGGACTGTTCCCATAAGGCACAGGTTCAGAGCTGATTTGCATATAGCCAGTGTCTAACCCAGGGTGGTGTGGAGTGCAAAAAACGATGGATTTAGGCCCAGATCCTTGTACTGGGGTGAATGTATGACATTGTTCTACATTCTGTCCATCAACTGTGTTTTTTGCAATTTTCACCCCGAGTGGGCTGGGTATGCTCAGAAGTGAGTCCCAGGCTCTCCACACCACTGGAGTCAAGTTATCCAGGCTGAAGAAGGCTGATAGCCAGAAACCGGTCCTTGGTGCTTGATTCCGGTGTGGGAAAGACATGGCTTGGTAGTTCGGACTGGACTGTTCCCATAAGGCACAGGGTCAGAGCTGATTTGCATATAGCCAGTGTCTAACCCAGGGTGGTGTGGAGTGCAAAAAAACGATGGATTTAGGCCCAGATCCTTGTACTGGGGTGAATGTATGACATTGTTCTACATTCTGTCCATCAACTGTGTTTTTTGCAATTTTCACCCCGAGTGGGCTGGTTATGCTCAGACGTGAGTCCCAGGCTCTCCACACCACTGGAGTCAAGCTATCCAGGCTGATGAAGGCTGATAGCCAGAAACCGGTCCTTGGATGCTTGATTCCGGTGTGGGAAAGACATGGCTTGGTAGTTGGGACTGGACTGTTCCCATAAGGCACAGGGTCAGAGCTGATTTGCATATAGCCAGTGTCTAACCCAGAGTGGTGTGGAGTGGAAAAAAACGATGGATTTAGGCCCAGATCCTTGTACTGGGGTGAATGTATGACATTGTTCTACATTCTGTCCATCAACTGTGTTTTTTGCAATTTTCACCCCGAGTGGGCTGGGTATGCTCAGACGTGAGTCCCTGGCTCTCCACACCACTGGGGTCAAGCTATCCAGGCTGATGAAGGCTGATAGCCAGACACCGGTCCTTGGATGCTTGATTCCGGTCTGGGAAAGACATGGCTTGGTAGTTCGGACTGGACTGTTCCCATAAGGCACAGGGTCAGAGCTGATTTGCATATAGCCAGTGTCTAACCCAGGGTGGTGTGGAGTGCAAAAAAACGATGGATTTAGGCCCAGATCCTTGTACTGGGGTGAATGTATGACATTGTTCTACATTCTGTCCATCAACTATGTTTTTTGCAATTTTCACCCCGAGTGGGCTGGTTATGCTCAGACGTGAGTCCCAGGCTCTCCACACCACTGGAGTCAAGCTATCCAGGCTGATGAAGGCTGAGGCCAGAAACCGGTCCTTGGATGCTTGATTCCGGTCTGGGAAAGACATGGCTTGGTAGTTCGGACTGGACTGTTCCCATAAGGCACAAGGTCAGAGCTGATTTGCATATAGCCAGTGTCTAACCCAGGGTGGTGTGGAGTGCAAAAAAACGATGGATTTAGGCCCAGATCCTTGTACTGGGGTGAATGTATGACATTGTTCTACATTCTGTCCATCAACTGTGTTTTTTGCAATTTTCACCCCGTGTGGGCTGGGTATGCTCAGACGCGAGTCCCAGGCTCTCCACACCACTGGAGTCAAGCTATCCAGGCTGATGAAGGCTTATAGCCAGAAACCGGTCCTTGGATGCTTGATTCCGGTCTGGGAAAGACATGGCTTGGTAGTTCGGACTGGACTGTTCCCATAAGGCACAGGTTCAGAGCTGATTTGCATATAGCCAGTGTCTAACCCAGGGTGGTGTGGAGTGCAAAAAAACGATGGATTTAGGCCCAGATCCTTGTACTGGGGTGAATGTATGACATTGTTCTACATTCTGTCCATCAACTGTGTTTTTTGCAATTTTCACCCCGAGTGGGATGGTTATGCTCAGACGTGAGTCCCAGGCTCTCCACACCACTGGAGTCAAGCTATCCAGGCTGATGAAGGCTGATAGCCAGAAACCGGTCCTTGGATGCTTGATTCCGGTGTGGGAAAGACATGGCTTGGTAGTTCGGACTGGACTGTTCCCATAAGGCACAGGGTCAGAGCTGATTTGCATATAGCCAGTGTCTAACCCAGAGTGGTGTGGAGTGGAAAAAAACGATGGATTTAGGCCCAGATCCTTGTACTGGGGTGAATGTATGACATTGTTCTACATTCTGTCCATCAACTGTGTTTTTTGCAATTTTCACCCCGAGTGGGCTGGGTATGCTCAGACGTGAGTCCCTGGCTCTCCACACCACTGGGGTCAAGCTATCCAGGCTGATGAAGGCTGATAGCCAGACACCGGTCCTTGGATGCTTGATTCCGGTCTGGGAAAGACATGGCTTGGTAGTTCGGACTGGACTGTTCCCATAAGGCACAGGGTCAGAGCTGATTTGCATATAACCAGTGTCTAACCCAGGGTGGTGTGGAGTGCAAAAAAACGATGGATTTAGGCCCAGATCCTTGTACTGGGGTGAATGTATGACATTGTTCTACATTCTGTCCATCAACTGTGTTTTTTGCAATTTTCACCCCGAGTGGGCTGGGTATGCTCAGACGCGAGTCCCAGGCTCTCCACACCACTGGAGTCAAGCTATCCAGGCGGATGAAGGCTGATAGCCAGAAACCGGTCCTTGGATGCTTGATTCCGGTCTGGGAAAGACATGGCTTGGTAGTTCGAACTGGACTGTTCCCATAAGGCACAGGTTCAGAGCTGATTTGCATATAGCCAGTGTCTAACCCAGGGTGGTGTGGAGTGCAAAAAACGATGGATTTAGGCCCAGATCCTTGTACTGGGTTAATGTATGACATTGTTCTACATTCTGTCCATCAACTGTGTTTTTTGCAATTTTCACCCCGAGTGGGCTGGGTGTGCTCAGACGCGAGTCCCAGGCTCTCCACACCACTGGAGTCAAGCTATCCAGGCTGATGAAGGCTGATAGCCAGAAACCGGTCCTTGGATGCTTGATTCCGGACTGGGAAAGACATGGCTTGGTAGTTCGGACTGGACTGTTCCCATATGGCACAGGGTCAGAGCTGATTTGCATATAGCCAGTGTCTAACCCAGGGTGGGGTGGAGTGCAAAAAAACGATGGATTTATGCCCAGATCCTTGTACTGGGGTGAATGTATGACATTGTTCTACATTCTGTCTATCAACTGTGTTTTTTGCAATTTTCACCCCGAGTGGGCTGGTTATGCTCAGACGTGAGTCCCAGGCTCTCCACACCACTGGAGTCAAGCTATCCAGGCTGATGAAGGCTGATAGCCAGAAACCGGTCCTTGGATGCTTGATTCCGGTGTGGGAAAGACATGGCTTGGTAGTTCGGACTGGACTGTTCCCATAAGGCACAGGGTCAGAGCTGATTTGCATATAGCCAGTGTCTAACCCAGAGTGGTGTGGAGTGGAAAAAAACGATGGATTTAGGCCCAGATCCTTGTACTGGGGTGAATGTATGACATTGTTCTACATTCTGTCCATCAACTGTGTTTTTTTGCAATTTTCACCCCGAGTGGGCTGGGTATGCTCAGACGTGAGTCCCTGGCTCTCCACACCACTGGAGTCAAGCTATCCAGGCTGATGAAGGCTGATAGCCAGAAACCGGTCCTTGGATGCTTGATTCCGGTCTGGGAAAGACATGGCTTGGTAGTTCGGACTGGACTGTTCCCATAAGGCACAGGGTCAGAGCTGATTTGCATATAGCCAGTGTCTAACCCAGGGTGGTGTGGAGTGCAAAAAAACGATGGATTTAGACCCAGGTCCTTGTACTGGGGTGAATGTATGACATTGTTCTACATTCTGTCCATCAACTGTGTTTTTTGCAATTTTCACCCCGAGTGGGCTGGTTATGCTCAGACGTGAGTCCCAGGCTCTCCACACCACTGGAGTCAAGCTATCCAGGCTGATGAAGGCTGATAGCCAGAAACCGGTCCTTGGATGCTTGATTCCGGTCTGGGAAAGACATGGCTTGGTAGTTCGGACTGGACTGTTCCCATAAGGCACAGGGTCAGAGCTGATTTGCATATAGCCAGTGTCTAACCCAGGGTGGTGTGGAGTGCAAAAAAACGATGGATTTAGGCCCAGATCCTTGTACTGGGGTGAATGTATGACATTGTTCTACATTCTGTCCATCAACTGTGTTTTTTGCAATTTTCACCCCGAGTGGGCTGGGTATGCTCAGACGTGAGTCCCAGGCTCTCCACACCACTGGAGTCAAGCTATCCAGGCTGATGAAGGCTGATAGCCAGAAACCGGTCCTTGGATGCTTGATTCCGGTCTGGGAAAGACATGGCTTGGTAGTTCGGACTGGACTGTTCCCATAAGGCACAGGGTCAGAGCTGATTTGCATATAGCCAGTATCTAACCCAGGGTGGTGTGGAGTGCAAAAAACGATGGATTTAGGCCCAGATCCTTGTACTGGGGTGAATGTATGACATTGTTCTACATTCTGTCCATCAACTGTGTTTTTTGCAATTTTCAACCCGAGTGGGCTGGGTATGCTCATACGTGAGTCCCAGGCTCTCCACACCACTGGAGTCAAGCTATCCAGGCTGATGAAGGCTGATAGCCAGAAACCAGTCCTTGGATGCTTGATTGCGGTCTGGGAAAGACATGGCTTGGTAGTTCGGACTGGACTGTTCCCATAAGGCACAGGGTCAGAGCTGATTTGCATATAGCCAGTGTCTAACCCAGGGTGGTGTGGAGTGAAAAAAAACGATGGATTTAGTCCCAGATCCTTGTACTGGGGTGAATGTATGACATTGTTCTACATTCTGTCCATCAACTGTGTTTTTTGCAATTTTCACCTCGAGTGGGCTGGGTATGCTCAGAAGTGAGTCCCAGGCTCTCCACACCACTGGAGTCAAGCTATACAGGCTGATGAAGGCTGATAGCCAGAAACCGGTCCTTGGTGCTTGATTCCGGTGTGGGAAAGACATGGCTTAGTAGTTCGGACTGGACTGTTCCCATGAGGCACAGGGTCAGAGCTGATTTGCACATAGCCAGTGTCTAACCCAGGGTGGTGTGGAGTGCAAAAAAACGATGGATTTAGGCCCAGGTCCTTGTACTGGGGTGAATGTATGACATTGTTCTACATTCTGTCCATCAACTGTGTTTTTTGCAATTTTCACCCCGAGTGGGCTGGTTATGCTCAGACGTGAGTCCCAGGCTCTCCACACCACTGGAGTCAAGCTATCCAGGCTGATGAAGGCTGATAGCCAGAAACCAGTCCTTGGATGCTTGATTCCGGTCTGGGAAAGACATGGCTTGGTAGTTCGGACTGGACTGTTCCCATAAGGCACAGGGTCAGAGCTGATTTGCATATAGCCAGTGTCTAACCCAGGGTGGTGTGGAGTGAAAAAAAACGATGGATTTAGTCCCAGATCCTTGTACTGGGGTGAATGTATGACATTGTTCTACATTCTGTCCATCAACTGTGTTTTTTGCAATTTTCACCTCGAGTGGGCTGGGTATGCTCAGAAGTGAGTCCCAGGCTCTCCACACCACTGGAGTCAAGCTATACAGGCTGATGAAGGCTGATAGCCAGAAACCGGTCCTTGGTGCTTGATTCCGGTGTGGGAAAGACATGGCTTAGTAGTTCGGACTGGACTGTTCCCATGAGGCACAGGGTCAGAGCTGATTTGCATATAGCCAGTGTCTAACCCAGGGTGGTGTGGAGTGCAAAAAACGATGGATTTAGGCCCAGATCCTTGTACTGGGGTGAATGTATGACATTGTTCTACATTCTGTCCATCAACTGTGTTTTTTGCAATTTTTACCCCGAGTGGGCTGGGTATGCTCAGAAGTGAGTCCCAGGCTCTCCACACCACTGGAGTCAAGTTATCCAGGCTGATGAAGGCTGATAGCCAGAAACCGGTCCTTGGTGCTTGATTCCGGTGTGGGAAAGACATGGCTTGGTAGTTCGGACTGGACTGTTCCCATAAGGCACAGGGTCAGAGCTGATTTGCATATAACCAGTGTCTAACCCAGGGTGGTGTGGAGTGCAAAAAAACGATGGATTTAGGCCCAGATCCTTGTACTGGGGTGAATGTATGACATTGTTCTACATTCTGTCCATCAACTGTGTTTTTTGCAATTATCACCCCGAGTGGGCTGGTTATGCTCAGACGTGAGTCCCAGGCTCTCCACACCACTGGAGTCAAGCTATCCAGGCTGATGAAGGCTGATAGCCAGAAACCGGTCCTTGGATGCTTGATTCCGGTGTGGGAAAGACATGGCTTGGTAGTTCGGACTGGACTGTTCCCATAAGGCACAGGGTCAGAGCTGATTTGCATATAGCCAGTGTCTAACCCAGAGTGGTGTGGAGTGGAAAAAAACGATGGATTTAGGCCCAGATCCTTGTACTGGGGTGAATGTATGACATTGTTCTACATTCTGTCCATCAACTGTGTTTTTTGCAATTTTCACCCCGAGTGGGCTGGGTATGCTCAGACGTGAGTCCCTGGCTCTCCACACCACTGGGGTCAAGCTATCCAGGCTGATGAAGGCTGATAGCCAGACACCGGTCCTTGGATGCTTGATTCCGGTCTGGGAAAGACATGGCTTGGTAGTTCGGACTGGATTGTTCCCATAAGGCACAAGGTCAGAGCTGATTTGCATATAGCCAGTGTCTAACCCAGGGTGGTGTGGAGTGCAAAAAACGATGGATTTAGGCCCAGATCCTTGTACTGGGGTGAATGTATGACATTGTTCTACATTCTGTCCATCAACTGTGTTTTTTGCAATTTTCACCCCGTGTGGGCTGGGTATGCTCAGACGCGAGTCCCAGGCTCTCCACACCACTGGAGTCAAGCTATCCAGGCTGATGAAGGCTTATAGCCAGAAACCGGTCCTTGGATGCTTGATTCCGGTCTGGGAAAGACATGGCTTGGTAGTTCGGACTGGACTGTTCCCATAAGGCACAGGTTCAGAGCTGATTTGCATATAGCCAGTGTCTAACCCAGGGTGGTGTGGAGTGCAAAAAACGATGGATTTAGGCCCAGATCCTTGTACTGGGGTGAATGTATGACATTGTTCTACATTCTGTCCATCAACTGTGTTTTTTGCAATTTTCACCCCGAGTGGGCTGGGTATGCTCAGAAGTGAGTCCCAGGCTCTCCACACCACTGGAGTCAAGTTATCCAGGCTGAAGAAGGCTGATAGCCAGAAACCGGTCCTTGGTGCTTGATTCCGGTGTGGGAAAGACATGGCTTGGTAGTTCGGACTGGACTGTTCCCATAAGGCACAGGGTCAGAGCTGATTTGCATATAGCCAGTGTCTAACCCAGGGTGGTGTGGAGTGCAAAAAAACGATGGATTTAGGCCCAGATCCTTGTACTGGGGTGAATGTATGACATTGTTCTACATTCCGTCCATCAACTGTGTTTTTTGCAATTTTCACCCCGAGTGGGCTGGTTATGCTCAGACGTGAGTCCCAGGCTCTCCACACCACTGGAGTCAAGCTATCCAGGCTGATGAAGGCTGATAGCCAGAAACCGGTCCTTGGATACTTGATTCCGGTGTGGGAAAGACATGGCTTGGTAGTTGGGACTGGACTGTTCCCATAAGGCACAGGGTCAGAGCTGATTTGCATATAGCCAGTGTCTAACCCAGAGTGGTGTGGAGTGGAAAAAAACGATGGATTTAGGCCCAGATCCTTGTACTGGGGTGAATGTATGACATTGTTCTACATTCTGTCCATCAACTGTGTTTTTTGCAATTTTCACCCCGAGTGGGCTGGGTATGCTCAGACGTGAGTCCCTGGCTCTCCACACCACTGGGGTCAAGCTATCCAGGCTGATGAAGGCTGATAGCCAGACACCGGTCCTTGGATGCTTGATTCCGGTCTGGGAAAGACATGGCTTGGTAGTTCGGACTGGACTGTTCCCATAAGGCACAGGGTCAGAGCTGATTTGCATATAGCCAGTGTCTAACCCAGGGTGGTGTGGAGTGCAAAAAAACGATGGATTTAGGCCCAGATCCTTGTACTGGGGTGAATGTATGACATTGTTCTACATTCTGTCCATCAACTATGTTTTTTGCAATTTTCACCCCGAGTGGGCTGGTTATGCTCAGACGTGAGTCCCAGGCTCTCCACACCACTGGAGTCAAGCTATCCAGGCTGATGAAGGCTGAGGCCAGAAACCGGTCCTTGGATGCTTGATTCCGGTCTGGGAAAGACATGGCTTGGTAGTTCGGACTGGACTGTTCCCATAAGGCACAAGGTCAGAGCTGATTTGCATATAGCCAGTGTCTAACCCAGGGTGGTGTGGAGTGCAAAAAAACGATGGATTTAGGCCCAGATCCTTGTACTGGGGTGAATGTATGACATTGTTCTACATTCTGTCCATCAACTGTGTTTTTTGCAATTTTCACCCCGTGTGGGCTGGGTATGCTCAGACGCGAGTCCCAGGCTCTCCACACCACTGGAGTCAAGCTATCCAGGCTGATGAAGGCTTATAGCCAGAAACCGGTCCTTGGATGCTTGATTCCGGTCTGGGAAAGACATGGCTTGGTAGTTCGGACTGGACTGTTCCCATAAGGCACAGGTTCAGAGCTGATTTGCATATAGCCAGTGTCTAACCCAGGGTGGTGTGGAGTGCAAAAAAACGATGGATTTAGGCCCAGATCCTTGTACTGGGGTGAATGTATGACATTGTTCTACATTCTGTCCATCAACTGTGTTTTTTGCAATTTTCACCCCGAGTGGGCTGGTTATGCTCAGACGTGAGTCCCAGGCTCTCCACACCACTGGAGTCAAGCTATCCAGGCTGATGAAGGCTGATAGCCAGAAACCGGTCCTTGGATGCTTGATTCCGGTGTGGGAAAGACATGGCTTGGTAGTTCGGACTGGACTGTTCCCATAAGGCACAGGGTCAGAGCTGATTTGCATATAGCCAGTGTCTAACCCAGAGTGGTGTGGAGTGGAAAAAAACGATGGATTTAGGCCCAGATCCTTGTACTGGGGTGAATGTATGACATTGTTCTACATTCTGTCCATCAACTGTGTTTTTTGCAATTTTCACCCCGAGTGGGCTGGGTATGCTCAGACGTGAGTCCCTGGCTCTCCACACCACTGGGGTCAAGCTATCCAGGCTGATGAAGGCTGATAGCCAGACACCGGTCCTTGGATGCTTGATTCCGGTCTGGGAAAGACATGCCTTGGTAGTTCGGACTGGACTGTTCCCATAAGGCACAGGGTCAGAGCTGATTTGCATATAGCCAGTATCTAACCCAGGGTGGTGTGGAGTGCAAAAAAACGATGGATTTAGGCCCAGATCCTTGTACTGGGGTGAATGTGTGACATTGTTCTACATTCTGTCCATCAACTATGTTTTTTGCAATTTTCACGCCGAGTGGGCTGGTTATGCTCAGACGTGAGTCCCAGGCTCTCCACACCACTGGAGTCAAGCTATCCAGGCTGATGAAGGCTGATAGCCAGAAACCGGTCCTTGGATGCTTGATTCCGGTCTGGGAAAGACATGGCTTGGTAGTTCGGACTGGACTGTTCCCATAAGGCACAGGGTCAGAGCTGATTTGCATATAACCAGTGTCTAACCCAGGGTGGTGTGGAGTGCAAAAAAACGATGGATTTAGGCCCAGATCCTTGTACTGGGGTGAATGTATGACATTGTTCTACATTCTGTCCATCAACTGTGTTTTTTGCAATTTTCACCCCGAGTGGGCTGGGTATGCTCAGACGCGAGTCCCAGGCTCTCCACACCACTGGAGTCAAGCTATCCAGGCTGATGAAGGCTGATAGCCAGAAACCGGTCCTTGGATGCTTGATTCTGGTCTGGGAAAGACATGGCTTGGTAGTTCGAACTGGACTGTTCCCATAAGGCACAGGTTCAGAGCTGATTTGCATATAGCCAGTGTCTAACCCAGGGTGGTGTGGAGTGCAAAAAACGATGGATTTAGGCCCAGATCCTTGTACTGGGTTAATGTATGACATTGTTCTACATTCTGTCCATCAACTGTGTTTTTTGCAATTTTCACCCCGAGTGGGCTGGGTGTGCTCAGACGCGAGTCCCAGGCTCTCCACACCACTGGAGTCAAGCTATCCAGGCTGATGAAGGCTGATAGCCAGAAACCGGTCCTTGGATGCTTGATTCCGGACTGGGAAAGACATGGCTTGGTAGTTCGGACTGGACTGTTCCCATATGGCACAGGGTCAGAGCTGATTTGCATATAGCCAGTGTCTAACCCAGGGTGGGGTGGAGTGCAAAAAAACGATGGATTTATGCCCAGATCCTTGTACTGGGGTGAATGTATGACATTGTTCTACATTCTGTCTATCAACTGTGTTTTTTGCAATTTTCACCCCGAGTGGGCTGGTTATGCTCAGACGTGAGTCCCAGGCTCTCCACACCACTGGAGTCAAGCTATCCAGGCTGATGAAGGCTGATAGCCAGAAACCGGTCCTTGGATGCTTGATTCCGGTGTGGGAAAGACATGGCTTGGTAGTTCGGACTGGACTGTTCCCATAAGGCACAGGGTCAGAGCTGATTTGCATATAGCCAGTGTCTAACCCAGAGTGGTGTGGAGTGGAAAAAAACGATGGATTTAGGCCCAGATCCTTGTACTGGGGTGAATGTATGACATTGTTCTACATTCTGTCCATCAACTGTGTTTTTTTGCAATTTTCACCCCGAGTGGGCTGGGTATGCTCAGACGTGAGTCCCTGGCTCTCCACACCACTGGAGTCAAGCTATCCAGGCTGATGAAGGCTGATAGCCAGAAACCGGTCCTTGGATGCTTGATTCCGGTCTGGGAAAGACATGGCTTGGTAGTTCGGACTGGACTGTTCCCATAAGGCACAGGGTCAGAGCTGATTTGCATATAGCCAGTGTCTAACCCAGGGTGGTGTGGAGTGCAAAAAAACGATGGATTTAGACCCAGGTCCTTGTACTGGGGTGAATGTATGACATTGTTCTACATTCTGTCCATCAACTGTGTTTTTTGCAATTTTCACCCCGAGTGGGCTGGTTATGCTCAGACGTGAGTCCCAGGCTCTCCACACCACTGGAGTCAAGCTATCCAGGCTGATGAAGGCTGATAGCCAGAAACCGGTCCTTGGATGCTTGATTCCGGTCTGGGAAAGACATGGCTTGGTAGTTCGGACTGGACTGTTCCCATAAGGCACAGGGTCAGAGCTGATTTGCATATAGCCAGTGTCTAACCCAGGGTGGTGTGGAGTGCAAAAAAACGATGGATTTAGGCCCAGATCCTTGTACTGGGGTGAATGTATGACATTGTTCTACATTCTGTCCATCAACTGTGTTTTTTGCAATTTTCACCCCGAGTGGGCTGGGTATGCTCAGACGTGAGTCCCAGGCTCTCCACACCACTGGAGTCAAGCTATCCAGGCTGATGAAGGCTGATAGCCAGAAACCGGTCCTTGGATGCTTGATTCCGGTCTGGGAAAGACATGGCTTGGTAGTTCGGACTGGACTGTTCCCATAAGGCACAGGGTCAGAGCTGATTTGCATATAGCCAGTATCTAACCCAGGGTGGTGTGGAGTGCAAAAAACGATGGATTTAGGCCCAGATCCTTGTACTGGGGTGAATGTATGACATTGTTCTACATTCTGTCCATCAACTGTGTTTTTTGCAATTTTCAACCCGAGTGGGCTGGGTATGCTCATACGTGAGTCCCAGGCTCTCCACACCACTGGAGTCAAGCTATCCAGGCTGATGAAGGCTGATAGCCAGAAACCAGTCCTTGGATGCTTGATTGCGGTCTGGGAAAGACATGGCTTGGTAGTTCGGACTGGACTGTTCCCATAAGGCACAGGGTCAGAGCTGATTTGCATATAGCCAGTGTCTAACCCAGGGTGGTGTGGAGTGAAAAAAAACGATGGATTTAGTCCCAGATCCTTGTACTGGGGTGAATGTATGACATTGTTCTACATTCTGTCCATCAACTGTGTTTTTTGCAATTTTCACCTCGAGTGGGCTGGGTATGCTCAGAAGTGAGTCCCAGGCTCTCCACACCACTGGAGTCAAGCTATACAGGCTGATGAAGGCTGATAGCCAGAAACCGGTCCTTGGTGCTTGATTCCGGTGTGGGAAAGACATGGCTTAGTAGTTCGGACTGGACTGTTCCCATGAGGCACAGGGTCAGAGCTGATTTGCACATAGCCAGTGTCTAACCCAGGGTGGTGTGGAGTGCAAAAAAAGATGGATTTAGGCCAAGATCCTTGTACTGGGGTGAATGTATGACATTGTCCTACATTCTGTCCATCAACTGTGTTTTTTGCAATTTTCACCCCGAGTGGGCTGGTTATGCTCAGACGTGAGTCCCAGGCTCTCCACACCACTGGAGTCAAGCTATCCAGGCTGATGAAGGCTGATAGCCAGAAATCGGTCCTTGGATGCTTGATTCCGGTGTGGGAAAGACATGGCTTGGTAGTTCGGACTGGACTGTTCCCATAAGGCACAGGGTCAGAGCTGATTTGCATATAGCCAGTGTCTAACCCAGAGTGGTGTGGAGTGGAAAAAAACGATGGATTTAGGCCCAGATCCTTGTACTGGGGTGAATGTATGACATTGTTCTACATTCTGTCCATCAACTGTGTTTTTTGCAATTTTCACCCAGAGTGGGCTGGGTATGCTCAGACGTGAGTCCCAGGCTCTCCACACCACTGGAGTCAAGCTATCCAGGCTGATGAAGGCTGATAGCCAGAAACCAGTCCTTGGATGCTTGATTCCGGTCTGGGAAAGACATGGCTTGGTAGTTCGGACTGGACTGTTCCCATAAGGCACAGGGTCAGAGCTGATTTGCATATAGCCAGGGTCTAACCCAGGGTGGTGTGGAGTGCAAAAAAACGATGGATTTAGGCCCAGATCCTTGTACTGGGGTGAAAGACTGACATTGTTCTACATTCTGTCCATCAACTGTGTTTTTTGCAATTTTCACCCTGAGTGGGCTGGTTATGCTCAGACGTGAGTCCCAGGCTCTCCACACCACTGGAGTCAAGCTATCCAGGCTGATGAAGGCTGATAGCCAGAAACCCGTCCTTGGATGCTTGATTCCGGTCTGGGAAAGACATGGCTTGGTAGTTCGGACTGGACTGTTCCCATAAGGCACAGGGTCAGCGCTGATTTGCATATAGCCAGTGTCTAACCCAGGGTGGTGTGTGGTGCAAAAAAACGATGGATTTAGGCCCAGATCCTTGTACTGGGGTGAATGTATGACATTGTTCTACATTCTGTCCATCAACTGTGTTTTTTGCAATATTCACCCCGAGTGGGCTGGTTATGCTCAGACGTGAGTCCCAGGCTCTCCACACCACTGGAGTCAAGCTATCCAGGCTGATGAAGGCTGATAGCCAGAAACCGGTCCTTGGATGCTTGATTCCGGTCTGGGAAAGACATGGCTTGGTAGTTCGGACTGGACTGTTCCCATAAGGCACAGGGTCAGAGCTGATTTGCATATAGCCAGTGTCTAACCCAGGGTGGTGTGGAGTGCAAAAAACGATGGATTTAGGCCCAGATCCTTGTACTGGGGTGAATGTATGACATTGTTCTACATTCTGTCCATCAACTGTGTTTTTTGCAATTTTTACACCGAGTGGGCTGGGTATGCTCAGACATGAGTCCCAGGCTCTCCACACCACTGGAGTCAAGCTATCCAGGCTGATGAAGGCTGATAGCCAGAAACCGGTCCTTGGATTCTTGATTCCGGTCTGGGAAAGACATGGCTTGGTAGTTCGGACTGGACTGTTCCCATAAGGCACAGGGTCAGAGCTGATTTGCATATAGCCAGTGTCTAACCCAGGGTGGTGTGGAGTGCAAATAAACGATGGATTTAGACCCAGATCCTTGTACTGGGGTGAATGTATGACATTGTTCTACATTCTGTCCATCAACTGTGTTTTTTGCAATTTTTACCCCGAGTGGGCTGGGTATGCTCAGACGTGAGTACAAGGCTCTCCACACCACTGGAGTCAAGCTATCCAGGCGGATGAAGGCTGATAGCCAGAAACCGGTCCTTGGATGCTTGATTCCGGTCTGGGAAAGACATGGCTTGGTAGTTCGGACTGGACTGTTCCCATAAGGCACAGGGTCAGAGCTGATTTGCATATAGCCAGTGTCTAACCCAGGGTGGTGTGGAGTGCAAAAAAACGATGGATTTAGACCCAGGTCCTTGTACTGGGGTGAATGTATGACATTGTTCTACATTCTGTCCATCAACTGTGTTTTTTGCAATTTTCACCCCGAGTGGGCTGGTTATGCTCAGACGTGAGTCCCAGGCTCTCCACACCACTGGAGTCAAGCTATCCAGGCTGATGAAGGCTGATAGCCAGAAACCGGTCCTTGGATGCTTGATTCCGGTCTGGGAAAGACATGGCTTGGTAGTTCGGACTGGACTGTTCCCATAAGGCACAGGGTCAGAGCTGATTTGCATATAGCCAGTGTCTAACCCAGGGTGGTGTGGAGTGCAAAAAAACGATGGATTTAGGCCCAGATCCTTGTACTGGGGTGAATGTATGACATTGTTCTACATTCTGTCCATCAACTGTGTTTTTTGCAATTTTCACCCCGAGTGGGCTGGGTATGCTCAGACGTGAGTCCCAGGCTCTCCACACCACTGGAGTCAAGCTATCCAGGCTGATGAAGGCTGATAGCCAGAAACCGGTCCTTGGATGCTTGATTCCGGTCTGGGAAAGACATGGCTTGGTAGTTCGGACTGGACTGTTCCCATAAGGCACAGGGTCAGAGCTGATTTGCATATAGCCAGTATCTAACCCAGGGTGGTGTGGAGTGCAAAAAACGATGGATTTAGGCCCAGATCCTTGTACTGGGGTGAATGTATGACATTGTTCTACATTCTGTCCATCAACTGTGTTTTTTGCAATTTTCAACCCGAGTGGGCTGGGTATGCTCATACGTGAGTCCCAGGCTCTCCACACCACTGGAGTCAAGCTATCCAGGCTGATGAAGGCTGATAGCCAGAAACCAGTCCTTGGATGCTTGATTGCGGTCTGGGAAAGACATGGCTTGGTAGTTCGGACTGGACTGTTCCCATAAGGCACAGGGTCAGAGCTGATTTGCATATAGCCAGTGTCTAACCCAGGGTGGTGTGGAGTGAAAAAAAACGATGGATTTAGTCCCAGATCCTTGTACTGGGGTGAATGTATGACATTGTTCTACATTCTGTCCATCAACTGTGTTTTTTGCAATTTTCACCTCGAGTGGGCTGGGTATGCTCAGAAGTGAGTCCCAGGCTCTCCACACCACTGGAGTCAAGCTATACAGGCTGATGAAGGCTGATAGCCAGAAACCGGTCCTTGGTGCTTGATTCCAGTGTGGGAAAGACATGGCTTAGTAGTTCGGACTGGACTGTTCCCATGAGGCACAGGGTCAGAGCTGATTTGCACATAGCCAGTGTCTAACCCAGGGTGGTGTGGAGTGCAAAAAAAGATGGATTTAGGCCAAGATCCTTGTACTGGGGTGAATGTATGACATTGTCCTACATTCTGTCCATCAACTGTGTTTTTTGCAATTTTCACCCCGAGTGGGCTGGTTATG
Organism: Lissotriton helveticus; assembly: GCF_964261635.1. Lineage (NCBI taxonomy): Eukaryota > Metazoa > Chordata > Amphibia > Caudata > Salamandridae > Lissotriton > Lissotriton helveticus. The sequence continues at coordinate 204,971,452 of NC_136059.1, forward strand.
CTCAGACGTGAGTCCCAGGCTCTCCACACCACTGGAGTCAAGCTATCCAGGCTGATGAAGGCTGATAGCCAGAAATCGGTCCTTGGATGCTTGATTCCGGTGTGGGAAAGACATGGCTTGGTAGTTCGGACTGGACTGTTCCCATAAGGCACAGGGTCAGAGCTGATTTGCATATAGCCAGTGTCTAACCCAGAGTGGTGTGGAGTGGAAAAAAACGATGGATTTAGGCCCAGATCCTTGTACTGGGGTGAATGTATGACATTGTTCTACATTCTGTCCATCAACTGTGTTTTTTGCAATTTTCACCCAGAGTGGGCTGGGTATGCTCAGACGTGAGTCCCAGGCTCTCCACACCACTGGAGTCAAGCTATCCAGGCTGATGAAGGCTGATAGCCAGAAACCAGTCCTTGGATGCTTGATTCCGGTCTGGGAAAGACATGGCTTGGTAGTTCGGACTGGACTGTTCCCATAAGGCACAGGGTCAGAGCTGATTTGCATATAGCCAGGGTCTAACCCAGGGTGGTGTGGAGTGCAAAAAAACGATGGATTTAGGCCCAGATCCTTGTACTGGGGTGAAAGACTGACATTGTTCTACATTCTGTCCATCAACTGTGTTTTTTGCAATTTTCACCCTGAGTGGGCTGGTTATGCTCAGACGTGAGTCCCAGGCTCTCCACACCACTGGAGTCAAGCTATCCAGGCTGATGAAGGCTGATAGCCAGAAACCCGTCCTTGGATGCTTGATTCCGGTCTGGGAAAGACATGGCTTGGTAGTTCGGACTGGACTGTTCCCATAAGGCACAGGGTCAGCGCTGATTTGCATATAGCCAGTGTCTAACCCAGGGTGGTGTGTGGTGCAAAAAAACGATGGATTTAGGCCCAGATCCTTGTACTGGGGTGAATGTATGACATTGTTCTACATTCTGTCCATCAACTGTGTTTTTTGCAATATTCACCCCGAGTGGGCTGGGTATGCTCAGACGTGAGTCCCAGGCTCTCCACACCACTGGAGTCAAGCTATCCAGGCTGATGAAGGCTGATAGCCAGAAACCGGTCCTTGGATGCTTGATTCCGGTCTGGGAAAGACATGGCTTGGTAGTTCGGACTGGACTGTTCCCATAAGGCACAGGGTCAGAGCTGATTTGCATATAGCCAGTGTCTAACCCAGGGTGGTGTGGAGTGCAAAAAACGATGGATTTAGGCCCAGATCCTTGTACTGGGGTGAATGTATGACATTGTTCTACATTCTGTCCATCAACTGTGTTTTTTGCAATTTTTACACCGAGTGGGCTGGGTATGCTCAGACATGAGTCCCAGGCTCTCCACACCACTGGAGTCAAGCTATCCAGGCTGATGAAGGCTGATAGCCAGAAACCGGTCCTTGGATTCTTGATTCCGGTCTGGGAAAGACATGGCTTGGTAGTTCGGACTGGACTGTTCCCATAAGGCACAGGGTCAGAGCTGATTTGCATATAGCCAGTGTCTAACCCAGGGTGGTGTGGAGTGCAAATAAACGATGGATTTAGACCCAGATCCTTGTACTGGGGTGAATGTATGACATTGTTCTACATTCTGTCCATCAACTGTGTTTTTTGCAATTTTCACCCCGAGTGGGCTGGGTATGCTCAGACGTGAGTACAAGGCTCTCCACACCACTGGAGTCAAGCTATCCAGGCGGATGAAGGCTGATAGCCAGAAACCGGTCCTTGGATGCTTGATTCCGGTCTGGGAAAGACATGGCTTGGTAGTTCGGACTGGACTGTTCCCATAAGGCACAGGGTCAGAGCTGATTTGCATATAGCCAGTGTCTAACCTAGGGTGGTGTGGAGTGCAAAAAAACGATGGATTTAGGCCCAGATCCTTGTACTGGGGTGAATGTATGACATTGTTCTACATTCTGTCCATCAAATGTGTTTTTTGCAATTTTCACCCCGAGTGGGCTGGGTAGGCTCAGACGTGAGTCCCAGACTCTCCACACCACTGGAGTCAAGCTATCCAGGCTGATGAAGGCTGATAGCCAGAAACCGGTCCTTGGATGCTTGATTCCGGTCTGGGAAAAACATGGCTTGGTAGTTCGGACTGGACTGTTCCCATAAGGCACAGGGTCAGAGCTGATTTGCATATAGCCAGTGTCTAACCCAGGGTGGTGTGGAGTGCAAAAAAACGATGGATTTAGGCCCAGATCCTTGTACTGGGGTGAATGTATGACATTGTTCTACATTCTGTCCATCAACTGTGTTTTTTGCAATTTTCACCCCGAGTGGGCTGGGTATGCTCAGACGTGAGTCCCAGGCTCTCCACACCACTGGAGTCAAGCTATCCAGGCTGATGAAGGCTGATAGCCAGAAACCGGTCCTTGGATGCTTGATTCCGGTGTGGGAAAGACATGGCTTGGTAGTTCGGACTGGACTGTTCGCATAAGGCACAGGGTCAGAGCTGATTTGCATATAGCCAGTGTCTAACCCAGGGTGGTGTGGAGTGCAAAAAAACGATGGATTTAGGCCCAGATCCTTGTACTGGGGTGAATGTATGACATTGTTCTACATTCTGTCCATCAACTGTGTTTTTTGCAATTTTCACCCCGAGTGGGCTGGGTATGCTCAGACGTGAGTCCCAGGCTCTCCACACCACTGGAGTCAAGCTATCCAGGCTGATGAAGGCTGATAGCCAGAAACCGGTCCTTGGATGCTTGATTCCGGTCTGGGAAAGACATGGCTTGGTAGTTTGGACTGGACTGTTCCCATAAGGCACAGGGTCAGAGCTGATTTGCATATAGCCAGTGTCTAACTCAGGGTGGTGTGGAGTGCAAAAAAAACGATGGATTTAGGCCCAGATCCTTGTACTGGGGTGAATGTATGACATTGTTCTACATTCTGTCCATGAACTGTGTTTTTTGCAATTTTCACCCCGAGTGGGCTGGGTATGCTCAGACGTGAGTCCCAGGCTCTCCACACCACTGGAGTCAAGCTATCCAGGCTGATGAAGGCTGATAGCCAGAAACCGAATATTGGATGCTTGATTCCGGTCTGGGAAAGACATGGCTTGGTAGTTCGGACTGGACTGTTCCCATAAGGCACAGGGTCAGAGCTGATTTACATATAGCCAGTGTCTAACCCAGGGTGGTGTGGAGTGCAAAAAAATGATGGATTTAGACCCAGATCCTTGTACTGGGGTGAATGTATGACATTGTTCTACATTCTGTCCATCAACTGTGTTTTTTGCAATTTTCACCCCGAGTGGGCTGGGTATGCTCAGACGTGAGTCCCAGGCTCTCCACACCACTGGAGTCAAGCTATCCAGGCTGATGAAGGCTGATAGCCAGAAACCGGTCCTTGGATGCTTGATTCCGGTCTGGGAAAGACATGGCTTGGTAGTTCGGACTGGACTGTTCCCATAAGGCACAGGGTCAGAGCTGATTTGCATATAGCCAGTGTCTAACCCAGGGTGGTGTGGAGTGCAAAAAAACGATGGATTTAGGCCCAGATCCTTGTACTGGGGTGAATGTATGACATTGTTCTACATTCTGTCCATCAACTGTGTTTTTTGCAATTTTCACCCCGAGTGGGCTGGGTATGCTCAGACGTGAGTCCCAGACTCTCCACACCACTGGAGTCAAGCTATACAGGCTGATGAAGGCTGATAGCCAGAAACCGGTCCTTGGATGCTTGATTCTGGTCTGGGAAAGACATGGCTTGGTAGTTCGGACTGGACTGTTCCCATAAGGCACACGGTCAGAGCTGATTTGCATATAGCCAGTGTCTAACCCAGGGTGGTGTGGAGTGCAAAGAAACGATGGATTTAGGCACAGATCCTTGTACTGGGGTGAATGTATGACATTGTTCTACATTCTGTCCATCAACTGTGTTTTTTGCAATTAGGAAATAATACATTTCTGTTCCAGGACCAATTATTTAAACAGATATGTGGCACTGCCATGGGCACCTGCTTCACCCCCAGCTACGCAAATCTTTTCGTGGGCTGGTGGGAGGAGCAGGTGGCCTGGGCGGAGGGCAATGTGGAATGGACACAGAGAGTTATAGCTTGGAACAGATATATAGACGATTTATTTATCGTCTATAAAGGCACAGAAGAGTCTGCCAGGGCATATATTGAGGTACTTAACAACAATAACCTCAATCTCAAGTTCACGGGCGAAGTTAGCACAGAAACAGTGAATTGTTTAGATTTAAAGGTGTTCGCTGCTGAGAGAAGACTGTGCACGATGCTGCACAGGAAACCCACCACAGGGAATACTGTGCTACACGCAGGCAGTTGCCATCCGGGAAAAACTATATCAAGTATCCCGTATGGCGAATTTCTTAGGATGAAAAGAAACTGCACACGCCATTGTGATTATGAAACAGCTGCAGCAGAGAGTAGTAAGAGGTTTGAAGCAAGGAGTTATAGCAAGACAGTGCTCATGGAGGCTAAACTTAAAGCTGATAGCAAGCCCAGAAGAGATCTGATATCTGGGGGGGGCACCAATGTAGTAAGAACAAAAAAGAAGGATATGGAAACCAATAGCCTGAGGATGATAATGGATTATTCATGTGACGCCCTAGAAATTAGGCGGATGTTTGCCAAGAATTGGCACATCCTAAGATCCGACCCAAATATTGGAAAGGATCTTCCAAAGGCGCCCCTTGTCACTTTCAGGAGAGCGAGATCTCTACGAAGAAGCCTAGTTCAGAGCCATTGTGAGAAAGATGATAAAATGTCGCCATTTGGGAAATTGGCGGGATTTTACCCATGTTTGAAGTGCAAAGCTTGCAAAAATAGTAAAAAGGTGTTGGAATACAATGTACCAAGTACAAAAGAACCAAAGAAAATCAAGAGTCTAATGAATTGTAACACAAGTCACATGGTGTACTGTCTGATATGTCCATGTGGCTTGCGTTACATTGGAAGCACTATACACCCCACTAAGATCAGGATCTTGGAACATCTCAGGGCCATACAGAGCTGGGATCATACCTATCTGGTGGCGAGGCATTTTGAGATGTTTCTCCAGAGCAACAGAGATCAGTTAAGTTTCTTCTGCATGGATCAGGTGTCCGCGGATGTGAGAGGAGGGAACAGGCTATTACAGCTACGTAGATTAGAATCACGGCACATAATTGACAACCAGACAAAGAGACCAGGGGGTCTAAATAGTGGCGAAGAGTTGGCCCTGCATCTGTAATCTCGCTCAGAGTTATGTGTGAATCTTGTGAACATTGAACATATCTAAAGTTTGGGTGTGCCATCCAGGGCGTAATTATTCTTTTCACTCTTTTCACTCATTTTATTTTTATTATTTCCTTTTTTGCATTATATGAATGTTGTTTTCTATATGCCCATCCAGGGCTAAAATGTAGTAATATTGCATGTAAATGGATAACAGAGAATGTTAAAATTGCCCACTTAAAAATGGTGGACTACCTGACCAAAGGTAAACAGGGTGTCCTTTGTTTATGTTAATGAATGTTGAATATTTAAATCGGCCTTATGGCGGCGCCGGCCACTATTGACGAAGGCGGCAGCCGAAACACGTTTAGTGGTGTACTGTTGAGCCCAATAAAGGTTTGGGTCACGTTCCTGTGAGTGCTGGTGCATTATTTTGTACGGCGAAGCTGTGGTCTCGAAGACCAGCGTGGTGTCCGTCATCCCGCATACAGAGCACCCGGTCGCTCAAATAAGGTGTGCCACTTGCTTGGAATGCACACAATGACAAGCCGGACTCCTGTATATTTTGAAAGCGTCCTTTATTGCAGCAGGTCAACATTCCTGAATTCCCATTAAAACGTCCGATGCTTTTCGAAGCTAACTTGCTTCTTGATCACGGGCTGGTATGCAAATGAGGCACTGATTAAGTGCAGGAGCAGTCAGTCATTATAATTGCTTTTTCCCGCCCCCTGGTGGGCTTGTTCAGGAAAAGCATGCTGGAACTTCGTGTTCCTGCTCGTGTATTTTCTCCCTCTGGTGAGTTCCAAAGGAGGAGCACTGAAGCCCCTTCTTACGGAAACACGCAGGGGAGATGCGGTAGCCACAAATCACCTCTGCTGACACAGCCTCTGAGGAGATGTAAACAGCGGCATCGAAACGCGTCAGGCCATGGACTTCAAAGGATGTTAAGCTGCCTGCTTGGTTTAAATAGAGTTGTTACTCACCTGAAGTGCTGTGCGGCCTCAAGATTCTGGGTGTTTTTGGTTTTATATATATATATATATATATATATATATATATATATATATATATATATATATATATATATATATATATATATATATATATATATATATATATATATATATATATATATATATATATATATATATATATATATATATATATATATATCAAAACAAAACCCTTTCAGGCATAGAGTGACGCATAAATTATGCAAAAAAGAAGGAGAGATCTCTGGGTAGGTCTCAGTTTAGGTGGAAAGCAGCTCCTGTTAGAGCACTCTCAACACCAGCGACAATCTAGATCTGCTCACCTCAAATGTCTGTTTTTCTATCAAAGTTTTTAAGCATAGGATTAGACAGTGCTATCCATGCCGAGATAGAAAATGACAAAGTCTTTCGCCATTTAAACAGCAAAGTCTTTAAGCATAGGACTAGTACAGTGCAGTCCTTGCCGAGCTGTCAAATAACAAAAGCCATTTATCACTCCAGGCACAATATTACAGCTTTGAAATGGTAAAATACCAACTCAAGCCAACCTGAAATGAATAAAAGCAACCCCTTATTGTGCCTGGAGTGATAAATGGCTTTTGTTATTTGACAGCTCGGCAAGGACTGCACTGTACTAGTCCTATGCTTAAAGACTTTGCTGTTTAAATGGCGAAAGACTTTGTCATTTTCTATCTCGGCATGGATAGCACTGTCTAATCCTATGCTTAAAAACTTTGATAGAAAAACAGACATTTGAGGTGAGCAGATCTAGAGTGTCGCTGGTGTTGAGAGTGCTCTAACAGGAGCTGCTTTCCACCTAAACTGAGACCTACCCAGAGATCTCTCCTTCTTTTTTGCATATATATATATATATATATATATATATATATATATATATATATATATATATATATATATATATATATATATATCTACACTACGATTATAAAGAGAGAACACAAACCTTTGAGCCAGGTAAACTCGAAAAGTACACCACCAATCAAAACACCCAAGACATCTTTGAAAACCTCAGGGCAAGCAGAAGAACATAGGCTCTTAAAAATAAAAAAGAAACGTTGTTTAAAAAATTTTGAAATAAAAATAAAGTAGTCCCTTGCAAGTAGCACCGGCCGCGACGTCTGCGTGATGACATCATTTGCGTTTGCGCTCCCTGGCAACACTTCCGGAAATGGCACCGAAGATCGCGACCTGCTGGGAGGACTGCTGCGTCCCTGCTTGCTGCTGGGCGAAGTGGCGGCCTGTGCGGGCGGGGCGCCTGGAGAGTGGCGGCCTGTGCGGGCGGGGTGCCTGGAGCGGGACCGGCGGCTGAGGTAAGGATCAGGCTCTCCGGGACACGGGCGGGGGGGGGCCGGGGTGGGAGGGGGCCGGGGGCAGAAGTGCACACAAGCCTCAAATGCTGCCCCCAGCCCCTTTCTGCCCCAGGCAACGCTGGGGCGGGTTGCTAGTATATATATATATATATATATATATATATATATATATATATATATATATATATATATATATATATTACCTACTGGCGGTCGCCAGTAGGTATATATAGTTAGGATTTTTTCTCTATGGGATTTTTGAAAATTCTATGTCTAATAACTTTGGCGTTTGTGGACGGAATTGGCTGAAATTTTCAGGAAAATGGAACATTTTGTTTCTGAGCAGCCACTGAAAATTTGGGGGGGTTTGTCAAGGCGGGGCTGAGAAAAAAGGGGGGTCCCAAAACGTGTTTTTCCCATGTTAATTTCCATAGGGCGGTTGGCCTCACTTTTAGCCCGAACGGCTGAATGGATTTGCACGAAACTTGGCAAAATTGTAGGGACTGGTAGCCCGATGTGCCTTTGCTAGGTCTCAATATATGTGATCCAGTGGATTTTGAGAAATTAACGTTCAAAAAAAGATATATATCTGTAAGCGCGTTCCGGGTAGCGCTCCGGTTCGCGTACTTGACGCGTAACGGAACTTCGCGTAGCGAAGCTGATTGGCTCTCCGGTGTCTGTCAACATTCTAAACAGTCCGGAGTGGCCGCCATCTTGTCTCTCGGTAGGATCGAGAGACAAGAGGAGGCCAAAACAAAGGGGGAAATTACCATAAGGGGGCATAGTAGATCCTCCCTGACCCCCTAGGTTTGATGTGGAGGCTTTAAAAGGGCCCCGCGGGGCAAAAAAAAAAAATGTTTGTTTGTTTTTTTTGCATGGGGAGCGCCCGGTACGCGCACCGGGAAGCGGTCCGGGGAGCGTACTATAAGGAAAAAAGAATGATAGACTTTTCAAATATTGTATGTTAATTGATTGTTTGTTTTGTTGATTTTTTTTTATTTCTTGATTTTTTAAGCAATTATTTATTATTGTGATTGTGTTTCAAAATTTAATAAAATGTCTAACATTTCACTGTCTGAAATGTCGTTATTTTCATTGAACATAGCTTGTAATGTTTGAGTGTGTAAAATGTCCTCATTTTCAAGGAGGACATCTACTGATTGCACACATTGCAGTAGTTCTTGGTCCCAAGTTTCATCCATAAAATCAATGTCATTTGGATCAATGATTTCTTGGTTGGTCTCTGCAAGGACAATTTCAAATGAAATTTTCTGTTCGCCTTCCATTTTGCCTGAAATTTGCATAAAAAAAATATATATTAGTAGAGATAGGGCACTGTTGGGATTAATTTTAGATAGGCAGTTTTTAACAGTGAATTTATCTTTGGGCAGTGTATAGTATCAGAGTGGAAGTAGGAATATAAAAAAGTGTATGTGATTTAACGTAAGAAAATTCATAATTATACAAGACAAGCCTAACTCCATCCATAACTATAACAGAGAAGTCTATCTAAATGTATAACTACTACAGAGGGATAGTATATAACTATCAGAAAAAGTTTACCATATTAACTTAAAGTGCACAATATACTTCAGTTTTTAAAATAACAACTTACCTTTAAAAAGAAGTTGAAGTTATTAGTGAAAATCCTATTGAAATGTACACCAGGAAGTAGTAGTCAAAATGGCTGTGTTTCCTTCTCTTCCTTTATATATATTCAGGTACATAACCAATCAAATGTCAGGTAAAAAAAAATAGAAAATGAAAGTAACATTTTAATTGGTTGTCAATTCCAACACTTCAGATGTGTTTTGTGAAGTAATTTACCTCAGGGTATTTAGAGAGGTCTACAGGCTAAATGGCTAAATGGAATTCCAACCAAATTTGTGAAAATGGTAGGGATTGGTATGTAGTATGAGCAAATCTATATTTGGTGAAAGTGTCTCCAGGGTTTCTTCTGTAAATTACTTTCCCACCTTTTTTAATGGAGCGCTTCCCGGTGAGCGCCCCGGTACGCGAACCTGCAGCGTTACGGGAGTCCACCATTTTGTGTTTCGGTCTAATTAAAATACAAGATGGAGGGCAAATAATGTTCAGAATGGGTAGAAGGGGGCACGGTAGACGTATCTTGACCCCCTAGGTTTTCTGAGGGTGGCTGAGGAGGCCCATATGTGCGGAAAAAAAACATTTTTTAAAAAAAAATTCGCGCGGTTAGCTTCCGGTTCGCGTACCGGGTAGCGCTCCGGGGAGCGTACTTTGTTGAAAATTTGTGAAAAAAGTTAGAGTAAAATAATAATTGTGAGTGATCAGATGTAGGGTAGCTCTGAGAAGAGCTTTTGGGTTTATGGTACATTTAGGTACTTATAAGTAGGTACCAATGCACAGTCTTAAATTCAAAATGAAAACTCTGTTGCCCTCATCTGAGAAGTGAACTCCATCTCCTCTGTAGATATCTTGCATGTAGTAACGCAAGTTATTGTTGTACATGGAGCCCATTCCATGGTCTCTCATGTAAGCTGAAACAGATTTGTTTACATGCTTCCTCGACTTCTCAATTTGTGGACAAAATTGGTTCGACCACCTCCATTTCTGTCTTTGGCATATATTTGAATATACCAAGGCAGTTTGAGGAAAAAGTGCCATCAATTGCTCAAAGGTGTCCTTTAAAAGCATTTCCAGACCTACACCAGTCAAAGTGCCCAAGTCATTACCTCCACAGTGCAAAATTAACAGGTCAGGTTTAGGCAAATGGATAAAGGTTTTCACCAATGGTATCAATTGGTGACATTTTAATCCTCTGTGGCCAAACCACTTAATTTCCACATCTTGTAAATTGAGGTTAGGTAAATTTCTGTTCTCAGCATACCTTTGAGCCCAGTAGATGTAACTATGTCCAACAATCCAGACAGAAAACATGGTGAGAGAAGGTTCTGCTGCAGTCAGATGAAGTGTGGCAATGAAATGGCAGTTGGAAAAATAAGAGTTTAAAATGAAAAAAACTGTGGAGTTTCTGTGTTAAGGAAGCAGTAGCAGTGATTGGTGGATTTTGATTGCTGAAAACAGAAAGTTAGGGTGCATGGATGTGTTCTTTGAAAGATGTAATTTGAATGGTCAAGAAAAAATCATTTAATGAAAGATTGCACTGGATACGCAGGTGCACTGAGAGTTCAGAGTTCAATTGAAACATTGTTGTGTGAACTTGCAAACATGAGAGGTCTTTCAGGAGGTGGTTGCTATGCAAAAAAGGCAGAAAGGCCAGAGGGGGGAAGGGTGTTGATTTGAAAAAAGTGAGGGAAGAGTTTTGATTGGGTGACATGAGAGATATGTGTGATGAGTTACAGCATTTCTGTGCTTTTCATAGCTGCAGACTCTGGAGTGCATACCTTTTGCTCTGCTAAAGACAATTTGGTGTGTTTCTGAGACTGTTTTGAAACTCATAAAGTATTTGCTAAGGTGAGAAAAGATTCATTTAATTTAGATAGAGAATAGTATGGTTTAGGGAGAAAATTATGAAGAAAGTTGTGTATTTAAAATGTTGCTTTGTGTCAAGTGTTTTACAAATACATTTTGTTTCTTTGTGTTACATAGCCATGTTAAAAGTGATGCAAAAAAAGTGCAAGGGTCTTACAAAAATGCTTTCATGTGTCTCAGGGTATTTTAACTCACTTCCCCATGAATGTATGAATATAATTGCTTTACAAGATGTGTTTTAAAACGTTTTTTTGAAATCAATTAGGTTTCTTGATATGTACTGCTAGAGTTTCATAGGTTGCTTGGGGCATATTTTCAAGGCTTTTGAGTTCCTTTTGATGTAATTTTTCCCATTTTAATTTAAGACCTTTCCCTGTGGTGCAAGGTCCTTGTAAATATGCCCCCATCTGTGCTTGGCAAATTTAGATTTTAATTCTTTGACTAACATAGCCATGTTAAAAGTGACCCAAAAATGTTGCAAGGGCCTTAAAAAAACGCTTTCATGTGTCTTAGGCCATTTTAAGTCATTTCCCCTTGAATGTAGGTATATAATTCATTTAGATGATGTGTTTAAAAACGATTTTTTAAAACAATTAGGTTTCTTGATATGTACTGCTAGAGCTTCATAGGTTGCTTGGGGCATATTTATAAGGCCTTTGAGTCTCTCTGATGTTATTTTTGCCATTTTAATTTAAGACCTTTCCCTGTGGTGCAAGGTCCTTGTAAATACGCCCCCATCTGTGCTTGGCAAATTTAGATCTTGATTATTTGACTTACATAGCCATGTTCCATACAGTTCTAACCTTCTGCGTAGTCTTTGATATGCTAGACTCCATCTGCACTATGAGATACCTAAGCAAAGGAAACACAGGTGATGTGATTGTGAAATGAGGAAAAGAAACTCCATATTTTTCAATTACATCACCTGTGTTTCCTAAGTTTACGAATGACATTGTGCAGATGAGGTTTAGGTCTGTCCACGGACACAGAAAAGGTCTGGCCTTTGTTCAAGAGTGAAGTGGACATGACTTACTTCATTGGTAGGTCTTCACATGTATTATCTCCTCTGTACTCTTCAACAAGCGTAAATTTAATCTGCAACCCTGAGTAGGCCTCACCTTAAACAAACCTCTGGATAGGCCACACCTTAATGTCATCCTGAATCAATCATTTAACATGTTATGGACAGATTTATGATAGGTGTATGACTCTTTTGCGTCACTGTGCGTCACTTTTGTGACGCAGCGGCGGTGCAAAAGATTTGCTATGTGGCGACATATATAAAAATTGATGCATCTAGGCAGATGTGTGATGCTGTAAAGTCCCGTGCCACATGAAACCGATGCAGCAGTGATGCAAAAGATGCACCATGTTGCAAGACAGGCCTAATTTCATCTCCAACAAGATTAGAAGCTGAATCTTCTGTAAATGTCAAAATTGTTGTATACACTGCTCAACTTCTGTGTACTCTTTGATATGCTAGAGTCATCTGCACTATGAGATACCTAAGCAAAGGAAACACAGGTGATGTGATTGTGAAATGAGGAAAAGAAACTCCACATTTTTCAATTACATCACCTGTGTTTCCTAAGTTTACGAATGACATTGTGCAGATGAGGTTTAGGTCTGTCCACGGACACAGAAGAGGTCTGGCCTTTGTTCAAGAGTGAAGTGGACATGACTTACTTCATTGGTAGGCCTTCACATATATTATCTCCTCTGTACTCTTCAACAAGTGTAAATCTCATCTGCAACCCTGAGTTGGCCTCACCTCAAACAAACCTCTGGATAGGCCACACCTTATCGTCATCCTGAATCAATCATTTAAAATGTTAGGGACAGATTTATGATAGTTGTGTGCCTCTTTTGCGCCGCTGTGCGTGACTTTTGTGACGCAGCGGCGGTGCAAAAGATTTGCTATGTGGCGACATATTTACAACTTGATGCATCTAGGCAGATGTGTCATGCTGTAAAGTCCCATGCCACATGAAACCGATGCAGCAGTGATGCAAAAGATGCACCATGTTGCAAGACAGGCCTCATTTCATCTCCAACAAGATAAGAAGCTGAATCTTCTGTAAATGTCAACATTGTTGTATACACTGCTCAACTTATGTGTACTCTTTGATATGCTAGAGTCTATTTGCACTATGAGATACCAAAGCAAAGGAAACACAGGTGATGTGATTGTGAAATGAGGAAAAGAAACTCCACATTTTTAAATTACATCACCTGTGTTTCCTAAGTTTATGAATGACATTGTGCAGATGAGGTTTAGGTCTGTCCACGGACACAGAAGAGGTCTGGCCTTTGTTCAAGAGTGAAGTGGATATGACTTACTTCATTGGTAGGCCTACACATGTATTATCTCCTCTGTACTCTTCAACAAGTGTAAATCTCATCTGCAACCCTGAGTAGGCCTCACCTCAAACAAACCTCTGGATAGGCCACACCTTATCGTCATCCTGAATCAATCATTTAAAATGTTAGGGACAGATTTATGATAGGTGTGTGACTCTTTTGCGCCGCTGTGCGTCACTTTTGTGACGCAGCGGTGGTGCAAAAGATTTCGTATGTGGTGACATATTTACAACTTGATGCATCTAGGCAGATGTGTCATGCTGTAAAGTCCCGTGCCACATGAAACCGATGCAGCAGTGATGCAAAACATGCACCATGTTGCAAGACAGGCCTCATTTCATCTCCAACAAGATAAGAAGCTGAATCTTCTGTAAATGTCAAAATTGTTGTATACACTGCTCAACTTATGTGTACTCTTTGATATGCTAGAGTCCATCTGCACTATGAGATACCAAAGCAAAGGAAACACAGGTGATGTGATTGTGAAATGAGGAAAAGAAACTCCACATTTTTCAATTACATCACCTGTGTTTCCTAAGTTTACGAATGACATTGTGCAGATGAGGTTTAGATCTGTCCACGGACACAGAAGAGGTCTGGCCTTTGTTCAAGAGTGAAGTGGATATGACTTACTTCATTGGTAGGCCTACACATGTATTATCTCCTCTGTACTCTTCAACAAGTGTAAATCTCATCTGCAACCCTGAGTAGGCCTCACCTCAAACAAACCTCTGGATAGGCCACACCTTATCGTCATCCTGAATCAATCATTTAAAATGTTAGGGACAGATTTATGATAGGTGTGTGACTCTTTTGCGCCGCTGTGCGTCACTTTTGTGACGCAGCGGTGGTGCAAAAGATTTCGTATGTGGTGACATATTTACAACTTGATGCATCTAGGCAGATGTGTCATGCTGTAAAGTCCCGTGCCACATGAAACCGATGCAGCAGTGATGCAAAACATGCACCATGTTGCAAGACAGGCCTCATTTCATCTCCAACAAGATAAGAAGCTGAATCTTCTGTAAATGTCAAAATTGTTGTATACACTGCTCAACTTATGTGTACTCTTTGATATGCTAGAGTCCATCTGCACTATGAGATACCAAAGCAAAGGAAACACAGGTGATGTGATTGTGAAATGAGGAAAAGAAACTCCACATTTTTCAATTACATCACCTGTGTTTCCTAAGTTTACGAATGACATTGTGCAGATGAGGTTTAGATCTGTCCACGGACACAGAAGAGGTCTGGCCTTTGTTCAAGAGTGAAGTGGATATGACTTACTTCATTGGTAGGCCTACACATGTATTATCTCCTCTGTACTCTTCAACAAGTGTAAATCTCATCTGCAACCCTGAGTAGGCCTCACCTCAAACAAACCTCTGGATAGGCCACACCTTATCGTCATCCTGAATCAATCATTTAAAATGTTAGGGACAGATTTATGATAGGTGTGTGACTCTTTTGCGCCGCTGTGCGTCACTTTTGTGACGCAGCGGTGGTGCAAAAGATTTCGTATGTGGTGACATATTTACAACTTGATGCATCTAGGCAGATGTGTCATGCTGTAAAGTCCCGTGCCACATGAAACCGATGCAGCAGTGATGCAAAAGATGCACCATGTTGCAAGACAGGCCTCATTTCATCTCCAACAAGGTAAGAAGCTGAATCTTCTGTAAATGTCAACATTGTTGTATACACTGCTCAACTTATGTGTACTCTTTGATATGCTAGAGTCTATCTGCACTATGAGTTACCAAAGCAAAGGAAACACAGGTGATGTGATTGTGAAATGAGGAAAAGAAACTCCACATTTTTAAATTACATCACCTGTGTTTCCTAAGTTTATGAATGACATTGTGCAGATGAGGTTTAGGTCTGTCCACGGACACAGAAGAGGTCTGGCCTTTGTTCAAGAGTGAAGTGGATATGACTCACTTCATTGGTAGGCCTACACATGTATTATCTCCTCTGTACTCTTCAACAAGTGTAAATCTCATCTGCAACCCTGAGTAGGCCTCACCTCAAACAAACCTCTGGATAGGCCACACCTTATCGTCATCCTGAATCAATCATTTAAAATGTTAGGGACAGATTTATGATAGGTGTGTGACTCTTTTGCGCCGCTGTGCGTCACTTTTGTGACGCAGCGGTGGTGCAAAAGATTTCGTATGTGGTGACATATTTACAACTTGATGCATCTAGGCAGATGTGTCATGCTGTAAAGTCCCGTGCCACATGAAACCGATGCAGCAGTGATGCTAAACATGCACCATGTTGCAAGACAGGCCTCATTTCATCTCCAACAAGATAAGAAGCTGAATCTTCTGTAAATGTCAAAATTGTTGTATACACTGCTCAACTTATGTGTACTCTTTGATATGCTAGAGTCCATCTGCACTATGAGATACCAAAGCAAAGGAAACACAGGTGATGTGATTGTGAAATGAGGAAAAGAAACTCCACATTTTTCAATTACATCACCTGTGTTTCCTAAGTTTACGAATGACATTGTGCAGATGAGGTTTAGATCTGTCCACGGACACAGAAGAGGTCTGGCCTTTGTTCAAGAGTGAAGTGGACGTGACTTACTTCATTGGTAGGCTTTCACATGTATTATCTCCTCTGTACTCTTCAACAAGCGTAAATCTCATCTGCAACCCTGAGTAGGCCTCACCTCTAACAAACCTCTGGATAGGCCACACCTTAATGTCATCCTGAATCAATCATTTAACATGTTAGGGACAGATTTATGATAGGTGTATGCCTCTTTTGCGTCACTGTGCGTCACTTTTGTGACGCAGCGGCGGTGCAAAAGATTTGCTATGTGGCGACATATTTACAACTTGATGCATCTAGGCAGATGTGTTATGCTGTAAAGTCCTGTGCCACAGGAAACTTGCGTCAGGTTTCATATAGGTGTTTTGTTGCAGGGTGGGCATTCATTTGCATGAAAGCCCTGTAAAACTAACACAGTGAAATTTAGAAGATTTCACTGAGTCAGATTTATAGCATTGCTGAATCAAATCCTTACGCCTGTTTGAAACAGGCATAAGGAGTGAAGCACCATGCAATGTGTGGCTTCCTCCTGTGCATTGCAGTAGACATGTCGTGTTTACGACGTGATTCGTGCAATGTGCTGCTTTTGCGACACAGATGCATGACGCATCTGTGCTGTTTTTACTCAATGGTGCTCCACATTGTAAATGCGGCACACCATGGGTGGCAGAGCAGCGGTGCACGTTAACTGGTGCATCCCTGGGGATGTGCCAGTTAACATAAATTTTCCCCTTTACATTTTAGTATGTGCAGGGGACACAGAGTCCGTGAGGCTTATCCAAGGTTATGAAGAGATGAGTCCTGTTTACTGAAAACTTGGACATAGGACTCACCTCCTCAGCATCGCTGGACATGGCTAAATAATAGCTGCAAAATGTTACTCTTGTTAAACAATTTTACTATTATAGTCTCTGAGATTTGTGCCTTACTCTGCAACATCTCATTGTTGTTCTCTTTTTTTAAAGATAACGACAACATCAAGTATGAGTGATAATGAGCAATCAGTTGATCTTGATCTTATCGTTGAACTTGTGATTGAAACGTCAGTGGAAGTGGATCCCTTAGATGATTTAAATCCTGAGGATGATGAAGACTGTGATGAGGATGCTGATTTGTCAGAATTGTATGACATAGGCTGGGAAGCTGACCTGCTTGAGCCTATGGAACTATAAACATTTATTTTTAAAATTTAGAAGAAATGAAAAGTAAAAATGTAAACCGTTTCATTTAAAATTAAACACACCTTCAAAAACAGGTTATGTGTAGTGTCTTCAATAAAATATTAAAATATGCTCATAAAATTAGTTCAGATTCACATATAAAACAACACAGGTAAAATGTGGAAGCATTCAATTTCTTTGCTACTATTTGTGATATCTAAATTTGCCAATGCACTAAAAATTGTTCTATGTAAAAATAACAAGTAGTGTGTTAAGTTTTTGATGACTGTTATTGATTTACTGTTTGGTAATAGTGGTTAATAACATTTTTTATTATATTTTACCACAGATTCAACTGCAGATCATTTCACAATTTCAGAATGCCAACTAAGGATAGAATCAGAAAGGCTACAAAACGTCAAAGACAGCAGGTCCATCAGTTAGTGCAGCAGTCCTCTACAATAAAAAATCGTCAAGTCACCAAGAAAGCACCGGGTAAGACCACGAAAACATTCATAAGAAACATTTGTAGAAAAAAAGTAGTACTACAGAAAATGTTGTTGTACAGAAAAAGAGAAGCAATTTAAACGGAAAGGAAAGGCCAATCAAAAATGTTACTGCTAGAGCAAGAGATAACTCTGTGCATGATAGTAGAAGGAAACAACAGTTTAGAGACATTCGTAAACGAATGTTCCGCAACAGGATAATTGGCAATTTGTTAAAAAATATTAAGAAAGGTCAACAGAAAGTGGTTTTTTATAAGAGAAAAAAAAAAGTTGAGAAAATTATTGATCAGGCATTTGAAATTAAACGAAAGTTATTTATTTTGATAAACAATAGAATTAGGAAGCTAAACAAGGCAATTTATGATTTCAAAAGAAATAGTAGATGGAAGAGAATAGTTAATCGTAGTAATTTTTGTGAAGTTTTTTCCGGAGAATGGATGCATAGTTCAAGTTGTGAGGCATTTTTCAATGAGGAGAGTTATTTCCAGGATAATGATTTGGTGCATGCAGTTGACACCAGCGGTCGAGCTTATGGGGTGAAAGATGGTTGTCCAGTTGAAAAAGAAAAACTTTTGACAACAGAGGCAGAGGAGGTGTTAGGTAATGAGGTTTTAGGAAGACGTCCTAAGGGACCTGTGTACACCTGGAAGTGTAGTAGTATTTGCAGTGTGCGACAGTATTCCATCAATTTGCTTTGTGATTTTGTACGGACATTTAATAAGAAAAGTTTGAAGCAGAAAATGAAGTTGTTGCAAGAATTAGATCCTTGCAGAGTGAGAGAAGTGACAGGTTTGCATGGTCATTCACTGGCTTGTCTTTCCAGGAGAGTATGCCAGAGTGTTTTTCATCATTTCAGGATGCTAGCAGTGCATCATAATAAAGTGAGGAAATTAGTTAGAATGTTGTATTATGCTAAGAGTCCAGCAGTTATGCTTAAACAATTATGCGCTGCTCTTTTGCATGGTTCTGAAATAGATGTGAAGAATATGTGTGAAGAAATTGAGTTTTGTTACTTTGGAAGTAAAGAGGAGAATGTTGAAATTGACCCAGAAGAAGAGGGTAATGTGGAAGATAGTGTACAGGTTTCCAGTACAGATAATTTTCAGAAGGAAATTGCCACGTTTCAGGTGAAATCAAGTGAGAGGCCTAATTTCACTTGTGTGTGTTGTAGACGCACTTATTATAAGAATCAGACTAAGTTAATGGATTTATATGCAAAAAGTGAAAGGGAAAATAATAGTGAATGGAAGGATTTCGCTACATACTTGATGGTAGAAAATTGTTTTGATTTGGGATCGGATCAACGTGTGTGTACTTATTGTTGTAACAAATTAAATCAAAACCAGATGCCTGCTAGAGCGGTTCAGAATAATCTGGAATTGGTTGAGATTCCTTCTGAATTGAAGGATTTAAATACTTATGAATCTATTTTGATTCAAAGTATCCATCCCTTTCAGGCTATTGTAAGAATGGAGCCAAAGACAGGGAAATTGCCTCCATCAGATTTACAGAGAGGATTAAAGGGAAGAGTTGTTTATTTGCCTCTAGATTTGAAGAAAAACATTAACACAATTGGAGTAGAAAAAGTGGAAGAGGAACCTCTGGTTATCTTAGTTAATGGGGTACTTTACGATTGTATGCAGAAGATGCTAGGTTTCGACAATGCATTCCCTATTTGTTTCATCTCCTGTTTGAAAGCGATCTGTCTGGACTGTCATATGCAGTGAACCACATCTTGAAAAGTGGTATACAGATGCAAAACATCTCGGCAAGTGACTTTATGGATAAAGTCAATGTCCAAGACAGTATTTTGGATTGTCACCTGATTAATCTCATGGCGTGTCAGCGTGGTACTAATGAGTACTGGTACCGTCGTCATGGTGATTTAAAATGTATGCTGAGGAACTTAGGAACTCCCACATGGTTCCTCACTCTGAGCTGTGCCGAGTATGGCTGGGAAGACTTACTTGAATTTCTACGAGAGGCAAATGGAAACATCGAAAACATCGAATTCAAGACACCCGGAGAACTGTGCTCTTTGGATCCAGTCAATGTATGCAGGTACTTCAATCATAGATTTGAAGCTATGATGTCTTTCATCATGAATAAGAAGAATCCACCTCTTGGAGAGGTGTTGGATTTCTTCTGGAGAAAGGAGTACCAAGCAAGAGGTGCTCCTCATATACATATGCTGCTGTGGATCAAGGATGCACCTAAATTTGGAACAGATCCAGAAGACTTAGTGATGAGTTTCATAGAACAGTATTCTACATGTGCTGTTCCAAACGCAAAGGAGGACAAAAGCCTAAGAGAACAAGTTCTACGCTTCCAAAGCCATCGTTGCGGAAAGTACTGTCGTCGTAAATTCAGAAACAAGGACAAGTTCTACACCAAATGTCGTTTCGCCTTTCCACGACCGGTGATTTCTAAAGGAAGAGTGAACAGTTTGATGTCTTCGCTGCGACATAATGTGATGAAGAAATCACCTAAAAACACATACAATTTGAAAAGGAACGAAGAGTCCAAGTATATCAACGACTACAACCCAGTGATTTTGTCCATGTGGAATGCTAACATGGATATACAGTTCGTGGCTGATAACTGTATGGCTGTGGCTCGGTATGTGACATCTTACATCACCAAAAAAGAAAAGACAGAATTGAAGGATATGTGGGAGGACATTTCCCATGAAAAGAGCCTCAGTAAGAAGTTGTACAGTTTCAGTCTGAAGATGTTGTCACATCGAGAAATCGGAGCTTACGAATGTTCTGACCGGTTGTCTTCAGCAAGTCTCTATGCCAAATCCAGGAGTATCGTTTGGGCGAGTCTTGGTCTTGCTGCAACGCGTAATCGAGTTCTGAAACCTGTGCGGGAAATTGAGTATTTGGCGGAAAAGGAGCCAAACAGTACCGATATTTTGAAGACCAACATGTTGGATACATATTATCCAAATCGAAGCAGTCACCTCGAGAATGTTTGTCTGTATGAGGTTCTACAAAATTACATATTCAAGAGAAACATCAAAGAAGATATTGATAAAGGAGTGTATGCTGTAATTGGAAGTGAGGGATGTCTGGTCAAGCAAAGAAAATGCCACTTGGTAAACCATCGAAAATTGAGTGGCGAATCTCCTGAAAAAAAGGAGTTTTTCTATTTAGCACTTTTGCAACTTTTTAAGCCTTGGCGTGCAGAAGAGGAACTGCTTGGAGATTTCCTCTGTTACGAAGACTCTTTCACTGCTGCCAAGGAGACCATAGAATGTCCTGCTTTTCCCAAATATCTTGAAATGTTGAATGCGGAAATCGAGCAGGAAGCAACGATTGCAGCCGAGATTGCCAGAGACAGTTCTCAGGACAGTCAGAGTTCTGTTTCATTGAGTCAGGATCCACTACGAGGACCTGTTATCGAAAATGAAGCTGCCACTGCCATGAATGAAGTGGAAAGAGCCATGGCACATGCTCAGGAGGATGTGGTTAACTTAGAAGACTTGGAAAGACAACTCAACGTTGAGCAGAGGAAAATATATGACGAAGTTACCAAGCAAATTGATCATGGATTAAGTCATGAGAAGAAAGAGTGCTCATGTACGTCGTTGAAGCCTGTCCGACTGTACGTGAGTGGAGAAGCGGGAACTGGAAAAAGTTTCCTCATTAAAGCAATTTCATGTTATTTGCAGGAAAGGACTGAGTCATCGCTGTCTTGTGTTGTCACCGCTCCAACTGGACTGGCAGCACATAACATTAAAGGTATTACTTTGCATCGTCTATTGATGCTGCCAGTGGAGCATGATAACAAATTACAATACCACAAGTTATCTGGAGATGCTTGTTGTGAAGTTTCAAGAGTCTTGAGGAAAATGAAACTTCTTATCATTGACGAAGTAAGCATGGTTTCCAATGTCATGCTTGCCTTTGTGCATTTGAGAATGCAAGAAGTTCTTAAAACAGAGTATGATGTGTTATTTGGTGGCAAACACATCATTGTTTTCGGAGATCTTCTGCAGCTGACACCAGTGAAAGGACAACCTGTGTTCAAAATGCTCACGCATGAAGATACCAGGAAGTGCCTAGGGAGCATTGGCAACGTCAATATATGGTTAAACTTCAATTATGCTGAACTGTATGAAAATATGCGTCAGGCAAAGGATGAAGATTACAAGAATATTCTACAAGATGTTAGAATTGGAAAAGTGACCGAGCATGGGAAAGAAGCTTTACATGCACGATTACTGTCAAATTTATATCCAGAACAAGACGTTGTGCCTGAGAATATTTTTCAGAAAATTACTGAGAAGAAATCTGGAATATGTTTGATGCCAACTCTTGCAGAATGTGCCATCTTCAACAACAAAATGTTGCATTTAGAAAACCAAGAGATTGTGAAACTGGAAGCTATTGACAGAGTAGAGCATATGGGATCAACAATTATGTTGTCTGAGAATTTGAAAACAAAATTGGATTCATTAGAGAAGACTATATCTAAAACTGCAGGTTTTGAAAAGACTCTGAATGTGTGCTTAAACTGCCGTATAATTTTAAGAAGGAATTTACATGTTGAAAGAGGTCTGGTAAATGGATCAATGGGTAATATTGTTGATTTTGTGAAATACAGAAATAGAGATGGAATTGAATTTTTAAAAATTAAATTTGATGGCATTGAGGAAGTACAGCTAATTGGTCGTTGTTCTGCTAGATTTTTGCTTGTAAAAGACTAAGACTAAGATATGTTCGCCGTAAGCAGTTTCCTGTTTGCTTGGCATATGCGGTGACAATCCATAAATCACAAGGTTTAAGTGTAGACAGTGCATTGGTGAATATTGGCAGTTCTGTGTTCAAGGAGGGTATGGCATATGTGGCATTGTCACGAGTTAGAACTTTATCGGGATTGTACTTGATTGAGTGTGATGTCACAAACATTTGTGCGGATCTAGATTGTGTTAAGGAATACAATAGGTTAAGAAGAGAGTATGCGCCACATTTGCCTCAATATCCTTTGTTTGAGAAACGTGTGGTAGGCCGGAAACGAAGAAATGTGACCAATACTAGAGAGGTTGTAGCGAAAAGACGAAAAGTCGATGAACCTGAAATTATAAGCAGAAAGAAAAAGGATTCTGTTGAAGATGTTGTTGGTTTTCAATTTGAAAACCAACTGGTGTCAACTGCTATGCTAATGCTAATGCTATGCTATGCTAATGCTATGCTAATGTAGTGGTTAATGTTTTGTTTTCTCTAGAAAATGTAAAAGAAGAGATTGTGGTCAATTCGGATCACAGATTTTGCAGTTTGTTAAATTCTGTGTTAGAGAAATGTAGCACTGATAGAACAAAAATAGAAAGTGTGTCTGAAATTCGAAATCTGTTAGACAGATGTTCAGGTCAAACACAATTCTCTCAAAATATTCAGCAAGATTGTCAGGAGTTTTTAATGTATATGCTTGATGTATTGCATGCTGAAGGTGTAGATGTAGATCACCTGTTTGGGCTTTCTTATCAATGGCAGCATGACTGCGAGAACTGTAGGGTATCAAGTACTACTAGTGTAGACTCAGAAAGATTTATATATTTAACTTTGCCAGACAGTAAATCAGTGTCCTTTAATAAGCTAGTAAAAGCAGCTGATCACAACATGGAGTGTAGCCAATGTAAATCTGAAATGATGTCAACATTATTTATACGAACATATGGCCAGTATGTCATTTTAATGTTCCAACGATGTAGGCCTGATGGAACAAAATTGACAACTTTAATTAAAAATTCTGTAGCTTCGCAGTTGTCAATATCAGGAAGGACTTTTGTAACTGCAGCAATTATATATCATGACGGTCCTTCAATAACATCAGGACATTACACAGCTTATTTAAAGTCTAGAAACGGCTGGTCATTCTGCAACGATTCTGTTTTAACTTTCAAAAAAAAATTGCCGTATGACCTTAAAATTTTTTACCTGGTGTTTTTAAAACCAAAATTTTAGGGAAAGAATCTCGGGATGTGCTCTGAGGAATTTCAAGTAGTTCTAATGGCTCCTACACGATTTGGCCTTGAGGATAAGTGTAGTACAGAGACATAAGTTATTTTTGAGTATTAAATAGTTCCTGGAAAAAAAGAAGATTTTCTTACAGAAAGTGGTGGGCACAGATTAGTTGAAGGACAACAGAGTATTTCCCAAAGCAAACGGTCTTCTTACCATAACACTTGACGTCATGGAAAAATAACTGCACTTTGAATGAGTTCAGAAAAACTGTTTCTTTTTATAACCTAATTCAAGCAGCCAATCAAAACATGGAGTAGAGGGAATGTAAGTCTGCAATGCTGTCTAGATTGTTGGTCCAAACTTTTGATTATAATGTCATTTTAAAAATCCAACTATATAAACCTGATGAAAGTAAGTCTTCAACTTTAATTACAAATGTTGTGGCTACACAGTCGTTGATTTTAGAAAGAACATTTGTAACTGCAGCTATTATATGGCATGATGGTCATTTGACAAGATCCGCTTATTACACAGCTTATTGAAAATGTAAAATAATTTGCTGTTTCGGAAATTATTGCCATTTGACTACGATACAATGTTGCCTTTTTACTTAAAAATATTCTTACTTTCTGTTTTCAGAAAAGAGAATTTAGGGTAGGTAACTGGCGTATAATGATTCTAGGGGTTGATATAATTTTATCTACTGTTTTATATTGCTTTGTGATTAAAAGTGATGTAGAGAATTAAATAATTGTAGTAGTCATAGAGGTAGTGTAAGTCTGCTTCATAGTAAGCAGTATCAGTGTCATAGGAAATGTAGAACATGAGTGAGCAAGAAGGGTAAGATATTACTAGTCTAGGATTGTGAAAGTGATCTTGAACGTTTTCTTTCTGAAAGTTGCGGAAATAGAAAATGACGGGATTTGCTTACAAGAATTCCAAGAGTTATAAATGGCTCTTACATGATTTGGCCTTGTGGAAACGTGTGGTAGAGAGCGAGAAGTCATTTATTGTATGTAACATATTTCTCAAAACGATGGAGGTTTTCTTTCAGAAAGTGGCGGGCTGAAAATAAAAACAGCACAACCGAGTGTAAGCTGTTCATAGGACATCCTTCGACGTCATGGAAAGTAAGTTACTTTTGAGGAGTTCTGATTTCTGATTGGTTATGTTATATGGGTTTTTTAAACACAATCATTTTGATTGTGTTTTTTTTCCCCGCTGTTATATGATGAATACCTTCAAGTCACTGTTTTTAGTGAAATTTGATACATTCTGAGAACAGCAAAAATAAACCATTTAACATGTATAATTAATTCTGTACTGTTTGTATTTATGATGTACATTTAGAACTGTGTAGGAGGCATGGAGAAGGTGAGGCTTTTGTAAGTGTCAAAGTTGTTGCATACAGTGCTCACATTCTACGTAGTCTTTCATATGATAGACTACATTTCCACAATGAGATACCTAAGCAAAGGAAACACAGGTGATGTGATTGTGGAATGAGCAAAAGAAATTGCACGTTTTTCTATTATATTACCTGTGTTTCCTAACATTACACATCACATTGTGTAGATGAGGTTTAGGCCTGTTCCAGGAGACAGAGGAGGTCTGACATTTGTTCAAGAGTGCAGTGGGCATGACTCACTTCGTTAGTAGGCCTGCACATGTATTATCTCCTCTATACTCTTCAACAAGCCTAAATTTCATCTGCAACCCTGAGTAGGACTTACCTGAAACAAATCTGTGGCTAGGTTACACCTTATCAGCATCTAGAAACAATCATTTAAAATGTTAAGGGCAGTTTTATGAAGGCTGTGTGCCTCTTTTACGCCGCTGTTCCGTCACTTTTGTGTAAAAGATGCACCATGTTGTAAGATACGCCTCAGTTCTTTTCCAGCAAGATACCGTCAGTTTAAAATGTATATAATTAGGACTGTGTAGGGGGTATGGAGAAGCTGAGGCTTCAGTAAGTGGCAAAGTTGTTGCATGCAGTGCGTACTCTTTCATATGCAGGACTACATCTTCACAATGAGATACCTAACCAAAGGAAACACAAGTGATGTGATTGTGAAATGAGCAAAAGAAATTGCACATTTTTCAAATACATTACCTGTGTTTCGTAACATTACGAATCAAATTGTGCAGATGAAGTTTAGGCCTGTCCAGGGAAACAGAGGAAGTCTGAACTTTATTGGTTGGCCTGCACATGTATTATCTCCTCTGTACTCTTCAACAAGGCTAAATTTGATCTGCAACCCTGAGTAGGCCTCACCTGAAACAAACATCTGGATAGGACACACCTTATTGCCATCCTGAAACAATCATTTAAAATGTTAGGAACAGTTTTATGATGATTGTGCACCTCTTTTGCGCTGCCATTGCGTCACTTTTGTGAGACAACAGCAGTGCAAAAGATGCACCATGTTCCAAGATAGGCCTCACTTCATCTGCATCAAGATACTGTTAGTTTAAGATGTATATCTTTAGGACTGTGTAGGGGGCCTGGAGAAGCAGAAGCTTCTGTAAGTGTGAAAGTTGTTGAAAAACTGTTTGTCCTTCAATCTTTTCCCTTGTCTTTTCTAATTTTTAAATACATGTTTTAATATTTTTCAAATGTTTGTTCTCTCTTTCACAGATTGAAAGTATAAAAATAACAAGTGACTAAGTTAACGACAATTATAAGGTAAATGTTTTGTACTCTTTTCATTACATTTCTATCACATTTAACTACTATTAGTTCCACTGCTTCATTTCTTTAACCCTCACTTTCCTGCCTTTGCTACTACCCTCATTCCTTTCTCTATTACTTACTTACTCTACTCCTTCCACTCCTTTTCTCAGTTCCTCTCTTCTCATAGTTCCTCACTCTTGTTCACTCACTCCGTCTCTATTACTCTTAGTGTCTTTGACTGATCACTCTTTCACTACTTGTTCATTATGCTTTCTCTGTGTAGTTGAAGCACACTAAGGGGCATATTATGAACACAGCCAATAAAATTATTGCTGTTTTTATCGGCAGAAAACTGCTGCAAAAGCGGTTTTAGCGGCACATTTCTGCCGATAAAAGCTGCAAAACTTTTATTCCCCATGTTGATAATATGGCCCTATGTTATTTACATTTCTTTGCTGTTTCAATTATTCTTTTTCTGTTACTTCTTCTTTTCTGCTTTCTGTTTTTTCTCTCTGTTATTCCACATGTTTTAATCTTATTTGGAACATTCACTCACATTCTCTAAGAAACTCTTCTTTGTTATTCTTCTACTCTCCTTTTTTTCTTTCACTTCCTTATCTATTTTGTTTTTCACAATTATATCCTCTTCCATCTTTTCTTCGGTAAATAAATCTATTAAACAGTATCTCTGGTTTAGTCCCTATAGCTGTCTTTCTTTTAACATTACTCTCTGTTTACTTCCCTTATACTTACTCTTCTTTTTTTTTAAAAACATTTTTTTGGTTCGCTCCCGGTTCGCGTACTGGCGAGCGAACCGGGAAGCGAACCAAAAGAAATAGAGCTTGCCAGAGTGCTAAACATTCTAGCAATTTTTTTATAAAGGGGAGGTAGTTCTGAAAAGTACTTTTTTTTAATGTTTTTGTTGTTTTATATTTTCTTTTATTTTTATGAACATTTTTTGTTTTTTTTGTATTTTTTGAAGAATTTTATGTTTTTTTTGGTTTTTTTGGAGGGGAAACAACAAAAAACAGGCATTGGAAAGGGCTCAACAGGAGCAAAAAAAAAATTTTTTTTTGGGGCGTTTAGAGCACTTGTGGTTTTCAAATGCTCTGTTTATTAAGTTAATGCTCATATTGGCACATGAGAGTAAGGTACCGCAATATAAACAGACAATCTTCATGTGGACTAAGTTTTCCTGAATGTTTGGCACTGTTTCCCGTGCCTCTGGCCCCGACACAGATACCTGTGCCGATGTCCTGGCCACAGGAGTTGGTGGGTTGTCCTCAAGGCAACGCATCTCTGCCCGGCTGTAATTTAGTGGATGCCACCTCTGCATGTGACGGTGCATAGTATAGTTGCCGTAAATATACTTCTTATCTGTGCCTCTAGATAAGTCCTCTTTGCATATGAGGCACGTCACATACCGAGCATTAACTTTTTTCTGTCCTTCAGGAAAAGAAAAAAACTGCCAAATGAAACTATTTTTATGATGTTATACCCGGGGCTCCTCTTGTAAAAACTGTGTTGTCTGTATTTCCTCTTCCTCTTCTTGATCCTCTTCCTCCTCTGTGTTGGGAAGGAACTGTGGAGGTGGTCCTCTCTTCCTTGATGGTGGTGGTGGTGGTGGTGGGGGGGCACCAGCTGCAGCTACTAGTGAAGCCATTTTCCACTGAGCAAAATAGGTCTTCCTTTCACAAAGTTGAAAGTCAGAGTGAGAAAAAAGGTGGGGGCTTTCATCATTTGGGAAAAAAAATAGTTCTAAACCAATGAAAAGTGTTATTTTTAGGTCACCTGACCTAGCCTTACATCATTAGGAAGCCAAAAGTGAAATGAACCAATGAAAAGTTTTATTAACAAGTCACATGACCTGTTACGCTTATGTTACGCGCTGCGGAACGCGCCCCGGATCGCTTCCGGGGAGCTGCGCTTCGCGCCTCGGTTCGCGCTCCGGAGCACTTCCGGGTGCGCTAACGCGGCGCGTCATAAGACGCATTACGCGGCAACGCGATACGTTGCGCTTTCGCGACGCGCCCCGGATCGCTTCCGGGGAGCTGCGCTTCGCGTCTCAGTTCGCGTACCGGAGCACTTCCGGGTGCGCTAACGCGGCGCGTCATAAGACGCATTACGCGACAATGTGATACGTCACGCTTCCGCGACGCGTCACGATGTTGATTTCTAATGCGGCAGTTGCGCAAACGGAACGTTTACCGGTTCGCGGACCGGGTCGCGGCATCAAATTGAGCTAACGGGAAGCTTCCCGGTTCGCGAACCGGGAGCGAACAAAAAAAAACTAATAATAAAAAAAATTATTAATAAACATATAAAATATATTTTTTGATTTAAAGAAGAATACATTTTACAGCTATAGATATTAGCTTTTAAAAAACCAATGAAATTCACTGAAAAAACCATAGGTTATAGACCATATATAGTTAGGAATTAGCATTTACAAAACCTTGAAAATTCACTGAAAAAACCATAGGTTATAGACCATATATAGTTAGGAATTAGCATTTAAAAAACCTTTTTTTACTCACACAAAACCATTGAAATTCCATATATTGTTAGTTGTACTAACTATATATCGCGCACCCGCAATCCACTGCTGATCATGTCACATATTACATCATTCATGACATGGTCAGTGACATCACTGATGACATCACTGATGACATCTCAAATGACATCACTGATGACATCACTGATGACAACATCCAGTGACTGTATGTTTCTGTAAAGTTAAAATATGTCTTACATATTGAAGAATGAGTGGATGTATAAGTGTCTGGATGAAGGATTTAGTAGGTGCATGACTGAGTGTATGAGTGAGTGATTAAATGTGTCTCACTGAGTGCATGGGTTAGTGACTAAACTGTCTTAATTTGTGCATCATTATATCTGTTGTTCTGTTAACTGCTGCATGTGTTGATCAGTAGCTATATGAGTAACTATATGGGTTATTGATTGGTTGCCCAAGTATTTGTATGGGAGACTGAGTGTGTGTGTGGGTGGTTGAGAGGTGTATGACTCTGTGCATAGATGTGTGAGCAGTTGATTCACTAGATGTATGGGTTCAAAAGTGCATGTGGGAACAGCTGTATGGGCGGTTGACTGTGTGCATGAGTGTATTGGTGAGTGAATGGATATCTCAGTGCTACTTGTCAAAGTAAGTACATATGTAAAACACAGTACATGTGAGAGTTGACATATATAAATAACTGTGCATAAGAGCCAGTGAATGTGTGACTGGCTGTATGGATCATTGTGAACTTGTATCCGGGATTGTATAAGAGAGTAAATATGTGTTAGTATGTGTTTCAATAAGTAAGGTGTGTATAACTGTATAGTTGAGGAAATGGAGGTGTGATTGATTCTTTGCAAGACTGACTAGGTGTGTGAGTAAGTCCATGGATGAGTGACAGTCTGTGAGTGTCTGTTTACACTGAGTGTATCTAAGGTTATATTATAGTCTGAAGAGGTTCATCGTATCATCACATGAATGATGTCATCAGTGATGTGATCAGTAATGTCAAATGAGATGTCATCAGTGATGTCATCAGTGATGTCATTTGAGATGTCATCAGTGATGTCATCAGTGATGTCATTTGAGATGTCATCAGTGATGTCATCAGTGATGTCACTGACCATGTCATGAATGATTTATATGTGACATGATCAGCAGTGGATTGCGGGTGCGCGATATATAGTTAGTAAAACTAACTATATATGGAATTTCAATGGTTTTGTGTGAGTAAAAAAAGGTTTTTTAAATGCTAATTCCTAACTATATATGGTCTATAACCTATGGTTTTTTCAGTGAATATATATATATATATATATATCATCAAAAAACAGGTTGCCCTTGTGAAGATGTCGCACATGGGGGGGTGTAGTGCACACGCTCAGCCGGCAGCAGCAGTTTCAGGCAGCCCGCATCCCTTCACTCAGAGGTAGCCAAACGCGTTTCGAGCACTGTATTGCTCTTGGTCACTGGCATTACAACACCACACGGAGCCAGCGGACTTTGAACAGGATCGCGTTTTATTTTGATTGACAGTCCCGCCCAGGTGGGCGTTAGCAAACAAAGCCTTATGGTATTTGTAGTTCGTGCTCAATTGTTGCTAGGACTCTGGATCCCTGTTGAAACCTAGGTAGGTGCCGTATTGCTCCATGTTACAAAATTAAAATGTCAACCCTTGTGGGTGCGGTGAAATCCTCTCTCAATGTTAACCCCAGTGGGTGGAAGGGAATGAGGACTGGCCGTAGTGCTCCCAATGTATTCCGACAGGCAGGCCCCCTCCATTCAAATCAGTGCCCCAGATACCGAGCACCGTTGATCCGCCTCTTCAGCGGCGGGACATCTTCGCGACTGAGCCAGCCGCAAAACATCATCAAAAAACAGGTTGCCCTTGTGAAGATGTCGCACATGGGGGGGTGTAGTGCACACGCTCAGCCGGCAGCAGCAGTTTCAGGCAGCCCGCATCCCTTCACTCAGAGGTAGCCAAACGCGTTTCGAGCACTGTATTGCTCTTGGTCACTGGCATTACAACACCACACGGAGCCAGCGGACTTTGAACAGGATCACGTTTTATTTTGATTGACAGTCCCGCCCAGGTGGGCGTTAGCAAACAAAGCCTTATGGTATTTGTAGTTCGTGCTCAATTGTTGCTAGGACTCTGGATCCCTGTTGAAACCTAGGTAGGTGCCGTATTGCTCCATGTTACAAAATTAAAATGTCAACCCTTGTGGGTGCGGTGAAATCCTCTCTCAATGTTAACCCCAGTGGGTGGAAGGGAATGAGGACTGGCCGTAGTGCTCCCAATGTATTCCGACAGGCAGGCCCCCTCCATTCAAATCAGTGCCCCAGATACCGAGCACCGTTGATCCGCCTCTTCAGCGGCGGGACATCTTCGCGACTGAGCCAGCCGCAAAACATCATCAAAAAACAGGTTGCCCTTGTGAAGATGTCGCACATGGGGGGGTGTAGTGCACACGCTCAGCCGGCAGCAGCAGTTTCAGGCAGCCCGCATCCCTTCACTCAGAGGTAGCCAAACGCGTTTCGAGCACTGTATTGCTCTTGGTCACTGGCATTACAACACCACACGGAGCCAGCGGACTTTGAACAGGATCGCGTTTTATTTTGATTGACAGTCCCGCCCAGGTGGGCGTTAGCAAACAAAGCCTTATGGTATTTGTAGTTCGTGCTCAATTGTTGCTAGGACTCTGGATCCCTGTTGAAACCTAGGTAGGTGCCGTATTGCTCCATGTTACAAAATTAAAATGTCAACCCTTGTGGGTGCGGTGAAATCCTCTCTCAATGTTAACCCCAGTGGGTGGAAGGGAATGAGGACTGGCCGTAGTGCTCCCAATGTATTCCGACAGGCAGGCCCCCTCCATTCAAATCAGTGCCCCAGATACCGAGCACCGTTGATCCGCCTCTTCAGCGGCGGGACATCTTCGCGACTGAGCCAGCCGCAAAACATCATCAAAAAACAGGTTGCCCTTGTGAAGATGTCGCACATGGGGGGGTGTAGTGCACACGCTCAGCCGGCAGCAGCAGTTTCAGGCAGCCCGCATCCCTTCACTCAGAGGTAGCCAAACGCGTTTCGAGCACTGTATTGCTCTTGGTCACTGGCATTACAACACCACACGGAGCCAGCGGACTTTGAACAGGATCGCGTTTTATTTTGATTGACAGTCCCGCCCAGGTGGGCGTTAGCAAACAAAGCCTTATGGTATTTGTAGTTCGTGCTCAATTGTTGCTAGGACTCTGGATCCCTGTTGAAACCTAGGTAGGTGCCGTATTGCTCCATGTTACAAAATTAAAATGTCAACCCTTGTGGGTGCGGTGAAATCCTCTCTCAATGTTAACCCCAGTGGGTGGAAGGGAATGAGGACTGGCCGTAGTGCTCCCAATGTATTCCGACAGGCAGGCCCCCTCCATTCAAATCAGTGCCCCAGATACCGAGCACCGTTGATCCGCCTCTTCAGCGGCGGGACATCTTCGCGACTGAGCCATCCGCAAAACATCATCAAAAAACAGGTTGCCCTTGTGAAGATGTCGCACATGGGGGGGTGTAGTGCACACGCTCAGCCGGCAGCAGCAGTTTCAGGCAGCCCGCATCCCTTCACTCAGAGGTAGCCAAACGCGTTTCGAGCACTGTATTGCTCTTGGTCACTGGCATTACAACACCACACGGAGCCAGCGGACTTTGAACAGGATCACGTTTTATTTTGATTGACAGTCCCGCCCAGGTGGGCGTTAGCAAACAAAGCCTTATGGTATTTGTAGTTCGTGCTCAATTGTTGCTAGGACTCTGGATCCCTGTTGAAACCTAGGTAGGTGCCGTATTGCTCCATGTTACAAAATTAAAATGTCAACCCTTGTGGGTGCGGTGAAATCCTCTCTCAATGTTAACCCCAGTGGGTGGAAGGGAATGAGGACTGGCCGTAGTGCTCCCAATGTATTCCGACAGGCAGGCCCCCTCCATTCAAATCAGTGCCCCAGATACCGAGCACCGTTGATCCGCCTCTTCAGCGGCGGGACATCTTCGCGACTGAGCCAGCCGCAAAACATCATCAAAAAACAGGTTGCCCTTGTGAAGATGTCGCACATGGGGGGGTGTAGTGCACACGCTCAGCCGGCAGCAGCAGTTTCAGGCAGCCCGCATCCCTTCACTCAGAGGTAGCCAAACGCGTTTCGAGCACTGTATTGCTCTTGGTCACTGGCATTACAACACCACACGGAGCCAGCGGACTTTGAACAGGATCACGTTTTATTTTGATTGACAGTCCCGCCCAGGTGGGCGTTAGCAAACAAAGCCTTATGGTATTTGTAGTTCGTGCTCAATTGTTGCTAGGACTCTGGATCCCTGTTGAAACCTAGGTAGGTGCCGTATTGCTCCATGTTACAAAATTAAAATGTCAACCCTTGTGGGTGCGGTGAAATCCTCTCTCAATGTTAACCCCAGTGGGTGGAAGGGAATGAGGACTGGCCGTAGTGCTCCCAATGTATTCCGACAGGCAGGCCCCCTCCATTCAAATCAGTGCCCCAGATACCGAGCACCGTTGATCCGCCTCTTCAGCGGCGGGACATCTTCGCGACTGAGCCAGCCGCAAAACATCATCAAAAAACAGGTTGCCCTTGTGAAGATGTCGCACATGGGGGGGTGTAGTGCACACGCTCAGCCGGCAGCAGCAGTTTCAGGCAGCCCGCATCCCTTCACTCAGAGGTAGCCAAACGCGTTTCGAGCACTGTATTGCTCTTGGTCACTGGCATTACAACACCACACGGAGCCAGCGGACTTTGAACAGGATCGCGTTTTATTTTGATTGACAGTCCCGCCCAGGTGGGCGTTAGCAAACAAAGCCTTATGGTATTTGTAGTTCGTGCTCAATTGTTGCTAGGACTCTGGATCCCTGTTGAAACCTAGGTAGGTGCCGTATTGCTCCATGTTACAAAATTAAAATGTCAACCCTTGTGGGTGCGGTGAAATCCTCTCTCAATGTTAACCCCAGTGGGTGGAAGGGAATGAGGACTGGCCGTAGTGCTCCCAATGTATTCCGACAGGCAGGCCCCCTCCATTCAAATCAGTGCCCCAGATACCGAGCACCGTTGATCCGCCTCTTCAGCGGCGGGACATCTTCGCGACTGAGCCAGCCGCAAAACATCATCAAAAAACAGGTTGCCCTTGTGAAGATGTCGCACATGGGGGGGTGTAGTGCACACGCTCAGCCGGCAGCAGCAGTTTCAGGCAGCCCGCATCCCTTCACTCAGAGGTAGCCAAACGCGTTTCGAGCACTGTATTGCTCTTGGTCAGTGGCATTACAACACCACACGGAGCCAGCGGACTTTGAACAGGATCGCGTTTTATTTTGATTGACAGTCCCGCCCAGGTGGGCGTTAGCAAACAAAGCCTTATGGTATTTGTAGTTCGTGCTCAATTGTTGCTAGGACTCTGGATCCCTGTTGAAACCTAGGTAGGTGCCGTATTGCTCCATGTTACAAAATTAAAATGTCAACCCTTGTGGGTGCGGTGAAATCCTCTCTCAATGTTAACCCCAGTGGGTGGAAGGGAATGAGGACTGGCCGTAGTGCTCCCAATGTATTCCGACAGGCAGGCCCCCTCCATTCAAATCAGTGCCCCAGATACCGAGCACCGTTGATCCGCCTCTTCAGCGGCGGGACATCTTCGCGACTGAGCCAGCCGCAAAACATCATCAAAAAACAGGTTGCCCTTGTGAAGATGTCGCACATGGGGGGGTGTAGTGCATACGCTCAGCCGGCAGCAGCAGTTTCAGGCAGCCCGCATCCCTTCACTCAGAGGTAGCCAAACGCGTTTCGAGCACTGTATTGCTCTTGGTCACTGGCATTACAACACCACACGGAGCCAGCGGACTTTGAACAGGATCGCGTTTTATTTTGATTGACAGTCCCGCCCAGGTGGGCGTTAGCAAACAAAGCCTTATGGTATTTGTAGTTCGTGCTCAATTGTTGCTAGGACTCTGGATCCCTGTTGAAACCTAGGTAGGTGCCGTATTGCTCCATGTTACAAAATTAAAATGTCAACCCTTGTGGGTGCGGTGAAATCCTCTCTCAATGTTAACCCCAGTGGGTGGAAGGGAATGAGGACTGGCCGTAGTGCTCCCAATGTATTCCGACAGGCAGGCCCCCTCCATTCAAATCAGTGCCCCAGATACCGAGCACCGTTGATCCGCCTCTTCAGCGGCGGGACATCTTCGCGACTGAGCCAGCCGCAAAACATCATCAAAAAACAGGTTGCCCTTGTGAAGATGTCGTGTGGTGTTGTAATGCCAGTGACCAAGAGCAATACAGTGCTCGAAACGCGTTTGGCTACCTCTGAGTGAAGGGATGCGGGCTGCCTGAAACTGCTGCTGCCGGCTGAGCGTGTGCACTACACCCCCCCATGTGCGACATCTTCACAAGGGCAACCTGTTTTTTGATGATATATATATATATATATATATATATATATATATATATATATTTATATATATATTACATACTTCCTTTCCAATGATAAGGAAGTGCACCGGACACTAGACCTTGCTGCAAACGGTTGTTTTTATTCAATAAAACAGCAATGTGGCAGCTTGCTTCAAACAAATCATCCTGACACATTTCGGCTGACGTCGCAGCCTTGTTCAAAGGTAAGTCTGCTTGATTGTGGCGTCTCCGCGGGATTAAGCTTGACTTTTTAAGACTACTTGATTCAAAGGTAGTCACATCATACTACAATCCCCAAAATGCATTGTAATACTTTGCCGGTTGATAATAATTTTGTCTTGCAATCCATTTTCCCATCTTAAAAAGGCGAGCGTTGTTTTTTAAGAAGCTGTGTATTTGTGACAGACAGCGAATCTATCAACTTGAATCTTATGCATTGTGAACACTTTTATATTTTGAGAAATAGACTGCAATGTCCCCTAAAATTTAGAAAAGATGGGAAAATGGGGGGGGGTCCCCAAAAACATTTTCCCCATGTTCATTTCCACAGGAAATTTTAAACAAGCCTACAGTCTGAACTGTAGCATTGGAATTACACTGAATTTGGCAGAAAGGTAGCTGTTGGTGCAGAAAGTGAGCATTGTTTTAAATGGTGTAAATCCATTCAGTAGTTGCTGAGTTATTTAAAGAAATTTCCAGTTGTATATATAGGTACGCAGTGAAACTATGACTTCTCCCGATCTCGTGCTGAGCTCCGATTGCATGCCAAAACTTCAAACCAGGAAGTTGTGGCAGCAATCGTGTGACTCCGAAAAACTTTAAAAAAATAAAAAGGAGCAAGGTAGTAACACACTGACCACAATGGCCTTTTGGTGGGGTCCCACAATGACCCCGCAAGGCCCAAAAAGTATTTTAAAAAAAAGAATTCTGCAGGATCTGTGATTCCCGCCGAATATATTTTTTTTTAACGAAGCGCAGTCTCCTGCGCTTTGTTTCTAATCAGCCCCTGGTAGGCCAGGTCCCGGGAGAATGTCCAAATATGTAGGAGGGGTGCATGGGGCCTCCTTCCTAGGATCCCTAAAGCCCTGGCAAACGCCACCTTTCCTGAGCGTTTTTCATAATTTATGCGGGGGTTGCACTAGCGGCAACCCCCTCAGCCCTGGGGATCGCCACCTCCCCGTAGCTAAATATAATATTAATGTGGGCGTACTCTGGCCCACTGCCTCCTTGGGGACCACTACCTCCCCAGGGCAAATGGTAAGAATTAAAATGGGGTCTGCGCGGCCCCTGCAGCCCGAGTACCACCACCTCCTGTGTCTTTGGGACTGTGACCTGTAACGGAGGCGGGCCATGTGCCACCCCCAGTCCCAGCTCCAGCAATGCTGTTTGCTATGACTTGGCAGGAGCATTACCGCTCCCACCAACCCACAGCAAACTCTGCTCTTCTCTGAGTAAGTAAGAGCATGTAAAATGTTCTCACTTACTCATAGAAGAGCAGAATTGCTTTTGGACAGAGGGAGCTGCATGTTCACAAGCACCCTCTGTCCAAAAGCAATGCCAGCTCCCGCAGGATGAGGGGATCCAGCAGAAACCGCAGGGGCCTTAAGGCTTCCCGTGGTCCCCAATGAAAATGAATGGGTGCCATGAGTTGGACCAGGGCATCCAGTATATAGGCCAGGCCCAGATGGATGGGGTCCCTGGGGCCAAAATCGGCCTGGAAGGGGGGCCACACAGCCCTCCTCACATGTTTAAAAAAAATGAAATAATTGGCAGGCCCCAGGTGATGGTATCCTTGGGGCCAAAATCAGCCCAATGAAGAGGTGCCATGTGCCCCCTTCCTTTATCAATCAATCAATCAATCAGTCATTTGTTAAGCGCACTACATACCCGCGAGTGTCTCAAGGTGCTGGGGTGGGGGGAGTGGGGACCGCTACTGATCGAACAGCCAGGTCTTTAGTATCCTTCTGAAGGTCACCAGGTCTTGGGTCTGTCGTAAGCTCAGTGGGAGGGTGTTCCATGTCTTGGTGGCGAGGTGGGAGAAGGATCTCCCGCTGGTGCTTGTTCCTCGTATGTGCGGGACAGTGGCGAGTGAAAGGTCGGCGGAGCATAGCTACCGGTTGGGGGTGTAGAAGGAGAGCCGTTTGTGGAGGTAGGCTGGGCCCGTCTTGTGGAATGCCTTGTGTGAATGGATGAGGAGCCTGAAGGATATCCTCTTGTTGACGGGGAGCCAGTGCCGGTTTCTCAGGTGGGGGGTGATGTGCCCGTGTCTTGGTACATCGAGGATTAGTCGTGCCGATGTGTTTTGGATGCGTTGTAGTCGATTGATGAGCTTGGTCGGGGCTCCCGCATAGAGGGCGTTCCGTAGTCGAGTCTGCTGCTGACGAGGACCTTGATGACTGTCTTTCTTGTATCTGTCGGGATCCTCCTGTAGATCTTGCGGAGCATGTAGAAGGTGTTGATGCAGGAGGAGGAGACGGCGTTGACTTGTTTGGTCATTGAGAGCGTTGAGTCGAGGATGATTCCCAGGTTGCGTGCGTGGTCGGTGGGGGTTGGGGCTGCCCCCAGCGCCATTGGTGTCCTTGTGTGCTGCGTGGCTGTCCGGAGTTTGTTCATTGTGCCCATTTCTTCTCTAGTTTCTGGCAGGCTTGCCTGGAATCTAGGAGTTCTGGGGTGCACCAGCTGGCCCTCTTACTGGTGTCTCTGTGGGGGGGTTTCTTCAGCGGGGCGAGGGTGTTGGCCCAGTCCTCGATCCAGCGTCTGAGGTTGTGGGCAGAGATGTCGGTGTTGGAGGGTTCGGTGGGTTGGCTGAGAGCGAGGTTTGCATGTATTTGGCCTTCGGTGATTTTGCTCCATTGGTGGCGGGGGATCTGTTGGGTGCGGTGAGTTGCTGGAAGGTGAAGTGGATGCAGCGGTGGTCAGTCCAGAGAAGTTTGGTGGTGTGGCTGATGAAGACGTGCGGGCTTGAGGAGAAGACGGGGTCGAGCATGTGGCTGGCGGAGTGGGTGGGCATTGTGACGAGTTGCCTCCATCCGAGGTTGGCGAGGTTGTCGATCAGGGTGGTGGAGTTGCCGTCGTTGTTGTTCTCAAGGTGAAAGTTCAGGTCTCTGAGTAGGATGTAGTCGGTGGAGGTTAGGGTGTGCATGCTGATGAAGTCGGCGAATGAGGCGCTGAACTGGGGGCGGGGAGCGTGGGGTCGATAGACGAGGGTGCCTCTGAGGGTGGAGTTGGAGTCAGAGTGGATCTGGTAATGCATGTGTTCGGTGGTGCTGAGCGCATTGTCGGTGCTAGTCGAGACTGATGCTGTTCTTGTGGACGATGATGATTCCTCCTCCGACTCCGTTGGTGCGGTCTCTGCGGGTGATCTTGTAGCCGTCTGGGATGGCTATGGTGATGTCGGGTGCAGAGGAGTTGTTCAACCAGGTCTCTGTCAGGTAGGCGACGTCCGGGGAGGTTGTGTTGAGCAGGTCCCAGAGCTCAACGGCGCGTTTGCGTGCGGAGTGGGTGTTCAGTAGTATGCATCGGAGGTGATTGAGGTCTGTCTTGGTGGGTGGTTTGTCGGCTCTGTGGCTGGTGTAGCTGCAGTTCCGGCAGGTGAAAGGACAGTGTGTGCATTTCGAGGCGGCCTTGAAGCAGTTGTGGGTCCGTCCAGGGTTGAGAGCATGCAGAGTGCTGATGTCGTAGTGGCGGCTGCTGTTGTGGCGGGTGTGGGGGCCAGGTGTTCTGGTGCTGGGGGCAGGCCACGGGCGGACAG
Source organism: Lissotriton helveticus (assembly GCF_964261635.1). NCBI lineage: Eukaryota > Metazoa > Chordata > Amphibia > Caudata > Salamandridae > Lissotriton > Lissotriton helveticus. The sequence continues at coordinate 205,010,363 of NC_136059.1, forward strand.
GCGCAGACGTGCTTGCCACGCGCCAGCTGCACGACTGGCATGTATGGGAGGTGGGAGTGAGGAGCAGCTGGGAGGTGGGAGGCGGGGGCAGCTAATGGGTAGTCAGGGGGGGCGGATCCGCAGGGGATGCAGCGGCGTGGGCGGTGAGAGGCGACAAAGGAAACAGAAGGCAAAAGGGAACAACAATTGAGGGGGAAACGAGGCACAGAGGCCTTAAAGGTCACAAAAGGGCAAAAAGTTCACAGGAAAACGGGAGGAAACGAGTGGCACAGAAGGCAAAAAGGTCACAGGAAGAGCAAAAAGGTCACAAAAAATGGGGGGAAACGTGTGGCACAGAGGGCACAAAGGTCACAAGAAAGAGCAGAAAGGTCACAGAAATGCAGGGGCAGCTAAGCAACAGAAGGCGAAAACAGGCAGAGAGACACGGAGGACGCGAGCGGAGCAGAAGGGAAAACGGGCAGCGAGGGGAACAGAGGGAGAGAACGGGCACAGACCACGCACAGGCAGCGGGGAGACAGACAACAGCAGTCAGACAGACAGACACAAAAAAACGATTAAATTAAGAAAGAAAAATCTGGGGTCCAGGGGGCTGTAGTCGGTGCATGGAGTGAGGCAGCATGCCCCCTCCACAATAAAAAAATACCTTGTCCCGGGGGATGGGATCCCTGGGTCCAAAATCGGCCCAGGAAAGGCGGAGGGCACATGGCCCACCCATATCATTTAAAAAAAAAAGAAAAAGATACCGGCAGAAAGCTTGAGGCCCGCCCCCTTTCTGCACTAATCTGCAATTGCATCTCCTGGCATTCTGCTGGTGGGGGGAATGAAGTCACCTTGGATGTTGAAGGTACTTGGAGGCCAACAAACTCCACTAAGTCCCACATAGTGGGATTGCTGAGAGGTGCTCAGCGCTCACACCCCCTTTCTCCACCACTTTGCAAACTGGCCTCTTGGCGCATTGCTGTTGGGGGGATGAAGTCCCCTTGGTTGCTAAGGGTACTTGGGGGCCAACAAGACCTCCTGTTACCTCCAGTAAGTCCCACACAGTGAGATTCCCGAGAGGTGTTCGGAGGCCATGCCCCCTTTCACCACCACTCTGCAAATGTGCCTCTCAGCAGATTGCTGGTGGGGGGATAAAGTCCCCTTGGATGCTGAGGGTCCTTGGGGGCCAACAAGCCCTCCTGTTACCTACAGTAAATCCCATAGAGTGTGATTGCTGAGAGGACTTCGTAGGCTACGCACCCATTCTCCACCACTCCGCAGATGTGCCTCCAGGTGCACTGCTGGTTGAGGGGATGAAGTTCCCGTGGATGCTGAGGGTTCTTGGGGCCCCAGAAGCCCTCCTATCACCTCCAGTTAGTCAAACACAGCAGAATTTGTGAGTTCTGGTCAGAGGCCCTGCCCATTTTATCCACCACTCTGCAAACGTGACTATAAGTTAAAAAAACATAGAAACTCACTTAAAAATCTAAACGTTACAGGATCGTTATAGTAAGGAAATACATTTTGAAAAACCTTAGAAATTCACTTAAAAAACAAAGGTTACAGGGTTGATAAAGTTAGGAAATAGAATTTATAAACATAAGAAATTTACTGAAAAATACAAAGGTTACAGGATGGTATAGTTAGGCTCAGATTTCACTCACACAAAACCAGTGAAATTCTGCAGTTATAGTTACCTGAGCTAACTATAACTCACCCCCGCAATGTACTGCTTATGACCTCACATATTACATCACTCATGACATGATCAGTGAGATCACTGATGACATCTCAAATGACATTACTCATGACATCCCTGATGACATTATCCACCTGATGGCATTATCCACAGAACCACTCACATACCTACTCATACCCCCATACAACCTTTCGTATGCCCACTCACACATTTGCACAACCACATACAGACCCAATCACAGAACTATACCAGTACTCAACACCTACTCACTCCTCCATAGAGCCACTCGCTCACTTGTACAGTCACTCACACAACCATTCACTCAACCATACAGCCACCCATAAAGTCAGTCACATAACCACACACTCAGCCATACAGATACTCACATACCCACTTATTTACCTACAAATCACTCACACACACACTCACTTACTCAATCAGACTCTAACCACAGCCACCCACTCATCCATACAAGCCCTCAAACATAAATCCACTTACATCCCCATTCACAAATCCATACAAGCACTCACACATCCTTGTACTCACCCACACAGCCATTCACACAGACACTCACTCTCCAAAACAGGTACTCCCACACAAACTCACTTAATGAAATACCCACTCAAACAGCTATGCACTCACCCATAGATCTACTTACACACCCAGTTACTCAGTCATACAACCATTCAGACACCCACTCCCTCACCCATATAGTCACCACACACCTAATATAGTCACTACATACCCACTTATCCACCTATAGAGCCACTTACACCTCCACTCATTCACAAATACAGCCACTCACACAGCATCTCACTCACCCACACAGCTACTCACACATCCACTTATACACCCGTATATCCACTCACACACCCATACGCACAAGGATCATAGTCACACAGCCACGCACATGATATATATAAAAAATAGTATGTCATTTGTAGTAAACCTAGTATACAACTTTAACTTTTGTAATACCTTAGTATATATGTTTAACAATCATAAACTCTTACAAAATACACTCACTGGATGGTGTCATTAGTGATGTCATCAGCGATGTCATTTGAGATGTCAGCAGTGATGTCACTGACCATGTCATGAGTGATGTTATATGTGAGGTCATAAGTAGTGCATTGTGGAGTCGCAAGTTATACTTAGCTCAGGTAACTATAACTGCAGAATTTCACTGCTTTTGTATGAGTGAAATCTGAGCCCAAGTATAACGTCCCTGTGACCTTTGTTTTTTTAAGTGAATATATTCATATAGTCATTTTTAGGATGACGATAACTTTGTTGCTGTGGGTTTGGTGTAATGTTTCTTATGATTTATTGTGTAGACGATAGTTTTTTTGTTTTTGTTTTAGCGGTTTCCTGCCGATAAAGCGGAGATAATGTTATCGCTTGTTCTTGACAATATGCCCCTAAGGGTGGCTGAATATAATATTTCCCTTGCCCTGCCAGGGGCAATGGTAGTGGGAATGTCCCATAGCTGATGCACCCCACCGAATATTTGCACTGAGCTGGGATAGTGAAAATTCTGGGGGCATATTACCAACAACTAGCGATAATTATCGCTATGTTGGCTTAGCGGCAATATTTTTAGCGCCGAGCTGCGGCAATTTTTATCGCTTAGGAACCTTGCTATTATCAAGGTTTATCTCCTAAGCGATAAAAATCGGCCGAAATGCATGAATATCGCTGAAAAGTCAGCGATATTCATGCATTACCGAGCTAATGCTCTTAGCCATGTTATCCACCTACCATTGGATAAAAGGGCTAAGAACTGCTCAGGGGCAGGTGTTATCTTTTGGAGATATTCGCGCTTAGCGCGAATATCTCCAAAAGTTGGTAATAGGAGATAGCGATGTTAGCGACTGTTTCCAATCGCTAACATCTTGGCACGCCCACTTTGCATGTCATAAGTGATACATTTCACTGATATGCAAAGCGGGGCCCAAGATGGTCGCTATCTCCTACTAGCTGTAGCTAACTGTTGTTAGCGACAGCTAGGTAATAGGGAGATAATTTTATCTCCGCTTTCTTGGCTTTTAAAGCCAAAAAAGCGGAGATAAACCCCCTTGATAATATGTCCCCTGGTTTCTTGGCATTTCTTCCTTAACTTGTCCTTAAGCTGTTAAGCAAATTGCATTGTTGATCTTTTGGAGGAAGATATACTTTTCATTAATTGCAGTGATCTTTAACATATAGGCCAGGTTTGTTTTGCTGGGGACTATAAAATATTTTTTCTTACTGTGATGGTCATTTTTGGTCCTAACCCGATAGCAGCTGAGAAGCTTCTTGATATTTGGGGCAACTGTATACTTACACCTTCATTACTTCTTTCCACAAATGGTATCCTGGCCACGTATTGGAAATTTCTAAACGTACCCAGGGTTTGTGGGTTCTTCTGAAGGCACCTGAGAAAATAGGTAGAATATAGCAACTTTTTGGTTTTTTGACACCTGGGAAAAAGTGCTATGGAAAAAGGCATATGTTTTTTTCTGAAAACTGCAATATCAAAAAGGTATTTGTGGTAAGATCGCCATCTTCCCAACCTTCAGGAATAGCCATTTCTTCTAAAAAGAAACTATTTCCATTTTTCAGGTGGTAGTCCATTTTTACTATTTTTGTTGTTTTTACTTACTTGCGGTTTGTTCCTCCCTGAGGGCAAAAAGTTTATTGATGCTTAAGGGGTAGACATATGGTCTAATGGGGGCCAGCTTCTGCTTTCTTACGGATTTTAAAAAACCTTCAAAGGTGGTAATGGGTTTTCTGCCCTGGGGCAGATTGGGACTGAGTATCCCTAAGTCTCCCCCTGGCTGAGGCACTGTCTAATTTCTGGGCAGGCCACCCGCTCCTTCTTTTTAAAAAAATATTATCCCTGGTGTTTAGTGGACTTTTGACCCAATCAGTCCCCCATGGAGGCAGAAAGACTTCTCGGGCTGTTTTTGGGTGGGTGCATGGCCCAATGTCTGGGCAGACCACCGCACCTTTTGTTTTCTACTCATTTTCTCCAGAGTCTACTGGGCCCATTACTTTTTATTTAGGGCAAATCCAGTGTCTTCTATAACTTCTGACCTGGCTCTTCGGATGACCTTAGAGCTTCCCCCCACCGAGTGCCTTGAGACCCTCACGGGTGAACAGTGCATTCTATAAATCCCTGATTGATTGATTTGATTTATTCTATACCTGTATTTTTTGACACCCTAACTTCTTCTTTTTTCTGTCTCTGGTTACAAATTAAACACTGATAAGTCTGAAGTAATGTTGCTTAATAAATATTTTTTAAAGAAATATGTAGGCATTATTGTTGTGCCAGAATAGATACCAGAATAAAATGCGTGGGTGTTTTTCATAGCAATAAATTGAAAGACACAGTTCAGTTTAATATAAACAAATTCAAAAACAGGATTACCACTCTGTTTGAAAGGTGGTCACCTCACTTTTTGTCCGATTGTGGTCTTATAGATATGATCAAAATGATGATGTTTCCAAATACAAATGTTGTTTTATCCATGCATCCTTTGAAAACTTCCTCAATTTCTATTAAGTCCATGGAGAGCCTTTCTGTTCAAATGTTTATGGATTAATAAAAGAGTTTGATATTCTCTTTATAAACTCAAACAATGTAAGATTAATGGAGGGGTCACTTTTCCATATTTAAAAGAAATATAATTCTGATTATAAAATAAAGCACCTATGGTTTCTCTGTCGGATGATCCTTCTCATGGTTTTAGTATTTGGAGAAAAACTGAATTATAAACATTAGACCCTTTTTTATTCAAGGATTTCACACTCCTTTCACACAAGTGTAAAACACTTGCAAGTTTTTCTTATTCTCCTATTTAGTATAATTCAATGATTGAAATTACTATTACAGTTATATATTGGAAAGAAGGACTAGATAAAGGCATTAAATATGCTGGTCGGTTTATTTTAAATTATCACTCCATTTCGTTTTATGAATTCAATGTAACTTTAATGCTTCTCTTCTCTCTGACTCTGAATACAATTGGCTCATTACAGCAACTAAACTTACATTCTCAGGCATATCTGTGTTGTCATCACAACATGAGAATAGTTTGAATCAACATTCTAACTGTAACACAGAATTAAGAGGCTGATTCCAATTCTGGTCGGAAGGGCTCCGAACCATGTTCAGAGCCCTTCCGACCGAATCGGAACGTGTCGGCCGGATTCCTTACCAACCGAGCCATTCTGATGGGCTCGGTCGTAAATGAATCCGACTCGGATCTCCGGATGGCCTACGACGGGCTTGGAGAGCCCGTCTGCCATCCGGAAATCCTCCAGTACTCCCCCGGTCGCCTCTTTACGACCGAGGGAGTACGATGGCAGCTTTCCACTGCCTTTTTCGTGCCGGTGTGTCAGGCACGAGAAGGCAGTCGGAAACTGTCTCTGGGTGGTCCCAGCAGGGCCCCCATGGGTGTGAGGCTGCAGAATGGTGGCCTGGGGGCACCTATGGTGCCCCTCTGTCGATGCCTGCATCTGGTGGCAGGCACCTTGGGGTGCCGGCCACAGGGTGCAGGGATGAACTGAACCTCTGCTTTTCACATTGCAAGCATGCTTTCCGTTCGGAATGCATGCTTGCATTGTGAACCATACGAATGCGACCGAACAGGGTTTGGTTGCATCGTACTAGCAGGGCCATAACCGACCACAGCAGGTCGGTCGGGTCCGGCTCCTGACCAATGTCGGAGGGACTCAGGCCCGTCCGACATCGGAATAGGCCGCTCAGTGTTTAAATATCACACAGAAATGTTATGGGAACAAGATTTAGAAAAGCACTCTATCTATTTTAACATGGGATAACATTTGCTCAAAAGTTCTTTCGTCATCGCATTTCACTCTTGTTACACAAAATGTATATTTTTTCTATAATAGATTATTTCTAACCCCTTTTTTTACGATTAAATTAGAGAAAGATAATTATTGTTGGCCATGTTGGTAAATAGTGGTGTTATTCATATGTTCTTTAAATGTTCAAGAATTAAATTGTTCTGGACACAGGTTTAGGACAAAATCTTGGATATATGTTTAGTTAAAATACCTTTTGATGAAAAGCGTATTTTTCGTGGAGAATTTTTCAAGGTTTCGGCTTCCAATAATTTTACTGGAATTTTTTTTAGATTATTACATTGCAATTGCCTTACAGATAATTACATCTAATTAGAACGACACCAATAATCTTTCTTTTCTTAAACGATAGAGTACGATATGTAATCATCAAAGATAAGATTCTGCCAATAGTACATACGTGCAGATACCTCTTAAGTGAGATGGCCTACAAAAGCCTCTGACTTTGTTTCTATCTATGTTTATAATATTATTTATAATAATGTTTCAACTGAAGTTTTAAATCCTCCCTCAGTACGACAGAAGGTTCAATGTTTATTGTACATGGCATTACTAACATTTGATTGAATTTCTAAACATAGTTCATAGAATTGGATGCATTCACTTTCAATTACTCATAATTATGCTCCTTATAGCTTATCTACATATTTTCTGTGAGGCTTCTTCTTGGTTGCTACCATTTCCTGCCGTACTTTCTCTTTACTTTTCTTTTCCATTTTTTATTTATTTATTTTCTTTTTTTTATGACAAAAACACATAAAATGCTATTCTGCATTATTATCAATTACTTTCTTGTTATTATATCACATATATACTGGGTAATATGATTTATTTATTTTAAATGTTACAGTACTAATCTGATTGTATGGGAAGAATGATTTTCCTGTTGTTTCCTCTCTTCCATTTCATTGCTCGTAATTCCTATTCCTTCTTTTTCCTCTAGTATTGAAATGTAGCAATTTTAAACATTAAAAGCTTTGCATCCCTGTTGAATGTTACTAACTTAAATGGGCTCGTCAAAGATGTAAGACAGTGAAGGACAGACAGTTCATTAAAGAGACTGACTCTATTAATTAGTATTGAGTTAAGGCCATCTTCATACATCAAGGCAGCCATTGCGCACTGTAAAGGGTCCCTAACTGTGGTATTTTGTATATGTTGGAATTGTGCTGGACTCAGTTAAGATTTGCAGTCATTGAATCATGGATTGGTAGAAAGTGCTTTTACACCATGGGCCTGATTATAATGCGGTGGGACCGCCACCGACAAGCCATCATTGGGGCTTCCCACCGAAATCCAGCTCATCGGTCCGACCGTCACATTAGGATGCAGGTGGTCAGAGCTTGGCTGTTGGGTGAAAGACCACCTCGTCTGATAGCATCAGGGATCCCGTTGGGTGGCAGTTGTACTCCTATCCCTACAAATAGGGTGGACCCTGTACAGGCACAGCCGTAGGGATTAGGATGTCTGTTGCCAACAGCTTGTTCATGGTGGTCCAACCGCAATGTATAGGCTGTCAGAGAAGGACTGCACAGTGGACCAAGGGTACATGTGGTACCCCCACGCACATCCATGCCCCTGGGCCTTTTTTAACAGTGACTTGTGCTGCGTCCCTTTTTGTGGGCTGCAGCACAAGCCGCTGTTGAAAAAGGCATTATAGGACCACCTGCTTGGAGGTCCGATCGTAATCGGGCAGGTGAGACTGCTGACACAACGTCAGGCAGTAACCTGCCCGAAACAATGGCGGTTGGACGTTTGTCCGACCGCCAACTTCATAAGGCCCTAGGGATACAGGAGACCTGTTGTTTTAATTGTTTTGCTAATGGCACTTTTATTCTTTATACAACTGGGACCACCAGTTCCATTAATTGTCTCAACAAAAGTGGCGCTGTGATTTTAATTAGAGTTGGTATTGCATGGCGTGTGAGTAGATGGTGATTTCCATTAGGAATTTGCTAGGCTGCAAATTTTGTCCACCTCCCATACACTAGTTTTCAATATCCTTTTTGTTCTTTAATATATATTTGCCTCCAGAGAGTTTCATCTGTTAGAAAACCTATTTGCACCACCCGAGTCATTCAACTGGGATATTTGGGAACCTTGCTTACCAGATATTATCTAAACTTATGACGGACATGGCCTACTTAAAGTAGGTGACTGTTGGGCCTTAGGGACACCACAAATACCGACTATTAGGAGTGACAAAAGGGTTGAAAGGCTATCACGGTGGTTTACAAAAATCAAACATTGTGCTACTGAATGGCCAGATATCGAGTGATGTTCCAGGTAAACATACTTAGGATAATGTAGATGTAGCATGAATAATTGGTTACATGTTCACTTCATGATTAGGAGTAGACATTGTGAAAAGTTTTCAAGTAGTACAATATGGCAAGAGTGATGAGAATGTATTGCAAGGAATCGATAGTTAATTCATTGTTACGGGGCATTTCATTCTTTATCTTAATGGGGAGCTTTTTATATTTTTAAGTAAATGTCTATGAGGTGTGATTATAGTGTAAATTTTGAACATACTCAGTGGCTGACAAACATACATTCAATTCTGTCTGACTATATGGTGATACCCATTATTGATTCCTTCAAGAAGCCCTTTAGGAAGACCGCAAAACGGATAACTAAGGGCCAGATGTAGGTATCCTAATACCGGTCGGTAACGGCCGAAAATACCGATTTTTGGCCATTACCGACCGGTATTTGGATACTGAGATGTAGGGGATGTCAAAATACAGATTCGGTAATTTTACTGAATCAGTAATTTTACCGAATCGGTAAAATTACAGAATCGGTAAATTTACGGAATCGGTAAAATTACAGAATCTGTATTTTGACATGTAGGTATCACTTTAAACAGTGCTACAGGGCTTAAAGGATTTGTTATTTACCACCAACTATTAGTTGGTGGTAAATAACGAATTCCTATGTAAATGCAAATATTAGTTGGTGGTAAATAACGAATTCCTATGTAAATGCAAATATGTGCCTTTACACCTGTGCCATGTGGCACACATACATGCCTAAGGGCATGTATGTGTGCCACATGGCACAGGTGTAAAGGCACATATTTGCATTTACATAGGAATTCGTTATTTACCACCAACTAATATTTGGTGGTAAATAACAAATTCTTTAAGCCCTGTAGCACTGTTTAAAGTGCTACCTACATGTCAAAATACAGATTCGGTATGTGGCACACAAGCACTAATCAGGGGTGCAACAGGGTGTCAAAGTGACACCCTGCCACCCTTGGGCCCATAGGAATGAATGTCAATTACCGAATCGGTCCAAATCTTACCGATTCGGTAAAAAATACCGAAAATGTACCTACATCAGATTTACCGATTCTAAAATACCGACTTTTTTCAGTATTTTAGAATCGGTAAAAATGATTTACCTACATCTAGCCCTAAGTTAGATAATGTAAAAAATTGGCTGGACTGTTAGAAGACCCTTCAATTGATACCATTCCTGTTGCTCATGTCAGGCTACCATGGTCCAGACTGCATAAATAATATGGAAGCAAACAGCCAAGAACAGCAGCTACCTAGAGAAATCCTGTTTCCAGTGTGAAAAATGTATAAGCAGATATGCATATATGTAACCTCTGTACTTAAGTAAATTGGAAAATAAAGTTAAAAAAAAGTATGTCCTTCAGGCATTGGTAATTTCCGAAGCATCTCTTCACCCCTTTTTATACAGTTTGGGTCAAAATATTCTCAGACTGTGCTAAATCAAGATATGCCGCCTTTAATATCCAGCTGCCAGGAGCCCAGAGGCACTTCTTTGTTGCTCTGACAGCTGCCATTTTATATCAAAGGACACTTTATAGTGTATCTCTTACCTGGGAACAGGTATTAAACAGAAAGATTCGCCAGATGGTGATAATTGTATAAAAACAGATAATATCGGAGAGCATTTAAAAATATATACATACATTCAGGAGGAACAGATTTTCAAAATAAAAAAATATGACAAACTTTAAAAAAAAAAAAATATATATATATATATATAAATATATAACAAAAGGTAGAAAAATTGAAGACTGTATCGATAAACTGCATTGAAACGTTTGAGGGCAAGCAACTACCAGGAGTGGCGCATTGAAAATCATTCAGGACTTTTTGTATAGACAACAAAGGTTACAGGTGGGTGGAGATTCAACAAAATATGTTTTCTGTCAGCTTGGGTTGGGAAATATTAATGAAATAAAACCAAATGAAAGAATGACTTTGCAAAGTTAAAATATGGAATGGATTAGGAAGATTTGCTATATCTTAGATCCTAAACCAGCTAATTCTTTGAGATGGTCCACTGGGCGACCTAGGGCATCGCCTCTTGGGGGTGGGGAACCAGGCAGGGCTGGGACCGCCCATATATTGTATTTAACCTCCCCCAAATGTAATGTAAGCACTATTGAAAAGTATGAGACCTGTAATGCTGTACTGAGATATAAATGCAGCCTTGGAAGCTTGTGTATTACAACTCCATACTGCATGAAGAAAACAGGTGTAGCCAACAAGTCAAACGCTCCCACAGAAGGTTCTGCATGCTAACAAGCCCACACAATCAAATACAATGATTCCAACATTTTAAGGTCTGGGACAGTACTAAAGGGCATTTGTCTTAGAGCTGAAAACAGAAATGCACCTAGTAGAACATTGAGTATAGCTCTCCCAGAGCCACTTTTAGGTCATTTTTTTAGCCCTGAAAATACATTAAAATCCTGTTAGATTTTTGTTGCAAAAAGATACTAGAGACAGTTCAATGTAAGTCAGTTTAGAAGGAAAAAAAGCTGCAGTAGCTCGCAAGGTATAAAAACATGCAGAAAGATTCAAACTTTTCCATAATAATATAAGGAGGTAAAAAATTAAACATGTACTTTCTGCTTTTCGCTGTAAGCTAGAAAAATAGAACAGAAAAAAAAATTAAAGTTTCATTTTCCGTTTGATTTAAACATCTGCTCCATGACCTGACTCGCCTTTCACCACAGCTGCTGCCTCTGGAAGCAGGCATTGTGACGTCAGAATTCCACTGTAATATTACAGATGACTACTGAAGTCTTTTCTTTACAATCGACGACTGGTTGTGTCACAAGCCGCTGATTTTAAAGAAATTAGAGACAGGCTTTTATACAGTGATTACAGAATCCCATGTATTATAACCCAATTTAAATTGTTAATCGCCTAATGAGCTCCAAAAGTCTGAAATTCTGATTCAACCATGTTGGGATGTGAACCTTCAGATGAGATACAAACCTGACCATCGGGCCATCAACACTCTGAGCCACCTTTACACATATGCAAATGAGTGCTGTTAAGGATCCTTTTACTTTTATCTGTAGCAAGAAACTTTCCAATGCAAGTATGACAGCACTGCTGAGAATGGCTGGTACTGTCCAGGTAAAATATACCTACTGTCTGAGGCATGCTTGCACTGTTCCATTAACCTTAGAACAGCCCTGCTGAGTGATATTGGTATGTGCAGATAAAGGAATTGCAGACTTGCTCAGGAGAACTGATTATGTCTTTGTAAGGTGTAACATCCATGGTAGGAAGTGCTGGTGCTGTAAGATTAAAAGAATAGCAGCCCTGCTATTGTCTAATAAATGTGTGGCAGCCCCACCAAGATGTGCAGAACCCGTCGATGAGAAATCTTTCTCCTGGACAATCTTAGCACCGTTTATAAAGGATATGCCAGCACTAATAACACGTGTTGCTACTTTTGATTAAAAAAAATGTAATATCTTTGCTTAGAAATGTTGCTAGCGTCCATGAAAAGTATAGGGGCATTTTGAGAAGTGCTGGTTCTGTCTCATTAAGGGCCTACCAGCCAAGCATTATCTCTCTGCAAATAATAATTGTCACTGCTGCTCTAAAGTGTGGCCATTGTTCAGTACATGTATGGAAGGTATGCTGGATGTGGGCATCCTATTCTCGAAAACTGCAATACACCTATAGGATTGTCCAATAAATATGTGGCCGTCTGGCTTAGAAGTGTGGGTATTCTATAATGCACACACAGATGATTGCCTTCTCTTAAAAAATTAAACTGAACTTTTATTTTTTATTTTTTAAATGCATCCAGTTTTCTTTTAATGAAAACGGGCTGCATTAAAAAAAATGTTTTAGTGGAAAGCATTCACAGACATGTTGGTCTGCTGACCTCAGCAGGCCACCATCCTTGTGAGTCCTGGCCATTCCAAATGGGTTGCAAAATGTGTCCTGCCATCATAAATATTAATGAGGCAGGTCCTTTAAGACCCATTTGTGAATCACAAACAGTGTCTCAGTCACTGTGGTACATCAGTGTTTGTAATTCACAATTTGCGAGTTGCAAACACTGAGGGTCGTACATCTGGCCCTCTGTTACCAAAGTCCGAGCACTGGAGAGGCACTGAGCTGCGGACCACCCCCATGCATGACCCCACACAGGTATGAGATTCTGAAATAAGGAGATAATTGAAGTCCAAAAATGGCGCTGGATATTTTAAATGGCAAGGTACTTGGATATTCTTTATACTCTGTCTCCCCTTGAATGGCAATGTTTATTCGGGTTAATGACATTTTTTATTGGAAGAGAAGAATGAACTGAATAAATTGGGTCCCCGGATGTATCACAAGGACAGGAATATTTCCCAGTCAATCAAAACTGTAGTTTACCCTGCCTTATCCTTCAATCACATATTTATTTGTCAATACATTCTTCATCATTACCATTTTAAATGTATGTTAGACAAAAGAGTGGCTCTAAGTACCAAGGATGCATGAGTTGGCTTAAACAAAGATACTGAAGATGAATTTGTTACATTGGAGGTAATTTAAAGTAAACAGTTATAGTGTTTATGATTCCCCACAAGGATAGTAAACTGGGAGCAGATGGATGATGCAGCACCAGGCAGAAACTGGTGAGGTGGATGTCAAGCTCTTAAACATGCAGAAAAGCCTCACTGACATTGTTTGGTAAAATATAGTCATTCTCAGTATACGATACAAAGGAATAGGTAAACAAACAAAAGTCCAACATAGATGTGGCTGATCGCTGCCCCTCACTTATAGGACATGAAAAAATATCTCTAAATGGAGAAAGTTCTGGAATCGATCTAAGCTAAGTTCGATGATTTAGAAGACTAATCAGGAAGAAACAACAAGCACATTGTAGGTGTGCCAGAATAGGCAGGCCCAGGGAAGATGGATTTATTTGTGGAGCGTTACTTGCTGATTTATTTGACAGATCATAATTCTCATCTGTGGCTTATGCTGGAGTGGACTTATAGTTTATTGGTCCCCATGACACCACCGGGTGAGCTATGTGAACCATAATAGCTTGTTGATTGAACTACAGAAATAGATACTATTCTATGAGTATCACGTGAAAGGCACACTTCTAATTTCATCTTCACAGACCTCACAATTCCAGTTCAACAGACCCGATGGGCATTCACGACTGTCAAGAAAGAGTTCCAGCAAAAAAATATATATAATTATATTAATAATAATACTGATAATAATAATGATTTATATTGTACTTCTTTCCATAATTATTGCATCTTCAAGGCCATAATTACAATTTCTCTTTTTTGTTCTATGGTGCGAGTGTACCCTATAATTATCAATATAATCTAGTGTTGCATTTACAGAGCATGGTATTACTGGATCATTGTTCCGAACCTTGACTGTTGAGTAATGTGGTGTCACTGCTTCCACATTCTGAGGTGCAAAAATGTGTAATGATTCGCTTTTCTCGTATGGTTTATGACAGGTTTGATTTTCCAAATGGCATGCCTGCAGGTGGTATAATTACAGCAAAATTCAGCTACAATAGGTTTGGGCACAAACGCTTGTGTTTGCCTGAATCAGAATTCATGCAGGCATTGTATTAAGGCCTTAACTGTTTTAAATATCATGCATTACTATTACTCAATTTAATGGTACTCAGTTTACCTGCTTTACTGGGTTACAATGTATGACTTGCAAAGTCACAACAAATATCAGTGGAGAGCGCTTAATTGCCTGAGCCAACTTGTAAGGTACTGTGTGGCCTGTGCCCTTGTGACCTTCTCAGTGTATTTTCCATGAAAATATGATACTTTTACCCACATTTTCCGGGCAGTACAATATTCTTTATGCACTAGCCAAGATGGCCAAAATTAGACTATTGTATTCATCTCTAGCAAGAGAAGGCAGGTAATATGGTTTCTGACTTTTACATCTTGCCAGAAGTAGAAAGACCCAAATATGGGCTCTCCCAATGATAACGTTTACGGAAAGTTAAACAAAAGTGTATTTAAGTTGAAAACACTATACAAAATATAGTTATGTTTTTTTTTTGATAAGCAGATTTCATTGATTATAAGTCACAAAAATTAGGGAAGGTAAACAATTGACACACATGCATCATAATACAAAGGAAGGGGCTGGGACAGTATAAATCGTCAACACTCAAGCTGTACATCATAATTCGGATAGACATTGTCCAAGAGCCTATACCTATTAGAATCTCAAATACATTGACCCAACCACTTTCCCCAAACCTGCCCATGTTTATGGAGCAACCCCATACCTTATAGACCACTTGTTCCTGCTATGCACACCAATCTACGCCTCGCCTCCATTTTCACATGATGGGGGAGCCGAGGACAGCCAGTGTGCAGCAATGTCTAGTTTAGCAACTAGGAGGGCCATACCCAAAATGATCTCTCATGCCACACACCCAGCAATATCAGCAAGGGGGAAAGAGAAACCTCCTACTCAAGGACATCCAACAGATCTCGGGTAACTCTAGTCCAGTAGTTCTGCACCACCGGACAGGATCACACCATGGGGTAAGAATCTGCCGGGTTAATTCCACATCAGGGGCAGGAGGAGTTAGGATGAAGACCCACTCAGTACGTACGGATCAGAGAGAGGTAGGCAAAATAAAGGTAATAAGTTTGTACTGGTCTGGAGGAAATAGTACGTTCACAAGTGGCTATCAAAGCATCTCGCCAATCTTTGTTCCTCCTTGGGTCCCAACCAGCCACCGAGTTTTAAGATGCTGCAACGTGCTGGGTGAGTTGATTATCAGGGTACGATAGATCTGCTAGATTCCTCCGCAACCCAAGTTTCCCATAAGAAGTTTAGCTTCCAGGGGGTTGAATTCTGGAAAGAGTCTCAGGTGACGGGACATGAGTGTGGAGAGCATAGCGGAGTTGAATAATTGGGTATTTGCAAGAGCATAGGTGTGTTGAAGTTCTTGAAGGGAGCATACATGCGTCCCAGACCCCCCTCTAACTAAGTAATGCCTATAGGGTCCCAGCAATTAAAACCTTGAAGCCCTGCCCCCTCTCTCAGTCAGGTACCATGCCAAAGAGGGGTCTGTTATGTGAGCCTGGCTACCCACTGCACATGACGAAGCGTGGCTCTCCAGGCAAGGAACACTGCTTTGGTTATTTGAGGCATGTAGATAGAAGCCGGGAGCCATAAAGCATGGCCTGCAAACGAGGAAAACCCAACAGTTACAATTCTAATTGGTAAGCGGGGACGGACCACCCCGTTGAACCAATCATGAATAACAGGAAGGTGGAACGACAGGTAATACAAATAAAGATTTGCCATTTACAGGGCACCATCATAAGGGCTGAGTTAACAGTGCATGAAAGCAAGACGCGGTCAGAATCCACGCCACAGGAACATTGTCACAGTTCCATCCAAGTCACAAAACCACATGCAAGACAAATGAAGGGATAAATACTGAAAGAAGTACAGGAACTGCGGGAGGATCATTATCCTATATAGAGCAATAAGTCCCATAACAAGGGATGGGATTGGCATCTAGTGAGATCAGCTTTAGCCTTCCAGACCAAAGGCTGAAGATTGAGAGTCCAGGTGAGTTTCAGGTGTAAAGTCACCCATATGCTTAAGCATTTAAAGCTGAGCTGAGGAAGAGGGGTGTTTGTCTGCCAATCAAAACAATCTCTAGATGGGGCCAGAGGGACCAGTACAGGCTGCCTCAAAGCGTTTCAGCAGTTGAAGACACAAGGGACCAGTTACGGCAGGGTTCGCGAGATGTAGAAGGACATCGTTCACGTACAAAGCTATGCAGTCCTCATAGCCATCACCCCAAGTCCACCTGGCTAACTGTTTGTCTGTACGGATGAACTGAAACAAAGACTCTATTGCCAACGCAAAGAGGAGTGGTGATAGTAGGGGGAACCCTACTTGGTCCCTCATCTTATGGGTAAAGTTGTAGAAAGGACCCCATAATCTGGACTCGGGCAGTAGGGTTAGAGTAAAGGGTGTGAACCATGCCACGGAATCCAGGTCCAAAGCCAGTCCAGGTCAGCACCAAGTGAAGATAGTCCCAGTCCACCATGTTGAAAGCCTATTCAAAATCAATAAAAAGTAGTGCTAAATCTTGAGGCAATCAATGGCGGGTGGGCCAGGGCCACTTGGAGCCGTCAGAGGTAATGTCTTCTGCTTCTTGACGGCCTAAAGTCACCTTGATGCGGGTGTATCAACGTAGTCAGGACGTGTTTGAGGCTGTTAGCCAAGACTGTGGCGGAGATGTTGACTTTACAGTTGAGGGGGGATATTGGGCGATAGTCCCTCAATGAAATAGAGGGAGTTTGAGACTTCGGAATTACCACTATAGTGGCCAAGTCCTGGTCCGAGGAAAGGAGGCAGTGTGACAAACGTCCTTATACAGAGATAAAAGATAGGGTGGGGAAAACTTCTTGGAATGCGGTGTAATATTCGGTAGGAAATCCTTCATGGCCGGGAGTCTTGCCAGACGCCAAACCAGACAGTACGTTCCCAACCTCTTGGGCCGTAAAGGGTTCATCTAGCATGCGAGAATCGGTAGGAGACAGGATAGGGAGTGCATCAAGGAACTGACCAGGAGAAACCATGTCTCTGCCCTATAATAGTAGGCAAATACCCATGCAACCTCAGAAAGGGCATTTCTTGAGCTACTAGTATCATCTATAATTTCGGGTATGATCATAATAATGTGCTGATGGGAGGCCAGGCAATATAAAAACTTTCCATTTTTATCGCCCCCCCAGCCATAGACCCTGACCGTCATGGCCCGCCAAAGGTGTTTGGCGCCTTCAAGGGAGTGTTGTTAGATGTCTTTGTGAAGGAGACCTAACTGATGGGATAGGTCCTCAGGGGATCAGATGCAAAGCATTGTTCTAAACCAAGGTTGCATGCTTCTGGTTGGACAATATGAGAGGAATGATCAAGCTTTTAGTCCCTAATACATCCCTTAGCAAAGCCCTGTGGAGTCGCTTTGCTAGCAGCGCACAAGGTGCCAACTCTTGCAACCGACCCTTCATTATTACTGAAATAAGCTTGAAGTTCAGTATGAAGTAGCTGAATGAATGTCTTCTCTTGAAGATACCAGGCATTAAGAGGCCATGTAGGGCAGCAGCCTGACCTGGGGGGTCCAAGATGAAGAAGTAGAGGGGAACGATCCGAGATTGCACAAGGTAATATCTGTGTTAGCAGTTGTCAGTCAGAGCCGGGTAATACAAGTAAATCTATCCATGAGTGAGTGTGATGGGCCGCAGAAGTGTGTTTAAACTGGCGGAGTTGTGGGTGCCACATCCTTCAGGGATCACAGAGGCCAAAAGTCCAATCAGCAAGATAGCACACCCCCGTCTGTCTAGAGTTGGTGGGGGAACCAGTGGTATCTAACTCTGGATCTAACACAGCATTGAAATCACCCCCTATTATTGTTAGACCCTGTGACAGGTTCAAGAGAAGTTTGGAAAGGTCTTGGAGACAGGCGTCAAGAGATGCGGGCGGTATGTAAACGCTCAGCAACATAACCACCTGTCTCTCCAATGTTCGTGCCACAACAGTGAAGCATCCTCGAGGGTCACGTATTTCGTGGGAGACAGTGAAGGAGAAGGAATGCCGCAACAGGATAGCAACTCCTCAAGCCCCACAGGAGGAGCCTGTGTTAAAGACCCTATTGTATCCCTTACGAACCAGGAAGGGGCAGCGTTCTCCCATAAAATGAGTCTCCTGAAGTAGTAACACCTCAGGAAGATGGCGATGGGCATAGGTAAAAAACACGGTTTACTTCACTTGGTCCAAGAGACCATTAACATTTCAAGATAATATTTGAAAGGTCATGGATATGGGGGATGGATATGGGGGATTGAAGTGATTATAGACAGTGAGCAATACAAGGAAGCTCAAAAGGTCATGGATATGGGGAAGGGGAGTTATTATAGATAATGAGCAATGCAAGGAATGGACCTATCGAGGTCCGGCAGGCGGGTGAGGAATGTATTAGCAGTGTACAACCAGAGGTCACAACTTCAAAATCGATGCCATAGCTAGTATGTGTGTCAAAACCAAAAAGGAAAAAAAGGTGAACAAATATGCAATGCAAAATATAGCACTGAAGAAACAACAACTTACAAATAAGCCCCAATCCCCCAAGCATCTGTCACCCTGTAAAAAAGAGTCATTAAGAAATACAATATGCACAACAGTGTAGAAACATTGAGCAGTTCTTCATATCCTCTGAGATCTGGTAATTTTCCTATGAAGTTTAGGCAATAACTGCAGCTTCGGATTGTCAGCTGAGGCGGGATGGCGTGATTAATTGGCAGCAGAGCCATGAAGCAGACAATTCTCAGTAAGCCACTGCCATTGAGACTCCGGATTATCGAAAAAGTATGATTTGTTGACATGAATGACACAGAGTCTAGCTGGAAACAACAATCGGCATTGAAGCCCCATAGCTCTGAGTTTCTGCTTGACCTCCATGTATGAGCGCCTCCTCTGCTGCACCTCAAGGGTGTAATCAGGAAAAAGGAGGACTTTAGTGTCACTGCAGCAGAGATTTTAGCGTAGCCGATCCTCCTTAAGGATAGCGTCCCTATCTCTGTAGTTAAGAATGTAAGTGATCATTGGTCTAGGTGAAGTTCCTTGTGGAGGCCTGGAGGGTTAGTGCCCAGTGTGCCCTCTCAATCATGAACCAAGAGGAAAAAGGTTCAGGAGGCATCCAAGATTTAATCCAGCATTTCAAGTAGTCAGCCATCAGTTGGGGTTCTGCGGCCTCGGTACCCTCGGGAACTCCAATAATACTCATACTGTTAATCCTGGAGCAATTTTCGGGATCCTCAGCATGTCTGTGAAGCTCTGCCATGGGGGCGAGCAATGTAGAGACCTGGACTTTGAGAGTGGGAACACTGCCTTCAACAGTGGAGATGCAAGATTCCATTATACGTGCAGTGGTGTTGCAAAGGTCTTGCCGCAATAATGCCAGGATAGGGAGTGGGACTGCATCAAGGAACTGACCAGGAGAAACCATGTCCCATGCAACCTCAGAAAGGGCATTTCTTGAGCTACTAGTATCATCTATAATTCTCCACTCACCAGACCGATTTTCATCTCCACTACAGCTTGTGATGCCTGAATAGTTTGTAGGATAGCTGTGAGTTCACTAGACGTAGTGGCAGATTTTTCTCCCTCAGGAGGGCCTGGAGGACCGCCAGAGGATCCAGTAGTGTACTGATCTATGAATTGTCTGTGAAGTAGTGTAATGGGTGGGTCTATCCATACCCATTGTGTCGGAGTCACAGAAGAGACATGGCCCACAACAAAGGGGAGGTCACAAGGGCGTATCAGCACAAGCACCCGGCTCCGTGGGTACAGTGAGTATTCTTTATGGTAAGTGAGCGGTACAAAGTCGACGCTGGTTTCAAGTTGAAATGCACAAGAAGGTCTTCTGTCTGAGCACCAACAATCACCGCCCTTGACCAGCACAGGAAAGCTAGGGAGACTGTGATCCCCCCATCAATGGAGTTCTCAGGGGGAGGCAAAACCCAGACCAGAAAGTAGGCCCATCCCAGCCACTAATGCAATCAGGTAGATGTAGGAGTAAGAAGATATGGCCCCTGTGAAGTCCACTGTCACAAGGGGCCCGCACTGGGAGAGGTCCAGTCTATTGAGAGGCAGAACCCTGCAAGGTCACTCCCTTTAGCCAATTTAATGGCACTAGTGGTGGATAGGGGAGGATGGAGTCAGTAGCAGGAATTTTTCCGCTCAGCGCCAACGTCTATCATAGCAGTCTAGTCAGCCGACAAAAAAGAGCTCCCAACCCTACTGGTCAAGGGCACCTGGCCTCGTATGGGGAACACGGGCCCAACAGGTAAGCACACTAGTGAGCACAGTGCATATTATGTCTCTAAAGGGATGGGAGTGCTCATCTGATATACCACTCGAGTGGGGCGGATATAGCGTTCAAGTGTGGGGCCCCTCCTGCAGCTCCAGTCGTGTTAAAGTAGAAGGGATACCGGGGCTGGATCCTGACCACATTGCCAGCACAGAAAAGAGGACAGCTTCGCAAACTACAGTGCAGGACCGCCACAGCGTTGTGCACCAAGCCCTGGGATGAGAGAAAGGAGCGAGAGGCTAGGGTCTGCTGACCTTCGACCCGCCGCCCACCTTCAGGCATCTCAAGCAGCTCCACTCGGTCTCCTCACTTCGTGGGGCCGGCTGTGCAGCGATCGTCAAGGGGAAGCCTGGCCCGGAGACTCAGTACCCAGGCAAGTGTTCTCTGATGTTTGGGGGGAAATCAACAGGTAGTCAATACTCTGGAGGGCCACTGCTCACAGTCTGTAGGCAGTGCAGTGGGTTCAGCCCCCGACAGGCACCTACGCCGCGCCCATGTGAATAGGGCCCTCTAACACTCTGTCCCTCTCCTCACTGCCAATTACCTCCGGCAGCCAATGCATCTGCTCAAATCCTCCCCTTCTCCTCAGGCACCCTAAAACAGATCCGAGAATCTGAGAACGACCAGGCCTCGATCCCAGACACCCCACAGGTCTCCAAGGAGGGTCAGTGATCCCGCACTGTGCAGTGATCCGTGCCCCCTGCAGCCAGGCCACACAGTAGGCCCCACTGCTCCAGCAGACGTCTGTATTAATCCCAGAGTCCACTTAGGGAAAATCGATGGCGGCTACAAATCCGGATTTATGTTAGATACAAGGGATTAGATTCTAAAAAGCGGCCGCCATGTTGGCCGTCCAGGCCAAGACCCCTCATGATTATGTTAAATCTTACTGTATTCTAAATTTAGAACAAACGAAAAAATGCTACAAAGCTGTTCACTTAATTTTGAGTTAAATCTTTACTTAATTTAAATATATAGGCAATTAAATTAAAATTATTTTTCTGACGTTTAAATGGAAAAATATTTTTTCACTTGATTATCCATTGTTTAAAGTGGTATAGTGGTATAACATTAATTAAAATTGATTTATTTTAGTTTATTACATTCTTACATTAATTGTTAAACTGAAAAAAGCTTAAGATATGTTATAGTTATAATTATATAATAAATGTGTTTCATTTTGATATATTTTTTCAAGGAGATGATTTATATGTTGGCAGTATGTAGTCTCTTTTCAACGGTGACAGAGTTCACATACTGCCAACATGAAGGTCTGCCCGCCCGAGTTAAATGCTGGCAGACCTTCAGTTTGGTCACGGTGGAGATTACTCTGTCAATTTCGATGGGTTGACATGTAGTTGTTTGATACTGTTTCTTGCAGTAAGTAACAGTAAAAACATTACAATGCCCCCTCCCCTCCCCCGCCATGGGAAGAGACTCCCATGGTGAGGAAAGCATTATACTTTTTCTTTATGAAAAGAACATTTCTTTTTGATATTTTCTTTTTATAAATAAAAAAAAATTACGCTGTGCTACAGGGTCTGCGTCAGGCAGAGAATAATATCTGTTGCCAGAAACCGCTACGACTGCGTTTCTTGGCAATGTTTTTATAAATGACCATCTGCTTGGCGGTCATTTATAAAGTGGGCAGGCAGCCTCTCCACTATGTGGATGGAGTAGTTTACTCTGTGTCCATGGGGGAACGGCAGGCCTTCTGGCCAGACCTAAAACAGGTCCTAAATTTTATATTATTATATTTTTAAATAACTTAATTTAAATAACTTTATTTGAACTGTAGCTTTATTTTAAATCCCCACCTCCATTGATTTCTATGAGAGGGTGTTTCAATACCAGTGGTTAGTCATGTGTGTTGGATGGACTCACTGCAGAGTTGAGCTGGAGTAATTTACTTTCATTTGGGTGGCTCTTTGGCAGTAGTAACTTTAAAAGGGCAGTTTTTGAACAACTATGGGATTACTCCTTCGTGGTTGGCTGCCTGTCATTCCCTAAACGTCTCCCATACGCCTCCCTGATCTCCTCCCCTTTAGTCGTAAGCATTCCTCATTTTGCAGCCACTCCTGTCTGTACCTCATACATTTACTACTAAGGGACTGATTATGAGTTGGGAGGTTAATTGCAACCCGTGTGTAAACCCCTGTTTATGAACGGGTTGGAATTACAAGCTATTAGGTATTTGAAGCATCCTCTAATTATCAGATTTTTTAAATAACTCAACTTTCATTAAATTACGGCAGGTCAAACCTGGCGGGATTTAACAGGGGAAAACCATATGCTATTTAATCTATCATGCGAATTTCAGTGTGTTAAACATTTTGAAGAACTGTAATCTTCATTCTCAGGGAATACTTACTAATAAAAAGAACTTGGCACAGGAGCTGAAAATATGAAAAGACATCTTTATTAAATTTAATAAGTGAGGCCACGTCACACAGAAGCCGTAGCAACTGAATGAGGTAGTCTGAGGAATACAGAGAACAGAGGCCTTTTTAATATGCAAACTTCAGCATACAAGTAAGGGGCAGTCCTAGCTTTTGCAAGCATGCAAAATGCCTAACATTCCTTCTTACACAAGCCGGACAAACCCATAATAAAAGGACCACAACCCATATCATAAACAGACCATAAAAGAAGGAACAGAAAACAGATAAGAAGCAGTATAAGGGGTGTGTGTGTGCATACCAAACTCTACAATGTCCTGTGCTTTGATCCTCAATCTTGATCAGCTAAAGGGCAGGAACTGGTTTAACAAGGTCAGCTTCAGGCAACAGGGTCAGTTCACTCAGGTCAAACAGGAGTCAGCACAAACTCAAGCTAAGGTCTACATGTCCTTAAAAGACTTGTTTCAGCCACAATCATGGCCTATGTGAGGGCAACCACAAAATGGCTGCCGTACACAAAATGGAACCCACGGGTTCAGAATTCACAGAACCTCAATCTAAACCTGTGCCGTATTCCCCAGCAACTCTTAATAGATATTATTTATTGCACTCGATAAATAACGCACCCGTGGTATATCATGTGTCATAATTACCACCAATGCTTGTAATCAATGCCAAAGACATATACTTATGTGTGTCGAGACTTTGCTCTTGGGTCGAAGATCTCTGCACAGAAAAAGACAGGGGAGGCAGAGTTGCAACTTCCGCACGTAAGTTTGTGAAAAGCATTTTATAGTACATGTGCAGTACTAGGGGAGTACTAGAAAACGTATTACAAAATGCAATTTGTGGAAAGGCCCCTTGGTATTCAGGGAGCTACTCAATACCTACCTGTTTTCTGCTTAAGTCAACTGAGTTGCCGCTTTTATGTTTAGACAATTGCTGTTCTCAATGGCCAAATGTGTCTAATGTATCATCATGTTATGTTACATGTTAGGTGCATGTTATGTGTGTGCATGGAAGTAGCTGGAGGCACGCTCAAACGCAAACATACAATTATAGAGTGTCTGTGGGACGGGGAGCAGAAGAGGCAGGACTATGTGGGTACTGAGTTTTGAGACTGAATGGGGAGTTTTTTTTAATGTTGTCAAGGTGTAATGTTGAAAAGGAGTGTCTGCAGCTCTTTTATGACTAGAAGAAGGGTTGGGATGGTCCTGATGGTGCTTTGCATGTTGTTCCCATTCTGGGTGCATAGATGGAGGACTGTTTCCTACGTTTTTTCCTTGTTGCTCTCCTTCGTCTCCAATGTGGTGGAGTCCTAGCTGGCGGTGTGCTGAGAGGCACAGCAGATCTTCTTTACATCTTAGCAATTGGAGCATAAATATGGTTGCAATTGATTTGCAGATGTGTGGATTGTATCCAAAAGCAGAATTAGTCATACATGCATAAAAACTTTTACAGTCTGCATTGCTGGGTTACATCGTGGGGTCTATTGGGGAATTTGCCATTCCAATGCAAAACATCCATACCAGAGCCACTTCTGAACATATTTGATTATGTACACCTATTTATTGATATATGTAGCGTTTGTGTATTTATCCATTCATTATTTAGCGTGAATCAGAGTGTAATAAGGTTATGTAATAGAAAATCCTCACAAAGGGAGATATTCTGTGATAAGGAAAGATACAGGATAGATGGAAGCGTGCTTTAATGAGAAATTACATTTGACATAATACAAAAATGTAATAGGAAAACACTGATTGTGGCAGGTACATTATAATCTTGAAAAAGCCTGGGTATGCCCATTTATTAGTGAACACCTAATGGGGCGATCTTTAGGTAAACGGTATTTAGGACACAATATTCATGTAAGACTGCAATATTTTTGGCATCAATATATGAAGAAGCAATGTCAAAGAAGCAAAGCCAAATGGTAAGAACACAGGGTAAGAAATACATGGCCCTTTAAGGCCCAGGCCCTGGGAGTTCGTGGCTCCAGGGACCCACTATAATCTCATTAAAGGGCGACAGGTTGGCAAAGAATCAGAAGGGTTGTGGAGAGGAGCACACTTTAAAGCAGGCCTATTGAGTCATTTGTGAGGTGTTGGAAGAGCAGCCCATACACAGGGTGGAACAACCAAAAGCAAAAGGCTTGGAACCATTGATGGAGGCAGAAGATGCACTTGTTTATGTAGAGAGCATAGAGGAAGTTCACATGGGTAATTCAGCAGTGGCGTAGCGAAACTTGAGGGGTCCCCCTGCAAGGTATATGGGGGGCCCTCTTCCGAACTCCATCAGGAGCTCTCAGGTCAGGGTACTTTGCCGAAGGGGCCCATGGAGCTTGAGGGACCCCCCAGCACCGCTAGGGCCAATGATACGCCACTGTAATGTAAATGTAAATGTGTTGGACTTGTAAAGCGCACGGCTGCACGTAAGCGTCCCGGCGCTGGAGACCGCTGGGGAACCCGTCCTGGCTTTCCCTGTGAGATGGTCCCTTCTGGGTATCTCCAAGGTGAAACCAGGCATCCCGGGCGTCTTTGGGGGGCCGTTGTAGAGATGAGGCAAGCTTAATGCCCAGAGTTGCCGAGTGTGATCCCTGGTTAGAGTAGGCAACGAGGTGAGAATTGTCGAGTCCGCTGACCTTGGTCCACAACCCTGCCGCGTCGGGAATTGAACCCTGGTCCCGGGCCATTCTCTGCTTCTGGGTCTGCCGCCTCTAACCAGTGAGCCACACCACTCCACTGTAATTCACTGCTACCATCTGGGCAGGACAGAGAGTAAGGTCACTGCTCTGAAGTGTTCTATATCATTAATAGGAAGGTTTTGCTTCTTTCATGAACATGATGATAGTGTGTCTGACTTCCTGCTGCTTACAGGGGATGGGCTTGTGAACAGGAATACAGGGGCATATATATACAATGATCTGGCGGAGCCCGGTGTAGCTCCAAAATTGATAACGTCCCGCTCGGGAAGTTTAAAAACGCAGTGATGCACCGTATTCACAAGAATGCGGCACACCCATGAGTTTCCCCTATCGCTGGTGCTAAATCTAGCTGCCTAGTGCCAACCCAGGCACCCTTGCACCGTAGTGCAAGGGTGTTTATGTTGCAGGGAATATTTGTTCATGTGCAGCAAGGGACACCTTCCTGCCCATGAACAATCACTAATGGTGATTTGTCATTTCTATGTGTGCTGCTTTGTGCATCACACACAGAAGTTGTAACTCGTCATTTTTTAAAGATTGCATTTGTGCAGCAAGGGACACCTTCCTGTACATGAACAATCACTAGTGGTGATTTGCTGTTTCTATATGTGTTGCAGAATGCAGCACTCAAAGAACCAGCAAAAACGAGGAGAAATAAAATATTTCTACTCGTTTCGCCAGGTTAAGACCAGGTTTTCCCTGGTCTTATTTTTGCCGCTAAGTCATATTTACACCACCCTTGTAAATAGGGGCCAGCGCAAAAAAAGCAATGAGTGTTGTGGCAGAACGCTCACCGCAAAACCCATTGAATGCACCTTTCATGCTAAATGCTGTATGAAAAGGAGCTTTATTTACAAGGCGACGTTAAGCTACATTAAGTGGCTTAATGCTACCTTGTAAATAAGACGAAGTACTTATGCCACCAGAACCACATAAAAAGTGACATTTTGGTGGCGATAAGGGCTTGTAAATAGGCCCCACAGTCTCAACTGATACGAATTGTGGAGATTTTCTCCAGGACTAAAGGTACGGGGTATCCAACTCACGGTGCTGGGACTCAGTTCGCTGCACACGCTGAGTTAGACATGCCCAGAGGACCGCAGTCCTCACATGAACCCCCCACCCGCCTATTCTTTGTGCAGGAGGTATTTTCAGGTTACTTATCAGCAGTCCTGTTAAACGAGTTCAGGAACAATGAAGTAGTCAAAGCAATTTGTTCGTCTTGCAGAAAACACACTCAAACATTGCAGTAAGAAATTGGCCTCGAAATGAAAGGTAATGACACAGAATGAGAATACGATTGTAAAACTGTTACTATTAATGAGAACAATAGAAATATATTCAATATGTTTGCAAGTTAGATAGCAACTTAGACCCTAATGCTATTTCTAAACCCTTTACTAATTTAGGGGCATATCATACAATTATCGCTGCTTTAGCATCCGTTTTTGGGCTTAAAGAGGCAATAATTGTATCGCACTATCAGCATGGACACGCTAGCGCGTGTTTCCATGCCTCTGTGCCCTTTCCCTTAACGCTTTGCATCTCTAATGAAATGTAAAGTGGGCGTTACTCACCAAAATAACGTGAGAAATGTCGCTAACAGACAATTCTCCTATCAGCAAGCTGCTTGGTAACCTGTGTAGCAATAAAAAAAGTAACGCTAACCGCGCTTATCGCTCTTTTCCTTATGCCTGCTTTTTTTTACTTCGCCATGATAGCCTATGTGAGGTGGATTGTGCGGATGAATCCACCCTGCCCTATCATCAACGGATCGCCTATCGCTGTGCGATTATCGCTGGATTTCCAGCGATAATCACACTTTTTGGATTATATATTGCATTGGAGATAAATGGTGCTGATAGCACGCTATCTCGGCGATATAATCCAGTGATAATTATCGCTGGCTGTTGCTGATTTGCCCCTTAGTAATCTAGAACATTAGATAGCAGGCCTGCCTGTTGAGCACTTGGAATGGTTTGCACAGCATACCTTTTGAAACATCAAGTCTGGCTGTTAGTGTTCTGCCGTGGAAATATAGACTTGTGCTTCAGCCAAGGACAGGAGTCCCAGCATAGCTGCACCTGGCTTCTTCGACCAGCTCTCCTGATATATCTCTCCTATTGAGACTGGAGTCTTAATCACAAATCAGAAAATCAGCATGCCCAGTGGTGATAATCTCTCGAGCGAAGAACCTCTATTGATCAATGGTCAAAAACCCAGGCTTTTGTAGGAATTTGGCCACTGATGTGATCTTATGTTTTCAAAACAAATCAAAGTTTAATACATGGTTGTCTCCTTACTCTCAGCAATCACAGCCTAATATACATAATCGGAACTCAATGTATTTACATTGCTGGAGAGAGCCATGCTAGCCTTGAACACCCATAGAGAGATACCATGATGGCAGGGGCTTAAACATGTGCATAATGGAGTACAATCTCAGCCTAAAAGGATGAGTTCTATCTTGAAGATAAAAATAGAAACAAGAAATGTCTGCCAGCACTGGAGGTGTGCATGTTTGTCAGCAGTTTGCATGGTGAAGGAATCTCACACTTTCTAATATAGACCTTAATAGGATTGAAAACAAACTAAACTTAAAGAAATTAAGCAATTTTAGATGGGAACGTTTGTAGTGTCCACAACTCGGCCTGACTGGAAAGAATTCAAACTCACTTTTCAGCACCTCACCAGTGTAGACAGTCAGCAGAAGTCACCCATAACCAGAGTCTCTAGTTGACTTCCTAAATTTGGTCTTGTCTCGTTACTTAAGGACTTGCCCAAGACCTTGTAGAGCGCGCCATTCTGAACATATCCAGCATTATTTCAGAATAATGGTCTTCTGTACTTTCTGATCAGAATTTATCTCAGCCTGGAGGTCTAAATCTATTCCCTCCTGGATGTGCTCATATATGACTTTGGTCTTCCAGCTACTGTTTTAAACTTGAAGATATCCTTGTGTTCACCATCGGACACAATCAGCTTGAATTAGAATTGAGTGGCAATAGTGAATCCACTAAACCACAGAAAAAGTATTAAATCCAGAAGGAAGCGTAGTGGTAAAATTTGTTCCACCATACAATCCCAAAGGTGGTAAAGATCCGACTGGTGGACTGGACAGATTTAGCACTTCCTCCAAAAATCAGTGGATCTCCCATTACTACCTCTGTATCGAGACCAATATTTCCATTTCTCTGTTCTCATTCCAGGGACGTGCTTTTCATCTGGGCTGCTACAGGGCACAAGCAAGTTTCCTTTTAATGTCTGCCTTGACAGTGAAATTGTCTCCTGACCTTAGGCACTCTTGTTTAGTCACAGCGCCTGGACGCCTGAGGGCAGCTGTAGTGCTTTATACATTTTATTTTCATTTAATTTCATTTCATGTATTTACCAGAAAAAGAAGCAATGCTGATGGGCGTAGACTCCTCCAACATGTTGATATACTTTACAAACTTTTGAATGGACAGAGGATTTGTTTTTCCACTAAAAGAGCATGCTTGTATTGTCTTGTGGGAAAGTTCAGTACCTGATTTGTTAAAGAATAAGTGGCGGAACCCAAAGTTGTGATCAGAAGACAGAGGACAGCTCTATTTAAAAAATAACTTTTTTATTTCATACAAAACTCTACCAGAACCCATCTCTGCACTTTGGGGCATATTTACAAGGAAATGGCTGAGTGCAGCATTAGCCTCCATGGCTTAACGCCGGGCTCTGCCACTTCTGAAACACAGGGCTGCACCGTATTTACAAGAACACGGTGCAGACGTTTCCCCATGTGCTGACACTAATTTAGCAGGAAGGCACACCTTCCTGCACATAAACAATCAGTGGCGTTTTTGCTGTTTCTATGTGTGATGGACAATGCAGCACACATGGAAACAGCAAAAATGAGGAGAAATTAAACATTTGTCCTCATTGCACCAGTTAACGCCATGTTTTCCCTGGTCTTAATTTTGGTGCTGCCCCGTATTTACGCCATCCTTGTAAATATGGGGCAACGTCAAAATCAATGGATGTTGCAGTGGAACACCCACCATAGCACCCATTGCCCACCCCCTTTACGCTAAGTATAGTGTGAAAGGGTGCATTATTTACAAGGTGACTTAACACGGTTTAACACTGCCTTATGAATAAGGTGAAGCCGATATGCCACCACACCATCGAGAAAAGTGATGTTGTGATGTTGATAGGAGATTGTGAATATGCCCCTTTGTGTCACGCAGGATACCACAACAATATACCTGGTAGCCTCCCTGGATAAACCCCTCCAACCCTCAAATCTCCCCTTAGAGACAAAGGAAATAACTAACCCTGGGCGTAGTTCGCGAAGTAGCGCTACGCGAAGCTACGCGAAGTGCACTTTGCACTACGCGAGCTATGCGTAGCACTAAGCGAACTACGTAGTGCGCTGTTTGTGATGATTGCACAGTGACGGATGCTTGTCCGCACTGTGCAATCATTGAAAACGGCATCTTGCACAGTTTGAGCTGTCTTTTACTGCCGCTCGAGTACATTTTTACTTCAGCGGCAGCTTTTTCAAAGCGCACTAGATGTTTCTCATCGCGAACGGTCGCGAGCATAAACGACCACTCGCAAGGAGAAACCTGACCTCCCCGCGTTGAGAATCTCGCCGGGAGTTTTATTTTCCACACTCGTGATCGGCAACTTGATGTTGCTGTTCGCGAACGAGGAAAAAGTCTCGCCGGGATGTCATTTTGCTTGCTTGCGGTCGCCAACTTGACGTTGAGGACCACGAGCAAGCAAAAAATGACCGCTGCACTACGCGTGTTTGCACTGTGCTACGCCCAGGGGTAGAAATAACACATACAGAACTTACAATACTAGAACACCCTTATTCCATCACCAAAGGGTCATCTTTAAGGCCTGATAGCCCCGACTGTCACCAGATCTTATCCCACTTACAGGGGAATCCGCAACCTTCCTAGACCTGGTGTTCAGCCTCCATGCACTAATCCCTATCCAATTCAGACTCTGGGGTTTGTCTCTGTGGTTTCTCCATATGTTCACAAGGTCCCTATCCCAGACAATGCTATGGAGTGCCCTGATAGTTCACATTTGTCGTCTTGACCCTGCCTTGGAATCATCCATCATCAGGTCCAGTTGACTGTTGAAGTCTCCTCCCCAAATGTTCTTGAGGTCTAGCTCTTGTATCCTCGCGTTTCAGATATGCCAGGACTTGCCTCTTCTTCCTGGTGTTATTGAGGCCTCTTACCTTCAACATGAGGAACGTCAGGAACTTCTCACCTGTCTGAGCGGTTGTCAGGTGTTAGAGTGTTGTGGGGTGTGTACTGTACCATGACATCTATAGCTGTTGTCCTGTTCTTGAATATGTTACTGGACGGCAGTCTGTGTCAACTCTGGTGCGTATTGTGGTTACTTTGTTGTACATTTCCTTCCATGCTCTATCCTTCCACACCAGCTCCTAAACTTATTTTTGAACCTAGGAATTCCCCCCCATAGAAGAAAAACATAAACTTAGCAGTAACAGCTGTAACATAGTAGTGGTGGAGATTATATTTCTATTTATTAGCATTTATAAAGTGCAAGGCTGCTCCTCAGAGTTTCCTGGTGCTAAATGCAGAAAGGTAGACCAGATTAAGATGTGCCAGCTCAATCTTTCTCAAACAGCCAGGTCTTGCGAGACTTCCTCAAGCTGAGTTCGTCTGGGGAACTATGAAGTTTCAGGCGGAGGGAATTCCATAGTTTAGTTGCCGGAAAAATAAAAGGACGGTCTCTGCTGCTGCTTAGTGAATTTTCTGGATTATTGCTAGCAGAGCATTAGAAGATCTTATGGAATTTAGTGGCAAATACAGTTGAACAAGACGGTGTAATAGAGTCGAGCCCATATTATGGAAAGCACAATGGGTAATGCACAAGTTTTGAATTGCACCTTTTTTCGATTTGGAGCCAATGTAGTTTGGCCAATGACTTGGAGGTGGAATGATGCTTCGGAACCCTCATCAGCAGATGGGCTACCATGTTTTGGTCAATCTGTAATCTTCTGAACAGGTATTGGGAAGTACCTAAGTAAAGAGGAATACTGTAATCAAGGTAAGAGGTTACTAAAAATGGAACAACTTTCTTTAGGAAGTAATTGGCAAAATTCCCATTAACTTTCTGATGGTTCTCAAGATGCTAAACCAGCCTTCTGCTAGTTTTCCGACCTTAACCTCAAAAAACAACTTCTTATCCATCCAGATCTCTAAATTCTTAACAGAGGATTTAAGCTGTGGCTAAGGTCCAAAACTATCAGGCCAGCAGTTCAATGCCCGCAACTAGAATTATTGCTCATGATCATAACCTCTGTTTTTTCACCATTAAGTTTTAGACAAACCAGTTGGCCAATGCCAAGAGACATGGCCAGAGGCATGCTACTTTGGAATAATGTTATGGGGCTAGTGAAATGATGAATTGGGTATCGACCGAACTATGTCTGCAAGGGAGTAAACATAAATGTTGAATAATGAGGGGCTTAACAATAAGCCCTGAGGATCTCCAAATTCGAGGGCTAACAGAATCTGAATAAAAAATGCTTAGCCCAAACTTGAAAGCTTTGATGATCAAGTAAGGACGAACGTCATTTCAAAGCCTGATGTTCCTTCCCAAGATTATGTAATCCATCCAACAAGATAGCAAGGGAAACTATGCTGAAAGCTGCTCTTAGATCTAGTAAAATTAGGGTTTCTGTGTCAATTGGATCCGAAGTACGTTTCAGGTCCTTAGTTACAGCCAGTAGCGCTGATTCAGTGCTTTGACCAGGCTGAAACCCCATCTGGTAGGGGTGGAGCAGATGGTTATTCTCTAAAAACTCAGATACTTGAGTATTGCCATGCTTCTCCAAAACCATTTCCTAGAACGGAAAAAATTTGATCGGCCTATAATTCTCGAAATGTGAGGGGTCCACAGATAGCTTTTTTTAATAGAGGCTTGACTAAGGGCATGTTTCCAGACAAAGATTGGTTCAAAATCACCTTTACCACATAGAGAATAGTTTCTGCTGCGACGCTGAGGATATGAGGTGTGGCCAGGTCTAAAGTAGAACCCAATTTTACTTTACTGACCAGGGCGCTAAATTCTCTTCCTGAATATGTAGCAAAGCAGAAAGAGATCCTCAAGCCTTCAGGTTGAGTGACGGTTTTACTTGGGGTAGGAACGGAAGCAAACATGTTTAGAATTGTCCTTAAAAATAATATTGCTAGGTTATTGTATCGGGATTCAGACAGAGCTGCCACTACGAGTGCAGTGGCGAGTTGCGAGTTGACGAGGCCCGAGGGTTTGCAACTAGGGAGCACGACTATCCCTGAGCAGCTGTGGGCACTGTTTGCCGGCATAGGGAAGGATAGAGAGCCTAAAGGTCCCCAGGGGAACAAGATTGTGCAGTACACTACATCAAAGGACCTCCCACAGGGAACCACCCATCACACAGAGTCACAGAATGAAGATAGCAGGATGCACCTCAGGAGAAGCCCTCTAGAATGAAGCTGCTCCAGGCCATCCAGGGCAGTTGTGCAGCTCTGGAGAGGAAGATAGTGATGGTCACACTTGATGTTAACTTCTGAGAGCATACCTGTGGAAGGTGGTGGACATAGTGCTAACAGTAGAGGGCACAACCAAGGAGCTGCAGGAGGAGAAAAAAAACTCTAAAGGGATAGATGGCGGGTCACACTAGGGCCACAGCTATCCTGGAGGATTGTGCAGAGGACTCTGAGTATCGCTCCAGCAGGAATAAACTACACTTCCTGGGATTCCAAGGGGGTGAAGGGAGCCTATGTGGAAGCATTCCTGGAGGACTGGATGCACCGGGAGCTACGCCTGGCAGGTCTATCGCCCATGTTTGTGGTGGAGACAGCCCATAGGGCATTAGTGGTGAGGCCCCCTCCTGGGGCCCCGCCAGAGTCCTAAACTACAGGGTAAGTAAGACGTGTCACTCAGAAGCAATTTGAGGATCACACCATGAGTATTTACCTTGACTATGCTTGCAGAGTGTAAGCCCAAAGAAAATCTTATATGGCAGTCAAGCAGAGACTTTGTGCTTTGGGGCTGCAATATATGCTGCTATTCCCTGCTCACCTCAAGATTCTGTGGCAGAGGGAGAGTTACGTTTTAGACAGCTCAGAGTAGATGTGCTCCTGGTTGGACTCTTGGGACAGGATGGAGGCTGATGGGCCTGGTGCATATGGGTTGCACTCCGCTGGTGCTGCCTGTGGTGTGGTCTGGAAGAGGAGAAGGGGACCTGGCAGGAGTCTTTGGAGCCTCTCTCACCAGCCCCACTGGATAAAGATCAGGGAGGATGGCACAATGGGGGAATCCTCGTCAGATGACTCAGAGGTTGCCCCCTCCTGGAGCGGTGTGGTGGTCTCGCGGATAAGGCACATTGCATGCTGATGTTTTATGGTCCGGATGCCACTGTAAAAACTGCTGCAGGTGGGGGCTGCCCACTATATGAAACTGGGCGCTACCCAGAAAAGAAAGTGGTCTTTGAACAGTTTCTTGCCCCTTGGGCCACGCTGGTGGGCCTGTGCTGCTGGGGAGTTTCAGCCCTGTGTGCACCGCGGGACGTTCGGGTGCTGCTCACATTGCAGTTCTTGAAACATCATTTTGTTTCACAGGAATTCCAGTTTCTCACAGGTAATTTTGTAGTTAGTGTTCTGAGGGTGGATTGTACGGGGATTGCCACTGCGCAGGAGAGCTCATGATACACCTGCGTGAACTGTCAGTCTGGGAGAGGTGTTTGCTCAATGAGAGGATGTTCCAGGGTGAGATCGGTTATCCTGCCCTACGGTCTGGCATAAACAGGCATAGTGTTTTACAATCAATGCGGCGGAGGGAGGCCTCAGAGAGGGTGGGACAGACTGTCATGATTCACGGGTTACTGTCATGAAGCATACACTTATGTCCTGGAAAGTTCAGGTGATGAATGGCTGCCCCAAGTGTTTCAGAATACATTCATATCTTAGAAGATACAGCATTCACACTGTTATGCTGCAGGAAATGAACCTGCTGTGTGTGGAGGTGTTAGACTTGGCACCATTGGCGTGGGTCTCCCTTCTATTGTTTGCTGTTGCCGCCTGTGTTTTTGATGTGCATTGGACTCCGTTTTGCTGGTCTAGATGCTTTGGGCACTTTGCCACTGCTGTTCAGTACCAAAGTACAAGTGCTCCATTTGTAAAACTGTTGTTGTGGGTTAGTCATTCCATGATTGGCATATTTGATTTTCTTGTCAGACCCTAGTTTAGTGCACTGTGTGCCCAGGGCCTGCAAATCAAATGCTGCTGGTGGGCTGCAGCACTGATTGTGCCACCCACAGAAGCAGCCAGTAAAATATAACTCTGGCCTGCCATTGCAGAGCCTGTGTGCAGTCTGGGACTGCCATGTCGACTTGGCAAGTGCACACACTTGCCAGTCCCTAAACTTTCCCTTTTCTACATACATATCCCTGTGGGCAGTGTGCATTGTATGTGAAAGGTAGGACATGCCCTTATGTGGGTGGCATGTCCTGATAGAAAAATACTGCCAATTTCGTTTTTCACTATTGCAAGACTACCTGTTCCTATAGGACAGAATGGGGAGTTTTTTTATGACATCTTATAAACATAACTGGCCCAAGGAACAAGGTAGAAAAATAAAGTTCAGTATACCTGAACTCAGAATGTTAAAGGGCATCTTTTAGTGAGGGGCTTTTTCATTCTGTGTTAGAAAATACCACTTTTAGAAAGTAGGTATTTTCTTGCCTGACCATCCAGTGTGCCTCTGCTAGGGTTGTGTATTGCATGTCTGCCTTTTGGATGACAGGGGATGGAGAGTGGCTGTGGCTCCAGAGGTCTGATGAGTCAGGGCTGGCCTGAATGGACCTGGGTTGCAATTAGAGTAGGGGGAGTAGATTTTATTTTCACCTGAATGGGCCTGGTCTGCCTTCAACAGTGCTGTCTCCACCTCCTGCCACGAATATGCAGCAGTGAGGACAGAACTGGTGTTGGCCAGGTACAGAAACTCTCTGCCTTCAGAGAACAAAGGATTTTGGTGGATAAAAAGAGGGGCCCAGACCCCAGACTTTCAGATCACTTCTGGGAAATCAAGAGGAACGTTTGCCAAGGACAAGCGCCGGAGAAGCGGAGGAGGAATACTGCCCCATGTGCTGCTCGATGTCTGGGGTTGGCCTGCAGTGGCTGCTTGCTTCCAAGGAAAGGAGAAAACAGACTTTGCTGTTTGCTTTGTCAACTGCTTGAGGAAAAGATCTCCAATGGCTTGAACTGAACTTGCCTCCTGTTCTGTCTCAGGGACATAAAGACTTCCTCCCTTCTGTCTATCTGCATCTGGAACTGCTGTTTCAGCTGCCACAGAAGAAAATTACAACACCGACACCGGCTGTCCCGAATCGCACCACAGCCCGACTTCACCGACGCAGTGCTTCATCAAAGCGGAGCCGGTCCTCGACGTGGGTGACTCCCGAATCCATTAACATTGCACCGTCGTAAGGAACCGACACGTCGCCGTCATCCGTGACGTCACCTCGCCGATACAGTAAGGAACCGACGTCTCACCTCCCCTGGGCTGCAGTATGGAACAGAGGCTCTACCTCCCGTGGCGTCATAAGGAAACGATGCCATAGGCGCCAATGAAGCCTCACCTTCCCAACACCGTGCACCGTCTTTGCTTTCATGAATTCCAAGGTATTGTTCTTTGTGGGTCTGCTTGTCCCGGGCCCGAGGCCGTGCACCTCGCAGTCGGAGTCATTCTTTGGGATTTTCATCTGTCATGACGTCATAATAACTTCAGGTGGAGTTATTTGTTACTAGAACCTTTATTTGAGTGAATAACCTATTTTTAAGGATATCTTGATAACTGTAATGTGGATTTCTGTCGTTTAATCTTGTTTTGGTGTAGATAAAGATTACTTATTTTTCTAAACTGGTGTGGTGTCCATTTGTAGTGTTTTCACTGTGTTACTGTATGTGTTCATAAATGCTTTACACACTGCCTCTGAGATAAGCCTGTCTGCTTGGGCCAAGCTACCAAAGGGGTTATTTCAGGAGTGAAAGCCCCTTAACCTGACTAGAAGCAAGGGTCCCTATTTGGACTTATTCATATTACTCACCAGTACACATGGGCATTGCAGGTTAGACTATGTGCTGGGTCGCAGGAAGGACGTGGAACTGTTTCAAAATTTGGGATACTTAAAACCGTTATCTCTTGGACCATTCCTCGCTGCTGGTCACAGGAAGAGAAGCCAAATGAAGCTCAAAATTCTAAAGCATCCCTTAGGGCATTGGGTCTACCAGACCTGTTCCTATACTATGCTGTGACAGAGCTGCAGATAGTTAGCACGAGTTGGGACCGAACTGGGAGCAGACTCTCCTGGCAGGAAACTGTGGTGAGCACTCCCTACAGGAACTTTTCCTGATGGGTGAGGGTGTTCCTCAGAACTACCCCTACCTGGTACAGAAGCTAGTGGCAATGTGGCACAAGGTGGTGTGTAAAATCATATGACGGGTGCCCTTTGCTAACTCCCTTGTGCTATGGTATCTGCGGCCCTTTGCTGTCTTTCAAGTGGTGATGTCCTATGCCTGGTGGCAAGTGGGGGGTGGGGGGTTAGACTGTAGAAGACCTCTAGTCTAATGATAGATTTATCATCTTTGAACAGACGCAGAAGCAGTTTGGCGTGGGGCAAGGACAATTTAATTTTTGAATAAGTGGCCATGTGGCTCATCAGATC
The DNA here is from genome assembly GCF_964261635.1 of Lissotriton helveticus. Taxonomy (NCBI): domain Eukaryota; kingdom Metazoa; phylum Chordata; class Amphibia; order Caudata; family Salamandridae; genus Lissotriton; species Lissotriton helveticus. Next base: position 205,047,946 of record NC_136059.1, read on the forward strand.
TGGCTGACATTTCTGAACAAACCAGGCACACACAAAGTGGTGCTCGGTATTGCTGATTTGACGTGATTTCGGCGCCTGATCACACACCTACATAGGGCCTTGCAGTAGGATAAGGGAGGTAAGACAGTAAGGGCGAGGGACAGGTGGGCATGTGGGGATGCACTGTCAAAGCACGACTGGAAAAAAGCCTGCCAGGCAGTGAAGACTTTGACGCCTAACATTAGATTTGAGTTGACTCATTTTTGTTGCATATACTGAACCTATCTGATGGCTAACAAACTTATTTGGATTCACCTTGTCAGGGTGGTGATGTGCTTAGTGCGGACTGTGTGCAGCGGACTTCCTTCATATGACCTGGTTATGCCCCCCTGTTGTAACTTTCTGGGAGACGAGAGTACGAAGTATCCTCTCTTCCTCACTGTCATCTGACCATGCTTCAGTTGTAGAGGGAAACTTCGCCGTCATCTTGATTTGCACATCTATGGATGCCTTTTTGGATGGCGCTCTAGTCTTTTTGCCTCCTACCCTATTTATTGAAGCCCAAACTAAATTTATTGACCACCTCTCTTTCCACAAAGGGAACCCCATGAGCAATCCATGTTAACACATCCCTGCCATAAGTCAAAACTATGGAAGTATACAGTGACCCTCTCCATTTCTTAAGCACTTTAATCACCTATAGACACAGCAGGTGCGTTTGCTGAAGTATAGCAGTGTGAATGCCATATCTCCTAAGATACGAATGTATTCTGTAGCACTTGGGGCAGCCATTCATGCCCCGAACATTCCAGGACATAAGTGTATGCTTCATGCCAGATACGCATGAATCGTGACAGTCTCTCCCACCATCTCTGAGGCGTCCCTCCGCCGCATTGATTGCAAAACACTATGCCTGTTTAACAGTCCCCTGGGACAGGACAACCAGTCCCACCCTGGAACATCCTCCAATCGAGCAAACACTTCTCCCGAATGTCAACTCACCCAGATGTATCATAAGCTCCCCTGCACACTGGCGAGCCCTTTACAATCAACCCCTAGAACACTAACTACAACATTCCCTGTGAGAAACTGGAATTCCTGTCAAACAAAATGATGTATCAAGAACTTCAATGTGAGCAGCACCCGAGTGGCCAGCGGTGCACACAGGGCTGAACCTCTCCAGCAGCCAAGGCCCTATGGTGTGCCCCAGGAGGCAAGAAATTGTTTGAAGACCTCTCTCTTTTACGGGGAGCATCTAGTGTCTATAGTGGGCAGCTCCCACCTGCAGAGGTATGTACTGTGGCATCTGGGCCATAAAACATCAGGATGCAATGTGCCTCATCCGCGAGACCACCCCACTGCTCCAGGAGGGGGCAATCTCTGAGTCATTTGACGAGGATTCCCCCAGTGTGCCATCCTCCCTGATTAGGAATCCAGCGGGGCTGGCAAGAAGGGCTTCATCAATGTCTGCCAGGTCGCCTTTTCTTCTTTCAGACCACTCCCCAGGCAGCGCCAGCGGAGTGCAACCCATATGCACCAGGCCCGCCAGCCTCAATCCTTTCCCAAGCATCCAACCAGGAGTAGATCTCCTCTGGGCTGTCTAAAAGGTAACCCGGCTCCGGCCACAGAATCTTGAGTTGAGCAGGGAACAGCTGCATATAATTGCAGCCTCAAAGCATAAAGTTTCTTCTTGACTGCCAGATTTTCTTTGGGTTTACACTCTCCAAGTATAGTCAAGGTAAATACAGATGGTGTGATCCCTGAATTGTACAACACAAAAGAGAACGGGTGAGTGGGGAAAGTTTGCGCTGGAAAGAAAAAATTATTAATAAGAAACAATATTTGGTAAGCTCAAAAAACGATCAGATACTGGTCACCCAACCAGGATCAAACAAAGTGTGACTCCAAGGGGGCCACGTTTGTACAGTTAAACCATGAACATTAGATCCTGAGCTAGAAAGAGATAGTTCAGTTCAAAATATCAAGTCCCAATTTTTGTAAGTTTTTTCGTTTTATTCTTCTTTGGTCTTTTAGTAGAATCAATCCAATCTTCACACGTACAAAACAACCGCTGCCAACACGTGTTTCGTCAAGGTCATCAAAACCAAACGACTTCGTCAGGGCTGTAAGCATTACAATAAATATGAACATAATTACATCCCAGCACAGTTCCCCGCTTAGCATTATGGTAAATGCAGCTTGTAGTGCCCGCTTACTTGGTATTTTTCTGCAGTGTTCCACCAAAGTTGGTGCAGATTAGTGCTGTCATCTCTATGTGGTAAATAAATAAATAATACCCTATTTTTGAATGAATAAATGAATAACAGATAGCTCAATAAATAAGAGTCAAGATTCGAGGTAGTAGGAGTTTTGCAGGTTTAATACAGCAAATACAGGAATAGGATGGCAAGGCCCAGCAGCGCTGCCGGGGTCAGGATCGGGACAAGGGGAAAATAACATTTTAATAACAGTGCATGAGCATATATACATAACGCAAACACATAGCATTACATTGCAATAGGCGTAGCAGTGGGTGGAGCAAAAGGCGTGACGCGTAGCAGTCGCGAAAGATAAGGGTGAAAAGAGGTGTAACAGGGCGTATACATAGACATGTGATGCAAACGTAACAGAATATGTCATGAATAGGGCGGAAACCATGGAGGGGGCTACCTGAGGAGCCGGGACCTCTAACCTGACGGTGCGCGCAAACTAGCAATGACGTGTTACTAGGAGAAGCTGGGGGCTATGAACTCTGTGCTAGGAGCAGAGACTGAAGTCTGGAGAGTCAGGGCGACATGTACCTAAACAGCATCTAGTATCTGATGTTTAGAGAACATGTTGATATAAACTAGAAGTCAGGAGGGGAAAGGCTAACTTGATTCTAAGACTGGACCATGCATTATTCTACATGTAGTGCGTGATGAAGAATATTAAATGACCATTAAATGCAGTATTTCTCTAACGTGGAGACGTGAAGGCTAGACAATGACGGAAACTATCGATGCGATTCAGTAGCTTTAGGAATGCAGAGAAGGAGGACTGAACTGATAACTGGAATCATAACATATTCTTGGCAGACTCAGAGGCAGAGCCAGGGTGAGCCGGGCACTGCGAGGCAGGAAGTAAGTGAAGGGTCGAGGATACAGGTGGGGGCTGTATCGCTCCTCAGCGAGGCTTCAGGAGACAGGAGCTGAATCTGGTGTCCGGGCCCTTTTGAGGCCTAGAAACGGGGACTTTTCAATAGAATAACGTGCACACTGAGAAACGTGGCAACGTAGCTTTACATAGGCCTGATATTCGTAGTATTCACGAGAACTGGAAACTGGCATACTAGAGGTGGACACAACTGTAATTGCGTCATTAATCGAACATAGGGAATGCATATGCATATTTAATCATGCACACATAACATATGATGGATGACACGTAGGGACACAGAACATGGCAAAATTTACTTTTCCACATTCCCTCCTTGTCACTACGTTTCCATCAGGAAACATCAATATTCATGATACCATCTATCATTTCATACAGTATCATTTGCTCGTCTCGAATTATCCTGGAACGGGATTTAGAACGGGGCTTGGGACTAGGAATACAAGAGGTAGCACAGATGCCGCAAATCGCAGGGCCACATTGTATACAGAGGCAGCAGCTGAATATGATCGCTACTGCAATACCTAGAAAGGACAAGACTTTCCATCCCCAGGAGGAAATTATATTCCAGAACCAACCGGACCATGTCCAGGTGCCTGGATCTTGGTGTAACAGATGGGCAATTTTATGGAGTCTGGTTATAGCTGAATAAACAGACGGTGCGTTATTTGGAATGAAAATGCAGCAACTAGATCCGATGACTCTACAGGCCCCGCCCCTATCGGCCAGTATGACGTCAAGGACGAGACGATTCTGTAAAACGACAAATCTCATAGCAGATTGCTCTTCAGTTAAGTTACCTAGAGCAGAGGCAGTCTCATTTACTACAGCTTCGAGGGTTCTGGTTAACCTACGGATTAGCTTACTATTCTGGATAGGTCCTATAAAGAAAAAGAAACCTCTGTTGAAATCTGTATACTGTTCTAGAGCAGTTTCAGTATAATCGACAATTGGGGACTCCCTTCTATGTCTAATGTGTACTAGATGTGTGTTTCTATGATAATCAGGTGGGGCTAGGAAAACTGGTGGCAGTAGGAAGGCAATGTAACAGGTTCCCTCCCAATCGAGGGGCAGACGAACATATGCAGTTTGACCACAAATAAAATAAGAATGACGTGAAGCTTTGAAAATGGATTTCCCACTGTCACTATACTTGACAATAGTAGTACAATCACTATGTCCTACATGTACGGAACCATTATTTCGGACACATAATTCGCCTTTAACTGGTAGTACTGAAATAGCAGGTAAGTCTGGAGTAGTATCAGACTGAACATTCAGGACCATGAAATTCGAAGAATAGTTACCTAAATTATACACTTCATTTTCTAGATCTAACCCGGTTCTGTGGGGGAGACCTTGCTTGTCTGGAAAACATGTACTGTTAAGAAAAGACATATCTGTTGAGGATGACGTTAACGTGGACCATGCTCCACACGAACCATTATATGAAAATGGATAAGGAAAAAGTGGCAGAACTCCCTTCGGTATCTGGAAAGGGGGGAGTCGACCACACACCCAACAATTAGTGGCATTGCTGGTCTGATGTGAGTAATGTAACATGCGGATGAAATAATTATTTTTCATAGCGAGGCGGTAAGAGAGTTCATGAGGAGGCAGATCACTAAACGTGTGCTCTACTGTAGCATTAGCAGACTTATTTACATGAAGAACTGGGAAATACAAGAAAAATGCATAACTGGTGCAGGAAATCATAATGCTGAGAAACAATATGAAACATAGAAAAACGATACATCGAATTGAGTTTTGACTAACTCTCTCACTATGGGGGTCTATTTTATACATGTCAGAAACAGTCTAACCGTTTCACCTAGGGGAGGACTTAGACAATCAAACTGGCTGACTTATTTTACTAGACCGGAGTTTCAACTTATACTCCTGTTGCGGAGTTTTCTCTAACAGGGGAGGGTTTGTAGCAATGTCTTTTGCGGGACAGTCCTTGAGAACAATATTTTGGCAATCCTTCAAATCCTGGGAAATGTTCTTTGAGACGGGTTTCAGTCCATAAAACTTCTTTATATGTGAAAGGTGCACCCAGCCTTTGCGACCCTCCAACTTCACGGCTGTACGGGTGGCGAGGAGGACCTGTCAGGGCTCCTTCCAGCGTGGCTCCAGCGGACTTGAGCGGTCAAAATTGCAGACCAAGACCATGGATCCTGGAACGATTTCATGCGGTGCCACCTCGGTATTGTCTGGAAATGCGGCGGCAACCTGTGAACGACAAGAGTTGAGGGCAGACATCAAGGAAGCTAGGTAATCTGTCAGCATATTACTTGAAACATCGGTAATACTTCGGGGTCTAGGAGTACCCCACATGTTAGGGGGGCGGCCGAAAACGACCTCATACGGGGACAGACCTGATCTGGAATGTGCGACCATGCGCATATAAAATAAAGCGACTGGCAGAGCTACTAGCCAGTCCACACCTTTCTCTTTACATACTTTTGCAATACGGATTTTCAGAGTCTGGTTATGTCTCTCTACGAGACCGGCTGCTTCAGGATGGCGTACACAATGAAACTTCCACTGGTACCCCAACAAAAGGGAAACATGCTTCATTAACTCAGATGAGAATGGCTGGCCGTTGTCAGAATATACGACTCTAGGGAGTCCATAACGGGGGAAGAACTCACGAACCAACTGCTTGGCAGTGGTCGCGGCTGTGTAATCTGGGACTGGATATGCTTCTGTCCACCTGGACAAAGCGCATACAACTACAAGGACATACTTGAAACCTCGACATCGTTCCATCTGAATATAATCCATCTGGAGGACTTCAAAAGGGTGGTCAGGGGGCTGGAATCCACCTTGTTCCACCGGGACACTTTTACCTGGATTAAACTGGCAACATATCATACAGGTACGGACTTTCTGTTTGGCTGCAGCTCGTAAATGCTTGTTGAACCAGATGTTCTGGATACTGTCTAACATAGCTTTTTCTCCTAAATGTGCTGGACTATGTGCGGTATTAATAATGACTTGAACCATAGAGTCGGGGAGAAACCATGTGGCTCTACCCTTCGTTAACCATCCTTGATCTGTCTGGACCCCTCCTTGTTCGGACCATTTCTTGATTTCTTCGGGAGTAGCATGTAACTGTATGTCTATGACATCTTGTGTAGGGTCTTTAACTGTCATACATGTAATCGGATCTGGAGTGTGTGTCATGTTAACTGGAATGTCTAGAGTCTGTGCTGTAAGCTTGGCTGTGCGATCTGCTAGATCGTTACCTTGAGAAATGGTGTCAGTAACTTTCGTATGTGCTTTGCACTTCATGATAGCGATAGATGTCGGTAAATGTATGGCATCTAACAGAGCTTGAATAAGGAGACCATGCTGAATCTTGGTTCCATGAGAAGTCATGAAACCTCTCTCCTGCCAGAGCACTCCGAAGTCGTGTACAACTCCAAATGCGTAGCGTGAATCTGTGTAAACATTAACTTTCAAGTTCTTGGCGTGTATGCAGGCTTGTGTCAGAGCAACTAGCTCTGCTGCTTGAGCGGACAGGGTGTCAATACGGTGTGTTTCAATAACTTCAGTGTCAGTAGTCACTGCATACGCGGCGACTAGTTCTCCTGTACTTGTTCTCATACATGAACCATCCACATAAAGTGTCAGGTCGGGGTCTGGTAACGGAATATCTGTCAGATCTTGTCTTGGCTTTGTCGTAATGTTAACTACTTCCACGCAGTCATGTGTGGCAGAATTCGGAGTAACTGATGGTAACAGTGTAGCAGGGTTCAGGATGTTGCAGCGTCTGATTTCTATGTGTGGCTGGAACAGTGTCAATTCATAACCTGTTAAACGTGCAATTGTCAAGTGCTGAGTTTGTGTTCGGTTTAAAAGAACTTCCACGGAATGTGGAACTTGTACTGTCAAGGAGTGTCCTAAGACTATGGAATCACTTTGTCTGATAGCTAGGGCTGTGGCTGCAACTGACTTGAGGCACGCAGGCAGAGCCTGGGCTACAGGATCTAATGTGCTCGAAAAATAAGCACAGGGCTTGTATTGTCCTGCTTGATCTTGTGTGAGAACAGATAATGCTGTACCTTCGCGTTCAGTGACGAAAAGTGTAAAAAGGCTTACTGTAGTTCGGTGTAGCTAGAACTGGAGCTTGGCATAGGGCTTTCTTTAACTCATTGAAACTAAGTGTATGTTCAGATGTCCAAGGGAGGACAGTCGATACGGCTGCCTCCTGTGTCGTTAACTGTATCAGTGGCTTGGCTAGAAATGCATACTGAGGAATCCATTGTCTGCAGTAAGAAGTAAGGCCGATAAAAGCACGTACCTCCTTCTGGGTCTTGGGCTGAGGAAGACTCGCTATTAACTGGATACGGTCTGGTGTCAACTGCCTACCCCTCTTGGACAGTAAGTGTCCTAAGTAGACCACTTGCTGGACACAGAATTGAAGCTTAGAAGGGGACACCTTGTGCCCCATCTCGGCTAGGAAATACAAGACTGTAAGGGATGCTCGCTCGCAAGCACGTTCAGAACGGGCTGTGATCAGGAGATCATCGACATACTGGAGCAGGGCAGTGTCAGTTGGCATGTGAATGTTGTCTAGTTGTCTTTTAAGTGCTTGACTGTAAATGCTAGGGCTTTCTGTGAAACCTTGAGGAGCGCGTGTGAACATATAGCTCCTTCCATTTAAACAAAATCCGAAAAGGAACTGGCTGTCTGGATGAATAGGGACACTGAAAAACGCGTTCTTGAGGTCGATTACAGTAAAGAACGTGGCTTCGGAATCAATGGCTGTCAATAGGGAAGAGATATCTGGAACGACTGGGTACTGAGGAATAATACATTTATTAAGTTCTCGTAGGTCAATCACTAATCGATATACTGGGGGTGCATTTGGATCAGTACGTTTCATGACTGGAACGATCGGGGAATTGCATACATTGGAGTCAGTTTCTACAACCACTCCTTGAGCCATGAGCTCGTCAATAATTTTGGATAAGGCTGCTACAGCCTCAGGTGGCAATCTGTACTGTCTGATTCGTGGTAACACCACACCTGGCTTGAGAGTCACACGATAGGGTGTGATTTGCATATAACCAACATCAGTTGGACCTTGCGCCCATAGATGCTGCGGAACATTAGACAATCTGGGATCAAAATCTCGTAATACATAGTGACCCTTAAAGTCACGTAGGAACAATCGTATTCCCTCTGGGGAACAGCATATAACTGCACCTAACTCTTTCAGTGTTTTAATGCCTAATAGGTTTTCTGGACATGACTTAGTAAGTAACAGATCAGTAGTGCGGGACAATGGACCTACTTCTAGAGTAACTGGCTTTGATATTTCATTTACAATGGGTTTTCCTGAAAATCCAAGGGAAACATTTCTTGAGCCTGAGAGCGGAGCCCCTGGAACTTCGGCGTGACTAATTGTGGTCCTACTTGCCCCCGTATCAATCAAAAACGTTCTGTCTTTCCCTAATACTTGACTGTGAACATAGGGACCTTCTTGATCTACAGGTATCTCGATGAGAGGCAAGCCTACCTCCCTCTCTAGGCTGTTTCATGAATACTGCTGGTACTCTGGATACTCAGACTGTGCATACTGGTACATCTGCTGTGTAACGTGCTGTGTTGCAGCAATAGGCTGCGGTGCGGTAACTGTCTGTGGTGCATTCTGTGGCTGAGGAGTCTGTGAAACTTGTTCTTGTCTAGGCGGACGTGGTCTTTCTTTAGTCTTACCAGTAGCTATGTTGTGTTTCAGAACTGCACACTCGTTTATAAAATGACCTGGCTGTTTACAATAATTGCAGTTCCCTTTAACGGGAGCTGCAGGATGACTGGCTTGATTCGGACCCCTCTTCTGACTGTCTTGAGGAACAGATTGTGCAACTAGTACTTTCATTTTTGTGTCTTTCATACGTTTTCTCTCGTGTTCTTGTTCTTCCCTGATCCTATTCTGGTGGTATTGGAGCATCTGCAACATCTGGGACGGGGTATTAGCTTGCCAGGTACTTTCGACTTTCAAAACTCGATTTTTAATTTGTGGACTTGAATTCTCGACTAATTTAGTAACAAAAAGGTGAGGGTATGACTCACTACTTGTCTTGAGGCCACTGTTGATGCTAAAACATTTCTCAAATCTGGAATAAAAATCACTAATATCTTCGTCTTGTTTCTGTTTACAGGCTGAGATTGCATCCCAGTCTTCTTTTCTAGTTGTCAATAATCTAGGTAAAACTTGTATTAATAATTCTGGTAATTCTTTACATTTCGCTCCAAGACCGGTACCTGGTACTCGTGCCTTGTCTTCAGCTTCTAGAACTGCCCAATCGATCTTTTTCTCTCCCACCTCCCATTCTTTTTCCTTGAGCTTTTCATACACCCCTGCGGGCAGCAGAACCTTTAACATTTTAATTATATCTGGATACGTGTATTCTCCCATACGGAGCATGTCTTTTAATTCTCTATGGAACCCTGCTGGATCTTTATCATGACAGGGAATTAATTTCTTCATCTCTAGGAGTTCCATCTTTGTAATCGGAGTGTAAACAAACACTCGTTCTAGTTCGCCACCCGTTCCTCTAACTGGGTGGACTTCTCGTAACGGATTCTGTCTCTCTATGTAAAATGGTTTACTTTCTGGGGGTGAGACATGAACAAAATGCGGGTTCAGAAACGTTCTATATTTGTGACGCTGTTCTAGAATGACACTAATTAAGTCGGTACCTAAACCTTTCCATCTATACTGGAGTAACTCGTTCAGGATATCATGTAACGGGCCTGGATCAGAGTGCTGACCCTCATACAATGTAATGAGGTGCTGAATCATATACATACCCGCCAGTCGTTGTTCGGCTGGGGGCATTTTCAGAAACATTTGTGCCACTATTTCGTCTGGAAAAGTGGTAGAATCAGTAATCCATCGGACTGCTGATCGGGCTAGTTCTTGTTCATGCATGGTACTCAACTCACTGTAACCGATTCGTGATTTCAGAATGTGATCGGTAGCTTGAAACACTTGTTCTAGAGAACCTTGTTCTGGTGCTGGATGATGAAAAATAGACTTGTGTTCTAGGCGTAAATGGCGATCTGGAAATCTAGATTTTCCTACATACGCTATTCTGTCGGGATTCTCGTCGTCTAACTCTTCAGGATCAGAGTTACTTTCTTTCTCGCTTACTTGTGCTGCTTTACGCTGTTCGTGTAACTTTATTATTTCTTTACGGATTTTCTTGTACATACTCTCCATAGCACCGACGGTCTTGTGCTTACCCTCGGCTATATTATCACTCCACCTTGTCAGGGTTTTCATTTCAGCCGGATCTTTAGACGGGTAATCTTGTTCTCTTATTAGACAATTGATCAGAAACTTTAATATCATGAGCTGGGTCTCAGCTTTCCTTTGAGACATGGCCTCGCCAATGCTTTCTGGATCATCCCCTGTACGGATGAAGCGATATATTCTGTCTAGATCTTCTTTCATATTCGGTAAGGTGACTAGATACTCGGTCACCTTTCTTACGCGGAATGAATATAAAACCATATTATCCTCGCCTGGGACTGGATCATAGCCGCATTCGGCAAGGGATTTTCTTATTTCTGCTACAGTCTGATGTCTGGGCGTACTCTGTGATGCTTGCATATGTAATTCGGCTGTCGTTAAACGCTTGTGTGGCGGCGGGGTTTGAGGAGTACCTCCCCCTGCGGCCCCTAAACTAGAGTCGTCTACTGAGGCTCTTCGTCCTGGCAGAGTGGGAAATGGAAATGTAGGCTGGACTTGTATGGCGGGCTGGACCGGGGGTACCGTAACAGGTACTCCGGTGTCTGGAGGAGCGGGAAGTGCCTGATTTACAGGGACTGGCGGAGCGCGAACAGGATTTGCATATTCTGGGACTGTGTCGTCCAAATAGGACGAAATGAAAATATCAGCTGCGGTCTGTTTGTGACGTAGCTTGGTCGGAACTAATGGTGGCGGGAAATTACTGGATGCCTCTGGGGTCGCTTTTGGCAAGCCCTCGGCAAGGAGAGGATACATACCCCTAATAAGGGCATGCCTCTGTCTGTCTGACTGTTCGGCTTTGACTTGTTCACCTATCTCGATTAATTCTTTTTCTTGTGCTCGTTCTAAGGATTCTCTACTTAATTCTGACTTTCTGATTTCTTTTTCGGTTCTTTTATGAGATTCTTTGCGCCATAACTCAATGGCATCTTTCTGTGACTGTCTGGCTTTCTTTTTCCATAATGCTTCTTCTACTCTCATGATGCACTCGGCATCCCATGTGCCTGACACAGGCCATCTATACTTTTCCTCTAACTGTTTGGTATACTCGACCCATAAATCTAGATACAATATGGCGCTTATGCCATGCTTCTGATACATAAAATGACCTGGACTGTCCCTAGGCGGGACAGGAACTGCTGCTTCTAGCAGACCTTTTCTAGTTCTCAACTGACGCAGTTTTGAAAAGAACGGCATGACTGAACTATAATCTGGACACAATACGATACACAATAAACACGATAACTACTTCACACTCATTCCACGACATCAAGATACATGAAGAACATTCAAAATAACAGTTCGAACAGAATACTACCTGGAATACGGAAAACAGAATACATGAATTTTCTCGAGAACAGAACTGACTGGAACAGAAACTAGATGCACTGCTGAAACAGTACGAAACTTACCGGTCTCATAAAGAGACACGTCAGGACCCGCATCCACCGAAGTGGACACTTCGTTTGTGGGTCTGTGTACCACCAACCCACGGACCAGAGTCAATCAGATTGACCCTGTCTAGATACTACCCCAGTAACGGTACTCACCGGGCAGCAAGAACGGAAGGCCTTAGACTGGACGGGACTGCTTGGACGCCGAACGGACGAACTTCGGACTTCTGTTACGGGTGGGCCTCCGGATACCTCGGACCTTGGACTCTCGGCTTGGGCTCTGGTCGGGACTCGCCGCGTTCCTCCACCGTCTCGTCTGGATGCTGGACCGCCTCCTCCGTCTCCTCCGTGGGCCTGAGGGATACTTGAAGCAGAAATATCTGCCGGTGCGCAGAAGAGTTCCGTCACGACTGCAGAGGGTCAGGGGGTCGGCGTGGCTTCACCGACGCGTGGGGAAAGGGCAAGTCCCTATTCGGGCACCATTATGTGGTAAATAAATAAATAATACCCTATTTTTGAATGAATAAATGAATAACAGATAGCTCAATAAATAAGAGTCAAGATTCGAGGTAGTAGGAGTTTTGCAGGTTTAATACAGCAAATACAGGAATAGGATGGCAAGGCCCAGCAGCGCTGCCGGGGTCAGGATCGGGACAAGGGGAAAATAACATTTTAATAACAGTGCATGAGCATATATACATAACGCAAACACATAGCATTACATTGCAATAGGCGTAGCAGTGGGTGGAGCAAAAGGCGTGACGCGTAGCAGTCGCGAAACATAAGGGTGAAAAGAGGTGTAACAGGGCGTATACATAGACATGTGATGCAAACGTAACAGAATATGTCATGAATAGGGCGGAAACCATGGAGGGGGCTACCTGAGGAGCCGGGACCTCTAACCTGACGGTGCGCGCAAACTAGCAATGACGTGTTACTAGGAGAAGCTGGGGGCTATGAACTCTGTGCTAGGAGCAGAGACTGAAGTCTGGAGAGTCAGGGCGACATGTACCTAAACAGCATCTAGTATCTGATGTTTAGAGAACATGTTGATATAAACTAGAAGTCAGGAGGGGAAAGGCTAACTTGATTCTAAGACTGGACCATGCATTATTCTACATGTAGTGCGTGATGAAGAATATTAAATGACCATTAAATGCAGTATTTCTCTAACGTGGAGACGTGAAGGCTAGACAATGACGGAAACTATCGATGCGATTCAGTAGCTTTAGGAATGCAGAGAAGGAGGACTGAACTGATAACTGGAATCATAACATATTTTTGGCAGACTCAGAGGCAGAGCCAGGGTGAGCCGGGCACTGCGAGGCAGGAAGTAAGTGAAGGGTCGAGGATACAGGTGGGGGCTGTATCGCTCCTCAGCGAGGCTTCAGGAGACAGGAGCTGAATCTGGTGTCCGGGCCCTTTTGAGGCCTAGAAACGGGGACTTTTCAATAGAATAACGTGCACACTGAGAAACGTGGCAACGTAGCTTTACATAGGCCTGATATTCGTAGTATTCACGAGAACTGGAAACTGGCATACTAGAGGTGGACACAACTGTAATTGCGTCATTAATCGAACATAGGGAATGCATATGCATATTTAATCATGCACACATAACATATGATGGATGACACGTAGGGACACAGAACATGGCAAAATTTACTTTTCCACATCTAGACAAATGTGTTTCTGGATTTTATCCATCATCAGTAGAGGTCAAAAAACGATTTTCTTCTGGAGTTGCTGAGGAGGCTGCCACAATTCTTACAGGTCTCAGTACCTCTCACAGGCGCACAGGTGCATCTCCACTAGCTCGTCAGCTCAATGGCTCAAGGGAGCCTTTTTAACAGGAAGGGGTGGGAGCACACTGCTGGCCTCCAAGCACAGTTCCCCGCTTAGCATTATGGTAAATGCAGTTTGTAGTGCACGCTTACTTGGTATTTTGCTGGATTGTTCCACCAAAGTTGGTGCAGATTAGTACTGTCATCTCTAGAAACGTGTTTCTGAATTTTATTCGTCATCAGTATAGATCAAAAAAGGATTTTCTCCTGGGGTTGCTGAGGAGGCTGCCACATTTCTTACAAGTCTCAGTACCTCTCACAGATGTACAGGTGCATCTCCACTAGCTCATCAGCTCAATGGCTCAAGGGAGCCTTTCTAAACAGGAAGGGGTGGGAGCACACTGCTGACCTCCCAGCACAGTTCGCCCCTTTGCATTATGGTAAATGCAGTTTGTAGTGCACGCTTACTTGGTATTTTGCTGGAGTGCACCATCTGCGCCAACTTTGGCGAAACACACGTAAATACTTTAGCAAAGCAAGCAGCATGAGATGGCATTTACCATAATGCCAGGGGCAAACCTTGCTGGGAGGTGAAGCGGTGTGCTCCCACCCCTGTTCCTGTTAAAAAGTGCTCCCGTGAGTCATTGAGCTGACGGGCTCGTGAAAGAAGCACCCGCGCGCCAGTGAGAGGTACATGACCTGATGTGATGTTTTGCAGCCTACTCAGCAAACCCCAGATTTGAAGTCTGTAATCTCTACTGATGATGGTTAAAGAACCAGAAACACGTGTCTAGAGATCAGCACCATCTGTGCCTACTTTGGGGAAACAATTGTAAATACTTTAGCAAAGCAAGCAACATGAGACTGCATTTACCATAATGCCAGGGGCGAACCTTGCTAGGAGGTGAAGCGGTGTGTTCCCACCCTTATTCCTATTACTAGGATTAACTATGGCTTTGTAATCAGTCAACTTAAGCACCAAATAGACTCAGTGGCGGTGCGTCCATGGGGGGCGTTGGGGCGATTCCCCCACTAGCCATGGACGACCGTCACTGTGCCAACATGCATAATAAGAAAAGTTTTAGAAACATACTTTTAAAAATAAATCAAAGCGCACTGACTCGGCGCAGGCCCGGGACAAGCCCGACAGAATCAGGCATTGCTTAGGAAGTGGGCCGTGGGGGGCGGGGCTGTGGCAGAGTGAGTGACAGCGCAGAGTCAGGCAGCCAGAGCACTGAGATGAGAGCGGGGTGACTGCGCATGTGACAGCCAGGAGTGCTGATAATGTAGACTGGCCTGCGCATGCGTAGTACCTATTGACCTCCCCCCCCACACCCTACACGCAGTGGGGCTCTTAAGGCTGTGCCAGGATTGGCTGAGTAGACCCACTGCAGCAGGGTCAGGGATGGTGCGGCGCGTGGGTGTTGTCTGCTCAGCTCAGTATGGCCAATCACATATGAGCCATGTCGAGGTGATTGGCCATTTCTGTAAGCTGCAGTGACGTCACCGCGCGTGGCGCAGCAGTGAGACAACAACAACACGAAAAGTGATAGTGAAAGTAGTATCCATCCATCTGAGTCAATCAGAGGGGAGAGCGTGACTCCTGACTCGTCCTCATCGTGACTTTTGTGCCTACAGCCTACGGACGGACAGACTCGGACGGTTGCACTGGCCTGGGTAATAATTTTATGCTTCTCTTACAGCCTGATTCATGTACGGGCCGTTTTGCGTGTCCCTAATAGCGAGTAATAGCGACTCGCTATTGAGGAAACGCAAAACGGCATTCATGTACTTTTCGGGGAAAAAATAGCGACTCGCACGTGGGCGCTAAATCCGTTAGCGACCAACAAAATTCGCAGAAAAATCGCTATTCCCGGCTACCTGCGTCGGGATAGCGACTCGCAATCCCGTGCGATCGGGATAGCGACTCGCAATCCCGTGCGATCGGGATAGCGACTCGCAATCCCGTGCGATCGGGAATGCGACTCGCATTCTCGCGCGATCGGGAAAACGGGAAGTCGCTTTCCGAGCACAGTGATGACATCACAACCAGGAAGCAGGCAGTTCCCACCCCCAAACACCACAGCGAGGCAAACCTCCGAGGGAGCAAGTCGGAAGCAGACGCTAAAACAGCGATAGCGACTTCTCTACCGACTGAAATAGCGACATATCCACTGCCATGTCTGAGGAAGCTGTCCCTGGCCCCAGCAACAGCGCAGGACGAAAGCGAAAGCTCAAGTTCTCAGAGCAGGAGCTCGAGAACCTCATTGAAGGGGTGGTGGCCAACCATGACCGGCTCTTTGGGGCCAACTCCAGAAAGGTCCCAGAGCAAGACAAGCGGAGGATCTGGCTGGGTATAGCTGCCAGCGTGAACTCGGTGGGTGTGGCCGATAGGTCATTGGAGGAGCTAAAGAAGCGCTGGTACGACCTCCGAGGTCGTGCCAAGGAGAGGGTGGCGGAGCGCCTTGGAGAGGCATCGGGCACTGGAGGTGGCGGACCGACAGTCCCACCCAACACACCTCTGGAGGACCAGGTCGAGGACACCCTTGAGAGGGAGGCGTGCGTTGGCGTGACCCCTCTGGACTCCTCCGGCCCCACCCAAGACACCCAAGGTAAGTGGCATGCGACTGCGACCCTGTCCCCTATGACCGTCCCTGACCAAATAGGCTCACTTATTGGCCCTTAGTCATGCCTTTGTTGCGCATCAGGGAATGCCCTGAAGCATTGTGGGAGATGTAGTATGTCCACAATGTAGTAGTACCCCAATGCAGCCAGACAGGTCCCAAATTACGCAAATCCACTGCCATCCAGGGAATGTCACCCAGCATGCATGTAACATCAGCACGTCTGACAGTCACATGCAACTAATGAGTATCCACTTACCCTCACAGGTGGCGCAGACAGCAGTGACAGCGAGAGGCTGCTGATAGATGAGGAGGCCCAGGAGGAGGAATCACAACCAGAAAGCCAGGCACCAGCCCCTGCCGCTCAAACAACACCAGCAGCCAGGCCCCCCACCAACGTTGTGGCCCCTGCATCTAGCATCCCACCCGCAGCCAAGGCCAGGCCCCCCACCGTAGCTGCATCTGGATCTGCCGCACCACCCGCAGCCAAGGCCAGGCCCCCCACCGTAGCTGCACCTGGATCTGCCGCACCACCCGCAGCCAAGGCCAGGCCCCCCACCGTAGCTGCATCTGGATCTACCGCACCACCCGCAGCCAAGGCCAGGCCCCCCACCGTAGCTGCATCTGGATCTGCCGCACCACCCGCAGCCAGAGCCAGGCACCCCACAAATGTGCCCCCAGTCCCTGCCGCACCAGCAACGCCTGCTGCAACACCACCTGCAGCTGGTGCCAATAGATCTGGGCCTGCGACAGCGGCAACACCGCGGGCAATCAGCAGGAGGGGCAATGGACATCGCTATGCCTGCATGAGCGTTGAGAGACGCATGCTCCGTATCCACCAGCGCCAGTCACAGCAGCAAGGTGCCATCCAGCTCCAGCTGCACAAAATTGGGCGCAATGTGGCGGGAGTTGGAGAGCGCATGGACCGCATGACGGCGGCCATGGGCCGCATGACTGCAGCCATGGAGGAGAACACTGCTGCGCTGCTCAAGCACCGCAGTGTAGCGAGCCGGCGCCACCACCAGCTGATGAGCCGGCTGTCGGCCTATAGCAGGTCGAATTATGTGGCAGCAAATGCCACCACCCAGTTGTCGCGGCGCTCTCTCACCCAGCAGCACCAACTAGTGCAGTGCTGTGAGGACATCACCAGGGTGCTGGAGCACCTAACCACCGCCGTAACGGCACTACACACACCTGCGCTACCGGCCACTGTAGGGGGCGACGATGCCAGTGAGGGTGCCTCCAGCGTGAGCAGCCAATCGGCCACACTGGTCCCGCCACCTAGGCGCAGCACCAGGGCAACGCCTGGTACAGGAGCCCAGGAAGAGGAAGAGCCTCAGAGGCGCTTGGGCATTACGCGCAGGAGGCGCCATTGACACTGTCTGCATAACACTGGCACAGGCTGACGCTAAGCCTGCCAAGTACATGCACACTGCAGTATGACGCAATACTGGTATTTGTAAATAGTTGGACTGATTACCTTTTTGTTGTGAATGAAACAAATATATTTTTTTTGCTGCACACATTAGCCTTGTGTAATCATTACATTTTGCATGCAATTGTGATATGTGGGGTGGGGGAAGAGGGTGGGCTAGAAATTGTTCACTGTGATGTGGTTGCGACGTCTGTGGCCTTCAGCTGGGTTCTCCCCGCGTGCATGGTGCACATGTGCTGGTGGCCGGTCGTCCCCTTCAGATTCACTGCCTGAGATGTCAACAGGTATCCGGCGCTTGGTTGCAATGTTATGGAGCATTGCACAGACAGCCACAATGCGGCAGCACGCAGCAGGACTGTAATACATGGCCCCACCTGTCTTGTGCAGTATACAGAACCTGCTCTTGAGCAGGCCAAATGTCCTTTCTATACAGTTCCTTGTCCGGATGTGCGCAACGTTGTAGCGCCGTTGCTGAGGTGTGGCAGGGTTGAGGTAAGGGGTCAGGAGGTATTCCCGTAGGGCGTAGCCACTGTCACCTGAATGAGAGGAGCAGATGTTGATTGCCTGTGCAGCACAGTGACTTCATTGCAATGTGACATTGTCGACAAAGTGTACTTACCAAGTAGGTGTCCTTCCCCAAACTCTCCTCTGAGCAGTCGTGTGTGGAGTCCACTGTGCCTGAAGATAAAGGAATCATGGGTACTCCCTGGGTACTGTGCGACAATGTCAGTGATGATGGTCTTGGCATTGCAGACCATCTGTATGTTGAGGGAGTGGTAGGACTTCCGGTTGCGGTACATATACTCCGTGGCAGCTGGTGGGCAGATGGCGACGTGGGTACAGTCAATGCAGCCGAGGACATGGGGAAAATGGGCTACATTGTAAAATTGTAGTTTTGTCAGGTCCAATTCCTGTTGGCTCGTGGGAAATGTGATGTGGCGGTGGAGCTGGGTGAGCATGGCGTCAACAAAAGTGTGGAGGCAGCGTGACATGGTGGGCTGGGATATCCCCCCAGCAACCGCTACTATGCCCTGGAAACTGCCGGAGGCCAGGAGGTGCAGGCTGCACAATACCTGCACATGTGTAGGCACAGAATTGTTTCGCCTTGTTGGGTGCTGCATGAGGGGGTCAAGTTCTTGTATCAGCCAGGTGATCATTTCCTCATTCAGCCTGTATTTGGCATAAATCTGTTCTCTGGTTTGGCCCAGCAAGGTGACCCGCTGCCGGTAAATCCTTTCCTGCCTCATGCGTCTCCTCCGTGCTGCTCGCTGTAGCCTTCGCCGCCTCACCACCATGTACAGTCCTGGCATTGTGGAACGCCTAATGCTGCTGCTGAATGTCCTTATGTGTGATTGGTCAGGCCTGGACCTGTTGGTGATTGGCCAACTGTTTTTCAAATTTTACTTAATCATGGCTTTTATGGATACCACCTGCTTTGAGTTGTCCTTAATTTGCGCCACGCAAAAATGCGATTTTGGGGTTTTCCGCTATTGTTTCTTTTTCATGAATGCCGATTGAGAATAAATTGCGTTTCGCTATTCATTTCGCAGATTCCGTGGTTGGTCGCTATTTCCGTATCGCTAATGCGTGACTACCGGGACCCTGCGACTATTATAGCGTAATCGCTATTTAAATCGCTATTCTGTGTTTGCGAATTCGCTATTTTGTACTTGAATGCCGATTCCGTGTTTTGCACCCGCAATTGCATTTTCGCAGCCATTGCGGGCGCAATTTCGCTTCATGAATCAGGCTGTTAGTCTTTAGATTTTCTTTAGTGGGAAAATAATTTTAGCAATAGCAATGCCAATTCCCTCCTTTTCTGTGTGTCGTGCACTCGTTCCTCTCGTTCTCTCCCTGCGGCTCTGCCCACTCTTCAAGCTCTCCTCTCATTCCATTTACAGATGTACCCAGCCCCCCCCCCTCCGCCTCACCCACTCCGCAGAGGAGACATGTACTAAGAAGGTGGTTTGGAGACAGAGGGGGAGATGCACCCCGTTTCCGGGGGAAATGGGGGTGAGCTCGGAGCCACAATCCACTTGAAGTTGTGTTGTGCTCACGTTTTATGGCACATGTGAGGCTTAGCTAGGTCGCGCAGTGTGATCTAGGGCAACATTACGCTGGTGGCGGTGCTGTTTTGTTTTGTTTCTGTCTGTTATAATGCTATGCTCCAGCTCGTCAATGCCGTATAACTAGATGCCATCTTGTACTTACTATTAAGACCTGCTATGCGATGCTGCTGTATATATTATGCATGTCTTTTTCGGTAAAAAAACTCTAAACTGGCTGCAGACTATGGGCGGGCCTCCCTGAATAGAAGTGCACATCAACACTGGTAGGCCAAAACTTTAATTTGCCAATGCTTTTTGTCGTTTCAGTCTTTAACATTTTTTGAGCATTCTGGTGTGTTTAAGCTAGGTCTTCATGATACAGTAATGTCTTTTGTCTGCACCATTAGATTTCTATTTTCATATGATGTTTGTCAAAGCTGAAAAGGGTTTCTAAACATGTTGTGCTAAGAAGCGCATGTACCATTCTATTAAAATGCAGAGTTTATTTCTTTCTTTCATTTAAAATGTTTATTGCAAGCATGTGGCTGGCATGATTAAGGGGTGATATGTCTCTTCCTTCTTGTGTGTGTGGCATAGACTTGAAATAAAAACAATGTAACTATTGCCCCACCTTGCCAAGGCCAGGCCTTTTGACTTTGCCAAACCCTTGTTCAGGTTAGACCTTTGTGTAGCAAGTGAGTAGGAAAGAGGAGAAGAAATTGGACAGCAAACAGAGGAGAAAGGTGGAGAGTCCAGACAGAAAAGAGGAAGTGACAGGGGAGAAAGGTTAAATGTGGCGAGCTGTGAAGAAAACTAGAGGGCGGTGGGGGGAAGAGCAGAAAGGAGAAAGAAAAGTGGTAAGGAACAGAACGTATATACAAAATACAAAAAATAAGTTTGTGATAAATCTATGGAAGCAAAGCGAGAGACAGGGTGGGGCGAAGAAAGAGGGTGGAGAGATGCAAGAGGAGAGAGGGCGAGAGTGCAGAGACAGGAGGAGGGGAAGTGACATGCCCAGCGCTTCCTGGGGGAGGGCCCGTCCTGTACACAGCGAAGCTCACAAGTTGCAGCCTGACTTCAGTTTTAACTCTGTCCCAAGACCAGGGGGCGGGAAAAGAAAGCACTGCATGAAAAACAGTCACTGCAGGAGAGAGACACCCATCGCTGCCGCATGAGCTAGTGAGAGCGAAGCATCAACGAAAGAATTGACAGCGCAGGAGACTGGCAGCCCGGGGCCTGTAATCAGATGATCCCGCGCCAGCGCCTTTCCCTTTCTTAATAATGACAACACACATGGTTGTCAGTGAAAAATCTTTTGACAGCCTGCCTCTAGTTCTGGGGTGAGCTACGCAAGGTCGACCACACTCCTTACGTGGTGATGTTTATTACCAATTGCCCAGGACTAACATTTGTTTCTGCAATTAGGGCTTTGAAACCAGGGCAAGGCGGGAGCTGGTGATCAAGAGCATGGCAGGACAATGATAGGCCTAGAATTCAATCCTGGCAAATCCAGTGGCGAAAATAGTGGGAGCCTAGGATTCCAGAGGCAGTTACTAGCACAAATAAATTATGATAATATTCAGTTGATGGTGATTGGTGATAGTGCTGACCCGTGGGGTCCTCCTTCTGGCTGATGGTAATGGAAAGCTGAACACACCAGTCATGATAATACAGAACCTCAGGATCACATCAGATGCTGTATCAAATAAAGGGAGGAAGAAACCAGTGTAAGCATTTCCGCAAATAACATTGCAAGATACATTTCGAGCATTTCGGAGGTTGGCCCTCCTATCTCATGCCCCTGAAACAATGCCTAAACATTTGCTGTGCAAGTTTTATTTTAAAGCAAATACTGGTAAGAAATACTTCAGTATAGGCCCAGATCTGTGTACTGGGGCAACTGCAAGACATTGTTCTGCATTCTGTCCATCAATTGTTCTTTTTGTATTTGTCACCCCGAGTGGGACAGGTATGCCCAGAGACCTTGGTCCCATGTTCTCCATGCCACTGGAAGAGTTTGACCGATGCCTGGAGAGCTTGTAACCTGTAGAAGCTGGAATATGTGTTTATTTCTGCTGCACACCCTCTATCGCTCGCAAAAACGACTTTACGTTAGCATCACTTGACTTGTACATTGCCTCTGGGGCAAGGATATGACAATTTTCTTCTTTTTTTTTTACATTGTCTTTTTAAATCATGCATAGGCGATGCACGAAGTGTTTCGAAGGATTTGATGCTTCAACATCTGGCGACTTACTGTAATACTGACATGTTTTGCTGAATATGTACGGGTTGAAATTGACTTTTGTATTCATGTATTGTAATATTAATAGTGGTTCACAGATTCCCAGCAGGCCCAATGGGAGGCGCATAGGCCAGCTTCATGAGGGAAAGGCGTGCTTGGTATATTTGAAAACCGAGGCAGGGAGGGGGGCAGAGGTGGTGGGCCATTAGACTCTGAGGGTGGGACAGGGGGGTTTATTTGTTCATATGCATTAGTGGGACCTTCTTTTGTATGTTATCACATTAGCAGCACAGACCTGTATCATTAAAGCAACCTTTTCTCGCTTAGCCTGGCACAGTCTTGCCCGAGGAAAGCGATGGCACAGAGATCCCTTTCTAATTTTGGAGAGCAAACACACTGCACGTCATGTGTCTATTTCTGCTTCCACAGGCACACCACCAGCACTTGGGCAGAAAACGAAAGAGGGAATCCCGTTTCCTGTGGTAGAACGGGCACGCCCCTCCTTACTGTAAGGAAAAAAGGCAAGCCGCCACTGTGCACTGGTGCGGAAACCTCAAACAGCGCGTGCAGAGCAGAGTTGCTCCTCACGGCCCCTAACTCAATGTGTCTTCTCTTTATGAATTTTGACTTCATTACCAGCTGGGCCGAGGGCGATGTTTACATCTATTAAATTCACAGAAATTCTTGGGGGTACATCAAGGGCTGCTGCCTAACACTATGGCTGCCAGTGAACAACTGAGTGCTTATGGTGCGTCGATAAGCGGTTGCCCAGCAATACTGTTTCACAGATGTAGGCTATTTGAACTGAATGTTTTAGCTTTCAAGCCAGGTTGTAGTTCCCAGTAGCCACTTACTCTGACAGGACTTAGAGGAATGTGGCCCGGATGTGCTTCCGGTGCTCTCCCTGGGTGCTTTCACTTAGTGATTCACTAACCACTTCCTCAGCACAGCATTTCTCGGCCCTGGAGGTCTGTGCTCGATAAAATGTACCTGCATGTGACTCCTTTCATCTCGGTTACCCTCTGAGGCTTCGGTCCTCGTTTATGGTTGGACACACTGTACTTTCACAATTGCTTTATTAACCTTCCTGCTTTCTCAAATTTGCTTGAAAATGCACCATTTTCCCACTATTTTTTCAAAATTTTCTCGGGGGTAAATCCCCCCGAACCCTCCTTAGGGGGTTCCGGCTCGCTCGCTCGCTACGGTGCAGTATGATTATCAGTTTCCGCCTCACCACTTTCAAATGTCACCAGCCGCCACTGAATAGACTGATGGTTGAAGCTACTTTTCACAATGGCACAGAGGATAGGCCTGATGAGAATGGTTGTCCTCTCCAAGTTCCTGCACTACTTCATTAACATCCCTATCACCCCGCATAGGAGCGTATTCCAAATGCTCAAGTTGCTCTGCACCAGACTAGTCTGCCATTGAAAGGAACCTAGGCTCTCGTGGGAAATGCTGACCCAGTCTTACATTTGAGGTGGATGCAAGTACCCTACATGGAGCTTTACTATCTGCGCATTATTGGGTTTATTCACAGAAATATGTTGCCTCCCGAGCAAGTGAGTGCAATGTGAGCCCCTTTGGTGACAGGGATGCTGGTGCGACATTTCAATGCACAGTTAAGGTCTAGGACAGGCTTCGGTGGTTGGCCTGTTCACCTCTGCTATATTCCCTAGATAGCTCTCTGGCCCTCCATCTGCGCTTCCCTTTGACACAAGAGGCAAATACGTCATCCCAATTGCGCAATATGGGCATCAGGAACTGGGGGAGATCTCTTTGAGGATGGGCAATACATTGCACTAGACACGTTTGGTGCCCATTACTCTTCTAGGCACATTTCTCTACCACAGGTTAAACTTTGTTATCAAACAGATCACACCAGACATTCCCTAAGAGTCTGCACAATTCCCGCCAATAAAAATGACTATGGATGCACACACCACCAAACAATTGATTACCAAACTTTATATGGAGATGCTGGAGGCCATGCCTAGACAGTTAACCCCTGCTAGAGGGGGATGGGCAATGGACCGTGGAGCCCCTGTCCCAGACGCGGTATGCGAGTACTGATGTACCCAGATGGGTGATCTCAATCAATCAACCAATCAATCAATCAATCAAGCATTTGTATAGCGCACTACTCAGCCGGAAGGGTCTCAAGGCGCTTGGGGGAGAGGGTCCTCTATTGCTCGAACAGCCAGGTCTTGAGTTGTCTCCTGAAGGCGAGATGGTCCTGGGTCAGCCGAAGGTGGATGGGGAGGGAGTTCCATGTCTTGGCCGCCAGGTAGGAGAAGGATCTCTTACCTAACAGCCGCCTTAGACTCATACACTACAGATTCCTAAACCAGGTGCATTACACACCAGCGGCAGGGTGGAAACAGAGAATGAGAGACAACAATAGTTTCAAGAGATTTGCGACGCCTGAAGCAGAAGATTTCCACTTGGCGTCGGAGTGCAGCGGCATCCAAAAATTCTGTTCGGAGGTAGCAACTACAATACAATGGATTTTAGAGTTGCCCATTGTTATATCACCACAGGCGGCGCTGATTGGCTGGTTGCTGCTGGCCACGTGGCTGGTGGCAAACCATTGGGGCAGAGGACGTACCTCAACGAAAAATACCAGCT
The DNA here is from genome assembly GCF_964261635.1 of Lissotriton helveticus. Taxonomy (NCBI): domain Eukaryota; kingdom Metazoa; phylum Chordata; class Amphibia; order Caudata; family Salamandridae; genus Lissotriton; species Lissotriton helveticus. The sequence continues at coordinate 205,072,506 of NC_136059.1, forward strand.
GGCGAACTGATTAACTGTAAGGAACAGCTGTAAATATACGATGAACTGCAGCCTACAATGTCCTGCTCATGGGATATGTGGGCACCCTTCTGGGGATTTCTGCTGATGGTGGAAGATGGGGAGACGCAGCACGGGGCACTCACACCTTCCTCATGAAGCCAATTGGAATACTGTGCTTGTGGGGTGAAAGGCATGTAACTTGAGGCTTGTATCTGTGCTGCGCTTGTAGTGAGACGACTGATGTGGCACACTGTTATCTTTGGTTAACTTTCAATGTAATAATGAAAACTCGAAGAAATAAAGGTTTTTTAAAAGGCAAATCCTGCATGTGTGCAGAGACCTAGGCCTGTCCATTGACATGAGTGAGGTCTCGGACCTGTCCTGTTACCTAGAGGGGCAAACTGAGTCCACCACCATTGATAGTCAGTGGTCTGCTGTCCCTATCATGGGTTTAGCACATAGAGTGGTGGTGCCAGTGTTCTGTGTTTTATGAATCCATTGTTGTGAGCAGACTTTTTGTCAGCATCAAAGACGTGGGGGGCTCATGGCTCGCTCATGTAAAGTTCCATTTCTGTGCACTTACACTATGGGTACCAATATGTGTGGGTGTGTAGCATGCATGGTATGTGCCTAGTGGGTATCTATGAGTGAACCAGAGTAATGCTGGCTTGTGGGATACATTTTGGATACCGCTGGCCTGGCTGTTGCACAAGATAGAGGTGAAGTTGCTCTCCCAGAAAGTGAAAGTATATTGTTAACATTCCTAAAGCTGGAGGGAGGAGATCTAGACACTGAAGTGATAGATGTGGAGACAAGGATCCTTTAAAACTGCAGTCAGGCCTTCTGCTGAGCTAGTGCCCGCAGGCTGGTCATCCTGAAGAACTGCCATTTGATGGATGCTATGGGTGGTGGTGGTGGGATTGCAAACTTTGTTGCCCAAGCTAAAAAGGACCCCTTAGTTGAGGCCCAGGCTTCTGTCTTCACCTGATCTCTATTTCAGTTTGACTGATGACAACTAGGTGCAGAAAACCTCTACCTCTTTCTGTATCTGTTTGTCTGGACAAGATGCATTTCATCTGAAAATCTACCTGGAAGAGTGTACAGCTAACCACCGACGTTAGATGAACACAGTTTCCTGACCTGGCAATACGCCCAAGACTTGAGAATCCATAGGAACTTCCTTTTACCCACGACGTTGATCGAACATATAAGACTCTACACGCCCTGAAGAAGCCCCAGGCCGGATGGCCATGTAAGGGGGCGAAACACGTGTTGGCTGTTTTTTTCTTTTCACCCACTCTGATGAATAGAGTGTGAATAAAACTTACAAACACCTCATGACAAACCAGTGCGTAATTGGAATCTCTTCCAGGAAAATGTTCAGATGAAAAGCATCTTGCCCAGACAAACCTGTTGAATCTTGCTTGCCTTAGGTCGTTAGGGGTCGCTCCCCCTGTCAAGGGCAAGAACCAGAAAAAGAGAAAAATCTAAGCTCAATTTATTGGCAAATAAGGGATTGTGACCTTTTACCCCTCACTCTTTAAACTCTTTCTGTATCTGTTGTAGGGTTCAAAGGTGCTGATAGGCTATCTATTGTAATCTATCTCCCAGCTACCAATATTATCTAAACTACCCGAACGATTAGCGTTAAGCAGTCTTCCGTGATACCATTTGGCATAGAACTTTTTCAACCCCCTCCAGTGTTATTTCCAAGCCCTTTGCTACACAAGATTGGCCTCCATCACAACTTAATCATTTCTCCTTTGTAACTTCTAATCCTCCATCATGATCCTGCTTAGCTCCGATGCTCTTGCCACGCTTGGAATTCTTGATATGATACGGTGCTTATCTGGTTCTCCTCATGAGACCACTCATTTTCAGACTCCTGGTGCTTGTCTTTCTCATGCTCCATCCATCTCTGTCATTGAACTCGGAGGCTGCTTCTCTTCTCCCTGCTAGTGACTACTGTTCGTCTTGGCCCTTTTTGCAGGGTCATCCCAGAACTTTTAGCCTTCCTCCTGTATTTTTTTCTGACCTGGTGTTGGCTGTTTTATGACTCTGGGCACTTTATCACTGCTGATCAGTGCTAATGGGCAAATGCTCTCCCTATTGTAAATTAATGTATGAATTAATGATTCCATGATTGGTTGGTTTGGTTTACTTGTCAGACCTTAGTACAGTGCAACAGGAGTGCCCAGGGCTTGTAAACCAAATGCTGCTGGTGGTCTTGCAGCACTGGTTGTGCCACCCACAGAAGCAGCCTGTAAAAGTGTGTCTAAGGTCTGCCATTGTAGAGCCTGGGTGCAGTCTGGTACTGCCATGTTGACTGGGCACGTGCACCCACTTGCCAGTCCCTAAACCTTCCCTGTTCTTCATATGAGACACCCCTATGGTAGGCCCAAGGGCAGGGTGCATTGTAAGTATAAGGTAGGACAAGCCCTGGTGTGTGTGGCATGTCCTAATAGTGAATTACAGCCATTTTCGTTTTTCACTATTGCAAGGCTACCTGTTCTCCATAGAAAGGGCGGTTAGATTATTACATATTATAATCCTAACTGACTCAGGGAACATGGTAGAAATTCGAGTTTAGTATGCCTGAACTCAGAATGATAAAATACATATTTTAGTAAAGTTGATTTTAACATTCTGTGTTTGAAAATACCACATTTAGAAAGTGGGTATTTTCTTGTCTAAGTATCCAAGCCTGCCCCTGCTACATTGTGTATTCCTTGTCTGGAGTTTGAGTGACAGGGCTGGGGGATTCAGGAGACAGGGTGACTCAGCCCAGTGGTGAATAGAGAGATCTGCATCTAGATGAGAGGGAGGAGTTGCATCTGGGACTTGAATAGGACTGTGACTTCCCTCCACAATGCTGGCTCCACCCCCTGTGGTGCGTCTGATGTCTCTGCCCTGCACTGTGAAAGGAAAGAAGGAGTCATGGCTGCAGGACTGACCAGAACTGGCTTGGACTAGGCAAAGGCCCCTTTGCCCTCAGAGGACAAAGGATTTTGGGGTATAAGTATTGGGACCCTGATCCCAAGAATTTAGATCACTTTTGGACAAACAAGAAGAAACCTTTGCTGAGGAGTGGAACCTGAAGAAACTGAGGAGAGACTATCCCTAAGCTGAAGTGCTGCTTGGGGGATTGGCCTGCAGTGGTTGCCTTACTGCCAAAGAAAGGAGAAAGGACTCTGTGTGCACTTTATTCAACTTGTAAAGGATCTCCAAGGGCTTTAAAGAAGAGCTTGCCTCCTGATGAAGTCTCAGGGACGTAATCAAGTGATAGGGAGGAGGAGTTGAGGTCCATTCAGTTCCCCATTCTAGAATCAATTAATCAAAAGAGGAGAATGGACACTTGTAGCTATAGGACCATTGGCTTTAATGGAACACCCTCATAAACACTGGTTGTTAAATGCGGTGTATATTTCTTCTCCGCCCCACACTCAGCGTTATGGCATAGTCATCGGGTGTCCACTTTGAGTGCTATATGCCAGCCTTGTCCAAGGCAACCTCTGGTCTGGATAGCAGTGTCTAGAGATTCGAAAGACACCTCCAGAGGGAGGGTGAAGTGCCCAAAAGGAAAAGTGTGCCAAACAAAATATAAGCTTAAAAAACAATTTCTCTCCAAAAAGGAACTTTAATATAAAAGGAGATGTATTGTTGTTAAAAAGTGAATTGGATATGATGGTCAATCGGGTAACTAGATTGCCTTTTATCTCTCAAAAAACGGTCGACATGTTTCAGCTCTTTATGGCCCAGCCGGGTCTATAGAGCATTCGTCAGGACAAATACAAAAACAATAATGTACTCACACCACTTGTGTAGGTTTCGGTACGGTGTACGTATTTAGTGAATACTCGTTTAGAACGCTATTTAGGTTCCTGAAAGAGAAAGCACAACACAAGAAAACACAAAGAGAACTCTTTATCTCTAGTGTGATTAGAGGTTTCTTCATATAGCGATTAATACTCTATGTTCAGATTTACAGAACAGTAGTATGCACCGAATTTTGGGCAACAACACAAGGGAGAAGGAAAGACAAAAGTAACAAAGATAACGCATGAGGTCTCTGCTTGTGCAGAAATGAATGTCTGGAGCAATCGTTATGGAGTTGAGTACTAATAGGTTGAAGTTTTCCAAATTCTATGCATGTCATATATGAAGTACAGAGAGTGCAACTAATGTAAAAAACAGTCTCTTGTAAATTACAAGAGCAAAAGTGCCGATGTCACTGCGCAAGGTAAAATGTTACATGCTAACATTGGAATCAGAAATAGGTTTGGTAATTCTTAGAGAATTCTCACAGAGAAAAGTACAACACTTTTGTGGAAATGTTCGTAATTCAATATGGCGATGGTACTGATTTACAACACATATCCTAATGCAACAAAATTAAACAAAATTAAATTCTTTTGTATCCCTAATAAATATGTAAAGAGCGAATATTACCAACCTGCTGCTTTACACTGGTTGGTCATAGATATAGTTCAAATGAAAATAAACAGGTTTTTGTGTACCAAGTCGTCAAATTAGATCGTATTGCCATATTGGCGTTTTATGGAAAACGGAATTTACCTTAATGCAGATTCTCGCTAACTTCCTCAGGGTGCGTGGGAAGTCAATGTAACCCGAGCTGCAAATGGGTGACACAATTATTACATTCTCGGGCCACTTACTTAGTCAGGTTGTTTAGAGAGGATCTTGTTCGGCCGCCATTCTTACCCGCATGTTGCTGGAATTCTAGCGTCTTGTGCTGGCTCTGCCCCTGGGTAGGCGGAGGCCAGTTCCTGTTCCTCTTTTGGCACGCATGGGAGTAGAAGTAGAAAGGGGACTCAAGTTGTATGTTTATACACGGGCCACTAGGTTATGAAATACCTGCTGTAACAAATTTCTCCCATGCTTACTTTATACTGTAAATGTCAACATTTATTCTTGATAATTCGACGTGAATTGTCACAAATATCTGTTTTATGGATATGTGTTCATAACATAATCAAGAAAAGGAAAAAACGATATGTTCATACATTATACACAATCCTAATCCGGAAAACGGTATCTCACGAACAGTAAGTCTTACTGATTTTATGAGAAATGATGCCATGGTATGTTATCATTTAAACCAGTGACATGGGTTTGGAGGCGGTTCACCCACCTTTGTTCTTTTTCAAAGAGTATTTTCTCTGCGTTTAGGGTTTTGTTGATCAACATCTCTAACACTGTCCATCGTAGATCTTCACAGGTATGGCCTACTTCTACAAAATGATTGCACAATTTGGTAGTATTTTTCTTCAGTCTGATATTACTCTTGTGCTCTCCTATTCTCACCTTGATTTTTCTACAGGTCATTCCCACGTACTTCTTTTGACATGGACAGCTCACTAGGTATATGACATGGGAAGAATTACAATTAGTATGCTGTCTTTGGGTCCACAGGAGAGTTTCAGTAAGTTGTAATGTCTTCGTTGTGTTAGTTAATTTACAAACTACACAAGTTCCACAAGGATAATGTCCAGTGACGGGCATCATGTTCGTGTCTCTTTCTGATGTTATCAGTATTCTTTGAATTGGACGTGTGTGCACTCGAGTGTCTTTAAGGTTTTTTGTATGTTTATTAGCGAACCTTGGTTTAGGCCAATCGTGTTTTCCAGATGTAATCATTCCCCAGTTTTTCTTAATTAGTTTTTGAACCTCATAGGTTGCTGGGCAATAAGTTGTTACGCATGTAACCAGATCTTTAACAGGTTATTTCACTTGGCTCTGGAGAAGGCATTCTCTGTGTTGGTGTTTTGCTCGTTTTCGACATCTGGAAACAGTAGAGGCTGTGTAGTCTCTTGCTTTCCGTTTTTGACTTAATTGTAGCGCTTGTTGCTTATAGTCACTCTCTTTGCTGAAATTGCGTTTAAGCCTTAAAAATTGACTATAAGGGAGATTGTCCCGCAAAGGTTTCGGGTGATAGCTCTTATAAGACAGTAAACTGTTCTTAGCTGTTGGTTTTGTGAATGTTTTCGTTTCCAATTTTCCTTGCTCAGAAAAGATGGTCAGGTCTAGAAAATCTATCTGTCGGTTACTAGAGATGAAAGTGAATTTAAGCCATCTATCTCTCCCGTTAAGCCACTCGATGAATACATTCAGGTCTTTATCTGTCTGCCAAATCATCATAATATCATCAATGTAACGTTTCCAGTATAATGTACTGGAAACGTGTGGGTTGTTCTCGTTGAGTACATGTTTGCTCTCAAAATGACTCACGTAGAGTCCGGCTACTGAAGGGGCAAAGGCACTGCCCATGGATGTCCCGTGGCACTGTAGGAAAAGATCACCATTATATTCAAAGAAATTTTCTTTTAAGGCTAATCGGCAGCATTCCAAAACAAAATGTTTGCCCTGAAGCGGGCCACAACAACAAGAAGACAATGTCTTTATTTCTTTGTACCAAAATTTCAATGCAACACTTTCGTTGCCCTGCGTGTTGCATCTTAAGGTATATTGACTCAAAGCGTTGCATTTTAAGATCTAATGAGAACTAAGCTACACCTACCATATTAAGTACAGTATTGTGGATTGTTGTCGTTTATGGTCTTTTGTTAAATCTATATAAAGAATACTTATTTTTAATATACAACTGTGTGGTGTCCATCTGTAGTGTTGTCACTTGATTACTGTATGTGTTCGCAAATGCTTTACACACTGCCTCTGAGATAAGCCTGTCTGCTCGTGCCAAGCTACCAAGGGGGTGAGCAGGGGTTATTTTAGGAGTCTACCCCCTTACCCTGACTAGAGGCAAGGGTCCCTATTTGTCACAAGTACCTACCTGTGCCAACTATTGACCACCAAATCTAACATTGGTGATCAGCGGTGAGGATTCTGGACTTGCATTTGTGACTCATGTACAGTGATTGGTGAACACTACTAGTGAGTGCAGACCAAAATGCAACCACGTACTATTTTTCCCTGTTTCCCTTTTGAATTTGGTTTTTGGAACTCTGGTTAGTTGTTGCACCTGTTGGACCTTGTCAAAATGGAAGTCATCTTTTCTCACCTGTATGTCTACAAGACAGGGGAGCTAAAAGTATTTTGCAAGGAGAGGGGGCTGCCTGTGAAGAGGAGATCCACAAGGCAGGATCTTGAGGCAGCCCTATATAGCTATGAGGTGCTACGCTGGGAAGCAACACTAACAGATGACTCTGAGGAGAAGTCTGAGGGGGAGGATCCCCAGCCAGAATACCAAGAGGGCAGTGGCCCTGAGGAGGAAACATTTTACGAAATATCGGCTCGTGAAGAGAGGAATCGGATTTGTGCTCGTGACCAGAGGCTGAGGCAGCTAGACTGGGAGTGTAAGGAACTTGAGCGAGCCTTAGCTGAAAAGAAAAAGTGTATAGCTCAGAAAGTGGGCTTGGATGAGTTGGAGGTGGAGTCCAGCACAGATGGTGGGAGCAAAATTGAGTTATCTGGTACTGAGGGAGCAGTACATACACCCAGAAATATGGCATATGACTTGAAGGAGGGGGTTAATATACACCAGGAGGTTCAAGGACAGGGGTGATAACAGAGCCATCCTCCCGCAGGTGCAGCGGCTTCATGTGTGCGATCATTGTTCACCATTTCTCCAGTCCTGTACTTTTCCATTAGGGGCGTGACTAATGTTGCTGTAACGTGTTATAATGTATTGTCGTTTTGAGAACCGTCAGTCCTCTCGGTGCACTCCTTGGAGTGCAGTCATGACGGGGCCTCTCTATAGAGAAACCAATTGCCTAATAAATGTTTTCTAATTCTTCTCCACTGTCTGGCTGGCTTATTTTATGGAAATGATATCTGAGTGAGGTAAGTTTGCTCAGGTGGTTTGAGCCACGCTTATCAGATGGCGCCCGGACAGGGACCCCGCGATAAGGATCTTTCTCGCCCGTAGGTGGGTTGTAGAAGGCCGGGGACTGTCTGGTAGGCACGGTGGGTCTGGGTACCCATTTGATGCCGGGCTTGGTTCTCGCAGTGCTGCCCTACCCTGCTGATCGGGAGAGGTCCCGGCTTATGACCCTGCGCCGGGGTCCAGAAGGCAGACCTTTGGGAGCTGACCGTGTTGGTCTAAGCAGCCGGCGGTGGTGAACAGTGGATGTCGGGTTCCGCGAACAGGAGGTGAGTGGTCCGACTGATGATTGAAGGAGCTAGGGTGCTCCGAGGGGCTAGGGTCCTCCGGGGAACTCAGAGTGCATGATACGCTCTGACAGACTGTGGTTTGGTGGAGGTTCGGGGGGACGCCTGATGTTCCTACGTTGTAGAGCACCTGGCCGGACGGTACTCGGACGGGCTCGCGGTTGATCTTGGTGGAACACTGGGAAAGGACCCAAGCCTAACCCGGAAGGGGGGTTTGCTGGAAGGGTCCCAGGTCTCCCGGGGTGAATCTGTGCAGTGGTCCGTAGTACCGCCCGTGTGGCTGACCTGTCCTCCGGAACAGTTTCTGCACTGTTCAGTGTTTATTAAGTCTGCGGTAGGGTCTGGTTCCCCAGGACTTGGACAAAGGGCCTTGTCCCATTGTGGTAACACGTGTTTGGCATGGTGACTTGATGTGTGCTCATAGGAAATATGTGTGTGTAAGGACATGAGTAGTTGTTTGTGGGGATAGCTGTTTTGTCCCTTTTGTGTCTGGGAGCATGTGAGTACTTTGGCGGTGTCTGATTGTGTGAGCAAGATGCCGCGTTTCAGTAAGTTGCGATGTTTTGGGTGTTGTTGTCGTTCAACTGATGCCAGATTGGCCGAGAGTCAGCCTGCTCCTTTAGAAGGCTCTCCCAACTTTGAGATGTATGTGAAATATGGACTTACCCCGATTTTGTTTAATACTTTGTGGCATCGGTACACCAAGAGTAATGTGGATTTGCAATGGCCGTTGACCGGTTCATTCGATGCAGCTAAGATAGATTACTTGCAGGAGAGATTGTTTGCTAGACGCAGTCGCCAGAGCATGTGCGATTCCCTAAGGATGTGGCAAAAAGAGGTTCGGCAAAGACAGATGAGAGATAAGAAGATGGCCCAGAAGAAAGCTACCCAGTCGATGGTACAGAAAGTGAGAGCCTATAATAAAGCGGAGACAGAGGCAGGGATTGAGCGCGCAGATAGGCTTCATAGGTTGCAAACAGATAAGAGTTATGTGGTAAGAGGGGAGGAGAAGGATGAGATAGAGGACCTTTTGGATGCCCGACCCCGCCCCCTTATGCACCTCAATCGGTATATCCCGCGCTATCTACTTCTCCGACTGTTCTGTCTGCTTCTGACTCTTCACAGGCACCCTCTTTCTCTGACCCTTCCGCTATACTAGCCTCTACTTCCAGTGTTTTGAAAGGTGTTGAAGCTGCATTGACTTCTGTAACCTCGCCCCTCGTTTCTTTATCGCCGGCGGAAACTTCAGTCCCGTCTGCCCCCCTTGTGGCTACACCGCTATCTGCATCTGCGTTACCTACGGCTTCGGCGAGTATTACCCCTCAGACTATACCTGAGACTCCGACTCGGGCTCGAAGGGGCTTGGATGGGCGTATGATATTTGACCATGTACGTAAATTACTTACGTGTTCTAATGTGGGTATGGAAGAGAAACAGGGTATGGCCAATCAAGCATGTCAATGGGCTCGGAATGCCATTTATACAATGGAGGATATTTGGTCTACGATGAAAGATTATGAACCTTTGATGCAGCAGCATGCTTTGTGGCAGCGACGTTGATAGGGTTGTGGGACCAGTGCCACGGGGACCTGGCGCCCCAGATTATCTATGATATTAGAGACAGAGCTTACAGGGCCAATATCAGTTTGGGAGAGGTTTATGGAAATATGCTTACATTGGTTGGCTACAGAAATGAATTACATTCTACAGGTCCCTCTACGTTTAGGGCACACCCCATGCGTGAGGTCCACCCCGTCTTCACCCTGAAATGCCTGAATTGGTGGATCCAGTGACAAACGCAGTGACAAGGGCGCGGGTAGAGGCTCGCTTTCAAGAGTAATGGGTTTATGTCCCCTGGAAGAGGAGTGAGGTGTTGGCACTGAAGGGACAGTTACTTGACTCTAGAAAGAATCCAACTGCCTATTATAAGGAATTGACTGAGGTGGCTACTTCAATGGGAATGACATTTGCAGACATAGAGTTATTCTTTGGATTAATGGTTCCAGTGGATGTATGGAGACAAGTGAGTGGTAGTGATCATGCAATCAAGCTGGGGGCACATGGCAGGATTTTAAGGATTGGGATAAAGAAAGGAAGCCAGGGGATAAACCGAAACAGGAGATTTTAGACCTGCCTGGATGTATCATTAAGTACATACACAAAGCAAAGCTCTCGCAACCACAATTTAGTATAGACAAAGATAAATGTCTCAAAAGGTAAATAACAATTTGGTAATAAGCAACAGCGAATCCGTATGTCTTTAGGTTATCTCCACTGAAATCCAAAAACCCTTCAAAGTTAGTCGTATCATTAAGTACATGCATTCCCTTCTCCCACCGAAGAAAGTGGATTGGGATTAGTTGACTGCATGTCGCCAGAAGAAAGAGGAGGGCGTGTCTGACTTCTTTCCTCGCTTTGAGGAGGCATTCCTGGATTTCAGTGGTCAGGATTTGTCACAGGATGGCGGGGTGCGGCTTTTTGTGAACAGATTTGTGCATAATTTGTTACTGGAAATATCGGCCCGGTTGCAGGCTTCTGATAGTACGTGGACGATGTCCACCCCTTGTGGCATTTTGAGTATGGCTCAGTACTATGAGCATCGGGAGAATGAGAGTAAAGATAAAGCAGAGAAGAAGGCAAAGGACCTGAAAACGAGAGTGTTGTTGCAGCAAGTAGCCAGAGGACAGGGACGGGGACGTGGGGCCCCGCCCACTGCGGCTGGGCAAGGTGGAGCTGGATATGGATGTGGAGGAAGGCAGAGTTTGGCATTAGGTGAAAATTAGTGTGCTAATTGTAAGAAGGAGGGTCACTGGTGGCGGGAGTGTCCGGAGCCGCGGGATGGATAGAGAGGACGGGGCAGAGGTAGAGGTCGCGGGGAAGTACGTAGGGATGACTGGCAACCTAGTGAGGGTCGGCAGACAGGTGGGAACTACTTTGATGGTGACAGGGATAGACAGCATTACCGATGAGATTGTGACGGGGAGCGGGACAGACAGTATTATCAAGATGACTATGATGTAGACGAAGTGACAGGTTTTTCTCACAATTAGGACAGCGTAGAGCAGAGTAGGGGACCAGTGTCATTGCAGGTTGATCAGCCAGGGCCCTATGTCACTGCAGACTTGCTGAGGTCCACCAAGAAGTTTTTAGTGGATACGGGAGCTATGAAGAGTTCCGTGGCACCTTCCCCAGTCCCTGGGGCGGCTCTGTCTGGCCAGAATAACATCTCCATTGGGTTTTCAGGTACACCGGTGATTAGCCCCATTTCTAAACCACTCACTCTTACGATTGGTCCTTTTACTGTTGATTCTCCATTCCTTCTCACGTCCCATTGTGGTGAAAATCTTTTAGGTCTAGATTTGTTGAAGAGATTGCATGCTACGATTTACTGTTCACCGGATGGTGTTTATGTCACCTTGGACCCCTCTGTTGCACGGGCTCAGCAATGCTTTTCTAAGGACAAACCTCTCCCACTGGAGCTTAAAGAAGTGCCAGAAGCTTTGTGGGCAAGTAGTGACACTGATGTGGGTACATTGAATATTGCACCCGTCTCCATTAAGGTCAAGCAGGGAGCTCATTTACCGCGTATTCCCCAGTATAAGATTTCACAGGAGGGTGAAAAGGCTCTCTTACAGATCATTCACGATTTGATACAATTTGGAGTGGTGGAGGAGACGGCTTCCAATGTGTGCAATAGTCCTATTCTTCCGATTCTTAAGAAGCCTTCTGCTGATGCTAGTTGTGATCAACACGAAGTTTATCGATTTGCAATTGATTTGAGGCAGATTAATAAAGTAGTTGAGCCCCAATATCCTGTAGTTTCTGATATAACTACAATTTTGACAATGATTCCTCCCACGGCCAAGTATTTTTCCGTTTTGGACCTCAAGAATGCATTTTTCAGTATCCCTCTTCATCCTGATAGCCGCCATCTTTTCGGATTCTCGTTATCTGGCCGTAGTTTCAGATTTTGTAGAATTCCCCAGGGCTATACTGAGAGCCCTAGTATTTACAGTCAAGCATTGAAAACGCAAGTGGATGATTTGGAACTCCCTGCGGGTAATGTGTTGTTGCAATATGTAGATGACTTGTTGATTGCGTCTGACACGGCGGAAGGTTGTAAGGAGGCCACTGTCCGACTTTTGCATCATTTGGCACGTAATGGGCATAAGGTGTCCTTCTCTAAGTTTCAGTATTGTCGACAGGAGGTTACCTACCTAGGTCATCTCCTATCGAAGGAGGGGAGGAGGTTGACGCCAGAGCGTGTTATGGTGATAACTAATATGTCTGTTCCTAAGACCCAACGAGAGGTGCGCGCGTTCTTGGGCATAACATCGTATTGTCGCCAGCGGATACCTAACTATGCTTTACTAACCAAGCCCCTTCTTCATTTGACTACCAAGGAGGTACATGAGCCCTTGCCTTGGACCCCCGCATGCCAGGAAGCTTTTGAGTTGTTGAAAACTGCTCTGTGTTCTGCACCTGTACTTGGCGCCCCTGATTTCCAGAAGCCTTTTGTACTCTATGTGCATGAGGCGGACGGTTGCGCGCTTTCGGAGTTAACCCAGTGTTTTGGGGGGAAGCAGAGACCCTGTGCGTATTTTTCCGCTACACTTGACAATGTGGCAAGAGCGTTGCCGAGCTGTCTTAGAGCCACAGCGGCTGCTGCGGTATCGATTAGACAATCGGCGGGGCTCGTCCTTGGCACTGATCTCACAGTGATGGTACCGCACGCTGTGGACACCCTATTGAATAAGACACAGACACAGCATTTAACTAGTGCTCGTTTCACGGGATATGAGTTGACGTTGTTTGCCACTCATATTACAATTAAAAGATGTGCCACTCTGAATCCAGCCACGTTACTACCCCTCCCTTCGGACGAAAAGGACAATGACGTCCATGATTATTTGTTTCGGACTGAGGAAGAAACGAAGGGACGTATAGATTTGACAGACACTCCCCTAATTGAACCCCAAGGGGAATTGTATGTCGATGGCTCGTGTTTTAAACTTCCAGATGGCACCACGACTGCAGCTTATGACATAACAACATTGCACAAGATTGTGGAGACATCTAGGGTCCCTTATCAGTCAGCACAAGCTGCAGAGTTGATAGCTTTGTTACGAGCGTGTGAATTGAGTGAGGGACTGGATGTGAATATTTATACTGACAGCCAATACGCCTTCGGTGTGGCTCATAGTTATGGGCCATTGATACTACGATTGTTAACAGCATTAACACTTCCCAAAAGACTGGCTGTAATCAAATGTAGTGCACACAAAGCAGTGGTGGACGATGTGGGCTGGGGCAATGCATTTGCAGATCAGCCAGCTAAGGAAACTGCTAAGACAAAACTTCCAAGTATGTTTGTGGCCGGACCGGCTAGGTGGGTACCAGACAATGACATGTTTATGAGTACTGTGGAGAGTGTGCGGGATATTCAGACGGGGGTAACAGAGGACGAGTTGAAGATATGGAGGGAGAGTGTGGGGCGACTGGGCTCGAAGGATTGTTGGACAGACTTATCAGACAAACGAAGGTGGTTGCTCCCTGACGCATATGTTCTTCCTGTGGTCACAGTGGCTCATGGGCCGGCACATGTTAGTGCAAAGGGGATTTGTAAATTACTGGACCCAGTATGGCGTAATGACAATCTCTAGAGTGGCGACACATTTAGTACAACGTTGCATGGTCTGTTTGCGATACAATCCTGGGAGGGGGACAACTGTTATCCCGGGTGATTTTGCACCCCCTTCTTTCCAATTTGAGGTGATCCAGATGGATTATATTGAGATGGAGAGGGTCAATAATCTCAAGTATGTCTTGGTGGTGGTGTGTTCTTTTAGTCGATGGGTGGAGGCTTTCCCAACGAAAGAATGCACAGCTATGGCAACAGCAAAGGTGTTGATTAAGGAATATTTTTCTAGATATGGATTGCCTCGGGTGATCTGGAGTGACAACGGGACACACTTTAATGCCAGATTGATGAAACCGATATGTAAGGGACTGCAAATTCTGAAGAAATTTCATGCAGCACGACATCCCAAATCTGCAGGCTTGGTAGAGAGATATAATGGGACTTTGAAGTTAAAGTTGGCTAAGATCCAAGAGAGTACAGGGCTGCGATGGCCAGACGCACTCCCTTTAGCTCTTCTTTCTACTCGGGTGACCATGAACTCCACGTATGAGGTGGTCTTTGGTCGCCCAGCTAATGTTTGGGGTGTCCCGAGGCCTAAATGCTTTGCTGATATTGAATATCCTCTGTTGACAGACTACTTGTATGCTTTGACTAAAGATCTCCGTTCCCTTCACCAGCAGGTAGCAGACACGCTAAAGCCGCAACCGGAGGGGCCTGGACATTCAATCCAACCCGGTGACTGGGTATTGATTCGTCGGTATCAACGGAAATCCTGCTTGGAGCCGAGGTGGAGCGAGCCTCGTTTGGTGTTATTGGCAACGTGTACTGCACTCAGGATCCAGGGCCACAAGTCGTGGACGCATGTCAATCACGTGAAGAAGGTTCCACTTTCATTGCCCTATGATGCATGGGTGAGGGAGGGCGTCGCTGATCAGGAAAGTGAAACGGTTCCTCGGTATGTGCCCGTCTCTGATGCTCAGTTGAGGGGAGAGGAGCTAGCTGAGAACGAAGAGAGGCTGACCTCAGTTGAGAGAGACAAAGCCTCCCGAGATCGAATTGATTCAACATCAGTGGATAAGTCCCTTGCCGTTGACCCCCCATTTTGTTCACAGATCCAGAGGTGCGAGGGAGCACTCGCTATAATCTGCGGCCCAGAAAAGGAGAACAGTGCACTGGAAGAGGGGCTGAGCGAGGGAAATAGGGAAGGACTAAAGTGAGAGAAGTATGGAAGGACTACAGATTGAGCCCTGGTGCACTAGCCGAGACATTGTTACGAGAACATTAGGTCGTGTCCGGGGTCAGACTAAGTGCTCCTCTGAGTTGTGAAGTTGTGCAACTCCGACGTCGGAGTTAGGGCTTGAACAATAGGAGCCTGCCTGTGAGGCTCTAACGGACACAGGGAGAAGATCCCCTCTGGTTGGCCTCAGTGTGAACTGATCTTCTCTTTTAGTTTATTATTCGACTTTTAGCTAGGTGAATATGTCCCCTTTTGGCCGTCCCATTCCTGAGGAAGAGCAGCCCTTAGCGGCTCTTCGCAGAACTGAATCTGATTCACCCTGGTCATTGTTATCCAGGAACGCAAAAATTGTAGTTATAGTGGTGATCATCATTGTATTCATAATAGTTATTGGGATTCTATTTTTCCTTGATGAAAAGTACCCGGTTCACCAATTCATGTCTACCACTACCCCGACACACGAACATAATGTGGTTACTTTAGACTATCGAGAAGAATCATTGCGTAAGGGCTACCAGGATAATGTTTTCATTAAGACATTACATCATGCTCATGCTGTATACAATGTTACTGACTGTTGGGTTTGTGGGTTATTGCCTTCAGTGGTACACAAAAAGGATAGGTTGCTGGCGCTTCCATTATCTTATGTGAATAGTTGTGTGGGATGGTACACCCTGATCAGTTTGGTGAAATTCTTCCAGCAATCTGATTTCTTGCATCCCCGACTCACCAATAGTGGGTCCACCCTGACAATGCGAGTACGCGCTATACACCAATCCCCTTTTGGACCGTTTCTTAATGACGGATGTTTTGACCAGACTTTTGTAGATACATGTTACAGAAAGGTGGGACGGTATACTGCACTGAATGACACAGATCTCGTTAGAGGGAGTTTTCGGCAGTTGAACTCTTCTTTGATTTTCTGACGTCCTCCCCCCGGGAATAGCAGCAGACATTCCTTAGTCCCCATTGCTGTGGTGGGTCCTCAGTCCCCATTCTGCATTCTAGGAAGAGGACCTATAAAGGTTAGTAACAGTTTCTGTAATGTGACCTCTTCAATCCGATTGTCCATCAGCCCCTCTTTGGTCCCTCCACCGAATATCTATTTTGTATGCGGTGAGAATGGATACCTCTGGTTACCTGAGGGGTGGGGGGGTGTCTGCCATCTAGCGTATCTTCTACCCCCAGTTTATTTGGCTCCATCTAATTACCATAAGACCCATCGTTGGTCCCCAGTGGTTCCTGAGCAGAGGAGAAGGAGGGATCTTCAAGCAGATGACGTTGACCAGACTGAAACTTCTTTACAACAATGGACGGACATTATCCGGGGGGTTGTTACCATTTTGGGGTCCCATGTTCAATAGTAGGGCTATTAGGAGACTATCTAGGGTTATGGAGAAGGTGGTCAATACAGAAGCTGACATTGTGACCAATATGACCGTTGAGATGCAGGCTATGAGGCTTTTCACTTTACAAAATAGAATGCTCCTTGACGTCATCCTGGCTGATAGGGGTGGAGCCTGCCGCGTCATCGGGACCTCCTGTTGTGTTTATATACCTGATTCCGCTCCCACTGTTAATTTGGCTGTGCTAAAACTTCATCGATTGGCTGCTGAGTTACATCAGGACACTGGCCCCTGGTCATTGAGTGGCTGGCTCTGGGGAGCTTTCACTTCCTGGGGTTGGAAGATCTTGATGGGGTAGTGGGAGTTTTGGAAATTATCTTGATTTGCTGTTTTTGTGTTCATTGCCTTCCTCCTTGTTGCTCGCTTTGTGCCAGTACTATGACCTCCTCAAAATATCAATCTCGACAATATCCAGTTTTAAATAATGTGATACACAAAGAGATTCAATCACTTATGGCTATTGATGAGAGCATCTTTGAGGATTGAGGATATTATTAACCAGTTGCTTTTCCCATAGTTATTGTAAAGGCACTCATTTGGCCAATAAAGGCTGCGCTCATGTTAGTCACACAATGCTAAAAGGAAGGTCTGATAGGTTTTGTATTTCCCGCCCCTCAATTCCCTCAACATGATGACGTATAAGTTAGCATAGTGTGTCTAACCGAATGATGTGTTGCATATGTATTTAGGACTAATTGGTTATTTTCGTGTTCCAGTTAGCAATTTCTTAGCTTAGCTTCTGTGCCGCCATCTTGGGAACATGTCTCCGCGACCTGACTGCAATGCCCCCTCCCTTATAAGCAGAAAATCCCTGGTCTCAGCGTTTCTCGCCTTGAGTTAGTATTTGCAGAAAACTAACAACAAAATGTGTTTCTTTGCTATCAGTAATGTTCCCATGCCCGGGAGGAGCGGAGTCTCGGCTCCGTGGCCTTGGGGGTGATAACAGAGCCATCCTCCCGCAGGTGCAGCGGCTTCATGTGTGCGATCATTGTTCACCATTTCTCCAGTCCTGTACTTTTCCATTAGGGGCGTGACTAATGTTGCTGTAACGTGTTATAATGTATTGTCGTTTTGAGAACCGTCAGTCCTCTCGGTGCACTCCTTGGAGTGCAGTCATGACGGGGCCTCTCTATAGAGAAACTAATGGCCTGAAAATTCTTCTCCACTGTCTGTCTGGCTTATTTTATGGGAATGATATCTGAGTGAGGTAAGTTTGCTCAGGTGGTTTTGTCGCACCGAGCTGAAGCGTCTCGCAACATCGGAGAAGAGTGTCGAAGCCAAAGCTGTTGTTGTCGCATCACGGAACAAGGGTGTCGCCTCTGCAGCCGTCACATCGAGTCGAGACTTCTCGCATCATCGGAGAAGAGTGCCGCAACAACAAGAAGACAACGTCTTTATTTCTTTGCACCAAAATTTCAACGCATCACCATCTGTGCAACACTTTTGTTGCCCTGCATGTCGCATCTTAAGGTACATTGACTCAAAGTGTTACATTTTAAGATCTAAAGAGAACTAAGCTAGACCTACCATTTTAAGTACAGTATTGTGGGTTTTTGTCGTTTATGGTCTTGTGTTAAATCTATATAAAGAATACTTATTTTTAATATACAATTGTGTGGAGTCCATCTGTAGTGTTGTCACTTGATTACTGTATGTGTTCACAAATGCTTTACACACTGCCTCTGAGATAAGCCTGTCTGCTCGTGCCAAGCTACCAAGGGGGTGAGCAGGGGTTATTTTAGGAGTGTACCCCATTAACCTGCCTAGAGGCAAGGGTCCCTATTTGTCACAAGTACCTACTTGTGCCAACTAGAGACCCCCAAATCTAACATCTACTCTAGCTGATGTAATTTCCTTCTTTGGCTTCTCCTATTACTAGTATGCTGAGAACAGGCAAAACTTTTTTGCATTCCATATTTTTCTCCCTATTTCTAAACCTATTTCTCAGACCATACACCATTGAATAACTCTCTCTCATAGTGAACTCATGCAAACCTACAGTAGTTCAATTCTCCGCCACCAATGCACAACTCTATGCGGCACTGTAACTAATATGATGAATTTCTTCAAAAACACCTTACCACACATGATGTGATTGGATTTCCAATAATATGCTGTGGAGGCATTGAGGTTCAACCTTAACTCCCTCTAAACACCAAGCAGTGCTCAGAGGATCTGAATGCAAAAGCCCTGAATGGCTGAGAAACTTTGCATCTTATACTCTCTGATGCACATTAATACCATCAGTCTAATTCCCGGGCATTTGCTTTTTGACAAGACTTCCTCTCCAACCAAACCATCCGTGAGAACCCATCAAGGTCCTGCTTACTTCTGTAGCAGACTGCACGCTAGATTGTTTCCAAGGAATGACGACAGTAGCATGTCCCCTTAAAACAAACGTATTACCTGCAGCCAACTCATGAATGAATGAATGAATGAGGGGGATTTGTACAGTGAGCAGCTACTCAAAAGAGTGTCTCTACACTAAGGACTACAGGGACGGTCATAAACACAAAGAAGCCTAATCAGAAACCTACAGTTAAACAGAAAAAAGAGGCAAGTTTTCAGTTTCAACAGAAGAAAAGAGACGCGTTTTCAGTCTCAACAGAAAAAAAGAGAAGTTTTCAGTTTCAAAAGAAGAAAAGAGACGCGTTTTCAGTCTCAACAGAAGAAAAGAGACACGTTTTCAGTCTCAACAGAAGAAAAGGGACAAGTTTGTAGTCTCAGCAGAAGAAAAGTGACAAGTTTTCAGTCTCAGCAGAAGACAAGAGCCAAGTTTCAGTCTCAACAGAAGAAAAGGGACACGTTTTCAGCCTCAGCAGAAGACAAGAGACAAGTTTCAGTCTCAATAGAAGAAAGGGGACAAGTTTTCAGTCTCAACAGAAGAAAAGAGACAAGTTTTAAGTCTCAGCAGAAGAAAAAAGACACTTCAGTCTCAACAGAAGAAAAGGGACAAGTTTTCAGTCTCAGCAGAAGACAAGAGACAAGTTTTCAGTCTCAACAGAAGAAAAAGGACAAGTTTCAGTCTCAAAAGAAGCAAAGGGACACATTTTCAATCTCAACAGAAGAAAAGGGACAGGTTTTCAGTCTAAACAGAAGAAAAGGGACAAGTTTTTAGTTTCAGCAGAAAAAAAGTGACAAGTTTTCAGTCTCAGAAGAAGACAAGAGACAAGTTTCAGTTTCAACAGAAGAAAAGGGACAAGTTTCCAGTCTCAGCAGAAGACAAGAGACAAGTTTCAGTCTCAACAGAAGAAAAGGGACACGTTTTCAGTCTCAGCAGAAGAAAAGAGACCCGTTTTCAGTCTCAACAGAAGAAAAGGGACACGTTTTCAGTCTCAACAGAAGAAAAGAGACAAGTTTTCAGTCTCAGCAGAAGAAAAGGGACACGTTTTCAGTCTCAGCAGAAGAAAAAAGACACATTTTCAGTCTCAACAGAAGAAAAGGGACAAGTTTCAGTCTCAAAAGAAGCAAAGGGACACATTTTCAATCCCAACAGAAGAAAAGGGACAGGTTTTCAGTCTCCTACAGAATATAGCCTCTGAAGACATAGTTCGTAAGTCCAAGGGAAGCTGATTACACACTTTGGCAGTCATGAAAATGAAGGACACCCTCCTCCCCTAGTGCGCCTGATTCAAGGCACTACCATCAAGGCTGTCAACACTGAGTGAATTGCTCTAGCAAGACAATAACGCAAACATCTGTACACGCGATAGCCAGGGCTGGCCAGCAAAAGTGTTCAATGGACCAGGGCAAGAGATATAAAAAAGGACCCTTCTTAACACTTAATTCTCTCTAATTCAAAAGAGGACAGGACCCTGCTATAAAAAGTCACTTAAATGAATTTGTGGACTACATTCACTGCAACCTGATTTGTCTCAGGGCGATAGAACAGGCCACTGTCAAGCCCTGCCATTTACACTGAGTATACAGTGACTGAAGACTCAGCTTTCGATACAGACTCTGAGGAAACACATATAGTAAGTTTCTAGTTTTCTGTCTTCTCAACCGTTGGTGGAATAGGATTCTCCCTGGGGTGAGGTGGCTGGCTTGTGTTTTAGCTCAGGCATAGCCTTGCTAAGTGGCTTACAACTTCAGTCAGCACTAGTCGTTTAGCCAACAGTGCTGATTGACATGAATTGCACCAGTAACTGGACAATCTTCGGAAGGTCGTTGGGCAATAACATATTGAATTTCACTGATCGACCAGTGCTACATTTAATTTTCAGTTAATGCAAAAGTTGGGGGTATTTACTAACGTTTTTCATGGCCATATCAAGTGATGCTAAGTGATGCGTAGGTTTGTGTCAATTTACGTACCATTGAAAAAGGGCTCTGTGCAAAACAGTACAGGTCTGTAAGGGTGCCCTTGCAACTCTTAGTAAATCTAAACAGGCTGTTGTTCTTTTATTGATTGATCAGCACAGTCTTATAATGTTCTTATTAGTCGATGCAAATGCTGGTGCAAAACTGCAGTCACCATTGCAAAACTACATTGAACACTTGTGCAATGCATGTGATCTGGTCCACAACCAACTAGTATAATGGCCCTTCAAACTGTCCCCCTACCTCCTCTCACTGACTGATAATGACTTGGTTACTTACTGGTAATCTTCATTACTCTGAGTCATAGTCTTCCTTGTCACAGTCACCCTGGAGCACTATGTGTTCGGGGCACAGCATTCACCAATAAAAATATTCCCTGCCCATCATGGCTGCCTGACAGGAAGTAACTGTCACATGACCTATAAGAGTGCGGCAACCCCAGACCATATTCTGTTTTTTCGAAGGGGTTCTGACAGGAACACCCGTAGACATACACTGCTGGCACTGGTGTAGTGGTGAGTATTTTTTGTTTTGTTTGTTTAGATGGGGCTGCTATAGAGTCTCCATTTTTTGTTCTTAATTAATTGTTTTACTTTTTTCTTGACCACTGCTCCAAAGCTGTGCATTTGTTTTTTTAATGTGTTCTGTGGTATTGTATTATCTGCTAGATGGAAGGTAACAGCTCTGCAGATTCTGAAGCAGGGTATAGAAGCAACCATGTCATTAACCATTCAACCCTGTGAGACACACAACGTAGACAACAGAAGTATTTGTTAATTTGCCCAAACAATGTATAATAATGAATTAGCTGAAACAGTCACAGTATTCAAAGACACAGACACATTAAGGGAAAACCATCAAGAAACGAGAGAAAGTAGATTTTTTCAACTGTGCTTTATTTAGGGCTAAGCTGAAAAGCGTCATCCAATAATTACAGAAGATTACAAGGATTTTTAGGTAATTGATAGTGAAAAGAGCAGTTTTAGGCAGCTGCAGCTGCTTCTTTAATACCTGGTCTCAATAACTGCAGGACCAAAAACGAAGATAGACAAACGATTCAAAGAATGAATAGGGAGAAATTTATAAAAGAGAAATGAGAAACATAAAAGACAACAAAAAAATGAACAAAGGGGAAACAAAGAAGACTAGAAGGAATTTAGGCAGAAAGAAAGCCGAACAATGGGGAGAAAGAGGGAAGGGTTCGTGTAAGAAGGATAAATGGAAAAGAATAATGCAAGAAAGAACAACAGAGATCAAAAGTAAACTCAAGGCAGGACGGGCCAGTAGAGGATGGAGGAAGAAATGACAATTATTGGAAAGATAAAAGGAAGTGGAAGAAGGGAAAGGAAGGAAGGCTGAAAGAAACGGGGGAAGTAGGGGTGGAGAGAAGAGACAGGAGGAAGAAAGAAAAAGAATGGAGGGAGAAAGGACGGAAAGCTAGGATGAGCATAAAGAAAGATGGAAGAATAGGGGAGAAAAGGGGGAGAATTTAAGGAAATAGGAAGAAAATGATGGACAGATCAAACTAAATAAGTGCAGACAGAAGGAAGGAGCGGGGGATAGGAAGAGGTATGTTAGGAACATTTAAAGATGCCAGAACAAGAAATTTTGACTGAAGGAGCATGGTTAGTAACAGACTTAAAATATAGCAACACAGAAATGATTGTAAGGCAGAAACAAATCTTTCATATACATAACAAAGAAAACTTAAAGCACAGGTTTCTCAAACGTGAGCTTTAAGAAAGGGAGGCAATATGTTATTAAAAGAAGTAAATCAGACAGTGAAAGCGTGTAAGGCAGAGAAAGAAATTGGTAATGACTCTCTCAGAATTGTGGAAGAATATAGATATAGACTGAAAGAAAGAAATAGGAACAAAGGGAGGAGATCTGAACAAAGAAAATGGAAGCAAAGGGCAAGGTTTACTGAGAGCAGATATTGCTGGAAGGCAAGACTTCTGTACACATTAGATCTGACCCTTACCCCTCTTCCTCACATCACTTTTACTTTTGGCAGGATATATAATACAACACAGGTTGGCATCAGATGCAACAGTATTGAAATAAAATACTGATCAGGAGATGGGGGAAAATATATTACACAAAACAGAAAGGACAGGAGGAAAGGGTGTATAGAAATCACAAAGTCATGAATTAGGGGGAAAAAACAAGAAAGCAAAGACGAAAGAAAGAATAATTGAGTGACAAAGCCAAAAGAAAGAGAATAGATAAATATATTAAGAGAGAAACAGACAATGATGTAAAAGAAAGAAAATGAATAAAGCTGGTAAAAAAGGAATGAAAGAAAGAAAGGAAAGGGCAGAGAGGGAACTTAAAGAAAGAGGAGCAAAACTAAAGATAAAAGTTGACAGGTATCAAAGTGAATGACAAAAGAGAAGGTAGAAAGCCACGGAAAAAAGAGGAGTATGAATAGACAAATAAAAGATCGAAATGTAAACTAAAAGAACTACAAAGAACATGTTTTGTAAGAAAGACAAAATTTATCATTATCAAAAAATGAAGCCGAATCACATTTCTTTTTTTAAAAATAAAAGATAAGCTAATATTGTATAAAAATGAATTCAATGTACTCATTTCAAGTCAACTAAAACTTGTGAGGTCCTTACAAGGTGCAAAGTAAGCATTCATACAGTGGAAATAAATTATAAATAAATATGATATACTTTAAAATATATGTGTTTTAAATAATACATTGGTATTTTCTAATTCATATTATCTTTCTAAAGCATTGTGAATTTTCTTTGACTGCTCTAAAGTCAATTACCAAAGATAAATATCGTGCTTTCATTAAATAGTTGTCCTTGTTTTTCTCTATCATTACAATTAAAAGTCCTACAAAATATGCAAATTTATTTACAGAAAAACAGAGTCAGCATCATTTGGAACATCCCCTGTCTTTCAAAATTCCTTGTAAACAGTTTCATAAATTCTTTAAAGATTGTTTTTTTTGTTTTTTTGTATATTTTTTTAATAGTATGGTTCTAGGCTATTCCTTGCCCTGAAGATCTAGAACAAATGTGGAAACTACTGAAGCAGAGGATGATCAGAAAACTTGCAAATAGCATTTAATGAAGATATGAAGCAATACAGCTATGTCATTCTTCAAGTTAGAACTAACTCTGATAAAAAGACCTTAGCTTTGTTTATTTCATTGCATTGTCTACAAGAATTAAATTTTTTATAGCTGGAATGCTTGCAGTTAAAGAAGCTGCCGTATAGCCTTTTAATCTCCTCAGTTAATACAAGCACCCAACAGCAATTGGCAGAGTAGGAATTTATGCTCTAAACTCTACAAAAGAATTACAATTCTACAACATCTTTGTTTTAGCAGTAATGCTATCTTCTATGTATTTTTTTTGCTTTTTTTCTTGCTCTCTAAATTTTTTCTATTATATAGGTATTTTAAACTTTTCTTTTAAATTCTGTACAACTATTAGGATTTGAAATGGGGTGAGATTGAAGCATTTACAAACCTTATCACTACACCATCTTTCTATATAGGTCTTTTCTTTTTTTCACTTTTTTGCTTTTTAATGATATCCATCCATTTTCACCAATATCATTCTGTCTTTACTTTGTACATAAAACCATATGAAATTTTCACACTTTAATTAATGTAACCAAAGAACCTCTCAAAGTATCAAAGAACTATTATCTTGCCATTTTAAAAGCATTTTAAGCATTATTATTATTATTTTTTTACATATTTCATATAATTGCTCTCAGACTGTTTTAAGAACAGCCAAGACAAAAAGGAAGGAGCTTTCATATTTTACATACAGCTACACGTTTGTGATAAAAATTTTGGTCCTTTGGTCCCTAAACAGCTAAGGAATGACAGATAAGATGCTTACGGCGGCCATCAGCTTGGTCGGCATGGCAAAAGCATACTCGGTGGCAAACAGGCACTCCTTTGTCAGTTTTCAGGTTTTTCATTTCCTGTTTTGAAGGAAAAAAGCCTTTGCAGTGATATCTCTTCAGAAATCCTGGTTTTTCTGGATTCTGCCCAGTTTCTCAAACACTTGTCCCTCCAGTCAGCAGACGTGATACATTTCATCAACGAAATATGACGGTCTTAACAATCAAAGAGAGAATAGTCTGATGTCTTCAGTACGACTGGTAGCTTGCTGATATGTCGAAGGTGTCATCCAACATGTCTTGCTCATATAGTTATATATGTATTTTTTATTTTGTTTAATGTGGCACAGTAAGTTCCTGCCCTGGGAGAAAGAAAGAAATAGAAGAGTTAGAAAAGAAGTGAGTGGGGACTCTGTCTAAATATAGAAAAATATGGAAACGGAAGACTCCCTAAGAGCAAGCATGATGTTTTCGAAGTTGTGGTGAGTTTTAATCTAGCGAGTTAGTCACGATCATGATAAACAATGAACTGAAAATCACTATGTCTCATTTAAGTTAAAGATATCTGATTTTAAAGAGTGCTAAACTGGCAATTGAGATTCACAGCAAGTTGTCAAACCGTCCAACTCTCCGCCATCTTAGAGAGGTGGGGAAATATAACAAACCACTTTATCCATTACATCATAAAACAGTGGGACCCACCTCATGCAACATCAGCCCACTACAATGCACATCTCAACTTCTACCACAAGCCCTGCCTTGTCAGAGAATCAGGAGGTTGGCAGGTCTGCTTTTGCTGTGGAGGTCAAGTGGTCCTATTACAGCAGAACAATTTTAGCAAGGGCTCTTCTCACAAGCAGTAAATGCCCATCTCTGAAAGGAATTTCGAGAGATCTTTCCGTAGTGTTTCTGTGTAGCGAACAGTGTCTACTGCATATTTAGTGACACAGAATAACTAAATTGCTGTGTTTAACAAGAAGGCATATACTGTTCAGTGCCCTGTTTAGCAAACAGCACCGCCATTTTGTTTACCTAAGGTCGCGTTTGCGAAACATGGCCCAGGGTTCTTCCATTTTGTGGCCAGTCATGGGAATGACTTTCAAAAAGCAGTGGAAAAAGAAACTTTTTTACTTTTTATTTTTAGATTACAGAGGCAGATATAGTCTGAACGTGCCCACATAACAGGCAAGTCTGTTTTTTCAAGCCAAATCCATATTATTGGAAATAAAAAATGTAGAGCAAATGTTTTATGAAAAAAAATGCATTTTTCCAATAAAATGTAATCATGATCTGACTAGTCTTGACATTTAAAATTGATGCTTAATCATTAAGGATTAGAAGGCACGGCTCTTATCTTGTCCTTGCAAGCAGGTTGGCCTGGTATTCTCCTCGCTGATTTATTATGTCAAGGGACTAGAACTGGGAAGGCTCACTCCAGTGGCAGTATCATGCGAATACCAATCCCTGCTGGCAGGTTTTTCAGCACTGTTGATTCATCAAACAGCAAACCATACACAGCAGTCTGAACAAATGACAACATCGAATATAATAAACAGAAAGAAAAGACTCGTCGAGGACCCTTTTTCAGTTGTAAACACAAAAGACGCATTCTTTGTCTTTTTTTTAGTGGGTTTTATAGATCACAAAGCAAAATTTAGTTTAGCTAACATTTCTAGGTGACCAAAGATTTAGGTAAGTGGGCAAGAACAGGTTACTGTCCTCTCTACAAGAATGCTTAATTCTGTTTTTGTGTAACTTTTAAGTATAAATTAGTGTTTGGGTGTGTCATTCAGCATAACCAGAAACATAGCAATTGAAAAAGGCCCCCACATTCTCCAGTAAAGTAAAATATAAATATACGTATACAGAATAAAACACAACAGTTTCAAATGCAAAAATATCAAATCAACCACGCATTTTACCTTTCATGTACGTTATTTGAAGCACGCTAGGCCCAAGTCTGTAAAAAACTGCAAGTGTGCATAAGGCTCAGATTAACCAATCAAATTGGTTGACTCTATTCTTAAATCAGCTTTAAATAAAAACCCAATCTCATTGATTGATTATTGTTGTTAGGCGTTTTTGAATTAACCAATCAAATCCCTTCAGCTGATTGGCAATTTTGAGCTAACCCATCAGATTGGTTGATACATTCCTTACGTGGTGTAAGGCCTTACCATTTTTTTCAGAAAGGGGCCGATTCAAAACACCAGGAATTGTAAAACCATCTTTATTTTTCTAAATGACATCTAAAAAAAGCATAAACATGACAAGAAACAAAAAACAAACAAAAAAAAAGCACCGCAAGCATATAAAATAATATATAATATATAGTTTAGGGAAACGACATGAGCACGGCAAAATTGTGGCAGCACAGAGTTTAAAAAAAAAGAAAACCAAACAAACAATAAGGAAAAGGCACATGTGATCATGACTGGCCAATCATCAACTGATACAACATCCAAGAAAAAATGCTTCAATCACGGCACCTCCACGAAACGTGACGGCATGTCATGCACCCAAATTCTTTAGCTTGTTACATGACGCCATCATGTCACACTTCAACTTCTAGTTGATGCACTTACGGACTGGGGGGGCTCTTTTTCTCCACTCTCACGTCACTACGTGAACTTTTTCCTACAGTAGCTCAGCGCGAGACTGTGGTGAGAATGACAGGCTCTGCTTAGGTTGGAATTTGATTGAATGACAAAAGAAGAAAAGATTTTTTTTTTCGGTTTTTTAATATATATATTTTTTTTCTTTGGGAAGGAAAGGAAATCATGTACTAACACAGCATCACACCGGGTCGCTCTGACATGTTATTGCAATCAAATGGTAAAAGAAAAGGAAAACAGAGATGGATAAAAATGGCCGAAGCCTGGCCTAGAGACAGACACACATGGACATATGGAAAACAGAGACACAGTGCAGCCTGTCCTCTTGGGAGCACTCCATGAGAATGAAAGCACAAAGATCTATTGCAAAATCTCAAAATTAAATCTACAGCCAATCATTTGCATTTGAGACCACTTTCCTTGGAGCCCTCATGGGGATGTCGCTGTACAGTAGAACCGCAAATACAAAGAAGCAATACATATGGGTTAATTAACTTAAAAAATGATTGGTTTGTATAGAATACAGCAATGCTATGGGCCCACCATAGGATGAATGAGCTGCCCCTCCAGCAGCATGATTCCTGATAGCTGGCCATTTTAAGTTGGGTAAATGGCCTACTTGTTGGTTTGTGTTCTTGAACTTGAATCTTCTACCATACAGTGGTTCCAGCTTTTAGTAGTGATGGTTCTAAATCCAATTTATTGTTGGTAAGTAGAATTTGGCCAACATGACTAGCTCTCCTGCATTTTAGGACATGCAAGCTTTTTCAAGGCTTATAGATATTTTCATTTGAAATCAATAAAGGTCGTGCCTGTAAAACATCAGTCCTTGACTCCGTTTTTTAAACAAATCAGTCTATTTAGAGTTGTCCGTGTTGTTCTGGTTTATGCCCGACCTATGCCTGTCTGTGTACAAAAGGGATGAAACCAGGTCTTCTCGCAGGGAATCTATCGCTGTAGCCAGGCTCGCTCTGCCTGCTGCTCACTACTGGGAAATGTCTGGCTCCTGGGATTTGCATGTAAACGTGCTACCCCTCATAAACGTCCTGATGTGGCGGCCATCTTAGATGAGGGCATTCCCAATCCAAAAAGAATCCAAATAAACCCATAAGGAATCCCCCATGTAAGATGGCCCTGCATCAACGTCATGATGCGGCCACCTTAAAGGAGGAGATACTGCACGCAGTCCAATGAGGTTTGTCAGTTTTCGATTAACATTTTAGGCCATTACCCAATGTAAAATAAGTTTTCTGACTTCTAAACATTCATTTACTCTTGTAAACCAGGCCATTTATACACCTAAGTTTAAATTTGAAGAGCACACAGTTTTTTTTTTAGCAGGCCCAATAAGGTTGATTGTGTTGAGCAAGCATTGACGTAATTTATTTGAAAGAGCAATTGGTCAAAGCAGTGGACAGTAAGGGGCTCATTACGATGCAGTTCAGATGAGTGTCCGACCGACATCGAAGCGGAATTGAAACCGACCGACAAGCAGTCAGAGGCCCAACTCGCCTAATTATGATGCAACAGCCATGTAGGTGGTTGGAATCATACCTTTTTTCATTGCGGCTTGTGCTGCGCAAGCCACAATGGAAAAACTGATGTTTGCAAACATCCATGTGCCAAGCACCATATGGTGCCTGGCACACGGGGCATTGATGTCTGTG
Organism: Lissotriton helveticus; assembly: GCF_964261635.1. Classification (NCBI taxonomy): domain Eukaryota; kingdom Metazoa; phylum Chordata; class Amphibia; order Caudata; family Salamandridae; genus Lissotriton; species Lissotriton helveticus. The sequence goes on from NC_136059.1 coordinate 205,101,419, forward strand.
GTGCCTCCCTGAGCCAATAGCAGAGGCCCACGGGCAGGGCCGGCCTAAGGCATGTGCAAGCTGTGCACCTGCACAGGGCCGCCAAACACCAGGGGCCGCCACGCCAATATATATCCTTAGATACATATTTGCGTGGCGGCCCCTGGCAGGGATTTGGCGGCCTCGGGCCCCCTACCTACACTCCCTGCTCAGGGCCTCCGTGAGCCTAGAGCCGGCCCTGCCACGTGGGACGGGAGCCCTTCTAGGGGCCCCCAAAGTCCCCTTCCTGCTCCCTTTTTATGCGGTTGGAACTCCATGAAAAGGCAGTCGGAATCAGCAATCGCAATACTATCTGATTGTAGGATATTACATTCCGACCGACGGTCGGACGGGCTCAAAGAGCCTGTCAGCAGCGTTGGTTGGTCCCACCTCCTGCTGACTCCGACCGTCTCACATTATAATGCCGCAGTCAGACCGTGGCACCAGATGACGGATGGACTGCCGATGACATGCTGTCGGAGGCAGTCTGTCCGATATCAAAATCAGGCCCATAAGTTTCGTGGAAGAGGTGTCATTCTTTAGGTGTAGTTCATAAGCACATCTTAGTCACTAATGCAAAAGACAGGTGTCAATGATATCTTTCTTCTGGCTCACTAGACTAATGAGTTGCCTGTAAGATCTGGGTTTTATCCCATGGTCACAGGTTCGAATCATGCTGGGTTCACTTAGTGTTTCTATCCTTTTTCAGGTTGGTAAAATGAGTTACATTGAGTTAGGTGACGGTAATTAGGACTTACCTGTCAATAGAACTATAAGGCTACATAGGGTGAACACGCATTCTAAAAATAGCCAGATATGCTGATAGTCCGCTTTATAAATGTCTTTCCTCATTGACTATGGGATGGAAAGAAATTCAACTCCATGGGTTGTAAGGATGCTTTGAAAGAATGACAGGCCCCTACATCTTATGGAATTGTTGAAATAATTTTTAGAAGAAGGAAAACAGTCCTGCATGTTTAAACATAAAGTGACTTAACTGTTCTGTTATGTTAAAAGCACTTATTAAGCGCACGTACACCTACGATTTCATGGCGCTGACTCCAAAGGTTTAAGTGGTAGCTCAGAGAAGGGATGTTCTCTGATACACTTATTTAAGAATTCCTGTAGAATCACACATAATTCACAGAGTAAGAAATTCCGTTAAGCTAAGACATAGCCAAGGTTGATACATATGTGTATTGTACTGAAAGGCATTTTCTGGAAAAAATTCTATTGCTAAAGCTGTGCAGCAGAGGCATGATAACCAAAACTAAACATTCTACACAGGTCAAAGTTCAAAACTGCTCCAGACAGATGATACTCTTGGATCGCGCCATGATAAAGATCGAAGCTGATGAAGAGGGATAGTGGTCTGTGAGAGCGTATGAGTGTCACTGCTAGAGTTTGGTCACTCAATAGCTGCAAGTGACAACTTGGAAAATTGACAAAAAGTGACAATTGTGATTTCTAAACCTAATTTCTTAATCACAGAGTGGGCATACAATGGGCAAGCATTCCTGAAAAGTTCTCACTCAATTAGATGGGCTTTGTATTTACGCATAATGCATCTAATAGGTCTTCTTATCTTATCCACAAGGAGGCCTATCCTCCGACCTTCAGCTAGCCATTGTTGCCTTCATTGCCTTGGGGTGGATGGGCCAACTGGAAGCCCAGAGTATTTAACCATAGCCAGAGCTTCCTTAGAGTCAGTAGCATGCCATGCTCCTGAGACGACTACAACGAATCCAGAACGTCTCGGCACGAATGATCCTCGACGTCCCCCGACGCAGCCACATCACACCCCACCTGAGAGGCCTACACTGGCTCCCCGTAAACAAGAGGATCACCTTCAAACTCCTCATCCACGCACACAAAGCACTACACAACACCGGACCAACATACCTCAATGACCGACTCAGCTTCCACACCCCCACCCGAAGCCTCCGCTCTGCCAACCTCGCCCTCGCCACAGTCCCTCGCATCCGGAAAACCACCACCGGCGGCAGATCCTTCTCCTACCTCGCCGCCAAGACCTGGAACGCCCTCCCTACCAGCCTACGATAGACCCAGGACCTGCTGGCCTTCAGAAGACTTCTCAAGACCTGGCTCTTTGATCAGTAGCAGCCACCGCCCCCCCACCCCCAGCGCCTTGAGACCCTCACGTATATGTAGCGCGCTTTAGAAATGCATTGATTGGTTGATTGATGTAAGCCTATCCCTGGACTGGTGAAGCTTCAGCTCCACTGCTCCTTTAAAGGTATTCGTCTGCCGAGAAATCTTCTAATTTATCTGAGGACCATGCCCTCTGCTGTCTCAAAAATATCACCTTGTTGTCTTCTTGGCACAGTCCTTACCAAATGAGGTGAATACCAGCCACAGAGACTGTCACTTTTCCCCAATTCCTCAGAACCGTGAATAGCAACCTGCCTTCCTCTAGTATTAAAAACCCTGCCCCGACCAGCAAATCTGGTCCATCAATGAACAGACAATGTAATTGTGCCGTACCAATAACAAGTTGAAGCGGTGGCTATGATATACAGTTCTAAGCAAATATCCAACAGTGATATGCCACTGCTAAGCCGAGACTGTGGCTGGGCTGTGCTATAGCAATATCATGCCTTACTGTGGCTGTAATATAGCAATATTAAACAAAAACTGGCTGTCATATGCCAGTACGAAGCTGAAAATGTAGCTGTACTATACAATATTTAGGCAAAACTGTGGCTGTGATATAGCAATATTAAGCTGGAACTGTGGTTGCGATATCCGCATACTAAGCCGAAACTGTGGACGTGATATACCAACACAAACTGAAACTGTAGCTGTGCTATAAAAGTAGTAAGCCAAAACTGTGGACGTGATATCTCAATACCACACCAAAACTATGTATACTAATACTAAGCTGAAACTGTGGTTATTCCTTTCCAGATCAAAACTGTTGGTGCGATATATCAACACCAAGCCAAAACTGTGGTTGTGATTCGCCAGTTCCAAGCCGAAACTGTGCCTGTGATGTACCAATACTAAGTCAAAACTGTGGCTGTTATACACTAGTTCCAAGTCGAAACTATACCAGAGCTGTCCCAATATCAAGCCGAAACTGTGGTTGTGATACACCAGTTCCAAGCCGATACTGGGATTGTGATAGACCAGTTCCAAGCCAAAACTGTGACTGTGATGTACCAATACCAAGTCGAAACTGTGGTTGTGATACACTAGTTTGAAGTCGAAACTATAACAGAGCTGTCCCAATACCAAGCCGAAACTGTGGCTGTGATACACTATTTCCAAGATGAAACTATACCAGAGCTGTCCCAATACCAAAGCGAAACTGTGGTTGTGATACACCAGTTCCAAGCCGATACTGTGATTGTGATAGACCAGTTCCAAGCCGATACTGTGATTGTGATAGACCAGTTCCAAGTCGAAACTGTGGTTGTGATACACCAATCCCAAGTTGAAACTGTGATTAAGATAGACCAGTTCCAATCCGAAACTGGGACTGTGATGTACCAATGCAAAGCCAAGACTGTAGTTGTGATACACCAGTTCCAAGTCAAAACTGTGGTTGTAATACACCAGTTCCAAGTTGAAACTGTGGTTGTGTTACACCAGTTCCAAGCCAAAACTGGTACTGCGATGTCCCAATACCAAACCGAAACTGTGGCAGTGATATAATACAAGCAAGCTAAAACTGTGGTTGTGACACACCAGTTCCAAGCAGAAACTGCGCCTGTGATGTACCAATAATATACCAAAACTGCGGTTTTATATACCAACACCAAGCTGAAACTATAGCTGTTATGTTCCATTAACATGCCAAAACTGTAGCTCTTATATGCTATATTGTGACAAGTCGAAACTGTGACTGTGATACTGAATATCAAGCTATAACTGGTGTGATTTGCCCAGGGATTGTGGAGGGTAGGGATACAAACAGCTCGTGGAGAAAAACTTGGACTCTGTGATGAAGGTAACTGGTGAGTAGTCCGGCCATCTCCTTAAAAAAACTGGGGCAGATTTACATTAAACTGACGCAGCGCCGCAAGTCATTTTGCCTCGCCACGCTGCGTTAGTTAGGAAGCACAGGGATGCAACCTATTTCCAGCAATATGTTGCATCTCTGTGCTTCCCCCTGTGCTGGTGCACAAACTGCTGCCATGCGCTGACACAGGCTCCCTTACACCCTGCATTGTGGGTAGATTGTTTATGTGCAGTAAGGGCTCCCTTTCTGCATATAAACAATCAGAAATTACGTTTTACAACTTCTATGTGCGCTGCATTAGCACACATGGAACTTAAAAAAAAGTCTTTATTTAAAGGATTGTTCATGTGCAGGAAGGGACACCTTCCTGTACATAAACAATAACCAAAGGTGACTTCCTCTTTCTACTTGTGCTGCAGAATGCAGCACGCATAGAAGAGGAAAAAACAAGGAGAAATGAATACATTTCTCCTCATTGTGCCTCCCTACGCCTCTCCTCGGAGGCATATCATTCAGATGCTTTTCCAGATTTATGATTTCTTGTAAATCTGAAAATGTGTCTTGTTCCATGGGTGTTGTGTGGGAACACCCACAGCAACACCCATGGAACGTCCCTTTCACGCAAAGTGCTGCGTGCAAGGGGGCCGCCTTTTCAAGGACCGGAAACGCCAAGCAGGGTGGCTTTTCCTGTCGTTGTAAATATGGGGCAGAGAAGTGCGCTGCTGGTGCGTCACAAATAGTGACGCACTGGCAGCGCAAGGGGCTTGTAAATCTGCCTCACAATACTTTTACTAAATATCTTCGATTTCCTCATCTTCCGATCTACACCCTTATTGCATTTCATAAACTCACTGGGGCTTATTTCCAAGCAGGGGCGGCTCTAGGCTCATGGCGGCCCTGGGCAGGGAGCGTAGATAGGGGGCCCCGGAAGAGGGGGTCCTGGCGGGGCAGAGTGCGGAGGCAAGTGAAGAGGGGGGTCAGGGTGTTTGGAAGTGGAACAGAGCTGGAGGCCGCCAAATCCCTGCCAGGGGCCGCTACGCAAATATGTATCCATCCTCAGAGGATTATTATATTAATGATATATATTGGCGTGGTGGCCCCTGGGGTTTGGTGGCCCTGTGCAGGTGCACAGCTTGCACATGCCAAAGGCCGCCCCTGTTCCAAGTCCCTTGCGCTGCCCGTGTGTCACTTTTAACATGGGAAAAGGTGGGGTACGGGCGGCGCACGGGGCTTGTAAAGAAACCCCACTGTGTCCTAAAGTTGCCAATTACACAAAGTGACTTGAAAAGGGGAGATGCTGCGATTGCCAATGAAGCACTTTGCACGGCACTTGAAAGCGCACCTCTCCTCCCACAGACTGTGGGAAGCAGTCATTAGCCTCTCGCGCTCATGGTCAGTGGCCTCTGGCCTGGGCGGCGCGCGCCTGCACTCAGCACGCGCCGCCGCGCGCACCGGCCATCTGGCGTTAAGTAATGCTCACTGCTAATGCTAACTACTTGGCTCCTATTTGCGATCCTTATTGTGTCCCCCGCAGCTTCAAATTACCTCCAAGGTGCACAGTGCAATTAACTAAAAATATTTCCTGCTTGGGCTTAATTGCGCTCTGTTTCAATCCACCGACGGCTAATGGCGGCGAGGTGAAAACCGGGGCCCAAATAAATAACATTGATTAAAGTTAGATGCCTCAGTAAGCTTTCATAGAAGGTATTAATTATTAAAATGTTATTATTTTTTTCGCTAGAACCTTTGGGTCATGTTTCAAGAGGCAGAATCGTCGTTCTAATGAAGCTGCAGGCAGCGCGCGCCTATTTGTAGAAGGTGCAGGCCACAGTACTTAACAAAAGTTTTATTACTCGTCGCCAAGATTTTTGTTTGTGCTGTGGGATAACTTCATGTCCCATCTTGGAGGCTTATCTGCTCTTCTGTATGTGCTTCTGATTACACCCAGAGGCAGCGGGGGTGGAGTTGGGGAGGGGATAAAAAACAGTCTGCTCTACATTTCACCAAAATCAGGTGTTTGCAGGTGGGATTTTTAGGAATTTAGGACCAGATGTAGGTAATCTCAATTTACCTGTTCTTAAATACCGAATTTTACCGATTCGGTAGTTAAGAATAGGTAAATGGGATGTAGATAATTTTTCGGTAACAATTACCGAATCGGTAAGATTTGGTATTTACCGATTCGGTAATTGCCATTCCTCGGAAGGAATGGCAATTACCAAATCGGCAAATACCGATTCGGTAAAATGGGGGACACATTGAAGGGTGCCAGAGTGTCACTTTGACACCCTGTTGCACCCCTGAATTGTGCTTGTGTGCAGATGTAGCACACATACTGCCACATGGCACAGTTGAAAATGCACTGATTTGCATTTTCAAAGGTATTCCTTATTTATCACCAACTTATAGTTGGTGGTAAATAACGAATCCTAAAATGGGAAAAGCACTCATTTGAGTGCTCCCTATTTAGGCCACCTACATCTCAAATGCCCAATACCGGTCGGTAACGGTAATTTCGACCGTTACTGACCGGTATTGGGCCACCTACATCTGGCCCCAGGACTTTTTTTTCTTCATTCGACTTTGGCCTAGCACAAGAGGAAGGCAGAAATGGAAACAAGCATTGGCAAAGGCAATGGGTTTAGCCTATGTGATTGATAATACGTTTATTCTTTTGTACGTTTTAACTTGGTGAGTAAAAATCCAATGCAGCCGACAACGTTCACCAACCATATCGTAACCATTTAATACATTTAAGCAAAGCATGTTTTTTGCAGTTGCGATCTGGCGAGTGGAAAGGGTGTCCAACATTATTTTAGCAATAGGAAATAGCGTTCTGCGTAACATAAACGTTTAACATCCAGTAAATGTGTGCAGCCACTGGGAGATTAGATGAGCAGCGTAACTCATGAAAATCCTCTGAACTTTTTTGTTGTTGCAGTTTTAAATAGCGCAAACTCAAGCCGAAGGTGCGCTTAACAAGAGCACCAGTTCCATTATACAAGGACACATTCATTTTTAGTAAGCGCAGGGAAGATTAAGTGATTTGCCCAGAATCACAGGATGTTGAGCCTGTGCCGAGACTCAAACCTGGTTTATCAGCGCCAAAGTTAGCATCTCTGGCCATTACGCCACATCCTCTCCTGATAGCGTAACGTTTACTTCTAGCAAAGGTCTGCATCTTATTCAGAGACAAACTTGGCTAAAACAAGTCTTTCCTTATTCCACAATTTGTTCACCTAAGTCGCTCACAGGCCTGTGACCATTCTAATAAGGGCCTTCAGGCATTAAAATGCTGGCCACAATGAATTGTCCAAATACCATACGTTAGATGCAGTAAGTTATATGGTACAGCGCCACAGCATAACGTACTTTATTAATGAAAAAAAAGGCTGGAAACTTCCAACAAAGGTCCTTCTTTGAGTTGTATGCTTAATTAAACAGTTTTCTGAGGTACCAGGAATCGAAATGTGCCTTGCTGTGAAAGGTAGGAATACAGATTTTCATAGGTTAAAAGCATGCCTCATTGAATTTTAGAGGTATTGCATTTTTCCTGAAGAGAAGCTTGCGTCTGCAGACTCAGGGAGATGAGGCACCAGTGTTGGCTCGAATAGTGCAACATTCCTTGGTGAGACACCTGGATGCCTCAAAGCACTTTGGGAAATGCCATATAAGCTGCATCTTTCAAAATAAATTTGGGTGACAGCAAGGGAGGGAAGGCGGAGATACAGCTAGATTGTGATGTGTTGAGCACTATTGAAAAATGGCAGGTGAATCGTGTTACTAGTACAGGCCTGCCAAGTATCAGGCAACATGCGTTAGACTAACGCATTTCAGTGTGGTGATCCGCATCACTGCACTGAAATGCAAAGTCACGCATTATAGTGCCTATGCACCTGTAAAGTCGGAGGCTGTTATAACCAAATACTGCCTGTGAAAGTTGTGGCAGCGCGCTGTGCGCAATGCTCCCGGCAGGCTAAGGGGGAGTGACTAAGCTGCTGCGCAGCTACAATGTTACACATTACATCCGACAGCACGGAATTACAACGGGTTACTGGCTTCTAATGACCTAACTAGTATTCGGCTGAATTTTCCCTAGGTCTGGGGTTACCAGAACCCCCTGTATCAATAACTCTAGGGGTGGGGAGCTTTGATTTACTGGGCCATTCCTATGAGTGCCTCAATGGGCAACTTCAAGGCCATTGTTAAATAAGCAGCATAGAAGAACGGATCAGCTAGCCAGCTCCATGTTGCTGTATTGTTCTAATGCAATAATGTGTTCTTAGGAATTACAGCATAATTTGCAATGTCTACACCATTGTTTTCACCATAACTCTGAAGATTTTAAGTTCCTGAACGGCAAGTGCCCTTCAGTGACACCTAAGGGTGTTGGAAGTGTGTTCAAGAAGACTAATGCATGGACTCAGAAAAAGCTTTACCTGGGCATTTCGTTTTTAAATGTAGGTAGGTAAAGTAAAAGCGATGTAATAGACACACCCAGCAAGCGAAGAAGGTTCTCCTCCAAGCATGCTGGGTCATGCAGTAAGCATTATATAGGACTCTTTGCATGGCCTGAAGGCCGTGCCATGAAGCAGGCCATTTTTTCTTAACTAAAGGACTAGGTGAGTCTCTGCGTTCTCTAGGTGCTGGAGTCTCTGAAGCAGATAAGCATACAGCTTTAAGTGGATAGTGTTTGAATGGATCTGTACATTCTATGACCAAAGCCAGAGAAGCTTATACTTGGAAAGGATGCTAGTTTGACGACCTGCTTCAAAAACATTCATCGAATCTGAGTGAGGTGTGACATTTAGATGATGATGCAGAGAACAGCTCCTATGTGAAACACCTGTGACTTTCACATATATTAGCAGGGAGGGACCATGGCCAATGCCGGAATATGGTCAAAGTCCTTCTGGGCAGACTGTGGGCGTTGCACGACCGCCCAGCCTTCAGGTTTAGAGGCTTTCGTCTTGATTAGTCTCATCGAATGGGCAACTGCACTCATACACTTGTCGAAATGACGTTTAGAGTTTTGGGGGCATATTATCAAGGGCCTTAACTCCACTTTTTTGGCTTTAAAGGTCAAAAAAGCAGAGCTGATCTTTTCGCCCTATTTACAAGGCGGTGCTAACATGCATTAGCGCATGTTAGCAGCCGTTTTCCCGATGCCTCTCTTTGAATCTCTAATGAGAAGCAAAGTGGGCATCACTGGGCGTACCTCACACAGAAAGACATGTAAAATATCGCTAAGTGCACATCGCAATATTGACAAGGCGGCCCACAGCATTTTATCAGACGCTAGTTATCCTATGGCAGGTGGATCATAAGGTTAAGTGCACCTTGTCCTATTAGCAAAGTTTTCACCATCTATGTAGAAATTTCGCTGGATTTCCAGCGATATCCTCTCGATAAAGCCGCTATTGCTGGAATTGTTATCGCTTCTGTGACATGCGTTGTTAATAACGCACTAACCGGGAGATAAATTCCAGCGATAGATGGCGATAAATAAAAAAGCTCTAAGCACGCTTCGAGATATTTATCGCCGTCTATTAATAATATGCCCCAAAGAGTCTGAGGCTGAATAGGAATTTGGTGTTGTCGTGATAATTATAGAGCTTAGGTTAATAGTAATTGAAATTGGCAAATTTTAGAATCTGCACCCACACTTTTCTAGCCTCCCACGAAGTTGTCATCCAGTGAGATGAAACGAAACAACCTTGCGCTCTTTCAATATATATGTGTTCACTGTTGCAGAAGCTGCACCTTTGCAGGATACCTCAGTAGTGCTCATCATCTTGAGGGAGATTTATGATTGATCTATCTATATGTATTTTTGGTACATTTGTACATTCCACTCTTTGAACACTGAATACACTGACGCAGAGTCCTAATGAATATCATGATTTTACCCATGTATTTAATGTGGCACAACACATCCCCCAACTCCTTTTATAAAATCCTGTGACCCTGTGTCTCCTCTCCAACTCTACATCTCTCCTTCTAGATCAGACCTTTGGTTGTTCCTGATCCTTCCTCTTTAGCCTAAACAGAACAACAGAGCTCTAACATGCCTACCTCTACGTGTTTCACAATCTCCATACTTGATATTTGGTGGTATCACTTTCCATTTGCAAGTTTTATTCATAAACCTTGACTTTTTCTTTGACTATTTCAAAAATATGCAGAAGCAGGTGGAAGTCACCAGCTCTGAACTCATCTGCATCACAGTTATGATCATTGCAAGATTTGCCATATTATTGCTACCATTCCACTTTTTAACATGAATGCTTCAATGATTTCTTCCACTAGTGCTCGGTCCACTCCATTTTCTCAGGAGCATCTTTATGACGGCAGCGTAAGGTCTCTCTGACCTGGCCATCATCTATGGGTCTCATGCGGCCGTTTTGCGCCACCGGAACGTAACTTTTTTGACATTTCGGTGGAGTATTGTGCCACGGCATATTTACAAGGCCACGTAAAGGCACTTTATGTGGTTTTTCATGGCCTCACAGATGGGTGCCCCTTTCACTAACAACACTGCGTGAAAGGGGCGTTCCATGGGTGGTGTTGTGGGTGTTCCCACGCAACACCCACGGAATCTGAAGCATTCTCAGATTTATGAGAAATCATGAACCTGGGAATGGCTCAGAATCAAACGCCACAACAGGGGTGACGTTAGGGAGGCGCAACGAGGAGAAATGTTTTCATTTGTAAATGTAAATGTATGTATACTTGTAAAGCGCACTATCACCTTTCAGGCATCCTGGCGCTGTATACCGCTGTGGAACCCTTCCTGGCTTTCCCTGTGAGATGCCCTCTGCTGGGCACCCCCAAGGTGAAGCCAGGCATCCTAGCGCTTTCGAGGCTGTTGTGGAGATTAAGCAAGCTATTGCCCAGAATTGCAGAGTGGGACCCGTGAGTAGGCACCGAGGCGAGAATTATCGAGTCCGTGGACATTGAGCCCAAGACCCTGCCGCGTCGGGAATTGAACCCTGGTCCCGGGCCAGACCTCTGCCTCAGGGTCTGCCGCTCTAATCGGTGAGCCACACTTCTCCATATTTCTCCTCGTTGTGTCCTTTTTCTAAGTGTGCTGCATTAGAAGGCGGAAATCAACTGAATTTGATTGATTTTGTGAAGGAAATTTTCCATTCCTGCACAAAATCAATCAAATCCCTCATGGCAGGGCAGCCCATTGTGCACTGGTGCAGGGGAAAAGGACAGGCATGTGCTGTATCTCATAGATACAACACATTCCTGCCCTTTTGTTTTGATGTAGGGCAGCACAGCAAGATTCCTTGCGGCGCAGCTCTGCGCTAAAACCTCATAAATTAGGCCTTTTGTATTTGCAAGCCATTGCCATCTCCGAGGGGAGAGGCAGAAAGACTCAGCGAGAGGAGCCTTTTTAGCTCAGATTTGTTGTTTATTTAATGAAGCACTTGCAAGCCAAAGAATTCACTTTAACCCCTTCCTTGCTGCCGTCGGCCATTGTTTATAAGAAAAGTGGTTCTCTTGGGTCAGACCAATTGCTTTTAGACACATTCATTAAATGAGAACAAAAAGACTCTCTGATACAGGTCCAGTAATTTGAGAAACAAATGCTCAAAAACTTGAAGTCATGTGATCAATCAATTGTATTAAAAGGAATTCCAAAACATTTGGTATCTGAATTGCAATCATTCATGGATAACAATCAATGTTTATGGTGACTGTCAAGTGCAAAGTGACTTTCAGTGGAGAGTGCTCAGTGAATGGCAAGATATACAACACAAATTCTGTACAATTATATACAGATGTCTTCATTGGCCAGAAAATGTTTTTAAACCAAGGAATCCTAGAGTTCTTGTATGGATCCTGGTCACTCTGGGCCTATGGAGTTCGACTACCTCCCCAGTGCTGCCGTCGGCCAATGGCCGACGCGGCCCCGCCCGTTTTGCGGAAGTGCCGCACTGCGGGAAAATCGCAGCTGCCGTAAACAGGTTAACATAACATAATGTGTATTTGTAAAGCGCACGTTCCCCGAAAAAGGTATCTGGCTGCTGAATAACAGATGCTTATTGTTACCGAACTCAATGGCCGTCATTTTATCGACCTCAGATGGATAGAAGGATGAAAGGCTGAGTGGACCCGATAGGATTTGAACATACAGTGGACGTATTAGTCCACTAAGCCACTAGGCCCGGCACCTTAATGTAACGGGGAGCGTTTCACAGTGCACTTCTCATAAAGCAGGCACATTCATTGACACGGAGCTTCACACAGTAGTGCTAACCTTAATTAGAAGGAAGGCAGACGTTCAGGGAACATGTCCCATCCAGGGGGCACATTACGATCGCGGACAGACTTGCGTCCGTCCGCGAGCCCTGAGTAGGAGGGAACGTCCGCATGTGCTGCGGCGTTCCCTACTGTGCAATTAGGATATGACCGCCACCCTGGCGGTCACATCCTCTATTTTTAACATTGTGGCGGGTGCGGCTTCAAGCGGCACCCGCCGCAATGTTAAAAACGCATGCATTGCATTTACATGCAGAAAGCGGCAGGCAACGCGCGGTACCATAGGTACCCCCCATGTGCACCCCCCCACCGCCCTTCACCCAGGGGGCCCACAACGGGCCCCCGAAGTGAAGATCCGTATGCTTTTGCACGGCAGAGAACCTGCCACGTAAAAGCATTTTCGGGAAGCCATCCTAATATGTCTGGCGGTGTCTGAGAGACACCGCCACCATATTAGAGCTTTTCCGCCGCGGTTGTAAGCCAACTGCGGCGGAAAAGCGGCGGACTGGAACCAAGACCCACCAGCCATCCTAATTTGGCGGTGGGTCTTTGGTGGGTCCGCAGCGGATTTTCTGCATCCTCAGGGCCGGCGGTGGCTTCTGCCGGCCCGGAGGATGCGGAAAATCCACGATCCTAATCGACCCCTATGTGTTAAGAGTAGGAAGCACAGTTATGGGTTTAGAATCCGTACCTCTGTGGGATTGCTCAGGTAACAGAACATACATTTGTAAAGCACACGTCCATCCAGTATGGCATCTTTGTGCTGAATAATAGACGTTTATCGTTACCCAACTTAATGGTACTAATTTTACCGACCTCAGAAATATGAAAGGCTGAGTGGACCCGCCGGGATTTGAAACCGTGACCATAAGGTTGAACACAGGCTCCTACAGTGGATGCATTAGTCCACTAAGCCACCAGACCTGGCAGGTAGCTTGCTCACACTCTTGGCACAAACAACCAGGGGCATTGAATCGATGTCCTTGATTTCCTGCAGTGCTACGTGTCAGCGGCGAGGCCTGCTTTGCACCTTGCGCTTTTTGCACCACTAGCAGGGTTCAGTTGTTCATTCAGGTAGGTGGTCTGTGCCAGGTGCAAGGCTGCTGCTGGCACGCGTTTATCACTTTAAAGCTAAAAACAGCACTTCTTAGATTTGACGCTTGGCTGACTTTCCGCATCAACGTCAATCATCTCAGGCTTCAGGTGGCAAAGCATAATGGCGTTAACAGGTGCTTGCGTCTGGAAAAGGCCAGCAATTAGGTACCCCGGGGTGACTACCTGTCCAGATGTTCCTTGAACAGCCCAGGTATCCTCTGGGAAGCCATTCACAGAGACTGGATGTGACTAATAGAGGGATGGCCATGCCAACAGTATGGTCGCTTGAATTGCCTGTCAACTGCTTGATTCATTGCGTGGCGAGTTCAGCCACCAGACATCATTACAGTTCATCAATGCATCGTTAGCATGATACTGTTGTGAGATGAAACCCATATTCATCAACAGCTCCCTTCTCCTGGTGAAGCAGGGACAGCAGAGCCGGCGACAGAGCCGGGCACATCTTCTTCACTCATGTCAATGCAGTTACTTTCAGCTGCAGGAGCGGCCTGTGTAGGTAAGAGCGGTGGGGCTGGGTTGGGGGGGGGGGGGGAATCGACAGACGACCACAAGGGAAAATTAAATAATCAATTTTCCCTCGTTGTTGTTTGTCGAAATCCCCCCCGATCAGGCCCCACCGATCTTACCTGCACGGGCCGTGGCGGGTCTGTAGTCCACCCAGGAGCGGAGCAGGAGGAGTGACCCAAGGGCATGCGCTGGTGTACACAGAGTCAGAGTGGGGGTTCCATAGATTCAATCCACGAGCGAACTGGTGGCAACAAGTCTTGAAGGGCACTGTGATCAGCTGTGGCCTGTGCAGGTAAGAGCGGTGGGACTGGGTGGGGGGGATTTCAACAACGACGAGGAAAAATAATTATTTATTTAATTTTCCCTCGTGGTCATCTGTTGATTCCCCCCTAACTCTGCCCCGCCGTTCTTACCTGCATGGGCCACTCCTGTTCAACTGCCTTTGAGCAGTGGAAAACCATGGTAATGTCCATGATGCGCACAGGCAGCATGGATTTATATGTATTAGGAATAATTGTCTCTGTTTTTGTTTTTATTGGTTTTTACAAGTCAAAATGTGCGGCGATTTCCTTGATGTGCATGCTCAGCATGGGACCTACATGTATTAGGATTCATTTTCTCAGTTTTCTGTTTTTACCGATTTTACAAGTGAAAATGTGTGTCACTTTCCATGATGTGCACGGTCAGCAATGACTACAGGTATTAGGATTAATTTCCTCAGTTTTCCCTTTTTACAGATTTTTACAAGTGAAACTGTGTGTCACTTTCCATGATGTGCACAGTCAGCGTGGAACTACATGTATTAGGATTCATTTCCTCAGTTTTCCGTTTTTACTGATTTTTACAAGTGAATATGTGTGTCACTTTCCATGATGTGCACGGTCAGCATGGATTTACATGTATTAGGATTCATTTTCTCGGTTTCCCGCTTTTACAGATTTTTACAAGTGAATCCATGTGGCAATTTTCATGATGTCCACGGTAAGCGTAGATCTGCATGTAGTAGGATTAATTAACCAATTTTCCGTTTTTACTGATTTTTACAAGTGAAACTGTGTGTCACTTTCCATGATGTGCATGGTCAGCGTGGACCTACATGTATTAGGATTCATTTTCTCAGTTTTCCGTTTTTACTGATTTTTACAAGTAAATATAGTTGAAAAACAATGTGTTGATCAATTAATTATTTTAAAAAAGGAAGATACAGAAAATAGACACCTTTTCTTTTAGGTGTGTCTTTTTATCATTTATCACTGAAAATTATAGAGCAGTGACTGTGTATCAGGAGCTAATACAGTAATACCGTTTGGTATTCGACCATTACATAGTTACAGATGTGAGAGTGCTCCAGTGCTAATGCTGTAAGGTGGGTATTGTGTTATCTGCATCACTGCTTGGAGCATAATCGCTTCACACTTCAAAATGTAAGTGCATATTTATCGGTTAAATAGATGACAAATCATGCTGTTTTCAACTCCGTTATTTTCACCGAACACAGAAATTATATTATTAAATGCTAAATAAAATGATAAAAGACCAATAATACCACCTGAGACATAAATGTAAAAAAAAAAAAGAAATTCGCACAATTCGGAACAAAGCCATTGCTGCACTTATGGAGTTAGTGGCAATTATTTTAAAAAAAAGGGGCAAGGTTGTGCCAAGCAACAGAACCATCTTAGTCAAATGCAAGCATTCAAAAGAAACCAATTGGGTACAATGATGCCTGGAACTAAGCTGGGCAGGCCGGTGCATGGGAAGCTTTTATGCAAGACAGAATTCCACACGGGCCTGTGCCATGACAAGACTCTATCAGTGTGTCAGCCGTATGCCAGACATGCGACTGACTCAACCCCAACTCTTTTGACCTTTACAAGGTACTGGCCTCTTAAATGATATTCCGGTTTCCCTATGAGCCAGTTTCAATACATCTTGAAAAATGCTTAGCAACACTGTTGCCTTCATTAATAATGACCGGACCCAAAAGAAATGCTATGAAAAGTAATTGGTTGGCCAGTTTAGATTTCACTGGGCAAATCACAAATATTCAGGACCGCTGAAATTGTGCGATTCTGCTGCGTTTTTCACATAATTATGGATTTGTCTTATTTGACACATAATACACCCTCTGTTGCATAATTTGCCGATTCTAACAAACATTTTGTCTCCAGCTCAAATGTATCAAAAGTTACTAAAAATGCAGTGACTTATGCTGCTGCGCAGCGGAAGCCACACCGCAAAGGTTGACTATTCACCTTTAGTTGCATATAGCTTTATTTGGGTGTTAAACTAGTACTAAGAAGGTGAAACCTATGTCCAGGCAATGTTAACAATGTAAAAATGTCAATATATTTAACTGATACTATTACAAAATATGCCACATTATGGTGCTCAATTTACATTTGCTCGCAGTATAATCAAGCAAATCCTGCTGCATAATTTGGTCCCCCTTGGCACATAACTCCAGTTGCCCTGAGAATATGAAATGGATGACATGGTGTTAAATTTCGGGAAAACAGACAGATTCGTCCACCTAATAAATGTTTGCGTTGGTACTCAAACAGCCTTCAAACATTTTTGCGGAACGTGCATCTGTAAAATATGTGAAAGGGTGTTGTTTAACATTTCCCTTGTCCTAAGTAGTGATGGTGCCAGAGGGATAGGTATACCAGGCAAAATATGATTTTACCAATGGAGCACTCCACATCCACTGAGAAAAGTAACTTATTAGCCTGTTTTTGTAATTGGGGGTCAACCTTGTGGTGATTCCCTCATGCTGTAGCCTTACGTCATCATACGGGACCATTGGCCACAGCTGTGACCACATTAACCCGCTCCTCTGAACATTTCATTGTTCGAATTGAATGCTAAGGTTAAGTTTATATAGCTCTGCTTGATCTATTAGAAGTGAATCCATGAATGACGCCTCTATTTCCTCTCCAAAAGAATTTCTTACAATCAGCTATGTGCTGAAAGTCAAGAAATCCACTTCCGTCAATCGCGCTTTCGATCCTAATGTGTCTGGATGGTAGCATGCACTAACCTCTCAAAATTGTCAATGGTCATCTCACTTTTAAATACCTGCTAGGAACCTCTGTTCAGCTTAAGCATGCTTAATTGTTGAGATCAGCTTTATCTCAGCAGGCAGCCACAACAGTGGAGAACATCATGTTTTACCAGAGACCTAATGACATAGCAGTAACTGCATTCAGCAGATCAGCAGCTAATTTGGAAAAGCAGCTCTGACTGCACATGGTTCAACTGCAATGATCATCCTTCAAACCCTTGTCTCTTGCAGACCTCGTAGAACTCCTCAACTGTTTCAAAAAGATGATATGTTGCCCATCTCTGTTATCAAAGTGCTCTCTGCAGAAACTCTTTACACCCCTAGTCACCATCGCCAAGGCATCTCACTAAATGTATATTCCAGAAAGCTCTAAAAAATGGCCAGATCCTCCCACTCCTGAAAAAACCCACAATAGTCCCTTAACCCTTTCGGTGCTGATGACGGAACCGCTTCATCATCAGCTGCGGTGGCGCTGTGCTGATGACAGAGCGGTTCCGTCATGGCCTGCCCGACGTGCCTGCGCGGCACTGATTTCGCGCCTGCGCGGCACGTTCTATTAAGCGGGCGGGGCCATGACGGAACCGCTCCGTCATGAGCACAGCTCAACCGCGGCTGGTGACGGAGCGGTTCCGTTACCAGCATGGGCGCGACGCGCGCCCCCCCGCTCCCTTAGCGCTGAGGCAGAATAGCCGCCGCAGCGAAGGTGTTAAACTACCGGCTCATCAATTATATACACTTCATCGGCAAAATGCAGAAACATTCTAAACACAACGCCAAGATTTCTTCCACTCCAACCATCTCCTGGATAACTGCCAATCTAGTTTCAGATCAAGCTGCAGGACAGAGACAACTGCATTGCAAATCACAGATGATACAAACCTGACAACAGATAAAGGCGACTCCTACCTCCTGATTTTGCGAGAACTGTTGTTCACCTTCAACAGTGTTTATCACACCAAACTCATCCACAGCCTGAAGTCTCGGACTGGATTCAATAAAAACGGGATCCACTAGTTTTACTCGTGCCTTACCCATCCAATGGACACCGGTTAGTTCACATGGACATCTCCAGATGCCCAGAAGGGGAAACAGCATTTACAACACTGTCATTACATCACAGTACTATTACAACGCAGTCGTTACAACGACTGCATTGTTAGCACGCGATGTATATACATCGCAAGTCATTACAACAACTTGCTGTAGGGGGCGCTGAGGTATTTGGAAATTAATTCCAACACCTTCCCTACTGTTGCGCAAACTGGAGTAGGAATAGTCAATAATACAATTCCTAAGTCCAGCGCGCCCCCTACTGCAAGTCGTTGTAATGACTTGTGATGTAAGTGCATGGCATAGTAACAATGCAGTTGTTGTAATGACTGCATTGTAAAAGCACGTGATTAATTGCGTTGTACTGTACTATATTCGCCCAGAAGTTCTCTGTCACTTGCAGAGTCCCCCAGGGTTTTATCTTGTTTCTCCTCATTTCAACCACATGGCACTCTCGCTTATAATAACATCAATATTGAAAATCTCATTTGCTGCAGAGAGATCTCAACTAAACCTGGTCTTCAACACCTATCTGAAGCTCAAAGCCTCTGAGACAGAACTTCTATTATTTGCAAAAAAATTAACTAATGAAACCTGACATACCCTGAACATCAGTCTGTAAGGATTTAAACCCCAACTTTCACCCAATGCATAGGCATGAAAATCAACCGCAAAGAACACATTGCAGAGAAAACCAAGATGGCTTTCAGAAAGTGACTTCCGAACTGCTAATCCACCTCGCGTGAGTTCACAGACTCCTCATTGACCCCTCCTTTAGGGCAGCCACATGCCACATTACTCCTTATCAAGAGCCTAAAGAAACCTGACCATATCAATCTCATCGTGATGGAACTTCACTGGGTCCTCTTGCCAGCCAGCACCATCTTCAAAACCAGTTGAATCATCCACAAAGTCATCGGAACAGGCACTGAACTTATTTTGCTGACAATCCCACCACCTGTGGTGTCTCTCTGCACACTCACAGTCAAGTCACTGTTAGCCTGGAGACAAGGAAGATCAATAAATCAAAAAAACAACTCAACAGCTGTTTTGTACCAAGAATCTAGACCAGTATGCCTTTATTCATCAGGACTTCCTCAAACCTTTTCCAATGTAGCAAATATCTGAAGACATACCTCCCCGCATCTGGCGACCACTGGCGGCAGATCATTCTCCTACCACGCCGCCAAGTCCAGGAACACCCTCCCCATCCTCCTACCGAAGACCTACTAACCTTCAGGAGGCTACTCAAGACCTGGCTATTCGAGCAGCAGCCCCCACCCCCCACCGCCTTGAGACCCTCACGGGTGAGATAGCGCGCTCTACAAATGTCTTGATTGATTGATTTAAATAATACAGCAACACAAAGTTGTAAACAGCCCACCTTCACTCTCAGAACCCAGCACTGACTCCAATCATTGACGGTCTCTTTGTATTTGACCATATGGAGCACTCGGCTGCATTCTGATTCGATTAGCAAAGCAAATACCGGTTACATACACATACAGGGTATCTGAAAGGTGATGAAGTAGGAGCATTTCAGCAGGACATTAAATTCATGAAGTGAGATGAAGTTTCACCAAGCCTTACTAGGTCCAGTGGAAACCTCTAACAATGGGGGTACTCTTACAACTGGAGATCACTCCCTTCTTTTTTAGTATCCACAATGAACCCCACGAGGGCTTTGCAAAAGGCCTCATCTTCACACGCCATAAGATGGAAAATGCATCATCAGTAAATGAGGGAAAAATTGTCTTTTTTTGCGCTTTTGCAAACGTTTTTTATTTTTTCAATGGGAAATTATCTTTCCGTGTGGCTGAGCCCCCTTCTCTTATGTGCCTAATAAATAGAGGGTTGTCCCTCCCTATCTCCTACCGTGGAAAGGCACTTACTACTAACCTTTCCCAGAAATGACTTTGCGTGGGCTTCCAGGATGAGAAACGGCCGCAAATAGAGAGTGAATATTCACGTGTAAGGTTCTCTATAGCCCTGGGGCCACGTTTGCACTGTACATAAGTGCAAAAAGTATATAATCTCTACAGCAAGCTAGCCTACAATGTATAACGGATGTATGATAGTACAACGCAATCATTTTGATCGCGGTACTTTACATCGCAGATTTGACAACACAAGTTGTTACAAGAACTTGCGTTGAAGGGCGCGGATTCAGGATTATTATAATTTTCTATTCCAACTCCAGTCCACGTAACAGTAAGGAAGGTGTTGGAATAGAAAATCACAATATTCCTTAACTAAGAGCGCCATCCAGCACAAGTCGTAGTAATGACTTGCGTTGTAATGGCAGCGTGGTAAAGGTCGTGCGGTGTAAACCCCGCGTTGTAAACGACTTTTATCATGTATAACTGAGGTGGGAGAGAAAAGGATGTTGCAAATTTTTTTTTAACTCCACTAGACGGCTGTGCTGCCCTGAACATGGGAAGACAGCTGACACGCGCGGAGTCTCGCCCAATCCGAAAGGCTGTAGGGTCAAAGTTTCTCTTTGTCGCTGATATTCTTTTATTTTGGAAAATTTGGAACTCATGCTATGCACTGGCAGTCCATAAATATGAGCGCCTCCTAGAATGCACCGAGGCTCGTTTTAAATATCTGTAAGGCAGCATAAAAGAGCGCCCCCGGCAGGCGGAAGTGCGTGCCGTAAATCACGTCCGTGATGGCTGAGTGCGTCAATGCGCCTTTTTTCCCCTCGACAGCCTCAGAAGACAAGGATAGAGCCAGAGACTTTCTTGAGAAATGCCCATATTGCGAAAAGTGAAGATGCTTTGGAAAGTTACAAATGCGGAAGGAAGCCAGTTTGTCACCTTCAATTGGTTCTCCAATGGATGGATCCCTGGAAAAATGTCTTGGCTCCTTAAGTGCTCGCTGCTGCAGCTTTCTGGTGAGCTTGATGTCTGTAGGCCATTATTGTGCGTATAAAAGGGTCAACTGTGCTCTTCAGCTTTCTTAGGTTATTAAAAGCATCATTACATTGGGTGATTTATCAGTGCTTAATTTGAGCCGGTGATTGTAGGAAGGGCCCACTGTCACTCATTTTTGGGGACTGACACTTCTTATTCTTCATCAAGTTTTGACCCATTGCAAGAGAAAGGAAAACAAAAAAGGA
Organism: Lissotriton helveticus; assembly: GCF_964261635.1. Lineage (NCBI taxonomy): Eukaryota > Metazoa > Chordata > Amphibia > Caudata > Salamandridae > Lissotriton > Lissotriton helveticus. Next base: position 205,122,554 of record NC_136059.1, read on the forward strand.
GGTAAAAAAAGGAAGACGAGAAAGATGGAAAAACAGTGACAAAGGGAGAAAGCAGGAACGAAAAAGAACCCCAACGAATGAAATAAAGGGGCAGGGAGAATGGGTGAAAGATGCATGATGTAGAATAGTATATTTTCTGTTTTAATCCTTTTAGGAATCTTTGCACTGTACAGACAAAAAAGCTGGTTATAATTACACTAAAAATTGGCATGGAGGTAGACATTTACTAAAGGAAATGCTTTTGATTAGTTGTTGCAAATCAAATCAGTACTTTTCAAGAAAATAGAGTATAAAATTTGTTTCAGTCTGGGCATAAAGAGGTTAAGTTACAGGGAAATCTGATTGGTTGAGGGAGATTAATCTCATGTAAACTATTTCGGAATATGTTAACATAAACCTGAGTAAGTTGGGGAGAGGAGTTGGCCGAATGGCTAGGGCGTCGACCTCGAATCTGGGGAACCAGGTTCGAGTCTCGGCAACAACGCTGAACATCCTGTGATTCTGGGAAAATCACTTAATCTCCCTGTGCCTAACAGAAACGAAAAAAATGAATGTGTCCTCATGTAACACATTGGTGCTATGTAAAGCGAGGAAAAAGTAGAATTCCCTTGAACAGGACTATAAGGAATTAGCACAAACAATCAATACCTTACTTTAAAAGATTTGCAGGGATCGACCGCTTTTAAATTCGATCTTGGCGCCACGGATAACATAGTAGCTGGGCTCTATTGCATTGTTATTGTATTTTATTGTATGTATACATAATAAACTGTGATCTCCTTTTCTTAATTAGCTTGTGAATTTGTTTGAAATCTTTTAAAGTAAGGTATTGATTGTTTGTGCTAATTCCTTATAGTCCTGTTCAAGGGAATTCCACTTGTTCCTGGTTGTTTAACCCTACTTCCCTTGACTCATTTAAGGGGTACCTCTCTTTTTTTAGCTATGTAAAGCGCTCTGATACCTTCGGGTCAAGTTTGCACTATATAAAACTCTGTAAAATAAAAAATAAAAATAAGTTGAACTGAAGCTGTGTGATTGGCTAATCACAACTTTGTGAAACATGCACCATTGCAGAATGAGGGCACAAGTCCCTGCGTCCATAAAAAAAAAAGATCTATCAGGGAGCTGGGGGATGTATCCCTTGATCTCCTGGCTTAGGGAAAAATGTGGCCTTAATAGGAGCGTCTGTGTAAAAAATGGAGAAAAAAAACCCAACTGATTTCGCTGCATGGTTCAAGGACAACTAGACCAAATTTGCAACCTACAGCGCAACCCCTGAAGTCATTGAACTGTGGCCATGGGATTGTGAACTCACAGAAAGCTTAAATGTCCATGGTCCATGGTCAAACACCGACGTCAAGCCCCACGGGCCTGTGTTAGGCCTTTTGTCAGAAAGTGCAGTTCCAAGAACATTCTGTAGCTTCACAGTCCATGGCCGTAAGCTTGCTGTGAATTTGTAAACCTTATATTAAGTTCCACAAACTCAAAAAACATTAAAATAAAAAAACAGGTCCTTGTCCAAGGGGGCTTGCAACTCACAATGGGTTAGGAGGCCAGGCTTTGTAGGAAACCCACACTGTGCGAAGAGGAAGGTCTAGCCCTGTTGCTAACACTGGCCATCACAGCAAGAGATGGGTGCCTTCAATGGGGTGAGTACAGCGCCCGCTCATAAGCCAAACAGGGAAATCGTTGGATGTGGTATATAATTGAAAAAAGCACAAATATTTCACTGAAGATCCAAAGGTTAAAGTGAAATTATGGTTATTGTTGATATATATATATATATATATATATATATATATATATATATATATATATATATATATATATATATATATATATATATATGTATATATATATATATAAATATATATTATATATATATATATATATATATATACATATATATATATATATATATATATATATATAAGCTCCAAAATCCCAGGAACATCGATCCAAAAGGAAGGTAGCACACTCAGGGGAGGTTTCACAGAGATTTAATAGGGAAACCAACAGCAACGACGCGTTTCGCCTTGGGGCTTCGTCAAGTTGTGCAGAGAGCCGAGGCGTGCGTCCATTTAAAAAAGGAAACAACATGCAAAATCAATTAGAATCAATTGAAATAAACATAGGACTAAACCTGCTGATATTTGGTCGCCATATTGGAACGGAGTGAAATAAACATATAATGCAGGCGAATTAGAAACATCATGATTCAACTAAACGCCTAGACCATTACTAATGTTAAAATCCCTCAAGGACAATCCGATCACGGGTAACCTTGATCGTGCAATCATTATAATGCATTATACATATATATATATATATATATACATATATATATATATATAAATATTTCACTCCACCGTTCTCTGCCACTTCCCTTGTCCTTGGGAACAAACGTAGGAAAACCCAATTCGCGTTTTGACCTGACACGGCCATGATCACATGACACCTCTAGGAATTACGTAAGTTCTTTTTAAAGTGCAAGGTGCCATACACATGCAAAGTTGAAAAATAGACATAGAAGAAATACTTCATATCATTACATTCGTCTTTAAATAAGACTGTGCAAATTCAGCAATAATGTTATGATGGATTAAAAACGTTAGGATGGGCTAGTATTAACATCTTATAAATACATAAACCAAATTTCAGGTAAAATACATAAAAAATTATATTATTTAAAATGAGACGTATTCAAACATAATGTTCTTATATGTGTGTATATATATGTATATATACACACATATAGATCTACATAAATATATCTATCTATCTATCTATCTATATATATATATATATATATATACACAGACACGTTTCTGTTCATCCTCTTTGCCTGTGTATCTGCCTGACTGATTTGTCTTTTGTTCTATTTATCCTTATGTAAATCTAACCTATTTGAAATGTGTTTACCGCCTTTCCTCACATATGGAGACATCGAAATGACTGATTCTTGTGACAATGGTCTCTGATGACTTTTGCACTTCCCAAACAAAATTAAGGTCTCAGCACAACTAGGAACAATTCAAAGCCTCCCGCAGAACAAATGACGTCTTGGCGCCGCGTTCTCCGTTTCCCGCGCTCCACTCGCGCCATCCGTCTCTCCCTAGATTATATTTCCAGCCGAACTTAATGAAGATCATTTATTAGACTAACACCCAGGTTCTGCTTGGGCCGTGGACAGATGTGCTCGCTAATATGAATCATTTCCTTAAATTGGATTATTCTGATTGAGCATAGGGCCCTCTGCTTACCAGAACACAAACAAAAGCGGGCCACTGGCCCCCCAGTCGTGACAGCCAGGCCGTTCGTTCTCATTAAAAAGTAATTTTGTGCTAGCAGCAGCCAGGGACAAGATGGCGCACTTATCATTTGCTCCTCTGACAGCGTGCCGCTAGGCCCCACCCTCCTGGGTCAACCCCTCCCCACTTCCCCTTTCCATCCGAGGTGAACATAATGAACACATACGCAACTCATTTGTTTCTGTTTGTTTAGGACAAGAGTAAAAATGTTGTTACATCTCTCCAGCTGGGAGTCGGGTGGGGTGTCAGGGTAGGCAGAGACTGGAGGGGGTGAATGCGAGAGAGGCTGCATCATTTCTGGCGGGCAAAGGTATGGTTGTTTCCTGCACTTCTTTCCCCCTACCCATTTCCCCTGAAAGCCATACTCTTTGCTTATGTAGCTATTTTGTTAGTTGTTTAACAATGGTAGTACAGACATAGCAAAGGCATTTTTGTTAGAGTGCATGCAGTGTGAGGTTGTGCAGGTCATATTAAGATGACTGTATCACTCCTTGGCCTTTGTTATTGTTATGTTATTTTAATTTATTACATTCTCAAATCACCCCCGAAGGGGTATCTCGGCGCGGGGCCAAGACCTACGAACAGGCTGAAAGCGCACTTAAAATAGGTAGGTCTTAAGCGCCTTCCTGAAGTGGGAGGGATTTTCACAGAAGCGTGTGTTGTAATGCCATTTTGTGAACCAGGAAGCGGCTTTGAGGGGGGATACCATTTTTCTTATTCTCAGCAATTTCTACATTTGGTCACAAATACAAATTTCCACTTGCAAGTTTCTGACTCTTTAAATTTTTGAATGTTTCATATTTTTACAACTGAAGACCCTGGTTAATTCTGAAGGTGGTGTGGGCTGTACTTGTCTAACAAATATCACTGTAAATGCATATTGGAGTTCCCATAGGGAACTGGAAATGGTCATAACATAACATGCTTCGATGAACATGTGCGCATTACCGCAGGGCGCTGTTTCAGTCTGATCAGGCAATTAAAGAAATTTTTTAATTTTCTGCCTATCAGTGCCAGGAAATCAGTCGCGGTGGCGCTTGTCCTCTCCCGGCTGGATTATTGTAACGGCCTCCTGGCAGGTATCAAGAAGTCCTCTCTGAAAAAGCTACAAACTGTCCAAAATGCAGCAGCCAGGCTTGTTCTGAAACTCCCCCGCAGGTCCTCGGCCTCTGCAGCCCTCAACGCCCTCCACTGGCTGCCACTCCACAAGAGAATCCTTTTCAAGCTCTTAGTCACTGTATTTAAAGCTAACAGGTGCTTGGGTCCATCCTACCTGATTAAGCGCTTCCAGAGCTATAATCCAACTCGCTGTTTGAGGTCATCGGGCGCCAACCTCATCTCTGAACCCCGTATAAAATTAAAATCCAAGGGTGGAAAGACCTTTTCTTTTTTGGCGGCCAAGGCATGGAACCGCCTTCCCCCCAGCCTGAGGCACGCCCCCTCCGAAAGCCTATTTAGGAAATCCCTGAAAACTTGGATTTATACTCAGTCCGACTCTTCAGTTCTCGCAGCCATTTGATCCATGCTCCCCATAGACGACTTTCTGTGTGCTCAGCGCCAAGATGCTCCCTCCGGAGCGAAAGCCAGCGCTTTACAAATGACAATAAATATCAAAATATCAAATATCAAATAAGAAGTCACACAGCTATATTTCATCCCCCAATAACTGGCAGGAAGTCATTTGGGACAAAAAGCAAGGGTGCATCCACATGTGGTTTATTTATTAATTTATCTGTGGGTTTTGTTAAGCGCTAAATGCTGATTTTTAGCGGATTCAGTCAATGGTTAGCAATGAGTCAGACCATGTGTCTCAACATGCTGGTTGTGCCGTAAAACTGTCCAGTCCCTTATTATTGTGTGTTAGGAGTTTGTCTTAGAAAATCCTTTGTTTCAGGAATTAAGACATATCTAAATCGTGCTTTCACGAGAATGTTGGGACAGCTTTTAAGTGGCCAGGGTCCAGTTTTTTCTCTCTCTTTTTGTGACGTTTCAGTGTACAAGGACCAAGAACAGCTCTGCTTCCGTTCTCCAGTGCCTCCCCATAAAGCCACTAAGCATGGGGCCAGTAGGAGACTGATCCTACAGCTCACTACCATTGGGTTCTCCAAAGTCGGTCTTAGAGGGCTGGATGATTTTTTAAGATAACTGCATTTATCTAAATGGGGATATACTAAAATCTGGCATGGATCCGGCCCTCCAGGACTGACTTTGGAGAGCCCTTGGGACAACATGCTCCAGACACAGGATTTCTTGTTACCAGCAGATAACTTCTAAGAGCTGAAGTCTGGGGCTATCAAAATCTTCAAACCACATACAGTAAAGGGGACCCACGGGCAGTTTAATGACCAGCTCTGAGTACATGCCCACCTAACATTAATCACAAGAGAGTATCAGAGGGTCAAGAGTGAGACAGGCTAAATATCAAAGACAGAGAAGGTATAGCGCTCCCACTGGCCATATGACTAAGGGGCGAGTGCTATAAAACATGCCAGATCAAGATCAGTGTCTGGTCTCTGGCTCCCATCAGTCACCACTCGGAACCGCCCTTCATCATTTGGGGCTCCGAGGACCAACACTATAACAGATCTTGGTGTTCTAGCAGAAAGGGGTTGGCCTTCCTGTTAGTTAGTAAGTGTTGGTGTTATGGTTAAAACCATATGTGTTGGTAAAGTAACTGACAGGGTTAAAACAGGTGTGATGTGCAGTGCAAGGAAAACCAGGACAAATAAAGAAAAGTGAATAAAATTGGTTTTAAGGAGCAAAAAATAATTTAATAGGGTATAACTCCTAGCACCAATATTAAAAAATAGCCAAGACAGGGTGAACTTATAACCTGTCTAGAGGTGTAACGTGGTCGACATGTTTCAGCAAACACTGGCCAATAGCCTTGCTTTCTTCAGGACCTTTTAAGATACAGCTACTGCAAACAAAGAAACCCAATGTGACAGATAAGTAAAGTGTAGTGTAGGAACGACACAGAAAAGTACCTGAACCTCCAGGTTGTGTCTGTTCCAGATCTCTTCATACAATCAGCAGTGGGCTGATTAGTAAGAAGTGAACACCTCACCTCGCCTGGCTACGGCTCAGGACTGGTGAAGCACCGCTCTATCCGTCGGTACTTCCAAGCGGCATCTGTGCCGTCTGGGGAGGGAGGCTATCAAAATCTACCAAATTGAAATGAAATCAAAGGTATCGGGTTTATGTAAAATGAAAGTCCAGCACAGCAAATGCTGGTCGTGGTGACAGGGAGATATTTGGCCACTTTGGCCATGAACGCCATTATAAACTCTTGGAAAATGTTGTGAGCAAGAAGTTAAAAATAGAGACCTATTTCGTTTGAAAGACCTGTTGCACCACTTGGAAAATTATTTTTTTTGCAGATTTCTCAACCTTCAGCAGCCACCGTCACTAAGCATAGGTACGCCCCTTTGTGAAAAATGTGGTCCTCTTGAAACATGCTAGAACAAAATACAGAATTATCTCTAGGGGGTGCAACAGTGACTGATATCACAATAGATTTTACAGCCCAACCAGCCGTCACCATACAAAGGGGTCTTACTGAACCATTGTTGGTAGTGATTGCTGATGTCCTCAGCTTGGGTGAGGGCACAGTTGTTTCTCTTTTTACTGGATTGCCTTATTCAGAACTGTTATAAGTGCTCTTACCCTCTTTGTGCCTAAGCATATTCCTGGCCATCTTCCTCTGGAGTCACTTTGCCCTTCTTCAAGGATTTCCAAGAAGGTGCTCCTCCACATACCAGCTTTCAAGTTGAAATCTAAGGAGAGAGGACTTTTTTGCCTAGGCACTACCTGTTTGAACTGCCTTCCATCTTCTGCAGTAGAATTCCACTGAATTCACGTGCAAGGTTAATTCCCTATTAGTTATTGAGTTTTGGGGGCATGTTATTTGTGGGACGTTAGCTCTGGCTATAAATAACTTTTTGTGGAGAGTTTTTTTACTGCCATTGAGTGTTCCCACTGTTCCCCTACACCTGGCATTGACCCTTCATAGTTTGGCACATGATGCTCACCTCAGGCCTTTCCTGTTTTTAATCAGGACTTGGGCTACAAATATCTGGCCCGGTCTAGTGATGTTATGGCCCTTAAAGGAGCGGTTGGTTTGTTTTTCGTTCTCCATGTCCGGTCGCACTCAGCAAATTGCACAACACCATGAGAGTTATTGGCCTCCTCCAGCAAGTAACACTCGAAATGACACTCCAACTTTAAAAAAAAAAAGACTATTGGTGCTGGATTATGTCTGAGCAAATCAATAATCCCAAAAAGGGTCAATTGCGTGAGGCTTCCTCCTTGGTCCAAGCGCTTCTCGGCTGTTAAAGACCTTTGCAGCAAAGAGTCTTTAGGGTAAATTTCACCGGGCATTTTACCCTTGATTAACTTCACTCAAAATTGAGGTCTTCGAGTGTTCTCCTAAGTCAGTTCTGCTTTTGTATTTCAGAAGTCGAAGCTACTGACATTAGCTAACCTTTTGCCCTATGTGTACCCATCATGCCCAAAAGTAAGTTATCCAAGCCCTCAAAAATACAAATTTTAGGGATCTTTGTGTGTCCCTCCCTGTTTGTAAATTTGATCACATCCCCGCCTTTGGTTCTTGCGATTTCTAAGTATTACGTATCAATTTGGGGTGTTCGTCGGAAGCATAGGGAACTTGTACAATAACTAGAGGAGACACTTTTGATGGCTCATCATGAATAAGTGTAGCATAAATTATTATGCAGATTCTCATTCCCAACAAATCCAATGCACTTTAAATATATTTGTTTAGTTTTTATGGGATTGTAACCTGAAGGAAACTTATTTGAATTGCACTACTAGTTTAATGACCGCCTTTCCAGCTGCAAGGCACTAGAGATCAGCTTACGCCAGGGCTTGGCAAGTGGTATGTATGAAATGATTGGAGAGGGACAGTTCAGTTGCCTGTCAATAGAATGCATTACAATTGGCACTAATTGAGAAGGCCATTCCAATCTCAAATCGATTGGCCACAGTATATGGCTACAGTTGCTGGTGTACAGCAGGAGTAAGTAGTCAGTGGGGCTTACATGTTTCGGCCGCCAAGATCTTGCATATTTTAACTGCATGAAAATATGAAAATTCACCCTTACTCAAATTACCGACTCTTTCAGAAGAAAAAACGCTTTAATGATTTTTTTTTATTTACCTGAAAATCCAGGGAATTACTGATGACCACTCGTAATATCTCCTTCAGCAGGTAGCAAGTTTTTTTTTCAGTGCAAATAAGTTTCAAGGAAGTTACAATTTTTTTTTTTTTTTACCAATTGAAAAATTTACATTTGTATCCTCAGCTCTGGGAACAAAAAACACAGCTACGCCCGTTCAGTCACTGTCAGTTCCCTTGCTTCTCCTCCCTTCAGGCTGTGGAAGGTATTCTTCCAATAACAAAGAGTCCTCCATCCAATACAGTCAGCAACAGCAGCAGTCGGCTCCATTATTAACTGTTCCTTCACAATTTCTAGCAGAACCTCACTGAAAAGGACCGCTCTATTGACTTCGTGATCACAGGTTGCCGAGGACTGACCACACTTTGAAGACAAAGCCTCAGTGAAAGGGCCATGCCTTTGATTAATTCCCACTGCGAGATCGGCCCCCGATCATCCTTCAGCCAGCCTTACTTTTCTATTGACTCTGCGGACAATGGGCTATTGTTGACACAGTTATCTGTATCGCGCCCTATCTTATCGCTCGGCATCACCTGGCGGGAAGAGCCGCCTGTGTCGCCAATGACCTACGTATCTCCCCGGCAGCTCAAAGAGGAGCAAAGTCATTGGCTGTCTTTGATGCAACGCGTCCATCGTCTAAGCTAGGTGCCAGGATCATTAAAGATAATTTGTACGCTTGTGTCCAATGTCACCATGTACTCTACGCTAAACTTTTCTCAAATAATTCTCTAGTTCAAGGAACATTGCTTGTGCAGTGTTGCAGATACCATGTATAGAGACTGCAAATAAGGGAAGCTTGCCTTTAGAGCTGTCTCCAGTGATACCTGCTACTCACGGCAGCATTCGCTGTTTTGTTCAATGCTTGCTATTTTGGTACCCCTAATTGGGTCTGTGCCTTGCTCTTCTTTTCAATGAATTGAAAGTGGCTCATCCACTTATAACATAATGCAGACTGAATCAAAGGTATAATTTTCCCGCTCTGCCTGCCCATATAATAATGATCAAAGGACTAGCAAACAGAGCCTCGAGGGTGATTACGATCATAGCGCAAGGTAGGCCCACCCCTCTGCCTCTTGCAATTCAAAACATCATTCGCTGGTCCTTTTTGGCCCAGATCACTCGTCTCCCATAGATTAAGCCATTGCTACATCAGCTTTTTTGCTGCTTAATCGACTCCAACTTAGCACACCTTTCTTGCTCCGACAGGATCCTGTGCGGATGTATGATGTTACAACGCGATCACAATGATCTCGGTACATCACAACGCATCTTTTACACCGCAAGTCATTACCACGACTTGCACTGTAGGGTGCTGGACTTAGGAATAGTAAGATTTACTATTCCAACTCCAGCGTACGTACAGTAGGGAAGGTGTTGGATTAGTAAATCTACTATGCCTTAGTCTAGAGTGCCCTCCAGCGCAAGTCGTGGTAACGACTTGCGTTGTAAAAGATGCGTCGTAATGGCACCGCAGTGTTTTGACCGCGTTGTGAAGGATGTTTACCTCCTGTGCTTAGTAGCGGGCGTTCCAGTTTCAATATGTGACCAACCATACCCTGGGCACCGCAAACCCCTACGTTATTGGGTGCAAAAGATTCAGAGTTTCGTTGAAAATGTAACTACATGTTTCTATCCAATGTCCATCTCCCCTGCTGGCTTCTGGTGCTTCATGTGCGGCACCACCCGGGTATTTATGTATTTATTTATTTATTTATTTATCTGAGTTTTATATAGCACTAGCTAGACCTGAAGAGCGCTTTACAACAGTAAATGTTCACATCAAAGATACCAAGTCTATACAGAGTATCTGAGTCAGAGCGCTTTACAACAGAGCACGCAAATTTACAAATCAGAATTTAGCCCATGGCATCTTCTTCCTTCTTACAACCTGGCTTAGAACACCTCTATCTCATTCTGCCATCTAGATCTCACAATAGCTACACAGCAACATGTTGGTTAACTTCACAGTGTACCCTGTATCTAAGATGCCTGACATACTCCCTCCAACTGGTGGGGACAGTAGTCACCAGTGCTAAACAGTTTAGTGGTCTCCAGTATCCCCACAAAGTCTAGCACTCTGTAACAACACTGGTTAAGAGAGTTGTAACATATCATGGCTGCTGGAATGGCAAAATAAGAAGCTGCTTTTCATGTTGACATTTGGCAGGTTTTCAACCCTGCAAGGGCATCAGCTAAAGGATTGAGGGCCTCATTTATGAGGCCCTACCAGTACTTTGGCGCCGCCAGAACATCACTTTTTGGATGTCCGGTGGCGCAATGTGCCACGGCATATGTAGAAGGCCACGTAAAGCCACTTAACATGGCATTTCATGGCCTTATTAATATGTGCCCCTTTCACACAGAAAACTGCGTGAAAGGGGCGCTCCATGGGTGTTGCTGTGGGTGTTTCCATGCAACACCGTGCCACAAGACACATTCCCAGATTTACGAGAAATTGTAAACCTGGGGAGGCGTCAGAGACTAACGCCACCCCAGGGGCGTCGTTAGGGAGGCTCAACGAGAAGAAATTATTTAATTTCTCCTCATACTTTCCTTTTTCTCTGTGTGCTGAGAGAAAAAAGGAAATCCCCTGAATTGATTGATTTTATGCAGGAAGGTGTCCCTTCCTGCAAAAATCAATCAGCCCCAAACGCAGGCACCCTCCTCCCATGGTGCAAGGGGGCCTGCGTTGGTGCACGGCAGCCCATTGTGAGCCAGCGCTGGGGAAAAGGACAAAAATACACCACAGCACATAGATACAGCGCATTCCTGCCCTTTTGTTTTGACGTAGGGCTGCGCAGAAAGATTCTTTGTAGGCGCTGCCCCACGTCTAAATCTCATCAATGAGGCCCTGAATTTCATAGAAATAGAAAAGAGAATTATTGGGTATGGTTCCAAACATATTTCACAGTCTGGATCCCATGCTGAATTTAAAACCCTTGCGCTAACTGTCCAAAAACTTTCACCACAAGCTCTGCTTGTCTTCTGCCACCAAATAAAGGGCAAATGTTTTTTTTTGATCAAAAGAAAAGGTTTTCCTACCATAGTTCCAACTTTTGCTAGATTTATAGATTATCTTACTTTTAAGGCTACCAATGTGCAAAGGAGAGCGTTGCATTTTCTTGATATGCTTACAAGATCCAACTTGCTACTTTGCACCTTCTCTGCTGTGATGTATTATTTAAAAAATATATATTTCTTGACCCTTATAATGCATTGGACGTGTTCTAAAAAATACTGCATCACAGAGATGACCCCAGCATTTGTATGTATAAAGTAGTGCAGTGGAGCAACACCAAGCACTATTGGCGTGGAGGGGGGGGGCGTGGAGGGGGGCTGCGCAGATCATCAGAGGCACTCAGGTGTTATTTTTAGCACTCGTGATTGTCTCATGAGCACGCCCATCATCGAATAAGAGTGTCTGTAGAGTGCATCCCTCTCCGCACCCCTCCACCGCCTATCTGGGGCTCCACAGAGTGACATGCACCCCCTCACCCCCCTCTTGTGAGAAGGGCTGTCTGTCTGTCCGCACGCTGCCTGCCGCTGCTCTGAGTCTGTGCTGTATTTATCCGGCCAGACTCAGTTCACGCCGCAGCCGGCGCGGTAATTGGAATTTTGTTTCCACATAGTAATTTGGCGCTGACTTTATGGATCACTCCAGCGCCATGACTAATAACTGCAGCTTCACTCCGCTGCAGTGACTAATGGATGGAGTCCAATAAGAGACAGCAGCGCCTTACGAGTGCGGTCTCATCTCAGTGCGGTGACTAACGAGTGCTGTGTCACCGTGGCGCCGCAGGAGGTGAGAACTGCAGTATCCGGGGACTGGGGCTTTATAGTGTGACTCTGCAGTATTTAATGACCTGGCCTCCTCAATATGCGGCTGCAGGCCTTTTATGCAGGGTTTTATGCGTTGGTTTCAAAGTGCCCTCCTAAAAACCCTATGGACGGAACACTGTTGCGTTTTAGTGTGCAGTTTGGTAACTTTATATTGAATAGTGTCAGTATGCCATCTACAAGGCTTCCTGGAATACTAGCATACAATCTGATGGAATGATGCACTGATAGCTACGCGTGCAATGCTTGTATAATCAAAGCAAATGGCCACTCCAGACTGTCATTAAGGCCGCATCTGAGTGCTCCCAGTTTTGGCAGATAAGGAGCCAAATTTGCAGCGGACTTATTTCAGAAACGTTTGTGTGCACCTAATTGCTAAGTCTACAATAAGCCTTCCTTTCTACCTTTTCTATTTTCTTTTGTTTTTCCCTTGCCCATAACCTGTCCCTTTCATCTTCCCTTCCCGTCATTTCCTCTTTTCTCTTTCCATCAATAATTCCCTTAATTCCCTTCCTCCTTTCTTCCCTTCCTGTCCTTTTCTCCCTCCCACTCTTTGAGTCATTCCCTCCCTTTACTTCATTCCCTTTGTTCCTCCTTTCCTTCCTGTCCTTTCCTCCCTCCCACTTTTCCAGTCATTCCCTCTGTCCCTACCTTCCCTTTGTCCTGCCCTCTATTCACTTCCTGTCCTTTCCTCCCTCCCACTCAGCGAGTCATTCCATCATTTTCTCCCTTCCCTTCATTCGTTTTGTACCCCCTTTTCTTCCCTTCCCTTCCTGTCCTTTTCTCCCTCCCACTCTTCCCGTCATTTCCTTCTTCCCTCCCTTTTCTTCCTATTGTTCACATCCTCCCTCCTATCTTCCATTGGAGTCATTCTCTCACTCCCTCCTTCCTTTTCTTCCCTTCCTGTCATGCCCTCCTTCCCTGTTATTCCCTCTTTGGCTCTCTACCCTTCCCATCATTCCCTCTCTTCCCTCCCAATCATTCACTCCCTCCCTCCCATCATTATTTCCTGAGAGCCCAGTCAGTAACAATGATGTCCCATTTCTCTGGTTCTCACCCTCTCCATGCCATAGACATGTTGAGTAATGTAATGTATGTATACTTGTAAAGCGCACTGTTACCTCGTTACGTGGCGTCCTGGCGCTGTATACCGCTGGGGAACCCGTCCTGGCTTTCCCTGTGAGACGGCACCCCAAGGTGAAGCCAGGCATCCCCGGCGTTGCTGGGGCCGTTGTGGAGATTAACAGCCTGATTCATGTAGGTAAATTGCACTCGCAAAGGGCCAGAATCTGAGAATCTGGCCCTTTGCGAGTGCGATTTTTGCATTTGGTATTCATGATACCAAATGCAAAAATCGCTATGTAAGAATTCGCATATTTGCGTGGAATGGCATTTAAGGAATCAATGCTATTCATGACACAAAACAAAATAGCGATTTTGGACTTTTGGGGCCGCTATTTACCGAAAGGTCAGACCTGTCGGTAAATAGCAGAAACTCAGAAAAATGCTTTTAAAAGCATTTTTCTAAGTTGCATGTTGCACACACACATGTCCTTTGGACATGTGTGCGCGCAACACCTGTTCAAATGTGCATTTTAGGGGTGCTACAGGGCGTCCTTTGGACACCCCTGGCACCCTTAAAATCGCTATCTCATTTGCGAGTAGCAAATTGCTACTCGCAAATGAGGGATACTCTCCATTCATTCCTATGGGCCTCTTGGCCCATAGGAATGAATGGGGAGTATTTGCGAGTAGCAAATTGCTACTCGCAAATAAAGAACATGTAGGAATCGCTATTTAAGTAGCAATTCCTACATGAATGCCGTTTTGCGTGTCCTCAATAGCGAATCGCTATGATTCGCTATTAGGGCCACGCAAAACGGATTGTACATGAATCAGGCTGTAAGCAAGCTATTGCCCAGAGTTGCAGAGTCGGACCCATGGTTAGCGTAGGCACCTAAGCGAGAATTATCGAGTCCCCGGACATTGACCCAAGACCCTGCCGCGTCGGGAATTGAACCCTGGTCCCGGGCCGACCTCTGCTTCAGGGTCTGCCGCTTCTATCCAGTGAGCCACACTTCTCCACACTTGTGGGGCTGTGCCAGGGCAGGGATGACTGCACTGACTCGAGCTTGAAGCCTGGCCAAATAAAGTGCTCACATTTCTTCCGTCATTCACCTGTGCTCTCTTTCCATAGGTTCCTATAACGACACCCACTACATTAGGACAGCCCCCTCCTGGTGTCCGCCACCAACACCATCAAACGTCAGAGCACACGCCGTCATGACGGTGATGCTGAGGTTCCCGCAGCGGCGTCACACCACTGCCCCTCTGGTGCACAAGCCGAGTCTTCTGGCTTAGGCTTAGTGGACTAACGTGTCCACTGAAGGGTCCTGTGCTCCACCTATGGTCACAGGTTCAACTCCTGTGGGCCGGGTCTGAGCACCAGCAGTTTTTTTAAGGGGGCCTCGAAACGGGTCTCTATCAGGCTCTGCTTTGTACCCTGGCACAGGCGGTCAGAATTTTTTTTCCGGATTGCAGTGACAGCAGGTACATTGATGTGCACTGGTGAGCGTTGTAGGGAAAGGGAAATCCTTTAAAGAGAGTCATTTTCTTTCTGGATTTCTCTTCTCTTTTTGAATCTCAGGAGCAGCACCATTGTCGTGGTGCCACCAGGGCTTTAAGTGGAAGCTTTTTCTATGTTATATACAAGCCGTAGTTGCTACTTATTTATCTTATGCAACTAGCAACCATTGACAAAGCCAATAGTCCTGACTTCTTGTACGTATGATGTGACTTGTTGTCAGAGGCGCAACTGGAGCCACATTTATGGGGGGGGGCTAAGAAAAAATGTCAGGGGGAGCTGAATCTCTAAGCAATAGGCAGATTGGAGCTGCAGGGGCTCTTAGAAGGGGTGAAACAACAACAATGCCGCATTAACAAGCAAAAGGTTTTAAAAGACCCGTGAAATACTCGGGTGCGGCTGTGTGTGGCCTGGGAAGCTGTCTCATCCTGGGCTGCCAGACACGACGGGGGACGGGGGGGGGAGGGGGGCTGAAGCCCTTTAAGTCTTATGGGCGTTGCACGCCTGCTTGTTGTATCAATATATCTGGACGCAATGACAGGAACAGCAAAATACAAGTGGGGAGGCACACTGAGCTAAACACAGATTGTTAGCTTATGTGTTTTTAAGCCACGCCCTTAAGTACATTGACCACGCCCCTTTGAGAGACCCCCCAGTTTTTTCATCCCACTTAAAACTCTGGGTGAACGTGTGGTTTACAAATACTATGTTGTGTGAACGGGAGGGCTCTACCACCCACGCGTGCATTGCCATGGTAATCGAAGTCTGTGGTACGGTATACTGGCACTATCCGGTGCAACGCTGGGAAATACTGAATAGGGTGTATTAAACTCCCTAATATCCTGGCCACTGTTGCAGCCATTGAATTACCTTACTGCTGGTGTTAAATAATATGTTTTAAAACAGTATGTGACAAAAAAAATGGGGCTAGATCTTTGGGAGTGCAGGCCCCGAAACTGGAACACTCTCCCCACGCTTCTGATAGCGAATTATTCATTCACGAAACAAGGGCCGAGATTTACCAACACTTTGCACCATGCAAAAGTGACACAAAGTAACGCAAAGTAACGCAAAGCTGGGCAAAGCAGCGCCGTGCTAATTTCTTTGCAGCAATATACCTTTTGTGTAAGGCGCTTTTTTCGGTGCAGACAGTGCTCTGCACTGCGTCGCCGAGCATCGAAAGGGGTGTGTTGATAAAGCAAACACACAATTTTCGATGCAAAGCCCGATGCGCTAATATAGCCATGCCAGGGTGTGCATCAAACACGAACACCTCTTTGAAGAAGGCGCTATCAAGGAGAAATATTTTAATTTCTCACCCATTGCATGTGTGCGGAAGTTCACAGCTCATCCACGCTGAGGGATGATTCTGTGTATCTAGAAATGCTTTGTTAGACAGCGCACTCTGACCTCCGCGAGGCTGGGCATCATGCAAGGCAGCCTATCACCGCGCCAGCTGGGACTGACTGCAACAACAGGCCTTTCCCTGAGTAGACTGCAGTGCGTCTGTCTAGAAATCATCTGACATGAATGACTTCAAGGGAAGAGAGGGGGGAGGAAGTGCACAGCAGGAAGGGACGGGAGGAAAGGAGGGAGTGACTGGAAGAGTGGGAGGGAGGAAAGGAAGAGAAGAGAGGGGAGGACACAGGAATGAAGGGGAGGGAAGGAGGGAATTACTGGAAGAGCGGGAGGGAGGAAAGGACAGGAAAGGGGGAGGGGGGAGGGAGGATAAAGGGATTGAAGGGAAGGTAGGGAAGGAGGAATGACTGGAAAAGTGGGAGGGAAGTAAGGAAGGGAAGAGAAGAAAGGGGAGGATAAAGGAATGAAGGGAATTGAGGGAAGGAGGGAATACCTGGAAGAGCGGGAGGGAGGAAAGAAGGGAAGAGAAGAGAGGGGAGGACATTGGGAATGAAGGGAATTGAGGGAAGAAGGGAATGACTGGAAGAGTGGGAAAGAGGAAAGGACAGGATGGAAAGAGGGGGGAGGGGAGGAGCAAGGAATGAAGGGGATTGAGGGAAGGAGGAAATGACTGGAAGAGTAGGAGGGAGTAAAGGACAGGAAAGTAAGAGAGGTGAGGACAAAGGGAATGAAGGGGATTGAGGGAAGAAGAGAATGACTGGAAGAGTGGGAAGGAGGGAAGGGAAGGAATGGGTGGGAAGAGGAGGGAAGGGAATGTGTGGGAAGAGGAGGGAAGGGAATGGGTGGGAAGAGGAGGGAAGGGAATGGGTGGGAAGGGATGAGAAGGTAGGAAAAGGGAAGGGAAGAGGAGAGGACAAAGGGAATGAAGGGGAGATCCTATGTGAGACACCTCAAACTGACCTCTGCGAGGCTGTGCATCACACAAGGCAGCATTTTACAGCGACAGTGCAGGGAATGACTGCAACCAATAATAATAATAATAATAAAAACATTTATTAAGCGCCTGATTACACTAGGAACAGTGCATCTCCACGCTAGGATGCCTTCCCACATGAACTCCTAACAAAGACCTGTCCATGATAAGGGGGAGGGACTGGAGAGGTTAGACACTGACTCCCCATTAATCTTCCGGAAACAGGTAAGTCTTAAGTTTCAGCTGGAACCTCCTTTCTGATGGTTCCATCCAAAGCTCAATGGGTAGTTCGTTCCATTGTTTGCTGGCTAGAAACCTAAAAGAGCGCCCACCCATCCGCGCTTTATAGATGCGGGGTACAGCAAACTGCATGCTGCCCATAGATCTCAGATGGCGTTTGGGACGGTAGATAGTTAACATCCTTTGTAGGTAGGCCGGGCCCTTGCCCTGTGCAATGCGGTGGATAATGCACATGGCCTTAAACTGAATACGTTCCCGTATGGGGAGCCAGTGCAAGATCTGTAACGCACGTTTCCCAGACGACTTCCTCGGCAAGTTTAAAACAAGCCTGGCCGTCGCGTTTTGAACACATTGGAGTTGGTTCAGGCCCTTTTTACTGAGGCCACAGAGCAGGGAGTTCCCATAGTCAAGATGGGAAGTGACCAAGACATGTACTAATGTTTTCCTAGCTGTAATAGGAAGAAGATCCAAGATTTTGGCGTAGGACTTTCAGTATGCCATAGCATTTCCCCGCCATGTTGCCAATGTGTAGGGAATATGAAAGATTGGTATCCAGGAGAACACCCAGGTTTTTCACCGTATCAGAAGGGGTGGGTGTAGGACCCAAGTCAGCGGGCCACCAGGCTGATGTCCAAATTGATGGAGAGGAGCCGATCACAAGAAGTTCGGTCTTGCCCCCGTTAAGACGGAGGCAATTACTCTTCATCCAAGCAGCAAGTGCCGCCAGACAAGCGGAAACATTAACTGCCATCGCAACTGGATTGTGCGATAGAGTGACAACCAGTTGAGTGTCATCCGCATATGACACGATCTCCACCCCATAAGATTCCACCATTCTAGCCAGGGGTTCCATATATAGATTAAATAGCATAGGGCTCAATATAGAGCCCTGCGGGACTCCTTGTTTTAGAGCTCGAAATGAGGACTTGAAGGGGGGACAGTGTATTTGGAACTTTCTATCCGCCAAAAAAGAGACCACGCATTCATAGGCTGGCCCGGCAACCCCCATCTCGCTCAGACGGGCAAGAAGTCTGGGAGAAACCAAAGGCCATTCTCTTAGTAGACAGCAGTATGTTTTCTGCATTGTGCAACGCAATGCAGAAAATTGAGTTGCTGCACTGTGTTGCTCCAAAAAAACAAACAAATCTGGGCCTTGAATAAAAAAATAAGTAGGACATTGAAATGGACAGGTGGGCTGAGATCTGCTGAGTGCTAGAGGGATACACTAAGTCCAACTTTTACCCAACATTCTCCTCAGCCTCCCCACCTATTGGACTTTAGTAACCTTATTTACGTGTTCATATCCTGTTATACACATCACACCTTTACCCGGTTGTATGCATGGCTCTACACAGAGGAGGAAAGATGGGATGTTGCCATTATACAAAAGACTAAATAAATAAACGCCTTATGATGGACCCAGGTCTGCATCTCCCTAACACACAGCACTGGTATCTACCTCCCTTCAGTCTGTCTTTAGTGGATTCATCTTCTATGCATGTAAAGAAGTGTTGGGCGACGCGGAACGGGCAGTTTGGATGCGGGCAGGGTACAGTGCCCAAGATAGCTCTACATTACATTATAAGAGGTTTACTCAATGCACGCTTCTGCTCCGTCTCTATTAAAAGCCCTGCTGCTGGACAGGATTAGCTGCCTTCCCTAGCAGCCTCTGCATTATTCTGTTTCATTTTTCATTTACTGCTGCTGTCAGGTGGAAGTGTTTGCAATTTCGCCCCATTTAGGCCGAGACGAAGCTGGGAGAAAGTGAAGAATGAAACGCTAAATGTGTTTTCAGCTGAGAAAACACTTTCCGCTATTGCCCTTCACACCGTATTATCGGGTAAACCCTGGTATCCAGGTTAGCTCCAGCCTCTCATACTTTCTATGCTTTGCAGAGATGATGGAACATTAGCGCCAACAGCATCATGGACCACATCCCGTTATCCGATAGATTGGTACCACCCGAAGGCTTGCTTTGCAGAATCTTCTTAACAGTACATTCCATGGTCTCAATTCACAATAAATTTCTCAAGGGAAAATTAGGATGTGCCCGGAGCATCTCAAGTCTATACAAGTTGTCTCATGCCGCATTCATGAGAAATTTGTACTGGAGCATATCTGGAACTAGCTGAAGCACTTCAGATCCACTCCAGTGGTCTTGAGATGTCTTCGTGAAGATGACTGCGGATCACATTCGGACCTGTTCAGATGATCTCAGAATACCCCAATGGCATTAATATGCATTCATGAAGCTGTGTGCGGGAGCACATTCCGAGCTATGCATAGAATCTGACATCCACAACATCAGCCTTATACTGTATTCACAAAGAGCTGTGCTGAAGCATATCTGGAGATGCCTGGATCCTTGCAAATCTACACCCGTGGTCTTCAGTTATGTTCATGAAGATATGTGCTGGAGCACATTAGGAGCTGTCCAAAGAATGTCAGAATACACCAATGGTATTTGTCATAGAATGTCAGAATACACCAATGGTATTTGTCATAGAATGTCAGAATACACCAATGGTATTTGTCATAGAACGTCAGAATACACCAATGACATTTGTCATGGAATGTCAGAATACACCAATGGTATTTGTCATAGAATGTCAGAATACACCAATGACCTTTGTCATGGAATGTCAGAATACACCAATGACATTTGTCATGGAATGTCAGAATACACCAATGGAATTTTTCATAGAATGTCAGAATACACCAATGACATTTGTCATGGAATGTCAGAATACACCAATGGTATTTGTCATAGAATGTCAGAATACACCAATGGTATTTGTCATAGAATGTCAGAATACACCAATGGTATTTGTCATAGAATGTCAGAATACACCAATGGTATTTGTCATAGAACGTCAGAATACACCAATGACATTTGTCATGGAATGTCAGAATACACCAATGGTATTTGTCATAGAACGTCAGAATACACAATGACATTTGTCATGGAATGTCAGAATACACCAATGGTATTTGTCATAGAATGTCAGAATACACCAATGACATTTGTCATAGAATGTCAGAATACACCAATGACATTTGTCAAAGAATGTCAGAATACACCAATGGCATTTGTCATAGAATGTCAGAATACACCAATGACATTTGTCATGGAATGTCAGAATACACCAATGGTATTTGTCATAGAATGTCAGAATACACCAATGACATTTGTCAAAGAATGTGAGAATACACCAATGGCATTTGTCAAAGAATGTGAGAATACACCAATGGCATTTGTCATAGAACGTCAGAATACACCAATGGCATTTGTCAAAGAATGTGAGAATACACCAATGGCATTTGTCATAGAACGTCAGAATACACCAATGGCATTTGCCAAAGAATGTGAGAATACACCAATGGCATTTGTCAAAGAATGTGAGAATACACCAATGGCATTTGTCAAAGAATGTGAGAATACCAATCCAATCCAAAAATTCTTTATTTCGGCCACATGGGCCATAAAAGAAGCAATAAAATACAATACAGATAAAAGGCAATATATACAATAAAAACCCAACTGAACCTGCAGTCTTTTTGGGAAGCGTGGTAGAGGATATTTAGCCAGACATTTTCTTTCTTATTATCCATGCTGCCATTAAGAATTTGGAGACCGCAAACACAATGTAGCCCTGGGTATTAGTTTTCAGCACCCTGTAGGCTTGTGGGTAGTTGTTGAAGCCCAAGTTTCGACATAAAGGGGCTAGCCAACGCCTCCTCGGGCTCCAGTAAGCTTGGCAACAAAACATTATGTGCAAGTCATCTTCTTCCCTAACTTTACAGCATGGGCAAAGCTTGTCGCCCCCTAGCGACCACTTGTGAGTAAAAACTTTAGTAGGGAGCGTACCAAACCTCCATTGCAGGAAATGTGAGAATACACCAATGGCATTTGTCAAAGATTGTGAGAATACACCAATGGCATTTGTCATAGAACATCCGAATACACCAATGGCATTTGTCAAAGAATGTGAGAATACACCAATGGCATTTGTCAAAGAATGTGAGAATACACCAATGGCATTTGTCAAAGAATGTCAGCATACACCAATTGCATCTGTCTGCTTTCACAGAGATGTGTGCCACAATGGGAGCTAGGCCTAGATTCTCAGATGTGTTAAACTGTAGTCACAAAGACTAGTCCTGGAGCATATCTGGAGATACCAGGAGAATTCCTGATCTACACCAGCGGTCTTAAATTACGTTCATGAAGATATGTTCTGGAGCACATTAGGAGTTGTTCAGAGAGCCTTACATCTATCCGCTGTTCTTAAATTGTATTTGCAAACATGTGCTTTGGAACAAGCTAGGAACTGCCCAGAAACCATTAACTCCTTTGACACCCATGACGAGCTCAGCTCGTTATGTGGCACAGTGGAGCTGTGCTCATGACAAGCTGAGCTCGTCATAACAGCCGTGGAACGCCCACACGGGTCTAATTCCCCTCCAGTGCGGGGCGTTCCATTGAGTGGGTGGAGTCATGACAAGCGCAGCTCGTCATGAGCACAGCTCCACTGTGCAGCGTCACGAGCACTGCAGCGCCGCGCTCGCCCCCCCCCTGGCACCGCTGTGGACTTAGCCCTGCGTGGGAGGGGTTAAAGCCACACCAGTGCTCTTAAACTGCATTCATGAAGGTGAGTTATGGAAGACATTTGGAGCTGCCCAGAAAAACTTAGATCCCAACCATTACTCTTAAATTGTAGTGACAAAGATGTGTTAGGAATGACATTAAGAGATATCCAGAGAATTCAACTCTGTGCCACTTTAATCATGAACATTTGTGTTGCATTAAATGTGGATATATGGAGAGGTGCAGATGGGTACCAGCTTGTATTTTACACATATACAAAGATATATACACTGAAGCAAACCTGGAAGTCCCATGAGAATCTACAATGTGGAGTGGAGCAAATCTTAGAAAACGACATTTTGTATACTACACAGGGGAGCATCTAAAAAATGCTCATGGCATCTCCAAATATGCCCCAGGGCATCTATATGTGATGTCTTCATATGATACTTGGGGGAAATCTGGGATAGTCTAGATTTATCCTACATTGCTCCAAAGCAAAATACAGTTTATTAACATTAATGTTTTTCTCCTTCGTATTATATGCTCTCTGCTTCTCACGTTAGGTTCCAGTATGTAATACTCAGGGACTTGAGACAAGGTAATGAACTAGCTGAAAAGAGGAAGCTAATATCTATTTTTTGTGAGGGTGAACCAGGCAGAGAATGAACAGACTGGATGGTATGGAAGTACGTTTGTGCTTTCCAAAATGTATATTTCTGACTGTGCTAATTTGCTAAAAGGTCAGTTAGCCCTATTATGGAAGAGTAATATATGCATTTTACTAATGCTAGAATATCTGACATATTGCCTGATAATGGATGAAGATGCTTTTGAAATAGCTACTGTGTATGCCGAGTCTGCCTATGCCGAATGTGTCTAACGCAGTCTGCCCTTGTGCCTCTGTATAACCACTAAGTCAATTAAGTCAATCTACGTATGTGTCAGAAATAAACACGGTCACTGTCTAACCTAGATTGGAAACCATTGGAATATGAAGAGTTGATGCAGTATAGCCCCATGGCCACTGGGTAGCCCGTAGGTCAATGCATTTGTGTGCCAGAGACTATTTCTGTCATTCACTAGCCTAGATGGGCAACCACTGGCCCATCAAACATTGATGCAGGCCATATATTCAGTATAACCACTGACCATGTAAATGATTACCATTCATACTCATTATATGTAAATGAATCTCATGCCTACATTCTGAGACACTGACATAGTAGGCTCCCCACACACTTGATGGACCAACCTTAGAAAACTCTGCTCTAGGAAAAGTACAACTTTGTGTAGGGTGAATCTCTATTTATATTGTGATATTTGCATGTATTGGTGTTATGCTGACCGCCTTCCTCGAGACGAACGGATCCCTCGACCCCTCGCAGTCCGGCTTCAGAGCCAACCACAGCACCGAGACCGCCCTCATCGCAGCCACCGACGACATCCGGACCCTGCTCGACAAGGGGGAAACAGTGGCCCTCATCCTCCTGGACCTCTCCGCTGCGTTCGACACGGTCTGCCACCGCACCCTAGTCCAGCGCCTCAGCAACAACGGTATCCAAGAGAAGGCACTGGAGTGGATCATCTCGTTCCTCGCCGGAAGAACACAAAGAGTCCGCCTCCCCCCGTTTCGCTCCGAGACCACCGATGTCATCTGCGGCGTCCCGCAAGGATCTTCACTCAGCCCCACCCTCTTCAACATCTACATGAAACCTCTCGCAGCCATCGCACGCCAGCACAACCTCAACATCATCTCTTACGCCGACGACACCCAGCTGATCCTCTCCCTCACCAGAGACCCCGACACCGCCAGAACCTGCCTACACGAAGGGATGAAAGACGTCGCCGAGTGGATGAAGGACAGCCGCCTGAAACTGAACTCGGACAAGACGGAAGTCCTCATCCTGGGATCTTTGCCCTCTGCCTGGGACGACTCCTGGTGGCCCCCAGCCCTGGGCACCGCACCCAAGCCAACCGACCACGCACGCAACCTGGGCTTCATCCTGGACCCCTCCCTCTCGATGACCAGACAAGTCAACGCCGTCTCCTCATCGTGCTTCAACACCCTGCGTATGCTTCGCAAGATCTTCCGCTGGATCCCGACGGAGACCAGGAAGACTGTCACCCAGGCACTCGTCACCAGCCGACTGGACTACGGAAACACCCTCTACGCCGGAACCACAGCCAAGCTACAGAAAAGACTCCAGCGCATCCAGAACGTCTCCGCCCGACTCATCCTGGATGTCCCCCGACGCAGCCACATCTCCAGCCACCTGAGGAACCTGCACTGGCTCCCCGTCGACAAGAGGATCACGTTCCGGCTCCTCACCCACGCACACAAGTCTCTCCACGACCTGGGCCCCAAGTACCTCAACGACCGCCTGACCTTCTACACGCCCACCCGCCAGCTACGGTCCACCAGCCTCGCCCTCACAGCCGTACCACGCATCCGAAGAGCCACCGCCGGAGGAAGATCCTTCTCTTACCTGGCTGCCAAGACTTGGAACTCCCTCCCCATCCACCTTCGGCTGACCCAGGACCACCTCGCCTTCAGGAAACAACTCAAGACCTGGCTGTTCGAGCAGTAGCATACCCCTCCCCCCAAGCGCCTTGAGACCCTCCCGGGTGAGTAGTGCGCTATACAAATGGCATGAATGAATGAATGAATATGCTGTGGTAAAATGGCCACCCAATCCAGTTCATTTGGACTGCATCACAATGATACTTAAGTAATATTATTCGCAAAACAAAGATATTATTTCAGGTTGCGGTAGGACTGCCCAGTTGACGTAACCACAGGATTTTAGCCCCGAAGTACTATGGGACAGGCCGCAAACTGCACGCCAAATGTTTGCGACCTCCCTATGAGTTTGTGAGTTGGCCTGTGTACTAAAAGATCATGGTGCAAATTCTCCAGCCAGAGGGGGTTTGAGAATGAGTTGCCTAATTAATATTATTATTATGATGTCAAAAAGGACAGGTAAGTCTATCTTTTTTAATATTTCCACTTTACTGGCAATAGAGATAACCCTGAGTCTGAATTCAATGAAGATTTTAATTATATGAAGCAACTGGGTGAAGGCCAGATGCAGGGGCGTCTCCTGTGCTAAGGAGGAAGAGCATCGCCCCACTGCTCTTTGAGCAGTGCAAAAGGAAAAAAAAAATGTTAAACGTTATTAGAATTTTATTTTTAGTATGTAGCCAGGTTAAGACAGGGGGTGGGGGGGCTTGGCGGATGTCAGCGGGAGGAGGAGTGGTTGGCCAAACAGACACGTGCACTTAGCATTTCTCCGCCTGGGTATGTTGCGCAGCTGGGTGGAGGACAGTCCCAAGCTCTCAAGCATTTTTTGAGCGGCAAACCAGGTCGCTCAGACCAATCATGACACTGCTGCCATGCTGTTGACAGCAGCATCATGATTGGCTTAGGGGAGTCTGGGAGCCTGTGTGCTGCCGGGAGTCAGGAACAGAGGGAGGATGACGGAAGAGAAGCAGCGGCCAGCGGGTAAGTCGTCTTTTCTGTTTTTCTAAGCCTCCTCCCCTCCCACCACTACTGTTCCCTAGCAGCCGCCGCTGGCCAGATGTCTTTCG
The DNA here is from genome assembly GCF_964261635.1 of Lissotriton helveticus. Taxonomy (NCBI): domain Eukaryota; kingdom Metazoa; phylum Chordata; class Amphibia; order Caudata; family Salamandridae; genus Lissotriton; species Lissotriton helveticus. The sequence goes on from NC_136059.1 coordinate 205,148,235, forward strand.
CCTAGTGTGAACAACTGTACCTCGCCCAGAAGTAGTTAATGAATAGAAGCACAGCCTTCACCACGCCAGTCCAATGCCACAGCTGAGGGACAACTATTAACTGCAAAGATTGGGCACACCAACAGTGTTGCATAGATTGTAAGACAGACATGGCATGAGGCTTTGGAAACAGATAAGGTGTATGGCTAATTTTTCACTGGCATATGAAATTGACTTTTCTACAGACAGGAAGATTTTTCAGATGAACTATGGATGACATGGACACCATTTTGTGTCCGCAAATCCTGCAAGTGAAAGTGAAATATTTGTTATACTATATAGGCCCATTTTTGCAGTCAGGAAAACATTTCTGGCTCGCAGCATGGTTTTAGCGACACTTCCCGAATGGAAATTAGGAAGGGACGTAAAAGGTGTGTTACTTCTTAACTGCAATTTAGTATGGTATGTCTCCATGATTGTCATCTAAAATTGTGTTTGCAATGCATTGGCTAGTAATTGAAACATCTAAGAAGGTGATAACTGATATGCCAAGGGGAAGGAGTTGCCTTGATGCCCCTTGACCTTTGAGAATCGTGAGAGGTAAATTCGAGAGGAGGCAGCAGTGGTCCAGATTTTCCGCTCCCCTTCACCCCCTTCCCCCTGACGTCTTCCCAAACAGGAAACATTTTTTAAAAACCCCACCTGTCCCTCTATGGAACACGGGCTGACTTTACAAAACAATTTCCCTTATGTACATACAAACACAGGAATGGCGGCCTGCTGTTCCATGTACACTATTACAGAAAATGGGGTAACCCAGTTGAGTGTCAAAGGACCTGGGTGTCGATCAGGAAAACAATTGGTCCCTAACTCAGCTGAATACTCCTCGATTAGTAAGTATATTATGAAATTAATCCATCTAGCACAAGATTTTATAAGTATATGCACATTTAACAGATACTTAAATGGTCACCGAAAATCATTTTGATAGTAAACATCAATTTATTCTTTATATCGAAACCATGGAAAGCATAAATGATTTTGACAATCCCCCCAGGGGCCTACACCCAACATCCACTCCCCCTACCACCGCCATCACAGATCAAGTCTCGGCAAATGTAATTAGGGGTAGGCTCGTCTATGCAGGGGTACCAACCCTATAAGTAATAACAATTTGGTCGGATCCCTCCCTCTTGAAATATTCTAACTGGTTCTTTGTAAATATCCCTTGATGCATTCTTACTTTTCCTTTGCTATCTTACACATGAGAACTTACTTCTCACTTCTTTCTCTTGACTTTGAAGTAACCGTACAATGTACTTTGTTTCATGTATGCTATCCATGGTTTGGATATAAAGAATAAATTGATGTTTACTATCAAAATGATTTTCGGTGACCATTTAAGTATCTGTTGAATGTGCATTGACTTATGAAAACTTGTGCTAGATGGATTAATTCTATAATATACTTACTAATCGAAGTGTATTCAGCTGTGTTAGGGTCCAATTGTGTTCCTTGTACACTATCATCCCTGTCTTTGTATCCAATCATAAGGGGTTGCAAATAGTGACCTGCCTAATTAACATTCATTAAACAGGTTGTTCTGAGACCTCATGTGACGAGATTTTATTTACATATTATTGTAAATGTTGCCCCCAAAATCAGAGACAAGACACAAAAAGTTGATACGCAATTTGTGACCACTTTTTTCTTCTGGTCTCTTTGTACATCTGCCCCTGAATTCTCCCCCACACGTTGCATGGAATGCACAAATTGCAAGAAAAAGGCAAAATAACCCTTAAGTAGACACATGATCAGGACAAGGTCCTGATAATGAAGACATAGAATGCTGAGATTTGAACGAATTCACTCGGTGTTGCAACACAGATAAGGTAACATAACATGGTCGCCACGATGTAGTAAGGGTTTTGCTAGAAATTATAGGATCCGAAGTACATTCTGCAAGGGTACTTATCAGGCTGTGGCTGTCCCCATTCAGGATATAACAGGCATAATTTGGGGTCTCCTGCGATTTAATGATGCCCTGTTGCATAGGACAGTGGTTCTTAACCTTTTGACTTCTGTGGACCCCCCCTTATTCATCACTGGAGTCCTTAGACCCCCACTGAGAGATTATTAGAATCAAGGGACCACGGCATAAACAATGTCGATGACTTGAAAGGCAAAACAATACGCAAAAATAATCTATCATCCATACTATACTCTGTTCCATACACTTGCACTGTTCCCACAAATCATGTGATAATACCAACTGCATTTTTAGACTCCAACTTCAATTTCCTTAATTTTTACAGAACATTAAAAAAAATTCAATTTTACATTTTGCTTCTCTATTTTTGTACACTTTCAGCAGTCTGTTAACCCCTTCGCTGCTGCCGTCGGCCGTTGGACGTCGCGCGAGCTACCTCCCTGGTGCTGTGCACGTCCAACGGCCGACGCGGCCGCACCCGTATCTTCGAAAGTTCAGCACTGGCGCTGAACGTTCGAAGCAGCAAACGGGTTAAAATTATTGAATTTTCTAAGCAACCGCAGATCCCGAGTAGGCATTGTGGAGCCCCAGGAGTACCCAGACCACAGGTTAAGAACCACTGGCATAGGAAGCTGAGAATCACTGTTAACCCAAAGCCAGTTGAGCGACACCACATCTGCCTCTATGTAAAGATCAAAGCCGCATAAAAAGAAGAGGAGGGAGCCCAAGCAAAAGGAGGATGGAGGCACAAATTGTGCATCTTTGATTGGGTTTGCATGTCACATACAGTATACGTGGCTTGGTCTGTACCAGTTAATGTTCTGGCCAATTAGCATGGTACTGCATGGAAAAATATCGCGCTTGAAAAAACAGATATGCGGTACCCTTAACAGGTGAATGATGGGCCTTTTAATTCTTTAGAGCTAGAGCGTATGTTTCGCTCCGGCTCCACTCAGGTTTTTGCATTGGCAGTTTCCACTCCCAGTTCTTTGCATGTAGTTATGCATGCACTTGCTGAACTCTTGCCAGCTTCTTTCATGCAAAAATTGGGTGCAGAAATAGTAAAAATACTATTAGCCCACGTTATCTTGAAGTTTTTTGGGCCCCATTACCATTTTTCCCCTGTGCAGTGGTAAATACCGCACGGGAACGCTTCTTATTGGCATTACCCGCAGTAAATTGCTCCTGCAAAAACCTGAGACTTCATACAGTTATGCACAGAACACAGAAACTTTGGACTCAATTATAGTCTTTGCAAGGTCTTTACAAATTCAGGCAATTAAGCAAGCATAGAGAGATCCTCCGCATAAGAAACCTTGCGTCTCGCCAAGACCATATTATCTGGGTACAAACAAGCCCTTCAGGGTACTTCCTGTGGAGTCTTTGGTGGGCCCATATGTAGTTTTCCTCCTGCTAAAGTGAGAAGGTGTTGACTGATCTCCATACAATCTTCCCTTCCTGTAACTCTCTGTGCCTGTTCTCTCCTCCCTCTTGAGATACAATTGGAAGTGAACACAGCAAACATGTGAGTACCTATGTGCGGCCCTGCCAGCGGCCTCCCTGGGGAGACCGCTGGGTCAGAGTGAGCGTGCGTTCCGCTAGTTAACTATGCTCCTGGTGCTCCTGCACGGCCCATGCGCAGTTACCTGTGCTAGTCCTTGTTTCCAGCGACTGCCGCAACATCTCAGTAAGGGCGGTTGGCATCCTTCGGCCGTTTCAGCTGCACCTTCAGCCTCTTCATGCCAATCTGAAAGCCATTCATAGCCTGGATGGCGGCCTGGGCACTGGCAGGATTGTCAAAACTCACAAAACCTGTCAAAACACGATGCAAGGCGGGGTTTAACAAGCCGAAGGCCAGCAGAGCACAACACGTATAGTGAGACTACTTAGATGAACATGTGTGGGTGGGAAGGAGCGGGGATGGTTGCCAATGGGGGGGTGGGGGGGTTTACAGGTTGCAGTATGGGAGGAAGCAGCACCCAGTTTCAGGCAGTTTGGGCTCTATGCTCACCAGGAACCCCCTTAACAATCCTGGTGCATCTGATCACAGCAAGAATGACATAGCAAAAAATACTGAGCGGTGTTTCCCATACTGCAGTCAAAGCTAAAGTTCCAGAATCAACCCATACACATCAGCTTTTTGAACCACATCTTTACTCTTGTTGGCCAACCTTCCCATTACATTGCAGCTGAGGCCCTGTGTCAAAATGCAAAGATTGATGCCTCAGGTGTGCTGGACCGACCGGGCCGGATGCAGTCAGTTGCGGAAACAGGAAACCAGCAACTAAAGGCAGGTAAGTGCTGTGAGTCAGTGGGAGGGATGCCATTCTCAGTTGCATCTTCCTTTACCCACTGACGTCCTTCTGCTTTACTCATATTGTACATGCCTTCTCTCTACTCTGTTCATGGTGCAAGCACTTCTTGCTCCCTCCTTCCAACTTACTCCCAATTAGTCCAAGGCCTGGCTCTCTCTCTTCTCACTAAACTTTATAGTTGCACTGACCCCTGCTGCTACACCTACCACCTGCACCTCTTACCCCTGCTTTGTTGCTGTTCCATGATCTTGTTAGCACATATGCGTAGCTCAATTCAATATATCTTTATTCAATTTTACGTAAAAATCATAAAAGAGCACTATACAATTCATCACAGGAATAAAATACAATAAAAATAGATACATAGGACTTAAAGCATTAATGCAGATCAGATAAAAACATATCTCCGTGCAGTAGAAAAACCTCTGAAGTGAAGTGCATTAAAAGAGCAGCGAGACACCCCCGCTAATGCAAAAGCAGCGGGTCCCTGTACTAGGCAGATAATCTGCCATTAGCCTTCCGTTGACTTCCTACCGCTTACGGACATATTCAGGAAACAACAAACACTGTGGCAAACATCAGGACTACTTAACAATTGAGGATACGCTAAGGCATCTCTGCATTTTTTAAGGCAGACGGCTTCAGAATATGTTTAAGGCAGGATAAAAGGAATTGTCAATTTATTTAGCAAAAAAAACATATAAAGCAACAAAGATTGCTCAGCCGACCCATCACAAGGACAGGCTAATACACTACTCCACAGAACTTTGCCACAATAGAAACCCACCAAAAACGCCAAACCGTGCCTGCCCTAAACCTGCGGGATTTTCTTATATGTATACATACACTTGATGGTAGATACGACCTCTGTGATTGTACCTTTGTGGCCTGGAAAATCAAACCCATTTTATTGTGTTTTGCACAAAAAATATAGCAGCACAGCAGGTTATGATTGGCTAGATGTGTTGCACCAGCAAAGGCGTTGTGTATTAAACCAGATGATATGTACGTGGTCACCTCCATAGTGTCATATCTATGGGTTAAGTGGCCTTGCCTGGGATAGTTGCATTCTACTCTAGGTATGTGGTTAAGTAGGCCCTGTGAACCTCCTTGTGCCCCATAATGGAACATGCTGCTACCTTTTGCACAAATTTCACAATTCTGTACCATTTGTATGCACAGTGCTTCTTCTCCCTAAGTGGGTTGGCAGATTGTTTACACCTTGAAAAGAAATAACTCACATATTGTTTTCTCTCACTTAGGATGTTGCCTTCATTGGTAATGTGTACTTTTTGTTTCACTGCACTCACATTTTATTGTAGCCGAAGAATTTATATTTTAGGTTGTATGCCTCTGATGGAAGTGTGTATTTTTAGCATCCCACTGTACTTGCATTTTAATATTTCCAATTAATTTGTTGATAGATTGCTGTGCACATGCTTTTATTGAATTTCTTTTATATTGCATGTTCTTAAAATATTGTAAGGCCGTTAGCTGAAACAATAAATTAATTTTAAAAAAAAGAAGAGACCTCTCCCACCGTGAAAGTTCTAAAGATAAATAAAATACTGGTTCTCCTGATGGTAGAAAAATAAAACAATTATGAATAGAGTGCTTGCTAAAAACATCCTCCATTCTTTGGGAAAGACGTAATTCTTCATTACGGGACTTCACCAGCCTCTTATCAATTTTCTTAAGGTACCAGCAGCAATAAACATTTCAGGGAGACATATATCATTGAAGGACATAAGAACATATTTCACCCAGAGAATTAACAGACCCTGTGTAAACTGAGAACATCTGAAATAACTTTTCTATTAAAAGTTGCATTGGAATTCGATCCCATGCGAATCCAAAATTGGAAACATATAACAAATTTAATTCTGAGTGCAAGATAAAATGGGAGCTAGTTAACGTAATATTCAAGTGCTGCCTACAAGTCCTATTATCTTCCCCCTATTTGGGGAAGCGTTGTTAAACCCCCATAACCCAGCTCCGCATGTGACTGTAGGAACGCCCTGTTGGTTATAGACCTTGATATTTGGGGAAATAATGCTCTACCTACCCTCTAAAGGAAAATCAATAGAGACCCAGCCACCCTGACTAGTTTTGCATGAGCACCATTAACCTGGGGTTGCCAAGAACCTTTTGAGTCAAAGGTTACACCAAGGTAACTAACATTCTGCACAGAGCTCAAAGTCTGGTCTCTAATCCTTAGGGATAACACATTTCTTCTGTCCAGCCACATGCCATTATGTGCAATTGCCCTTAATTTGTTGACATGTCCAAACTACCCATTAATGAGAAAAAATACGTAAAGCACTGGGTGTCCTTGCCATTCAAACAGCATCGTCAGCATATAGTAGCGCTGGGACGAGTGAATTAGCAATTTTCGGTATGGTTGAAGACAAGTGGGTACTTAATTTGTTAATATAGGTAATAAAAAGCAGAGGTGCCAAAATGCATCCCTGACGCGCCCCACTGACTAGAGGGAACACATCAGAAGTTTTCCGAGCTCGACCATGTCGCACCCTAATCCCTAAATTCTCATGTAATATAAGGAAAACATTTACCAGCAGCACTCAAATTCCAAATCTATCAAAATCAGCCATAGCTTGGTCCTATTCACGCAATCGAATGTGGTGGATAAATCCATAAAGGCCAGGTACAATGGGCAGCGCCTGGGGATGGTGTATCTACCCACAATCAAATGCAGGTTAAGGTATTGTTCCACTGTACCCAGTACTGCCGAGGGGGGAGAGAGGTGGGGAATGGGAAGGGAAGATGAATCGAGTTGGAATATCCTAGACGACGAATAATGCCACATAACTGTGTGATACAAGATGTAACCAACTATTAACATTGAAAATGAATAAGCATGTTTTAAAATAAAAAGTGGACAAGTTGTTGGTTTAGGCTTAGTTATACACACATAACCAGACAGATTTCGTGAATATGTACAACTATGGTTTGGAATTTTTATGAACCCTTTAAATGTACTCAAATCATAAAAGGAAACCTACAGGTTTACATTTACAAATGTTATTTGTAAGTCAATCCCATACTTCTTATGTCCTCAAAGATTCCCCAGCACTGTCCCACAATATTTCTTCTTTTAAAACCCCTTTCACCGACACAGGTTTGCTTTAGTGCTCCCCTTATACCTTATAGATATTTTAATGTTTCATAAGATTATTCTATCACTGGATGTTTAATTCAGTATTTACATTTCAAGCTCAATAAAAAGTAATATCTTTCTTGGTAGAAATGTCACAGATACAAGTTTACAAGGATTTCTATTGGATCCAGTTGTTGGCAAATGGGTTTCTGGCATTTAATGAAATGCAATTATCAACATTTCCAATTGATTTCTGTTACATCTTAGAAGTTGTTATTGGTGTCTTTGTAGTTCTTAAATTATATGTGTGTGTGTGTGTGTGTATATATATATATATATATATATATATATATATATATATAGATATATATAGATATGTATTTATAGTTATATAGATACAATCACAAATATGTCAAAACTAAATCCATAAAAAACACTCATGACTGGTTTACTCGAATTTTCATCAGTGAAACTTTAATTATCTTGCAGACAAACATATCCATAGTGAACAAGCTCCTTAGCCCACTTAGCAAAAATAAGTAACACACATTAGAATACTGGAGTGCTAAGAGCTCAACTGAAGACTAGATGGACCAATAATGGCTGGTGTTGACCTTCTTATCCATCGTTCTAACGCCTGTCTGTTTTTACTTTTTTAATTTATATTATACTACCCGCAGAGGGCTGAATGTGCTAACAGCATTATAGCACTTCTTCCTTGGGCTATGCCGGTTGTTATAGGCCCTTCGCACAGGGCGGGACTGGGAACCAAAACCGGCCCTGGCAAAGTGTTCGGCTACTTCCCCCCTGGGGTTTGTAGGTGCCAACGAGCTCTTTCCCAGGGCAGGTTTTCTGCCGATTTTGTTACAGGGCCTAATGCTGCATAAACGGCCCTGTAACAAAAACAAACCGGCCCCCCACCCGGGCGGCGCACCGGGGGGGTTTGCCCGGTGCCCGCTATGGCCAGTCCGGCCCTGCCTCCAGCCTATCATGGGCACTCACCCGTGACTCTGGCCTATAACTCGGTCTCAAGACATTTAACAACTGCTGTAGCCCTTGGAAGTGGGCTATAATGATATAATGCATCCTCTCACATGAAGGTGTATAGTTACAAGAATGATAATCCAAAGTAAGATTTGATAACGTTTTATCTTTAGGGCCTTATTTAGAAATGGGTAGCAATGGACAGCCCTTGGATTCATTGAGAAAGTTCTTCATCTGAAGGCAGATCCTTTAGAGGAATTCGCTCCACTTTTGGTGATGGAAATCCCACTGGTTGATTCTATACCAGATTCAGCACTTCATCCAGCCACTAGCCCAGACCCCTCAATCAGTGTCTTATTCTTTGGTACCTGTGATGCTCAGGCAAATCGCTCGAATGTCTTTTTCATCTACGAAGATGGACTCTTGAAGAATTTGAACAACAGATATTAGGAATTCAGGGTGTGGTCTGCTCGTGAATTAGTGACGACCGATTTAAATCAATAGAGGGTTCCATAATTTACCAGATCACCGGTACCTATTTGTTAACGCTTTCGGCCCACATGTAGTCCATTGCTGACTATTCTGGCTAATTACTCAACAAGGGGCAACGTCAACTTTTGATTAATAAATGTTATTTCTAAGTTAAGTTGTTAACTCTCAAAAGCGAATAAACATAACATAAGTCAAACTTTCAATGGAGCATCAGACTAATGTGCAGAAATGTATGCACCCGGGATCATGGTCAAGCTGGTCTTCATGGCCCACCATGTTTAAACAATGGGAAAACATTGCTTTATCCACTAACATAAAAACATGACTTTCCCCACTAGATGGTTTGTTTACTGGGGGTTAATGAGGTCCTACCTCGATCAAAACCTGTGCTCTGGAGCTTACACACTGCACACTGCAGTGAGTTCTCATTCCCCCGAGGTAAATGATTGGTATTGAAGTGCTTGGAACAGCTTCTGGATTGTACATGTCTTGTTATCATTCCTGCCATGTTGGTGAACATGTATGGCCAATGGAGCACTCTACAAAGCATTTCCTGTGAGTCGATGTGGTTTACTCATAGTTTTAATGTAAATTGCTCCCGAATTTTCTGGTCTAGTTCCAGATTCCTGTTTTCCAGAAATAAACTGATCATATCCCTAGACCAGGTGTCTTCAACAAGTAGCTCGTGAGCTACCAGTAGCTCTCCAGTTACCTGGGAGTAGCTCCCGTGGGTGCAGCTCAGCCTATTAATATAGAAGCTTTTGCTTGGTGGAATTATTATATGCATTGCAAAAGTACAAAAGCGTGTATTCGAGATGAACATGTGTGTATTTTCATAACTCATAAGTTGACATTTGAGAAAAATGGTTAGATTTTTAATATATTTTAAGCTGTTATGGGAGTAGGGGAGATTTATTACGCATATTATAACCTTGGTGCTAGGGTGATTGCAGTTATGTTTTTTATGCATTACCCATATAGAGGCATTCCTAAATGCTAGTTTTTTTTAACTTTACTGATGGCAACCCTGCTTAATGCCCTGATGTTATCACTGCTAACCAAACCATCTTAGAAGGGGTGGTCACCATTATGTCACTACTATTAGTAGCTCGATGTGATTTTCATTTAACAAAAGTATTTCTTATTAAAGAAAACGTTGGAGACTCCGGCTTTAGGCCCTAGGCATTCATGCGTAAGTCACATGTATGTCAGAAGAAACAAACAGCCTGTCTCAAAAAATGTGAATGCAGGTGTGGAAGGAGATAACTTTGACGGGCTTTTTAAAACCACTAACATTCTCCCCAATCTCCTACATGACTAAGGGCTAGTCCACAAAGAAGCCTAAGGTGTTAATAAATGTAAGATGCACTACTTCACTTGGCTGCATTTTACCAAAGCTGTTCCCTTTGCAATCATCCCCCTCACTTGCCAAGTGCATTGATCATTTCTTTACTGGATAAACACGGTGAGAGATTTGCAAACAGGCAAACTTTACCTGTCAGCTCTTGTGTAAACATATATTACTCGACTGTGGTGCCCGACACCTACAAAAACGATGCCTGTTGTACCCTATTTGTCACCAATGGATGCTCTCCATTTATTAAGACTCTCCACCAAAATATTATCCAGCCAACTTTATACGAGTGACATCTGAGCCTAACTACAACGTCTCTGTAACCTTTGCTTTTTTCAGTGAAAATATATATATGTACACACCCCATACAAATATTGCTATTGAACATGTATCCCTGCTTCCCTAGGATATTAATTTGATAGCTTCACTGAAGTGAGGGGAATAGAGCAGAATAGAACTAATCACAAGCTAAAGTAATGTTAAAAAAGGTAGAAAGGAGCTTCAGAATATATATAACTAAACCAACCAAAATAATTTAAATTAAAAACAAACATTGTGGCCCACAAACAATCCAGCTCAAATATAATTTCTAAATGTTTAAATACTAGCAAAGACTGTGAGGAGGACCTGACTAGCCTTACTTACAAAACGTTATTAATTTGCACAATACTACCACTACAGCGACCTTACAAGGATATCCTTTCAATATCTTTTATTGTAAGCTAACTACAATAAAAAAAACATGAACCACTTAAAATACTAACTTGTTTACTACACCTTGATATACAATAGTAAATCAACGCTTTCAAAATTAATATTAAAAATAGCCTACTCTACATTATATTAAATTAATTTAACAATCTGAATTTCTTTGATAGCAAAAAATCTAGGAAAACCTATAGCTGGAACTTTTACTGAATAGTCTTGTAAGAGTACTAGTAGCGGAACTGACCACTAAGGTTTTGCCCATTAAAATGTCACCCAGCCAAGAATGAAATAAACCTGCGTTAAGAGGCAGATGCTTCTCAATGAAAAAACACTTCTGTGAACATCTTAAGGAAAACTGGAACAAATGTAATATCACCTTATAAACAGAGAGGGTGAATTTAATGTTGTCTTCTATTTATAATGGTCCTAGTGATTGATTTTCTTGAAGATGGTAGTCATGGAGTGGTTTACAGCACTTGAACATTAACATTGCATAACATAAGCATTACATGGCATGACATGGCGTAAGGATTAGTGGAATCTCCTTTCAACTCAGATTAAATCTTACTCAACATGCAGTATCCATGCACAACTCCTACTAGGCAAATCTCTCTAGCAAATTCCTCAATCAATGTGTAGGCTCTGCAACATTTCCTACTCCATATTCACCCTAAGGACATGTTAGCGCACATACACACGAATGTGTAATCTGCTGCTCCGCATCTGTTGTTATTTCTTTCCTGACATACCCAGTTCTTCTAAGCATCCAGCAAAGACAGGAGTGAGAAGCAAGTCTATGTTCACACAAACAAATACTGTAGAACCCTTCTCTCCATATAGGATCCAAAAGCTACGCAAACACCTGTGCTTCATGCATCCAAGTAGGCCTATGATGGTGACGACCGGTTACAAAAAGCTAAACAAACAAAGTGCAGAAAGCAATATAACAAGTGATCAGAACATAGCTGATAACCAAAGGCCCCAAGTCGCCTGGCAATGGATTGACTTTTTTCTTCTGCTGTAACCCAATACATAGGTGACATACAACTGACCTTATCTGAGAAGACTTTAGATCCATAAAGTATCATCCGTGACATAGGATCTCCTCTGCAGGGGCAGCACCTTCACCTTCCTCTTCCATAGCAGTGGGTTTGCTTCCTGGGAGGGACTCAAGACTGACGCGTCTTTCACATCCACCATTTTAATAGAACTTTTGAATCTTGACAAACTTCTTAGTCCTACTAGGATTCACACCCATCAATTCCCTTCTTCGAAGGCCATTTTAACTTGCTTTTTTCGATGAAAATGATAATGTTAATTTTGATTAAATGCAATTTAAGCGCCTTCCTATGGTTGTTTGGAGCAGCCGTGCTGGCAAGCGTCAGCACATGGATGGGCTACAGAACAAAGGTCCATCTCATTTACCTGTTAACCTCTCTTAAACAACTCAAACTTAACTACTTTTGAAAGGTGTCATGATCATTCTCTCTTTGAATCCTTCTGGCACTGCATTCCACAGCCGGGCCTTTTGCACAGCAAGCATTCAGTGTTAAACCGCACTCAGTATTGACTGTAGTATGACACCAAACTTTGGCGTAACACTACAGTCAACACTGAGGGAAGCTCAAATTGTGGACTGCATGTACCATGATGCAAAGGAGCAAACCTTTCTGGGATGTGGTGCAATGTCTGGCCACACACTTTCCCCTACCCAAACTGATTTTCATGACCTCCTCTATGATTTATCTCACGTTTCAAATGTTCCTTTTTGTAAAAAAACTGTTTTGTACCAATGATTACACTTAATCCGGCCCAAGCCGGAGATTTCGGCCCTGGTAAGGAGAGCACGGCCTGAGCTGGAGATTCCAGCCCTACTGCAGATGTAAAGATAGGACTCGTAAATTAACTCTGTGAATACCAAAAGTCGTAAAGTTAGACTTTTGTCTCAGATTGCCTTAGTGAATCAGGCCCTTTGTGTATAAAAATATTTTCCCATTGGTTGTAGATTTTCTATTATTCACTCCACTTGGCTGGTAGCTTTGTAAATAATATTGAAGACACAAAATGTATGCCAGATGATATTTTAACAACACAATTCTTCCAACATACCAACATGGCTGCCTTAGGATTATATCCCCTATCTAAATCTGTTTTCCATATTCCCTCTAAATCACAAGCAAAGCATCAAATATAATCAACTCAGACCATGTAATGTGAGGTGTCACCATAACCCAACGCAAGTAAGAGGAAAAAGTATTTCTCTAATAAGATGAGGGGGTTATAGCCTAGGGGCATTGAAAAAAGTAGAAGTCATTGATTTCCTTCAGGCAGCTGTCTTCTGCATTAAGGTCTGTCCTCCTTGCTCAAGTTCGAGAAATTAACTTATATTTTATCCTGGGGGTTAGTGTTATCTAAAAAGAGGAAAAGATAGTCTGCCAAGATTTTGTCCAGTGTCAGAAAAAGGAATTTTATGTGTACTCTTGACATCAATCTCTCTTATTTTCACATAATGTCTTGCAATAATTAATCAAGCTTTGAGACCAGTAACTGCCATATAGGTATATTTTGTGACATACATTCTAAGCACCAGTGTGCACATGAAGCAGGCAATGTGTGGTGGAACACATGAATGGATAGGTGGGTTTAGCATAGGATGACCACACTATCCTACCCATAGAAGAGCACTAAAAAAGATAAGAATGCTTGATTGAGCTAACAGGTGTAAGCACCTCCTGGGACCATAAATTGGCTATTAATGGCATTATGTAGACCTTAGCAGTAATGCAAAACTGGGCTCAGATGTATGTTGCATTAGTTTCTGCTAATTAGGAGCTAAACCCAAGTCACACTCATACAGGGTTTGCATTCGCATCGACCAATAGCTTGGAGCATCAGATAACGATGTGTACCAGAATGCTGAATGTTTGAAAAAAATGCATGCAAAATAAGTGGAACTCCCTTTTCTGGACTCTGTTATTCAAGCACAAAATCACACCTAATACTGGATGGATCCCTTCCGACACGAGAAGAACCGTCACCCAGGCTCTCGTCACCAGCAGACTGGACTACGGGAACGCCCTCTAGGCAGGAACAACAACCAAGCTCTTGAGATGGCTGCAAAGGCATCCAGAACGCCTCGGCACGACTGATCCTTGACGCCCCCGACTCAGCCACATCACACCCCACCTAAGAGACCTGCACTGGCTCCCCGTCAACAAGAGGATCACCTTCAAGCTCCTCACCCATGCACACAAAGCCCTACACAATACCGGACCAGCATACCTCAACGACCGACTCAACTTCCACACCCCCACAAGCAGCCTCCGCTCTGCCACCCTCGCCCTCACCACAGTTCCACGCATCCGGAAAACCACCGTTCTCCTACCTCGCCGCCAAAACCTGGAACACTCTCCCCACCAGCCTACGACAGACCCAGGACCTGCTGGCCTTCAGAGGACTTCTCAAGACCTGGCTTTTCGATCAGTAGCAGAGTAGCAGCTCCCCCGCCCTCCGCCCCAGCGCCTTGAGACCCTTACGGGTATGTAGCGCGCTTTACAAATACAATGATTGATTGATTCATTGATTGGTTGATTGATGTAGATATAATTAGCAAAATTATATTTGCGTCTAGTTATTACGCTGGGATCAAATGAGCCCCCATTCATGTTGTCCTTTGGGAGATCACTCAAAAGCCCTTGCACCATAACAGACGGACTCTGCCCTTGTACCTTAGTGGAATGATTTTGTAGAATAGAGCAGAGGGTGGCGGAAGAGGAAAAAGCTGCAAGGTTATTGGTTTATTAATCAGGTCTTGGGCACTGGAGTTAAATGGTCTGGTAACTTTTGTTTATGAGTCAGAAGTAGAATTCTCATTCCAAGAGCCTCGAAGCAGCACATGTTTCGGAACAGGAGCTAAGGTGAAAGTGTCTGACGGATCCCGGAATGTACGTAGTTCAGAACCTCCAGCTTACTGCAAGGAATGCACAGTGGCACACTGCTTCCCATATAGGGGCAGGTGAGTCACTTTTTCCCATATTAAAAGAGAAGCACCGGCGGCGCAAGGGGATTGTAAATAAGCCTCATAGTGTCTACGTCACGGCCATGACGTCAACTGAACTCTTCTCTTCATTGCTATGGCATGAAATGTATTTGTAAAAAAACACTCCAGCCGAGACTAAGTTGCTGCGGTTCTCATTCTGGCAGCCTCCTAACTTTGGGTGCAAACAGTAGATTTGGCTCCGATGGGTATTGCAAAGCCTGCGCGCAATCTATGCAAATTCCAGGATTCCGCATCTCCAATACTGGAAACATGCAAACGGTAATTGCAAAGCCTGTGCACAATCTATGCAAATTCCAGGATTCCGCATCTCCATTACTGGAAACATGTAGACGGTAATTGCAAAGCCTGTGCGCAATCTATGCAAATTCCAGGTTTCCGCATTTCCAATACTGGAAACATGCAGACGGTAATTGCAAAGCCTGCGCGCAATCTACGCAAATTCCAGGTTTCCGCATTTCCAATACTGGAAACATGCACACGGTAATTGCAAAGCCTGCGCACAATCTATGCAAATTCCAGGTTTCCGCATTTCCAATACTGGAAACATGCACATGGTAATTGCAAAGCCTGCGCGCAATCTCTGCAAATTCCAGGTTTCTGCATCTCCATTACCGAAAACATGCAAACGGTAATTGCAAAGCCTGCGCGCAATCTATGCAAATTCAAAGTTTCCGCATCTCCAACACTGTGAACATGCAGACAGTAATTGCAAAGCATGTGCGCAATGTATGAAAATTCAAGTTTCCGCATTTCCAATACTGGAAGCATGCAGACGGTAATTGCAAAGCCTGTGCGCAATCTATGCAAATTCCAGGTTTCCGCATTTCCAATACTGGAAACATGCAGACGATAATTGCAAAGCCTGTGCGCAATCTATGCAAATTCCAGGTTTCTGCATTTCCAATACTGGAAACATGCAGACGGTAATTGGAAAGCCTGTGTGCAATCTATGCAAATTCCAGGTTTCCGCATTTCCAATACTGGAAACATGCAGATGGTAATTGCAAAGCCTGCGTGCAGTCTATGCATAGTCCAGGTTTCCACATCTCTAGTACTGGAAACATGCACAGTTGCAATTGAGCTTACAATTGCATTTAACAATTGCAATTTGCACTTGCAATTGCTTAGATCAATTCCCCAATTCTGAGGTTTAAAACTCAAAATGATGCTTAAATGGCACACCAGGTTACTACCATACACGCAGTATCAATATTTAATAGGTACGCAATTTTGCACAAGAATTTTATGGCCCTTGGAATGAGAGACTATGGCCCATATCAACCAATATCTGGTTACAAAATACTGGTCACAATTTGCCAGCAGTGTTTTTGCTTCCAATAAAGATTTTTAAGAAATATCCTATGTACTAATAGGTTGGTTTTTAAGAATCCAACTCATAGTTGGTCAGAATCTGACCTACCTCAAGCATATTAATGAGTTAGGTTGCAAATTCCAGGCCACTGTAATTGGAGGCCATGACCAGGATGGGTTCTGATAGGTGTTAGCAGACCACCATGTCTCCAATTGCTTTTTAATTGAAGATTTTTTTTTTAAATACAGCCTATTTTCCTTAGAGGTAATTGTACTGTGTTAAAAAACAATAAAAGAATAGCTTATCTATCTTTTTCTTTGTTTACATTCACAAAGAGGAAGACGTACATACAGCCATGTATGTTCTATTTACTTCGATAGAACAACGATGAAGTACTGGTGCCTACTTCTCCATTTACCCTTCTTTTGATTGGGCTTATACCCTCCTTTAACAACTGTGAAAGTGCAATAGCTGTGAATTAAAATGTTACGTTAAGAGCGCGATCACCACATTTGGTGGGCATAGGACGCATTACAAAAAACCCAATGAATGCATAAGAATCACGTCTGTGCAGCTTAGTGAGCTCTGGTACATAATGAGAGGGTAATGCAAGCATGCACACAACCTAACAACCGATACAGAAAAAGGTTCGCTTTTCACCACGTTCTATTTGCAAGAGTAGCGTTTCACAGCGAATGGGGATCCAAAAAAACGACACAAATAAAATCCAAATCACCAAGCGCACCACACACAACCACCACCAGAAATGTGTGCATACGCATAGTAAAGTGCTTCATCCAGCTGTGTGCCACTTAAATGGCTACTCAGGGACGTAGTGTAAGGGGCAGGAGAAAAGTAGTGATCGGTGCAGTGCTCGTCTGTTAAACAAAAGAAACTATTTTAATCACACAGCTTTACAAAATACTACACATTCAGACTAGGCGCCGGCGCAGATCTCTACTCATTGCCCTAAAGACCGGTCTGACGGTCAATTCAGTTGTGCTTTGGACCAACAAGTCTGAGCCAGAAAAGGTCAGTGTTAGCAGCAACAGCACCCCTCTGATTGCATTCAGGCACAGTCTCTCAGTTTGTGCAGACTCAGTACTGTGTTTCCTCGTCAATGTGCTGGTGAGTCTCAGGTGTGGGCAGATGCTGTTCAGTATCTTCGCACAATTGAGCTTTGGTACAGGTTCAAAAGACCGCAGAAGGCCCGTCCCCCTTTGTGGGTGAAGAGCAACGTGGTTGGCGTGCTTGTTGACAGACGTGGCTTCCAGGCCAGCACAGGTCGGTGTTAATCTTGTGGCCCTTGGAGATGGTAAAAATACACACTCATCATCAGCAGTTGTGGCCATGGTGACCAATGTAGGTGAACGCTCATCTTCAGCAGTTGTGGCCATGGTGACCAATGCAGGTGAACGCTCATCTTCGGCAGTTGTGGCCATGGTGACCAATGCAGGAGAACGCTCATCTTCGGCAGTGGTGGCCATGGTGACCAATGCAGGTGAACACTCATCTTCAGCAGTTGTGGCCATGGTGACCAATGCAGGTGAAAGCTCATCTTCAGCAGTTGTGGCCATGGTGACCAATGCAGGTGGAAGGTCATCTTCAGCAGTTGTGGCCATGGTGACCAATGCAAGTGAACACTCATCTTCGCAGTTGTGGCCATGGTGACCAATTCAGGTGAACGCTCATCTTCAGCAGTTGTGGCCATGGTGACCAATGCAGGTGAATGCTCATCTTCGGCAGTTGTGGCCATGGTGACCAATGCAGGTGAACGCTCATCTTCGGCAGTTGTGGGCCTGGAGTCCTGTGCAGGTGAATGCTCATCTTCGGTAGTTGTGGGCCCGGAGTCCTGTGCAGGTGAACGCTCATGTTCGGTAGTTGTGGGCCGGAGTCCTGTGCAGGTGAACGCTCATCTTCGGTAGTTGTGGGCCTGGAGTCCTGTGCAGGTGAACGCTCATCTTCGGTAGTTGTGGGCCCAGAGTCCTGTGCAGATGAATGCTCATCTTCGGTAGTTGTGGGCCCGGAGTCCTGTGCAGGTGAACGCTCATGTTCGGTAGTTGTGGGCCGGAGTCCTGTGCAGGTGAATGCTTATCTCTGGCAGTTGTGGGCCTGGAGTCCTGTGCAGGTGAACGCTCATCTTCGCTAGTTGTGGGTCCAGAGTCCTGTGCAGGTGAATGCTCATCTTCGGTAGTTGTGGGCCCGGAGTCCTGTGCAGGTGAACGCTCATCTTCGCTAGTTGTGGGTCCAGAGTCCTGTGCAGATGAATGCTCATCTTCGGTAGTTGTGGGCCCGGAGTCCTGTGCAGGTGAACGCTCATGTTCGGTAGTTGTGGGCCGGAGTCCTGTGCAGGTGAACGCTCATCTTCGGTAGTTGTGGGCCTGGAGTCCTGTGCAGGTGAACGCTCATCTTCGGTAGTTGTGGGCCCAGAGTCCTGTGCAGATGAATGCTCATCTTCGGTAGTTGTGGGCCCGGAGTCCTGTGCAGGTGAACGCTCATGTTCGGTAGTTGTGGGCCGGAGTCCTGTGCAGGTGAATGCTTATCTCTGGCAGTTGTGGGCCTGGAGTCCTGTGCAGGTGAACGCTCATCTTCGCTAGTTGTGGGTCCAGAGTCCTGTGCAGGTGAATGCTCATCTTCGGTAGTTGTGGGCCTGGAGTCCGGTGCAGATGAATGCCCATCTTCGGTAGTTGTGGGCTTGGAGTCCTGTGCAGATGAATGCCCATCTTCGGTAGTTGTGGGCCCGGAGTCCTGTGCAGGTGAACGCTCATCTTCGCTAGTTGTGGGTCCAGAGTCCTGTGCAGATGAATGCTCATCTTCGGTAGTTGTGGGCCTGGAGTCCTGTGCAGGTGAACGCTCATCTTCGGCAGTTGTGGGCCCGGAGTCCTGTGCAGGTGAACGCTCATCTTCGGTAGTTGTGGGCCGGAGTCCTGTGCAGGTGAATGCTTATCTCTGGCAGTTGTGGGCCTGGAGTCCTGTGCAGGTGAACGCTCATCTTCGCTAGTTGTGGGTCCAGAGTCCTGTGCAGGTGAATGCTCATCTTCGGTAGTTGTGGGCCTGGAGTCCTGTGCAGATGAATGCCCATCTTCGGTAGTTGTGGGCTTGGAGTCCTGTGCAGATGAATGCCCATCTTCGGTAGTTGTGGGCCTGGAGTCCTGTGCAGATGAATGCCCATCTTCGGTAGTTGTGGGCCGGAGTCCTGTGCAGGTGAATGCCCATCTTCGGTAGTTGTGGGCCTGGAGTCCTGTGCAGGTGAACGCTCATCTTCGGCAGTTGTGGCAATGGTGACCAATGCAGGTGAACGCTCATCTTCGGCAGTTGTGGGCCTGGAGTCCTGTGCAGGTGAACGCTCATCTTCGGCAGTTGTGGCAATGGTGACCAATGCAGGTGAACGCTCATCTTCGGCAGTTGTGGGCAGGAGTCCTGTGCAGGTGAACGCTCATCTTCGGTAGTTGTGGGCCTGGAGTCCTGTGCAGGTGAACGCTCATCTTCGGCAGTTGTGGGCCCGGAGTCCTGTGCAGGTGAACGCTCATCTTCGGTAGTTGTGGGTCCAGAGTCCTGTGCAGGTGAATGCTCATCTTCGGTAGTTGTGGGCCCGGAGTCCTGTGCAGGTGAACGCTCATCTTCGGCAGTTGTGGGCCTGGAGTCCTGTGCAGGTGAACGCTTATCTTCGGTAGTTGTGGGCCTGGAGTTCTGTGCAGGTGAACGCTCATCTTCGGCAGTTGTGGCAATGGTGACCAATGCAGGTGAACGCTCATCTTCGGCAGTTGTGGGCCTGGAGTCCTGTGCAGGTGAACGCTCATCTTCGGCAGTTGTGGGCCCGGAGTCCTGTGCAGGTGAACGCTTATCTTCGGTAGTTGTGGGCCTGGAGTCCTGTGCAGGTGAACGCTCATCTTCGGCAGTTGTGGCAATGGTGACCAATGCAGGTGAACGCTCATCTTCGGCAGTTGTGGGCAGGAGTCCTGTGCAGGTGAACGCTCATCTTCGGTAGTTGTGGGCCTGGAGTCCTGTGCAGGTGAACGCTCATCTTCGGCAGTTGTGGGCCCGGAGTCCTGTGCAGGTGAACGCTCATCTTCGGTAGTTGTGGGTCCAGAGTCCTGTGCAGGTGAATGCTCATCTTCGGTAGTTGTGGGCCCGGAGTCCTGTGCAGGTGAACGCTCATCTTCGGCAGTTGTGGGCCTGGAGTCCTGTGCAGGTGAACGCTTATCTTCGGTAGTTGTGGGCCTGGAGTCCTGTGCAGGTGAACGCTCATCTTCGGCAGTTGTGGCAATGGTGACCAATGCAGGTGAACGCTCATCTTCGGCAGTTGTGGGCCTGGAGTCCTGTGCAGGTGAACGCTCATCTTCGGCAGTTGTGGGCCCGGAGTCCTGTGCAGGTGAACGCTCATCTTCGGCAGTTGTGGGCCTGGAGTCCTGTGCAGGTGAACGCTTATCTTCGGTAGTTGTGGGCCTGGAGTCCTGTGCAGGTGAACGCTCATCTTCGGCAGTTGTGGGCCTGGAGTCCTGTGCAGGTGAACGCTTATCTTCGGTAGTTGTGGGCCTGGAGTCCTGTGCAGGTGAACGCTCATCTTCTGCAGTTGTGGGTTCCCGAAGTCCTGTGCACGCGAGCACTCATCTTCAGTAATGCCCTGCTTGTCTTCAACAATGGCTGCCCTGGAGTTCAAAGCAGCAACTCCTCCCAGAAGGGCACTTACTGCACTAGGCTCTTGGGTTGATGGCAGAGACACCAGACTCTAGGTCAGGACTGGCCTTGCTCTCATGCAGCAGTCACATCCGGAAGAATGCTAGGCGTCTCCTACTGGATAATCCCACCCTGCAGGGCCTGGCTCCCTCCTTCCCTTCATATGCGTACAGACAACCTTCAAAACTACTTGGTAAACTCTGAGCTTCTCCAGCAAGTTGTAGATTTCAAGTGATGTTCCATCACCACATGGAGACAACCCAGGTCACACAGCAGTTCGCTGGGGATCGCTCCGTTCCTTGATAATGAAGGCCTTGGAACTGGAACAAAGTGAGCTGCTTTAGATTACTCTATGCAGGGAATGTGGATCCACTGGTAATGGCTTCAGAGCTGGTTTGAGTTGGTTCTCTTTCAAATGTTGTTACTAGGCTGCTCACCGGACACAGCCTTTGGGCAAAGTGATGGTTCTCGCAGCAGGGAGCAATGATGCTGACTCCAAACAGGAGGAGCAAATGCATTGCCGCAATGTGATGTGAATTCTCCGCACCTGGCCGCCATCATCTTCCTGAATCGGTAATCGGAGACAGTCAAAAAGGCAGGTTCTCCCTAGAAACTTTGTCACCTTGAACAACAGAAACTGCAGTCCCAGCCTTCACTCCCACTATTGACCAAATGACAGTGTTCAGGAAGACCTAATCAGCAGCCTTTTGCTAACAAGGCTCTCGTGGAACTTCTAATGGTAGCCCTGTATCTATCCTCCTCACTTCGCAGTCCAGCAGGCAATTCACTTCCAATATCTGGAAAAGCTATCCTCACCCTTCTTCTTGTTCCATCCGAAACCAGGAGCATCCAAAAGGTATCCAACTATCTCTCTTCATCAGACTCACACAATAAATATAGTTCTACATGCATGTAGTACACACACTCTGCACATACAAGCGTACACACTCGAAGTATACAGGGTAAGTCGGTGCAAGGTTTTGGGTAAAAGCTTAACTTTACAAGAAGGGTCAATAGATGGTGATGTCACTGACATGGAGAAAAAAAGTCTGGACACACTCAGGGCTTTAAGTGGGCCGGGTCTCAAGGGGTCTGAGCACCGGCAGTTTTTTTCAGGGGGCCTCGAAACAGGTCTCTATCGGGCTCTGTTTTGAGCCCTGGCACAGGCGGTCCGTTTTTTTTCCCTGGACTCTGTCACTGCAGTCCAGGGGAAAAAAACGGACCGCCTGTGCCAGGGCTCAAAACAGAGCCCGATAGAGACCCGTTTCGAGGTGAAGCTGTCACTGCAGTCTGGAAAAAAGTGCCAGAGTGCCAGAGCCCGATAGAGACCCGTTTCTAGACAACAGGCACACCGATGTGCGCTGCCCACACTGCTTACTTCTCAACTAGTGAAGAAGTTACGACATGACGTCATGCAAGGTGAGCTGTAGGGGAAGGGAAATCCTTAAAGAGAGTCGTTTTCTCTCTGGATTTCCCTTCTCTTTTTTAAACTGCAGGAGCAGCAACATTGTGTTAGGGTCACCAGGGCTTTAAGTGGAAGTGTTTTCAATATTATATGTAATACGTCATAGTTGCAACTTATTTATCTTATGCAACTAATAACCATTGACAAAGCCAATAGTCCTGGCTTGTTGTAGGTATGATGTTACTTGTTGTATCTTATATCTGGATGCAATGACAAAAACAGCAAAATACATGTTGGGCGGCACACTATGCTAAGCACCGATTTTGAACATAAATGTTTTAAAGCCACGCCCCTAATTACACTGACCACACCCCTTTGAGAGACCCCCCACTTTTTTCATCCCACTTAAAGCCCTGGACACACTATACATCCACAACACACAAAACACTTCCCCCACCACTTTGTGTGATGTACCAAGGGCAAGGACAGTAGCAGTCCATTACCTAATAAGAGGGCACACTTGGCGAGTCCCTCCGGGACACATGACTGGTCCCCGACCTTGCATAATCAGGGACAGTCCTAGGCCTGTGTGTCGACGCTAGGTTACCATGACGCCATAGCCAAAATAAAACTCAGGATACCAGTTTCACATGCAGTCGGACACTTAAGGAAAGGGTACACGCATGCATAGATTAAGCAATTGTACCAATGTAAAATACACAAGTGAAAAACCAATGTGGTGGCCATTCTTTAGTATGTATAGAAATAAATACCACACATGGTTAAAAGAAAAACATTCAATATAACTACAAATAGTTTGATGTCTAATAAATATTAGTCTCAAATGATGCGCTGTGAGTGAAACGTGCTTGTTGAATTTGTTGGTCAAGGAATTAGTCAATTGGGTGGGCATTCGCATAAAAACATATTTAAAGAATAGTTATGAATTTAAAAAAAACACTGAAATCTACAAGTTTTGGTTAATTCTGCAATCCATATCTTGCAGCAGTGCAAACTATATTTCTCATATGATATACCATGCTCGTACCCTCACCCTTGAGGTGACTAATGCAATTACAACCGATATAAACAGTGTTACAGTTTAGGTTATCTGCCATGTTAGCATTAACACTATGAATGAGATAATATATACATTGCTGTCTTTTGAGTGTGCGTTGTTATGTATTGATGTTGTGCTTTCATGAGTTGGTACTTATTGGTTTTATTTTGTAGGCTCATAATCATTGCTTTTGGTGTGTGGGCTATGGTTTGCATGGCAGTTGTACTGAATATGGATGGTGGAGCTAATAATAACTTTCACATTTCAGTGGATTTTTGGTTTGAATTTGTAACCAAAACTGTAATTTTACAGCATTTTAAGTGGATTTAATTCCCTTTTATAATTATATGTTATGGTATTAGACTCAAAGTTAACCATAACTTCACTTCAACACTGATTAATTTTTGGGATTATATATCAAACAGATGGCAGGGCTTTAAGTGGGATGAAAAATCTGGGTGGTCTCTTAAAGGGGCGTGGTCAATATAATTAAGGGCGTGGCTTAAAAACACCTTAGCAAAAAATCTGTGCTTAGCACAGTGTGATACCCGACTTGTATTTTGCTGTTTCTGTCATTGCATCCAGATATATGATACAACCAGTAACATCATACACACAACAAGTCAGGCCTATTTGCTTGTTCAAGGGTTGTTAGCTGCATAAGATAAATAAGCAGCAACTATGACTTGTATATATTATTGAAAAAGCTTCCACTTAATGTTGCTGCTCCTGAGTTTCACCAAGAGAAGGGAAATCCAGAGAGAAAATGACTCTCTGAAGGATTTCCCTTCCCCTACAAGCTCACCTGGCATGACGTCATGCCGTAACTTCTCCACTAGTGAGAAGAGCAGTGTGAGCACACGCGCATCCATGTGCATGCTGACCAGGGCACTAAACAGAGCCCGATAGAGACCCATTTCGAGGTCCCCTTTAAAAAACTGCTGGTGCTCAGCACCGGGGAGACCCGGCCCACTTAAAGCCTTGGGTACAGGGCCCATAGTTGCAACTGGAAAATATATTTACCCGTGGCTTGGAAGATGTGGTACCCTGATGTTGCCTCATTCTGTAAATTGTCTTCTATGGCCACATACGCCCCTGAATGTGGTCCTTCTACTTCCACAGCCCAATAGTTTCTTATATCAGGGCTACCAGTAACCCCAGTGGTGCGGAATTATTGGGGATTCCAGTGGAACCTAGAGGTTCCTTGAGAAATAAGGAGTAATCGCAGATCCTCGTTCTTCCCTCGCCCGGAGACTCACCTAGATATTTCAGCTACTTTATCCCGTTGGGTGCTGGTGACGGAACCACTCCGTCACCAGCCTCGGACGGGCTGTGCTAATGACGGAGTGGTTCCGCCACAGCCTGGCCGCCATGACTGCGCGGCAGCGATTTCGCGTCTGCGCTGAGCGTTCCATTGAGCGGGTGGGGCCGTGACGGAACCACTCCGTCACAAGCACAGCGCGCCCGAGGCTCGTGACGGAGTGGTTCCGTCACGAGCATGGCGGTCCAACGCGGCCCCCCTCACCCCTATCGCTGCGGCGGAATTACCACCGCAGCCAAGGGGTTAAGTAACTGGACAATTCAGGTAAAAATAATAGATCTGCAGCGGTCCCATAGATTTCCTAATTCCATCCTCTGTTACTGACCCCATTGGAATTAAAGGGCACCATGTAATTGGCTTCTTAGATTATGGTTGTCCTCCAGTAAAGAAGCATGTCACAACGTGATTTTGTTGTGGTGTATGTTCTGATAGATCACAAGTGCATGTCTTTCCCTTTTACCTTTTAGTTTCTGTGCACATTCATCTGTTTACTGTAGGAATGGCTGTATGTTGTGCAAATATTGTTGTCAATGGTGTCGGCATGGTAGTGTTAAATCCACCTCATGCCTCTTTAATCCACCAGCAGACACTCCCTTCCCCTTTTTACATTTTCTTTTTTGTATTTTGCAGGTTCCTGCTTTCTCTCCTTGTGACTGTCTTTCCGTCTTTCTCTTTCCGGTTTGTGTGTTTTTCTCTCTCTTTTGCTCTTTGGAAAGGCCTGATGCGGAAAAATAAGTGACCCCCACCTCCCCCGCCAACCACCGGTTCAAATTAAGCACTGCTTGTCCTGTACCTATCTCACCATAGCTGTACCTATGGTGAGATAGGTACAGGGCAAGCAGTGATTAATTTGAACCGGTGGTTAAATAATTAATTAACTATGGGCCCTATGGTGCCTGCGGGCTATTTGTTTCACAAAGTTTGCCCTCTCACTTACAAAAGAGTTGTCAACCGCAGCAAGGGCAATATGTAAAGCAGCACCTCTTTGCAGATATGAATCATATCTTTCGTTTATCTCGACAGATTACAGGCCTGCTCCGTGCAAATACCCGAGCGCCGCGGTTCCATTTCTTCCGGTGATAAGGCGCTGGCTTTGCTTAAAGCCCTCTCCACCCTGATTATCCCCGCGTGAGTCCCACGCGTGATCAGAGCCGAGGGGGCGTCCGTTGCGTCCGCCCGTCCTGCGATCGGGCCAGCTGCAGGGGTTTGCACTGCGTGTCTGCTATAAATACCGCCGCCTTGCCATGGTAACACCGCTAATAACAGATAACCGCGCCGCGAGCAAACAGCGACGGGAAATTCAAGGTTTGGGCAGCTGCGTCCGATGATTGCCACCTGGGTGCCGGGAAGCAGCGATCAGAGACTGATTTTCGGCTTAGAGGTAGCTGCATTTCCTGGCCGCTCTGAAGAAGTCTGCATCTATAATAAAGTAATCAAATAAAATTGGACATAGAGATGCCGAGGGGCTTTGTTTTGTTGTCTGCGGGGATTTTTATTCTTACTATCAAATTTGCTAAAAATGCATCCCTTCGAGAACTCGGATCTAAATCTCGCAGGACACGTGTGCATTTGAAAACAGGAGGGGGCGCTGTAGCGATGTTAAGTTCGTGTCATAAACAGGAACTTCTTTTGAATGAGCATAGCTTCAGGGCCGGTTCTAGGATTTGCGAGGCCCAGGGCTAAAAATCAATGTGCGAGGCCCCTCTAATGTAGATAAGTGGCCCCTTTCAAGGAGACCATTCACAGACACTGCGGGAGGCCCATTGTCCAGCATTCCCCCCCCCCCCACAGTTTTAACTTTCCGCCCACAAGCATTTCTCACACCTTCAGTCCGACAGGTGTGAGAATTGCTTGTGGGCTAAAAGTTAAAACTATGGGGGTGCTAAAATGCAGGACAATGGGCCTCCCACAGTGTCTGTGAATGGGTCTCCTTGCAATTGAAGGGAGCGTCTCCCTCCCCTATGCCTCAAGACACCATCCCTGAGAGGCCTGGGGAGGGGGGCCCCTCTGAAGGACCTTAATTGCAAGGCGACGCCTTTCTTTGAAATGGATCGCCAGGGAAACAACAGGACACACCACCAGTGCGTGGCCCCATGCTGGTGGGCTGAGTGCGAGGCCCTGGGCAGCTGCCCACGCTGCCCATGCCTAGCGCCGGCCCTGCATAGCTTGGTTTTCAGTAGGTCTGGCTGGACCACCCTAACCTGTCCAATCACCAGATCGGAAGCAGCGGCACCAGTGATTTATTTGTAATAAAAAAAACAAGAAAAACAACAACAAACACACAGATAAGAGCCAGGGCCCTTGCCAGGCAGCGACTGCAGCCTGCACCACCCATTGGCTCTGACATCACTTGCACCGACAGCACAAACACACCTACTAAACATCACACAGCTACAAGTGTAACAGAATATTCCCATTCCCGGTGCTAAGAGTGATAGCTTGGGGTGCAGGTGTTTGTCTTTTTTTAATGTGTAGTGTATTAATACAGAATTGTTGTTGTGCTCATCTTTAAATTAGAGAAATAGCGCCACCATGTGGCAGACTGTCATAATTGCCGGTGTTGACAATTAAGCGCAGGTGACGAGCCCGGAACCCCCTGGCTTAAATTAAGCACTAGGGGGCATATTTACAAAGAATTGGCACAGGGCTGCACTGCAAGTCTTTTTGCTGCGCTGCCCTACACTAATTCAAAAGGGCAGGAATGTAAGGTATTTACAAGATACGGTGCAGTCCTGTCCTTTCACCCAGCACTCAATTTGCAGCCGAGCGCCAACGCAGGCGCCCTTGCACAATAGTGCAAGGTGTATGGGTTGTTGGCTTGATTGTTTTTGTGCAGGACGGGACACTTTCCTGCATAAAAACAATCATTTGAGATGTTTTCATCTTTCCATTTGGGCTGCAAGAGGAAAAAAATTAGAAGAAATGAATACGTTTCTTCTCATTAAGCCACCTCAGGGAGGCGCACAGTTTTAACGTATTCCCAGATTTATGCCATGTTGTAAATCTGGGAACGTGTCAAAATGTATGGGCGTTGTGTGGGAACACCCACACAACGCCCATGGCACGCCTCCCTGATGCAGTGTGAGGCAACGCAGCAACTTGTGCTGCGTGGTCTCATTCCTTATCTACAAGGCCATGAAAAGCAACGCAGAGTGAAATTACGTGGCCTAGTAGATATAGCTACGTTCTGTGCGCCACTGGAATGCCCAAAAAAAGTGACGCTCCGGCGGCGCACAGGTCTTATAAATAAGCCCCTGGGTGTTCCTCCTCTCCATCATTGGGTCTATCAGGTGGAATATCGAGTGTTCTGAACAGCAGACGCGGTACATAATTGCAGAGTGGACCCTTCTATAATGGCGTCCCACGCCTTTTGGAGTAAGAGCCATTTTGATTGGCTGAAATGTTCAGTCATATTTGAGTGGCCTGTTCATTCACCAATGGCAGGACAGCATAAGAGTGCAGAGATCAGTGCCTGCCAATCTCGTGAGGGTATAATACCCACTGGTGATTCCATCAGTTTCACGGGAGGCCAAAAAAGGTCAACTAAGCATTGGTGTTTGCAAATGGCTGTTTTGATTAATGCTGAAATTAATCATAGGTTTCTGCTCTGCTTGGGAAATGGAGGAAGACGCTACTGAGGAATCGCAAGCTGACTATGGCACATGCAACATTGGTAAGAAAAAAACATGCTTGAATTGCTCTAAAAGTGAATTGCTGGTATTACACAAAGACAGCCCTGCCCACGTTTGATGACAAAAGCCTCCTTCCTTGGACAGTCCTCTGATACCAACAGATCTCAGCAAACTATGAGAGTGAGGTAGGACATATTAGAATCGCCCCTTCCATTAGTGGGGTCATAATAATGACTGAACATTTGAACATTTTAGCTGCTCAACAAAAAGGTCCCCCATTTGATAGCAAGATACGTATGTTTGGTGCAATTATTCTTTCCCTCCTAGACTACTACATCACCAGCTTCACAGGCTTACCAAGAAACACCTGAACAACATCAACAAAACACACAAATCGAAGAGAAGTCTGGTGTAAAAAGAGAGGAGCGCGCTACACCCAACCTCGACTAGTTAAAACGGCTTCGAATGGATCAGGTGGAAATCTTGATGATGCTGGGACTGATTCACATGGACCTTTGCGTTCTAATGTCCTAATCTGTTTACGCTGTGGTGGCAGCAGTTTTATGGATGTTAATTCGGGGTAGGTGGGAGTAGCATCTTCTGCTAGCACTCCCCTTGGTATCCTTGGCACAGGCCTTGCTCCCCGATCACGTTGGCTGGGTCCAAAGTGAGGTGGCATGGTGGGCAAAAGAACAAATGGTTGGAGTGCTACCCCAAGTGATTGTCAGTGGTTAGACTTATTACAAGCAGCCTCCCATCACCTTTTGTGTGTTTTCATGGACCGCCTTTAGTAGCATGGGTATGTCCAGATGTGGTGTCACCAAGCTGTACCCAGCTGATGAGTCCCTAACTAGCGCAGAACCGGTCCTGGGTCGCTTGTGTTCCGGTTCACGGAGGACCTGCCTTGGCAGTTCGGTCTGGACTGTTCCCATGAGGCACAGGGTCAAGACTGATTTGCATATGGCTGGGTCCAAACTGAGGTGGCATGGCGAGTAAAAGAACAATAGGCTGGAACGCTAGCCAGAGTGATTGCCAGTGGTTGGACTTATTGCAAGCATTCCTCCCATCACCTTTTTTGTGTTTCTTGTACCCATGTCTTAAGGGTCATGAGGGTTTATGTCCTAAACTATTCAAGCTGTAGTGCCAGAAATCTTATGGATGTCAACATCTGATATCTGGGAGTTACATCGCCTGCTGCTAGGTCCCCCACTGGCATCCCCAGCCTTGTCCCTGCTCCCCATGGTCTCAAGGGTCATGAAAGGCGTGGCTGGAAAAGAAAGTAGGCACAGCTCAAAGAGATGTCTTTACTTTCTGTGTGTTCACACTTTACGCCCTTCCCTTACTCCAGCAGAAGCAAAGAGGTGATGATGAAACAATAAACATGGGATAAAAACTGTGATCATAGGGTCAATAACCTCACTTCGGTGTATTACCAGAATCTCATGGCCAACTTTCTGGCCTATATAGTAATGTTTCAGGGGATAAGCAGAAAATAACATCGCAGCATGGTAATCGCTTCAGGAAATGAGGGTTCAGCTGAAGTGGTTACCATGTCGCGATGTGATACACCAGAAAGGACAGATAATTGTTTTATACTTGCTTGGAAACTCTTCATTTATAAATGTATTGTTTCAAGACATTCTGTAAATATTTTGAATGTATATTTAGAGTTTGGCCCTGAGGAAGTGACATTTTAAACTGATAAAGTCACTAAATACAAGTTGGCCTATTTCCTCCTTATTTGCAATTATTCAAATCAAAATAAATGGCACATGACCTTTGAAAAACACTGTCCTTCTCTTGATTTTTGGACCACGAGTAAGATATTCGAATCTATGACTTTCTGGACTCACAGAACTACCTCCTGATACAATTCTATGCTTATTGTTGAAAATCATACCGCAATTGAGTAAATCATAGACCACAAGAATGTTGTATATTTTGAAATTGTTTTATGATAGTGACAGATGGTAGGCACTATATTTTCGGTTCAATAGTCTGCACTATATTTGAGGTTGAATAGTCCTATAATGAGCCCCTTGCACTGCAGCTTAGTCCTTTGATAAAGTACCATGTTAAAAATATCATATACACAAATCTCGCCTATTGGAGTTACTAAAAGAAAATTACCACCCAATGCAGCACTAGTTTTGTTAACGATATTCAGGCCACAACTTTTATGTCAGGCATTATTTTTGGTTAACCAAATTGACTTAAGGCCTGATTACAAGTGTGGCAAAGCGGCACCTGGTCCGCCCCGCCACCGCACTGCCAAACCCGTGGTCAGTCTGCCTGCCAGATTATGAGTATTTCTAGTGTCTGGCTGGCTTTTTTTAATGTTCCGACAGCGGTGCCCTGAAAATGGGAACGGCAATGGGCACGCCAAAAACAGTTTCTGCATGCATGGACTCTAAAGTCCATGCCGTGCAGGAACTGGGGTGTATGCACACAAGAGGGCACATGGTGCGCCCCATGCATGCACTCCAGAGCACAGAGGCACAAGGGAGCAATTTAGGGCCCCCTTTGTTTCCTCTCCGCCATGGTTTTTAAGGCGGTGGAACAGCCATGAAAACCGTGGCAGAGTGGAAACTCGAAATATACTTGGTGGGACCACAGCGGTCCCACCAAGCATATTGTGGCATCCTAACCGCTGCAATACCACCAGGGAACAGTGGTTTCCCGGAGGATGTGGTTGGACAATGGTGGCCCGACCACCCTAATTGTAATATGGCGTTCGGAAGACTGCCACTGCCGCACTCCCATGAGTCTGGCGATCCGTGGACCAGCAGACTCTTAATAGAGCTCTACAGCAGACAGATAATTTAATCAAGAAGTATACTAGTTTGTTGTTGCACATTGGGGTTTTATAAAACATGAAGCTAAAGTAGCTTTGAGATGCACTCCTGCACGTGGATTCCTCACAGAATGGTAATCCAACTGTTACCTTACGGTAACATATGTAGCTTTACTCATTTCTTCCAAGTGTTCCAAGTTTTTAAAATCCGCCCAGTTCTTGACCGTGTGATTCCATCAGCGCCCAGTATTGACAACATCTGCTCTAGTGGTTAATGATATTTTAATATTTAAACTTTTCGAAACAAAAACAATTGTCTCTAGGTGAGCTGGGTGGCAGCACCCCAAACAATCTATTCATCTTTGGAACCACTAAATAAGTATATGTACTGATCTGGAGCCGGTAGACGAGGGCTCTCCAACCTTTTGTACACAAAGAGCTACTTATGTTCAATAACAACTGTCCTGAACGAATAACCCAACTTATCAGTGTTACAAAGGTGACCACTTCAGACAAAATTCCATTAGTGGCCATTGCACGTCGAATTAACACTAGTGACCACCTCAGTGCTTTAGGTAAAACCACCAACAATAGCGGCAAAAAAAAAGCTTATCAGTTTCCATTTTGAATGCATGTTCATGCCATATCAGTCATATATGCAAAGCCCACAGCACCTAATGCAGCATGAATTGCCAATTAAATGTCAGCCTTAACTATATTTTTCTGCGAACGGCAGCTGTCAGTTTAAAAAAAACACACATTTACTTTCAAGTACATCAGTTTCAATTTAAGGAACATACCTAACTCAACCAATCAAAAGCTTTTCTTCAACCTAGGATGGGTTACACATAGGGGAGCTACTCAGAAGTAGCTGGAGGCTACCAGTAGCTCCAGAGCTATCCGTTGGAGAAGCCTGTTGTAGTCAGTGCATTCCACAGGGTGCATCACACAAATGCACTATTGATTCCCCCAGAGTGCTTGGTAGGCAGCATTATCGCTATACAATTATGGGTCTATACACGCCATACCCTATGCATAAGTCCTGCTATAGCTTGAAGGTCAAAGAGTGTACTGACAGCAAAGTAAGGTAAATGCAGCTTTCCTATCACCTGATTAAGACCCTTTGAGAACAGTTATAATGACTCCCTTCAATGTAGAATCCTAAGCACCAGAGCAGTGTCCACAATCAAGGTGGAAACAGCTGAAAAGGATGTCATGCATGTTTCCATCAGCATCATCCCTAAGAGCAGCATCTCCGCTTGAAAGCCTCGCGCACCTGGGCATCATGGCGATCAAGGAGAGTGCCGCGAGTCCATCCCGGCCATTATCAGGCCCGCATGTTGGAACCACTTGAGAGGGAACAATTGCGGATCCGGTCTAAGTGGTCCAGGAACCTATTGAAGTGAAGCGAGCGTTGAGGACCCTTGTGAGATCCATGACACGGGACGCAGAGAGGGTCTTCGGTGAAAGCGCTGAGAGGAAAAAGGCCAGATGGCTCATTAGTTTGCCTCAGACCTAGAGAGCACTTCACTTCATGCTCAATTGCAGCCTGACCTAGGTCACTGGAAAAATGACGTCAGTCCTTTCAGAATCAGGTCTAATTGTGCAGATTGTGGCATGGGGAGGAAGGCAAATCTTTTTGTATCCTGAATCTTCTTTGAAGTCTGGGGCGGCTCCTCCATAATGGCGGAGGAGCGACGCCCCACAGCCTATGCCAGCAGAGAATACATAAAATGTTAATAAAGCAATGGTATTATCGTTTTATTGTTGCTGAGCCCCGCAATACAATACGTTTAAGGCGGGGCCGAGACAGGGAGGAGTACTGTGCACTCATACATGTGCATGTGTGCTTGGCCAGCCTTTGTAGTCCGGTCAAACACACATGCGTACCTATGTTTCTCCATCCCCGCTGTGTTACACAGCAGGTTTGGAGAAACAGCACAGGCTCCAATGCACAGTCTGAGCAGCAAACGAGGCCGCTCAGATCATGCGAGAGCAGCGTCTGGATTGGATGTGGAGCCTGTGACCTGAGGGCCCATCCCCTTCCGGCGACGAGAGAAGCAGCGATGCGGCAGCGGAGCAGCAGGTAAGTCTTTTTTTTTAACGTAAATATTATTTCAGCCCACTCCACCGCCCTCTCCACCCGTGACTGCCTTACCACTTTAGGTAAGTGACGGCTGGCACTTTTTGAACTATGCTAACTGGGTAGCTAAGACATATGTGTTGTCGATGAAGCATCATTTGATTGGATTTAATTTCTTTCATATAGTGCACCAGATTACCAACACAGTTGGTCTTCTAGCACGGGTGCAATTATGTGCGCAAATCAGGTCAGGGGAGAAGCTAATTCACATTTGAAGAACTTAATATGGAAGCTATTAATGGAGCAAGTGCAAGTCACCATTGCAAATAATTAGATTTAAAGTGAGTCCATGTAATATAGAGAGTGTATTACTATAAATGTGTATTATCACGCTCTTCAGATGTTGAGTAGCGGTAATACTATTTTATAGCACTGGTTACCACCCACCAGCTAAAGGTTAGTGGAAATTGGGAAAACATTAAGGTGACAAATCATGCTGTAATGTTATAACCCTAAGTTATTTCCTATTTATGAGGCAGGAGCTCTAAATTCAGCAACATTATTACAACAGTGCAGAATTACCTGTGGATTTACGGTAGGTACTCTTAATAAGGCTAATATTATCAAAATAGACTCAACAAACCGCTGTTCACGTTATGTCGCAGACTGCCTACATTGAGCCCTACCAGGTAGAGGCAACATTTGATTGCTCTGAAGAATGCATCTCAGTCCTCCTTCTGTTGGGCTGTGGATGTAGGCAGTGCCATCTGATGGTAGGACAGAGCATCTGGGGTACAGAGGGCAGGCAGACACACGGCCAGTGTGCGCTGCTGATTGTGGTCCCCCGCGGTTTGGGTCGTCCACTGTTCTTGTAGTGCTGTGTCAACACTCTCTGGTCATTTCTGCACCCCTATTCCCAGAGTGCATCTCTTTGATTCCTCAAAGCCATGGGTTTGCTGACAATAGCTAGATACTCCACTCAACTTAAAGTGACACTTGCATTTGTGGTGAAAGAGGACACAGTGTCTGTGGATTTAAATGTACATATATTGAGATATTGTTTGTCAGTCCACAGTCCAAATGACACTTTGTTATGTTATACATATACTGACTTCTTGTTGCTTTGTACAGCCTTTGGTATGTGGGGGTGATCCATCCAGTAGAGGTTTTCCACTGTGGATTTCCAACCTATTCATAGTTGGCATAGATGAATGGTTTGGAGGCTCTGGGGTTTCCTTAAGGAGGTGTTCTACAAGGGCGTGAGGGTCTTGTGACTTTTCAAGGATGTACGTTGTTACAACGCAGGTTGTAACAACGCATACCTTTACCACGCGGCCGCTACAACGCAAGTCGTTACCACGACTTGCGTTGGAGGGCGCGGATTTAGGATTTTTATAATTTTATATTCCAACACCAGTCCCCGTAACAGTAGGGAAGGTGTTGGAATATAAATTTATAAAATTCCTTATCCCACAGCGCCCTCCAGCGCAAGACGTGGTAACGACTTGCGTTGTAACGGCCGCGTGGTAAAGGTACCGCGTGGTAAAATCTTCGTGGTAAAGGTTGTTTACCCTTTTCAATGTAAGTTCTGGCAATTATGAGTGTGTAGTGGATTGTCTCTGCACAGTGGTTCACCGTGCAGATTCTGGGCTCTCGGCCCACTGCCTAATAACCTGAGCTGTCATTGGTGTGACATAATTGTGGTCCTGACTGACCGCTTGCAAAGTTCTGGTGTTGTAATCCACCATTGACTATGTGTGGCTGGAGAAAGTGACTACGCTGTGGTACATCTACCGAATGTTCTAGCCTGTGAGACATAGATCATTGCGATGGATGAGGGTCTAGTCAAGTACGGATTACAGCAATAGGCTGGGGTCTGGTCATGTGCAGTTCAAGGTGACGAGTTAGGGTCTAGTCATGTACGAATCATCGCAACGTGTTAGGGTATTGGCATTCGTATATCACAGTGATGGATAAGTGTATGGTCACGTACAGATCACAGTGATGGGTAAAAAGTCTTGTCATGTACAGCTCAGGTGATCTGTCAGGTTTTTCGTCATGAGTGTATCATGGAAAGGGGTTCGGGTCTAGTCATGTTGAGATGATGGTAATCAGTAGGGTCTTCTCAAGTTGACTGTTTCATTGATATCTATTTCACATCTTTCAAATGAGATCCTGACTGTTGTGTCTGCTTAGTCGGACCTATCCCCTTTGCCTAGTTGCTGTGTGTCCGTGCCACCAGTGTTCAATTTCTGGAGGTTTCCACCGGGTATGTGAGGCTCAGCACCTATTTTCAGTCCTTTTCTGCCTCCACAGTTCTGAGAAGTTTGGGGCATATTATCAAGGGGGTTTATCTCCGCTTTTTTGGATTTAAAAGCCAAGAAAGCGGAGACAAAATTATCTCCCTATTACCTAGCTGTCGCTAACACCAGTTAGCGACAGCTAGTAGGAGATGGCGACCATCTTGGGCCCCACTTTGCATGTCAGTGATATTTATCACTAATGACATGCAAAGTGGGCGTGCCAAGATGTTAGCAACTGGAAACAGTCGCTAACATCGCTATCTCCTATTACCAACTTTTGGAGATATTCGCGCTAAGCGCGAATATCTCCAAAAGCTAACACCTGCCCTGAGCAGTTCTTAGCCATGTTATCCAATGGGAGGTGGATAACATGGCTAAGAGCATTAGCTCGGTAATGCATGAATATCGCTGACTTTTCAGCGATATTCATGCATTGCGGCCGTTTTTTATCGCATTTGCGATAAACCTTGATAATACTAAGGTTTATCTGCGATAAAAATCGCCGCAGCTCAGCGGTAAATTTTGTCTCTAACCAAGCAATAGCGATAATTATCGCTATTGCTTGGTAATATGCCCCTTTGTTCTTGTAACTCAAAGGGTAGATGCAGCGCAACATGAGAGGATGAGTTGAACATTGCAACAAATTGACCCATTGGTGACTAGATGACTCAATATCACTGGGACACAACCTTTTCAGTTCTCGGTTGTGATTTAACATGCCAGTGCATTCTGGGAGTTGTAGTCTTGGTTCATTTGAATTAAACTAATTGGACTGGAACACCTGATAACAATGAAATTTAAAAGCAAAGTCCGGAAATGTAAAAGTGGTGACTCAGTGACATGGAGGAATCTGGTCACCCTAATTCTAGGGGGGGATTTCCAAACTAGCACTTTTACTGTGCAGTGCCATATATCCATAGCATAAATATTCAAAGGCTCGATAATTAACCCATTCCGTGCTGCCGTCGGCCATTGGCCGACAGCAGCACTACCTCCCCAGTGCTACCGTCGACCAAAGGCCGACGCAACCCCGCCCGTTTTTCGGAACAGCTGCACTGCCGCTAAATCGCGGCAGCAGCAAACGGGTTAAAAAAATATATACACTAATACAAAATAAATGGGAAATGCAGATAAATAGATGTGTGCTGTTTGTCGCTTAATAAATGCAGGGTGTCTGAATTTGGCGGGAGTGCAGGTTAGCAGACCACAACACTGCTCTTCGATAGTTACCATTTTCCCTGTTGTGAGGCCAGAGAGGGTGATGAATGGCTTCCTGTGACAAGATCCAGCCCATAAAATCACTCCACACTCAGGTCACCGTGCGAAATGCCGCATGTGACATAAATATCTTAATTGACATAAAACGCTGTCAAGCGTAATGAATGACTTCCAAATGTTTCTGTCGGCAGGGATGTGTTAGACCCGCTGCTGACAAGCTGCAAGTGAGAGAGGTACATTATTGGTATGTTGCGTTGCTAGGTCACACCCAACACAAGACTGAGGTTGTACATGTGCTATCTTTGTTATGTTATGTTAGATTGATTTGTATAGCGCACTAATCACCCAAGAGGATATCCAGGTGCTTGGGCAGGGGTGTAGGTGTGAGGTCCCCAAGGTGCTTATATGAAGAGCCAGGTCTTCAGCTTCTTGCAGAACTCAAGAAGTGTAGAGGGTGGTTGTTCCATGTCTTGGGTGTGATGTAGGAGAATAAGTGACCTCCATGCAAATAAAATACTAATACATATGTATAAATATTTCTATAGTATATACAGGACTCGCCAATACGTATGTATGCTGCTGTAAAATGTATGTTTATTCAGTACAGTGCTTTTCGAGTTCGACTTATAAAAAACACTGACAATTATTAAAATGTTGCTTATGACTAACTATTGCTGAAGTTTTCACAGATCACTGGGTTATATCAGCAAAGGAATTGCAAGAAAAATAGTGATGCATTGAGACATTCCACAGTAATATCTTGTCCCTATCCTGGACTGGACAGGCCCTATATTCCCTCGGGCATCTCCGCGCCATTAGGACGCAGGGTTTGAAAGATAGGAGGAGGGCCTTCGAAAAGAAAAAGTTGTAGAGAGACTTTCCCTCCTCCCCATTAAAGAAGTTGACTAAAACAAATATTAAATGTTTTGGAAACTGAAATTCTAAAAAATATGACATAGAACCAATTATTTATATGTTTTGCATACCATTACAAGCACATGATACTTGTATAAGATTCATATGCTTGTAACATTTTCTAATAACACTTAAGGAAATAAACAGCTTTGGGAGATGTCCCATGTGGTGATCTTCATGTTAGATGTGGTAGCTGAAGGACAACATGGAGTAGCTTGTGTCATTCGGGAGGCAGTCGCCACAAAAGCTGTTCTCCAGTCTTTCGGGCACTCTTTTGGAGAAAGACTTTAGACCCATTGACCCGTCTGAGGTCACGAGGGTGCAGAATGGCATATTCTTGGTGCTACTTGTGAGGTCCAGGAGACAAGTCTCAGCCCTCCAGCCTGAGGTTGGTGGCATTGACCACAATCAATTCCCTCCTAGTCGATCCCCCTTATGACGTCTGTCATAGCTGGAGATAGGGTATGCTTGGTTACGGCGGCAAAATTCTAGATTATTGTCCATTGATCGAGCTGAATATTCTCCTTGAAAGTCTGGTTGTTAATGTCATAGTGTGGTAGCTGAACCCATGTTCCTAAACCTCATCTTCCTGTTATCCTGAATGACAAAAATCTTTTTGTACACAGTGCTATAAAAATATGTTGATTCATAAAGGGGGTGGTGATGGACAGAGTATCTGAATTAAGCAGAACACTCCTACCCAGTCAAAAGATCAGGGCTTGATCCATCACCGTTTTTTAGCTCACTGCACCATCCCAGCTCAGAACCTGGCTACATGCAAATTAGTCTGACCCTGGACCAGTGCATCATGGGAACAGGGCAGACCAAACTACCAAGCCAATTCTTTACTGGAAAGGAAACAAGCTTCCGGGGACCGGTTTCTGGCATTACAGCCGTCTTCGGCCCGGCTTGCTTGAATCCTGATGGCGCAGTGAGCAAGGGACTCACATCTGAGCATACCCTTCCACACTTGTGGTGGCCAAAACGATTCATAAAGGGGGTGGTGATGGACAGAGTATCTGTATTAAGCAGAACACTCCTACCCAGTCAAAAGATCAGGGCTTGATCCATCACCGTTTTTTAGCTCACTGCACCATCCCAGCTCAGAACCTGGCTACATGCAAATTAGTCTGACCCTAGACCAGTGCATCATGGGAACAGGGCAGACCAAACTACCAAGCCAATTCTTTACTGGAAAGGAAACAAGCTTCCGGGGACCGGTTTCTGGCATTACAGCCGTCTTCGGCCCGGCTTGCTTGAATCCTGATGGTGCAGTGAGCAAGGGACTCACATCTGAGCATACCCTTCCACACTTGTGGTGGGCAAAACGATTCATAAAGGGGGTGGTGATGGACAGAGTATCTGAATTAAGCAGAACACTCCTACCCAGTCAAAAGATCAGGGCTTGATCCATCACCGTTTTTTAGCTCACTGCACCATCCCAGCTCAGAACCTGGCTACATGCAAATTAGTCTGACCCTGGACCAGTGCATCATGGGAACAGGGCAGACCAAACTATCAAGCCAATTCTTTACTGGAAAGGAAACAAGCTTCCGGGGACCGGTTTCTGGCATTACAGCCGTCTTCGGCCCCGCTTGCTTGAATCCTGATGGTGCAGTGAGCAAGGGACTCACATCTGAGCATACCCTTCCACACTTGTGGTGGCCAAAATGATTCATAAAGGGGGTGGTGATGGACAGAGTATCTGAATTAAGCAGAACACTCCTACCCAGTCAAAAGATCAGGGCTTGATCCATCACCGTTTTTTAGCTCACTGCACCATCCCAGCTCAGAACCTGGCTACATGCAAATTAGTCTGACCCTGGACCAGTGCATCATGGGAACAGGGCAGACCAAACTACCAAGCCAATTCTTTACTGGAAAGGAAACGAGCTTCCGGGGACTGGTTTCTGGCATTACAGCCGTCTTCGGCTCGGCTTGCTTGAATCCTGATGGTGCAGTGAGCAAGGGACTCACATCTGAGCATACCCTTCCACACTTGTGGTGGCCAAAACGATTCATAAAGGGGGTGGTGATGGACAGAGTATCTGAATTAAGCAGAACACTCCTACCCAGTCAAAAGATCAGGGCTTGAGCCATCACCGTTTTTAGCTCACTGCACCATCCCAGCTCAGAACCTGGCTACATGCAAATTAGTCTGACCCTGGACCAGTGCATCATGGGAACAGGGCAGACCAAACTACCAAGCCAATTCTTTACTGGAAAGGAAACAAGCTTCCGGGGACCGGTTTCTGGCATTACAGCCGTATTCGGCCCGGCTTGCTTGAATCCTGATGGTGCAGTGAGCAAGGGACTCACATCTGAGCATACCCTTCCACACTTGTGGTGGCCAAAACGATTCATAAAGGGGGTGGTGATGGACAGAGTATCTGAATTAAGCAGAACACTCCTACCCAGTCAAAAGATCAGGGCTTGATCCATCACCGTTTTTTAGCTCACTGCACCATCCCAGCTCAGAACCTGGCTACATGCAAATTAGTCTGACCCTGGACCAGTGCATCATGGGAACAGGGCAGACTAAACTACCAAGTCAATTCTTTACTGGAAAGGAAACAAGCTTCCGGGGACCGGTTTCTGGCATTACAGCCGTCTTCGGCCCGGCTTGCTTGAATCCTGATGGTGCAGTGAGCAAGGGACTCACATCTGAGCATACCCTTCCACACTTGTGGTGGCCAAAACGATTCATAAAGTGGGTGGTGATGGACAGAGTATCTGAATTAAGCAGAACACTCCTACCCAGTCAAAAGATCAGGGCTTGATCCATCACCGTTTTTTAGCTCACTGCACCATCCCAGCTCAGAACCTGGCTACATGCAAATTAGTCTGACCCTGGACCAGTGCATCATGGGAACAGGGCAGACCAAACTACCAAGCCAATTCTTTACTGGAAAGGAAACAAGCTTCCGGGGACCGGTTTCTGGCATTACAGCCGTCTTCGGCCCGGCTTGCTTGAATCCTGATGGTGCAGTGAGCAAGGGACTCACATCTGAGCATACCCTTCCACACTTGTGGTGGCCAAAACGATTCATAAAGGGAGTGGTGATGGACAGAGTATCTGAATTAAGCAGAACACTCCTACCCAGTCAAAAGATCAGGGCTTGATCCATCACCGTTTTTTAGCTCACTGCACCATCCCAGCTCAGAACCTGGCTACATGCAAATTAGTCTGACCCTGGACCAGTGCATCATGGGAACAGGGCAGACCAAACTACCAAGCCAATTCTTTACTGGAAAGGAAACAAGCTTCCGGGGACCGGTTTCTGACATTACAGCCATCTTCGGCCCGGCTTGCTTGAATCCTGATGGTGCAGTGAGCAAGGGACTCACATCTGAGCATACCCTTCCACACTTGTGGTGGCCAAAACGATTCATAAAGGGGGTGGTGATGGACA
The DNA here is from genome assembly GCF_964261635.1 of Lissotriton helveticus. Lineage (NCBI taxonomy): Eukaryota > Metazoa > Chordata > Amphibia > Caudata > Salamandridae > Lissotriton > Lissotriton helveticus. Next base: position 205,189,368 of record NC_136059.1, read on the forward strand.
GAGTATCTGAATTAAGCAGAACACTCCTACCCAGTCAAAAGATCAGGGCTTGATCCATCACCGTTTTTTAGCTCACTGCACCATCCCAGCTCAGAACCTGGCTACATGCAAATTAGTCTGACCCTGGACCAGTGCATCATGGGAACAGGGCAGACCAAACTACCAAGCCAATTCTTTACTGGAAAGGAAACAATCTTCCGGGGACCGGTTTCTGGCATTACATCCGTCTTCGGCCCGGCTTGCTTGAATCCTGATGGTGCAGTGAGCAAGGGACTCACATCTGAGCATACCCTTCCACACTTGTGGTGGCCAAAACGATTCATAAAGGGGGTGGTGATGGACAGAGTATCTGAATTAAGCAGAACACTCCTACCCAGTCAAAAGATCAGGGCTTGATCCATCACCGTTTTTTAGCTCACTGCACCATCCCAGCTCAGAACCTGGCTACATGCAAATTAGTCTGACCCTGGACCAGTGCATCATGGGAACAGGGCAGACCAAACTACCAAGCCAATTCTTTACTGGAAAGGAAACAAGCTTCCGGGGACCGGTTTCTGGCATTACAGCCGTCTTCGGCCCGGCTTGCTTGAATCCTGATGGTGCAGTGAGCAAGGGACTCACATCTGAGCATACCCTTCCACACTTGTGGTGGCCAAAACGATTCATAAAGGGGGTGGTGATGGACAGAGTATCTGAATTAAGCAGAACACTCCTACCCAGTCAAAAGATCAGGGCTTGATCCATCACTGTTTTTAGCTCACTGCACCATCCCAGTTCAGAACCTGGCTACATGCAAATTAGTTCAGACACTCTGTTCATCACCACCCCCTTTTCTGAATCATTTTGTCCACCATAAGCGTGGAAGGGTATACTCAGACATGAGTCCCTTGCTCACTGCTCCATCAGGATTCAAGCAAGCCGGGCCGACGACGCCTGGAATGGCAGAAACCGGTCCCCGGAAGCTTGTCTCCTTTCTGGTGAAGAATTGGCTTGGTAGTTTGGTCTGCCCTGTTCCCATGATGCACTGGGCCAGGGACAGACTAATTTGCATATAGCCAGGTTCTGAGCTGGGATGGGGCAGTGAGCTAAATAACGGTGATGGATCAAGCCCTGATCTTTGGACTGGGTAAGAGTGGTCTGCTTAATTCAGACACTCTGTTCATCACCACCCCCTTTTCTGAATCATTTTGTCCACCATAAGCGTGGAAGGGTATACTCAGACATGAGTCCCTTGCTCACTGCTCCATCAGGATTCAAGCAAGCCGGGCCGACGACGCCTGGAATGGCAGAAACCGGTCCCCGGAAGCTTGTCTCCTTTCTGGTGAAGAATTGGCTTGGTAGTTTGGTCTGCCCTGTTCCCATGATGCACTGGGCCAGGGACAGACTAATTTGCATATAGCCAGGTTCTGAGCTGGGATGGGGCAGTGAGCTAAATAACGGTGATGGATCAAGCCCTGATCTTTGGACTGGGTAAGAGTGGTCTGCTTAATTCAGACACTCTGTTCATCACCACCCCCTTTTCTGAATCATTTTGTCCACCATAAGCGTGGAAGGGTATACTCAGACATGAGTCCCTTGCTCACTGCTCCATCAGGATTCAAGCAAGCCGGGCCGACGACGCCTGGAATGGCAGAAACCGGTCCCCGGAAGCTTGTCTCCTTTCTGGTGAAGAATTGGCTTGGTAGTTTGGTCTGCCCTGTTCCCATGATGCACTGGGCCAGGGACAGACTAATTTGCATATAGCCAGGTTCTGAGCTGGGATGGGGCAGTGAGCTAAATAACGGTGATGGATCAAGCCCTGATCTTTGGACTGGGTAAGAGTGGTCTGCTTAATTCAGACACTCTGTTCATCACCACCCCCTTTTCTGAATCATTTTGTCCACCATAAGCGTGGAAGGGTATACTCAGACATGAGTCCCTTGCTCACTGCTCCATCAGGATTCAAGCAAGCCGGGCCGACGACGCCTGGAATGGCAGAAACCGGTCCCCGGAAGCTTGTCTCCTTTCTGGTGAAGAATTGGCTTGGTAGTTTGGTCTGCCCTGTTCCCATGATGCAGTGGGCCAGGGACAGACTAATTTGCATATAGCCAGGTTCTGAGCTGGGATGGGGCAGTGAGCTAAATAACGGTGATGGATCAAGCCCTGATCTTTGGACTGGGTAAGAGTGGTCTGCTTAATTCAGACACTCTGTTCATCACCACCCCCTTTTCTGAATCATAAAAATATGTTTAACGTGACACCCCTAGGTAACTTAACCCTGAAGAATGACCCGTCCTATCTCAGCTTTCGAAGAAATCTTAAAACTTGGCTCTTTTAGTAGCAAATGGTTCTTGACTGCTCCTTTTCTAGCAATTTGTGTGCTAGGCGCCGGGAAACCCTTTTTGGGTAGCTGCGCGCGTTACAAAACTAATTTAATAATAATAATAATAATAATAAAAATAATAATAATAACCACTGCTTGGCTATCTTCTGCCCCAGCAACAGAAGTTAGTAGAGCTGTGTAGTCAAAAGCAAAAATTGATGTCACTGCACAGCCGTTTACCCACTCAACGCACATTCAGAGTTGGGGGTGGTACACAGAATTCCATACTGTCCTAGGAGGGATCGAGAAAGGACTAGTGGGGGAGGGGACTGAGGATGATATCCTAATGACTTACTAGTAATCTTCATAATTCAGAGTTCTAGTCTTCCTTGGCACGTCCCTATATAAATTAGATCAATCTCACCTCTAGGACAGTTAACCCAATATAATTTACCTGTGCAGATAGCTGATACCTGTTCTGAAACAGATTCTGAGCCATTCTTTTCTTCCCACGAAGAGGCCCTGCCTCTCCCCCACAACAGTCTCTCACCTTCTGGAGAGCTTCAAACATCCCCTACACCTCTTCATTACCCCCTTGTCTATCTTCCTCGTCCCAGTCCAAACGGGAAATAAGGACGAGTGAAGCCTGAAACCGACAGTGCACTCAGGCGTAACAGGATACAGGACACAGTGCTAACAGACTATATTAACAACAAAATTGTACATTTCATAAGAGCAGCACTAAAAACCCATGCACCAGATGAGTCCCCACGAGACCTGTGCACAGTCACGCACTAAAGGATAGCCAAGTGGCAGTCGTGCAGATATCCTGCAGGGAAGCGCCATTAGTGTCGACCCAGGAGGCCTCTACACCATGGGTTGAGTCACCGTGAACCTTTACTGGAGGAGAGTGATCCAAAATTAGCTAGACCTGCAGAATCGCAGAGCATACCAAGGACTCATGGCCATTGTAGTGGGTTTCTTGGCATGCCCTATAGACCCACTAGCGACAAAGACGGGGTTTGAGACTTAGAATTTACTTGTCTGATGCATATAGATTAGGACAGCCCTATAGACATCAAGAGAAAAAACAGAAACCCCATTATATTGAGCCTCAGGAAAGAACACTGGTAGGACAATCTCCTGTGGCATATGGAATAGAGAAGAAACCCTTCATGGTGAAACCAGAGTCAGGGCAAAAAACTACCCTGTGGGAAAAGAAGCACAAACAATGGCAGATGCCACCAAGTATTCCAACTCCCTCCATCTACAAGCTGAAGTAACTGCCACTAAAGAGGCGGCCATAGCTGAAAGCAATTGAAGGGGAACTTAGGCAAGAGGCTTAAAGGAAGAACTGTGTAAAGCCACGTAGGACTAAAGGAAACTTCTGCGAAAGAATGAGATGTCCATAAGGCTATGGTTATAGATGCTTAGAAGGAACACCTTCCGGAATAGAACTGCAGGAATGCAAGAAAGAAAAAGTGAATCCCTTGACAAAGCCATCACTCAAAATCACAGAAAGTGGAATGGATCACACAAATAAGGAAGGATACCATTAAGTCAGGTCTCAAAATGAGACCAATGTTAACCATACCTGATGACCATGGAGGGTCATGTGGGAGAGGACTACCTGTATAGAACCAATCCTTACAACCTACAGGCTAAGAGGCAAAGATAGCAGAGGGGTTGTCAGAGAGTAAACCTCAAGAGAGAATGAAAGAATGGAAAGGTGACAGGAGGACATATAGATAAGCAGAGCAGGACCAGAAGCTATCAGTGGTGCAGTAAAAACCGTGCCACTAAATCACCACTTCTGGCTCTTCCGATCTCCTCTCCAGCATCCACAGGTTTAGAGGAATGGGAGGAAATTCATAAAGGAACCCCTATATTTAGTGGAGCGGCAGGAAATCCCGCCCCATGCCTCCACACACTAGACCACAGTTTAAAAGTGAGGCTGAAGGGCAGTGACACAAAGAGATCCAAGCAAAGGCAAGTCCACCATGCTGAGAGCAGCTAAAAAGCCTCCTGAGATAGCATAAAAGGCACTGCTGAAGGAAAGATCCTGCGGGTCGACCAAGGAATTGTCTGCCCTGAAAGGTAAGAAGCCTTGAACACGAACAGATGTGCCTCTACTCAAGAGCAGCGTGTCTGTGCCCACCCAGCCAGCAATGGACACCTAATGCCTCACTGGTGGATCAAATATGACTTTGCCACCTGTTTGTGAGCACCAGTACAGTTTGCATGCAAGTGAAGAACAAACTTCTGAAGGGCCCGGAAGACGGCCAAAATCCCTCCAATGTGAGTGATGGGGCCCTTGAAAAACCTCCAATGACACTGCAGTTCCACACCCTCTAAGGTGCCCACCCACCCCAGTGAACCAGAGAAAGCAGAGGAACCCGCATCTGCAGGTGTGCCAGAACCAACCACCAAACCAGGACATCTGACATCTCCAACAACAAGCACCAGTGCCTCATAGTCCATGGTCTCTGGATTCTACTGATACAGAACAGGATGCCAGCGCAACCTCAAATGAAGACTAGCCCAAAGGACCACCACTATTGTGATTGTTATGTAACACTGGACTCTCAGCCATTTGCAGGTCAAAGCTGCTGAAGATGGCAAGGTAGCCCCTAGACTGTCCTCTTGGACACATCCTCCTCCTTCACAGTAGGAACACAACCCCAAACTCTGCTGTGAACATAGGAGCTATGAAGCGTTTCTTCGTTGCTGGAACCAAGCAAGACTTCGCTCATAAGATAATAAGGGCCTTTCTGTGTTGGACTCCCACTTAGAAAAAGAAGGAGCAGTGATTCATCCCAATGTGGGAAGATTTGAAACTGCTCAAACTGATGAGAAGCAATACCTTCATGAAAGCTCAGAGCAAAGGCCAGCACATGGAACTAGAAAGGGCTGGACCACATCACAAGCTTCATCTGGAAGGTCCACGAGTATCATTATTGGAAGCTCCCTTGATAAAGAAATGTATTGACTGTAGGTCCAGAATAGAAGGATGGCCCTTCCAGGCTTTGGGGCTAGGAAGAGAATGGAGCATGTCCTATAACTCCGCTGAGGCTGTGGCACCGGAGCAATGACACATCAGGACAACCGTGATTCGATCCTCTCCAGCTGGGCACAACAGCTCACTGGCAACCCGGGTAGAGGAGTTGGACACGACTGTGACTAGGGAGGAGGCACAACAAAGTCGGTAGCATAACCCGTATTCACAATGTCTAGAACCTGTATGTCCTGCACAAGAGTCTTCCAAACCATAGACAAAAAATGAATTTAAGTCAAGAGAACTCAATGGGAGTCATCCCGGAGTAGCACAGTCATGTTTTGCAAGGTTGCTGGGAAAGCGGGACAGGACTGGGAATTATCTAGTGTATTCCCCAGCCACCAGTCTGGCCATCCCACGGATACCTCACTGTTGGGATCCCTGGGTAGCATTCCTGGAAATAAGAGGCTTAGAGTGGACCTGGGTCATCTGGAAGGGCTGTGGGATCTCCTTTTCACCTGGCACCTTTTTGATCAATTCATTAAGTTTAGAACCAAACATGAATGGCAACTGGTTCACAAGAGCTCATGGCTGCCATGCAGCTCCCACAGCTTCATCCACAGGTGAGACAGGGTCTTAATGTACATCAGAAGAAACATCTGGTGAAATATTATATTATGTTAATAGAGCTTGCTAGAGTGCACTTTCACCGATGGATCCTTGGTGCTATAAGGCTGGGGGAGCAAATGGAAACTTTAGAGTCACAACACGAGTAAGCCTGTCTAAACAGCCAGGTTTTTTGTGATTTCCTGAAAGTTTTATAGCTATATTCTGACCTCAGATAACCAGGTAAAGAATTCCTCAAAGGGGGTGCCTGAACAGAAAAGCTTAGGTTCTATATGTTCCTTAGTATATCTCGGAAAGGGGGTAGCATTTCTAATGATTCCAACAAGGATATGAATCCGCTAAATTCTGCATACACTTAAAAAAGGCCTGGAAAATCCTTCTAGAAGGGACTGAAAAGGTAAGCTGTGCAGACACTAGCACAGATGACAAAGTTTGAGGCAGGAAATGAACACTTCAGAGCACCTTCCACTTTCTTTGCATGGATCAAGCAAGGAAGCTTCTTCAGAAGTCATGAAGATGAAGAAGCCACAATGGAAACCTGGGGTTCACCTTAAGCACCTGTGGAAACCTGTCCTCAAACCCCTCAACGGATATCATTGTGACTGAAATGATGGAAATGAGATTCAATGCGGTGCTTCCGTTTGTTTAGCAGGGCATTTCTGATGAAGCGATGGATGGGTAGGGAATCAGCAGCTGGAGCTTCAAACTGGGACCAGGAGCCATAGATTCCTCCTGCAACGGGCGCTGGTAACCCAGTATGTCCCGCACATGTGGCAACACCCCGGCAAGCGGTATCCTGTTCACATCTGCATGTTCTTGCTCTTGGGCAAGGGCTTGAGGTTTTCATCTGGATCCACACCCACCTGTAACAGCTTGGAAGAGGGGGCGGGAAGGCTCAAGAGCACGTAGTGCAGTGAAGTCCCTACATGGACATATGTATGAACACTTTCTCCTATAGACACAGAATTGGTAAAACCCTTTGGTACATATGGCCCTAAGAGAAGCCCTTCCTACCATTCCTCGGAGTATAGTAGATCAGCAGCAACATATTCACTCTTCTCTTTACGCATAGACCCTATCAATACTGCCAACAAGACCCTCTAGAGGAGGTGCTTCTTCAAACAGAGATGCCGCCATGTCAGGTGCCAGGACCTGAGGTTGCTGTACGCTGACCATCAGTGAGAGACAGCGGTGATGCGGAATGCTCGCCGGAGCAGGAGGACTAGTGGCACATGGACACGCAGCAGCATCCGATCCTCTCCTAGTTACAGAACCTAAGCGGGGTGGACCGCGCAGCCCCTCCCTACAGCACTTTTAACCTGACCTGCCAAGCACAGCTGTAGACAAGAGGGTATACAAAAATAAAACACTTACCGCCAGAATCCCACTATTGCTGGCGTTCAGATAACACAGGTTACTGATGCTGAAGGGAGACAGAAAAACACAGGAGGGCCTAGAAAACTGTTACGGGAGAGAGACACCGCCTGCTCATAGAAAGGGAAGAAAGACTCAGAATCTGTTTTCAGAACAGGTATCAACCTGCTTCCCAATTGAATTATTTAATGTTGACTGTCTCAAGGGTGAGGTTCACTTTATTTATGTACGGACTGGGCTGGGGGATACAGACGAGGGGCTAAAATAATCGGCATAGCAAACACACGCCACAAATTCCTTCTCTATGCCTATCATCCCACTATGAACCTAACGTGACCTCTTGGTCCTGCTTCAAAAGACACAAACAATTCTAATGGAAACAGTAAGCAAACCCAATGAGCTCACTGTATTTCAATCTTTTTCATCATGACCTTACATGACCCTAAGCACGAGCCTATAAAAGGTGTAGGGTCTTGCTGGGTCATGATGGAATATGAACGTGCTGCAATGTACCGACAATGACCACCTGAAAGATATCCACTGTCCTTAAATATCCCTGTAGCAGGCATGGACAGGACAGGAGAGCTGGCGACTTACCTCTGTAAATGGCGACTGCGCGAGCAGTGGTTCCCTAAATCCATGGGCTTGCAAGGTCCTTAGGTTTGCACGACGTCAGTACGTCACTGACAGCAAGATCTATCTATCCAATAGGCAATCAACATTATAATAAAGGAAAATGCTTTCCCTGCACCTTCGAGAGTGCAATAGAAATTAATCTAAGCATCAGATTAATTATCATCTGCTTAAAGATCTAACAAGCGTCTCTAATGTCTGCCCTAAGTCAGGGGAGGCTGAAGGGGGCAGGGCTCAGAAAGGACAGGTCTTGATCATTACAGGGGGGCCGTTCACGTTACCACCAGGGAACACTTCTAAGCGGTTTTAGGAAATGTTCATTAGTGATTAATAGATGTATTTCTAGTGCATTATGCATTACCAAACGTTTTGCAGTGGAGCCACTAGAGGGCGCTTTACCTTCCTACATCACCTAAGCCAGTGATTCCCAAACTGGGGTCCGCGGACCCCCAGGGGTCCGTGACACATTCCCTGGGGGTCCATAGGCAACAGTTTTAAAAGCACAGAAAAGTTTCTTGTATAATTAGCAGCTTTCCAGCAACAATAAAAGTGTCAAGATCATGCCAGTGATTAATGTACCTGCTGGAGCTGAGGAGAGTTTTGTTCAGTGGCAGCTTTGACTTAACTAATGTGGCACAGAGTGTTAACATGCCTACTGCAAAGGACGTGTAACATGCATTTTAAAAAGCAGTATTTTATGTGCATAGGTTTGTGGTTACTGCTTTTGTCACAGAGATTCTTTCGTTACTGTGCACTTCATAAGTAACAATCGTAATGTAGCAGAGGGACCTATACACTGTCATCAAAGAGCTGCTTGCAAACTGCATGGTACCAGTTAGTAACTTTTGCTTTTCCCCAGTTATTCATTATCCTGACACTGCAAAAAAGATTTATTTGGGTAGAAATACATTTTTAATGTTAAAGTCAGTGCTAGCCACTGTGTTATGTTCTGAATCCTGAGTGTGTGCTTTTCCAGACCAAACACTCTTTAAACATTTTATATACACACTGATTTACATGTATGATTCAATGTCTCTATATGTGTGTGATGTAATGTGCTCTGGCATCCTACAATGGTATGAGAAATGCTATAAAACAAAGGAAATACATGTGGCAGAGGGGCTATTACTTCAATATAAAATACTAAGGGCCAGATGTACGATCTGTTTTTATATGTGCGAACGGGTTCGCGAACCCGTTTGCGCTTACAAAAACCTATTGGGCCATGTCCATTGCCTATTTAGCGAGTCGCAATTTGTTTGCAACTCGATAAATACGTTTTGCAACTTTGCTATTTGGAAGGGGCATTTCCTTCCAAATAGCGAGTCTCAAAACCATGTACAACTGTTTTGGGGTCGCAAAACATTCGCAATTACCACCTACTTCAAGTAGATGGTAATGCATTTGCAAATGGGAAGGGGTCCTCAGGGGACCCCTTCCCCTTTGCAAATGCATGTAACATTATTTTTTAAGGGCAGGCAGTGGTCCCAGGGACCTCTGCCTGCCCTTAGAAAATGAAACGAAAATGTTTCATTTTCTTTTTCTTTAAATGCATGGTAAACGGGCTGCATTTTCTTTTTAAAACTGCTTTATTTAAAAGCAGTCCCAGACAAAGCGGCCTGCAGAGCCCAGCAGGCCACCATACCTGGGAGGGCTTGCATTCCCAATGGGCTCGCAAATTGCGAGAGGCTCATTCATATTAATGAACCTCTCAATTTGCGACCCCATTGGGAATCCCAAACAGTGTTAAACACACTGTTGTACATTTCATTTAGCTACTCGCAATTTGCCACTCGCCATGTGTCGCCAATTGTGAGGCGCTAAATGAAATGGTCGTATATCTGGCCCCAAAATCCGTAGTACTTTGAGTATTTGTTTTGTATGCACACGTGTGTAGTTTTTTCGAATTACTGTTTTAATATTTGAAATTTACCTCATACAAATTGCTTGGGGGTCCCCGGCTTCCAGTGGTGACTCAATGGGGGTCCTCAGGAGACAAAAGTTTGGGAACCACTGACCTAAGCTGTTGCAGTGTGGCCACAGAGGGCGCTCTACCTTCTTACATCACCTAACGTGTTGCAGTGCAGCCACAAAGGGCTCTTTACCTTCCTACATCACCTAACATGTTGCAGTGCGCCCACAAGAGGGCGCTCTACATTCCTACATTCCCAAACGTGTTGTAGTGCAGCCACTTGAGGGCACTTTACCGTGCGACAAGAACTCTGGCTTTCTAAAGAAGTGTCTAGACTAGAGTATGTAAAGCAAAAGTGTTTTGTCTTGCTGTCTTCCTTTCTCTGTAGCTATCTCTCTCACTGTCAGTTTTGGGGATTTACCAAACCAAACTTCAAAGAGTTTTATTTTCTTACTCCACTACTTGAAACTTTGCGAAGATTGGCAAGTAAAAACAAGCATTGGCATTGCCAATAGGTCTCGCTTGTGGGACCTTATAAGTATTTAGTTTTGCAGCACAATATCCTTGTTGCAACAAGGACATTGTGCTGCAAAACTAAATACTTATAAGGTCCCACAAGCGAGACCTATTGGCAATGGCAATGCTTGTTTATTTTTACAGGTAACTACAAAACAACTAAAGGCAACAACGTTAAGGGGGAACAACAAAGAGTGGGGGATGACATAAATAGAAGCTAGGAAGGCACGATAGAAAAAAAATAAATAAATGACAATGTGTGCTCTGACCTCATGGTTTACCCCCTTCAGAGTAGGAGAGATTTTGGGATAGAAGTTTCAGTACACAATGGGTGCAGGTACAATAGACGGGAAAAAAAGGACTTCCGTTTTTTTATTGTGTGTATGTAAAGCGCTCTGATACCTACGGGTCAAGCTAGCGCCATATAAAAACTTTTAAAATAAAATTAATAAATTATCGTACAGGTGATGCTATTTAAATATTTTCATATGTATTTAGGAATGTGCTGCTTATAACCTTTCGGACACTTAAGCACTTCGGCATTGAGTGCACATAAGAGAAAATAGACGTAATGACGATATTCAGAAAATTAACCCATTCGCTTCTGCAAGCATAATGAGCTCTGAGCGCCTTTGACGTGAGCCCAGCATTGACGCGATACCAGCAGTCTCCAGACGAAGAGCCGATATTACACAATTACCATGGACGAGCTGAAAGCCCTACACGAGGTTTTCCAGCTTGCGTGTAGAAACAATGCAAAATCGACACCCATTACAGATTTTGCAGCTTCCCTGGGGCACAGAATCGTAGCTTCAGAAGTCTTTTGTTTCTGTTTTAGGACAGGGTATCAGTGCGAATGTTGTTTGATTATACGAGGACAGTGCCTGGCGAGTGTAGTGCTGGGATTCAATGGTAAACACACGCAAAACCTCCCGGACATATGTTTTATGAGAATGAAGCCTGACGGAGGCGGTAGCAAAAAAAAAAAAGCCTTTGATGCAGCAGGGGGCGGAGCGGGAAGAGCTGCTGGCGTGGGAGGGTGATTGATGGGATACAAGCGATTCGTTTGAGCAAAAGCAAATGGTGGGGGCCTGAAGGAGGAGTGGGTGCGAGGGATGAGTGAGGATGGGGTAGCAGGGGAGGGAACACGGCCTGGGGGAAGCTGGCTGGGGAGGGGGAGGAGAAATCCAAGGAAGGCTGTGTGCGGGGAGAGAGGGGAGGAGAGAGGGGAGGTGCTGGAGCTGAAAGTATGGCCGATAGGAGGGAGGGAGGCTGATGCGCGTTCGTGTTTGATCACGTGGTTCACGTGAACTTGATGAAAACCGCCAGCAAAAAGCTGGTGGTTTCATGAGGATTTTCGCTACTTGAATTCTCGCTCCGCTCGATGCGCATGCGCGCATCGATAGGTCGCGAGACCTAAAAAATATGGCTGACAGAATTACAAAACAAAGGTAGGTTTTGCCTGAAACGATTTGCCACAAAAGACACTTCTAGAGAGGGAATCTTTTAACAAAATATTTTTATTGGAAAATTACTTGCAAAGCATTTCGCAGGGATTTTGACTTTGTAAAGTGCAAAGTTTGGCAACTGAAGTAACAAATTGCAGTGATTGTAAATTGTAGGGTATGATTGTGTTATTGACAAGAACTATAAAGCTGTGTCCGTGGATAGCACCGGTAGCTTAGGTGTTCTTTGGGGCACTGGTGAAACAATGCAGCACGTGCTGGCTGCGGTGGTGTGGAGTTAGGAAGGGAGGGCAAACTTCATCTCACAGTAGAGTCAGAATGCTTGGAGGGTTCCCATCCGTAGAGTCTTGCTTACAGTCTCTCTTACAATCAGGGGCGTAGCTTCAGGGGTTGGAGGGGGGGGTCTAGCGGGTGTTACACCCAATGCTTAATTTGTAAAAAAAACATAAGTGCCAGGGCTCTACTCAGGAGACCTCTGCAGCTTGCACAGCCCATGCCACTGTCAGCGTTGCCAATAACAGTAACTACACAACTACTATCCAGAGCCCTGCTAAAAGTAATGAAACTCTGACTATTCCTGGCTCCCAAAGCTATAAAAATAGCTTGGGTGGCAGGTATTAGATGTTTTTAATGCATACTGAATTATTAAACAATTGATGTACAGGTCATTACTAAATTATACAAACAGCGCCACCATATGGCAGCTGTCATAAGTGCCTCTGTTGACAATTAAGTGCTGGTGTCGAGCAAGGGATATCACTGGCTCAAAATAAGCACTGCTTTCCCCCCTTAATACATTTATTTTCCAATGAATAGTTGGGTGAAGGTGCTGTCAGTCATATATGGCGAGGAGACGGATTCCACCTGGGATTTTTGAATGCATACATTGACAAAAACGCACACACACTCTCATCTCTGTTGTGCAAGCCATTATTATTTCATAAAATATAGGGGCATATTATCAAGCACGGCGTTAAAATTATCGCTGTTTTAGCGGCAGTTTTCTGCCGCTAAATCGGCGATAATGGGCTTGATAATACGCACTGGAGAATTCCAATAGAAGCCCATGTTGACACCAGAACATGGGCTTCTATGGGAATTCGCAAGGGCATATTATCAAGCCCATCATTGCCGCTTTAGCGGCAGTTTTCTGCCGCTAAAACGGCAGTAATTTTTACGCCGCTTCTTGATAATATGCCCCATAGTGTTTCTCTCACTTAGTACTCCTACCAATCCGCATTCCTCTCCCTTTCAATATCCTCTTAAGCACCCTTCATTCGCCCAGCTTGTCGTATAATGTATATATTGTCGTTATATGCCAGCCTGATTGTTGGGAAATCTACAGCCCTCCCCTCGCACCCCCCTCTGTTTTTACTGACCAAGCTACACCCCAGCTCACAACACTTAAAAGGCAGTGTTAAAGTGTTACATTTTCAGACATCTTCTCAAGTGTAGCAAGTGCGGTTGTTTTAAAAGATGGACAGACGTGTTCTGGAGCGTGGGTCCTGAATTCTGACATTCTCATCCCTGTCTCTTGCTCCATGAACTCCTGTTGAATGTCTGTGTTTGGGCTGAGTGTGGGTTCTTCTAATTGTGTTGTCGTGACTGCTTTCTCAAGTGCCATAGGCCAGTTTTCTAGCAGGCCTTGTGAATGGAACAGGAAGACTTTCATGTAATGCTCAAGCACCGGCTTAAGCACCCACGGGTACGACAGGGACAAGCTCTGCCATGAGAGCCGGCGGAGGTCGAGAACCCTCAAGATGGCGTCTCAAAAGTGAACGACGGCCCTGGAGTGTGTCGCGAGGCCTGAGACCTGCGAGGACACTGTGGGCGAGTTCAGAGGGGCCAAAGGGGAAGAAGAAAGGTTGGTAGGATCGGCGCTGCGCGGTGACCTTGGGCGTATAGCTGGCGCACCCCGGACAGTATGGACAGATTTAGGCTTGGACCCGGAGATCTGAGGGTGGTGAACTTATCCAGTTTCCATGATCATTACTTAGTGGGGCCAGTTTCGGAAACGCTAGCATGTCTGTTAACGTTTTAATGAATTTGCGACTTAAGTGTGCCACCGCGAGCTAGCGATGAACTGCCTGACCATTGGGCCTGATCCTGACATGGCAGCAGTGCTCCGACTCTCAGCCAAACACTACGTGCGGAGAATGAGTCCAAGGAAAGTGCCCTGGGTATGCCGCCTGACCTCCAGCATGCTACTTCCCCTACCACCATCCGGCCTTCTACCCCTGTGGACATCTCCAACTCGGGGATCCCTTCAGACCCAAGACCACCACCCTTGAGTGCAACACTACCTGGCTGAACGATGGCAAGAATTTCCTGCTCTGTAAATAGGTAATATATAATTGTTCAAGCCTAAAATGTGGTAAAATGTAGCCCTGAGTAAATTTTCAATTTGTATATATATAACTCTAACCACTAGTATATGTAGTAGACCTTTGTACTTATTACCATTCCTATGTGATTTTAGAGTTTATCTGTTTGTATCTCTTCCTTGAGTGACTTGTACATTTGCATTTTTTTCTGTTTATATCTCTTATGTAACTCATGTAATCCAAAGTCCTTATGTAACGCAACTGGTTCTTTTTTAAGGCGCTCTGACACCTTCGGGTAATGTTTGCGCTATATAAAATCGGATTAAATAAAATAAAAATAAATAAATGCTGAATTTCACCAGGAGCCGACTGACTGCTTTTAAGGGTGCTTATGCATGCACTTGCAACCTTGTGCATCTCGGCATTACGACAAGAAGTGTACGTGCAAGGATAACCGAACACTGCAGCACCCTTAGGTGCAAACATGATGCAACTAGGTTAACTGCACACTGCAGTGAAAAAGGGGACACTGAGAAAGACATAAAGAGGTATATCATTGAAAAATTTAGACCCTGCAAAAAAGACAAGACAAACCCTCTTCATTTTTTAACAGAGATGGGTGTATTGACTCCCTACTGATATCTATAGATTAAATAGCAAAATCCCCTGGGGTTGTCTTAATTCTCAAGCACGCCATTAGCAATTTCTTGACCCCCAGTAAATTGAAGGTGGCAGCCGTTTGTCTGACGGGGGCACCCTTGTCTAGGTATTTGGCGGGAGGGACTGAATGACTCTTCCCATACCCATGTGTGAATGGCAGAAGTATCCCTTGACTTATATATCAAATCCCCTGGATATTATAGGTATTCACCTACGTAACTCAAGGCATTTTAAGTTAATCTGGATCCCACTCTGTCCACCAATACTTTATCTAAAAACTCCTTCCACCCTTTCTTTTTGGAGTTTGGGTTCGCCCAGGTGGTACCATGCTACTAGAGTGGGGAGAATTTGCCTATGATGAAGCATGCCACATACTCTTCCAAAAAAGATTGGTCTTCTTCCTTTCCTCTTAATAACTTCTGAGGAGCACAAATAGGGTACTGATGATCTACAATCATTGAGGGATTATTAATCTCCTTCATAACTACCGCACTCTGTTGTGTGTTTGTTAAAAGATGAACAGACACGTTCTGGAGTGCCGGTCCTGAATTCTGACAGTCTCACCCCTGTCTATTGCTCCTTGAACTCTTGTTGACTGTCTGTGTTTGTCAGAGTGCAGGGTTTTCTAGTTGTGTTGTTTTGACTGCTTTCTCAAGTGGCATTGGTGGGAGAGGTGCAGCACAGAGCCAGAGCGACTGACTCCGCTAGCCCGCCATGGCGGCTGTCGAGAAAATGCTGCCAAGCCTGCATCATCCCACCCGCCGCATTACGAGTTTCCTGTGGGGCTGGCAGTGTGTGGGCCACGCAGTCATGGCAGTGGCACGCTTTGGCTCTAAGGAAGAGTCAGAGGCCAATGCTGGCCATACTGCAGTGCCTCCAGCCAGTCGGTGCATTGTTTCCTTGCATTACTTTGTGCAAGCGAAACAGTGCTCCCACCCAACCAGAGGGCACTGAAGCACTCAACATGGGCCGCAGTAACATTTTGCAAGGGCATATTCACCCTGAATGCAATTTTTCACTCCGTTTCTTGCCTTTCCGCAGACTCGCCCATGGCGGTGTCCCCACCAGTGAAATGTAGGCAGAAAGTCAAGTCATAATCTGGAGTAATGATGGCTTACTCTTGAACTCCAGGAGTAAGCTCTGAGCAAGCTAGGAGTACTTCTATCTTACTTCTTTTATTTAATATCAAGCCAGAAGGACTACACGGCAGACGTGGCCTGTGTAGGTAAGAGCAGTGGGGTGGGGGGGATTTCGATGGATGATGATGAGGGAAAATTGATTATTTATTTAATATTCTCTCGTCATCGTCCGTCGAAATATTCCCCCACCTGGCCCCACCACACTTACCTGCAATGGCTGCAGCTGCTACAAGGGAGAGTCACATTTACTGAAGGCAAAATATTTGTGAATCAGGCTCACTGTACTTAGGCTGCACAGAGGTGAAAGAGTATGGTAGCTGCTGTAGGTAAGATGGCTCTCTGAGCTCTACCAGACAAACTGAGTTCACATATCAGAAAGAATTTAGAGGCCAGAACATTTACACGTGACTGACAAAAAACTGGAAGTAAATGCAAAACCGAGGACCTGAAACAACACCAAAGCACACAAGGACCTTTTATGGCCTACCCTGTTCACCAACATATTGCACATGTACGGTTTGTACTTGTAGACCAGCAGAAACATGAAAGTGCAAATTTGCAACTGCTAAGAGGTACTTCCTTTGCTTGAAAAAATGAAAAATTATGTTAATATTAAATAATGTTTTGTTTGTAGGAGTTTGCTATCCTGGGGCAATGCTCAGGAATCTGCTGCCCGAGGACTCAAGCCTAAAGCACTGCAGGTGGACCATCAATAGCTTTGCAACATCAATGAGGGATCCAACAAATGTTGTATGTGGCACAGAGTTACCTACACATCTAGAATCCACTCTAAACTTTACTGAGAGACAGAACCACCATCACAAGGACCTATCATGTGCTTTTATTGGTTGGCACCATCAGCTACAAATGCTGCTTAGTCTTCTGATTACGCATTCTGGAGTTAGTGGAACCGGACGGTCGTGGGCCTCAGCAATCACACCCAACAAGCCAAGGTAGATCACCGCCTGCCTGAACACACTGTCATGGATAGCAGGGTCCCACAGGGATCAGTGCTGTCACAGATGCTTCTCAGAATGTACACGGTCCACAAACCCACATCTTGGAAGTCCACACAATTACCACAATGGCATGCAGAGGTCACCCACATCTACGTGTTGCTCAGAGTTGGAAATTGCTCAAAGACATCCAGAGCTGGTCAGTCTCAATGGTCAGAGAGATGACATTCTGGGTCCTGTGGTACCCTTGGTGTTTAACCTTTACCTTGCCAGAATATATAGACCTACAACTTGAGCTCTGAAGGCAGGTAACCTGCCAGCATCCTTTGACAGCGGCCTTTTTTCTTCACATTCCAAGTCAATGCAATCACAATTAATGTGTTTCATCACTGACTGCATCTTTCTGGTACCCTGCGTAAACTAACTTAAAATAGAGTGTCTTTGCAAAATGTGTGGACACTTCCAGGTACTATAGACCCAGTGGGTTTCTGCATAGCCAGTGCCCGTGGGGTCTTGTCTACTTATAAATTAGGAGAAGGACCAGCCATAGACAATGTCGTGAAGCAGAGCGCGCAAATCGATTTTAACATTTCATAGACTTTCTACTACTTCAGAAAACACCGAAATTATTTAACCGAAAACGAAAGTGTAAAACACATGTCAAGAAAATTGGATAGCAGATGCCACGGAGTAAAAAACAGAAACATCAAACCCCAGATTCATCATTGTCCCGATTTGCGAGTCCTTAATAGCGATTATTAAGGAATCGCTATTAAGGACTCGCAAATCGGGATTCATGTAGAAATTGCAAAATAAATTGCGATTCCTACAGCCTCCTTATTTGCGATTAGCAAATTGCTAATCGCAAATTCATTCCTATGGGCCTAAAGGCCCATAGGAATGAATCGGGAGTCAATCCTTATTTGCGATTAGCAATTTGCTAATCGCAAATAAGAATGCGATTTCAAGGGTGCCAGGGGTGTCCAAAGGACACCCTGTAGCACCCCTGAAATGGAAATGTAGCCTGATGTTGCGCATGTGTGTGTTGCGCAAGTGCATTTTTCTATGTTTTCGCTATTTACCACTAAGTCAGACTTTGCGGTAAATAGCGGCCAGAAATTGCGAAATCGCAAATTTTAAAAGGTTCATCAATAGCATTTAAGGAATCTCACATTGAGATTCCTCAAATGCGATCGCAATTTGAGAAATCGCAATTATTTGCGATTTTTCTAATTGCGAGTTCATAACCCATTGATGAATTCCAAATGCCATTTTTGCGGGCGCAAACGGCCGAATTTTGCGATTCGCAGCGTTTGCGCTCCCAAAAATGCTTGATGAATCTACCTGCACGTCTCTGAAAAAGACAACAGAAATATATCCCCGGCCTCTGTACAGGGATGGTTTATTTTCTCTTTACAATCTTGTTCCTGAAAAACAATTGTTCTTAAGCGACAAGATGCCCCAAGGTGTGAATGTTATGATATAAATTCGACCCCCATCACCAGGTTGACTGTCAGGACTCCTTCCTGGCCTTACATTAGGCTATTATCCAGCATTCTCCCCCCTCCCTGTTCCACCCTGGTCAGCATTTTCCTCCCCCCGCCACCCCCGACACCCTCAGCCAGAAATCCATTTTGTCCTCTTCAGCTGCATCCTTTAATACCCAGCAGCAACTTCTCCCACGCCTCCTGCTCACCTTGGGCTGTTCCAGTGTAAATCAATTGCTAAGGTAAGAGCCTCAAGGGACACTGTGGAAATTCACTGCCTTTTTAATGATTTAAGGGCACAGCAAGTTAGATTTTAGGGAACCTGTTTGGAACAGCTTTGAATTGTTTGCTCATTTTCCCCTAAATTAAGTTTTCTTAGTGAATATTGAATTAAATGTTAAGCTTTCCGAAATGGAGGCTGTGAGAAAGTAGCATTAACCTGCATTTCATCCGGCAGCCAGTAGTACCAACAGAAAGACAGAGGAAGCATTGATAAAAGCCATATATTGTTTACGCATGTGTCTAGATTTTTCGTCTTGCAACAATATTTCACGCGGAATGCAGTGTTCCTATAGTTGTGGTTAATACGGTAAAAGTAACTTGGTGGCTGTTCAATAATATTAGCCCTTCCGTGCTCCCGTCGGCCACACTTCCTCCCCAGTGCTGCCGTCGGCCAACGGCCGACGCAGCTCCGCCCACCCTTTAGAACGCCGGCACCGCGGCTGAAAAACCGCCGCGGTTAAGGCGTTAAAATGAGACTTTTGCACATAGGACTTGAAATTGTAGCTTTAGTTGTAATCACAAATCAAACCTACTTACAATTAGCATTCTGACCATTCTAGAGGGTCTCACACTTTTCTTTTTAATTCTCTACCCCGCTCTGCCAGCCTTTCTTTGTATGGCCTGGCTTGGCAGCACAGCAGTCACCAGAAAATTATGTGAGGATCACTAGAGTGGGGTTTTGGCTCCGCCCACATGTTGGGAGCCAGGGCGCATGATTTGTTGGGCAGAAGTTGTGTGCTTCCACAAAAGATAGCGCTTGTCCTCTACATTGCTGTGATCATTTTGCTCATTTATCAGCTGCCTGAGCTTGAATTTTCAAGGGAACACCTATGACATTGTAATGCTATTAAAGTGTCTTAGATAACTAGAAAATGTGTGGTATTTGTCTCAGGCAGTAGCACAGGTGGGAGTTGGGCAGTCATTAACCTATATGAATGTTTAGGTCTGGCTTGAAAGTACAACTGTCACCTGACCTTTTAACCATATCCAATATTATTCTACATTTTTTTGCTTACGCATTAATATATATCCATTTACATGCTATTTACTTGTAATGCTTCACATTACCGTACACCATTCCTTTAAAGACAGACATATTTGCATTGCCAGTGCTTGTTTTGTAAGTATGTGACCTCTGATTCTTTTCAGTAACAGAAGGGGAGTGGATGTATGACGTTACAACGCATACTTTTACCACGCCTACCATTACCACGCATTTTTTACAACGCAGGATCCATGACAACGCATACCATTACCACGCATGTATTTACAACGCATATACCTTTACAACGCATACAATTACAACGTAAGTATTGGTAAGTATATAATATTTTTTAATATTTAATTTAATTAAAATTAATATAATGTAATTTAATTTAATTAATTTAATTTAATTAATTTAATTTAATTTAATCAATTTAATTTAATGTAATTTAAATTTAATTATATTTAATTTTTACACTGTACCCTTTTACCCAAAAACCCAAAACTGACCCTGAACCCAAAAAATACCCCTTTTACCCAAAAACCCAAAACTGACCCTGAACCCTAAAAATACCCCTTTACCCAAAAACCCAAAACTGACCCTGAACCCAAAAAATACCCCTTTTACCCAAAAACCCAAAACTGACCCTGAACCCTAAAAATACCCTTTTACCCAAAAACCCAAAACTGACCCTGAACCCTAAAAATACCCCTTTACCCAAAAACCCAAAACTGACCCTGAACCCTAAAAATACCCTTTACCCAAAAACCCAAAACTGACCCTGAACCCTAAAAATACCCTTTTACCCAAAAACCCAAAACTGACCCTGAACCGTAAAAATACCCCTTTACCCAAAAACCCAAAACTGACCCTGAACCCTAAAAATACCCATTTACCCAAAAACCCAAAACTGACCCTGAACCCTAAAAATACCCCTTTACCCAAAAACTAAAAACTGACCCTGAACCCTAAAAATAACCCTTTACCCAAAAACTGAAAACTGACCCTGAACCCTAAAAATACCCCTTTACCCAAAAACTGAAAACTGACCCTGAACCCTAAAAATACCCCTTTACCCAAAAACTGAAAACTGACCCTAAACCCTAAAAATACCCCTTTACCCAAAAACTGACAACTGACCCTGAACCCTAAAAATACCCCTTTACCCAAAAACTGAAAACTGACCCTGAACCCTAAAAATACCCCTTTACCCAAAAACTGAAAACTGACCCTGAACCCTAAAAATACCCCTTTACCCAAAAACTGAAAACTGACCCTAAACCCTAAAAATACCCCTTTACCCAAAAACTGAAAACTGACCCTGAACCCTAAAAATACCCCTTTACCCAAAAACCCAAAACTGACCCTGAACCCAAAAAATACCCCTTTACAAAAAAAACCAAATAATATTTTTAATAAAATAATATACTTACCAATACTTACGTTGTAATGGTATGCGTTGTAAAAGTACCTGCGTTGTAAATACATGCGTGGTAATGGTATGCGTTGTAATGGATCCTGCGTTGTAAAAAATGCGTGGTAATGGTAGGTCGTGGTAAAAGTTGCGTTGTAAAGGTTGTATACCAAGGGGAGTGAGACACAAGAAGGAAAGAGAGCAAAAGAAAAAAGGATAGTGATAGGGGAAGAAGAGATAAGCTTGTGAAATACGCAAAGTAGGGAAAAATATTACGTTAAAGTGATAATATAGCACACGTATTTGTAAAGCACGAGTTCACTCCCTTGTGGATGAAATAACAGGTGTTTCTTGTTACTGACTAGCACTTATTTTATGGATGTCAGAAAGATTAAAGGCTGAGTGGGCCTGCTGGGATTGAAACGTGTGGCCATGAGGGCAAACACAGGTTTATTGAGCCTCTGGGCACAGTACTTGAAGGTGGCAATGTAGCCACGAAGCAGAATACAGAGAGGTAGAGAAAAAAGGAAGAGAGCTAGGGAAGGTTGTAGAGTGAGTTAGAGAGACAAGAAAAAGAAAATGTACAAATGGAAACAGAAAAGTGAGGTACAGAGGGGCAGATTTACAAGCTCCTTGCACCACTTTTCCCATGTTAAAAGTGACGCAAAAGTGGCGCAAGGGGCTTGTAAGTCTGCCCCAGAGTGTGGAGTGAGGTTAGAGAGTTAAAGAGTTTTTTGTTTCCCAAGCCTTAATTTCTCGACGCAGGGCTATTCCTGTCTGCCCGGGTGCTGCTCAGTCCACTGATAGCGCGGGGACACACTGGCAAGTGTAACCAGGCGCTTTAGAAACTCAGAAATAATAATAATAAGGGAGAGAGAGCAAGAAGTGCGGTAGCGAAGTAGTGGAAGGCACAGAGAGGGGCACAGAGAGGAAGAGAGAGGAGAAGTTGTTAGAGAGAGAGAGCGGTAGAGGGGAAGTAAAGAAGTGTATTGAGAAAGAGGTGAGGTAAACAGTGTTATGGATATTCACTATATTATAGTACTTTTTGTGTCTGAGGGGTGTTACATGGGTGTTACTTGGGCATTTCCATGCAAACACTCATTGGTTTTTGATGCAACTCCACATCAACTAACATTGGCAGACATGGATTAGCATAAAAAACCTGCACCTTCTTGAGGCAGACGTGAGGTTTGAGAAAAGTTATCTTTTCTTAAAACATTTCAAACTTTGCTCGTGTGCTGCATGGTACAGCACACAGTCAAAGTGGGAAAAATATTATTGCATTGTTTTTTGTACAGGAAGGGGCTTCTTCCAGTACAAAACCTATGCTTGACAGAACGCACACATCCTTGCAAAAGTCCAATGGTTTGTGCATTGGCACATGGCTGCCTAAGGTGCGCCAGTGGAAAGAGAATAGTAGATATGACACTGTTCTGCTCTCTACCTTTCAAGCAATGCAGCACAGCAACTTTGGGTATTGTCCTGGTGCGTGTAAAAAGTTCTCAAATCTACCCTTATGTGTAAGAACACTTGCACTTTTGTATTGAACAAGCAATCAAGTCTGGTTAGGTTCACATTTTATCCTGCTGGAACTTCAGCATACCCAGACAATCTGACTTAAATTTAACTGAACACACAATAATGTGACTGATGTAAAAACAGGTGGTAAAGGAGTAATGACAATAAAGTAAGATGCGGAAGGAGGCGAACTAGATGGAAAAGAGGTTGAAAGAGAAAGATGGGGAGGTGGAGAGGTGAGGCAGCAAACAGGGTGAGGTAAATTGATAGGTTAGGTATTGAGAAAGAGAGAGGTGAGGTGGGGAGATGATGTAGAAAGAGGACTGAAAAAGTGGTAGGCGGCTGAGGTATCAAGAAATGGAGAGAAAGCTTGAGAGGTAAGGTAAAGAGAGGTATGAGTTTGATAAAGAGGTGAAGTATAAGGTAGGGAGATACAGAGGGGTGGGATGGAAACAGAGAAGTAAAGTACACAGAGAACGGTGAGTTTAGAGAGAGAGTTACGGGAGAGAGAGTGAAGAGTGTTAGAGATGTAGACGTAGGCACAGAGAGGTAAATAGAGAGGTTAGCTTGTGCGAGAGAGAGAGAGAGATGTAGAAAAAAGGTGGTAGACAGGTGTATTGAGAGAGGTGAGATAGACATAGGTGATGTGGAGAATCTTCAGGTTGCAAGAGGGTCTAGGTAAATGAGGTAAATAGAGATACAGAGCTAGGTAGAGAGAGAGAACAAGAGAGAGAGAGAGAGGAAAAGCTCAGGCGAGATTCACAAAAGTAATCTGAGACAAAATCTTAACTTTACGACTTTCGGTATTCACAAACTGAATTAAGGAGTAGTAGAGTTAGGATTCCTAACTTAACTACTCCTAAATGCACTTTGTGAATAACGATAGTCGTAAAGTTAGGATTTTGTCTCAGATTACCTTTGTGACTCTGGACTTCATGTAGTTAGTAGAGTTTAGATGAAATAAGAGTGAGAGAGAGAGTGAGAGAGAGAGATAGCGAGACAGAAAGATTATGTTTTAAATGTAATTGCAACCAACTTCCTGAGAGTGTGTGGGTTATGTTTGGCAGGCTGTTCATGTCGCGACATCAAAGTACAAAAGAACCTGTTAGTATGCACAATTATCATTTTACCAGGGGTCCACTGGATTGTGGGGGCCTGGGACAATTACCCACTTTGCCCACCCATGCCTTAAAACAGCTTTGTGTAAACTAGGTACCATTTTTTAAATAAATATGTGACCTGTCTACAATTTGAAAATGTTTGATTCAGCAATTGTTTTTGAAAATCATGTTGCCACTTTTGCCTGAAAGTTCTATTTCTGATGTTTTCATCCAAAAGTACACTGGCACTCCAATCTGTGTAGCCACTATAATCAACTCAATCAGTGCCTTGGAGCTTCTTACATTTTTGTTTATAGGGACCTGGTTGCTATTGAAGGCAGGCTGCTGAGAGTGGTGTTCCTACAAACAGAAGTGGATGAAATGTTATCTACCCAAGGGTGAAGCACTGACTGTGACGTTGGAGAGCTAGCTATGCTAAGTGCTATTGACGGAGTACTAGTTAAGCTAAATGCTATTAGGGTGGCCACCTCTTTCTTGAGATTAATACTGAGCTGTTTCCAGTCCTGGAGTTTCTTATGATAACCAGATGCACCGTGGGTGTTGTAGTCTTGTTTTTCCTCCATTAAACTCATTTTTCTGAGACACATGAAAAAATGATTTGCAATTAAAAAGTTTGCACCTGGAGAAAGTGTCTTTAATGACCTGCATTTATGTGGTCATTGATGATGTCATACCTGATGTCACCTGATCTTATTTATAAGGTCATAACATACATTATAATTTTGCAAATATAGAGCTACGCTAAAAAAATCCACTGGTCACAATTTACGATAACTCTTTGGATGTCTGAGGAGAAGGGAGACCCTGGATGAACCTGCAATATTGCTGTCCCTGGATGCCAAAAGGGCCTTTGATTTTGTGAACTGGAAGCTCCTGATCGAGCTTTTTGGCAGTATGACCATTGGGAAAGAGTTAATTTCCTGGATACATCTCTTATATACTAGACAAGTAGTTTAGGAGGACGTTATCTCCCTATACGCAGATGATATGTTATTATACTGACCCGACCAATAACACTACTTTCCCGGAGCCCTAGATATCTTAGACACTTTCAGGAGGTTCTTGGGGTCTGTATAAGCTGGCATTAGTCTGAGGCTTTCAAGCTGACTAACTGGGGCCTTCCTGCGGATTTGCCCTGTTCCCTGTGGACCACAGGTTACCTTGGCCCCTGGGAAGTTCCAAAGGAGCAACTTGGGACGAGTCCTTGACGACAGATAATAGGAGAGACATGGGTCAAAGGTGGTCTCTTCTGCTGTCCCTGATGGTTAGGGCAACCCTGTACAAAATTATTGTTTTCCCAAAGTTATACACATTATACGAGGTGAAGAGGAATTCTTCAGGGCAGTGGATGTAGTTACCCGGTCATCCGGTCTTTGCTGTGGGATGGGGGACCACATGTATAGCGCCACACACATTGATTAGGAGCTCCTTCGAGGGTGGGTTAACACTACCTGCCCTCTGTCTATACCATTGGGCCACATAGTTATTGGTCAAATTGACTGGGCATTTGCCCCCTTGCACTAAACCTCACTCAGGTCTCACAGGCATTCTTTGTAGTCATGCGGATACATAAGGAAGCTTTACGATCCTAATAGACCGACTCATTGTCCATCCCCAATGGACTTGGTGGTCAACATATGGAGGATGGCCACTGGTAAGATGGGCTGGAGAAGGTGAGTGACACTGGAGACCCTGTTGTGGGAATCTGCCATCTTGGGAGCTCTCCGGGGACAGCAGTGTAGGAAACAATGGGACATGTTTGAGTGCGCTTTACAAATGTGGATTATTATTATTATTATTATAACAAAGTTGGGAGATATTTGTGGTCGGCAGGACCTCCTCTTATGTACTGAGCTTCAAATGCAGTTTGAAGTGTCTGCCACTCAGATCTATAAATACCCCTCAAGGGGTATAAAGCACTGCTGCATGAAGTGGCAGAGGAAAGGCCATTAGAATTTAGACTCCTAGCCGCAACCGTACACACACATTCCATTTCCCAAATGCTAGTTAACCTCTTCCATGCTCGTGACGGCCGGGATCCGTCATGCGTCACAGTGGACGTGTGCGCAGGATTGCCCCCGGCTGTCTGAATCCCTGTCCACTAATGGAAACGCCTGCACAGCGCGGAAATTCCGTGCGCACGGAAGGGGTTAATAACTGCCAGCTATCCCCTAAGGTACTATGGGGAAGATGAGAGGGGGATCTGGGAATAATGACAGACTGGGGGAGGCACTTTGCTACCAATGGGAGGTTGCCATTAAGACAGCTTTCAGGTTAGTGCAATTAAAAATACTACATTGTGCATATTACCCCAGAACCTGACTCTTACGCATGGGTATCGAAGTGCCTAGGACACAGACATTTTGGGCACAGATGGGTCGGCAACTCTTGGAAGTTACCGGAGTACAGGTGGATCTCTAACAGAAATTGTCTGCTCTTGAGATATAGGGCGACCAAACTCTACCCAAATACACTGTCCTGTTCTGCAACGTCGCTCTTGCAGTTGCCAGAAAAAACATTCCCCAGTTGTGGAGTAGGTGGATTTACCCTCCGCGTCACAGTGGCAAGTGGGACTGGACTTGTGCATTCTGACCGTGTGATCAGTATATAAGGCCAGGGTCTGCTCCAGGAAATTTGATAAAAGTGTGGAGTCAGTGTGTGAAATATGGGGATCTGGCTTAATTTAAAAGGCTGTGATTTTGTGTGCATGTCTTAAACCTCAAGGTTTTCTGTAATACGAAGGGTGTGTCATAACAGTGTCGAGCTGTTTTCTAGGCTTTTTGTTTTGTTCAGTACAAAAACACAATAAAAAGATTTTGTTTAAAAGTATATCGACCAAAGATAGAGGGTACCTCTAGGCATAGTAGCTGGGCTGAATCCATCTAAGACATTTACCCTATTTGCATTGAACAATCTCTTGTACAGCTTGGATCCTACTTGGGTTCTGTTGGGAATGAGATCCACCGAAAGTCTACAGTGAAGGCCAGCTTTCCCTTGTTTTTGCTTTTCTGACTGACCCAGTAGGTTTCCATTTATGCAAGTCCACTGTAGGTGCTACACAGTTCTTTAGACATGTGCTACCCAGTGTTTTAGGCAGGTGGCCTGTGGGTGTACCAAAAGTGGAGGAAGGATATTGTGCCCTTACCTATTAATGGAAGATTAATTGTGTATGGAAGAACATTTATTTTTTAGTGGAAGAAGCCTTTGAATCCGTACTCCTGAAAGAGGAGTCTGTCAAACTTGCGGAAATCTATTCCGACGTGAATCCTTCTTTTTCTCCAGTTTGTACTACATCTGAAATTCACAGCAAACATATGTTGCATCAATGGAATTATCTCCATGTTGCACAAGATAGTAGACCCCTGCATCAAGCCTGAGATCATTCAGGCTTCCAGGCCTTTGGAAAAGCCATGGGGACTGTACCTCAGAGACCCTGGAGTAGTTTCATCCACATCTGGATGCAACCTACATTCCACCCAAAGATCTTGCCTGCAGCAGTACCTTACTGAAAACACTGCCAACTGAGTGTACTGATCACCCGAGTAATGAATCAACCCAGCTTGAGATACGTGACCTATGAAACTCAATCTGCATTCCCTTTATCTGTTTATTGAAACCACCCCATAACTTTGGGAAGCCTGAAAAGGTGATGGCTAAACACTCCCTATTCGTGTTGGCTACAGATAGGAAATTTGGAGCTGGCACGCTTTCTAATTAAATCTTGTCTTCTTGACAATCCTCCAGTTTGTGCATGAACGCTGAGCCAATAACTTGTACTAGTTTTGAATTTAGAAGAAGATCTACAACACAAAATGTTATGTTATACTATCACCTGTGAGGCTATCCTGGCGCATTGGTAGGAGTGTGAGGCTGGCCTTGGGAGGGCTTACTCATAGAGACAGGTCTTCAGCTTCATGTGGAATTCAAGTAGGGGGGAATACATTTCTGATGTATTGTGTGAGGTCGTTCCTGGCTTTAGAAGCAATGTATGAGAATGCACGACCTCACAATCAACTTTTGTGAATGTGTGGTGAGGGGTAATGCCCCAAATCCGGGCATAGGATGCTTGTTTCCGGTCCAGGGGGGGAGCTGACTTTGCAGATCGGGCTGGACCATTCCCGTAAGGCACAGGGTCATGACTGATTTGAATATGGCAGGGTCTAAACTGGGATCGCATGGTGAGCTAAAGAATGATGGACTTAACTCAGATCTCTTGACTGGGGTAAATGTTTGATTTGCTCTGCATTCCGTTCATCATCTGTGTGTCTTTTGCCCATTCAAAAGTTAGCACTTGTTAAATTTAGTGCTGGGAGTACGTTCCACGCTGAAAAATCCACGTGAACAGCACCAAACGGTGTGCAAGAGAACGCGGCTACTCAAGTTGAATCTGCTGCTGCTCAAGTAGATTTTCTACTCGAGGGGCAGCCTTCTAACTGTGAGCGGTCTCAATTGCCCATGACTTCCTGCGTTGGAAAACTTTCACCGAATGTCCTCCTAGCAACCAAAAATTGTGCTAGAGGACACCAATCTCGCTGACGTTCGGAAACTTACTGTTTTGACGCATGCAAAAGAAATAAATTCCACCACGCTGCGAGAGGCAGAATTTGTGTAGCCATAATTCGGCCAATTCTGCCGGCAGAACGGAATATTTCGCCCATCCCTACTTTTTACCATGATCAAAACACCTATATTTGTCAGTTGTAAATAGCATTTTTGATAATATCTCAGACAAAATAGCTGCTAGGGCCATCTGTTTTTTTTCTTTAATCTGCTGTATCTTTTCAATATGTAAACGAAGGCTTATTCAATAGACTGACATTGATTTTGCTTTTTGTGTCATGCTGCATCTAAGTTCCAAGCATATTGCCAACTCATGGAATAGCCTTCCTACCGAGAATGTCAAGTATACAAAGGAAGTCTTGGCCTTCCTATTACAGGCCCTAGTGCTTCACTGGTAAAGGACAAATAGCCACCAGTAATCACTGCCGCTAAGCCCACAGAAGAGGCCCTAAATGGAGCTAGCGGATCATAGGGTCATAATAGGGTGATGAATCACACTGAGCCACTGTAGTGACTGAATGGCAAGAACCTAACTTTTGCAAACAGATAAAGACTTTGTAGTATATAAATGTGAGAAGGTGCACTACCTAGAGATCTACAATGACTACAATGCATTCGAACTTGAGGATAATGGATATAAGCCAAGGACTGCACGTAACACGATGAAGCAGACTAACTGCAAAATACATATAACCGCAAGGTCCACACTGAAATGGGGGACCATAGAGATGGGAGAGGTATCAAAGCCAAGAACGCACCTGGACTGTATCAAGGCTGGTGTGGTGGAGTGCACCCGCATTATGTGATTCTGGATTTGCTTGGTGTTGAGTAAGTGAGGGACTGTCAAGCGCTGGTAATGATCTGCTCATATCATGGAGTTCTTTTTTTTCTATGTACAATTTGTGATCCATAGGCAACCTCTTTAAAGCATCATTACTCTAGACTTAATGACTCTTGAAGACAGCATACAGCTGCTTGTGCTATTACCGCTTTTTTTAACTCGTGAAGAATGGCATATCAGGGAGTAAATGGTATTCGGTGATGATAAGCATGAGTGATGCAGAGTTGGTCTGAGCTCATTACATTTATCATTAGAAGAGGAGAGGACTGAGAGGAGGGGGAGCTATCTGTGATTGCTTCTACAATCATGTACTATAGAATCAAAGAGGCATCCAGTATGTAAGGGTTATAGCCAAACAATATACTTCAGAGGTGTCCTAATGTCTCATCTATGGATCTCATAAACACATAAGGCAGACCCTCACCCACCAAGCTAGGTGGCATGCTTCAACTTTGGGTTTGCCTCATCCATCCTGGCTGAGCACATTATATATTGGGTAACACTTTTCCGTACAGTAGAGGCAATATTACATTTTGTTTTCATGTATATTTAGTTTATTTTAATGAAATTACATTTTATATTTTTTCTAAAAAATTTCCCATGTTTTAAGGGAGCTCAGAAGATCATGTTTCCAGTGTCGGTTGCAGACATTCTAGAAGCCACCCGAAAGGGAGGTTCGGCTTTTTTGAAAATTTCACCAATTTTGTTTTTCTATTGTTTGTTGCCCACTTTTCTCCTGACATACATAGAAAAAAATCCAATCCTTCTAGTGCACATAGAAAGAGGAAAAAACGAGGAGAAATAAACATATTTCTCCTTGTTACGCCTCCCCTGGGAAGACGTAGTAGCATTTTGAGGCATTCCCCGGTTTACAACTGTTAGTATATCTGTGACTTTGCCAAAAACTATGGGTGGATGAATGGGAACACCCACACTCCACCCAAGAAACGCCTTCCCAGGGCAGAGTATCACAAGGCAGTGGCTTGCGCGGCCTTGCATTACTCTGGATTCTCTATGCCACGCAAAGCCACCTTGGGGCTCTACGTGGAAAAGCAAATCTTCCTTAAGGGCTTGCGTTGCTCTTGCGTCACCTTGCGTAAAGCAGGGCAATGCAAGCCCCTAGTAAATCTGGACCACGAGTAGTTACACATTCTTAGACAGTGTAGGGAACTACACTGTAGATACAGTGGGGAGTGAAGTGATCAGACATTTCATTGGTCCATTTATCGCCATGTCTTATCCAGAGTAGTCAAGTTGCCGGCATGAGCAGGTCATGGTGGCGGAAGGCGGAAGCCGAAAATGAGGGGGTTCTGCTCTTTCCTGAACGTCAGAGATCAGATCATTCCAGAGGGTAGGAGTGCAGAGACTGCTTTCCTGATCTTGTCCTGGGGTTTGGAAGTATAAACAGTTTTAAACAGGGGGTGGTGTGGCCACAGGCAAATTGTTATTTTTGTCAGCAAGGCTTATGTGTGTGGATGTTCTCACAGATGATGTGTTGATATTTACGACTGTACTTCAGCATATCGACCCCCCAAAAACTGTCCTATCAGAGTATCGCAGACAGAAAGCCGATGGATAAAATATTGAAAGGTAAGTGCAAATAGGGAGGGATTGATTTACTATTCCTAACTCCACATCTACGTACCGCATAGGTACATATATGGGGATTTAGGTATTGAAAATCAAGTTTTACTTACCTGTTGATGTTTATTTTCAATAATCTGTCCTTGATATGGTGCCCTCTCAATATTCAGGGGTTGATATCCAGGGTGCGCACCATATTTACATGTTCTGAATCTAGGAATAGAGGGGCAGATTTACAAGCCCCATGTGACACTTTTACGCCGCCGTTGTGTCATTTTTGTGATGCAGCGGCGGCGTAAACCATGCAACACGTTGCGACTTATTTACAGCGTGACGCATCTAGGCAGATGCGTCACGTTGTAAAGCCTTGCGCCACATGAAACCTGCGTCAGGTTTCATGTGGGCGTTCTGTCGCAGGGTGGGCGTTCCCTCGCAGGAAAGCTCCGTAAAAAACTGACGCAGTGAAATCTACAAGATTTCACGGAGTCAGTTTTACGACGATGCTGCGTCAAATCCTTACGCCTGCTTGAAGCAGGCGTAAGGAGTGAGGCACCATGTTGAGTATGGGCAGCCCCTGTGCATTGCAGGAGTTGCGTCGCTCTTGCGACGTGACTCCAGCAATGCGCCGCCCGTGCGCCTCAAGATGCGTCACGCATCTGCCCCTCCTTGCACCATGGTGCGCCGCATTGTAAATGCGACACATCTGTGGTGGCGCACGGGGGAGGATTACGTGACGCATCTGTTCTGGCGCATCCCTGCTGTTTTGCAGAGATGCGCCAGAAGACGTAAATATGCCACATAGGGTGGAAATGTGGAGGTACCAACGATAGGGACTGATGTGCTTAAAATGTAATTATGCGGTGATCCACAGGGCAGTAACATGGAGGACCGCTTGTGCCCTATGAAAATAATTGTGTGATGTCAATGTGTGGAAGAGTCAGATGCAAGAATTAATTGGGTGCTCAGCTAGTGCCCAATGGGGCTCCCCCAGGTTACACCTACAAGTGTTTGGCTGTAGCTAAAACATGGAGGCTTCAGGGTTAGCCTTCTGACAGTTTCCTTACTCCGTACGGGCCATATTATCAAGAATGGCGATAACATTATCTCCGCTTTAGAGGCAGGAAACTGCCACTAAAGCAGTGATAAGGGGCTTGATAATATGCCCTTGTGAATTCCCATAGAAGCCCAGGTTCACACCAGAATATGGACTCTATGGGAATTCACAAGGGCATATTATCAAGCCCCTTATCGCCGCTTTAGCTGCATTTTCATGCCGATAAAGCAGCGATAATGTTATCGCCGTTCTTGGTAATATCGCCCTACATCTGTCTCCTTTTCATCTGTCATTAATTCTGAATTATTTGTCGATGTTTTGCGATGAGCTTGTCTTGGGTATCGAAAGCCCCTTTGTATGGGGGTTTCTGTGGATCAATTGTATGAATATTACTCTCAACCTCTGTTGTCCACACTAGCTTCGTGTGAGGTTCCTGATCCAGGCCATCAGACCATTACATAATGCACGCTCAGAGCCTAATATTTGGCTTGAATCAACCCAGGAGCTGAAAATCTCTTCTGGTGCAAACATTGGCTGGCCAGGTAGTATATGGTAATGGCGTTTATGCAAGAGTGGTTGTATGCATTTGGTTTTCCATGTCTTTATCACCAAAATCCCCTCGTTTTTTATCAAGGTTTTATTTGTAGGCTCTCACTGTATCTGTAACTTAGACACCTGCTCCCCTCCACTGCTTCAAAATTCCAGCTGAATAAAAAATCAACATCCCTCAAAGTTCTCAAAAACATCCGCATTTTTAAAAAAAAAACGAAAATGCATGCATCCAGACTCAGAAAGGCAGTAGAAGGCAAGCCATTTACTTTATTAGCACAGAGCGCGGCATGTCATTGAGACAGCTCTAGGGCAGACTAATGACTGTTGTGGCCTTTTGGCAGGCAGCAGTGTCAGGAAGAAAAAAATATCCCTCACATTTCCACCAATGATATTCACTGGTATCTTTCACAGGTGGAATTACCAGATGGCTCTATTCCTTGCTGAATAAATCAAAAGCCTGACCGCAAAACAATACTTTGCTGCAAAACAAAGAAAATTTGCGAACCAATTGGGAATGGCTGGTACTCCCAGGGATGGTGGCCTGGTGGGGTCAGCAGACCTCCATGTTTGAGACTGCTTTTAAATAAAGCATTTTTTAAATTTCTTTTGAACAGGATGCATTTAAAAAATAAAATGAAACTTTTCAGTTTAAATTTTTAAGGGCAGACAGTGGTACCTGGGACCACTGCCTGCCCTTAAATAATATTTGCGCATGTATTCACAAATGGGATGGGGTCCCCTGGGGACCCCTTACCGTTTGCGAGTGCTTTACCATCCTTCTAAGAAAGGTTGTAAACTGAGTGTTTTGCGACCGCAATTGCGGTTGCAAAACATTCTTACATAGCTTAAGGTTTTTCTCTATTAGGAAAGGACGCCCTTGGAACGCCACTTCCTATTAGCGAGTCGCTAATCCTATTTTGCGAGTTGCAAATTGATTTGCGACTTGCAAAATAGGATAAGTAAATGGCCCACAGGTTTTTTGCATGCTCAAACGGGTCTAAAACACATTTGCACCCGCAAAAAAACTTTGTACATCTGGCCCGTAGTGCTAAAGTGGTGCCTAGATGCAAATTAGGGCCATCTGTGCAGGGTGTGCAATACAGTCTTCTGCCTTTAGAATTAGGTGTTCTTTATAAAATTATAATGTTATTTCATTACATTTGAATGAGAAAAAGACTACACATCCAACAACAGTAGTTTGAACTGAGGTCACCTGACCCCAGAGTAATAAATGAGGCGGAGCCGTACAATGGCAGTGTTTCGTACAACCCTGAGCAAAGTATGTGCGAGTCTTTTCATTTGAGCTAGAAGCCATGAGGCAATCCCAAATGCCTTGTAACATCAGCAGCACAATGTCATCTGTTCCAACTATTGAACCTTTCATCATATCTGATGCCCCATTTGTAGCAAACAGCAAAGTGGGCCACATGGCTCGACCACCTGGAAACGTAATTTGCAGCAGTGGGCCTCGAGGCTGAGACATCACCCCATGCTTCTACATTTAGGAGGTACTCGCACCCGTAAGCTCTCTAAGTTGGTGGCTGAAGCTGGTCATCCTTTCACCGAGGCCATGCTCAAAGCTGTCTTGACTGCACGTCCTGTGGCAAACCCAGATTATGAGCATTTTCTGCTTCTCAGCAAAACAAACAAGATGATGGACGGAATGTTGCACAATGGCAAAACATTCACCCCCAGTCACAGATCTGGGTTTAATCCATCGTTATTTTGCTCACCAAGCCACCCCAGTTCAGACATGGCCATTTCCTGCTCCTCCCCAGCAGATGCCTGAGGAATCGGTGAACGAATTCTATGCCAGACTCCGAGAACTCGCAAGCTCCTGCAGCCTAACCAACGAAATTGATGAGATCTGGGTGCAGGTCATATAGGTTTGCTCCTCTGTCAAACTACAGAAGCAAATCGTACAAGTCCCTGGCATGAGCATGGCAGACATCCTCATGGTGGGTCAGTCAAAGGAACTTTGAAGAGCCCGAGCTGTCCACATGGAGGTAGCCCTCGAATGCACCACAAACATGGAGCCAGTTAATCAGGTGACCAGCAACACCAAGCCAAATACCAACAGATGAGGTTGCCAGCAATCATCCAAGCCCAGCAGGTCGTGCTGGTGGTGTGGAGATGCACCTCCCACATGCAGGCGAATTCCCTGCCAAAGGTAGGGAATGTTACTCCTGCAGAAAGATGAATAACTATGCCAAAGTCTGCTCCACTTTAGAAAACACAAAAGAAGAAAGCAACCAATTGCGTGGATGCTGTATCTGTGATAGCTGAGGAGGACAGCGACATGGATGACAACGCCACACAAGGCACAGTGCTTGTCATACATGCTGTAGAACCGGCCCAGGAACGAAGCCTGTGTGAGTCTTGGTCCCAAATCAAGCAACATGGACAGCACATCATGGCGCTAGTAGACACTGGGCTCCTTCAACATCTTGTCCCTATCGCTGCTAAAGGTCATGACCAATTCACCAGCTCTCTGCTCCACGCCCACCAGGGTGTACATTTTTGGCACCAACACAAACCGAAGTCTTTACCTCAGTCACTGAATATCAGGAAAGGTCCACAAAAGCCAAGATATATATCACAAATCGGACATGCTCCTCAGTTGCCACAAGGCAGAGCGACTTCAGTTGGTACATTTCACTTTTGGGAGTCATGCCAGTGCTGTAGACTCATTTATCGGTGAGTTTGAGCCCCTATTTAAAGGAATCGGCTGCTTAAGACCGTGCGGTATGCTTGCATTTAGACCAGTCGGTGCAGCTGGTTGCCTTACACAACAGACAGATAGCGTTCCACCTTCGACCCAGAGTAGAAGGGGAACTGCGAAAGCTGGAAGCAGAGCACATTATTGAAAAGGTGGAGGGGCCAACCCCATAGGTCTACCCAATTGTGGTTGAACGGAAGCCGAAACAAATGGGGAAGGTACAGATCTGTGTTGACATGCATCTCCCCAACACAGCCATAAAATGGGAGAGACAACTAACTCCAACAGTCAAAAATATTGTGGGAGAGCTGTTGGGATCCAGATGGTTCTCAAAGATGGACCTTAGGTCAGGCTACTGCCAAATAGTCCTGGCACTGGAGTTCCATCATATAACACCTTTCTCGACTCACATTAGATTAAGGGCCGACAAACACCTCAGCTTTGGCATATCCAGTGCAGCCGAAGTGTTTCAGGACATAATCCGAGGAGTGCTAGCTGGACTCCTGAGGGTTGTAAATGTCAGTGATGACATTTTGTTACATGCCTCCACCACTGAAGAATATCTCTGCAGGCTAAGGGAGGTGTGTCAGCACCTTCAGGACAGTGGGCTTACCCTCCACCATGAAAAATTTGAATTAGTGAAAGAAGATATCTGTTTCTTCAGCTATTGTTTTTCCGCAAAGGGAGTCATCCTAATCTGGCCTAAGTCCGGGACATACAAGCAGTACCTGCAACTACCAAAGTCACATGAGTCCGCAGTTTTCTGGAAATGGTGACTTACTGTGGTTGTTTCATGTGGAATCTTTCACAACTCACAGAACCGCTCAGAGAACTCACCAAAGCCTTGATCTTCTGGCAATAGGGTGTGTAGCAGCAACAGGCATTCCAGGCCATGAAACAGGCACTATCTGAGGACACTATCCTGTCATATTTTGATCCAGCAAAAGATAGGGAAATCTCAGTAGATGCCAGTTCGACTGGTCTTGGAACTGTTCTATTGCAGAAACAACCATGTGTAAAGTGGGCTCCAATGGCCTATGCCAGCAGGGCACTAACTCCGACTAAGCAGAGGTATTCCCAAATATAAAAAGATACAATAGCAATACATTGTGGCTTCAGTCATTTCCATGTTGCCCACAAGCCGCTCTTTCCCTTTTTCAAGGGGTCGGCAACAAAACCCCCACCAAGGGTTGGGAAATGGGCCCTCCAGTTGTAAGAATACAATTTCTCAGTCGAGTATATGCCAGGGTCTCACAATCCATAGGATTATTTGTTGAAAAATACATGGCCATCCACTGAAGGTAGGGAAGTTGTGGCTATGGGAAAGTATGTAAAAATGGTTGCGAAGCATTCTCACCCTCTGCCCATCTGCCTAACTGACATCATTTAGGCGACAGGGACCAATAACTGTCTCCAGTCCACCACTGCTGGACAGGAGACTGGAAATGTGCCAACATACTTGCCAACCTGGCACACAACACAGTCGAGACCCAATACACATTACAATCATCGCATAATGTGAGCTGTGACCTAACAGTCATGGAGGATGGATGCCTCATTTGGTGATACCATCCCATTTGACACAGCAGATGGTATATCTTGCCCATTAGTCACACCAAGGAATTGTCCAAAGCAAGAATAGACTGCGCAGTATGGTGTGGTTCCCTGGAATGGATGATATGATTGAATGCGCCGTCCAGCAGTGCGACCCATGGCAAACAACAGGCTGTCTCGACCCTCCGCCGCCAATAAACATAGAACCCATCCTGGAAACTCGATGGCAGCATGCCAGTGCAGATTTTAAAAGCCTTTGGGATGGTTGTTACCTGCTTGTCATCATTGATGATTTTTCTAATACCCACAAGTGCAATTCGTGACCTCTACATGCGCGGAGAACACCATACCACAGTTTGAAAAAGTCTTGGCCGGATAAAGGAATTACATACATGCAATGGTCCCCCTTTCAGTAGCCAGGAGGTGGGCTGCCACTGCTACTGCTGCTGGGCAACGCAAAATCCCTCCACGTTGGCCCCAGTCAAATATGGAGGCTGAAAGCTTTATTGTATTGTATTGTATTGTGATTTGTATAGCGCGATTGCTGCCCAGTGGGCGTCCAAGCGCTGAAGCATGAAGACAGAGCTGGGGGGTAGCGGAGACTGAGCTTTAAGTGGGCCTGGCAAACAGATAGGTTTTCAGTTGTTTGCGGAATGAGAGTAAGTTAGGATTGGACCGGATTTGTAGAGGGAGTGAGTTCCACATCTTGGAGGTGTTTAAGGGGAACATCCTTCCTCCGGTCCTGGCTCTCCTTACTCTTGGGACTACGGACAGGAAGGCCTCCGTGGACCGAAGGTTTCTATTAGGATGGTATTGGGTGACCAGTTTGTTGATGATCGCTGGGCCTGACTTCCAGAAAGCCCGGTGGGCAATACATAGTGCCTTGAATGCCACTCTCTGTCTCACTGGGAGCCAGTGTAGACTGCTCAGTGCGGGTTTAGCAGACTGCGTCCTTGGAATCTGTAGCAGGGCGCGGGCTGCGCAGTTCTGTACCACCTGTAGTTTTCGCAGGGTCGTCTCAGGGGCCCCCACATACAGGGCGTTGTTTGAGTCCAGCCGGGACTGAATCAGGCCCTGAACTGCCACTTGTTTGGCTTCCATTGGGAGGAGGGGGAGGACTTTCCTTAATGTTCTAAGTAAGCCAAAACAGATGGCGGATAGTTTAGTAGCCTGGGTGGAGAAGGAGAGGTTTTTATCCAGCCATACTCCTAGGCTCTTTACGCTTTCTTTGGGGGTGGGAGGGGAGCCCAGGCACCCCGGCCACAGGGAGGGAAGTGAAGTGGGTAATGCGGGGCCTAAGAGCATGAGCTCGGTTTTGTCTCCATTAAGTTTTAAGGAGGAGCATGTCATCCACTTTTTAATGTCCTCTAGGCA
Organism: Lissotriton helveticus; assembly: GCF_964261635.1. Taxonomy (NCBI): domain Eukaryota; kingdom Metazoa; phylum Chordata; class Amphibia; order Caudata; family Salamandridae; genus Lissotriton; species Lissotriton helveticus. Next base: position 205,227,317 of record NC_136059.1, read on the forward strand.
GTTCATCAGACTTCCTGAGGTATGACCGGCGCCTTCTTGAGTCAATGAAACCACTAGCTTGGTATCGTCAGCATATGAAATAATTTTTATACCCGAAGGTTCGACGAGCCCAGCCAATGGTTTCATATAGACATTGAAGAGTGCAGGGCTCAATGAAGAGCCCTGCGGTACCCCACAGTTCAGGGGTTTTCTGGCTGATATTGTGTCCCCGTCAAAGATCTGGAAGGATCTATTGTGCAAGAATGAATCAAGCCATTTTAGAGCATCGCCTCCGACACCGATGTTGCGCAGACGGTTCAGCAAGGTGGCATGGCTGACCGTGTCGAAGGCCGCACTTAGATCAAGGAGGATCACTGCCACTGATCCTCCCTGGTCTAGTATCCTACAGGCCTCTTCGGTGACTGCCAGCAAGGCGGTTTCAGTACCATGTTTGGGCCTGAATCCTGTCTGGGATGGGTCGAGGAGTGCATGGCTTTCCAGAAATTGTGTCAGCTGAGTATTTATGTACTTCTCCAGCTCTTACTTACCCAGGGAAGTAGTGAGATTGGGCGGTAACTGGAGTGATCTTCTGGGTTGAGAGTGGGTTTTTTCAGTAAAGCCCGTACCATAGCTCTCTTCCATCCAGTGGGTACTGTGCAGGAGGATATGGATGAGTTGAGGAGCTCCAGCACCACGGGAAGAATGGCTTGGCTTGCCTGGAGCAGTATTTCTGGTGGGGCGGGGTCAAGGGGGGAGCCAGATTTAACTTGGCGTGCCAGTTGTTGCAGTGTCTCCAGGTTTAGTGGGGGGAAGTGATCCAGAATTGGCTGTCCTGGGGAGGGGGAGTTACTTGGAGAAGTCTGATTGGGTGTTACTGAGTTGTTGGCTGCTGCCGGGAAGGAGGAATAGATCCAAGTGACTTTATTGTGGAAGAAGTCTGCGAGTTCATTGCATTGTTCTGGCGTTTTCGGGACAGGGGGGGCAATATTGACGGTGATGCATTTTTTGACCAGGTGAAAAATTTCCTTAGGTTTTGATTTTGCTGCCAATATTTGGTCCGCGAAGTAGGAGGCCTGGGCCGCCTAACCCCATTCCTGTAGGCCTTAATAGCCTCTTTATATTGGGATTTTTTCCCCGGGAGAAAATCTAGTCGCCAGGCTCTTTCTTTTTTCCTGCAAAGGCGTTTTAGGTCTCTCAGGGAATCTGAAAACCATGGGGCAGATTTGTGCGATCTCTTAGGGATGGATTTCCGTAGAGGGAGGATCGTGTCCAGTGACTCCCTGATCCAACCCTCATAGTTGCTATTTGCTTGGTTGGGGTTAGTGCAGGGAGGTGGGCGAGAGCATTCTAAGTTAGTTGTCCATGACTCTATGGGAAGTTTTTTCCAGTTTCTCTTGGTTATGGGGTGGGGAGTAAGTGAGGGAGGCTTGGTGGTAGACCAGGTGAGTGGGACTAGAAAGTGGTCTGACCATGGGAGGCAAGTGGGTTGCCCAACCATTACCTTGGTGCAGTTGCTAAAGATTGGGTCAAGTAAGTTCCCCTTTTCATGGGTGGGGGATCTAACCAACTGGATCAGCTGTAAGGCTGCTAGGTCCTCTGTTAGTTCCCTGGCGGCAAGGTCTGTAGGGGAGTTAAAATGTAAGTTGAAATCTCCTAGAACCGTATAGTTGGCCGAGGTTAAAAGTCGATTAGCAATGATGTCTGGGAGAGATCTGTGGAACAGCTTTCCTGGGTCTGGGGGGCGATATATCAGAGTACCAGAGAAGGAGCTGTTCGCGGTGAAGTCTATGCTGAATGCTAGGCTCTCGCACTCGGGAATAGCTTCGGTAGTAGTACGGCAGCAGTACTTATCTTTTAGAATGATAGCCAGGCCTCCACCTCTCCCCTTAGTCCGGTCTAGTCTGTGGATTTGAAACCCGGGGGTAGGGCTGAGACTATGTCTGGCTCTGAATGAGACATGAGCCATGTCTCGGTCAGAAAGATAGCGTCTGGGTTGTATTTTTCTAGTAATAGACATATTTGTGTGCTGTGCCGAGGAAGGGATCGACAGTTTAACAGGTACATATGGTATTCCTGGGACGTGGCTGGCGACTCAATGGTGTCAAAGGAGTGTTTGCAGCCAGGGCATTGAATGGGAAGTTCAGCTGGGAAGAAGGAGAGCGGGCATTGCGCAGTAGTAGAGGGCCTTATCTTTTTTATGCAAACCATCAACAAAGTAGTCTGGATTGCTCAAGTGAAGCAGCAAAACGAGGAAGTGGTTGATTATGCGTTTCTAAGAGACTACCGACACACACCTCACCCCACCACTAGGGTAGCTCCCAGTATCCTCTGTTTTGGACGAAGGGTGGAAGATGTAATACCACACCATCCTCGGTGGGTGAAGACTCCAGTCAGTAACAACCTGAACCCATACAGAAGACTGACAGAAAACCAAAAGATGTCCCAACGCAGGCGGGCTATGGTCCCTAACATCCAAGTAGGAGACCAGGATCACCGGGACAATGGTAATGGCTAGGAGGTGTCAGAAAACTGTAACACAAAATGTGTTCTATTTCGAGAGGTACCATGAGACACACGTTGGCCCATTAAGGTGCAATGTCACGCCCGCTGGGTGCACCACCCAACTCTACAGAAGAAGAATTTGACAGAGTAGAGTTACCGTCCAACGTTTAAGAAGTGCTTTGGGATTCATGTCTGAGTTCTAGGCCACTGACAACAGGCTCCACTACAGTAGAACACTCTGGGCATGGTTTACCAAGATATAACTTCAGTCAGAACCCTACTCCATCACAGCAATTTCAGGACTATGTGGTGGGATGATTGGGGACATCTAGCACCACCCCCAGAGGGTTGTCTGGAGCGGTCCCCAGATGGTACAGGGAACTTTCTCAGAACTCAGTATTTTTGTGTATTAATTTTATGTTTAGTTTGTTTTGGTTTCAAGTTAACACCTTCGCTGCGGCGCAAATTCCACCACAGTGCTGGGATATTCCAATCTCGGGCGTGGCTCGGACGGCCCCCGGCCGTCGTGCGCACACGCCCACAGTGACTCATGAGGGTCGGGAGCCGTCATGAGCACGGAAGAGGTTAAGGAGGAATGTAATGGTCTTTTCCATGAGCGCCCCTCTTATTTAGGCAACAGTTGTTTGACCCGAAGTCACCTCACCTGGTGTATAACAAATGGGGTGGAGCCATTTACCGGCAATTTTTCACACCTCCTTGAGTGAAGTGTCTGAGAGTCTTTTCATTTGCGCTCGAAGATGCATGTGCAGCCCAATTGGTATCTCGGCACCCTGGTGCGATCCCCGCTTCCCAAACGGGGACCTGGACTACCTGAAACATAACAGTCCCAGAAAGCACTCATTTGTTAAAGAATGTATGTCCAGGGCTGGAAACATGGTGTTTAAATGTACGTGGAGCATTAGGAAATCCCCTTAGACTGAAGAGCAAACCCTCCAATTTGAACCCACCTTGTTCGTTTTGATATCTAGCTACGATTTTCTCTCCGGGAGCTGTTGGTCTCCTTTACAATATCATGTTGCACATTTTCCACACTGAACGAGAGGAAACCTGGTCCAAACACAGCAAGATCACTATAATATGCATCTGCATTTCCTTCCTTTCATTTTTTGAGGTGATATTAGCTACGGGTGTCTGTTATCTGTGCCACCATGATTTTCTGGTTGAAGCTCTGAGACGGTGGTTGGTAATTGTGTTGGACAACAGTTGTCCAGGGTTTGGCAAAAACACATGTGGAGCCGGCTGGTCTCAGTAATAGGAGCAGCCTACCTGCCAGCTTTGGCCCCGTCAATGGTTTTGAGCTGCCGGTGGTTCTCGCGGCAGCAGCGAGTGAGGCTGCCAGCTATGCACAATTTGAGCGATCAAAATGGCAGGTGCGTCCACTTAAATTGGTGACTCAGCCTGGTCAGCAGATGGTCCCTGAAACGGGTCCAGCCACTGCCTGCTGTCATAAATTAGATTAGTGTCGGTGCATCGTACTGATCTCTCCCCGTTCTCACCAAGGGATCCAGTTGAGTACCAAGTCGGAGGCACACTACACGGTTTAGCCCCTCAAACACATTCATATCCATCTCATACGTATTCTTTTGGATTCTCTAAACTGATTTTTTGGCCTCTTTCAAAGTGCAGGTGAGGAAAACACTTTCTTATTAATATGTTGTGTGACAGACACTAAAGAAAACTCTATTGAAAAGTTGTGTTATCATGACACGGTTCAGGAGCGTAACACGGACCCCTGCAGCCTTATCTAGTGCCAAGGGGCCCCCAACACTTCAGGGGTCCCTTCACCCTTCCAGGGGCCCCATTCAGCCCAACCTATGCCCATGAATATTATTAAGTTAATAGAGACTGTTGGACCCCTGAGCACATTCTGTAGGTGGGCCCGGTTATTTTGCGTTATGCCACTCACAAAATCAGAATAGGGGGTGGTGTTTACCAGTCCTCTGGGGTGGTGTACTTACCCAATGCAGTAAATTCCTCCTAATCTTAATTTTGTAGACAGGAATAAGGCATTCCATGTTTAACACTAATTTATACTTAATCATGCTTGATAGGTACCAATAGGTCAGGGGAAGATTATGTGTGTTTGTGGGTGGTGTAGAATTTACTAAATTTGGTAAATACCCAGCCCCATTCTACATACCCCATGTGATAATTACCATACATCTCATGATTCCTAGCCCTCGGTAAAGTCCTGTATGTGCAGAGATTTGATTTCTCCGCCCCAAGCCCCATACTCATATTCGGGGCCTAAGACCTACTTCTAGGATCCCATATTTGTGTCATTGGGCACAAGATGCAAGTATTAACAGTAAAAGCAGGATCTTCAATGGAGCCTTATGGAAATGTGTAAGTCGGTCCGACTGTAGGCACCGTGCCAGTCAATAGTGGGGACAGAGTCTACAAGGCCAACTGATGGAAGGCTGAGTAAGTATTGGCAACAGCAAGAGTGTAACAGAATGGTTCAATTGATACATTTATGAAGCCTGTGAGCTGCACAGGGTTCTTAGCAGTACTACTCCCTGTCTCTGTAACAAAGTTTGAGATGCAGGAGAGAAAGAATGTCAGATCAGTGGAAACTGGAAAAAGTACTACAGACTGTTATCATTTTAGAATCTCTGCCACACCTCCCTTTCTCCAAACAAGATTGCGTCATAGATCACCCGGTGCTCTGAAACAACATTTACCATTACCTGGAGGCAAGACAAAATCTGGAACATGGCTTGGCCTAAAGCAACAGATTCTAACAGTTTTCATTTCTAGAGTACATTTTGTGGCCCTCAGGCAGAGGTCCATGGCATGCGGCAAATCATAACATAAAACACGGCTCACAATTTTTCATTAAAGCCCCGCATTATTAGCAACCAGCACGTAACATATGGGATGGAATGTGTAGGGTAATTTGCAAAACATCATCACACCCAAAGGAACAATTAAATGGTTATTGCATTGCAAAATCTTAACACTACATTATTCAGACACATATATTACGTTGCATGACTATATCACATCAACACATGACACCACAAAATTGGAACAACAACAAATATTTACCCTGGCCCCTACTTCCTGTCCCAGCATTTCCAACAATGGACTGCCTATAAGCTGCCTAGTAGTGATGGGTGTCTTAGAGCGTTCTACCAAATAAGGGACTGTGCCAGTGAATAGTAGAGATAGTTTCTACTCAGTGTCAAGAACTTTAAGCATGACCTGCCTGTTTGTCATAAAAAGAGGCAGCAAGACATAGGGCTGACAACTTGAAGTGGGTTAGGCTAGCTTTAGAGATCGTTGCCTTCAAGCACGCATGGCCAACATTTATCAAATTATTGAAAGTTCAAGGCTTGGGGATTTGAGGACTTTCTATAATTTTTAAGATAATCCAATCACAAATTGTGTGAAGCTCTATAACAGAGAAAGGGTTGGTGGACTTGGGCTGTCTTACCATCCCTTGTTGGTTGGGCAGCCTTAGACTGGGGAAGGTCATTAAGTCTTGGGGTGAACCATTTTTAAAAGATGCAAGTAACTTGTCTCCTTTAGGCAGCCTCCACTGGAGGTCTGAGGATGTTGGTGAGAGGTGTGACCCAGGGATATTGTCTGCCCCACACCTTGAGAGACATTGTTGTTCTTCTGTAATTCAGAATTACGGTGAAGTTTTGGCTTGTCTTATAAATGTATTTTTATGTTTTGATCTTCAGATGTTTAGAGGCCCATAAGCTGGAGGAAGGCTAAAAGTCATGCTTTATCATCTGGAGTGTATTGATCAAAATGGGTTAAGCTGAAATCTAGAATTGTGTGAAGAGACCTCACAATTAATCAATTGGGAGAATAAGGAAGCTCAAACCTCACATCAAGTGTCAGAATTGGAAAGTTGGATATTGTGCAATTTGGAGGTCAAAGGCATTTCTAGCTCCGACGGCAGATTTGCGGGGCTAATAGAGTGCAATGTTTGCCATCCCATTCTGGCCTACTTTGGTAGTTGTTGGGGTAGCACAATTTCTTGGGAGACACAAATGAAGTGGAATGCACAGTCCCTGTTTTCTAAATTTAAGTCTAAGAACAAGTCAGAGATGTTGACCAAGAGCTGCACTATGAGACCAAAGTAGAGGTCTTTGGATGGACCCACCCACCCTGAGGTTGAACTCCGTTCAGGGTCCCTGACACGGGCCCTTTTCCTTCATCACTAAAATCAGCGCCTATAAAAGAAGCAGTGTCTTAGCATGAAACATAAGGTGGGGGAGAGAAAGAAGATGGGGATAACAAATAAAGTAAGAAGTTAAAAAAAATAAGCAGTTTGAAAGGTGTTTTAAAGAAAGCCCTATCCTGGATGAATCTAATTGTTTTGTTATCTTTACCCACCAAAGCATTTACTTTGGTTTGTCGCCCGATCCACAAACACTTTCGAGGAGATGACATTACCGAAAGGCAGGAACATCTGCATCAGCTCTGCATCCCCAAACTCCTGGGGCAGATGGTAGATAAACAGGTTACAGCCCTCGGGTCCTGCAGAGGAAAGAGGAGAGGTTGAGGGGATCAGAGAAGAAGAGGTCTTCCTGAAGAGCGTTCCTTTGTCTTTAAGAACAGAAATGTCACATTACATTTTTGATACATCCAAATAAAATATCATAATTTTTCATAAATTATTTCCCTGCCTGACAATCTGCAATCCATGACTTCCAAAACTTCACAGCATATCACCAACCTTCTTGGAAGAACAGTGCATAAAATTGCAGCCACCATGTTAGCTCCACCAAATATTAAGGCAATGACTAGCTGCTAGGTCATGGTATATGTTAAAATAATTTTGAAATGTTGCTGTACGTCATGTAAGTATAATTCCGAAACGTGGCAAGAGCGCTATATAATTCTATCTGTTGGTTTCTATGTGCGAAAGTGCTCAACGTAAACCCTAACACAGTGTATCCTTGAACTGAGAGCTAAGTGTTATTTTGGAGGAGAAGACTACTATCATTGTTTCCGGAATGATATCTAATGTTTGTTAACCAATGGGATGAAGATTCCAGAGTATATTTGTAATTGTGTAAACTGAAAGACAACAAGCCTATTCTCATTTGGCAAAAAAGGAGTACCACTGTCAAATTCACTGGTTCTTAGTGGAAATTTCAGCTCTTTTTGTAGGCTGAATGATGCTTTTCTTGATCAAACAAATATATATAAAAAGCTCTTTCTTTACTGTCAGACCTGGCATCCTTGGCAGGGTTCTCCTCTAACTTTTGCCCACAACCCTCCTATTTTGCTGACCTTGTTTATACTGGCTATAGGACTCTGCACACTTTACCACTGCTAACGTTGCTTGTTCTCTTTCCTTAACCCCTTCGATGCGGATGACAAAGCCAGCTCGTCATGGGTGTTACCTGCGCTACGCGGATGACGAGCTGGCTTTGTCACAAACCGCGCATTTTTGAAATTCCAGCGCACAGCGGGAAAACGCGGTAGCGCGGAAGAGGTTAAAACATGGCAGGATTAAATATTGCTTCATATACAGTAAGATATGATTTCCCCAACATGTCTTTTCTAGTGCTGTGACTGAAGTGTTTTGCAGATTCTGTCATCTACGAAATAGATCCTTTGCCAATGGTAGATGAATTCCATTGACATAATTCAGTGGTGCCATGCCAAAATGCAGTATAGCTTGCTTTCTGTGTGCCAGGCCCAAGTATGCAAAAAGAAAAAAAATAATTTGCTGGGTGGGGGGGGCGTCTTTGACATATAATTGTGCCAATTGCTACTTATAGATTCCTACGTATTGGTGATGTTGTTTGATGTGTACTATCTTCCGGTGTCCATGTGTACTCAATGTAATTGGTGTTATTTCCATTAATTAAACTTTGAATATCTCATTCTGTTTGTAATTGAGTTATTAATTTGGCAGGAGGGTGCACCTATCAACTTAACAAATAAAATCTGTTTTAAGTTATAACTCATTTTTAAGGGGAGCTCTGCTCGCCTCCTGGTAGTAGTGGCACAAACACCAGGCTATTCCACAGAGAAATGCGCATTAAATTCATGGCGCACCAAACTATTTTAAAGTCAAGAACACAACACAGCCAACCTCCCAACCAATTTAGAAAAACAGAGAAGACTTATGGAGAAAAATGACACCAAAACAATTCAAATCGGATTAGAAGAACTGAAGATTTGATTGTTTAAAGTTTTGAGTAAAAAAACAACTACAAAAGGCACAATTGCCTCAGTGCAATTTTAGGCTGAGCATGATGGACAGGGGGGTCAGGTTGGGTCAGCCAAAATGATTACCTTGTGACTTTGTTTATTTTCTAAAGTTCAAGTTCTCAATTGGAAAAGCTGAAGCCAAGGAGGGTTTCTTGGAGTGATCCTTAAGCCCTTCACTACTTGAAAAGATGTACTATCTTGTCTGAGTCCAAGGTTTTATTTTCTGCAGATTTATATAGCACGAACGCGACTCAAAGGTATAAGAGCACTTTACATGAGCACCAGTTACATTACTCAAGGACACATTCATGTTTTTGGTAGGCACGGGGAGATTAAGTGATTTGCCCAGAATCACAGGATGGGAAATTGACCCCGAGGCTCAAACCTTGGTTTCCCAGCTCCAAAGCCGGCAGCTCTAGCCGTCAGACCACATCCTCTCCCCAATATTTACTCTTAGGACTTTTCACTTCCTTGGATCTCAGAATCCACCAGTGGCCCAAAGCTGGAAGCTGTTGCTGGGTAAGGCTCCATGACGCTGGATACTTTGCCGCGAGGTCGTGCTGAAGTCATTTTCATGGCTTGTATTTCTTCTCTGCCTAGAGCCCACCCTCCCTTGGGAAGCCACCTTAACTTGTCTGAATGCTCCACGGGTAGAAAGAAAATTATAAATGCTGGAAAAGTTCATCCTTGTCACTCCTGCACTTCTTAGGTTCCCAGGGCAGGCTTCTAGGCACCAGATCTCTCTCTCTCTCTCTCTTTCTCTCTCTCTCGCTCCAGTTTGGGCTCCTGCGGGGTCATTCCACAGTAGTCAGATGGGCTTTCCTTCTGCTGTTGGTGTCCTGGTAGCAGGTAAAGGGCCAATGACTTGGTGCCGTGAGAGCAGTTCCCATCCCTGGGCGCTAGCAGGAGTCAGGAGTACTTAAATCTTCTTCTTCCAGCAGACAAGCATAGCCTCTTCAAGATGTTTTCTCCCAGAAATTAAATGAAATGACCAGGATTTATAAAGCGCACAAAGGCTCATGGGCATCCAGACGCTGTAGCATAGCAAGAGGCATGGAGTGAACTGTTAGCATACCGAAAATACTGTGCCTATTTATAGGGGTAAACAGCCACGTCCAAGAGTGTTCTGAAGAGGTGCTTGTGAAGTGACAATCACATCCTGTGCACAAGCCAGGGATTAGAGAATTCCATGCACCTATTCCTGGCTACTTTCTTGCAGAATTTACACCTCAGTTTTCAGCACTTCCCTTCTTAGTTTACTGACACCCTTCCACAAGCCCCTCGACGAAGCTGGCATGAGCCTTCTTACAGCTGCAGGAGTACTATTCCCTTATGGAGGTGAAGTATGCTACCCTTTGTCAGTTCTAGGAGTAGTATTCCCTCCTTCTAGGCGCACACACAGGCAATCTACAGTGGCCCCGGGAATCAATGGTGCTGCCAGATGTTACTGTCTATCTCCCAAAAGGCTAGTCCCTACTACGGGGCCACTATTAACACCACTCCTGCTTTTCTGCTGCCAGAGGGAAAGCCACCAGATGAGTTGTTTTAAGGTCATCCGGGCATGTGTAATAAGTCTTTAGGGGAGAAGTTTGAGGCAAAATATTTAAAACACTTTTTGTAAAGTATGTTTCCAACTAAAGTTTAAAAAATCTTCTTTGTCAAGTCTATTGGATTTTTAAACCTCAGTGGAAAATAATGTTTAGTTACCACCTATATGTTTTTCTGAAATCAAGGTAGGAAAAGCTATTAATTACTGGGTCTGTTAATATAAATCATTTTTACCTACATAGAAAAAACAGGATTTTTTGTAATTATTCACTGTGAAGGCGCAGTTTTTCAGACGTCGCATTTTTACAGCATGAACACCTAGTTGTATGGGATTATAAGGCACATTTTAGGGGTGTCTTAGTTAATATACATAAAAACATTGTACATGGCGAAGGCACGTTTCCATATCACCTGACACCGCAGTATTTTTAAACTGCAGCCTGGCCAGACCACAATGGTACTGTCTGGAGCCATACAATGTTGCCATACATGTGGATGGTGTCATGTGGAGAAGTGTGGCTCAGGGGTTAGAGGCAGCAGACCCGGAAGCTGAGATCGGTCCTGGACCAGGGTTCAATTCCCTGCCTTGGCGGGTCTTGGGCTAAAAATTCCACGGACTCGATAATTCTCGCCCCGGTGCCTCCTCGACTCACGGGTTCACACTCTGCGACTCTGGGCAATAGCTTGCTTAATCTCCACAACGGCCTCTCGCGGCGGGATGCCTGACTTTCACCTTGTGGATACCCTGCTATCTCACAGGGGAATACCAGGAAGGGTTCCCTAAGCAAGCGCCGGGAAACCCACTGCGGGTAGCTGTGCGCTATATAAGCACATTTACACACACACACACATACATTGCACATGGCAGCTTAGATGTGACATAATAAAATGTCATGACACTGGTGTAGTTCTTGTTTGCCCTGACCATAGAAGAACATTATTTAAGCAATTTAGATTAAAACAATGTGCACTTTATGGTTAATATAACAGCATTCACAATTTGCCGTTGTTAAGCAGTGGAATACTGCACATAGTCCTAAGGCCAGGAAAACCAGACTCTGCTTTTCTCATAAGGTTCTTCATAACACAGGCCCCATCTTCCAACAGGACAAACAATATGACTTACTTTCCCATGAGTCTGTTATGCTCTATTGCTGCATGCCTGGCCCTTACACCGGGTGACCCGGCGCCCCAGATTTGCTGGGAGGGTCCTGGTTTTTCATCATCTGTCCCAGCAGATTACTCCAAATTCAGCCTATGTCCCAGCTTCATATCGAGGAGGGGACGGGCCTGAAGTATCAGTGCTCTTTATATTTTAACATATGTCGTCTTGACAGACAGCCCTCTGTAGATCAGTGGGGTAGCTTGGTCAGAAAGACTGGGGGTGGGAGTGTGGGGGGTGAGCTTCAGACTTTCTGACAGTCGCGCTGGCCTATCATATTAACTATTATATGAGAAGCAGCGAATCAAGGGGGACTTAAGGGCCAATGGAAAGGAGTGCAGATTGTGCAGGGACTTAAAACAGTATTTTGTAAAAAAAAACAAAAAACATGTTTTAAGATCTTCAAAACAGAAAGGAGAGTGTGTGTGTTTTTGTGTGAGTGAGTATTTAAAAATTCAAGGTGAAATCTGACAGACACTTTACCATACCCGACTGAAAGCCCTTGTACCCAACTATTTACTACATAATACATTTATTAGGGGGGGGTGTAACCCCTCTCCCATCCACCCAAAGCTATACGCTCTTGCTGTAAATTCCAACACAGTAGCTGGACCTAGCCAAGAGCACTTGTCGAGCTATGCCACCTCTTAGTGGCAGGGGCAACAGAGGGCAACTTTGGGTAAAACTGTACAGAGTATGGATGCTCTTCACAAATTTATCCAAATTGCGCACAGGTGCGTAATGCTGATTCGGAAATAGACCTTTCCTCGTTGCGCATCGGGTCTGCGGCTCAGCGCGCCCCCTCTGAGCGCACGGGTGCCCCTCCGCATCCACCAGCCGCAGCCCCACGCCGTGACTCGAACACGGGTGGCAGGCGCACGTCTTTTCAGTGAAAAGCATGAACAATCCGGCTCAGCCTCCTCCTCCGACGAGCTCCACCTCAGGATATCCACTCCCGGCGTGCTGCTGCAATATTTATTTTTACCCCTGAGTAAGAAACACACACCGAAGCTAGACAGGGCAAGGGAGGCTGGCCTTTCTCCAAGCCCATATTCCACGCGACGCCCGTGGGCTCTTGTCAAGGAGGAATGCAAGCAGAAGAACAAGCAGATTAGGCACAGATTTACCCACAAACTTAAAAAACAAACTTTCTGCAGAGTAGCTTACAAGTACACCGTCTATCACACCCGTCCCTCTGGAGACGGCGAGGTTGTGTGCGTGGGAGCGGAATTATTTTAAGACAGCCCTTTCCAGGCGAGGCACGACATTCAAATGTCAAAACAGAGTCGAGGTGCAACTTGCATTTCGTAGACGGAAATGAGTGCAGCGCGCGCGCTTCCCAAACTTTATTGGCCATTACTCATTCCTCTCACTGACAAACATGCCAGGAGACTGACAGACGCCCATTTAAGGCTCATTAAGATTCCTCGGTGTCAGCGGCGCTGACATTACGGGCGCCGCGCGCTTCTCCGCGTTAATGGTGACTGAGATTCGGAGGGATATTTTGCTAAACACAATCTTCCCTCCTAATTTGCTAAAAGGGCTGTCAGCTGGGAAGAGCGCGCCCCGAGGGTCAGAGGGGACGTTGTAGGTGAGTGGGATCTGAAGGTGTCACCGCTCCAGCATAATTAGCTGATGAAGATGGGGGTGCGGGGGTGGTGATCTCTCTCTCTATTTCTTTTACATTTTTGGTTCACAGTAATCGCTCCCCCCTTTCCTCTAGCTGTCTTGGTACAAGCTTCCAAGTTTTAGCACCTGCTCCTGTTGTTAGGTCAAAGAGTAACAAAATGAAGGCACAAAACTAGTCAACTATGTAAGCAGGGCCACTGGTAATATGTGGCAACTAGGGAGGACCAAATTATGTGGCAAAGTTGACTAAATTATGTGACAAGAGAAGGCAAATTATGCGGCATAATGCAACACATTTTGTGACAGCATTACTTAGCTATATCGTCATTTCTACCTATGGTAACTTTGTCTGGGCAAAGGTTTCTCCTCATTAGTACCTATTTAACACCCACATACACCAAAAAGCAACTTAAAGGTGACCAATCACAGTTACCAAGGTCCTTCCACTGTGCAGCAATAAGTGTTGCTGGGTTTTAAGTAACTTTTGATCCATTTGAGATAGAATGTTTTTTTTTGGTTAAAATGTGCATAATATGCTGCCAATGATGGATTATATGGCAAATGCAGCACATTCATAACTATGCTGAAAACATCACAGCTGCAGAATTGCATTGTTCCAGTGGTCCTAAATAATATGGTACTCTAGCCGTGCTTTCGCTCGTGTGTTAGTTGCAAAATTGTTGGATGCTATACATGGAGTCACGAGACCAAGGGTATTGCCAAAATGCCTTTGAAGCATGGCGCTGGATATCATCTTCGTTCTGGCAAGGCGTTCATAGTGCAGAACTAGTATCCGACCCTTGTGCAACACTTCTATAATAACTACTGTACACATTTTACCACTGCATAAGAGTGGGCGTCCCCTCGTGCATGGACCTCGGTCTCATATAAATGATGGATTTTTTTCCCCTCCTTCTGTGGCATATAGTGAGACATGAGCCGATGGCTCTAAGAGGACACACCAATTCTGTGCAATGCAAGAAGCTGTGCCCTGTTACTCAGTGGCATCAGGGTGTTCTTTAATCTTAAGCACAATATTATGTTATGTCATGCAAATTTGTAGACCACGCTATCACCTTGTAAGGTATTCTGGTGCTGATCAGGTGTGGGTATAACAAACCTAGGGCGTAGTGAGACTCCTTGAAAAGCAAGGTATTCAGCTTCTTGCAGAATTCAAGCAGGGAGGAGAAGCATCATATGTGTAGTGGCAGGTCGTTCCATGCTTTAGGAGCGATGTAGGAGAAGGCTTAATCGCTGGCTGTAGGTTTTCTGTATGCGTGGGACATGTACGAGTGGGAGTCTCAGCGAGCTTGGGTGTCTGGAAGGTTTGTGAAATCAGGAGGGAGTGTTGAGGTATGCTAGGCCAGTGGTATGTAATGCCTCGAAAGTGTGGATGAGGAGGTTGAATTGCTTTTGTTTGTGTATATCGGGGGGTCAGTAAAGCCCCTTCAGGTGCGGTGTGTTGTGTTGTGATGGGAGTCCGGCATGGAAGGTTGAGAGTGATTCTGGAAGCCAAGTTTTAAATGACCTGCAGCCTTCTGGTGAGTTTTTGGTTGATCACAGCATAGAGGGTGTCCCTTTAGGCGAGCTTGCTTGTGACAGGGGCGTGTATGACAGTTGTCTGGGTCCTGATTTCGGGCTATTTGAAATTATTCCTCAGCATCTTCAGGGTACTGAAACATGAGGTGGTTACCACATTGACTTGAGTGTTCATGCAGAGTTTGTTGTCGATGACGATCCCGAGGTTCTTGACATAGGTGATGGGAGGGGTGTTGGTCCTAGCTCTGTTTGCCACCAGGTGCAGTCCCATAGTGATGTGATCGCAGTTTCAGTCTTGTCAGTGTTCAGCTTCAGACAGTAGTTATTGATCCAGTGGGCAATGTCAGCCATGCAGGAATGGATCATGATCCGGGCAATTTGCGTTTTGTCCATGAGGGAGAGAATGAGTTGAGTGTCGTCGGAATAGGAGAGGACATTGTTGTCGTGAGAACGGAAGATGCTGGCTAGAGGGATAATGGGGTCAGGGAGGATCTATACCGAACTCTGCAGATGAGGTCTCAGGCATTTGAGGTGTATGGTGCCAGGCTGACTGACTGGATTTTTCCAGTCAGGAAAGGAGTGTGTGTCCTTATTCCAATGTTGTGTAGGCATTGGATGAGCATGGGTGGAAAACCTTGTCAAACACAGCAAAGAGGTCTAGGATGTTGAGGGCCGCCATGATCTCTTCTGCCCTGAGAATGCAAATGTCTTACATGGCGGCGATGAGGACAACCTCTGCGCTCTGGTTGGGTCTGAAAGCAGACAGAGTGGTGTCAAGTAGTTGGTAGTCATTGAGGTATTCGGTGAGGTGTCGGTTGATGATTTTCTCTAAGATCTTAGCCGGGAGTAGTAGCAGGGATATCAGTCTGTACTCGAAGAGTGTTGAAGGGTCTGCAGAGGATTTCTTCATCAATGTTGGAAGTTGAGTGTTTACAAGTGTCTGGGAAGGTCACAGAAAAAAAGGAGGCAATCAGAATGGGCTTGAGCATGGCGCTGATGGCTTACTGTCCTCTGGAGAAGGTGTGGTAGGGTATGGGGTCCGATGTGGCCCCTGAGTGAATGGACTTCATGGTGGCAGCAGTTACCTTTGGGGTGATGACGACTCATGTGGAGGAACAATTACAGACTGCACCCTCTGTGGGGCAGAGGGTGGTCTGCACCCTTTTCCCTGGCCCCTATAGGGGTACCTGAAAACCGACAAGAGGGTGGGTGCAGGAACAATGAAGGCTAATAACAGGCTAACAACAGGGTGGATACAGTCTGGATGCACCCATCCTTGTGGGGAGAATTTTACGGCTTCTGTCGTTTGATAGGAATGCTCCTACAAAGCTGATGAGGGGGGAGCAAACTTACTGTAAAAGCTCTATGAGACATTTCTACACAGAATGTTCGACTCATTGACTGTCAGAGGAATCGACGGGAGAGGTGAGGAAAGTTAACTAGCAGAACAGGACTTTTGACCACACCCATCTGAAAATGCATCCAAAGATGTCTGCCGCATGATGGAGGTTAGATCAGATACCCACCTTTTTTGTGGACGGTTAAGTGCAATGATCAGGCAGCAGTTGTGTGCGTGCAGATTTCTAACCATGCACCAAGCCTCTTTCTAATTAGGTCACATAGAATATGCCATCGTCTAGAAATGTTATGGCATCTTTTGCTGCTTTTTTTCTGATAGAATTCCTTCCTCTGAATCCTCATTGGAACGCATGTAATAACTTTTAAGGTCATCACAAGTCAGCTGGTCATTGGCCTCTTTGGAATGTGGGCATGAAAATGAAAATTATTTTACTGAAACCCATCAACTAGTGTCTTCCATGTATTTCCCACGACTCTATTTTTAAAGAGCAATCTGAGTATGGATGGGTAGGCTACACAAACCCCAAGTCCAATTATACATCCAGCTTGGTAACAACATAAAAAAAACAAAAAATCCCAACCTGCCTGGAGCTCAAACGTCACAGGATGTGGGAGAGCTGCTGATGTCTCATCAGCATATAAAGAAGGAAACACTGGTGACTGTGGACTACTTGAGGACAGATGACCTTTTCTATGGCTTGAGGAATTGGAGCTACATTTCTGTGCAGACAGCAAAAAACCTTGGCACATGCACAAACTTTCCACTACACTCGAGAT
This sequence comes from Lissotriton helveticus, assembly GCF_964261635.1. Taxonomy (NCBI): domain Eukaryota; kingdom Metazoa; phylum Chordata; class Amphibia; order Caudata; family Salamandridae; genus Lissotriton; species Lissotriton helveticus. The sequence goes on from NC_136059.1 coordinate 205,244,019, forward strand.
CTCAGTAGTGATAGAAAAGGCCAACCACAAACTTATGATGCTAAGAATCATCCTCCCTATGCATCAAACAAGCTAACACTGCATACTAAATAGCTATTTGTTTGTGCCTTAAATGAGTTCCCGGAAAATCACTCATATTTGGATCCAGAGAAACAGGAAACAGCAAATACAACGAGGCCGGAACCAAGCTTGCTATTGCAGCGAAAGTTTAACAATGCAAGCGTCTTTACCACGCAGTTTTTTTTATCACAACCTCCCTTTACAATGCATACCATTACCACGAAAAATGTAAGTGTATTATATATATATGTGTATGTGTGTATATATCTATGTGTGTGTGTATATGTGTATGTGTATGTGTGTGTGTGTGTATACACATGCACAAACATATATATTTTACATGGTAAGGGAATTTTTGGGTTTAGGGTGGGTACGGGTTTTTGTGTTGCAACAGATTTTTTAGGGTTTAGGGTGGATAAGGGTTTTGTGTGGCAAGGGATTTTTTAGGGTTTACAATGGGTATGGATTTTTGGGTGGCAAGGTCATTTTTTGGGTTTAGGGTGGGTGTGGTTCTTTGGGGCACTGTCTGGTTTTAGTGACACAAAGAGCACAGTAGAAATGGTTCTGCACTGCCATCAAAGCACTTGAGTTCATGTCCCAAAATAGAACCATACGGCTTAAAGACTGACGATAGACTCTGGCTGTGTTAACACATGTTTAGTGTATGCTCCGTTTCCTATGAACCAATGATCAGCATGCTACACTTTTCTGCTCTTAATTAATGATCATTCTTTGCATTGCACTCTTGTGTTCCTGGTTGGGCTCCCAATCATTTGCCAGCCCCCTCTTGGACTTACCTTCTCTCTGCTGTTGCGGGATCATGGGAGGTGGCTGTGGAAATGCTTGGCTGATCTGGCCGTAGGCCGCAGGGTAAGCAGCTATTGGAAGAAGAGATAGAAAAGAAGAATTTATTATGGCTCAGTCCGCTGCATCACATGAGCAATAAAATTAAGCATCAACTATAAGGCACCAGAGCATCCCCAGTCTGTTCCACCTCTGGGCAGAGACCCCACGTAGAAGTGAATTACATAAGGCGTGCTGGTGAAGGCACCTGCTGGTATGCGCTAAATTTTGGCACAGGGCAGTCTAACCTGTGTATCTGGGATGTTGGGCTGCTTAGCACTGTGGATGGAAAGGCAGCTTTTTTTTAAGGGAATTCTTTCACCTACTCTCTTACTCAATGTCACCTTAGCCTCATCGCTGCGGCGCGAATTCCGCCGCAGTGCTGAAGATTCCGATCGCGGGCGTGGTCATGACGGCTCCCAGCCGGCATCAGCATACGCCCACCGTGACTCATGACGGCCGGGAGCCGTCATGAGCATGGAAGAGGTTAAGGATTTTGGGGCCCCAGGTAAGAAATATTTTGGAGACCTTTGCATTACCCATTTTTAGCCCTATGTTGGCTAATAATATTGAATTATATGTTAAAGGTTAATAGAAAAGTACACATAAGTGATCTAAAGAGAAACCTAGCTTTCTCTGGGGCACCTTGGAAGCTCACTTTGCACATGCCTTACTCTGCTCTTGCTGTGACTCCTTGTACACAGAGAGGATCAGCAGGCCAGTGGCAGAGTAGGATAAAGTAAGATCAGCTTATCAATGCAGTCACCTTGCCCCCCTGTCACTCCTTTACCAGCCACCCAAGAGGGTGGGGGGAGGGTGGGTCGCGCGTGTTTTGAAAGTTTTTATTTTTGCTCTATTCTACCTTCCCTCAGAAGGGGTATCAGCCAAGCTTGCATGTTGCACACCACACAGCATGTCCCAGCGTGTTTACGCTCTGTGGTATATCCCATTTTTATAACTTTTACACAAATATTTTGCTTTGTAACTTGCAGCACCAGCTCAGCAACTCCCCATAATCCTCTGTTCATGTAATCAATCAGTGCCATGTGTTAATAGTTTAAAGAAAACATGAATCAGGGATGAAAACATTTGTATATCATTACCTCATTGAGATAAGCACAAAAATACCCAATATTAACGTATTTGATATTGTGCTATCACGTTGTTTAGGCACTCTGTCATTATAGCCCTATACTGGAGTGTTCAGATTGTAGTTCTACTTCTATGTCAGTTTTCTGTAACTTTTTCTGTTTTGAAAATCTGATCACCCTATTCCCATCCCAATTCAATTCACCACTTAATATTTAAAAAACACATTGTAATTTTGCACACACCACAGCGCTTTGAAGTTATGTGATTAGAGCCCCTCGTATGCTTAAGGCATTACAAGCATTCACTTCTGATACTCATTCAGGGTCCTAGCCTGTAATTTTGAAATTATGAAATTATTTTTCTTTATGTGTAGAACTCGTTACAGTTCCTTGAAACAAGTGATGGTGCTGTATTACGTACATTTTACACTAAGCACTAGATTTAGCAAACTGATTTCCGCTATTTTTTCCGTGGACACAACCAAGAATGAAGCAAATTAAATTCCTAACCCTTTATAAATGCAAAATGTTGTATAAGCATTTTCCAACATTATTTCGGTAAGTTCTTTTTTACTTAAACAGTCACACATAGCATATAACACTTTATCCTATTTTAGCTGCTGAGTGTGAGGTCATTATTTATGCTTCATCTGCTACAAAATCTGCTGGTTCTAGTCAGTATCACATGTGCAGTAAGCACCTGGGGAGTGTTTTTCCTCTATGCCTGCCCCTCTGCAAAGGTTTATGTAACCATGTCTGATTTAGAGGAAGATGGTAATGTACTGTTTTCTGAAAAGCACTGGCAACTTAATTTCCTCCATAGGCGTATGTCCACTGGAGGATTTAACTAAGTAACAATTGCAGCTGATGAAAATCTTACAATAGAAATTAATGTTATTGCACAAATTAAGTCATCAATTTTTGGAAGACTGAAAAATTTTATTATTGGTTTTTTTTTTTCTTCCTTTATTTCTATATCCGTTTTAAAGCAGTGAATGTTGAATGAAGTCTCTTTGAAATGTTGCTGTCTAAAAACTAGCCAACCATGAGTAAAACCCAATCCCCTTCTAGAGTAAGACGGTGTGTATGAAAGGGCTAAGGCCGCATATCCTGGATATTCACTCATGATCGGCGTTTCCCCTTTAAAATATCCGGGCTCTATTTCTATAGATGTCGATCCAGGAGTTATAGATCACTGATCTTCTCTAAATCAAGCCCATAGTGTCCATGTCTACTCTGCGACTATAGCTTATTTTTTACGATCGACAGTGATAAAGCAAAAACCTATGTCGACAATTATCAAATCATGGCTGTTTAAGTTGGGAGTCTAGTCCCTTTTCCCCGGCAAGGCCAGTGTGAGATTCTGCTTATCCCGCTCTACAGACTATGATAAAGGAGCAAACCAAAAGGAGTATTAAAGGACACAGAGCACCAAAATTACTTATCCTTTGGCTAATACCCTTCTTCGGTCTAATACCCTTCTTCTGATCTTTCAACATGTCTTGCGATCAGGTTATTACGGAACTCATGGAAGCGAGAGAACTGTTCAGCTAATATAGTTCAGCGCCATTGGACCAAAACAACCAACATTATTTGAAAATGTTCAATATAGAACCACTGATATTAGTGTATTTTGGGCACCATCGACTTAAGGGTCTCAAGCATAGTTGAAAGTCTGTCTTTCAGTGCAACAATGCTCTTGAAGCATGCTGCCAAACCCCAGGTAAAACATATTTAATGAAAATGAGCAATTTATTATATAGACTTTAACAAAACATACATATTTTGATTAAACAGTCCTAGATTAGAAAACTAGCAACCCCTTGTTTGCCATTGGACATGGCTGGTAAAATTGGTTTCGAAAATTATAATTCTTTTAAAATAAAACAAACATGTATCGCAGTATTCTGAAAGGCCCAGTGAATTGTCAAGTCAGGTAAAAGGGTCTTTTAAAATATTAGGAATTGGAATGATAAGAACCATATCCATAAGTTTCCTCTCTGTTTTGAATATAATAATTTTAAATATTATATTCATTTTGGCCCTAGATCCTACTGTGAGTTTGTGGATCCTACTGTCAATTTGTTTTACTTTTATATACATTCCCATATAACGAATTTGCAATTGACTATTAGTGTGGGCTGACAGATTAATGTAGTGCAGTCAGGAGATCTGTCTCTCCCATGCTGAAGTTACTGCCAACTGATGACACTTTCTGGCAACAATGCCCTTAGTTCCCCTAACAGTTAATCATGGATGATTTACTGATTTCCCACAATGCACTATACAATGAGATTTCCATATTATGAGAGGAAATTATGATACTAAAAATCAGCACAGAGAAAACACATTCTGTTCCAGTTGAAAGAGATGGGTAAACTAGCAAACATGCTCTCTTTCGTCTGCATCTTGCGTATCTACACAAGCAAAATAAAGTAATGAATAGAAGATTGCATTTACGATAGAAAAAACAATATATGGCAGCGGCTCTGTCATACCAATAAAATTTTTTATTATTTCATGAAATATCAGTCATTTTATACAGGCTGCTTGGTTAGTAAGATTGATATATATGTATATGAATATAGTTGGATAAAAATGGTGACAGTGCAAACAATTGAGTTACACCTCCAAAGAAATCAATTAGGACTTATTGCTCTCTATAGTCTGGAAGGGATCGATTTTCATTTTACCCGTGCACACATTCTTATATATTTGTGAGATTTTTAATGGATAGTGTGCATCATGTTGGCATTCCTATTATCTGACTGAGTACTGCTTTTCCATTTCCTTTCTATCTTTTATTGCATTGCATTGTAACCAATGCTGCTCTTGGCGTCAAGAACCGCCATCTTACTATGGACAGGGGGCGGAGCACTGTACGCGGACCAGCTTACTCTATAGGAGGGGCATGGGTACTGGAGGTGGACAATTCTACTCTCACAGTCACTGACACAGGCTATGAACATGGACCTGGCTCCAGCCATGAACTTCCCCAAGGCTGTAAAGGGAGATGGAGGCCAGCGATTCACGAGGGAGAATTTGGACCCGGCTAATTAAAGGTTTCCCCCGCATTAAACAGAATGTTACTCACACTTATTTTGGGCCCAAAAGAGTTGGCCATTTTTTTCTGAGGTGAGAAAGCAAAGGCCAGCTGTAGTCTGGTGTCTATTCAGGGTATTGAAACAGTTGCAGTCATCTGGTGAATACAGATGGATATAAAAGAGAACTTTAAAAGGAGAACTTTCAACAAGACACGAGAGCTGATACAGCAAAGGTCTTTCGTTCCGGGAAACAAACGTGCAGAACTAGCGCAAAGGAGTACGAGGCGATGGAGGCAACAAACACAACAGACACAAAATACAGTTGTTGCATTATACGGGCTACTGTGAACATCAAAGCTGGAATTTACATACACAACTTGGTCAGTGAGCACCCCAACACATAGGTATACATACCAAACATACCCCCAATGCATTAAAGTATCTCTACATTATGAATGGCATGACATATGATAAATCAAAAATCCTGAAGCTGAATTTGCAAATACAATTACATTATTTTAGAGTTTAATCACAGCAAAATAGACTCTGAAATCCCTGAAAAACCCTATTCCATTTACTTTGATTTAAAGTACTACACTGCTAATATAGTATGTACAGGAGTACTCCGTTACACACTCGAATGCACCTTGGTGAGTTGCCCCAAAACATTTAAAATGGGAATACAATGAGAATATTCAGGTAATATTAATTGATAAATAGAAAGCACTGTAAAGGTATTTTACTAGTAGAGAATTGGACATTTCAGGACTAATTCACTAGAATATGTAAAAGTATATAAAGGAGTACTCCTGTAGCGCTACTTTCCGTACTCACAAATACATTTGTGGCTCAGCTCATAGCAGTCAGTCCTATTTAGGCATGGGTCGTAAGTGTGACACTGAGCTCAAGATGGACTCATATGAGTATGGAGGTGTAAGTTTATGACTTCAGATGGAGAGAGTGGTGCATTATATCATCTATACCACACCATTAATGGGTCTCCAACATGCATGAAGATATGTAATGTAGTATCCCAAACCAGATGGCAGGGTAGTGCTATTGTGTAGGAGCAACATCTGTCCACTGCTGTACCCCCAGAATTCCTTCTTTCCTGAACTCATCCGAAGATTGGATCCTCTCTGTGTAAAGCGCTCAACTGATTAGTTTAACAGGTAATCTTGCATGTGGAACATGGAATACTTTAGTTGAAATCAAATGTAATCAATTTACACTAGTCCACAATGCATATTTTAAAAGCCAAAAGTAAATACTGTTAAACTGTCCATGACACCCATTCAGGTGGTCCGCAACAGTTTGGAAAATTAAATAATATTAGCAAATCAGTTATGTATATTTACATTAAAACAATATATATAAAATGGAAGAAAAAAATGTGAAGGAATTTGGGATTGGAAAAATGTATTCAATATCCTTTACATTGTTCTAGGGAGCAGTGCAAGTCCAGCAAACAGAATCTAGAATGGATGATTGTTGAAGTACTGGTGTGCACCAGTCAAAAAGAGAGCATGTATGAGAAACAAAAAAACATGGTAATATGCTAGAGTCTAGTTTATGGCTTCATCTTTTTGAAATAAAACTATATTTTTAAAAAGCTCCAACCTTCCCATTAACATTACGATTTATATATTTTTTGTTTGTGTAGTACATAACATATTTCTAATATGCATGCTTGTTTTTATATTTTTGTGTATTGTTGTGAGGTTCAAATCGTAGAAACTCCTTAAGCAGGGACCCCGACCTTCCAATGGTTATAGTAGGGGTCTTCAGAAGGCCAATGGTTAAGATCTGCTGTTCTAAAGCTAAAGCATCTTCCTGTAAACACTGCACAGATTTAGTATAATTCCCACAATATCCTGTGAAAACCCATCTCCACACATATAAACCCTTATTTTTATACCTTTCCAATGGCATCCTCTTTTTTAAAAACAGATACTGATGGAGTTATAATTGTCCAATCTTATTGTATTATTTAATTTGGTTTCTATGGAAGTGCTGGTCATTTCTGCTTGAGGGTCCTTGAACAGGTCAGCTTCTGTGGCTGACAGGAGTGGGCTAAGCCCAATCAGCCTATCTGTAATTTGGCAACACATTGTGCTGAGGTGTTTGAGATAACTATGGAATGGGTGATCATTCAACTCCCTAATCAAAATTTCTCTTCCTATCTGAAAATGATAAAACACATTTCCAACATATCCAATTTAGGGTTGGAATGAGAAAAAGTAAAGTGGTGTGAGATAAATTGATCTACGCATACACAGAAGAAAATGTATCTGGAGTATTCAAGAAAGCACGTGAAGGCTATGGAATATAGTGCCATATGTATCAAAAAGTCATTTTGCGATTCTCAAATAGCGATTTTTTGCGAATTGCTATTTGAGAATCTCAAAATGCTATGTATGTAGGATTTGCAATAAATTTTACGAATCCTACATATTCCTTAATTGCGAATCGCAAATTGCGAATCGCAATTAAGGAATACCTCCCCATTCATTCCTATGGGCCTACAGGCCCATAGGAATGAATGGGAAGACATTCTCAATGTGCGATTAGCAATTAGCTAATGCAATTTCAAGGGTGCAGAGGTGTCAAAAGGACACCCTGTTGCACCCCTGAAACAAGCATGGGTGCACATGTGGCACACATACATGCCCTAAGGGCATGTATGTGCTTCACATTGCACTTTGAAACATGCAAAAAAATGCATTTTTCAAAGAAATCGTAAATTACCACCAACTTGAAGTTGGTGGTAATTTGCGATTCCTTAAGGCCAAATTGCACTTTTTTGGTGCTTCTTACATTGCATTTAAGGAATCGCAAATTTCGCGATTCCTTATTTTGCACGCAGATTTGACTTAATACATACCATTTGGCAAAATTGCATTCGTAAACGCCGAAATTCGCGTTTGCGAATGCAATTTTGCTTGATACATATGGCCCATAGTGCATGATGGCTCTATTGTCAGTATGTAACATTATGCAAATTAAACCAAGAAGCATTGCAATATTTTATAAATGGGGCATGTGTAATTTGACTGCCTTCTTCTATCCTTTCTGGTGCCTCGCCTCTGTAGAGCTACAGTGGCGTTTACTCACGGACGTGGGAGCGTATCAAGTCAGTGAAGCGGTGAACTCGATACACCTTAATATGTTTTGTCTGGAGGGTTTTACTCTTTGAATACACTCTGCTAATCAGGGTGGACTCCCTAGTTAAAAGGTCTAATGGGAAGTGTCAGTTCCTTTACAGTGTCATTGCCAATAGCCAGGAAGCACCTAGACAGCAATACACAGGGCCTTTCTATTGTTACAATCATCCCGCCTTGCTCCCTTGGGCCATAGTTTTCTAAGGATGGCTACGGTTTTCATGAAGTTTGTTACAGCATCATTTCGGGGAAGATATCTATCAGCTTAGCATGTTTTTTTTTAAACCCAAACAATTCACAAATCTTGTACGACTGCTCCATGTCCAATAATGGCTTTCGATATATTTTATTAATTAAAAATTTCCATTTTCCATAACAAAGAGGAGACTTCTAATTTAATAAATGTACTCCTTTGTTGACATTTACAAACTTTGTATGCTGAAACTTAAAAAATTGAGCTATGTTGGGTTTTGAGTTAGGGTTGTGGTACAAAGGCACCTTAACTTGTAATATCCTTTTACTACACATTAAAAATAATTTTCAATTTGGTAAAATCTATAGCCAAACATATATGGCTGTTTAAAAATATTTTGCTTCCTATTTGCACTCTTACTAACTGCTGCAGTTAGGGGTGCAAAATGAGAGATAAAAGCCATTAGCAATGACTGTGAATACCGGCAAACGTACGTGACAAAAGTGGATTATCAACAATACTCAAAGAATTTGCAATTGCAATCATAGATTCCAAATTATGCCTCTATAACCCAAAGGTTGGGAATTCTGACTCCAGATCTAAATATGGCAAAGTTATTGTCAACACCTAAACGCCTACTTGTACACAAGTGGTATTTTCATTGATTTGCTTTCAGTCAATGTTGTCCATTTTACCAGACACTCGTAGGACATCTGCAGTACCTTTTACCCTTTCCCTTTTGCAAGGCAAGTTTGGGGTTTGGTACAAAATACATCCCAACACTTGTCCAAGGGTGCCGGTGGGCCTTCTAGCCTGTAGTGTCTTTCCTCAGTGGAAGTGCATAGCGCCTGAGATTTTTTTGTTGACCTTTAACCTTCAGCCAACCTGTCCCACCGCCACCCCGCACACTCGCGCATCTGGTTCCATCTACATAGGTCCCATGGTGACAAACAAGAGGGAAATGAAAGCTAGCAAGGCAGAAAGGAACATTGTGTGCCAGGTCACCTCTCAAAAAGGCAGCATGCAGGGCCCTTTATCAATAGAAAAATATTTGTATATTTAAGTCTGCGCTGCAGCGATCTGCTGTTTACAGCGCAAATTACAAGAGCCTCTGAAGCAGGCGACGTCTCCTTTGTCTGTCTTTCTATCTCCCACTTCCTATATGCAGTCTGTCTTACCATCCCTGATCCTCCAAATACATTTTTCTGAATAAATACATATATCTTTATTCATGAAAGTATGCTAAACATACTGAAGGGTATTCATCTACACATGCTAAGTTCTTGCAACCTACATATGGGTGGAATTCTTCTCATGAATAGATATACACAAAAAAGTGGAAAAGCCGCCTCTGTATGTTGTTGCATGTCATTGGATTAGGTTAGATCAACCTGTCTCTTACACAGCCCATATTCACCTTTTACGGTTTCTAGGCGCTCAATCACTAGACAACCAGAGGAGTCTGGAGAGCTGAGGAGGACCAGGGGCCGCCTTCTTGCAACAGCTAGTGCCCCACGCCCAGCCGAGGTCTGCTGCCGAGACTAACTGCAGTAAGAAGAAAGGAGGTGTGTCCTAGGACCTACTGCCGCGTGCACCTACCCACCCACACTCCGAATACCTACACTAGACTAATGGCACTTTTGTACACTTAGGGCCACACTACATAGCCAATGCACCCAAGAAGAAAACTTTTGCACTACCATTTCCCCTAGATTTTGATTTCCCAATAAACAAAAAATATTTGCACCAATTGACTTGAGCAACATCGCATTTTTTCTGTCAGTGCAAATTCCATTGTTTGCATTCGTCAGTTGATGCAAAATTGAGGTTTAAATAATGCACTGCAGCAGTGCAAATGCATGGCCATCTCATTAGATTTTGAGAGTAAAATTGGGTCTACGATTTGTATTACAGTTGGAAGCACTTGCGCGTGTACGCGTGGGAGGCGTGGTTTAATTCTTTCAGTCAGAAGCCGTGCTCTTTTTGTGTGTTTCCTAATTAGGCATCATTGCTTTGCCCAGCCATCTTTGGAAAAGTTCTACTGCTCGCATAATAACCTTATTATTTACTTTCAAATTTGTTCTAACACATTTTGAATGAGGAGTCCTGTTATATATAATGTAAGGTTTTATTTAGTACGAATAGACAGTTGCTTTAGCCTGTCACACAAGAAGGTTTTCTTAAACCTGGCTTCACGAGCAGAGGTCAGCACAACCCTTTATTAACAATTCTTCACAATTTGCATAGAGTGGACTATGGCTCTGCACAAAGGGTTACAATTCTCTCGTCTCATGCTATTCTCTCCTGTGCATTGCTTGCATGGCAATGCATAAATGATCATTTTACCATCCCAAAAGAACTGTGAGTCATCACACCTTAAATTGTCTTAAAAATGTATTGTGTAGAAAGACATCGTTTTTAGTCGAGCCAAAATGCAAGGCAGACCTATTGGTTTTGCCAATGCTTGACTTCGTAATTCTCTCTCAAAAGTAATTAACTCTGAACAGAACTCTTTAGTGAAAGTAAAGCCTGTTTTTAAAGGATCTATGTGAAAATAAATAATGCAGTAAACATAAAACCGATTACCAGAACACAAAAATAGCCATGCGTGATTAAAACTTTAATTAAATTAACAAATAAATAAATGGCAACCCAAAATAAAGAACACTTTTACCATACAAAATGCTATTTTTGCCTAACTTTCCTTCACTTTGAGAAGAACACTCAACACACTCCCCATTCTAACTCCTCATTACCCACTCAGAGCTTCTCTTCTGTATTTTTCATATTTTTTTACCCTGTTTGCTTGCGTTACCCAACTTCACTCCCTTACCTTTACTCACACATCCCATCAGTGTCGATCTCCATCCCAACTCTCAATGTACACCTTTTAATGTCTACATACTTAATTTTAAGAAGTGTAATAAATATTTGCCATTATTAATATTCTATTTGTGCTTTCTTTTTCTTTTTATTAAACGTACTTTTAGAATTCTTTTTTATGTCTTAATGATGTGTTTTTTTAAAATTGATTTAGCATTAAAAACATTATTATGGCTTTATGGGGCTTTATAGTCCCTTCTTAATTTTCCATCCCAAAATTTTTCTATTTTGAAATATTTTTCTTAACTTGTTGCCACATTAAATTCATATCTTTTTAATGTATTTTGGTTACCGCTTTATAACTGTACCACTGTACTTTTTTTTGAAACACCAGTTGTGCAGTGGCCCTGATAGCTAATTCACTATTATAATACCTAATAATACATAATAGTTTTTGTTAGTTGGATGAAGGCTGGCCTATCAATAGAAAATATTTTGTAACTTTCGCCCTATTGGCTGTCACTGCACCGCCCCAAAATTCTAAGAATGATGAACTGAAGGAACCTGGTGTGAGCGATGAATGGTTTCTGAGCAGGCATATGGAGGCATGAGTAAAGTGGTATAAGGAGAAAGTGTTAATACTAACGACCTGCGTACTGCTGCACTCCGGCATAGGCTTGCTGTAAGGGGTCCGCCGCAGTCGGGCTCTGTGCTGTATGGAGACAAGAGAGAGACAGACACACGGGTGAACCACGGGCTAGCCTCTGCATGCTCTGATGAGAAGAGAATGCTCATAAGAAGGATGTTCCTTTCTTTGTTCCACAACTCCTGGGTTGGAAATCCACATACTATGAACATTGTTGACACACAACAGATACCAATGACTTACTTTCAAAAATCTGTTTACATTTCAAATTGTGGCTTACCAGGAAGTGACATAAAAGGAACAGGAAGCCCCCTTTTGTGCTTCTTGTATCCACCAAAATGACAGTAAAAAGGTGGTTTGTTATATGTAGTGCATTATTTGTGCATGAAATTGTAAAAAGAGGGCACAACATTTATGGAGATCGGACTTATTTTTCAGAATCATACTTTGACGTAGAGCAACAGAGAAAATGGCACAAAAGGGAGAAAGAAGGAGGAAGAAAAATATAGGAAAACAATGACAATGAGAGATCTCAGGGATGACAAAGACCCTGCAAGAGAGTGATGAAGAGACAGAGTGTGAAGTGCAGTGTAAGAAAAAGGGGTGCGGTGGAATCAAGACTACACATCTTTGATATGTGGAAACTCCAGCATTCACCAGTGCTGGTAGCAGGATTCTAAGACAAACTTTGGGTCTTACATTAAAAAAAAGAATTTGAAACAAATTAAGCACTGGAAGAAACCATATCCCTACAACATAAATTGTGGGCCCGCCCACATAATCAAGTTGTCTTAGAGATTCCTACTAATCCACCTTCATTGAGCTACAGTAGGTTGCACAGCATTAGTGCAAAAGTGCGCAATTTGATCTAGTGGTTATTGCGTATGTGTAGCAATTGGTGATTATTGTATGGAAAACATTCAATTTGTCTACACATTTTTTTTACTTTAAACAATTTTGATGATGGTGAAACACCTTGGTGGGAGAATTAACTTGCAAGGTAGGTTTGTGAGAACATTTTTTTGCTTTTTTTTGTTGTTGCAGAAAGCATCCACTTTAAAAACGGACTCAAGTTTAAGTTTGGCTTCTTAGCCAAACTGAGAGACAAAGTTTGAAACTTTGCTACCACCTGCTTTTGCACCCCCCCACCCCATTGGTTAGGTAGATACATATGTCATATTCTTGTGAATAAGCGTAAACATTTATGGTCTACTGGTGGTGAAATGCAAATATTGACTGAATAAAGGGTTGTGTTGGTCTGAAAACTGATTGCAAACAATCCTAATCTATTAGTTGAATGTAGTAAACCATGTGGCTTTGCCTTCACAATTCTATCAGATTCTGTGGATTGAATGCAAACATCAGCATTGTGCCATGTACACATCTGAAGCTTCAGTTATTCAACGACTCCTTTAAAATAGGTGTCTGTGACCTTCTGCTTGTTTGTAGAATTTATTTTGAATTAATGTTGCCATATGCAGCTGGCAGGCTGCTTCTTGTTCAGCTTTGAAGCCAATGTTTGATTGATAATCTCCCAGGGTTTATAGCTAGGCCATGATGGAAGAGGGACAAGGTGATGACATTCCGGGCCTGCATGAGCTGGAGGTAGCGGTCAGCTGAACGCGGGCAGGAGCTCCACCGGACTCAAAAACTGCCCTGGGCAAATACTGTGACCCCAAAGTAATGGTTTTACCTGATGTGGATTTACCACCTGATTTTTATTCGCATTGCATAATCGAGAATATATGGAGCGAGTCTTCCCAACCGGTATTACCAGGCAGCATTCCACTTTGCACAGTGTTCTGGCTGTGCACATGCTTCCAGATAATATAGGGAGAATTGTGCATGTGCACAACCCTGGGTGGCAGTGCAATTTGTAATCTATTCACAATTCTAAATTTTAAGCTTGTCCAAATGAGGTCATTAGTCGGAGAATTGTCCCGCCCAAAAATATTCTCTGGAAAATTCTTTAGTAAAACTTCATTTATGTAATTTTTTGCACGCAGCCAAAGTTTTGCGCCTGTGACATTGTCTTCACCAAAAATGTTAATTCTACACCCCCTAGTTGTTTACAAAAAACACCATTAGACTTTTTATTTTGCAAATTTTGCAACTGTAGTGGATGAACAAACGATGGCTTTTGGAAGGGGACCATTATTGCTATGAAAGTATTTTTGGATGCAAGCATCATTCATTGCACAAACTTTTTATTCATAAACTTTCTGAATAAATTACTTAAGTTAATTCATTCATTCCTTCACTTACACCAGACACTTGTGTTGGGATTTAAATATGAAATACTGGACTTGGTGTGGCCATGAGACAGTAACCCTAAGGGTGGAAAGAACGTTTTTTGGCACACGGTGACACCTCTGCACTAAATATTTGGATGCCCGCTGCAGGCGGGAGGCTAGAGCGGATGGGTAGGCCCTTGCTCTAGGCTGCAACATTTGCAAGGTCAGTAAAACTGGGAACTATAAATGGAAAGGAAGCTCAATTCACCTTGCCAAATCCAATTTATTTCACACCGGGCAAACTTAATCTAAATCCGTAATTATATCATTTCATAGAGTGAGCTTGAGAGAGGGCTCTGAAAATTTATGTAGATTAAAATTCATGGATGCAATACAACGGATTCCCTATTATTAAGATTGATTAGGACAGCTGATGCCATGATTAAGAGCACCAGCATTAACTGTTGTAATTAATTAGGTATTCAGAGACAACAATGAATGCAATAACAAAAGAGTTGCACTGATTTGGCAGTGAAGTGTCATCGTTAGCTCGCATCACTTGCCTTCATGGTTGGACACCAGTTGAAGCGTTGATATGTCTTCAAGGAGAATGTTCAGAAACGTGAGTACATGCAACAGAATAACACCTTCACGCTCTGGGGCAAATGCATAATTTGCAGTGTTACTGCGTTGGGCATACAGCAAGCATTGCGAACCCCGTTGTCTAGTTATTGGTTACATAGTGCGATCCATAAGTACCGAATACATTTGGACAACCAGAATTACCATAATAAACACCCCTGAGATATAATTTACATACACGCCAATTTAACCAAGATTTAGGTGAATATTGACGGATTATATTAAAATCCTGACCTGGGGCTGTCAATGAGCACCCCCGGACTAGTCTGACGTAGCATTCTAAGTTGAGTTTGAGCTAGCCAAGGAGCTTCTATTTTTCTTCTCTTGTCCCCTCTATATGTCAACTAATTCACCAATGACTGCAGTTGGTCTCTAAATCAACTAATTCAGCAGTGATGGCAGTTGGTCTCGAGGTCAACAAATTCACCAATGATTGCAGTTGGTCTCTACGTCAACAAATTCACCAATGACTGCAGTTGGTCTCTACGTCAACAAATTCACCAATGACTGCAGTTGGTCTCTATGTTAACAAATTCATCAATGATTGCAGTTGGTCTCTATGTTAACAAATTCATCAATGATTGCAGTTGGTCTCTATGTTAACAAATTCATCAATGATTGCAGTTGGTCTCTATGTTAACAAATTCATCAATGATTGCAGTTGGTCTCTACGTCAACTATTTCAGCAGTGATGGCAGTTGGTCTCTACGTCAACAAATTCACCAATGACTGCAGTTGGTCTCTACGTCAACAAATTCATCAATGATTGCAGTTGGTCTCTACATCAACTAATTCTGCAGTGATGGCAGTTGGTCTCTACGTCAACAAATTCACCAATGACTGCAGTTGGTGTCTACATCAACAAATTCACCAATGACTGCAGTTGGTCTCTACGTTAACAAATTCATCAATGTTTGCAGTTGGTCTCTACGTCAACTAATTCAGCAGTGATGGCAGTTGGTCTCTACGTCAACAAATTTACCAATGACTGCAGTTGGTCTCTACGTCAACAAATTTACCAATGACTGCAGTTGGTCTCTACGTCAACAAATTCACCAATGACTGCAGTTGGTCTCTACGTCAACAAATTCATCAATGATTGCAGTTGGTCGCTACATCAATGAAGTCCCCAATGACTGCAGTTGGTCTCTACGTCAACAAATTCATCAATGATTGCAGTTGGTCTCTACATTAATGCATTCCCCAATGACTGCAGTTGGTCTCTACGTCAACGAATTCACCAATGATTGCAGTTGGTCTCGAGGTCAACAAATTCACCAATGACTGCAGTTGGTCTCTACATCAATGAATTCCCCAATGACTGCAGTTGGTCTCTACGTCAACGAATTCACCAATGATTGCAGTTGGTCTCTACGTCAACAAATTCACCAATGATTGCAGTTGTTCTTCTGGGGCCTTCAGCTCATAATTTCTGGATTCAAATGTAGGGATAGGGATTGAATCGTTAATTCTGGCCGGCTCCATCCCACCTCAGTTCAGGATAAAATGTACAGAGGCGGTAACAAAGGATTTCAATTCGGCATTCTTATGCAAGGCACGCACCCTCAAATTCACACACGCACAAGGAGCATTTTTCAAAGGTCTTCAAACTTAACCGCTCTAGACACAGTTAATTGTCATTTCTGGCCATTCTAGTCTTGCCAGTAACCCCTGTCCATTCATATTTTAAACTGTCCGGGAGCCCTCTCTGGTTACCATGGGTACACTCATTGGCAAGGACTGCCACTGGATGAAATATTCCTGTCAGCGTTTTCCTAAATTTTCACCTTCTGGAATATGCAAGAAGACTCCACTCCATGAGAAACATTTCACCCTCTCCATCCAAAATAATTGGAATTCCACCAAATGCTTCGTTTTTTAGTCTGCTGCATTCGCATGTCAGTGAACAAGTATACTTTCCCATTCAAGCCTTAAACACATTTCCACCCACTCTCACAAGAACAAACAGGCACTACCACTCCTAAGGTAACGTCACATAATGTTATGTAATGTAACATAGCATAACATAGCATGGCATGACCTGGCCTGAAGTGATGTAAATAATATAATATAATATAATATAATATAATATAATATAATATAATATAATATAATATAATATAATATAATATAATATAATATAATATTTAAGATATATAATATGCTTTTTGCGGCTAACCTCCGCACCCATGTTAAAAGAACGCTGTGGACTCCGGCAGCATGGGTCGCTTTTGTTCTAAAGATGGACTAGAGGTCACAGGATACATCTGTTCCTCACTGCCTGAGGGATGAGGATCCTCAGCACCCGCGTTGCAAAAGCACTATTGTACTCCGCCAGCGCAAGATGTGCCCGGGCCAGCGGCAGGCCCGTCTTTGCCTGTCATCGCCTGAAAGAGGCTGAGACACCCCCTATGATTCAGCCCTAAAGGTGACTTTTTGATTCAAGACTTTTAAATTATAATATATTACTGAAACTGTATTTATTTTGGGGCTTCACTGAATGACTTTGGCTGCTTGATAGGGTAAAATATATGCTCAGGATTAATTTGTCCCTCTTTTCATCTTCATTCGTAGTACGCCCTTGATTATTACTTAATTTATTGGTTCAATATAAATTAATTACTTGTTGAAAAATTTATAAAATGGGCAAGCCTAAAGCAACCTAGCCACTACTCGGAGCAAGCAGAACGCCCAAGGCCCCAAGCCACACAGCAGAAAATGGTATCCTCCATGAGATTAATGATCTAATTGAATAGGTTGAGCTATTACTTGGCCAAGATAGTAATCTCGCCAAAAAAGCTAAATGCCCTATCAAAATAATGAGCTTCTATCAACGAAAGGAAAACGGTAATTCGGCAAAAAAGGACCCGGTTCCTACAGCTCTCAGAAAAGTACATCCAGCGCCATAGTTACTGGTGCTCATGTGGCCACTTCCAGTAGAAAGTCCTGGGCCGATTCACAGAACTAACTTAAGACACAATCCTGAAATACTACTTTTGGTATTCACAGAAGGCATTTAAGTAGAAGTAAAGTTAGGATTTTGTCTCAAATTTGACTTAAGACAGACTTAAGACAAAATCCTAACTTAAGTCTGTCTTAAGTCTGTCTTATGCCTGTCTTAAGTCTGTCTTAAGTTTGTCTTAAGTCTGTCTTAAGTCTGTCTTAAGTTTGTCTTAAGTCAAACTTAAGACAATATCCTAACTTTACTACTACTAAATGCCTTCTGTAAATACCAAAAGTAGTAAGTTTAGGATTTTGTCTTAAGTTAGTTCTGTGAATCGGGCCCTCTGTCAAGATCACGTATTGCTCTCTACTCCCTGTATGCATCATGAACCAACGATTACCTGTTTAAAAACTTGACACTTACTTCGGATGATCAGAACCACCTTAGCCCCCAGAAACCCAGAGCAGCACACGGAGGTTCTACCACACTGTTGTTTTCTTGAACTCCGGACTTGACTCATTAGCGCGTGATATAGAAGAACTGAAAAATGTGGTCCAGGTGTTAGTCTAAAGGACACAGGAAGTCATGATGAGTATAACGTTTATTAATCCACAACCCACTTTAAATGGGTTATTAGATAGGCACAGTAAGATCATGATCCTCCTTATCCCCCTCCCCAAAACAAAAATGAATTCACTTGGGTTACTTTCACTCACCAAAGACAGAGCAGTAGTATTGGGTTCTCTGTTCATACATCGAGCAATTCCATTTACCATAAGCTTGATACTCTGCCCATATTACCCCATACCCCAAGGACAAATCTAAGGAACAGGAAAAGGGTTGGACTCAGGTTATCGGATATTCAGACCAAGACTGATTATATCTTTGGCTCCCGCTCAAATGCCATTGGGGGAAGAGGAGGGAACATCACACTGGGGGACTGTTTTTATGGTTAATGTCACTAGGCTGAGAGTGTTCTTCGAGAGAAGACAGCAACTCTTTAAAAAATAATGTAATATATTGAATTATGTCTTAAAGTATATGTTTTATAGGGGCTCAATGTATATCTAGCAATTGGGAAATACACCACATAATCAAGCTGACCCTAAGAGATTCAATATTAATTAGACCAGCTTTTATCCTGTGATGCACGCACTATTCTTCCTAACTCCCTTAGGATTCAATTTAAACTGAACCCCTTCTCTTTTTTTTTGCCTGTGGTCATTTGGGAAGACCCTCAAGGCCTGGCTCTTTGACTGACCGGGGCTTCTCTCCCTCTCCCCTTAGCGCCTTGAGACCCTCCCGGGTGAGTAGCGTGCTTCAAAATTCCCTGATTGACTGATTGATTGGTGACCCATGTAAATTTATCACCTTGGAACATGAAGTATCTCCCCCAAGACTATGTCCCTGGCCCAAACTTTAAAAAATACACTGACTGCCCTCTCAGCCACCTAGTCCTACATCTTACCATAATAGACAATCATTACCCAGAGACGGTGCCAACAGCTCCTTTATTAGATATTGAAAGAGCAGCTGGTTTGGGTATTTTGCTTAAAGGAATTGAGTGGTACACACTCCCTGTCATTTCTGTCTTGGAACGTGGCAGGCTTGTGGCAGAAACTGGTAGATCCAGAGTGGCTCGAGTTTGTTGACAATTACGATTTTTTTATGTTTCAGGAAACTTTCTTGACTGAACCAGTTCATAGAACTGCTTTGAAAAACCTATATTATCGGTACCTGTCCAGCCGCTGCTGGGCAGTCCTTGAATTGGGATATTAAAATGTTGTCTATAACACTGCCCAGTTTATAGAATTGAGCCTACTAGGAGCAAATGGACTAATATTAAATATATATTTGGTTTACAACTGGGCGTTATCACATAATAAGGAGTCAGAGACCCTGGCTGTCATTGATCAACATCGGTCTAATTTTAACCCAAAGCCTACCCTTTTGATTGGAGGTAACTTTAATATCATCTTTGAGCCATTAGAATATAGGCACCTGGTATCTGAAGATGAAGATGAAGCAAGGGGCATCCCATCTCTTGACTCTACCTCATTTATACCTGGAGTAGCTGGGGCGGTACAACTTGCCTTGTTGACGTTTACTCACAGCCTATGTGGCTGTAATGGGTGGTCTAAATCTGACATAGGCAGACCACATACGCTCGTAAGGGGGCAGACTAAAGTGGGATTGATTATGTTCTATTGGATACACCATTATAGAACACAATGATCACCTTCGTTTTGATCTCCAGAACAAATAGCGATCACAATGCGATGCACCTTCGTATGAGTTCTACTCTTACTTCGGTTTGCTTGGAAAACAGTGGACTTAGTTCAGTATAGCCACAAGCAGGCAAAATTCGGAGGATGATTAAGCGGCCTAGAGACTTAGCCAATAAGGAATCACTGACTAATATATACGATAACTTCTGTTTGGCTACTGTACCTTTTGTCGATCTGACTCAGTGCAATATCCCTAGTGCTGATATTCACTGTTCCCTGTGCATTCAATTATGGGAACTTTTCCAACATATGTTTATGACCTCACCAGTAAAATCACACATAAAAAGAATAATTTGTGGCACTCTAGTAGCTGTTGATAAGCTAAATCCCTTCTCATTCAATCAATCAAATCATGTATCCCATCTTCGATCGGAGCCGCCAGATCACACTAGGTGCACTTTAAATGCAAGTAAGCGGGATTGGAATGAGGTTATCTGGTGGATCTTATGGAGGCATCCAGAATCATAGATAAGACTCCTTTTTAACATATAATCAGAGAGGGAAATATGCCCAACGATTATTTCATTCAACCCTCAACTTGGGTTTTTCATTTTTTGAATCTTTATTCATCCAACAGCCCAATAGCTTTCAGCTCAGATGACGATCACACACCTTAGCTGCCCTTATTTCATCTGCATCCATGGATTATCCTCTCTGGACACACCAAAAATGATAATATTTAAAAAATCAACGGGGCAAAGGTCTGTAGTAAAGGATATTTTGGAGCAGGGATTGTATAACATTGTGGGTTCAGCCAAAAGCAACACACAGTGGGGGTAGGACTTTAACGCGGGACCTGTCAGAAGGCTAGGCCATGCCGACAGCCCCACTGAGCGCAGTTGTTATAAAGGGGATTTCTGGTTGGCTAGGGCATACGCCTAAGTCAGGCAGAAACCACCACTCCAGTCAGGGCAAGGGAGTTGCACGCTGAAGATAACCCCTGCTCACCACCTTGGTAGCTTGGCACGAGCAGTCAGGCGTATCCCAGAGGGAATGTGTAAAGCGTTTGCGCAACACAGACACACAGCAGCAACACACTAGGCACACCACCAAAGAAACTCCACACAAGGTTATATAAAATAGCTTTTGTATTATCCAAAACTCATTAGAACGTTAGAATCATAATCACACAATATACACTGTGCCAACTGGCAATAGGCAATATTCACAGGGGAATATATACAGGACCAGGCCAATCGGGCCACGGTCAGAAACATCCGAATGCAGGTGGTGCACATAAAAAACAACCTGTAACTACTGGTACAATAGTGACCTCAGCATTATCACATTAGGCATAAAACATATTAGGCCCAAACCTCATTAGCATAAACACATTACGCAATAGGCCTTACCAACATTAACACATTATGCAATAATCATGTTGCATAAATCATAATTAGCAACCAGCAGCATAAACACGTTATGCACACATTTGGCAGTGCACCATAGTAACACGAATTAGGTGCATGCATCCCCTTAGGGCCTTGCGCCCTATCAGTACACCCATTTAGTGCACACAGCACCTTAGCGTAATCGCTGAACTAACCCCAGGCCAACTGCCCTTTTACTGGGGCTCAAAATGCCCTATGTCCTGCAAAGTCGGGGCATGAAATGAGGCCTCTTGAATGGCCCCTTGGCTGCCTCAGCAGCGAAAACACAGTGCACAGATGCGCTGAGGCGTGGGGTGCAACTCACCCCTTCCTTAAGAAAATAAATGGCCCCTAAACGTTGCAGCTGCCTCCGCCTCTGCGGCGCAGCTGGGATAAATAATGCAGGCACTGGCACTACACGTGCCTCGGGAGCACCAACGCGGCTCCAGGGACCGACAATGTGCCTTGACCAACCCCCCAACAGCTCACTCTCAACCCTCTCTCGACAGGGCCCTGTGGGGCTGTTCTCGGCCTCCTCTGGTCTTCCGGCACTGGCACGGTGCTTCAACAGGTTCCGCTCTCAGCCCTCTGTATAGGGACTCCTCTAGTGCCACTAGTAGCAACCGCAAGGCTTTGGAGAGCTGCTCCGTTTCTAGGCGGCTCCTCAGTGCGGGGTGGGATCCCGCCTCACAGGCACTATTATGGGGTAGGCTCCTGCCTCACAGGCAATGCAATCCACATCATGCAGGCGGACACATAGCACACAGAAATGTCAACTTACAAAAGTGGCATGTCTAAAATAGGTATAATAAATCTGCGCACACCATTGCCTAGCATTTATTATCACTATTCCAAATGTACCAAAGTTGACTACGCTGCTCCTCTCATATCAGAAATTACCACTGAAACAATTATCAGGGAATCTCCAATGCATTCTTATGGGAGGGCAGCCAGCAGTGAGAAACCAAAAATTAAATGGCTGTTTGTCACTAACAGGACATGACACACACTTAAGGTACATGTCCTACCTTTTACCTACAATGCACCCTGCCCATAGGGCTAGCTAGGGCCTAACTTAGGGGTGACTGACATGCAGTAAAAGAGGGGTCACAGACATGGCACACACTTTAGGTGTCATGTCACAGCGGCAGTAACACTGCTCGCACAGGCCCTGCAATGGCAGTGGCCTGGGATAGGCTTGAAGGGCTACTTTGGTGGAAGGCGCAATCAGCGCGGCAAGCCCACCAGTAGCATTTAATTTACCAGCCCTGGGTATATGAGATACCACTTTAAAAGGGACTGACAGGTAAATGAAATATGCCAAACAGGTGTAGATCAACCTTTACTATATTTATCACAGAGAGCACACACACTTTACACTGGACAGCAGTGCTAAAGTGCCCAGAGTCCTAAAACCACCAACACCATGCCAGAAAAATGGCTAGGAGGAAGGCAAAAAGTTCAGGGATGAGCCTGCATAAAGGGCCAAGTCCAACCGTGGTCATAGTCATGGGCAGTGCAGGTTGGCCGCAGGAGTTAAGCGCAGGGCCATATGCATATGAGGTTGACCGCTAGTGTGGGTTGGGTGCGAGGTGGACCACAGACCCAGCTCAGAGGCCATATCCGACTGCACAGGGCCAAAAGATGTGCATAGCACAGAAAGGGAAGCATTCATAGACATTGGGTGAAATATCAAACAACAGGAATTCACTGAAAGAACACTGAAAGAACACAGTTAAAGTACAAAATATTGCTAGCTTTGATTGAAAGGTTCTGAAATTCACTTTAAATAAGCCACTTTAAAGTCCAGTGATGGTTACTAATTAAACTGAAAAACCACTGAAGTTAGGGTTGGATCCACACGCCATGACTTTTCACAACAACTATCCAAACAATAACTCATACACCAAATGCAATGCTTATGACCTATTGAAATATGCATAGTAATTGGTGACAAAAACTAAAAATACTTAGTTAAATAATTCATACTAAGCCTGAAAACAATACAATAGCCATAGCATAGATGTCTATGTGATAATGTTAATGCTAATGTGATAAGTAATCTCACACATAACATTGTTTATGTAACTTATATTTACATCAAGAGTAAGGTCATGAGGTGATGCTCATAAAATGTCAAGTCTATCAATGTGTCATGATTGCATTTAGAATGCCACCATATTGTTTGGCTTTCACAGATAAACTGCTAATTAAAAAATGAGCTACCACTAAGCTCAGAGAAGTTTGATGCTTTTCCTTATTAATTAAATAATGTGCAACCCTGAACCTTTGCAGTAGCCATTTCCACAAAATCTAGACCATCGTACACCAGTTTTCATATCACTGTATATTGTGCAATTTATATGTGTATCTCCGGGGCCTTTGTGTGCAGAATCTGCTTAATATTCTGATATGTAGAGGATAATCCCGTTAACCAATCAGGAATTTTATTCAATGATTAGAGCGGATCAGCATCTATTTAATAGACATATCTTGGTGATCTTGTTTTCCGTCTTCCTTTGCATTCTTTTCTCTTCTTTTTCCAATTTTGGTTTTGATTTTGCCCCGTATTGGTGGGTTGCCTTATGAGATATTGCTTGAATCTTTGTAATGCAAACTATTTTCCAACTTTTTTTATGTGAAATATTATTAGACAATTCTTGACATATATTTTATGGGAATTATCTATGAACTGGCATAGTATTTGCAAACACGTCGTAAAAGCTTTTGTCGCTGTGGTACTTGTTTTGCGACTAGATATCGAGTTTTGAAGTATATACTCATGGGTGAATGAGTTGACACTGTTTGTTGAGATTTACCTGGTGTGACACAAAGGTTTCTCAAGGGGTATTTTATTTTACTGCCTTTTCACAAAAGCCAATTTGGAGAATGTTGAGTAGTCCTACATGCATTTGGAGTATGTAAAATAGTAGTACGCCAAAACACACGTTGCCTGCCATGTTTAACCCTTGCTTGGTTACATTTTTTCCAATACCATTTGCAAATGTGCATGGCAGGAGACCTGAGTTATGGGTGTGTTGCATACCATAACTGGCACATTTCTGTGGTTTTGTGCATTTGAGCCAGAACCATAATTTATTATTTTCAATGTGGTTTTCTAGAGACTTTTTATGTATTGTAAAAATATACCTTTTTTTAACCCCTGCTACACAAGGCCTGTGGCCAACCCACAGTGGCCGCCTAGCGCCTATGCCCACGGCCTTCAGCCAGGACCTGTGCCCAACTTGCCAGAGGGGCCCAACCCCTGTACGCACAGCCCATGCTTTGCCTGCCCTTTGTCGCACATTTTCCCTGACTTTCTTTTTCTCTTTTGTGAACTTCACAAACTTCATGCCAGTCGCAATTTTTTTCACAAAAGAATGCTGTCAAGATTGCAATGGCGTTTTGAGACACGAATAATGCAGTATTCTGTGTTTTTTTCTGGTCTATTACCATTGTGTCTTACCACTGTCTTGGGATCAGCCACTTACTATAGTGTAAATAAATGTAAATGTAGTGTACTTGTATAGCGCACTAATCGACCCCATCTGGGGTATCTCGGCGCTTGTACGAATACCGCTGTGGAACCCTTCCTGGCTTTTCCCTGTGAACTGCCCACTAATGGGCACCCCCAAGGTGAAGCCAGGCATCCTAGCGTTGTTGGGGCCGTTGTGGAGATTTAGCAAGCTATTGCCCAGAGTTGCCGAGTGGGACCCATGATTAGAATAGGCGCTGAGGCGAGAATTATCAGGTCCGAGGAAATTGAGAACAAGAGCCGCCGAGGTGGGACTTGAACCCTGGTCCCGGGCCAGACTTCTGCATCAGGGTCTGCCGCGCTAACCATTGAGCCACACTTCTCCAAAGTGTCTGCCCTTTCCTCTGGAAATGTTTTTCCAAAGCGTGAAAGTCGCAAATCCTAATCGATTCGTGAATTGCAAGATGAAGAAACATGCAAAGAAATACACACACATACATAAAGAAAAAGACACAAATACACAGAACGCATAGACAGACTCCCCGAAGTGACAAGCGTAATCACACAGAACGCATAGACAGACTCCCCGAATTGACAAGCCCAATCACACAGAACGCATAGACAGACTCCCCGAAGTGACAAGCACAAACACACAGCTAGTAAGTTTTTTTGATCGATTTTATCCACACCACACACATTGACATTAACACAGACTCACAAACACATGCATAGAGAGACGCAATCACACACAAACTCAAAGACACACACAATACTCGTAATCCGACACACCCAGACCAGGTACACAAAAGCTCACAGGACCAAACACGTCCACAACAAAAGGACCACGCACGGCAAGTGCCATTGTTTGCTCCTACATTATGAAGTATCAGCCTGGCAAGGAACATGAGGAGGGCACTGTCGCGCGCGCCCCCGCCTGCCTTGGCAGCCGCCAGCGCCACGAGAACCAGCAGCAGCGAAAGGCTTGATGGATTTTTCATTTTGATAACTCTCCCATTTCGGAGGACAAATGCTTTTATTAGAAGAACTTCCAAGAACGGACTTAATGACCTCTATTCATTACCGCAAAAGAGTGAGTTTTGAAGAATTCCGCTCATTAAAAGCTGCTCACATTCCGCATTTATAGAGGCGAGATGGGCCGGCGCGCGCTCTCTCTCCCCTCTCCTCTGGCGCGTGGTTTATGGAACATGGCTGATTAGAACAAATGACAGGAATAATGCTTGCAAATGCTAATGAAATAGATCACAGATGTCTAATAGCGGGTTCAGCATCTTGGGTGGCGCGAGATACCAGCTCAGCTCCCTTTAGTGAGGCTCACGGATTGGCAGACGCATAGACATGATGCATGCTGGGGCGGAAGCTTGCAGATGGACTAGCCCACTCCCTCGGCCACTGAACGGGTCAAAGGTGGAAGTGTCGTCATGCCTCTGTCTGGATGGAGAACAAATCAAAATTCAGGGTCTAAGATTTGGTATGACCAGTGCTTGAAATGGAAAAATAGAAGTACAGGTAGTGGTACTCTGTGCCAGTGTACCTGCTTGTTTCTGAGAAGTGTCAATACTCTCTGATTAAAAGTATTACATTTCTCTTGAGAAGTGCCGGTACTCTCCGATTAAACGTATTACATTTCTCTTGAGAAGTGTCGATACTCCTCGATTAAAAGTATTACATTTCTCTTGAGAAGTGCCGGTACTCTCCAATTAAACGTTTTACATTTCTCTTGAGAAGTGGTGGTTCTCTCCGATTAAAAGTATTACATTTCTCTTGAGAAGTGCCGGTACTCTCCGATTAAACGTATTACATTTCTCTTGAGAAGTGCCGGTACTCTACGATTAAAAGTATTACATTTCTCTTGAGAAGTGCCGGTACTCTCCGATTAAACATATTACATTTCTCTTGAGAAGTGCCGGTACTCTCTGATTAAAAGTATTACATTTCTCTTGAGAAGTGCTGGTACTCTCTCTCAAAACAAAAAAGTATGGGTACTCAATACCGGACTGTACAGGCCCATTTGATGTGACCGATTTCCTCTCGCCTCAAATGTTTGTCCCACTTTTAGTCAACCAGGTTGCGAGGACCACAGGTACAGGAAAGCCAGGACATGTCTTCTTCATGGAAATGCTGCCTCAGCCTGTCCACCCCATGTAAAGGATTGGGCTGAAGTTGAGAAATTAGGACCTATATTTTATCAGAGGTTTTAATATGAGAAGGTTATTGGATCCGGGCAGCATGCAACGTTGGCTGGTTATGTAGGACATAACGGGAAGAGATGTGGCGCAGTGGCCAGGGTGCCGGACTCTGGACCACAGGGTTCACGGTTCAATCCCCAGCTCTGGCGGCAGGTCAGCCCAGCACCATGTGACTCTGGGCAATAGCTTGCTTAATCTTCCAGACGGCCCTCAGTGCCCGGACACCTCCGTTTGAGGTAGCTGTGCGCTTTACAAATGCTGGCGTTTATCATTTAATTTCTCATTCCTTCACTGTTTTACTAGTTTGGTGGACTGGTGAGGAAGTAAAGGAGAGAAGAAGGGTCTCATACTCACATAGGTTACTCAAGTCATATTAATGCTGAGTTGCTGCATCATGGTTATCATTTATGTTCTAAAGATACTGAAAATGCTCCTGGGTGCATGGGAACTCTGAACAATATTTGAATGACCTCACCTGATAATGAAAATCAAGCATAGTTCCTGTTTCAATAACTGTGTTTAACAAGGAAGTTCAGGCAGTTCCCGAGGATCGTCCAACATTTTGCCAATAAAAGTCACATTTTTGGATCAAATGGCATTTAGAGGGAACTTCTTTGCAAGATTATAATTATTCAATAGATGCTTAGCAAAGATGTTATTACTTTATGATGTTCTGTTGAAAACATTTCTGTTTCAGCAACTCCAGGCTATGTGATGCATGATTCCTGAAACTGAAGGTCAGCTTCAAAGTACAACATTGGCGACGAGGCTGGGATATGGTAATTATCTGAAAGTGCCCCTCAGGCACAGGAATTATGCAGGACTCATATAATGTAACAAAGGTTCCTGCTTGTGATAGATAACATATTTATAGGAACAAGGGACTCCTCACTAGGAGGAGGGAAATCTCTTTGTTCAGCCTCAAAGCTATTGGCCTAACTACAAGTCCACTCACACAGGGTCATGCATGATATTCAATTTCACATCACTCCAGGAAGGTGGAAAAAATATACAGAAAGCCACACATAATATAACCCAGCTCTTAAACAGGCCCACAGAAACACGGATATGTGTGTCCATGAATCGAACATAAATGTAGATATTGAGGCCCAAATGTATCATTTTCTCATGTGACGCAATGCAGCAAGACACCTTGCTGCGCTGTGTGAAAGGGAGAGGCCAGGATTGCACTATATCTATTAAGATATGGTGCATCCCTGCTCTCTGCCTGGGCTGATGCACAATCTGCTGCCTAATGCCAACGCAGGCATCCTTGCGCCAGAGTGCAAGGGTGCCTGCGTTACAGGAGGATTGTGTTTGTGCAGGAAGGGATACCCTTCCTGCACAAAAATAATCCTCTGTGATGCTTTCCTCCTTCTAAGTGTGATACAGAATGAGGAAGCACCGAGGAGAAAGAAGGTATCTCGCTTTGTTGCGCGTCCCCTGGGAAGGCGTAGCATTTTGACACATTCACAAGTTTACCAGTGTTTTGGGAGATATCTGGGAATATGCCAAAATCCAAGGGTGGATGCGTGGAACACCCAGGCTCCACCCATTGAACGCCTACCTAAGACAGAGTAATGCAAGGCAATGACGTGCACTGTCTTGTGCTAATCCAGCTTTACCAAGCAAAGGAGGCCCATCCGAGGTGGCCTTGCATTGCTGGGTAAATCTGACTTAGGGATTGCGTTGCCCTCGGACACCCTGCATGACGCAAAAGTAATGCAATCTCTTGATAAATCTGCCCCTGAATGTGACTGAGCAAGTCCTTCCTAAGTGGTCACACATTAGGCCTGATGCCTACAAGAGACACAAAGGCAGATGCAAAGCAATACACTGAAGTGCCATGCATGAAAGAGAGCCCTGGGTGAGTACTATCCATCTACACACTGCAAAACATTTGATTTATTCCAAACCGAGCAGAACAACGTGCATGTACATTTGATCATGAGTGTGTAACTTACAGCCAAGATAGTTCTACCAATCAATATGCTTCCATCAACTAAGCATTCTCCGTTTCTCGCTCATTTTTTCGCTCTCTCTTGTTTTTCTCCGATCTATGCATTTTGTTTTTCTAGTTACATATTTTTTGTTATTTTCTTGAGTGACACAATTGCATCTTTTGTGCTTTCATTTTTTTGATCTCTTTCTTTTGTTCAGTTTATCTTCCATTGATTGGCTCTTTGTCCTTCCACTCATCTCTTTGTACTTTTCCGATTCTTGATAAATTTTTCTTTCTATCTTTTTCTTTCTATAATAAATCCGTCCTTTGATTGTTTTTTTATTCTGGCTCCTATGCTGCTTTCCTTCCCACTTCTCCCATTTCTTCTTTTTTAATTTCTTAGTCTTCATAATTTCCTAATTGTCACCCTTTTGTCTTTCTTTTTTTTTAATCTTTCACCATGACAGTTCTTTCATTCACTCTTTCATACTCTCTTTCATTGCTGGGGAATTGTACTATAGTTCAGCTCCTTTAAGTGCAGCAACATTTGGGAACACCACTCAACACTTATGACACTTGAGTACTCTTATGCGCACTGTCAGATGGCAGTTCCGCTACAACAGTAGGTTTGAGCCTAACACAACCGTATGCGTGGGCCACATTGGGTGAGTTACCTGGGTATGGGTGAATGCCATTTGCAAACACAGCTTCGGCTGTGGGTTGCCCGTTAGCTGGTGGCGGTAGGCCGGTGAAGCCATTTACCCCAATTGGCGATTGAATGCTAGGCACAGCTGGTGCAGTGATGCCAGGAGGCGTACTCCCACCTGAAAGAAGGAAAAAGAAAAGTTGTACTCGTTTGCAATTCGTGGTGATACCGTAAACCATTGTTACTGCTTAAAAATAATGCAAGCTCAAAATGTAAAAGGTGTGATAATTAGCGCCTATTACAAGTTTTTCCTTTTAAAATGGGGCATACCATGTGGATTTCGGTTCTAGGTGCACTAAAATCTGCATGAGATACTTACCGGGTATTTCCCCCCTGTAAAATTCAGCAGGTTAAACATGCCGAACTAAACCTGGTTAAAATTGCAAGGCACACAGTAACCAGTACAGAACTTGTAATTTCGATTCCTGTCTAAACAATAGTTTGCACAGGGATAAAAAAAGAAAGGGCTACTCATAAGAAGGGCCCTGATGTCTAACATGGTAGACAGCTGGAAAAGTGAGAAATTTCTTCCAATGTGGCCCAACCCTCAGCGGGTGACGAGCATATCTGCGTTGTTTCTGTATTATCTTTATAGCCAGTCATTTCTGTTTTGGGTCAGTAGTAACATCACCACTTCGTTCTGCTACTATAGGCTTAGAGCCCGAAGCAGCAGGCTCTGCCGGCCATTAACTTTACCAAGGGAGCGGGGCTTTAATGGCCGGTAGAGCCGCTACGAAGGGCTCTCAGGCTATTAGAACATTCCGCCCTTAGAGGGCAGAATGTTATAATTTGTAAAAACAAGGGCATCTCGGAGCCCATGGGGGTTGAAATTCTCTCGGGCTCCGAGAGGCCTTTGTTCACAGCAACAACTGTGAAATTTAAAAAACATTAGAATGCTGCTCTCCAGGATTCTACTGCTCATTAGAAGCCTGGAGCACTCCATTGTCTTCAATGGAGCGCTCAACATTCCGATGTTTTAATACAGTTTTTGATTCTGCTTTGTTCCTGCAGTGAGCATCTGCTAAGAATTTAGTTCAGTTCTGTTTTATCTCAACAATACCTTTGCAAACAGTCTTAGCTGTTGAGATGTCAGTTCTGCCTTGTGTAACACCATCATAGATGGGTTACACCACTTAGATTTTAGTTTTGCTTTCTTTATCTAAGACAACTTTCTAGATGGTGCATTCTACAGCTATTTTACTTTCCTACTAATTTCCATTATACCGTCCTAGTCAGTGTCTGCTGCTTAGAGTTCAGTTCTAATTTATTTATGGAATGTTTTCTAAGCCAATTTAGGATATGATCATTAAAGTCGTTTCAATATTCCTCCATTAGATAGAAAACGTATGCAATATCCCCTGTAAAATCTTATACAGCCTCTGCTGTTGAGATTTCAATTCCTCTTTGTGTCTGTAATGTAATATATTTCCATACTAAATTAATAAATAAACCTAAAAGCATGCAATCAGTGCATGTTACTCTGTTGCCACCAGCAAGTGGTGAGCATGCAACTCAGTGTGTTCTTATTTGGTTGTGTGGTATTCTAATCGGAGACACCAGGATTGAACTCTTTCTTTACTTCTCACATCTATTTCTTGCACAAATAATTAATTTCCGAAATATTTCTACATTCCATTTCTAGCATGCCTTTATTACTTTGATTTCAAGTTAGGTCTGTTTCTGTAATACTTTATTAGCCTGATTAAAGAGGTCCAATAGACACTTGTTATTTAGTACCTTTATAGTCTGTTTTAAATACTGTAATGTTATGAAGGTGTTTTTTTCTGGGATAACCTTCTAGCCAGTTTCTACTACTTAATACTTAATTCTACAGTATTTTCCTTCATAGTCACCACTTCTATGCCTCCAATATTTCATTTCTAAGCTGTTTCTACTTTGCTTCTGTTACCATGATTTAGTTCTGCTTTGTTTCTGCAGCTCGCCCTAGCCCGTGTCTCCCTTTAAGATTTCATTTCTACCTTGTTTCTGTCACATCTGCCAATGCCTGCTTTGTTTCTGCAATGCCTTCTTGTGCAGACTCCAGTATCAACATTTCAGTTCTGGATTTTTTTTAATGAAATCATCCAAATTGCTTTGTTTTGTGTAACACCTTTCATGCATTTACTGCTAAAACTTAATTTTTTTGATCTATGTGATTCTATATTATGTGTGGTGTGTAGCTTGACTAAAAGTTATCTTCTCCTTACAGAAAAGTTCAGGGTCCCATTGACAGTGTGTGAACCTATGAATTGGCTTTCTAGGTCTATGACTTTGCACACAGCCAGAGGTGCCTAATTTTTGGAAGCTTGCCTGCTATCCACCCTGTGCTATGAGCAATGTATTTTAATTTTCCTTCACTCCCCACTATTTTACACCTCACCTTAGTGGGCAATCTTTCCTTGATAAGAAGCCTTGCCTGGCCTTTTCTTTTGCACTAAGCAGTGGGCACCCCTTACCAGCAGGCGGAGCTTGCATCCTTACCGGAGGTGGGCGTCATGGGTGCGGCGGCGAGGCCATTCATGTTCAGAGCTGCCATCTGCTGCATCTGCGCCGCTGCGAAGGCCGCCATGGGGTTCAGGTACCCTCCCTGCGCTACGGATGCCATGATGGCGGCCTGTTGCTGCATCAGCTGGAACAAAGAGAACAGCGAAAAAGTATCATGCATTCACTGGCAGGGCGTCCCCACAGAGACGGCGGTGTCGGTTGGCATCGCTGGGCACTGCCCACTAGGGCACATGGGTAAACTACATACGAAAGGACAATGCTCGGTTTTGAAGGATGCCCTGGTGGTTCCCTCTTGAAAAAGCTGGGGAGAGGGGCGTGAATCAAAGAGTTCTACGTCATAATTTCGACAATACACATATACTCCATAAGCTTCGACTATATTTATGTCTAGATGATTTAATATCCACCAACCAAAATACTAACATAATAACAATTGTGAAGTCACTGCAAAAACTATTTCTCACTTATCCTAGGCAGGCTTTCTTTACTATTTTAATTCCAGTCCAAGTTCAGTGCCTTTATGACTGGATTGGCTACCTACTTTAGAGAAGCTACTTTGGCAGGTTCAAGTTCAAGTTCAAGGATTTATATAGCGCACTACTCACCCGGAGGGTCTCAAGGCGCTTGGGGAAGGGGGGTTCACTTTTTGTCAAATAGCCATTAAGTGAATCTAACTGTGCATATGTGTTTAATAGACATTTGTTTTTAAAGTCATGACTAGATACCCATCAAACTAGATGCTGTTTGCAGCCTAATTGTGAGGAAGATGTATGTGGCACACCTTTCTAGACAGGTTGGGTCAAAAACTGAGTTTTTGTCTCGGTGCTTAGTTTGTTAAAAAAAAAGAAGAAGAAGTGCCAGGGCCCTTGTTAGGAGTCCCCTGCAGCCTGCACCACTCATGGCCCCCACCAGTGCTGGCAATAACAACTACTAACCATGACACTTCCACAATGGCGAACATTTTGACACTTCTAGACCGCTCAAAGCTATAAGAATGGCTTGGGCAACAGGTATTAGTCAAAAAACTAACAAGGCGCGTTTCTTATTTCCCACCTCTCTTTGAGACTATAAAGCATTACAATTATTTTAGATCCTTTCGGTGGTCAGATGGAGCAGGGAAGGAGGCAAGAGGAAAGCCAAGCAAGTTAGAAAAGAATACACCCTCTAGTGATCACATGCTGGACTCACTCTCCTTGATAATAGGCGCGCGTCTTAGCGCCGCTCCTGATTAAGGCAGGCAGAGGCCATTATAAAGGCTTCCCAATTGATGTGGGCTTGTTTGGAATTATAAGATGCCACTTGAAGTGTAGATGTGCTGGCGTTAGACAGGGTCAGTGGGCACCAATAACAGGGTGACTGGTTATCGCAGCCCGCGGCCTCTACGGAGAGACGCGTGCAGTCTTTTCGGGACTGGATGCCTTTCCTTAATTTGCTTTTTCTTAATTCCTTGTGAATTATTTCTGCATGAACCATCCCATCGCTTCCTCTGTTTAGACCTTTTTTTTCCTCATGGTTTGCCTTTTAAATTTTGTTTGCTTTATTTCTCATAATCCCTTCAGAGGAGATTGCCTGGGATACCGCAGGCCGTGGTGCTTATAGAGCTCTATGGCTCTGTGCGGAAGAACGCTTCCGAGGTCATGACCTGCATTAAGCGGAAGCTGACATGCATACTTGAGTGACAAACAACTGTTAATATTAAACAACTGTTGTTGGGCTCATTTCAAAATTAGACAGACACCGCCACCATGTGATAGACTGTCATTAGTACCGGTGCCAGCAATTAAGTGCCAGTGCTGAGCACTGGAAACCACAGGCTCAAATTAAGCAATGTTTGTCATTCGATCTCACTTCAGCAGAGCTCAATGTAGCCCAATGTCGATTTTACTTTGCCCATCTGCAAAGCGAATCCTAATACATTGCACATCCACTTTGGCCTGCTTTGGTCCACTTTTCCCAATTATTAGTTCCCAATTAGGGTCTGATCTGATTACCAGGGGGGTGGTAGAGAGTGTGATATTTACTGCAGCACACAATTACAGATACGAAAGGGCGGTATTGAGCAGATGCATTAAAACACAATTTTCTGAGATTTATTCCAGGAAAATGAGGAATTGTATATGGAGAGCATGTTCTGTCTGGCAAATTCCAGATGCACAAACAGGAGTTTGAGTACCCACTCCACCAAAAATGTAATCAGGGTCTTTAGAATACCATCGACCTGCCTACTGCACACCGTAGCCCTGGGAATTCCTGCTGCTCACATAGGGATATACTGTGGTAAATAGTCCTACAGTAGGGACCAATGCTAGCTGTCGCATGCATGCTATAGCACAGAATGATGCAGACGTTTCACAGTCCGAAGACTTGGGTTTCAGAACCTATTCCTTGTGGGCACCAGAAGTAAAGACAACCACCTCCCTTTCAAACATGCCTGAATCCTCCTCACACTCACTCTTGTGGTGGAGCAGCACCTTAACATGATGCAGTTCACAGAGATGTCTGGTACAAGTCATGTCTCAGTGTCTCTCTCGAGGAGGCTTCAAAGAGGCCAGGTGGACTGTTTAAGGAAAGATGTCTGTGCTTGAAATATTCTGCTGAGCATGCTTGCTTGTATACCTCTTGTAAGGGTTACCAGAAAGTGCCTAGAAACTGGAACACTATCCTTTATGTTTACAACGAATGTGTGTCATTATCCCGCACTCTTTTTTGTCCGCAGGAAATCACAACGCGTTTGTTACAATAACCGCGTTGTGACTCCGCCTACCATTACTCCGCAAGTCGTAACAATGACTCGCGGAGGGGGGGCGCTGGATGTTGGAATAGTATAATTTACTATTCCAACTCCAGTCTGTGCAGACAGTAGGGAAGGTGTTGGATTTTAAATCTAACACCTCACCCCCACTCCACAAGTTGTTGTTCCGACTTGCGGAGTAATGGTATGCGGAATCACAACGCGGTTGTTGTAACGATCGCGTTGTGATTTCCTGCAGGCAAAAAGTTTTGTGGTAAACGTTTACCATTTACAACTATTAATACCTTCAATATTTATGTTTCCATTCATTTCCTATAGTTGCAGGGAAGTATTTGGCCCTTCTGCTCTTGTACTTGCTTCTCTCTGGTACCCACAAGAGGTTTGCTAAGGTCAGGGTGGAGCTGATGGGTAGCTTTGGACCCGTTGTTATTTGGATTAAGAACCTTAACAAGGAGAGATATGTTCATTTCTCCTCGTTTTCTCCTCTTTCTATGTGTGCTGCCTTCTGCACAAAAACAATCCTTACAATGCAGACACCCTTGCACTACAGTGCAAGGGTGCTTGCATTGGCGCGAGGCAGCCGAAAGGGCGCAAGCGGAAAAGGCAGGATGCGCCGTATTGACTTAAGTAAGGCAAATTTCTGCCCTTTCCCTGTCACACAGGGCAGCACAGCAAAGTGACTTGCTGGCTGCACAGCATGTCTTGACCATAAATATGGCCCCCAGTGTCTATATAAAGTATTCCACTTAATAGAGACTCATGTGTGGTGATGAAATGCAGCAACAGAGGAGGCAGGAGCCATGGATGTTAAAATAGAATCCCCTCCTTATTGGTCATATCTCAGACACCCCCCCCCCCGAGAAAACTAACAAGGCGGGTTTCTTATTTCCCACCTCTCTTTGAGACTATAAAGCATTAAAATTATTGTAGATCCTTTCGGTGGTCAGATGGAGCAGGGAAGGAGGCAAGAGAAAAGCCAAGCACGTTAGAAAAGAATACACCCTCTAGTGATCACATGCTGGACTCACTCTCCTTGATAATAGGCGCGCGTCTTAGCGCCGCTCCTGATTAAGGCAGGCAGAGGCCATTATAAAGGCTTCCCAATTGATGTGGGCTTGTTTGGAATCATAAGATGCCACTTGAAGTGTAGATGTGCTGGCTTTAGACAGGGTCAGTGGGCACCAATAACAGGGTGGCTGGTTATCGCTGCCCGCGGCCTCTACGGAGAGGCGCGCGCAGTCTTTTCGGCACTGGATGCCTTTCCTTAATTTGCTTTTTCTTAATTCCTTGAGAATTATTTCTGCATGAACCATCCCATCGCTTCATCTGCTTAGACCTTTTTTTTCCTCATGGTTTGCCTTTTAAATTTTGTTTGCTTTATTTCTCATAATCCTGCCAGAGGAGATTGCCTGCGACACCGCGGGCCGTGGTGCTTATAGAGCTCTCAGGCTCCGTGCGGAACAACGCTTCCCAGGTCATGACATGCATTAGGCGGAAGCTGACATGCATACTTGAGTGAGCGGAAGATAAACCAAGGAGCGCCTAAGAGAGAGCTGGACACCCTCCCCCACATTCAACAGACTGGGAATGTGGAGTGGGCCAACTGCATATATCTTGCTTCAGCACTCAGGGGCTTATGTACAAGGTCCTTATGCCACCGGTGCATCACGTTTTATGACATAAAAAGTGACCCACCGGCGGCAGAAGGGGCTTGTAAATATTCCCCTGAGTGGGTGGCTGAGTAGGTGAGAGAGAGACTGAATCAGTGAGTGTGGGAGTATGTGAGTGAGTGAATGAGAGTGCAAGTGAATCTACGGGTGAGGCAATACATCAGAGAATGGGTGAGTAAATGAATGGACAGCTAAAGTGAGTCAACAAATTTGTGCGTGAGTGAGTGAGTAGTTATGGAATGTGCCACTAAATGAATAACTAAATGAGTGAATTCCTGAGTGAGTGAATGAGTGACTGTACGATGGAGTGAGTATGAGCAAGTGAATGATCGGATGAGGGAATAGTCACAGTCTGGCTGAGTAGATGAGTGGATAATTGAGTGATTGATGGGTTTGTGAGTGAGTGACTGTAGAAATGAGAGTGAGTGAGGTGGTAGGTGACAGCATGTGCTAATGAATGGGTTACTACACAAAAGAGTGCCTGAATACTTGAACAAATGGGTAAGTGACTGAATCAGTGACTGTTGGAGTGAGCGTGTGAATGAGTGTGTGATCAAGTGCCTGATCGGATAAAGGAATGTCTCCCAGGATTGGAGGGTAAATAGTAAATGAGGGAGTTATTGAATGTATGACTGAGTGTGTCAATAAATAGGTGTGCAAGCTAGAGTAAGTACAAAAAGGAAATCCTCGGCACATGTCTGTAGTGTATCTTAACATGTGTCTGTACATTGTATGTATGAATATTAACACAGTATTGTGAGCTTCTTATTTTTCTTTCTTTATTCTTATAGTTTCTCTTCAACCGTCACGTGTTTCGTCGCATACACTGGGAAATCGTCCTCTGACTTTCTCATAGCTCCACAATCTTTGATATATTCCTTTCTTATGTGGTGATAATTCCAACCATGTTCTTGCACTCGAGAGTGACGGTTTTGGGCTACGTTGATGACGGAGCTGTCCTTACGAGCTCGTGGGTTGGTCAGACGGAGACCTTTCCTTAAAGAAAAAACTATTTTAACGCAGAAAACGGATATTTTACCCATATGGGTATGGGCTACTGAAAGGGGTTACCGCATAAGTGAGTGCCTGGATAATTGATTGAATGAGTGAGTGAGAAACTAAATGAGTGATATTCAAAGTGAGTATGTGGCACTCTTCTTGATCTGTTGAGTGCAAATTGTTAACCATGAGCTCTGAAAGGCCCATCAGAAGGTCACCTGACTGTCAGACGGGCTGGAAACAGAGTTTTTAGCCTGATTAAGAAGGACAAGGTCAATGGATCCAAGACATTTCACCCTGAGACTGTGGCTGTTGAAAGCAGCCGAAATTTTAGGGGTGAAACTATGTGGGGAAACTGGCCCTGGATTGATCAGATTCCCCTAGAAATTCCTGATTTCTCTGGGGAACCTCTTTAACTACTCCCACCCTTTTAACTGCACTCTCAGTGTCAGTAACTCCAGGGCCGCCACCAGGTACTTCATTACGAGGCCCATAGTATGGCCTCTTAATATTGTTTAAGCAATAGATATGGGTGTTGATACTATGAAATTGAGAGGGATAGCCATCACCATGCAATGTGATAGTGCATAAAGACCTCAAGGGCCAACTAGCCTGTCCCATTTATGCCATAAACGTGCCCCACCACTATCTGAAGGACATATCAGCTAGTCCAGGAGATGAGCAGCAATGGCTGATGATGGGAGAAACAATGAATCCAAATGATGGGAGAAGGTCACACAGTTTCTTCATCACGCTCTTGCGCACAGTGTTTCCTCCTAAGCCTCATCTTCATCAGAGATTTGCAGTTAGGATGTGGAACACCTATCTAAAGGCTTTCTGATCAAGAGCAGAAGACACAGCAGAGGTTTGGGTAAAAACCTCGATACTTGGATCCGAGGAGGACCGCCATCGATCGTGCGGATGTGGCTGTTTGAGAGCGTGGTGAAAACCAGTGGTCAAAAAAAAGTGTCTTCATCATCACCAACTGACCAACAAATCCAAATGTGTCACTATTATCACAAAACAATCAATTAAAATCCCACTGCCCGCTAAAACCCTTAGATTGACTCATTAAGGCGGTTCCTAGGCTCATTACCCTTAGTTTGACTCATTATCCGAGGTCAGAACATTTCGTACAATGATCTCGATTGGGAGGCGGGAAAGCCCCACAGCTACGCACCAAATTAAATTAAATAGATTTAAACTGTTTCACCATGTGGTGCATTTGATGAACGCTGGAAGACATGTGGGTACCAAGGATACACTATCTTGCATGCCAGAGAATCATAAATGACTGTGTATGAACAAGCGGATGTTTCTTCTCCTGCCCAGCAATAGACTGGACGGTGTTGATAGACCACAAAGTGGATGAACAGTTGCTTACGCAGCAGCTCAGTTGCTGGAGGTCAAGCGTAAGACATCTATCAGGAGAAACAGGAATCAATGACAAAGGCTGTGACTCTTCTACAGTATAGGAAATAAAACCAGGTGAACTTGGGCATAGACGGAAAGTTTTTAAAAACGAAATTAGATTATCCCAACCAGGATACTGAAATGAAAACAAAATTGATGGGGTGCTGGCAAAATACTGAAATGTGCTAATTGATGGTGCCTCTGTCTTTCCACCGGGGATTTTATTCCGACAGCTTCTGCAGATGTACAACACACCCAGGACCCACACTACAATCCCTCTCTCACACTACCAGGGCTCAAGACCGGTGAATGTTCCTCAATGGGACATTGTTCCAAAAATAGTGTGTAGAACACGCTTCGAATGGTACCCACTTGATGATTCCAACCCGCTGGTTCTCGGATGGAGGTTCCTCATGCTGCCCGGCACATTGTTTTTTTCTTGATAAATTGGTTTCTATTCTGGGATTCTAGACACGTCCAAGAGTAATTGGTGCTTCTCATTGCCACCTGATAACCCTACAAGAACTGGGTACGACTTCCAGCCTGAAAGACCCAAAGTTTGAACCAAAGTGGCCCTTTGCCCTGCATACAGACTGAAAAAGAGAGAAAGGGAACCTAGAAGTAACTCACACTACACAGAAAAGGGTACGAGAAAGGTAAAAGAAAAATGGAAAGCAGATTTTGAGGTCTAAGTTTAGAACATTTTAGAAAAGAAAGCAGAAGAACCATGGAAAAAGAACATTTAAAAAGCTTTTAAAAGCAAGAACATGACAAAACACATACATAAAGTATTATGACACCATGAAAGGTAAAGAAAGTAATATGTAGGAGCTGTAGATAACTACAAGAAGAATGAGAAAGAAAAGTATAAAAATAAGCAAGGGAGAGAGAGATTAATTGAACTATGCAACGAGAAAATATGAGCAACAGAGAATGTGAATAAAAGGCGGTGGGAGAAAAAAGATAGGAAGGAGAACAGGCACAAAGAAGAAAATGAAAGATGGATAGATAAAGCAGAAAAGAAGGATGAAGGTAGGAACGAAAGAAGAAAAGAGAGAGAGGAGAAAAGAGAATAACAAAGGAATGAAGAAGTGAAGGAAGAAGGAGGAGGGTAGAGGGAGGAAATGGAATAGCAAAAGACGCACTGGCAGGAGAGGAGGTTGTGGGTAGAGAACAAAAGAGAGCGTGAAACGAAAGAAGGGGGAAGACAGGAAGGAAGAAAGAGCGAAATGCAGACAGGAAAGAAGAAAAGAATAATCTGACAGAAGAAAGGAAGAAAGGGGGAAAGAGTGATGGGTCGTAAAAGAGAAAGGAGGAAGGAGAGAGGCAAGGAAGGAGCTTGAATAATGGGACGGACGACCTGCCCTTGCAGGGCAGCCAGTGAGTCCATTTGAAAGGCACGCGCGTGTCTTATGAAGATTCATGCCCCACGTCAGCCTCCGTACATCTCTTATCGCGCCATGCCCGCGCGTTGTGGACGGAGGTTACTACTGTAAAGCAATCTGACTCCGGCTGATACCATTTTTCTTGCCGAGTGCGGGGCGTGTTTCTCTCTGATACCGCGTCACTTCGTATCTCGCCAGCGGACATCCGATGCCATGACAGATTCCTCTCTCCGGCTGCCTGTGAGCTGCCAACGCCGGGCCCTGCACCGCGGGACACTCTGTCTCGAGCGAAGACAGGGGGCAGCGCCCCTCAACGCTAAAACCCGAGCAGTACCAGGGGCGGCTTTAGGCTCATGGCGGCCCTGGGCAGGGAGCGTAGGTAGGGGGCCCCTGAAGAGGGGGTCCGGGTGCGGCGGAGCCCCCTGGAGCTCAGGAAGGTACCAGCGGGCCAGCAGTGGGTAGGAAAAAAAGAAGCCAATCATGAACCAGGAGGAACGCAGGCGAGAAAGCCAGTGAAGAGGGGGAAGGGGGTCAGGGAGTTTGGAAGGGGAACAGAGCCGGAGGCCGTCCCTGCCAGGGGTCGCCACGCAGATATGTATCCATCCTCAGAGGATTATTATATTAAGGATATATATTGGCGTGGTGGCCCCTTGTGTTTGGTGGTCCTGTGCAGGTGCACAGCTTGCACATGCCTAAGGCCGCCTCTGACAGCACTGCCAGCTGCGTGCCAAGGAGCCTTGCCACCCTCTTTACCGACATCTCCACGCGCAGGCACCACGCTCCCTAAATGCAGGTCTTCCAAGATGTTGCTGATTCAGGTCTCTGATGATGGGGCAAGCTCCTTAGATATACAGCACTGATTCAAGTCTTCGGAGATGGAGCTAACTCCTCAGAACAAGCTGAGGAGGCTTGTGGGTGTGTGTTGGGTATGAGGGACGAGAGGGATTTGGGGGCAGCCGACTAGAGGGATGCCTGCCCCAGGGTAATTTGGGGAAGTGGAGCAGTCGGGCGACTGCTCAGGGGTTTGGGATTTATTTGGGCTAGTTATGTTGCCCAAGGGATTACAAACAGGCATTTTGTATGTCCGTCACCATTCTGTCAGGTAACCGGGTGGCTGGCATTTATAGCTTTTTCCCCCACCCTCCCATCCCTACTCCAGGGCTTTTTGTCAGGGTGTAAAGTTTCTCTTTTCAACTTCTGGCACGTTTTATTGATACAGGTGTGCAAAGGGGGCTTATGCTGTTAAGCTAGGTTGTCGCTTGAGGCAGGCGCACTGCCGATGGCAAAGAAGTTGCCATGGTGTACTGAAGTTTATCGTTGTCAGCGGCAGTATAAGCTGAAAGGGGAACGGGTATCCAAGCTCACGCCCAGTCGAGACAGGACATTTAAGCTTGGATAGGAATTTTAGTGGAATAACAGCAGGGGCGGCTCTAGGCTCTTAGCGGCCCTGGGCAGGGAGCGTAGGTAGGAGGCCCCGGAAGAGGGGGCCCGGGCGGGGCGGAGCCCTCAGGAGGGAGGGGTCAGAGCGTTAGGAAGTGGAACAGAGCCGGAGGCCGCCAAATCCCTGCCAGGGGTCGCCACGCAAATATGTATCCATCCTCAGAGGATTATTATATTAAGGATATATATTGGCGTGGGGGCCCCTGGGGTCTGGTGGCCCTGTAGCTTGCACATGCCTAAAGCCGCCCCTGATAACAGGTTATTAGATGTAGGAAAGAGGGAGTGATTTTAGAGGTATCAGATACATTCGAACAGCCACTGATCAGATACAATATTGATGTATTAAGTTGTTATGAAGGGGGGAGCGATAGCTCAGTGGTCGAGTAGAGTAAAATAGGTTTATAACTTTGTATAGTGAGATTGTAGTTTTGTAAGGCGAAGGCCTCGGATTACATTGTGATGGGCACATGTTTCAATGAAACTGCCTTTTCCACACAAACCCAGTGTCAGGGGTCTGCGCTGCTCCCCTCGTCCCCAAAAGCTTGCAACACTTGACACATCACATTGTATAATCTCTAACATTTGTAAAATCACTGCTAAGCAATGTAGATAATCCACTCAGCTAAGCTTTGTGGGAGGGAGCGAAATACTCCATTCAAAACTTTTAAAAATGCCCCTGATCTTCCTGCTAAATTGAAATTGTAATATGCAGGTGCACACTCCAGCTTTGTAGAAAACGTATTCTATTCAGTTATATTTGCAGAGAAATATCATTCCCCAGTTTTGATTTTCACAGTGCTGGACAGTGTATGATTCTGACAAGAGCTGGATTTATAGGGATTTCCTAAATCTGCACCTCTGTTCTTTAAAGTACATTTAAATTCAGTTGTTAAGATTAGTGACTGATAGTAAAGCTTTACTGTACTGCAACGATGCCACTGCGAGGGTGGCATATAAATCCCCTTGTATTATATAAAATGCATTGTTATGTTGGCATTCCGCTATAACCAGCAGATACATTTCAGTTCTTAGCAAGGTGTCTTCCTTTTAGAGCTGAAAAGCTGGCATTACTGGAAATCCCATGTTGTAATAGCAAAAAATCTCAACCAAAGCCTTTGTGAGACTGGCCTCGGCGCAATATTATTCAATATTCTATTTAGAAGTAAAGTTCTTCATACAAAACTCTTTTAGGTTCACAAAGTCTGCGAATCGCAAAAAACAGACTTTGGGACAGCGTAAGAGTATATTGCTATGTATAAAACCCTTTTACGAGTCAGAAAAGGCTTCTATATCGGAGTCACAATGGAATGTACCAATGGTTTGCCATCTCAATAGTGATCTCACACCACTGGTCAGACATCGACACCTCAAAAGAGGCGATACCTGATTGTAAAGTGGAAGCTCCCCCCAGTATATATCTCCTCTGTTAATCATTTCGGGCATCCTCAGGATGTTCTGGAGCGGCCCAGATGTCCACTGCATGCTCCCCTGATGTATTCCCAAAACAGACTATTACTTTGATGGTGGGAGCGTGAAACATTGCGCCCACGAAATGTGCTCACGGCGCTTCGTGAACTAAGAAAACAAATTTGTGAATGTTCAACTTACCATAGTGGACATTTTATTGTTGATTTGGATTGGATAA
Source organism: Lissotriton helveticus (assembly GCF_964261635.1). Lineage (NCBI taxonomy): Eukaryota > Metazoa > Chordata > Amphibia > Caudata > Salamandridae > Lissotriton > Lissotriton helveticus. The sequence goes on from NC_136059.1 coordinate 205,287,497, forward strand.
ATAGGATATACAATCTGTGAATGAACTTAATCAAATTGAGGTATCACGGATCTCTTCACCATCTGTGTACTTCTGAGAACATACTATTAAACGCAGTACGGTTTATCATTGTCCTGAGGAAGCCCTATTCAGGGTGAAACGCGTTGGCTACATCGGCACTTCGCTTTCTTGATTCAAGCAACTATTAAAAAAAAGTGACAAGCGTCATTGAAGAGTCCGGAGAGATCTTGTTTTGTATAGCATGTGTGCTTTTCTATTTCTGTCTTGCCTCTCTGTGCTTTCTTTCTTGTATTCCCAAATCAGAAACTTTTTTTAAAGCAGCACTTATCCCTTCAATGGTCATGGGTGCCTAAAAAAAATATTTAAATGTTTCCCATTTAGGAAAACACGTGTAATGATGTGGTCTGCTGTTCCTTGAAAGCCAACACCAGCATTCAGGGGCCATTCACATGTGGTCACAAATTCGAAGCTGCCTAGTTAATGTTCACTTAGCAGGCATTTTGTAACCATCTCTAAATGGATATTTTGCAATGCAACCTATTTATACGCAAAATGTCAGCCAATATGTAAAAAGTAGGAGAGAAATGTGCACCACTATTTGTGATATGTATGTACGTACACCAGGCCTTTAGGGCCTTCTGACCTAAATATTTTGTGTGTCAAACCAGTGACTCAAGCTTCGTGACTGCAAAACACCTTTTCACAATCAATAAAGCCCCATATATTCCTGTGGCAGGAAGGGCCCCATGCTTTGCTTTGATCAAAAGCTGCACGTCCCCCTGGGGCGGTGGAACAGGCACGGCAGATGTCTTGACATACCATTGTGAGGCACATCTAATCATTATAAATGACGCGCTGTGTCACCTTCGAAACAATCCTGCGTTTGACACAGAGAAATGGTAGATAGGAAACCCCCACCCGCAACTTTTCCTATATAGTAAACGGGCCATGCCTACTGCCCGCTATGACCATTGTCATCAGTCGATGGAAGGGGACGCTGAGGGACACACAGCGGCTTTACTTCCTCACTCCTGGAGACACCACTTAGATGGGACCAGCCCATGATGGTGTTGGCCCCCTTGAGAGGTTCATGGATGCAATTCTATAGGCATATATGAACTGCGGGATATGAGAATTGGTAATGTCATGAGCTCCTTTGCACATCTAGAAGTCACAAACAACTTACAAAAACCTAAATTCTATAAGTATCAGTAATCATGACATGCACTATCTCCACATAGATGTTCCGGACTCTTTCCTACATGAGACTAACTGAAAATACATGGACATTGGGGTACATAAGCCTTTCCAGGTGTCCCACCCATTGGTGGTCCATGCACCAGACACTTCTGGTGCCCTCGGGTGGACATGGCAGAAGGACATTGGGACACTCTCCGATGAGGTCTAGCTGATGGCCAAAATGGGTCCGCGTGAGGTAGCAATTTCAGCCCAGAGGTGGATGCTTCAGAAGGGAAGATGCTCTTACACAGGATTCCGCCCATCACAAGATTTGGCAGTTTGGGAGAATAGACGCAGAGCTTAGTTAGTGACCTAGTGCCCACCACATTTGAGTGTCCACAGATATGGCTAGGACAGGGTACGGTGCGTACAGACAGAAGTAACCACCTGGCAGATATGAAACAATCCAAAACAGTTGCTCCTTCATATACCATTAGTACTTTGACAAAACCTGCTATAAACCTGCTCTGATACACCTTGGGCTACCAATCGCAAAGCACAACGCTGTGGAAAAGTGGCAGAATAAGGCATCCCTCCACCGCGGAAGGCTGGGCATGAGCAGTGGGCCAATGCATCACACTTGAGAAGCGAATCTATCAATCGTGTGGCTGCCCACAGAACCATGCAAAGGTCTGGGAATCAAATGGATAATTGGGGAATTGATCATTGAATGCCAGCTGCAGCACCTCAAATCAGATAACTTGATGTCAGGGTCCACTGTTTTGGGGTAGATATGGTGGTACTGCAGTTGACGCGCTGTGCACGGTGGATGGACTTTGTTCAATGTGAACATACTGCATGCTGCATTTGTTGATCATGTGATTCTGGCTTGTGCAAGAGTTTTTGCGACCCTTTCTGAATCGCAAACAGGAGCCAATGCGAATAAAGCTTTCCACTCCTCTTCTCACATCGCAAAGGAATCGAGCGGTGGCTTATGATCTCATATATGGCAGCAGAGCATTGACAGGTTGCTACCTCTCAAGCGCGGGTGGTATGCGATTTGCAAAGTGAATCGTGTTGGAAGGAATCACTATAGATAACCATGGAGGGAGAGGAGCTACCACGAGCGGAAGAAATTTGTATGGATCTTGACTACCCTGTTCAGAACACACCCTCCTGCTCCCTCTTCTAAAGTCTTTACTCCACTCCTGGAAGACGGCATGGCCAGGCATGGGAGGGAGGGAGGGATGGAGGGATTCATGAATATAAAAGGGAGACCTGTCCTTTTATGATTTTCTTCTTCTCAGAACCTGATTGAAGTCTTGGACCACCTCTTGCAGGCAAAGGACACCTTACGCAGAAGTGTTGATGCGACACACCCTGCGTGCACCCTCCCTCTGGCTGCATGAAATACATCAAGCCGAGAAGATAAGGCCAGTGTGTTCTGTATTCCTGGCAACCATTCTACACCCACAACTCTGCAGTCTGCAATGCACACCAGCGTAGCATCAGGCTCACATCCTCCTGCTCCAAATGTCATAAAGAGCCTACAAACACAAAAACATAGGCACACACACACACAAACCTACCTACAGACCAGCCATGGACCCTAATGAAATATGCATTTAATATTCATACTCCACATGCACTTTGACACACTGGAGTATTTTATAAAGGGGGCCGAGGGAATATAACTGCACTTTTAGTTTTTGGGAACACTCACTCGAAAGTACCTAAACACACCACGGGAGCCTGACAGTGAGAGTAGATTTTGTTTGGAAGTCGAGGTGGTGGGATAACCGGTTTGTCTTCTGTGGTTTTTGAAGGTTAATAAGTTGGATGGGTTTCCAGGTCTCCTTGCTGTGTCTGCTGCAGGTGCCTGGACTGGGGCGCTGCAGGTACAACCCCACCAAAGGTTTACGCTAAGCGGGTATTATTAGGAGCTTCTGACTTCGGTCATAAGTAGATTTACAATTATGCATCCGCATAACAACGTAACGTTTTACATTTAATTGCAATAAATGCTGGCAATATCTCATCCTTTGGACAGAAGGTTGTTCCATGCATTCATCATGCACCATGTTATGTTATTATAGAGAACTGTGCCATGCACAGGAGTTAGCCTTCATCTCCCTAGAAACAGGCTCTGTGCGCTGCTGCTCCGACAACCACCTACAAGAGCAGGAAAGCTGCTCTACGCCTGCCAGGGTCTCAGAGAGAGGTGCTGTCATCGGTCAGGTGGAAGAGAACAGGGGCAGGCCATGTGGCACAAACCCCAGGAGATGGAGGAGGCTGCACACACTGTGTGTTGCACAGTGAGTGATGGCCTGCAGTGGACACTTGGATGGCCTGCGGCTGCACACACTGTGTGTTGCACAGTGAGAGATGGCCTGTAGTGCACACTTGGATGGCAGAGGCTGCACACACTGTGTGTTGCACAGTGAGCGATGGCCTGCTGTGGACACTTGGAGCCAGAGGCTGCACACACTGTGTGTTGCACAGCGAATGACGGCCTGTAGTGCACACTTGGATGGCAGAGGCTGCACACACTGTGTGTTGCACAGTGAGTGACGGCCTGCAGTGGACACTTGGTTGGCAGAGGCTGCACACACTGTGTGTTGCACAGTGAGTGGTGGCCTGTAGTGCACACTTGGATGGCAGAGGCTGCACACACTGTGTGTTGCACAGTGAGTGATGGCCTGTAGTCCACACTTGAATGGCAGAGGCTGCACACACTGTGTGTTGCACAGTGAGTGATGGCCTGCAGTGGACACTTGGAGGCAGAGGCTGCACACACAGTGTGTTGCACAGTGAGTGAAGGCCTGCTGTGGACACTTGGATGGCAGAGGCTGCACACACTGTGTGTTGCACAGTGAGTGATGGCCTGTAGTGCACACTTGGATGGCAGAGTCTGCACACACTGTGTGTTGCACAGTGAGCGATGGCCTGCTGTGGACACTTGGATGGCAGAGGCTGCACGCACTGTGTGTTGCACAGTGAGTGATGGCCTGTAGTGGACACCTGGATGGCAGAGGCTGCACACACTGTGTTTTGCACAGTGAGTGATGGCCTGTAGTGGACACTTGGATGGCAGAGGCTGCACACACTGTGTTTTGCACAGTGAGTGATGGCCTGTAGTGCACACTTGGATGGCAGAGGCTGCACACACTGTGTGTTGCACAGTGAGTGATGGCCTGTAGTGGACACTTGGATGGCAGAGGCTGCACACGCTGTGTGTTGCACAGTGAGCGATGGCCTGTAGTGCACACTTGGATGGCAGAGGCTGCACACACTGTGTGTTGCACAGCGAATGACGGCCTGTAGTGCACACTTGGATGGCAGAGGCTGCACACACTGTGTGTTGCACAGTGAGTGACGGCCTGCAGTGGACACTTGGAGGCAGAGGCTGCACACACTGTGTGTTGCACAGTGAGTGGTGGCCTGCAGTGCACACTTGGATGGCAGAGGCTGCACACATTGTGTGTTGCACAGTGAGCGATGGCCTGTAGTGCACACTTGGATGGCAGAGGCTGCACACACTGTGTGTTGCACAGTGAGCGATGGCCTGCTGTGGACACTTGGAGGCAAAGGCTGCACGCACTGTGTATTGCACAGTGAGCGATGGCCTGCTGTGGACACTTGGAGGCAGAGGCTGCACACACTGTGTGTTGCACAGTGAGTGATGGCCTGTAGTGCACACTTGGATGGCAGAGGCTGCACACACTGTGTGTTGCACAGTGAGTGATGGCCTGTAGTGGACACTTGGATGGCAGAGGCTGCACACACTGTGTTTTGCACAGTGAGTGATGGCCTGTAGTGGACACTTGGATGGCAGAGGCTGCACACACGGTGTGTTGCACAGTGAGTGATGGCCTGCTGTGGACACTTGGAGGCAGAGGCTGCACACACTGTGTGTTGCACTGTGAGTGATGGCCTGTGGTGCACACTTGGATGGCAGAGGCTGCACAAACTGTGTGTTGCACAGTGAGAGATGGCCTGTAGTGGACACTTGGATGGCAGAGGCTGCACACACTGTGTGTTGCACAGTGAGAGATGGCCTGTAGTGGGCACTTGGATGGCAGAGGCTGCACACGCTGTGTGTTGCACAGTGAGTGATGGCCTGCAGTGGACACTTGGATGGCAGAGGCTGCACACACTGTGTGTTGCACAGTGAGTGATGGCCTGCAGTGCACACTTGGATGGCAGAGGCTGCACACACTGTGTGTTGCACAGTGAGCGATGGCCTGCTGTGGACACTTGGAGGCAGAGGCTGCACACACTGTGTGTTGCACAGTGAGTGATGGCCTGTAGTGCACACTTGGATGGCAGAGGCTGCACACACTGTGTGTTGCACAGTGAGTGATGGCCTGTAGTGGACACTTGGATGGCAGAGGCTGCACACACTGTGTTTTGCACAGTGAGTGATGGCCTGTAGTGGACACTTGGATGGCAGAGGCTGCACACACGGTGTGTTGCACAGTGAGTGATGGCCTGCTGTGGACACTTGGAGGCAGAGGCTGCACACACTGTGTGTTGCATGTGAGTGATGGCCTGTAGTGCACACTTGGATGGCAGAGGCTGCACAAACTGTGTGTTGCACAGTGAGAGATGGCCTGTAGTGGACACTTGGATGGCAGAGGCTGCACACACTGTGTGTTGCACAGTGAGAGATGGCCTGTAGTGGACACTTGGATGGCAGAGGCTGCACACGCTGTGTGTTGCACAGTGAGTGATGGCCTGCAGTGGACACTTGGATGGCAGAGGCTGCACACACTGTGTGTTGCACAGTGAATGACGGCCTGTAGTGCACACTTGTATGGCAGAGGCTGCACACACTGTGTGTTGCACAGCGAATGACGGCCTGTAGTGCACACTTGGATGGCAGAGGCTGCACACACTGTGTGTTGCACAGTGAGCGATGGCCTGCAGTGCACACTTGGATGGCAGAGGCTGCACGCACTATGTATTGCACAGTGAGCGATGGCCTGTAGTGCACACTTGGATGGCAGAGGCTGCACACACAGTGTGTTGCATAGTGAATGACGGCCTGTAGTGCACACTTGTATGGCAGAGGCTGCACACACTGTGTGTTGCACAGCGAATGACGGCCTGTAGTGCACACTTGGATGGCAGAGGCTGCACACACTGTGTGTTGCACAGTGAGTGATGGCCTGCAGTGGACACTTGGATGGCAGAGGCTGCACACACTGTGTGTTGCACAGTGAGTGGTGGCTTGCAGTGGACACTTGGATGGTAGAGGCTGCACACACTGTGTGTTGCACAGTGAGTGATGGCCTGCAGTGCACACTTGGATGGCAGAGGCTGCACACACTGTGTGTTGCACAGTGAGCGATGGCCTGTAGTGCACACTTGGATGGCAGAGGCTGCACGCACTGTGTATTGCACAGTGAGTGGCCTGTAGTGGACACTTGGATGGCAGAGGCTGCACACACTGTGTGTTGCACAGTGAGTGATGGCCTGTAGTGCACACTTGAATGGCAGAGGCTGCACACACTGTGTGTTGCACGGTGGGTGATGGCCTGTAGTGCACACTTGGATGACAGAGGATGCACACACTGTGTGTTGCACAGTGAGTGATGGCCTGTAGTGGACACTTGGATGGCAGAGGCTGCACACACTGTGTGTTGCACAGTGAGAGATGGCCTGTAGTGGACACTTGGATGGCAGAGGCTGCACACGCTGTGTGTTGCACAGTGAGTGATGGCCTGCAGTGGACACTTGGATGGCAGAGGCTGCACACACTGTGTGTTGCACAGTGAGTGATGGCCTGTAGTGCACACTTGGATGGCAGAGGCTGCACACACTGTGTGTTGCACAGTGAGTGATGGCCTGTAGTGGACACTTGGATGGCAGAGGCTGCACACACTGTGTTTTGCACAGTGAGTGATGGCCTGTAGTGGACACTTGGATGGCAGAGGCTGCACACACGGTGTGTTGCACAGTGAGTGATGGCCTGCTGTGGACACTTGGAGGCAGAGGCTGCACACACTGTGTGTTGCACTGTGAGTGATGGCCTGTAGTGCACACTTGGATGGCAGAGGCTGCACAAACTGTGTGTTGCACAGTGAGAGATGGCCTGTAGTGGACACTTGGATGGCAGAGGCTGCACACACTGTGTGTTGCACAGTGAGTGATGGCCTGCAGTGGACACTTGGATGGCAGAGGCTGCACACACTGTGCGTTGCACAGTGAGCGATGGCCTGCTGTGGACACTTGGATGGCAGAGGCTGCACACACTGTGTGTTGCACAGTGAATGACGGCCTGTAGTGCACACTTGTATGGCAGAGGCTGCACACACTGTGTGTTGCACAGCGAATGACGGCCTGTAGTGCACACTTGGATGGTAGAGGCTGCACACACTGTGTGTTGCACAGTGAGCGATGGCCTGAAGTGGACACTTGGATGGCAGAGGCTGCACACACTGTGTGTTGCACAGTGAGTGGTGGCCTGTAGTGGACACTTGGATGGCAGAGGCTGCACACACTGTGTGTTGCACAGTGAGTGATGGCCTGTAGTGGACACTTGGATGGCAGAGGCTGCACACACTGTGTGTTGCACAGTGAATGACGGCCTGTAGTGCACACTTGTATGGCAGAGGCTGCACACACTGTGTGTTGCACAGCGAATGACGGCCTGTAGTGCACACTTGGATGGTAGAGGCTGCACACACTGTGTGTTGCACAGTGAGCGATGGCCTGAAGTGGACACTTGGATGGCAGAGGCTGCACACACTGTGTGTTGCACAGTGAGTGGTGGCCTGTAGTGGACACTTGGATGGCAGAGGCTGCACACACTGTGTGTTGCACAGTGAGTGGCCTGTAGTGCACACTTGGATGGCAGAGGCTGCACGCACTGTGTGTTGCAGAGTGAGAGAGGGAAAGAGGTTAACGCATGAATGAAGGAGACTTCAAATATTGTGCGCTGCAGAGTGTTTAATGGAACGTGGTCAGCACATGGATGGAAGAGGCTGTACATATTTTGTGCTTCACAGTAAATTATGGGAGATAGTGTGCACATGGGTGTTGAACAGTAAAAGATGGGAGATAGTGTGCAAATGGATAATGGAGCTGCACATATTGTGTGTTGAAGAGCAAATGATGGAAGACTGTGTGCACATGGATGGCGGAGGCTACACACACTGGGTGCTACGCAGTGAGTGATGGAATGTAGTGTGTGTATCGATGAACAAGGCTGAAGGCATCATTACTGTAGACTGTCTCATGGAGGAGGCTGCTCGTATACATGTGTGCAGTTTAACAGATTGAATGCTCTGTGCACATCCAATTGGGAGGCTGCATACATTGTTTGTTTCACAGTAATTGATGGGAAGCAATGTGCACATGTGTGAAGGGGCAGCACATATTGTATGCAGTACCACAAGATATTGAATATTATGTGTGCACAGATGGAGGAGGCTTCACATGTGTTCTACACAGTAAGTGATTTGAAGTAGTGTGGACATGTATGGAGGAGGCTGCATCTATCGCGTGCTGCACAGCAAGATGGAATGCTCTGTCGCATGGATGGAAGCAGCAGCACATGCTGCACAGCAAGAGATGGAATGCTCTGTTGCATGGATGGAGGCGGCAGCACATATTGTATGCTGCACAGCAAGAGATGGAATGCTCTGTCGCATGTATGGAGGAGGCAGAACTCTGTCTGTGTCGAATGACACAGAATGCTCTGCCGCATGTATGGCAGAGGCAGCACAATGCACGTGTGGCACTGTAAGAGATAGAATGCTCTGTCACATGTATGGCAGAGACATCACATGGCACGTGTGGCACTGCAAGAGATGGAATGCTCTGTCACATGTATGGTGGAGGCAGCACATTGCACGTGTGGCACTGTAAGAGATAGAATGCTCTGTCACATGTATGGCAGAGGCTGCACTTTGCACGTGTGGCACTGCAAGAGATGGAATGCTCTGTCACATGTATGGTGGAGGCAGCACATTGCACGTGTGGCACTGTAAGAGATAGAATGCTCTGTCACATGTATGGCGGAGACATCACATGGCACGTGTGGCACTGTAAGAGATGGAATGCTCTGTCACATGTATGGCGGAGACATCACATGGCACGTGTGGCACTGTAAGAGATAGAATGCTCTGTCACATGTATGGCGGAGACATCACATGGCACGTGTGGCACTGCAAGAGATGGAATGCTCTGTCACATGTATGGCAGAGGAAGCACATGGCACGTGTGGCACTGTAAGAGATAGAATGCTCTGTCACATATATGGCGGAGACATCACATGGCACATGTGGAACTGCAAGAGATGGAATGCTCTGTCACATTTATGGCGGAGACATCACATGGCACGTGTGGCACTGCAAGAGATGGAATGCTCTGTCACATGTATGGCGGAGGCAGCACTTTGCACGTGTGGCACTACAAGAGATGGAATGCTCTGTCACATGTATGGCGGAGGCAGCACATGGCATGTGTGGCACTACAAGAGATTGAATGCTCTGTCAGATGTATGGCGGAGGCAGCACACTGCACGTGTGGCACTGCAAGAGATGGAATGCTCTGTCAGATGTATGGCGAAGGCAGCACATTGCACGTGTGGCACTGCAAGAGATGGAATTCTCTGCCACATGTATGGCGTAAGCAGCACATTGCACGTGACGTGTGGCACTGTAAGAGATGGAATGCTCTGCCACATGTATGGCAGAGGTAGCATGTTGCACGTGTGGCACTGCATGAGATGGAATGCTCTGTCACATGTATGGCATAGGCAGCACATTGCACGTGTGGCACTGCAAGAGATGGAATGCTCTGCCACATGTGTGGCAGAGGCAGCACATTGCACATGACGTGTGGCACTGCAAGAGATGGAATGCTCTGCCACATATATGGCGGAGGCAACACATTGCACGTTGGGTACTGCAAGAGATGGAATGCTCTGTCACATGTATGGCAGAGGCAGCACATTGCACATGTGGCACTGCAAGAGATGGAATGCTCTGCCACATGTATGGCGGAGGCAGTACATTGCATGTAACGTGTGGCACTGCAAGAGTTGGAATGCTCTGCCACATGTATGGCAGAGGCAGCATGTTGCACGTGTGGCACTGCATGAGATGGAATGCTCTGTCACATGGATGACGGAGGCAGCACATTGCACGTGTGGCGCTGCAAGAGATGGAATGCTCTGTCACATGTATGGCGGAGGCAGCACATTGCACGTGTGGCACTGTAAGAGATAGAATGCTCTGTCACATATATGGCGGAGACATCACATGGCACATGTGGAACTGCAAGAGATGGAATGCTCTGTCACATTTATGGCGGAGACATCACATGGCACGTGTGGCACTGCAAGAGATGGAATGCTCTGTCACATGTATGGCGGAGGCAGCACTTTGCACGTGTGGCACTACAAGAGATGGAATGCTCTGTCACATGTATGGCGGAGGCAGCACATGGCATGTGTGGCACTACAAGAGATTGAATGCTCTGTCAGATGTATGGCGGAGGCAGCACACTGCACGTGTGGCACTGCAAGAGATGGAATGCTCTGTCAGATGTATGGCGGAGGCAGCACACTGCACGTGTGGCACTGCAAGAGATGGAATGCTCTGTCAGATGTATGGCGAAGGCAGCACATTGCACGTGTGGCACTGCAAGAGATGGAATTCTCTGCCACATGTATGGCGTAAGCAGCACATTGCACGTGACGTGTGGCACTGTAAGAGATGGAATGCTCTGCCACATGTATGGCAGAGGTAGCATGTTGCACGTGTGGCACTGCATGAGATGGAATGCTCTGTCACATGTATGGCATAGGCAGCACATTGCACGTGTGGCACTGCAAGAGATGGAATGCTCTGCCACATGTGTGGCAGAGGCAGCACATTGCACATGACGTGTGGCACTGCAAGAGATGGAATGCTCTGCCACATGTATGGCGGAGGCAACACATTGCACGTTGGGTACTGCAAGAGATGGAATGCTCTGTCACATGTATGGCAGAGGCAGCACATTGCACATGTGGCACTGCAAGAGATGGAATGCTCTGCCACATGTATGGCGGAGGCAGTACATTGCATGTAACGTGTGGCACTGCAAGAGTTGGAATGCTCTGCCACATGTATGGCAGAGGCAGCATGTTGCACGTGTGGCACTGCATGAGATGGAATGCTCTGTCACATGGATGACGGAGGCAGCACATTGCACGTGTGGCGCTGCAAGAGATGGAATGCTCTGTCACATGTATGGCGGAGGCAGCACATTGCACGTGTGGCACTGTAAGAGATAGAATGCTCTGTCACATATATGGCGGAGACATCACATGGCACATGTGGAACTGCAAGAGATGGAATGCTCTGTCACATTTATGGCGGAGGCAGCACATGGCACGTGTGGCACTACAAGAGATTGAATGCTCTGTCAGATGTATGGCGGAGGCAGCACACTGCACGTGTGGCACTGCAAGAGATGGAATGCTCTGTCAGATGTATGGCGGAGGCAGCACACTGCACGTGTGGCACTGCAAGAGATGGAATGCTCTGTCAGATGTATGGCGAAGGCAGCACATTGCACGTGTGGCACTGCAAGAGATGGAAATCTCTGCCACATGTATGGCGTAAGCAGCACATTGCACGTGACGTGTGGCACTGTAAGAGATGGAATGCTCTGCCACATGTATGGCAGAGGTAGCATGTTGCACGTGTGGCACTGCATGAGATGGAATGCTCTGTCACATGTATGGCATAGGCAGCACATTGCACGTGTGGCACTGCAAGAGATGGAATGCTCTGCCACATGTGTGGCAGAGGCAGCACATTGCACATGACGTGTGGCACTGCAAGAGATGGAATGCTCTGCCACATGTATGGCGGAGGCAACACATTGCACGTTGGGTACTGCAAGAGATGGAATGCTCTGTCACATGTATGGCAGAGGCAGCACATTGCACATGTGGCACTGCAAGAGATGGAATGCTCTGCCACATGTATGGCGGAGGCAGTACATTGCATGTAACGTGTGGCACTGCAAGAGTTGGAATGCTCTGCCACATGTATGGCAGAGGCAGCATGTTGCACGTGTGGCACTGCATGAGATGGAATGCTCTGTCACATGGATGACGGAGGCAGCACATTGCACGTGTGGCGCTGCAAGAGATGGAATGCTCTACCACATGTATGGCGGAGGCAGCATGTTGCACGTGTGGCACTGCATGAGATGGAATGCTCTGTTCGCACAGATGGAGGAGGCTTCACACATTGTGTGCTACACAGTAAGTGATGGGAAGCAGCGTGCACATGTATGGAGCAGGACACACATACCGTATACTGCACCAAAAGAGATGCGATGCTCTGTTGCATGAGTGGAGGAGGCTGCAAATAGTGGGCTCGTTTCAATAGACGTATTTTTTCTGTGGGTGTAGGAGCGTATACAAGAAGAAGACACATGCTCAAACTGAACCCAATTCACGTAGCCTAAAATGTGGAGACACCCATAATATACAACTACAACAGACTGCTAACCAGTGAGCACAGTTTCTGAGCTTTGGACTCTGCAACATCTAGAAGAACTAGGGCGGGAGTCCATGATCATTTCAGAAGTAAAACACGAGTACATGCAACTTGTAGATAGAACAAGTAGACACATTCTAATTGTTTTTAGAAAGGATAATCACTATGAACTGTAAATGCATTCATATAGCGCATACTACCCCTGACGAGGCCTTGAAGCACTTTATGGCTTCGAAGTTCAGATCTGTAAACCCGTGGTCCTCACTGAATCACTGCAGTCAGATCAGTCTCCAAACACAGGACGCAGCCCTGAAGCAGCACTGGCGCCTCTGGGAGACTTTGAGCAGATTCTCCTTCTCAGATGTCACATGGATCTCAATTAGGGGTAGCCAGGGGTAGCAGCTGCTCGCCCAGGCTTTCCCTCTGGTAGTCCATCACCTATGTCCTTCTGAACCAGATCCTTACTACATGATGTGTTGCTGGAGGAATTACTCTTTTTAACACCTTGGCTGCATCTGGAATTCCGCGCCGGTGCTGGACATTCCGATTGCGGGCGTGGTCATGACGGCTCCCGGCCGTCATCAGCACACACCCACCGTGACTCATGTCGTTCGGGAGCCGTCATGAGCACTAAAGGGGTTAAATACACAGAAATAGAATTCCCTAAAGAAATCTTTATTTTCATTATACAGAACGTTCTCTTCCTCTGTGAGATAGGATGCTGACCGGCTAAACTGTGGTACCTTCTAGCGCATGACACCGGCAGCGCGTGCCAGGAAGAGCCACCCCTCTCCTCATGTCAGTCCTGGGTCCCTCGTTGTATTACTTTACTTGGTGCTTCCAGAAATCAAAGGAAGAAAACTCTCTATATAGGCATTGAGTGCACCACTGAGCTAAAATTCCCATTTTTTCCCCAATTCCCGTAAACATCCCTTTCCTCCACCCATTGCAACCAACTGGACTGAGAAACTTACTGCCTGTGCGTAGGCGCCATATGCTCCGAACTGGATAGCCATTGGGTTAAACATGCCCATCTGTCCAGCCATCTGCTGCATGCGCCTCATTGTGCGCTCCTTGTCTGTGTCGGCGAACTTGACCACTAGGCTCGAAGACGCCCCCTATAGGAAAGAAACAAAGGAGACGTTCTTGTAATGTATTTGTGGTTTGTGAACCTGCATGTTAATTTCATTCACTTATTGAGACAAGATGCACACAGGGTACAGCATTTCACATTCAGAGGTGAACTAATAATAACATGGGGTCCCTCCTTACATATTTAAAATGAATGTAGAAGGACATACACATACAGCATGGAAATAACATATACCTATGCATCATCAAAATTACCCTACCTAGTGTAGTTTGAGAAGAGCACACATTGATGAAACCCCAAATATTGTTCAGATGCTGTGGTCACTGAAGGATGCTACCACAGACACAGGATGAGCCTTCCTCCTGGGTAGGCTTAGAGATCTGGGGCCCGATGTAGGTAGGTAAATACCGGTCGGAAACGGCCGAAAATACCGATTTTCGCCCGTTTCCGACCAGTATTTGTATATTGAGATGTAGGGGCATGTCAAATTACAGAATAGATAATTTTACCGATTCTGTAAAATACCGAATCGGTAAAATTACCGATTCTGTAATTTAACATGTAGGTAGCACTGTAATCAGTGCTACAAGGGTTTAAGAATTCGTTATTTACCACCAACTAGAAGTTGGTGGTAAATAATGAAAACCCTTCAAAAAGCATTTTTTTTGCTTTAAAAATGTGCCATGTTGCAGACATACATGTATGTCAGCAACATGTGCACCCATGCACAATTGAGGGGTGCAACAGGGTGTCAAAGTGACACCCTGTCCCCCTTTCAAAATCAGTAATTTTACCGAATCGGTATTTACAGATTCGGTAATTGGCATTGATTCCTATGGGCCTCAGGCCCATAGGAATCAACGCCAATTACTGAATCGGTAAATACAGATTCGGTAATTACCGAATTTTACCGATTCGGTAATTTAAAAATAGAAATTACCTACATCCCATTTACCTACTCTTAAATACCGAATCGGTATGATTCGGTATTTAAGAGTAGGTAAATCGGGATTACCTACATCGGGCCCCTGATGTTAATGTTAATGTTAATAGGAATTTGTAGAGCGCACTTACACCGAGCGGCTTCATGGCGCTAGAGAGGCTTAGTATGCTACCAGGATAATCTATTTGTACGCTTGCAGAAACAGCCAGATCTTGAGAAGGTTTCTAAATTGCAGAATGTTAGTGCCAGACCGGATTTCCAGAGGGAATGAGTTCCAAAGTTTAGGAGCGAGGACCACAAATCTGAAGCCTCCTTGTCGTACTCGCTTGAGCTTGAAGGTTGGAATTGTAAGCAGTGAAAGATGGGCCGAGCGAAGATTACGTGCCGGGGAGTGTCTGAGTATCAGGTTGTTGATAAATGCGGGGCAATTGCCATGTAAAGCTTTGAATACAAGACAGCCTGTTTTAAAAGCACAGCGCTGAGAAATGGGGAGCCAATGTAGTTTCTTTAGCACAGGCGTGACTGATTGCAATCTTGGTTGTCGAAGGACCAGCCGAGCTGCCTGGTTTTGAACCAGTTGCAGCCGTTTGCACAATTAGAGAGGCATACCCAGGTATACCGAGTTGGCATAGTCTAACTGTGATAGAACGGTGGCAATTATAATCTGGATCAAAGCATCATGGGTAAAAAAACAGTGTATCTTCCTGATCTTGCGCAACTGGAAGAAGCATTTAGAGCTCACTGTGCCGACCTGGGACTTCAACGTGAGTTCTTTATTAAGGGAGACTCCCAGTGTTTTGGCCGAGATAGACGGGGAAGGTGGGGGGCCCATTGCTGGAGGCCAGTAGTGTGGGCCCCAGAACTTATGGCTATCCCCGGTCAGGACGAGCTCAACCTTTCCTGGGTTTAATTTGAGGTGGTTATGGTCCATCCACTGTTGTATGTAAAGTATAGTGGACTGAAAGTCCATAACAGAGCTGTCAGAGCCGTCTATCCTAAAGACCAACTGTAAATCGTCCGCATAATTGAAGACTGTCATGTTTCTTTCCTTAACCCCTTCTACGCTCATGACGAGCTCAGCTCCTCATGAGGTACACCTCTCGTACACTCATGACGAGCTGAGCTCGTCATGTAACGCGGGTTTAAAAAAACTCAGCGCACCGCGGTAAATCCCACCGCGGCTAAGTTGTTAAGGGATTGAATCAAAGGGGAAATGGAGATATTGAATGAATGAGGGGAGAGTGCCGAGCCCTGTGGAACTCCACATGTGATTATGCGTGAGGGAGCCAGGAAGGGCCCTTGGCGGACCGCCTGAGACCTACCATCCAGGAATGAGGTGAGCCAGCAGGCAGCGATGCCTTGAATGTCAGCCAGTTTGACACGGTCGACCAAAATTGTGTGGTCGACCATGTCAAAGGCCGCAGATAGATCCATTAGTACCAGTGCTTGTGGGGAGCCCTTATCAGCACAGTCCCGGAGAGTGTCTAGAACCGCCAATATGACTGTTTTGGTACAATGGGCCAGCCGGAACCCTGCCTGGTAAGGATCAAGGTATTTGGTTTCTTCCAGGAATTTAGAGAGACTATTAGCTACATTTGCCTCCAATATTTTAGCAAGAAACTGGAGCAGGGATATCGGGCGGTAATTGGATAAAAGCGTGGGGTCAGCTCCTAGTTTCTTTAGCAGAGGTACCACTATGGCTTTCTTAACCCCTTCGACGCTCATGACGAGCCCAGCTCGTCATGTAGGGCCCATTGATTTCAATGGAAAGTCAATGGACCTACATGCATACCCCTTAGCAGCCAAGTGGTTAAAAGCCATGGGGACTTGGCCTGATGAGAGAGAATCATTCAGGAGGGTGAGAACAGGGCCGTGGAGGGCTGTGAGACAGTCTTTGAGTATGTGGGGTGGCAGCAGTCAGAAGGGGCACCCCATTTAACCTTTGTGAGGAGTTTCTGGAAGGTTTCAGTATTAATACTAGGAAAGTGGCTTATCGTGTTATTGTTTTTGGGCATGGTCGAGGTCCTGGGAGTGAGAGGATGCTTGGGGATGTTGGCCTTAATAATGGTGATTTTGTCGATGAAATAGTCATTGACGGAGTTGCACAGTGCCTGAGAAGGTAAGGCCTTCAGTAGGATTCTCTCTGGGTTAGACAGTTCATTAACTATGTTAAATATTTCTTTGGAATTTTTATTGGTGTTGATAATGCGTGAGGAGAAGTGGCTAGCTTTGGCTGTAAGAATGCATTTCTTATATTCTTTCCTGGCAGCGATATAAGTGAGTTTTTTATCCGGGCAGTATTTCGATCGCCACTGTCTCTCCAGTTGGCGCAGCGACAGTTTCTGGTTTTTAAGCTCAGAGGAGAACCATCTAGGCGGGTCAGTATGACGGGCTGATTTTAACCTAGTGAGGGGAACGTGCTTATCACTGGCATTCAGTAGCCATTTGGATACATTTGCTTCTGTAGCCTCGATGTCTGTCCCCCGGTGCGGGGCCGTGTCAGATAGCGTACATAGGAAGTCTTCTTTATTCGCAGTGTTCCATTTTCTAGCAAGGCCACCTTTGGTCGTACTAGGTTTCTCAGTGGACGGGAAGGTGAGTGTAAATTTCAGTATCTGGTGATCAGACCAAATACATAGTGTAACGATAGGGGTGGAGGTGGTCTTTCCATTGGTCCAGACTTGGTCTAGGGTGTGGCCTTTCTGGTGGGTAGGGGACAGGACCTGTTGAGTGAAGTTAAGATTTGTAAGAAGGTCCGTCATTTCTGCCGAGTGCGGGCCTTCAAGGGGGTCTTTGTACCAGTAGTTGAAGTCTCCTACAAGCAGGACTTTGGCGTGGTCAGTTACGAGTTTAGCTATCTGATCGCTGAGTGCTAAAGGGAAGGAGGGCATGTTGTTGGGAGGCCTATAGAGTAGTACACAAACAAAGGAGTCATGAAGAGATTCGAGCTTTAGTACAATGTTCTCAGTTTCTTTAAGGGAGAGGCTAGGCAGAGAGCAAAACCTATAGTCGGTGCGAATAATGGCTGCCACACCCCCTCCTTGTTTGCCTGATGGGCGATTCACGTGGGTGATGTAGTAGTTGTTAGGGATGGCCGCCAACATACACAGGGCCGGAGTCATCAGTGAGCCATGTCTCGGTTAGCAGAAGGATGCTGGGTTTATCCGATTTCAACAAGGAGAGAATGTCCAACTGATGTTTAACAAGGGATCGGATATTAAGATAGTAGATAGTTAGGGGCGTGGTTCCTGACTTGACCTGATTCTGAGGAGAGCTCTCATGGGCTTTGAGCATCTGTATTTCTGGGAACGAAGTCTGATTAGTCAGGATTTCATGGCCGGGGAGAAGTGACAGAGTGTCCCTGAGGGGATGCAGATGGGTAGAATGCAAGCTTATAAGGGTTCCCGAGTTGTAAGTGGGAAAATGGGCATTATGGCTGGCCCCTGGGCACGACCGGGCGTGGACGGGCGCAGACAGGCTTGCCTTTGGCGCGCCCACAGCGTGGCCGCTGCGCACGTCCGCTGCGCTCCCGCGTGGCGTGCTGCATTGGGCCGATTCGCCGCCCTCTGCTCCTCTCTATCGCAGCGTGATTGGCTGTTACCGGGGAGTCTCCAGGGGCACCGTGGTACCCTGAACCAAGCAAGAGAATCGATTGAGAGTCATGGCAGTCAAGTAAAATTCAAGTTCCTTTCTTTAAAAACAGTAATTCCCACTACGTGCAACAATGATTCTAGCAGCAGCGCAACCTACAGTGCGATTCCCACCGCTGTGATCAGCCTTTAGTACCGGTTTCCCGCCCTCTGCTCTGCCCTATCGCAGCGTGATTGGCTGTTACCGGGGGATTCTCCAGGGGCAACGAGGGACCTGGAACCAAGCAAGAGGATCGATTGAGAGTTATGGCAGTCAAGTAAAATTCAAGTTCCTTTCTTTAAAAACAGTAATTCCCATTAAAAGCAATTTCTAAGTGCAACAAAGATTCTAGCAGCAGCGCAGCCTACAGTGCGATTCCCACCGCTGTGATCAGCCTTTAGTACCGGTTCCCCGCCCTCTGCTCCGCCCTATCGCAGCCTGATTGGCTCTTACCGGGGAAGTCTCCAGGGGCAACGAGGGACCCGGAACCAAGCAAGAGGATCTATTGAGAGTTATGGCAGTCAAGTAAAACTTAAGTTCCTTTCTTTAAAAACAGTAATTCCCTCAACCCTACTCCACTCTGTTTTACTCTGTTCTACAATTCAGTCTCCTACACTCCTCATTAAACAACAATTTGTTCCTCTATACTCAACTGTAATCTACAATAGTCTGTTCTATGCTCTACTTTGTTCAGAAATACACTCTTCTATACTTCACTCTATTCATCAATGCTCTCGTTTATACTCAATTAAACAATACACTCTTCTATATGCCATTCTGTTAAGCAATGCACTCTTTAATGCTCCACTTTATCAAGCAATACAATGTTCTATGCTCTGCTCTATTCAGCAATACTCTTGTATACTCCACTTTATTTAGCAATACACTCCTCTATTCAACAATATACTCTTCTACACTCCACTCTGGTCAACAATATGCTCTTCAACGCTCGACTTTATTGAGCAATAGACTCTTCTATGCGCCATTTTATTCAATAGTACTCCTCTATACTCTACTCTATTCAGCAATACACTCTTCTGCACTACACTCTATTAAAAAATACTCTCTTCTATTCTCCAATCTCTTTAGTTGTACACTCTTGTATACTCCACTATATTCAGCAATATACCCTTTTACACTCAAATATGTTTAAACATACGCTCTTCTACTGTCTATTCTATTCAACAGTACACTCTCCAATGCTCCACTTTAGTCAGCAATACACATTTCCATACTAGACTCTGTTCAGCAATACATTCTTCTGTACTGCACTTTATTCAGCACTACACTCTTCTATACTCCACTCTAATCAGTAATACTCTGCAATATTCCACTCAAATCAGCAATACTCTATTTTACACTCCATTCTAATCAGCAATGCACTCTTCTGCACAGGACTGACTCTATTCAACGATACACTTTTCTATTCTCCATTCTATTCTGCAGTAAACTCTGCTATACTCCACTCTAATCAGTAATATTCTATTTTACACTTCACTCTAATCAGCAATGCACTCTTCTCCACAACACTCTATTCAATGATACACTCTTCTATTCTCCAATGTTTTCGGCAGTACACTCTTCTATACTCCCTTATATGCAACAATACTCACTTTTACACTCAATTCTATTCAACAGCACACTCTTCAGCGCTACACTTTTTTCAGCAAAACACTTTTCTATACTATGCTCTATTTAGCAACGCACTCTTCTATGCTCCACTTTCTTCAGCAGTACACTCTTCTGTACACCAGTCTCTTCAGCAAAACAGCCATTTATGCACCACTCTGTGAAAAATACACTATTCGATCTCTATTCCTTTCTATACTCCTTTCTAATCAACAATACACTATTCTACATACCACTCTATTGGACAATACGCTCTCCTACACTCCACTCTATTGCACAATACACTCTTTTACACTCCACTCTATTCAGAAACACACTCTTCTATTCTCTTTTCTATGCAACAATACGCTGTTCTATATTGCACTCTATTTAGCAATAGACTCTTCTAGACTCCACTCTGTTCAGCATTATCCACTCAAATCAGCAATACTCCATTTTACACACCACTCTATTCAACAATGCACTCTTCTACGTGCAATACTCGCTTTTACACTCAATTCTATTCAACAATACACTCTTCAGCGCTACCCTTTTTTCAGCAAAACACTTTTCCATACTACGCTCTATTAAGCAACGCACTATTCAATGCTCCACTGTCTTCAGTATAACACTCTTCTATACTCAAGTCTATTCAGTAAAACAGTCATTTAAGCACCACTCTGTGAAAAATACACTATTCAATGCTCTATTCCTTTCTATACTCCTTTTTAATCAACAATACACTATTCTACATACCACTCTATTTCACAATACACGCTTCTACACTTCACTCTATTCAGAAACACACTCTTCTGTACTCTATTCTATGCAACAATACGCTGCTCTATGTTGCACTCTATTTATCAATAGTCTTCTATACTCCACTCTATTCACCAATGCACGCTTCTATACTCTACTTTATTCAGCAATACTGTGCTATACTCCACTCTGTTCAGCGACACACTCTTCTGCATGCCACTTTATTAAAATACACTGTCTTCTATACTGCACTCTATTCAACATTTCAGGCCTCGATGGCCTTCTCTATTTAATACACTTTTTACACTCTAGTCAACAATACTCTTTTCTATTGTACACTGTATTCAACAATACACTATTCTATGCTCCTCTCTAATCAACAATATGCTCCATAGTCTGCTCTGTAAAAAAAAAATAGTCTTCTACACTATTCTATAGCCCACTATATTTAACAATACCCTATTCTATGCTCCATTCTGTTCAACAATACACTACTTTTAACTCCGCTCTTTGGGGCATATTATCAAGGACGGGTGATACATTATCGCCGCTTTTATCGGCAGGAAACTGCCGATAAAACAGCGATAATGGGCTTGATAATATGCTCTATAGAATTCCTATCGAAGCCCATGTTAAATGTGAAGACATCTAACATGGGCTTCGATAGAAATTCTATAGAGCATATTATCAAGCTGATTATCGCCGTTTTATCGGCAGTTTCCTGCCGATAAAAGCGGCGATAATGTATCGCCCGTCCTTGATAATATGCCCCTTTGTTTCTAAAAACAAGTAGAGAAAAACCAAGGACCCATAACAGAGCCTTGAGGGGCATCGCATTGAAGAGGGCAGTTTTTAGAGCACGGATACTTTAAAAATCCGAGTTGGTGCTCTTTGAGAGGTAAGACTGAAACCAATACCATACAGAACACAAAAGAAAGTGATGGCAAGAGAGTGGGGTGAACTGAATTCATCATATTTGTGGAATAACACACAACATTTTAAACACATAGAAAACAGTGAAACAAACAGCCTACTCTGCTATAATCTGCACTTTTCTACTTTTGGACCTCAATATTCCTTTTTAAAGACCTGTTTGTGGGGCATTCCAGACTGCTGGAACAGTGGGTCTGTGAAATAATAACAGGTCAATAAGATCTGGGTTTATACTACAGGTTCAAATCCCAGCAGAGCCAAATCAGTCTATCCGAGTAACAATAACCACTCTTTTATACACTGCAATGAAATGGCAACACTGTTGTAGAAAGCACAACTCAAACAATAAGTTATTATGCAATCTGCATGTACTGCTTCATTTTCTTGTCAAATCTGTTTGTCAGGGGAACTCTCTGCTTAGTGTAATTTTAACAATGTAAGAATCAAGCAGAAACTTGTCAAAGCCATCATCAGAATTACAAAAGGAAGTGTGGGGTACACTGGGCAACCTTCAATCAATTGAGCAAACTGGGGATAGGTATTAGAACTGGGGATGTAATGCTTATGAGTAGTAATTTCAACAAAAATCCTGAAATTAAGTAAGAAGCACACCCTTTGGGCATGGAGCACAACACCAATACTCAACACTAGATGACCCAGCTACTAACACCCTTCCGCATCCTTGCAGCTAAGAATGACAACCCAAGAATGTCTCCGCCAAGGACTCTGGGTCCTTGACAAGCACTATGGAAATGCTGTGATACAATTACCCTGTCAATTATGCGACAGAATAAAAGTGAACAAATGACCTTTACACCTTCCACCTACTACTTTATCTTTTTGTTCTTAGAGCTCCATCAGAACATACATTTTATTATTTAGTTTATCTTACAATTACAGTTCTAAGGACTACTCTGTTTTGCCGACATATGATATTCATCAGTTTCCGTAAGCATGCACTCAAAATTTGAATCAATGTCTGTAGAAGATGGAAACAATGGTCCATTTGTTTTTTCATACTTGAGAGGTTTCATCCAATCAGGGACCATTGCAAGGATTATTGGAAATTCAGGGGAAGTAACATTTTGCTGACTCATTAGATCACATTTGGGGATATTTTATTTTTATAGGTGAGCTCTGGCGCCCTCTTTAGCCTAGAATTGACATGTCGTAGCATGAGAACTGCGCCCCATGCTGGCTTCGCTCAATATGACATACAATCTGCATTTTGACGCATACAAAAGTTTTTCTTTGTCACACTATGTCGGTTTGTTTTCTTTTGATCACTTCTTGAATATCTGCCCAACACAGAAGCAGGTTAACTCTATGACTCGCAGAACAATGGCCGACATGAAAGAAAGCCTCTACACTGCCTGGCAGCGATACAGCAAGCAGTCCTTTGCTATAGGATGAAACAATTTGAAATGGCAAGGGATTGTTCTTTCTGACCTGCCACTCTCACTCCCCCCGCTCGCTCCCCCTGCATGTTCGCTTGCTTGCTAATAAATCTATAACCACTTGAGCCACGCGGCGATGAACGAGGAGGGAAATGAATGGCTTAACGAAACAAAGGCGAGAGGGAGATGAATGCGCCATTCAAGAATGTAGATCAGGGTGCAAGACTTATTATGGTTCTGAGATGGAAATCAGCGATGCCGGCACTGCGTCGGAGGCCCTCGTGCCGACTGCTTCCTACTTTTTAATCACATGATGCTGAATATCGATCTTCCCAAATCACAGTCTTAATTGCAGCTCATCGACATGCGCATATTTTAATGCATATAGTCCCTGCTAATTATCACCCGGCTCCAGCCTTTAATTAGATTGCAACATTCATTTAATTAACCCTGATCCGAAAGCTGTTTGGTAGCCTGTTTCTAATGATCGCTGGCTGTGTTGTGAGCAGCACGCAAGGAGTCATGCATGATGTTGGCCCACGCATGAAGGACTCTTATGCAGACCTCTCAATCAGTCATGCCCACCACACTGATGTAGATTGATATTGACTGTACTTGCCTTAATATGTGGAGGTTAAAAAGCCCTCTGATCCTTTCATGGTGGCACTGATGTACCAACCCAGTGCAAATTTCCAAGACTCATTGGAAATACACTCAGGGGCATGTGCCACTTTCTTCTCTGCTACAGGTGTGTACTGGCCTCTCAGCAATTTAAGTATTGGGATGGAAGTTAATTTGCAAGGTCAACTGCATGGACTACAATCTTCCTTGAACTGACACCTATCCAGACAGTGGGATCCTGAATGACACGTAAAGTGAAATGAAATGAAATATAAAGAATCTTATAACGCGCAACTAAGCCTGTAGGCATCAAGGCGCCTAACAACAAATCCAAAAACAAGTGTAAAATGACTACGGGTACACCTAGACAAAACCAGGGAAGGCAAACGTAATCACAACTGCATGGCATCAGGAATTTGACATATGAAGTTTAGACCAGTGACGTATTCAGAATGGATGTTCTGTGGTTCAATCAAAATGTAGAGTTGCTCACTTATTCAAGAGACCACAGACAGGACATAACATTCACACACTGTATAAGTAATGCACTTAGGAGGACAACCTCAACTCTACCCGAACAGCTCATCCATACAGCTTCACCTCTGTAATATGGAGAATGGCCTCTGCCCAATTGATAAAAACCCCATTGCATCTCATTCTGTTCAGGCAGATCAGTAACCTAGCTGTATTTCCTCTTAATTTCCAGATGTTAAAGTCTGCAAATAAACCCTTCCACGTCACCCCCAGCCCCCCTTGAGTTTGCTAGTTGCTGTCCTCAGGGTGAGGCAAGCAAAATAGGATGGAAAGTTTTTAAAAATCACAGTAACTTGTAGGAATGTATTCCCTTTAGATTTGAGGAACGTATTTTAATTTCCTTGGGTTCAGGAAAAAAGCGAATTCAAGGCCGTTTCACGTGTAGTCATTGGAGGGTCATCTGTGTGGATTGTCACTCGATCTTGCTTAATAGCCCCTAGAGTCCTTCACTGATTATAGTCCTCACACTTTCTAAATGTACTCATAGACAACTACTATTGATTTGTGAAACCCTAGTAAACTAACAATAAGTGACAAACCCTAGTGGCCCTGGTGGAAACTCTAGGACTCAACACAACTAGAGGACAAAGCGCTCAAGAGATGACACAACTTTGAGATTGCTGAAATAAAAAGAAATATCAGAATATTGAATTATTGTAGTATCAAACGTAAAACTGATCTACAAAGGTGGCGTAGAATGCACAGGACAGAGGCTATTATAATCGAGCCAAGTGCGAAGAATGGAGTCCTGTTTAGCCAGTATGTACACATTACCAGCAATTTAAGGAAGTGAGTAATAATGTATTGTGAACGTTACTGCATGATAACTCATAAGCTGCTACAAAGTACTGGCAATGCAGTGAAGGCCCTGGTCCATTTGTTATTCTAAAAATATGACAATCTGGGTCGCAAACAGTCCTGACCTATCTCCATACTCCCTTGTGCCACCCCCCAGCCCCTCCTTCCTTTACCCCAAATAAGTACAGCTACTAGATAGTGATAGTGAATTTTAAATCCACCGGGTAGATGACCTCATTAGGTCAGACTATGGGCTCCTCTTCATCGCCCTTGTTATTCAACATCTGTTTGCAGCAGTTGCCAGAATTAAGCAATCAGAACCCATTAAAATGACTAAAATGAGCCGGGAGCCAGACCAGCATCAAACATTGCACTCTTTGCAATGGTTGATGGAGCATTACCTCAGTTTTAATTTTGCTTAAAAAAATGTTTTGGGCCCACGGTCCAGAAGATGAGGCAATCCAATTGATGTGAACTACAACCAGGGTTACAGTTCATACTCTGAATGAAAAGAACCATGACTTGTTCATTGTGTCTTATCCCAAACTCCACCCTTGAGATTAGTGGTGGAGGTCACCCCCTTCTGTCTGCCTGGAAACTTGGAAGCAATGATAGACACAGAAGGGAAACCACAGAGAGAGGTTCTGAAATCCTAAAGAGCAAAAAGTAATAGAGGTTGACTTACAATTGGGTAGCAGACGAGAAGTACCTGATTTGTGGAAGGATTGCTAAATTCAGACAATAATATACCAAACTTTCCCCAAGTAAACTATCCCTATGATGGGGTAAACTCCACTAGTCGGTCAAAATCTGGAGTAAGCATTCCCTTCATAAAGCGGCAGATATTTCATTAACAACCAACTTGAACGCAGGCCTACAATCAAAATCAGGGTTCTCCAAAGTCAGTCCTGGAGAGCCGGATCCATGCCCGATTTCTAGCATATCCCCATTTGGATAAACGTAAAAATCTTGCATGGCTCCGGCCCTCCAGGACTGACTTTGGAAAACTCTGATCTAGCGCATTGCAAACGCAGACTTAGCATTGTAGCCCTCACAGCAACATTAAACAATATGGGATTAGCCAACAAACAGGAGGCTCCATCATCTACTCAGCCATTGATTCAATGCACACCAAAGACATCTGTGAAATGAAGACCTTAGAAATGTTTTTGCACAGGATGGCTTTGGAAACACGTGTAACACATGCTGAAGCATTTTGTGAACTAAGTCAGACTAGAATCTGAAGAAAACATATGTATTTGATGGACACACTATTCATTACCACACAGACCAAGACTGTCCACAGAGATCTGCTTTTCTTGGGTGGCCGACACAGCCTGCTAAACATTATCGCTTCTGTGTGACCTACACCGCGATGCAATTGCTACCTTGCAGTGTGAGTCTCTGGTGATGCCCATAGAATTTCATAGACATTCGCTTACAAGGCAATCTGCAAAGTCACTGATGCATTCACGCCACAGACAGCACTGTTTGCCTTCATTCCCCATTAGACTAAAATATATATATATATTGTCAAGGAGAGTTATGCAATGCAGGTTTGCTACTCGCCACAAGCTTCTTAGATCACACGCATAAGAATAAATAGTCTTCAAAGGCTATTGGCTTATGTCTATGTAATGGTATTTGTATTATGTGAACCTGGATGGGAAGGAGTAAACTACTGCTTAGTGATATATAGATGGGGCAGACACTAAGGTTATGTGCAATAGTACTGGGTAGGGATGGGAGTTTGGTTTCAGGAATGGAAGGCAGAAGAAACCAGGGGACCCCCCAAAGATTGATGACGTGCTTTCTGAAGAGGTAAGTTCGAAGCTACTTTCTGATCTGCACGAGTGATGGCGCAAGCCTGATGGGAGGAAGAATGTTGGCCAAGATCCTTGATACGTAGAGGAAGAAGGCTAGACTGCTGTTGTTCTCATTTCTGCACCTCCCAATTGCAAGATTGGGGACATCACGACTCCTTTTGTCATGCTGGCTGCAGGGTAGGTTGGGCTTTTGGTCAGAAATGCTGGTGCAGCAGTGGTTGGTTCTTTGTCGGTGATGCAGCAACTTATCATGATGATTCTGATGGGAGGTTCGGCCCTAGTAGGCCCATGAGAGTTGGGATATTTCCTCAGTTAATTGAATGCATGTAGAATGCCCTGCGAGCGGGTCAGCGTGGATGTAGGATGTCCATGGCTAGGGGCCTTGCACCCTGTCTGGTGGACGCGGGCTTGTCATTCTGAAGTCATCTTCAGGTAGGTAGAGCTTCACCTTCTTCAGTAGCATAAGCCGTTACCATGCTGCTATGTTTCTATGACCATGCGTACTATGATGGACAAGTTGGTACCTGCTGCAATCACAATGGCTTGATGCGTCTCTAACCAGGTTCCAGCTCATGCTATCATTCCACCATTTTAAAGGCCTACGACATGCATATGGTGACACAGATACAGCGTTTACATTATACTAGACAATGGATAAGTGAACAGGAGAGGCCATATGCACACTGCAGATTATGTCACACAGGTGCAGCAATAGTACACCTGTATCTGCCGAACAGAAAGCTTACATTCACTGAAAGCGAATGCATGGTTGGCAACACCCTACTGCTACTGCCACGTCACAACTAGTAACAAGAGAACATGTGACAGAGCACGCGTCCAGACAGGCAATATCAACTGGTATCATCAGACAGCGATGGATGTGCCTGCATCAGAGGATCGTCAGAAGATGAGGGCCCTCCAGAAGGCAGGTATGTCCTATTCTGCAAATATGACGCAGGCACAAATATGCAACATGCTGCCAAACATGAACAGGTATATCCTCTGCTGGACAAGGAGAATACTACTTTAGCATGCATTAGGTATGAGGAACATAGATAGTTATGGGCTGCACAGCCAGCTTAGTCTAGGTACAACATGTGACCAAAGGTTGGGTTGATCCACTACCACATGTAATTGGCTGTTTTCCTTATTATTAGCAACACATCAGAGGAGCTGGCCTAACGGCTAGGGTGCTCGACCTCGGACCTGGGGATCTGGGTTCGAGCCTCGGTAACAACGCCAAAAAACCTCCTGTGATTCTGGGCAAATCACTTAATCTCCCCATGCCTAAAATTAATGCGTGTCCTCATGTAACGTAACTGGTGCTATGTAAAGTGCTCTGATAACCAATTCAGTCCGCGCTTTATAAAACTCTGTAAAAAAAAAAAAAAACATCTGCTGTGGTCCACCCTCATGCTTCAGGCCATGGGTGTATTCTGTATCCATATCAGTGCTGATGTTTATTTCACCCTATCTTGCCTTAAGCAGTTTGCCGGCACCTGGCTGTCTGCCTGGTTGCAGTTCGGTAACCTTCTCTGTGGGGCCTCCCGTTAACCCCTTCAGAAGCTCTAGTCTCACACCCAACCACATCAAAGAGGCACAAGCGGAGTCGAACCCGCTGCTATTACTGCTCCGCTCAGTTGCTACAACTCAAACATGGCTGCTAATAGTGACCAATGTTCTCTGTAGGTGAGAGGAGCACAGGGTCCAAGTACCCGTCAACAGTCTGCAGGTGTTCACTGACATTCCAGGCTCCCTTTTGCACAACTTAAATACTGCAAAGGAATAGGGGGCATATGTAGGTAGCCTTTTGCGATTCGCCAAAGTTTGCGAATCGCAAACGGCATTTTGATATGTAGGTGCCACTTAGCAAAATAAGGAATCGCAAAAATTGCGATTCCTTAAATGCTATGTAGGGGTGCTTTAAAAATTGCGATTTTTGCATAAGGAATCGCAAAATACCACCTACTTCAAGTAGATGGTATTTTGCAATTTCCTTCAAAAATGCATTTTTTTTTTTAATTCAAAGTGCCATGTGGCGCACAGACATGCCCTTAGGGCATGTATGTGCGCTACATGTACTTACAGGCACATTCCAGGGGTGCAACAGGTGTCCTTTGGATACCCTTGCACCCTTGGAATTGCGATTCTCAAATTGCGATTTTCACACAGAAAATCGCAATTTGAGAATGTATCCTCATTCATTCCTATGGGCCTTTTGGCCCATAGGAATGAATGGGACACTCATTCCTTAATTGCGATTCGTAATTTGCTAATCGCAAATAAGGAATGTTAAAGATTCGCAAAAAAATTGTGAATTTTTACCTTCATTCCATTTTGCTATTCTCAAATAGCGATTCCTTAAAAATCGCTATTTGGGAATCGCAAAATGGAAATTACCTACATATGCCCCTAGGTGTCAAAGAGGTGTTATTTCAGCTCTGTTGGCCTCCAATGTTATCTATACGAGACAGGCATTCGTCGAAGGAAGCCCTGCGGGGGACGCGTGTGATGCTACCAGGACCTCTACAACTTTTCGGCGGCTAGCTCCTTTTTTGTTGATGTAGTTGGCGGTCCCTTCAGAGCCATAGAAGGACATGATGGAACCAATTAGCTCCCTTTGTCAAAGACGAGGATGCAAGGCCTGCGGCCTGGCTCTCCCTCTTATCCCATTTGGAGGTAATGAATTCCACAGCACAGAACAGTTTGAAGGAAGGGAACAAACGACAGCGACTGCAGCCTGCCAGGTCCCCCAGGGGCTCTTAGCTGTCCTAGCAGCTGCCTGCAAGGCTGCAGAGATGTGACTGGAGAGAAAAAAAAGCAGCTCGGATGAGTGTGCAGGCCCCACAAGGCCGCCTCGTGTGCCTGCATGATTCATACCCCCTGTCAGGCTGTCGGGCTGCCTGGCACTCTCTTCCAGGGGTGGGGAAGAGCTGATTTATTAGCTCATTTATAGAACAATGGGGAGGGTAGATAAAGTGTGCCCTGTGCCTCAGTGCATCCGGAATTAAAGGATGGGCTGTAATGAGATGATAATGCTGGGCTCACAGACTTTTAAACCCAGATTAAGGGCCTCGTTTGAGGTTTGGCGGGCGGACCACCAAACCGCTGGGGTGCAGAAACCGCGCCTCCGTTGCCCCACCCTCAGCCGACCAATGGAATGCGTAATGTTGGCAAGTCCACCATACCATGGCGACAGGGGGATGGACCCAGGCGCATTTTTATGTTTTGCAATGACAAACCCTCAAAATAGGAGTGTACAGATTCAGGATCCAAGACATTTATCACCGGGAAACATCACTTACAACGAAACTTTTACAACGCACTACCATTACAACGCGGTCATTACAACGCAAACCATTACAACGCATTGTGCTGGGGGGGGGGGCTCTAGGATAGGGAATAGGTTAATTTACTATCCAATAACCTTCCCTAGTGTCCACGGGGACTGGAGTTGGAATAGAAAATTAAACTATTCACTATCCAACACCCAAAAGCGCTATGCGTTGTAATGGTATGCGATGTAAAAACCGCGTTGTAAAGGCATGCGATGTAAAAGCATGCGTTGTAACGTCATACATCCTTTATCATCAGATGTCCTTTGTAGGAGATTTAAAAATGGGGTGACAGCGTTAGAAGTTCTGTCCTAAACAGGATGGGGGTTTGCGATGCCGCGCAACTGACAGCATCACAGCAGTTGCAAAAGTGCATCATATGGCAGAGAAGCTCCCCATCACTAAATAAGGGGGAGAAGAAAGAGGTGCGGGCTGATTTTTTCAGCAGATTGCCCATTACTACCCACCTCTGAGGAAATCATGGCAGGCTGGGGATTTGAAAGGGCTTCCTCAATATGCAACATTTATCAGCCCAAGCAGTGGCCTTTGAGGCTAATGCAAGCAAGGAACCGGGCCAGCCTAGCCCAGATTATATAGTAAAGGATAGCCAAGATTGGGGTGCAGTGGGCCCCTCAAACCCCTTGGTGCCAGTTCACCCGCTGCATGATGATGGCTCACGTCAATGCTTAACTGTCATGCTTGTCAAAATTAAGGAAAAATCTAGGAACACCTAAAAAGTAAGAGCAAAATGCGATGAAATAAGAAACAAAACAGATCGAGGAACCTGGGAAAAATTGTAGGATTTTGACCCAAATGATGAGAGAAGAAGGGGTTGGTACCCAACATTGCCTTATGATAATTCTTTCTAAAGCCATAAAATGTTGACCATAGCGAGACGGTGGGGGTTGGCGTGCCCATAAATAAATAAAGGCTGGCTGCTGACAATGACTGCGAGCTCTGTGAGGGCTCCAAAGTGGACTCTAGGTGTAGTCTGGCTTTCAAAGCACTATAACCAATTTATTTGTTTGATTTTTCTATAGCACGTACTCGACTCAAAGGTATCAGAGAACTTTACATGAGCACCAGTTGCGTTACAGACCGAGACATTCATTTTTTGTAGGCATGGGGAGATTAAGTGATTTGCCCAGAATCACAAGATGTTGAACGTCCCTGCCGAGACTCGAGCCCAGTTCCCCAGGTTCGAGGTCGACCGCTCTAGCCATTAGGCCACACCCTCTCCCAAATCCTTTGCTTTAGATTGCCCTGGTGGACTAACAAATGTTGGAAATTAGTTACTGGTGCAGATAGACTTCTGTGCTCTAGACTCACACACATTGTACAATTTGTACTCACTGACACTGTTCATATTTCTATGATAAAAAAAAACATTACCAGGTATTACATTTTGCTAGAAACTGTGAAGGTGAGCTCCTAGTAGTCAGTTGTTTTGACTGGTGATGCAAAATTCCATTCAGTCTCTTTCCTCGAGGGGTCTTCTGCAATGGTGAATCTCTTTTCAGGTGATGATTGGATATTCAAAGGGACATGGTAGGAATACAAATTTGTCTAGGTTGGTCCATTAGTGGAGATTTAGAGAGATGTCCTCTGCTGATTGGAAGCCATTAGTCATTGGCATTGCTGTTGGGTACCATGACGCAAGATCTATCTTGAGCCTATAGATCACGGATGAGAAAGGGAGTGCCAGGGATTGGGATTTAACTCATGGACTCAGCTACGACAAGGTGACAGGACCGTCACAAATGGGTCACTACAATGCTCTCAGTCGCAGTACACTCAATTGCAGCACTGATTTCCACATGTAAACTTATAATCCCATTTTGTTTACCATTGACGTCCTCCAGTTTACATCTTGAAGGAATGACCCGGAAGATTTGTCCCAATTAAACCTTACAGTATTGCCCCACCATGAGATAAAGGGTCTGTTAATATCATCACTTGTAATTGCGGATAGGGCCTGAAACGCCTGTTTCTGGCCCCATTATAAGTTACGTCACTAGGCTCTAAGTAACCCCAGTTGGGTGAGTTCTGTGCAAATCCTTAATATGAAAGAGGCCACTGCTCATCCCAGCCTGAAACCAATGGGGCTGACATCTCTGTAGACTAGAGCCTCCGGCCCCGTTGATACCCTACGGTGAAGGCTACTTCTATTTCCCGGCCTCCTTAGCCCTGTTCATTCCTCCTGCCTCTCTGATGCTTTTATAGACGTTGGCCTTGCAGAAATCAAGAAACTTTTGGAAATTTCCAAAATATGTGAGCAATATCCAAAATCCAAACTTTGCATGGAGCCCCGGAAGCCCCTGGGTCTCCCATCAGGTTATTGGCCATTTTAAAGCCCAATAGAAGTTGTCAGGAACAGGACTGTCTTTACGGCTCATGCTGAACGGAGGGTACCAGAGGGCAGCCAGGGTGTAAACTTTCATCTTTGAGTAGAGTTGAGATGGAATCCTGCCTGTTTAGCTCCCTGGCTGGATCCATTGCCTCATGAACACGAGGGACACTGGTTTTTGCCTGACAATGAATAGTTCTTCTGAGCGCTTAACCGCATGCGTGCGGGCGGAATTCCGCTCGTACGCTGACTTTTTCAAAAGCGCACTTTACGTGACGAGCTGGGCTCGTCATGAGCGTGCGAGGAGGCTACCTCATGACGAGCCCAGCTCGTCATCAGCGTCGAAGGGGTTAAGGTAGGCTAAAACAAGGAGGCACCGTGACCCGTTGCCAACCCCATCATTTTAAATGTTCCTGGGTGTTCCTGGGCGTGTCCAATGGAAGGCCTGGGCCGTGTGTACATACTGGTTAGGGGCAGATTTACAAATGGTGCAGGCCCATTCTGGCATGCACAGGCCTTTTAAACTCTCACATGGGTGCATTTGTGCCTCATCCTCCTTCTAAATCCCCCACAGAAGCAGCTTCTTTGCTTGTTGCCCCTGTGAGCGGCGGCATCAAGGGAGGGGTTCGCCGTGTCGCACGCTCTCATTGTTTTCTTAACACCGCCATGTTTTAAATTGTCTGTGAGTTTTTTGTCTAAAGGCAGTTGGAATTGACAAATGGGCTCCATAATGAACTACTGTTGAGGGAGGGGAGATCCCCACCCTTCTGAGGGCATTAACTGACACTAAACTGAGTGTTATTGACTCTGCATCGATTATTTCCCTCATCCTCTAGGAAGGAGCGGTGATGAATGCAGGATGACATAAAATAGCTCCTTATTCACTGTGACTCATGAGGGAACTAAAAGGCTGCAGGACTGGACTGCTGGAGGTCTCCCCCTCCCCCCCTGACTCGCCATGGGGTTGGTTTCCAGGGGGTGAGCTCTACGCTCAATGAATTCCTATGGATTCCCTGTGCACGCGCTGCCTCTTTAATAGTGCCATGAAGGCTTGCCCATGTTGGAGCTGGTGAACTCACTTAGCCTGGCACTCTGTGGCAATAAATTAGTGTGGAATTTTCTAGAGCTGACCACCTGCTGGGCTGAGCCCTGCACAGTGGGCACTAGAGAAGCCCCTCTCTGATCCATGGAGGGCACAGGAGAAGCCCCTCTCTGATCCATGGTGGACACGGGAGGGGTCATGAAAGGAAGGAAGAAAGTACAGTGGGGGATGGGGAAGGGAAGGAAGGAAGAAATGGAGGAAAGAAGGAAGGACAGTGGAAGAGAGAGGCAGAAAATAAAGAAGGGAGGGAGGGAAGGAAGGAAGGAAGGAAGGAAGGAAGGAAGGAAGGAAGGAAGGAAGGAAGGAAGGAAGGAAGGAAGGAAGGAAGGAAGGAAGGAAGGAAGGAAGGAAGGAAGGAAGGAAGGAAGGAAGGAAGGAAGGAAGGAACGAACGAACGAACGAACAGTGGGAGGAAAGAAAGTAAGGAAGAAACCCTGAGCCCAATAAAACATGCTTCAATGTCATTGAAAAAAATGCAGAAGTACTGAAAAGAATGGCAGAAACCCTTATTTTGAACCTATGGTTCTCAATCGGACCAAGGCAGAAGCAAATATACCTGTCTAAAAAAATATGTCACGAATAACTGGCTGCCATGGCAACCCACGCTGGGCAGGAAAAAAAAGCTTCTCCCCTGGAAATGATAAAACAGGGACGTAATTTGAAGTAACTCCCTTATGGGGGAAGCGCGGTGACAGAGGCTGCTCGGCTCCTGTTAATTTTCACAGTACAGCTGTCAGGGGCTCTGTAAATAGTCCTCGACCGAGCCAACACTTCCCGTGCACACCCCAGCCGTTCAATTAACAAGAGAGCGGAAGAAAGGGCGCGCGGCCCTCCATCACGGCGCGGTTTATGAAAGTGTACACAAATCTAATTACAGGCCCACGGCTCCCCGAGCAACTCGAGTCCTGGGCTCTTTATATCAAAATAACTGTCCAGAACACCTCGTCTGATCTCTAATGTTGGGCGCCTCGCTGTGCGGTGCAGAGCAGGGGCGCGGCTCCCGTGTGTGCAGCAGGTGCAGTGGCACCTGGGCAAAAGGGACCCACTGAACCCCGGTTATTGGTCGTTCAAACAGCAGTCACGGGTGGGGGCCCTTTCCTTCCCCGAAGGGGCATATTACCAAGCAATAGCGATAATTATCGCTATTGCTTGGTTAGAGACAAAAATGTATTGCCGACCTGCGACGATTTTTATCGCATTCATGACTAGGCCACAATGTAGGGTGAGCAGATTTTGAAAGCTAAAAATTGGGACATTTCTCAGAAATAGAGGAAGGACTACGATTTATATCAGCCAAGGGGCACAGAGTGACATAAATGACAGCACTCATTTGCATTAAAAGACAGACGAGGCTCTATGGAAGTAAATTAGAAACTTTAAACCAGTATCATGCATGTTAATTAAATTGCTTTCTGATAAGAACTGCTAACTAACCACACCTTGAAACACAGAACAACCTGCCTCCTCTGTTTTCAGTCAACCCTCTCTGAAAGCCAGGACTGGGAACCAAGATACCCATTTGCGATTCTCAAATAGCGATTTTTAAGAAATCGCTATTTGAGAATCGCAAATGGGTATGTATGTACAAGATCGAATTTTTTTGCGATTCCTTAGAATTCCTTAATTGTGATTAGCAAATTGCGAATCGCAATTAAGGAATAATTTTCCAACTAATGATTAAGGAATACTTAAAGAATTAAGGAATACTTTCCCGTACATTTCTATGGGCCAGTAGGCCCATAGGAATGAATGGGAAGTTATTCTCAATTTGCGATTCGCAATTTGCTAATCGCAAATTGAGAATAATTTTAAGGGTGCAGGGGTGTCCCAAGGACACCCTGTTGCAAACCTGAAATATGCATGGGTGCACATGTGGCGCACATACATGCGACCGCGCTCATTATCAGGGCCGGTTTTTGGCCGATTTTGTTACAGGGCCGTTTTTGCAGCAACACTGCAAAAACGGCCCTGTAACAAAAACGGCCCCCAGAGGCCCAAAACCGGCCCCCACCCTTGCGGTGCACAGGGGGATTGCCCGGTGCCCGCAACGGCCAGTCCGGGCCTGAGGACATGTCCTGAATTTACAGAAATCTGATGGTACAGCTGGTGACAAACCAAGGCTGTCAAACCCTCAGCTCAATCCTGCGTAGCTGTGGCACTGAGCAGTGAGGCTTACACAGAGGAATACATGTATAGCATTTAAACAGCACCAAAACAATTGAAAACAAAATCAACACGACACTCAAGAAATCCAGCACCAATTTATAAAAATAGACTGTATTTTTATACGATTTTAGGCTCTAGAACAATAAAGATCCACCAGATGGTTTTGGAGATTTAGATTTTACAAGCAATAATAAATAATTGCAATTTCACTCAACCGCGAACAAGCCTTAGCGAAATTAACTAATTGGACAAAAACTTTTTCAAGGAAAACTTAGGTAAGTGTCACTGCGGTCTGTTAGAAGTACTTGGGATGGCCAAGTAGGCTAGGGAGCTAGTCAGAGGAACCAGCAAGGTCCGACAAGAACAGTGTTCTTCACAAGTGAAGCAGTTCTTCAGCAGTTCCAGGCACTTTATTCACGTTGCAATGGGTTCCTATAGATTGGTCCTGATGCGAGGGATGAAGATGCTGAAGATGCTCTAAGAATGCTGTGGATGTGAAGCGGTCAACGGGGGTCTTCCTGCAGTGATTCCTTGATCCAAGAAGATGGTGAGGGGTCTTGTTTGCAGGGTTGATGTCCCATGAAGTCCTTTCTGATCTGGCCAAAGTCCAGTCATCCCTGGACTATCAGTTTCCAAATATAGCAGTCAAAGGCCAATCCTTCCTGGGCCGGTAACTTCCCTTTTGAAGGTCCCAGTAACTCTCCGATAGTACTCCAGGGCTCAGCCAACTCGGGTGCAACTCAGTGTATTGGGTCTTGGTCATCGGTGCTGCACTGTCACGCTAGTAGCAGCTTGAATACTTTGGGCTGCCAACTTTCCCCAGCAGGCTACGTCAGCTGTTGGGTCCCTGTGCTGAGAAGAGGCCATTCAGCTTGCCCTTGGAGTTCTCTCGGCTTGACTGGGCTTGGGAGATGGCTTCTCCTTGAGCAGGACACAGCAGGCATAGTCCCTCTCTTCTCTAGCCATCAGGTGCAGTCCTCGTCGGTACTGCCTCTCTTCGCTGGTACCTCGGTGCAACAGGGTAGCCCTTCTTTGGTCCTTCTTCGAATCAGTTATGATCTGCGGTCTGGGTGCCAGGGGTGCACTCTTTATGCTCGGAAAGTGCCCTCAAAGCAGGATGCGGTTGGTAGCCAATTGCTACCAGGTTCCTTCTCACCTGATTACCACTTCCTGGGGAATTTGGCAGGTGGCTGTCCCAGGATGCTCCATTCTGCCCACTCTCAAGATGGCGAGACCCCTCTCTCTGTGTTCAGACCTCACTAGCCCACCCCTGGGGGGTGGCTATCTCAGGGCTACACACACCTGGGGAAACCGGCTTGCCAACTACATTTGAAGCCTGCCTTTTAGGGCTAACATCCAAATGGCTTCCTGCAGGAGGGAAATGACACCTTCCTGGCCTGCAATCCCAAATTTTTCTCCTTCCTGTGAGTCATTAGCATGTATATTCGGGAATGCCAAAAGTTGTCTCGTAAATCAGGCTCCTTGTGTGTCCAGGAAGGCACAGGAGTTTTAAAGGCAAAAAAGTGACAGCCTTGCTAAAGCTGCACACTGCAACATTAATTTCGTTCTGAGTTGGGCTTAATATAACAAATTGGTTGATACCTTGGAGTGCCCACTTTGTTCGCACAGTTCTGGAGTTAGCACTGCTGAAAGGTCAGCATGTAACCCTGCACTCACCAATTGGGCAACCAAGTCTTTCCACAGTAAAGCAGTAGTTTTGCGTGTCTTACTGCCAGGACATGTAAAGTACATGTCCTGTCTGTGCCATAAGTTGCCCCCTGCCTTTAGGGGTCGGTAGGCCTGCGAGAGGGGTGACTTACACACATGTCTATGGTAAGTGGTTGCTTTGAAATTGCTTTCAAAGTCGAGCTAGCAGTGTATGACTGCTTTACCAGTCTGCAGTGACGGACAGGGGGACTCATTGTACTTGGGGATACCCCAGGGTGGCACAATCAGTGCTGCAAGCACTGGGTACCCCTCCAACTTACATGCCCTAGGTACTATGGTACAATTTACTGGGAATTTGGGCACAGCCAATTCGACATACTCTTTAGGGGCAGGGCCCTGGCACTGAGGTCTGGTTAGCAGGCCTCAATGCACTCAGTCAAAAAAACACTAGCATCAGTAGCATCAGTCAAAAAACCTGGAGGTGACTATAGACAAAAAATTCCTTACATATACTATACTTATAGCCAGCCCTCTTCATCCATTGACCAAAGTCACTTTTTTCTTCTGTCTCCTACAACATTCAGTGTGTGGCAGTGGGTCTGCACACTTCACCCACTGACTCACTTCACAGTGAGTGGCGGTAATCTGCCCTTTCCCATGGAGCACATGGTCACACAAATAGTTCCCTTCAGTGCCAGAGATTCTATGGCAATATATGCTTTTTGAGACCAAAAAATAATTTACTTTTAGGCAATATTTTCAAGATACACAAGAGTGTAAATTAGATAAGTAAACATAGGTATTTAGGAGGGCAAAGTCCCACTACTGATTCCCAGCATTGAGAATGGTTTATTACTGGATTATAATATTAAACAGAATCTACTGGATATTCGTCCAGCAAAGTGGAGTTTCCTAGTGCACCAATACAGATGGGTGGTGGCTATTCTAAGACCAGTGCACCTATAAAAGGAGGCCAGCACTCCCAGGTTTGTAAGCAGGTTTGTGGGTATTCGCAAATGTTTTGCAAGCACCTCTCTTCCCAGAAAAATGGGTGTAATGCAATTGGGTGGATTTGATCAGCTTTTAAAGTAGGAATGGATAGAGGATACCCCCAAAATGGATTGGTGGTGCGGGCAATGGGGTTCTCCAAAGGAAAAATATCTGCATGTGAATGAATAGCATAGGATGTCTTCAGTGCACGGCTACCGCAGGGGCATCTGGCTATGTAGATTCTACCTACAGAGGGCAAGCTATCAATTGCAACGTCACTTGAAAGAGCTGCATTTTCAGTGCTTAGTCTGTACAAAAAGAGCTCTCGTCAGGAGTCCATTTCAGCTTGCACCACACAATGCCTTGCCATGCTGCCAATGATAGTAACAGCACAACTACTAACCATTACATTCCTACAAATGTGACAATTAGCACAATTTCAGGCCCTCAAAGCTAGAAGAATGGCTAGGGTGGCAGGCACTAGTCATTTTAATGTATATTGAATTAATAATTAACTGTGATTGTGATCATCTCTAAATTAGACAGACAGAGCCACCTTGTGGCAGACTGTCACAAGCGCCGGTGTTGACAATTAAGTGCCAGTGCCGAGCACTTCGAAACCACAGGCTCAAATTAAGCACTACGCATTTTACTGTTTTTCCTAAGAAATTATATTAGAAGTGAAGAGGAGTAGGGAGAGTGTTTTCGATTCTGTCAGCCAGATATGAGAATGCTCTGCCTCCAGGTCTCGCCAGCTTAAATTTAGGGATATTTAAGAGTCCCAGAGATGCAGAGTGCATGTTGTGTGCAGAAACATAAAAAGGAAATTTCTGTTCTTGGAATTTAAGGCTTTGTGAAGAATACACAGAGATTTAAACAGGATGCTTTTCCGCACTGAGAGCCAGCGTAGAGAGGCCAAGGAAGGAATTAGTGAGTTCTTCCTAGGAATGTTTAGAAGGAGTCTGGGAGCTGCATTCTGGATGATCTGAATATGAATCAGAAGGTTCAGCAGTAAACCGAGGTAAAGAGAGTTGGCATAATGCTGTCTTGAGGAAATCAGGGCGTGTGCAACAGTTTTAAGAACTTGTACCAGTAGTGAGGGGAGGGAGATTTCTGCAGAATAATTTGAGCTAGGCAAAACAAAGAGCTGCCAAATGATTCATCTGACTGGCAAATAACAAAGAGTCATCAAATGTCAGTCCTGGGTTTCCAGCTGTTTTAGCCAGAGGGGGAACCCATTTCCAGCACCCACCAATCGGGGGCCAGCTCCAAGAGAGGTTGCAATAGACAAGAAGCACAGTTTATGCATATGTGCACTCTGGAGACTCTGAACAATTGCATCTTCATGTGAGCACCCCTGGCATTCCTTTACAGTACCAGAAAGATCTGAAGTTTACACAAAATGCCCACATACAAATGTCTGTATTAGCAAAGGACGTTTACGATTTGAGCTGTAACACAACGCAATAAAAAGCAGGAGGGGAGCTGGGAATAAGAGCAAAAATGTAGTTTGAATGCAGAGCAAATCGAATCTTGTAGCCCATTTGCATTCAATGAGCTTGACACACATTCTGGACTCTCTGAAAACTTTCTGAAAGGTATTTCAATCAAGCAGTAATTTGTCAACAAGGATAATAGGAACACAGTGTTATGAAAAATAAAATTGCAAATATATTGCTGCAAAATGAACCAAGCAAAGCATTGGCGTTGTTATTTTGCATCTTTAAATTGTGACAAATGCACAACACCATATTGTGATTTTTCTTTTTTTTAAGTTCTTGCAATGGTTGAACAATGCGTAGCTTTTATTCACATTTGGCAGAAAGAACCTCTCTGTCCTGTTTCCAAGTGTTGATTCTCCAGCACAATGTTAATGACTTTACACAGTACATCTTCAGTTGCATCATGCTGTTTTCTAATATGCTATTGGTTAAGAGAGCACACGTTTATGACATCACTGAGGATATCACATCAAGTGACCAGCGTTTACGTGCCACGGGTCTACCAGCCAGTAGTAGATCTAGTAGTACTTTCGGTTTCTTGGCGCCTTTTCTTGGTTCTGGGATACTTGCTGACCAGAGTAAAGGTCTTCTTTGGTCATTGAGTTTGGTTAGAAAAAGATATGTCAATTTAGTTTACATATATTATAATCGCTTGAATTTAGTATTGATTGGATATGATCTGGTCAGTGATTTCACTGGTTGTTTAAAGTGCACTATACGCATATATATATATATATATGCGTGCTTCACTGCATCGGGCTAGGTTAGCACTATACAAATATCACATGCATCCATACACCCATAATTGCGTTCCAATCTGGTTCCTTGTGTCCATTCTTAGCCAAGGAAGCTGTTCTGTAAATAAGATATAGGAGCTGACTTTGTGGTTTAGATGAAGTGTTCTGCGCATGTGTCATCAGTATTGTCACATGGAATTCATATTCACATTTCTTTTGCCATTCATGGAAAAGAAGCTGTTTTTACATTTTAGGCACGGGACGCTCCCTCTCCGTACATTTACAAACAAATGGAAGGGAGCAACTAAATCAGATTGTCCTGGGTGCACTTCTTCTGAAGAAACAGAACTCCATGTTATGTTTTTCTGTCCTGCCTATAAAAGGTCTAGATCCAAGTGGGTCTTCCAACTTTGTAGAAATCTGAACCTTAGAAAATATAGCGGGGTTTTTAGGCTACTAACATACGAGACTCTTCCATTATTTGTAGTCACTTCCTCGAAATGTTTATTTGCGATGTGGTGTATACGCAGAGGTATTTTAAAGGAGAAAGAGATGGGCAATAACTTGACTGTGCTCTCCAACTAGATATGTTATGCATGATACTTTCACATATCTGCACCTAGAGAAATACATTGAACCTTTTTATGGTCGTTTAATTTTAACGTTTATCTCTAAAAAAAAAATTTTTAAATAAACAAAAATATATCTGCACTGTTTTAATATTTCTAATTGTATAACATAGGAAATCCCGGGAATTTTTGACACATGTGGTCGTCAACCTTAGGGGGTCAGGAAGCAGGGTGATAGCTTGCTATACAAACATTTATTGTCATTTTGTATATTATCCGATGCACTTTTTTGCTGTTTGTAAGAATCGATTGTATTTATGAAATGTTATATGCACTTGTGCTTTTATGGCTGCACAGCCGAAATAAAGTTTTTTGACTCACTGACTGACATTTCTTTTGCCTGTTAGCAACCAAGCAATGGCATTCTGTGGTGAATAACAGCAGTAGTTCCTAAGTAGGTTAATTCAGGTTCAGATGTTATTGCGTAGAGCCCCACCAGGTGCAGCCTTCCAACTGCTCAGCCCATTCTCCCAACTGACAACCTCACTCATCCAACATTCTGCAGCATCATGCACACCAACATTCCACCCCACCCTCACACTGGCTGAGCAGCAGGTACATCAGTTCTCCCTTCCTCATAGTAAACAAAAACACAATGCAATGATCCAAGTGAAAAGCACATCAAAGTGAAAATAACATGCACATAAATCTGGAAAGGTACCATTGCAAAGACCTGAGAATGGTTGAGGGCAAACCAGTAAAGATGAAAACAAGGGAAATGCAGTACAATGGGCTTACAGGTCAACATCGAAAATACAGAAATGCATAGTAGAAAGAAATAGATAGCATAAATGACAACATAAGGCAATGCAAGCATGAAAAATGGCAATGCCCACCCATGTACTTAAAGAGAAGAAACCACCAAACTGGACAAGGAAAATAAGTCATTAAACAGAAAGACAACAACTACACACATCCACTCCCCTTCCATACACAAACAAACCAGCAAACAACAACACAGCGTACAACCAACCAACCCCTGATGCTACAAACACAACAGCTGGCCAAGCCGAAAATGAATGTGAGCACACAGGGAACCAAACCGCAATGGTGCAGGAGACAACACTTGCACCTCAGGGTGCCAGGTAGCTATGCCAATCTTAGTTACAGGAGGAGTTTCTTCAAGTTACACTACTTCAGTTATAGTTACTCAGGCTCATAGTACCAGTCCATTCAAGTTGCACACGCAGGTTCTTTTTGTTAAAATCAT
Source organism: Lissotriton helveticus (assembly GCF_964261635.1). NCBI lineage: Eukaryota > Metazoa > Chordata > Amphibia > Caudata > Salamandridae > Lissotriton > Lissotriton helveticus. Next base: position 205,330,014 of record NC_136059.1, read on the forward strand.
CGCCAAAATGTGGTGAATACCAGAAGGTCTGCTCCAAGTAGTTTCCAAGTACGCCTATTCAGGATCAGATGTAAGAGCGTAGAGCCCCACCAGGAGCAGCCTTCCTGCTGCTCAGTCCATTCTCCCAACTGACAACCTCAGTCATCCAACACTCCGCAACATCATCAACACCAACCTTCTACACCACACTCACACTGACTGAGCAGCAGGTAAAAGACATTCCTAATTTTCACTCTTTGGAAAGAGACACACAAGAGACAATGAGCTATTTAGTTATTTGGTCTTACAAGAGACACTTGAAAAAATGCATGTCTCTGAGTGTATGTCTCTACTGTGTGAATGATTCACAGAAAAAGTGCAATATCGTGTGTGAGTGTGGCACCTGAGTGCCAGCGACGGAGGAGCATAAACCCCATCTGGGATTGAAAATGTGGGTGTAGTTCTGGCAGTGTCAGAGGTGTAGCTAAGATCATGGCATGCACATCTGCTTAATAGCCACAGAGTAGTAGATCGGGCGAGTTAAAAAAGAACTGGGTATGCCCATGCCACACCTATGCACCCTCCTTACACTCAAAAAAGAGGCATCTGTATGCAGAAAGTTGTGTGAAGTTCACAGTCAATACTGCATTCACAATTGGCCTGATTCACAAAGTGTTTTGAGCACAGGTGCTCAAAAGCTTCCAGATTTCTGACTTGTCCAGGGAAATTCTATGGGTTGACCTGTGCATCCCTCTGAATCTCATCCCACATGACTCGTTTTGTTTGAGCACATGAATAATAAAGCAGGAAGAATGCTGCCTCTGCTTTACTATTCATGCAAGCCCAGCGCTCTTCCTTTGTGCACGATTTGTGCACACATTCCTAGATATTAAACTGAAAAACAGCATAGAGAAGGTACCTAATGGGAGGCTCAGTTGACTAAGAAATCCACTCCTCAGATCTGTGTCAAAGGCTTGAACCCGGGAGGATCCACAGAACTGGTCTCCATAAACTGACAAGGGTCATGCAGTGATTTGTACTGGTCTACATGAACTGACAAAGGTCACACAGAGATCTGAACTGGCCTACATGAACTGACTAGGGTCACACAGTGATCTGAACTGGTCTTCATAAACTGACAAGGGCCACACAGTGAACTGAACTGGTCTTCATAAACTGACATGGGTCACACAGTGATCTGAACTGGTCCCCATTGTAGTGTTGTGTGAGTTAGTAATGACAGAACCCTTGTGGCTCCTGATGGACTGCGTAGAACTGTGACGTAAGCATCAGAGCATAGTGAAGAGAATGCAGGTTAAGACTGCCGAGTTTGCGGTTATACACAGAAAAATAAAGATGTGTTATACTAGGCTCTGTGTGTGGTGTAGTCATTGATGAGTACCCGGGCTGGGGAGGACGCTACAACTGGTGACGAGATAGGGGATAAGTAATCCGAAAATCAACAGTGCTCTCTCCAAGAGAGTTTGACTGTGTGTGCCACATGTGCCTCTGTTGAAATGTGGAATCGACTTTTGGCATATGTGGAGTCAAAGTGCAGCCCTAGTTTGTAAAAAGCATTCGAAGATAACGAAAGCTTCACTGAGAAGTCTACACATCGTTGACCGAGAACCGGCTGGGAGTGCCGCATGGAGAACTACTGCGCTATTACGCAACTCAGAGTCGTACATCATATGGAGTGATCACGCTATAGGCGGCTGCAACCGGGTTTTGAAAGAGCAGCAAAGTGCAAGATAATGCTGTGAACAGAAGCGCTGCGAGACAGAGATCAAGCAGGTGTCAGACAGGACGAAGAGACGCTTAAAGGCAAATGGACAATAAATGGTCCTCTGCTTACCAGTAATGATTAAAGAGAGTCATCATGCCACAGCTCTGAAGGGAGTGACCGCAGAGGAAGATCTTAGGGTTGTGCTTGTGGAGCCATCCATACACAAAGTGGCACACCACCAAAGCTGCCGAGTGGCACTCAGAACAACTCCAAAGGTCTCCGAAGTTCAGAAAGTCGAGAGTGGCGATCAAAAGCGTGCAATTTTGCTTTTCAAAGGGAGACCAAGAAGGAGGTCACATTTCCTGTCATTATGAAGGATGACCCAGAGGACAACACGTCGCAAGGCCTCAGAGGTGGTTTGCATAAACAATATCACAAAGCAGTGTCGGAAAGAACTCTACTCTCCACATCTATAAGTTCCACCAAAGGTTACAATGCTCTGCTTTCTTGAAACCACTACCGCCATTCGATACAGCCAAAAAGCTAAATATTGGTGACAGATGGACTGCCTGGATAAAGTCATTTGAGGATTTCATTGATGCGATAGAAGAAGCAGGTAACAGTAAGACTATCAAGTACCTTAAGAATCATGCTGGTGAAGGTGTAAAAAAAGTCATAAAGAAAATGCTGAGAACTGACAAAACTACATACAGTCAAATCAAAGCGGCCTTGAATCACAAGTTCAATCCAATGCCGAATGTAGATTACAAAAGTTACATCTTCAGTCAAGAATGATAGAAAGCTGATAAGAACATCGACAAAGTTGTAGAGAGACTGGATACACTCTCCAAACACTGTATGTTCAATTAATTTAATGATGAGGAAGCTATATGTCTCAGAGTGATTGACGGATGTCAGACTCGTTCAGACGACGAATGCTGAGAGAAACTCTTAGTCTGGAGCGAGATCTCGTGGCTGCCAGAGCTGAAGAGCATGCTGATTGACAAGCTGCTAACATGGAGGCGCCGGAGGTGCCCAGAGTGAGTCAGTCATGAATGTGAAAAGTAAGCCAAAGCCCAAGGCAGAAGGACCCCGCGTGATTTGTTCACAGAAAAAGCAGTGGTGCTGTGGAAACAAGAACCAATTTGTAATGGTTTGCAAGGCGAAAAAAAAAGTATGTGTCATAACTTGAAGACAAAATGGCTGCTAGAACATTCCAAAAGTGACGTTCAAAGCACGCTCATAAGGCAAAGCGACCACATCAGCTGAGGCAAATTGACACTAAATGAAGTCGATCGACATCTAAATCTCCATCAAATAACTCTTCAGTATCAAAGTCAAGAGAAAGTAAAGAAGATGGTTGTGTCATGTTGTTGTTTACCTCAGAGAAACAAGCGCATGTTGGACTGACCAACTGTAAGGAAGAATACGGGTCCAAGAAAAGTCGACAGGACAAAGTACCAAAGTCATTCAAACATTGGTGCATCAATAAATATTATTCCTCAGGAGAAATATAATAAACTGTCTCCATTGCCCCTACTTATATCATCAAAATCTAAAGTGTATACGTGGTCTGCATCAATGCAGCTAAAAAGTCAAGGCTCATTTGTAGCAGGGTTGAAACCAAAGAAAACAAAAGTACAAGCACCCATTCATCTACTTCGAGGTATGGCATCAGGCGCCTCTTTACTCAGCTTCAGCATAGCTGCTGATATGGGACTGATATCTGTGAACTATAACATGAATGTTCATCATGAAATAGTAAGTCAACTCCCTTCATTGTTTCATGGGTTGGGAAAACTTTAGACTATGAAAGTCTAATTACACATTAATGAGGGCTTTTGTCCTATTGCTCAAAGACACAGATCAATTTCATTTCACTTAGAGGAAACTGTTGAAAAATAACTTGAATCCTCATTGAACATTCCACTGGTCCAAATCCCTGGGTTTCTCCCATAGTGATAGTACACAAAAAGGACAGAGAAGGAGCTGTAAGCATCTGTGTGGATATGTGTCAATTGAACGAGGCAATTGAAAGAGAACAACATCCAGGTCCGCACATTGCTGACATCGTAAAACAATTGCATGGTGCAAAGGTATTCTCTCACCTTGATCTGAATAAAGGATATCATCAGCTTGAACTCAAAGAGAATTGCAGATACCTTACAACCTTTTCGACATATGTTGGTCTGTTCCGTTACAAAAGACTATGGGCCTACTTTAGATGTTGGCGGATGGGTTACTACATCACAGTGGTGACAGACATCCCGTAAACCGTCTGCCAACATTGAAATCAGGCCCTAAGTTTTGGTGTAGATCAGCTGCAGAGATATTTCAAGATATCATTCGACGTATCATGCAGCCTGTCATGAATGCTTTGAATTATAGTGATGTCATATTGGTTTTCGAAGCAACACAGGAGGAGCATGACAAAGCTCTCATGCAAGTGTGTCATTTGCTTGCTGATACCAGTTTAACCTTGAATGCAGAAAAATGTGAGTTCCATAAGACAAAATTAAAATTCTTTGGCGATAAATTTTCTGATGGGTGCATGACATCCGATCCAGCTAAAATGCAAGCACTGTCAGCTGACAGTCCCCCATAAGATGTTTCTATTTTACATTCATTCTTTGGCAGGGCCAGCTATTGCTCTACATATATATATGAGACATTGCCGCTGTCAGTGCGCCACTAAGAGACTTGACAAAAAAGAATGTTTCTTTTCTTTGGTCTCAGGAATGCGAGCAAAGCTTCCATAAAATCAAAAATGCTATTGAGAACGATACTGAAATGACATAGTTTGATCCAAAGCTTCATACTGTGGTTGTTGTTGATGCTGCCCTGTCGGGTTGGACGCCATCCTTGCCCAGCAAAACGGACGCCCAAATGCTCGAAGAGGTATTGTGGCATATGCAAGCCGAAGTTTGTCCCAAAATAAACGTGCTTATTCTCAACCTGAGAAAGAAAGCTTTGCAGTGATGTGGGCTTGTGAATAGTTCCACATATTCTTGTAAGGGAAGCCCTTTACACTTGTGACAGATCATCAAGCATTGGTGACTATCTTTGGCAATCCAAAGGCAAAAATGCCTCCTCACAGTGAACGTTGGTGTCTGCGATTGAAAGAATACAACTACACCATTGTGCATCATCCACGGAAAGATGAGAATCATGCTGACTACTTCTCACAAGTTCTTCTACAGTGTCCTGGCACCTATTCTACGATGGCTGAAGCCTACATAAATGTCATAATGAAATCTAGTACCAAGCTGCCTTTTCATTGGAACAATTTGTCACGGCCAGAAGTCAAGATAGTGACATGCTAAAACAGAAAGACATCATTACACATCAGTCTTGGTTCCCGAACCCTCAACCTCATACCAGTTACAGGCTGCAGTTCCAAGTCCATTCCCGAGACAAGGAGAAACTGGGGGAAGGTCAACTTATACTATGGCACCTATGCTTCAAAATGCCCCCTCCAGCTGACGGGTGACCCAAGAGATGATCTATCCAGCTGGGTTACCGATGCCTTAGATAGAGGGGCCCCTCCCAGATCTATGATGACATCCTCTAGGAAAAAACCTTCAGCCCCTTGGTTTTCTATGGAACTAGGAGCAGAGAAAAGTCTACGTAAGAAACTTGGACGCTTCTGGAGACAATCATATTACCCCGTGGCCAAAAGCTCCTATAGAGAGGCTTTAAAAACATTCACAGACTTAAGTGTGACACCATGTGGGACTACTTCTCTAACAAAATTAATCTGTCGTACAATTCGGCTAAAGAACTTTTCTAAATTGTCCACTGTTTCACTAAACCCATGGCTCTAGATAATACTGTGACTCCCTCCCCTAGCCCCTGTGCTGACTTGTCGTATTTTTTTCAGGAAAAACCCCAAATAATTTACTCTACCTTCCCCTCCAACATGACTTAGCTTGCACAAAATCCAACCCCTGATCTGCACGATATTTGGTCTGAATTCCGTCCAATGCCACTTGATGCGTCTTTCGAGGAATTATATAAATGTAAATCTGGATCCCCGGGAGACCCCTGCCCAGCTTAGTTTTTTAAACTACTGGCCCCTGTTTTAATGCCCCCCTGAACCAGATTGGAACTCTTCCTTGACTACTGGTATCTGTACAGTGGTATGGAAACAAGCCTTTCTACTGCCAATTCTCAAGAAACCGGATTCCGACCCAGCACAACATAAAAACTTTAGACCCATCTCTCTCCTGCGTGCTATAGCTAAAATTGTGGATCAGGAGGTTCAGAGACAACTCCCTGAATCCCTAGAATTAAATACTCAGTTTCATGACTCTCAATCTGGCTTTTGAGCGGTATATAGCACGGAGACAGCATTTCTGGAAGTTGCAGAAAGTGTGCGTTAGGCTGTGGACCAGGACAGCTCAGCAATGCTGGTGCTGCTTGACCTGGCTGCAGCATTCGACACTGTGGCCCATCCGATTCTCCTGGAGAGACTCAAACATCTGGGAGTACGGAGTACCACTCGGCCCTGCCTCCAGTGTTTTTTTGAGATCTGCTCACAAAGTGTATTTCTGCGTCCGTATGTTTCCTCACAGAAGCCTCTTGTATATGGGGTCCCTCAGGGAACGGTACTGAGTCCCTTACTTTTTAATGTTTACCTCACCACTCTTGCGACTTTGGTTGAGACTTTCGGAGTGAAAGTGATCTCCTACGCTGATGACACCCAGCTGATGTTCACGTTCAAAGAACACTCTGATGGGCCTTTTATCAACTTTAGGCAATGCCTGAATAACATTTCGGCCTGGATGACTCAGAATTGCTTAAAGTTGAACACAGAGAAAACAGAGGTGCTATTTTTCAACCAACTGGTCCCGCCACCCTCTAAGCTCTGGTGGCCATCAGTGCTGAATCCTCCACCTATTCTGGTGGATTTGGCTAGAAAACCAGAATTCAACTTCGATAATGATCTATCCTACAAGACTCAGATTCGCCAGGTCTCCTCTTCGTATTTCCGGAAGCTGCGAGCTTTGAGGAAATTCCTTCACTTTCTCCCGATCGGGTGCAGGAGGATTATAGTCCACACATTGGTCACATCTCGACTGGACTATTCTAATAGTCTCTATTTAGGACAACCTCCTATCTAGTCCGCAGGCTGCAACTAGTTCAAAACGCTGCGGCCAGATTGATTAGAAATGTGCTGTTCCGCCATCGCATCTCTCCCTATCTGCGGAGCCTTCACTGATTGCCCGTCAGTAGGAGAATAGAATTTAGGGCACTTACTCTGTCCTACAGAGCTACGAGGGGTCGGGCCGAGCCTATCTGAGACATAGATTGCAAAATTACAAGCAAGTCCGGGTCCTGAGATCAAATCACAGGAAGTTGCTCACTACTCCTCGTTTCCGTAAGGGCAAGATAGGCGGTAGAGCATTCGTGGTTACAACTGCGAAGCTCTGGAATGCCATGTCTCTCCACCTCTGCTTGATGGAGCCAGAACCGGCCTTCAGGAGAACTCTAAAAACCCGGCTCTTTCACCTTACATAGTGTTCTTCATGTGCCGTTTAGTGTGAATCTGCTACTTTAACGCCGGAACACCTCCGTTGCAGGTAGCCGTGCGCTTCATAAATTTCATTTATATATTTATAATACCAGAGGTTTAAAAATGTCAAAGATTAACTGTCTGTTACTCTGAAAGGTATTATTCTAAGAGGTTAGCGAATTGTCATTTCGGAGAGTCTGAGACAACAGATAATTGAAGTAGCCTATGAAGGACATCATGGAATTGTTGCAGCCAAATGAGATCACCTAGAACTGAGTCTGATTTCCACTTCTTGATGACAGAGTTGAAAAAGAATTGAAGGTCTGTCATCTATGCAACTGCCTGTCAACACACCTTAAAAGTGTCAGAGTTCCCAACACAGGCAAAGAATTGCCGTTGACTTCTTATGTCCACTTCACAATGGTCATCACCTAATGGTCATCATTGTTGAATACTCCTGTTTTCCATTGATAGAAGAGCTCTCATTTATCACTCAAGAATAGATGCCATCTTTGTGGTATAGGGTGTACCTGCATTGCTAAAATATGACAATTGTCCACTTTTTAACAGTAAAAAATCTAGAGACTTTTTCAGTCATCTTAACGTGAAGCATCAGACGAGCACACCACTTTGACCCCAGACCAATGACCTTGCCGAACGTTTCATGAGTACTCTTGAGAAAGCTGTTCAAGGTGCTATACTAGAAAATCTTCACCATAAAACTGTTTTAAATTTGATTCTTTGAGCTTACCGTTTGACCGTTCACTCAACTACAGGTGAAAGCCTGCAACCTTGATGTTCGGGAGAGCCATGGCGACCAAGTTACCTCAATGGACCAACAGAAGATCAAGTACTGACGAAGGAACCTACATGAAAGACTTGGACCGTAGGAGGAAAATGAAGGCCTATGCCGACAAGCGTTGACATGCAAAGGACATTACGTTCACCAGAGGAGATTGAGTACTTGTTCGTCAGTCTAGAAAACGAAAGTCTGATGCTCCTTTTGATGCTGAAACATTTCATGTTGTGAGCAGCAAATGACACATAGCGACTGCCAAACGTCCTGGGAAGTCCATTAGGTGAGATTCCATGCATTTCCGACATGTGGCTCATCACTTGTCAGGCACTGATGTCAATGTAAGGACTGGGTCTGAAAAGACAAGTGAAGACCCTGTAACTGCTGCTGCTTCTACATCCCCAGTGCCGGTCATCATGGGCATCCGCAGAAATGTTTCCAGGGGGGGGGGGGGGGGGGGCAAACTTTTAACTTCATCACTCGCCTTCCAGGGGGGGCAACATTTTAACTTCCTCACTCGCCTTCAAGGCACTTTTAATGCAGACGGCCCATTGTCATTCTTTATGTGATGATCAGCAGCAGAGAGAATGACAATGGGCCTGTCCACAGTCTGCTCGAGGTCGGGGAGGGGCAACTGCAGCCTCTAAAGTTCAAAGAGAAGTGTGAGAGGCCCCAAGTGAGAGAACATTTAAACTCCTGGGGCTTCTCGCAGGGGAAAAGCCTGCTGTAATCTTGAACATTACGGACCAAAAGGAATGGGACCGGTGATCCGGGGGGGCAAGCGCACCCCCTTGCCCTCCCCTGCGGACGCCCATGCCGGTCATGGGCACTTATACTTCCTGTCCCTTAGTTTCCGAAGACACGGTCATGACATATGATCAAAGTGCCATGAAGGCTCACTGAAGAGCTATGATTATTTTTATATTTGTAAAAAAAAGTACTTTTTTATTTAACAGAGGGGGAGATGCAGTGCTGAGATTCAGTGTTGCGTGAGTTTGTAATGATGGAACCCTTGTGCATTCAAATGGACTCCGTAGAACTGTGACATAAGCATTAGAGCAGAGGGAAGTGAATGCAGGTTTGTGTTTACATGCAGAAGAATAAAGATGTGTTATACTTAGCTCTGTGTGTGGTGTAGTCATTGCCGAGTACCGGGCTGGGAAGGACGCTACATCCATGAACTGACAAGGTTCACAGAGTGATCAGAACTGATCTACATGAACTGACAAGGTTCACACAGTGACCTGAACTGGTCTACATGTACTGACATCGATCACACACATTGAAGTACAAAGTCTGCTGGTGAGTCCTCTATGAGGAAATTTCCAGTGAATTTGATTAATTCTTCAGGCTTTGGGGCTTTGCCACGGGTTGACATTGAGGGACAGGTTCATCACTATTTTACGCTGTGCAGCAAATCACCTTGCTATGCTGTATGAAAGGGCTGGAATGTGCAATATTTAACATAATATGGCGCATTCCTGTCCTTTCCTTGCGCTGGCGCACAATGTACTGCGTAGTGCCAATGCAGTCACCCCTGTGCCATGGTGCAAGGGTGCCTGCGCTGCAGACAGGATTTTTTTGCGCAGGAAGGGAGACCTTCCTGCACAAAAACAATCAACTGAGGCATTTTCCTCGGTCTATGTGTGCTGCGGAATGCAGTCCACATAGAAAGAGGAAAAAAACGAGGAGATATAAAGATATCTGTCCTCGTTACGCCTCACCTGGGGAGGCCTAGCATTTTGAAGCTTTCCCAGGTCTAACTAGTAAATGGTAAATCTGGGAATACACTAAAATCAAGGGGTGGATGCGTGCGAACACCCACGCTTCACCCAAGGTATGCCTCTCTGGTGCAGAGTAACCCAACACAGCGATTTGTGCTGCATTGTGTTACTCTAGATTTACCAAGCCACTCAGGACAAAGCAAGGTGACTTGGGTTGCTTGCTGAACCTGACTTGGTAGGTGCGTCGCCCTTGCGCCCCTTGCGTAGTGCAACGGTGACGCAACTCAATGGTAAATCTGCCCCTAAGTTTAGAAAACATAAATTAATACACTTTGGTGCACAGACTAATACCCTGCAGTATATCATCTATTACCCGGCTCTGTCTTTTGTGAGCTTTATTTTAACTCATCCTAAGTTTCTTATTACTATTTTGAAAACAAATGACGAACACCCGGACTGGCCGCTGTGGGCACCGGACAATCCCCCGGTGCGCTGCAAGGGTGGGGGCTGGTTTGGGGCCCATGGGGGCCGATTTTGTTACAGGGCCGTTTTTGCAGCATATCGGCCGAGAAGCGGCCCTGGCACAGACCTCGGTCACCCCGCAACACCCCGGGGGTGGGGGATGGCTGGCCGAGCACTTTGCCAGGGCTGGTTTTCGCTCCCAGTCCGGCCCTGAGTGTTACCAAGCACGTGGGGATAATACTAAATGGAACATTGCAAGTGGGGTGAAGAATCAGTGATTTAGGAAGTGGTCTATAAAGAGAATTGTGATAGGGGGAACTGTACATGTCTTTTATTTTACAAAAATTGAAAATGCAGATCTCTCCTGCAGTATGGAAAGTTGATGTGGAAATTTTCCCCTTTTGTACATAATTTCACAGAGACATGCGCTTGCCCGGTGGCGCCATATGCAAAGCAGTGACTAAGAGCTTGGAGTGGGTGACAGTCTGTCAGCGCGTTCCATGCGAAAAGGTCCAGCAGGCACCTGTAGACATCAAAGCATGCCCCTGCCAGCGCCTCGCGGTGCATTAGTATTCCGCGGCGCTGCGGCCACGGTCCCGCGTACATCTGCAGCGGATGGGCGCGCCGGCAGGCCCAGGACGGGAAGGGGGTGTCTCTGCCAGGAGCTGGGGAGCAGCTGGAGACTTCGGCATCCGTGAGAAGGACCGAGTGTCTTTGTCAATCCAATTTCCATCATTCTCTGTATAGTTTTACCTTGTGGGCCACAAACCTCCTATTTTCAATGTTCACATTCTAAAATATTTGTGTGAAAAATGAGAAAACGACTAAATACTTCATTTCAACACAGATTAAACTTTAAAATGAAAAAGTCGCTCAATCGTACACCAAGGGCCTCATTTATGAGAAATTACGCATCGCTGTGTGAAAGCAGCGATGCGTCACTTCTCAGTGCGCACGCCTTGCGTCATGATAGATGCGTCATATTTATAATATGATGCACCATGGCGCGAGGAGTTACAGATATGTCAGTATTTCTGACGTATCTGTAGGCGCAAAAGTGACGCATTGCTGGAGTGTGTCACAAAAGTGACGCAACTCCAGCAATGTGAACTTTCACATGGGCAAGTCCCACGAAATGGCGCAGTGAAATCTCATAGATTTCACTGCGTCACTTCCAAGATCCTTTATTGCGTCAAAACGCCCCCCTTGCATACATTATACCTGGCGCAGGTATAATGTGGCTCAGGGGTTTACAAAGTGACGCATCTAGCTAGATGCGTCACTTTGTAAATATGGCGCAACAAGGCGCATTTTTTACGCCACTGATGCGTCACAAAAAGTGACGCACCGGCGCCGTTAAAGTGACGCACAGCCTCATAAATGAGGCTCCAAGTGTATTTGTCAATTTGTTTTAAGATGCTTTTACAAAAAATATTCTAATTGCAGCGGAAATATCTCTGACGTGATTTGCAGTTAATAGACCTCTATACTGTGTGAGATCCGTCTGAGACCGGACCACAGCAAACAGGATGTGACAGGCAGATAGTAATTGAGACGTTGCATATGTTTACAGCTGGAGGCAAAAGCAGATATAGTAATTTGTCACCAATCAATTATATTTTTTGCCCAGATGCAAAATCCAGGAAAACAACCCATATCTTCTGGGTTCAAGGCTAGTCACTTGCTCAGGAGAACACATCTCTCTTACAAGAAAATTGAATTTGGGAATAGCATCCTTTCTGTGGCTGGCATGGCCGAGTAGAACTTTGATGCACATCAGCATTCTTCTAAGGCGGGCTTTCACCCTGAAATTGTGGGATTTCACAACAACTTCTCTACGTTTACACTTCCACTGGTGAAAGAGTATTGCTGGACTGCAAAGACTCCACCCAGGTAACGCACAGACTCCCGGGCCAAGAGTACCATCTAAAAGTAGTGTCTTATCATGGAAGTGGACAAAGACTTAGCTTTTGTTTGCTTGTTTGTTTCTGCTACACTGCTCATGAGTCAGGCTGGCAGCGTACCCTGAATGGGGTACCTCTTTGAGCACATGCAAGATCCCTACCGCCAAGAAAGAACAGAAACAAGGCGGTTGAGTAACAAAATAAAAGTAACACTAAGATACGCATGTTTACCCCTCAAATTGCTGAGATTTCGCGCATTATTTAGATTTTGGCAACGTGGGACATCCGCCAAAAAGTGGTGGGTGTCACAACCGCCGTAGAGGGTCATCGAGAACATTACCCTTATAAATGGCGGACGGATATCTGCCACGTTTTCGCAGATAACACCTACCCACCTAACTCTTTTTATTTGCATTTGCCAAAACTATTCTCGAGGACATTGAAAAATCCAGGAAAAATGTAGATTTGTGGATGCACGATTCGTCCCCTGACCGACACCTCCAGACTGTCCACTGGTAAAGATCCTACGCATTAGTGTTTTATGAAATGTACATTGCACATTTCCGCGACCCTGACTGTCCTCTACATGGTTAACATTTTTGGAAGGACCCTTAATAACACTGGACTGACTACTGGACTGACCACTGGGCTGTGCATGAGACATTTAGGTGACATATGCCTTTAGGCCACCGAGGTTAAAGGGAGTGGCTTAGCATGTATGTGTTACACAAGGTAGCAATCTCTGAAATTAATATAAAATTGGCTTGATTCTTGTGAACAAAGACAGTGTTTACTATGAGTATGAGCAGAGATTGAGTTACTGCCCTCGAACTTTTGTCAAGTTGGCAATGTTTGCTCTTGGGTGAGTTTGCGAACTTTGTCAGGCACACACATTTTGTTTGTGAAATAAAGTTTCTGAAAAAATAATACTTTCAGCAAGAGAATATTTCTGAAAAACGTTTGTGTGGGTCAATTGCCTGCACTTAAAGTATTTTTTGCAGAGTTTTGCCCCTCAAATAAACTTTTAAGTGGAATGTCCTATCCTTATTTGTTTCATTTTAAATCTTTGCAATTTTGGTGACGTTCTAGAGGAAATATCGTCACAATTTCGTTAATTTGGGTTATTTTGTGATTGTAACTTCAGTCCAAGCATATTTCAGGGCGAGTCCATTGTAGATGATTTAGGTGTCTTTTGAAATTGCTGTAGGTAAAGTGATACTTAAGTATGGGGGAAATGCGGATTGTAGGTGTTTTTGAATCTACATAGTTCCGGGCTCTATTTTTCCAGTCTTTGTTTTCTTATGCAGTCATTGCACGCTTTTGGAGTATATTGAAGTGTAGACCTCCTTAGATCATCACAGACTTAGCAAGGGCTCAGCACATTAACTGGCATGAGTTCAGCTAATGCAAGAGGCACATCTTGGAGAAAGATACAGACTCAGGGATATGACTATATTCATGATCAAAAGGAACAGACCTTCACAGCCAATGGTTGAAGCATTATATGCGAGTCATTGGGGAAAATGAAAGGCTTGAAAAGGTGGAATCTCTATTTTTAACATATGGTTATGTGGCTGACATGGGATGGGATTTATTTGAAGTGCAACCATGGTTTTTACAGTGCATATCTGAATTTATCAAAAAGAAAAGAGGGAGTGACCCACCAACCAAGGGGCTGGGTACTGATATAATCAACAAAGGAAGAGCCCCTCGAGCAAAAAACCTTGCATAATGGTAATATCTAATCAATTGAAAACCATCATAAAGTTTTAATCCGATTAATACTTTATGATGGTTTTCAATTGATTCACTGTTTTTTGTCTCTTATGTATAATTTTTATATTGTGTATATCTTTGAGGATATATTGTTTTTAATATTATGAATTTGTGATTTTATGTTTTCTTCTACTTTTAAATGTATATCGCTATAATTGTATAATAAATTCACAAACAAACTCAACATCAGTTAATTTTTTATTATATTTACACAATTTATGTTATGTTTAGTTCAGGTATATTCAGAATTTCGACACTGGAGTGAATGAGGAGTGTTTGTATTTAGATATTACCATTATGCAAGGTTTTTTGCTCAAGGGGCTCTTCCTTTGTTGATCATATCTAAATTTATGCCACTAGTATGTCCTACTATGGGTCCGATTCCGATCTCGCTAGAAAAGCCCTCTGTACTAACCCAGAGGGCTTTCCGAGCGAGCCGTGCTGTGCGAGTCCATCTGAGCGGGTACAATGCAACTGCATGGTTAAGGACTCGATTCGGCCGGACTCCCATAGCACTCTATGGGAGATTATGTACGGACACGTACACAGGCTCCCATAGCAAAAAAGGGGTGGGTGCAGAATAGCGTCCAAACTGTGGCAGGCACCCCATTTTGCAGGCCAGACTGTGCATGCTTGGATCAGGGTGGCCCATGGGCACCCCCTTGACAGATTCGGAGGGCCCCAGGTGAAGGGGAGGCCTGCTACGGCCTCCCAAAGTATGATTCCGACAGCCGTTTCATCTCGCTGAGCCCGAGTCGATGCAGCTGTCCGAATTCTGCATCGTACTTGCTCGGTCGGAATCCAGCTCCATTGCGCTGCACGTTTCGACTACGAACGAGTCGTATGGACAGCACTGGGTTCCGAAGCGATTCAGTCAGTGCTTACGCGATCATCGTACTTGGTCGTTCGGACCTGTGTACGATTCGGTCAGAAACAAGGGCTACGAATCGGTTCCGGAATAGCCAAATCCGATTTGGAGGCCTTCCAAATGACATCAGAATCAGGCCCTATGTGCTGAGTTAGAAACTTGTGACTCATCACACATACATTCAAAACATAAACATGTGCATTAGTAAAGCAAGTAAAGTGGGCACATTTACCCAGAAGGGTATCTTGGCGCTGAATAACAGATGTTTATTGTTGCCCAACGCAATGGTACTCATTTTTATCAACCTCAGAAGGGTGAAAGTCTCAGTGGCCCCACTGGGATTCAAACCTGTGACCATGAGGTTAAAAAAAAGCACCTACAGTGGGTGCATTAGTCCACTAAGCCACCATATCCTGCTGGGGTCAGCAGTAGCATTCACCAGTAAGCCATTAGAGTGACTTTGGATGTAAATTTATGGAAGGTAAGAAGGGTATTTGTGGAACATCAGGCTCATATTCCTGATGTGCAGCCACCTGTGGTGGTTCTAAATGTAGGACCGCAGAAGCGTCCAAGTGTTGTGATCGAAAAATACATAATCCCTCCCGAACACTGTCCTGCACCGCATCAAAGCCTGAGTCCTCCATTGTGGAGGACTGGGAAAAAAGGATTTGTTGAAAAGAAAGTTAGCTGAGGAAATTCTAAGGGAACATATGCCGTATGAACAGGAAGTCGCTGCGAAGCAATAATCCTGACCATTGTGGAGGAAGCGGAGCCTGCCACGCGAACGCGGCAATGCGCAATCTGACAGGAATGATGATGGACGGCCCACTGGAGGAGAAGGCAGATGAAGCAGAGGTACTTCATTTACTGATCGATTGGAGAATGCTTCATTTGGGCTGGAGCCCACTGGCCTTGCTCCTGAAGGAGTATGTGCACATGCATGTTGACTTCTGGGCGGGAATGAGGCTCTGGTGCGATGAAGGGATGAGAGAGTTTTGCAAACCCATCCAGGAAAAAACATGTTCTATTTGTTGGCATTGATTGGTCTCCCGGCAAGACAAATCAGGGCTTCAATCTGCACTCTAGTCCTTTAAAGAAGCATTCATTAATATGATGTAAACCAAATTGACCTGAAACATACAAGGATTTTACCACATTTGGTGAAAGGACATTTTGCCCCACTGAGTACCACGCATAGGAACAGGAAGGTCCCCGGTGTTGCTTGTAGATGCAAGATAGCGCCCTCTCATGGGGATGGACAGATCATCTTGCTTTTCCTCCAACTGGCCATGAACAGAACAATACAGCCTACCTGACTTCTCAGAACTGTTAGAAGAAATTTAACAATGCCCCGAGAAGTGTCTTGCAAATGTCGGTGCCCTGGTATTGAATACTGAATTTGATAAAGGGTTTTGTACAATGGACAGGAATTAGGCAGAGCTAAACATGTGTGAAACTGTATATACAAGTTATTTACAGTAAGCACCCAGGATGCCTCAGTGAGCTGAACGTTCACCGTTCAAGTGTGCAGTGCTCTTGTGGACACAAGTTCAAATCCCAGCAAGGCCGACTCAGACTACCATCCTCCAGAGGTTGCTAAATGGAGTATTATTATAACGAAGTAACTGTAGCACCTCTTATTTAGAGCATTAATAAAACGCGGTAGGAGGAGCTATATAAGAAGAACGTGTTATCATACACGGACGATCATACCATCCTGATCGACTGTGTCTCTCATATGGGTATTCAGCAGACAGCCAAAGCCCTACTATCATCTTTCCTTACCGACCGCACCCAATCGGTAAACATCGGCCCATTTAACTCTCCTCAACTAGCCCTCCCATGTGGTGTCCCTCAGGGATCATCCCTAAGTCCGACACTTTTTAATATCTACGTGTCGGACTTAGTCATCAAATCACACGGGATGGGGCTCACATCCTACGATGACGACACCCAACTGGTGCTCAAGGTGCATAATGATGGGGATTTAGTTGCTGCCAAGTTTCAGAAGGGCATGCTTTCCATCAGCAATTGGATGACCACAAACTGTCTCAAGTTGAACTCCGAGAAAACTGAGGTAATGATATTTGGTAACCTACTGACCACCTGGTCACCCAGCTGGTGGCCTTCCTCTCAAGGTCCACCCCCCACACCTGTCACTAAGGTTAGAAACTTGGGGGTCATATTCGACGACAGGCTGTCATTTGCACCTCATGCAAACACTGTGGTTTCATCCTCATTCTTCAAACTGCGTATGATAAAAAAACGACTCCCTTTTCTCCCCCTACAAGCTGGGGAAACACTAGTTAGCATATTGGTAATGTCTACTATCGACTACTGTAATGCACTCTTTTTGAACGCCCAAACTAAAGTCATCAGCAGACTTCAATTGGTGCAAAATGCAGCAGCTAGAATGCTTTCTGGAACTCCAAAACGGCAATCCATCTCGCACATCATTCGACACTATCATTGGCTTCCAGTACGAATCCGCATAAAATTCAAAACTCTGTGTATTGCCTATAAAGCAAGCTGCTCCCCTCTTCCTCAACAATGCATTACAATCCTATGCTCCCCCCAGAGAACTCCGGTCCTCCATGGCTAACTTTCTCTCGATCCCTGGTACCAGAACTGTTTCTTGGGGAGATAGACGTTTCACCGTGGCTATTGCTAAACTCTGGAACACCCTACCAGCAGAGATTAGATCGAGTCAATCTCTACTTGTCTTCAGGAAAAAGACAAAAACCTGGTTATTTAACCAATAGAAGAAGACAATAATCCAGCTACTCAACCAGCGGACCCCAGGTATCTGAACTAGTCCACGATCGATTAGCGCCGAGACACCCACGGGAATTTGTGCGCTCTACAAATCGTTAAAATAAAAAAAAATAAAAAAAAATCATTGTTTTTAGGTGCGCAAGGGAGGAATAGATAGAAAAGGATCGAAAAATATTTTCCTTCACTTTCAAAACTTAACATGCCGGTGGTTACCATAATGATTAGCATCCAATTGTGCATTAAAACTCTAGGTAACACACCTGTCAAGACCAGGGATGATAAAGCAAAGATAACCAACAAACATGAAAGAGGTTCGGCTTACACTCAATGGAGGAGGGCAGGGGCGGCCTTAGGCATGTGCAAGCTGTGCACTTGCACAGGGCCGCCAAACCCCAGGGGCCGCCACGCCAATATATATCCTTAATATAATAATCCTCTGAGGCTGGATATGTATTTGCGTGGCGGCCCCTGGCAGGGATTTGGCGGCCTCCGGCTCTGTTCCACTTCCAAACACCCTGACCCCCCCCTCTTCCCTGGCCTCCGTGCCTACATTCCTCCAGGGGCCCCCTACCTACGCTCCCTGCCCAGGGCCGCCATGAGCCTAGAGCCGCCTCTGAGGAGTGACCCTTATGTCGAGAGGCATGACGTCACCGTTGCCTACTACTAGGCTTGGATGGGTTGTTTTCTCTAATCTGTCGCATCCCCTCACTGTCTGCTACAGGGGGCTAGAAAAGCATGTGGTAATTTGTCGGCAGTCTGGGGACAGTGGAGAAATTCAAAGTGTGTGCACAGGTCAGGGGCAGGTCTCATACAGGCTGTTTTGATTGGTAGCAGAATGCCAGTCGTACTGTTCCTAACACAAGGCCCTATTCTTCCTGGTTGAGACGGCGGCCACTCTTTCAACCAATCAAAATCAGACCCTGTGTTAGACACATTGTGATGGCCTGCTGACAGCCAGTCAGAAGCCCTCGGGATCATCACACAGCCATGATTTGTTGTCAACAGAGGCGTGGGCAGCCACATACGTTCGGTGACTAAACTCTCACATTTTCTTACATTCGCGTGGAGAAGATTTTAGCATTTTTAGTGCCAATTTCACTCCACGAGAAAACTACAAAAACAAGATTTTATTTGATTCACTCTTAGGGTCAGTTGTTTTTCCTCCTGTTCATACCTTTTCCTTGCCTTTCAGACTGTTAGTCTTCTGACACTTTTCTCTTCCTCTGCCTGCCACTCTACAGACTGCACCGCTATGTCCACCTCAGAAGGGTAGATGATAAACCCGGCAAAGGGAGATATTAAAGCCAGCGTCACCCTCATTCTGTTCATCACCTGGCAGACTTCTTCCTTTCGCTTTCTTGCCCCTAGGTGTGCAGTGCTCTCAAATCTGGATTGACACCAGTTCCAGAGAATGATGTAGTGTCCGAAGGAGAGGTTCTGCATCACTTATTTATACTCTCAAACAATATGACTCAGCACTCTGTTTCACTATATCAAAAGGTATGGCCCTAACAACACGACATATTCAATACCAATAATGTCCAAGGTAGTCTGTGATTAATATATCATGTTCAAATATGTCTCCAATGATGTCAAAATGGTCCACAATTTAAGTAAACACAAAACCTGGTACTGGAGAATTTGTTATCCAGCTATAATTTCACATGTAGCCATAGCCAACACGTTTCGTTCACTTAGGACTTCTTCAGAGCTTTACAGTCTCGACATCATGTGCGTGGTGCACTCTACCCATGAGTTACATCCGTATTGCATTACAGTGTTCCTATTGCATCATTGAGCCTGCATGAAGGAAATACACCACATGACCAAAAGGCAGCTACAAGAGATGGAGAAACAAAATTTAGGGAATACTGCACCACTGACAGTGACCAAGCAGCCTCAAATTTGCTCTACGATCAGTTGACGCCTATGTGCAAAAGAAGGCAGTCTAACTGTCTAAGCGTGAAACAGAGTTCTGAGTCTGATTGGTTAAATCTTTTGAGATCTTCTCATTCAAGAAGTAGGTGTGATGGCTGCTCTTCTTGTTGGGCTCCCTGCACCTGATATGAAATGACGTGCTACTTAGGGCGTTAGTGGCATGTTCATAGGGTGACTAGGCGACCCAGATTTGCCGGGGCAATCCCGGGTTTCGAACAGCTGGCCTGGTAGATTTAGGGCAGTTTAGCTAATGTACCAGTTTTTAGAGAGGGTCGACTGCAAATGGTGGGAGGTATCTTTTTATATTTTGCAAATCATGGATACTCAGCAGCTGTTATAAGAAAGCAATTTAGATAACAAGCATGCTTCTGGCTTTAAAAATTACATTTTATTTATGTTCTTACTGCCTCTTCTGTAATTCTGCGCTGACGATCGCTGCCATTCTGTGCACTGGGTTTAAGTAAAATTGAAGTCCTATTTTTGTGAAATGTCCGGGCTTTTGACTTTAAAATTCTGGCTTTAAAATTCTGGTCACACTAGATGTTCGGTACTCTCTATAATTGCTTCAGCCATTTTATGTGAATCTTTCACTTATTTATACTCAATTTCCCTGCCTCCCTGATACTATCACTCTTAGAACATAGACATTCCAAGTGCCACTGTCCCAAAGACTATCAATGGGTTCACATTAGGTAGTGCTTAATACTATTAGTAAGTAGGTGTGGGATCTATTGACATTGGTATATAACCTCTGATCTATAGGAGTAAACTTCAAGGCAGTGCAATTTACATTTTTTGCACATGTCCTCTTGATATATGTTCATTTGTTTACTAAGCCCCTTTAAATTATTGTTTATCGGCGCCTACAGCTGAAGTTGCAACTACTGAGTTCATTCCTCCTTTCTGTGTGTTGAGTCAGCAATATGTATATAGTTTTGATATAACTACAGAAACCCAAGGCTAACTCTGGTGAGCCACAGAGGCAGGGCTGGATTGGCCGCAGTGGGCCATGGGTGTTTCCCCAGAAGGCTGGAGGAGTGGGGGGCGATTTTGCACTGGTTGGGGCCAGTGTTCTTTTACTGGGGGGCCAGTGCTGCAATTTCAGCACCAAGTAACAAAAGCAGCAATGCTTCACACTTGCCCCCCCCCCCTCAACTGGGGGGATGGGCTTGTCCAGCAAACTTGTCCGGGCTGCTTTGGGTTCCCAGTCCAGCCTTGCACAGAGGTTGCTCACCATCTCCCCCTGGTCTTCTCCTGTTATATGTGGCCACCAGCCAAGCGGACTGGATTACACAATCCCTTTTTGCAGATATAAGTTGAAAACACACAGTCGCATGTGGCTGGAAATGGAAAGAGGAGCTGTGGCAACATCTCAGAATACCTGGACCATGTGTACTTTTGGATGAGAGGTGGGCTGCTCTTCCAGGACTGGTACAAAACTGAAGCGATGCTGTCTGAAGCAGGTACCCTGCCACCCACAGGGCCCTGCTCCCCGGTGGCTCCCATTAATCTGTACTTTCTGTCTGCCCCTCACCATCATTCCCAACTCAAATGAATGAAGTGGTCACAGGAACAAGCCTCCAGTTAAACATCTTCAGAAAGGATATTCCCTACCTACAGTCTTTCCACTCTGAGGATCTGACCAGATCACTGCTCTTCTTTGGGGTGCTGCTGCTGTATCATCTACACCGGCCTTCTGAAAACCAAATCATTCAAAAGCTACAAGGAAGCCAGAACCAGGGAATTTACAGACACAGATCCCTTCAGATATTCCAACCAGAACCCTGATACCAAGTCATACCAAACAATTTACCAGTAAGGTTCACATTCAGCATGCACAGAGAAAAAACCATCATGCAACAGAGGTCCACGCTCTGGAATGTCCAAGCCCACCGTTGTTGGCCCAACCAAAACCGCCACTCATTCGGCGAAGAATTGAAGCCACCTTAATAATCCATCAACATTCAACATATCATTGTATGAAAAACCATGCTCCATCTTATATGTTGGGGGTGCCTTCCTGATGTTGTTGATACGCTTCCAAATGCTTTGCTTTCCTCTTTGAGTCCGGGCACGGAAACATGGCGCTCAACCTGCAGACCACCACCAGTGAGTATCCGCCTCTCCGCCAAGAACCCAAGGTGAGCTTTCATTGTTAATTTAAATATCTCTTTTCTTTCCATGGATGCAACATGGCCAGCTAGCAACTTGCCAACGTTTTAGAAATTGTCCTAGCATAAAGAAATAAACATATAATGTGGTTTCTTTCGATTTTAACTTTGATATATATGGGTGCCAACTCACAAAGGCATTCATGAGGATGTGAAGCAGTACTGCAGGAGCATCTGTCTTTGTAAAGTGGTCCCAAAATGACCAACTTCATGTTAGTAAAAGTGCAAAGAGGACACAGTCCATTATATTTGTACTAATTGTGTATGAATGTTCCCTGAATATTCCCAATTTAAAGGTGTTGTGCCAATCCACAAAGGCATTTAAGAGTGTGTAAGACAGTAGTACAGGAATAGTACTGTAGAACTACTATTGCATGTTCCAATAAGTGACTTTGTGAATTGGATTCACGGTGTGCACATATTTTCAGCTCATGCTTGAGAGAAAGTGGCGTTATGGCGAGAGTTACCGACTTTGGAGCTGGGGAACTGGGTTCAAACCTCTGCTCGATAGCCTGTGATTCTGGGCAAATCACTTAATCTTACCGTCTCTACCAAAAAAATTCACGTGTCCTGGTGTAACATAACTGGTGCTCAAGTAAAGTGCTCCTATACCTTTGGAGCAAGTTTGCACTATATAAAACTACAAAAAAACAACCTCTTTACGTGGCACCAGTTGCTGGTGTCTTACCATTTTTTTTTTTTGGGAGATTTCAATACACGGTTCTTCTTAGCTCTTTTCTTTGCTGTATAGGTACTATGAGCTGGTAATTTCAAGTTATCTGCTTGGTTTAATCAGTTACTTAATGTTGGTTCTACAAATCATTTTAATTTCTATTTTATTGCATTATTTTCAGCCACACCGTAACAAAGACACCTGCAATATTATTTTGCAGCATTGAAACATTTTAGCATAACCAATCAACAATCTGTTTCCTTGGCTCCTAGGCTCCTGACAGGGATCTTGCAAAAGTGGAACATATGTGGTTAGAACAGCCTCAAGGAAGAAAAAAACACTTCATTCCCCCATTTTAATCTGCAAAACTGAAAAGTGAATCTCACCACTGCCTTTTAATGCACCTGTCGAACCGGCCAATGAATAAGATGCGCCGAAAAGACCCCGCCATATTGCGGCTGCTCATGCGTCACTGCGGATGCTGTGGAATAAGCCCCAATTTAGACAGGATAGCTCCAAGATTAGCTAAAGGCACTTCTTTGGGATGACTCTCTAATTGAAGCTAGGTTTAATCCTAAAATAATTAATCGCGTAAGGCTGGTGCGAAATAAATAACCTGCCTGCTGCCTTAACGCTTATCCTAGGATAGGCATCCTGGAGGGACCTTCCGCGGCATGTTTTTTAGTAGAAGATTCAAAACTCAATAAATGCATCTCATGAATACTGATATGCAAATTAGGTTGGAGAATTATGCAAATATTGAGAGATATTGTGAACACAAACCTTTCCCTTATATGCATTAAAGGAGTCGTTGTAAACTCAGATTCAGGATTTTTGGAAATCTACGTGTGAGATGGAGCTTACTATAGCCTTATAGCCTGCTGCTGAGGGCTATACCGGTTAGTAAAGGCCCTGAAAGTGAGTTATTTATTTATTTATTTTTTAAGGAGTTTTATATAGCACGAACTTGACCCGAAGGAATCAGGTATCAGAGTGTTTTACATAGCACCATTTGCGTTACGTGAGGACACATTCATTTTTGTTAGGCACGGGTAGATTAAGTGATTTGCCCAGAATCACAGGATGTTCAGTGTCTTTGCCGCAACTCGAAACCAGTTCCCCAGATTCAAGGTTGAACGCCCTAGCCGTTAGGCCAACTCCTCTCCCCAGCTCAAGCTGCAGGAAAGAGACTATAACGAGGGAGAGGGCCTTTAACAACCTGTATAGCTTGACACAGAAGGGCTATAAGGCTATTAGAACATTCCACCCACTAGGGGCAGAATGTTCTAAATTAAAAAAAGATAAACATGAAAAACATTGGAATGTTGGACCTCCCAGCGTATAGCAGGCATTATAAGCCCAGAGCTACTCCATTGTTTTTAGTGGAGCTCTCAACATTCCAATGTTCTAATCTAGCCTTATAGCATGCCGTAGCAGGCTATACCGGCCATTAAAGGCCCGCTCTAGCGTTAAAGGCCTGAACCGAAGGCGAGGGGCTTTAACAAGGGAGAGGGACTTCAATACCGGTATAGCCCAGCTACAGAAGGCAAAAAGACAATTAGAATATTCTGCCACTAGAGGGCAGAATGTTCTAACATATAAAACAAAGGTTGAGAACCTGCCATATGAACAATAAAGAGCTATCTATAATAAAAATATTTTTTTCCAAATAAAAGGGGGTTGAGTGAACAAAATTCCTATTTTTTTACTGGTAGCTGCTTTGGCATTCGGACCACGTTCAAAAATGCATTTCTAT
The DNA here is from genome assembly GCF_964261635.1 of Lissotriton helveticus. Classification (NCBI taxonomy): domain Eukaryota; kingdom Metazoa; phylum Chordata; class Amphibia; order Caudata; family Salamandridae; genus Lissotriton; species Lissotriton helveticus. The sequence goes on from NC_136059.1 coordinate 205,354,077, forward strand.
ATTAGGACTAAGAAAGTCTAATCAGATTTTGATTATTACTCTCAAACTAGAGTCATGAGAAACATTAGAGTTACTTTATTTGCCAGCCAATACTGAGTAAAGGTGAATTAACAGCATTGTCTGGGAGAAAAAGCTTGTTGACAAAATACAATAGCTAATAGTTGAGTATTTGCCTGTCCCAGGCAGACCTTTTAAAGCTAGAAACCAATAAAGAAGAGACAAGGTGGTCTCAGGGAGTGGGTTGTTTACAGGTTTTATTGACTTGCCTCATGTGCCATTATTATTATTAATATTAATATTATTAATATTAATTAACACTTCTTAAGCGCATAGCTATCCTAAGGCATCCCAGCGCTAGCGGCAGAAAGAGCAGGCACAGGTAAAAGCTACCAGTTGATTTCTGGAATAGCCAGGTTTTGAGACATTTATGACAAGTGAGGTGAGATGTCTCTGAGCACAAATGCAGGGAAAGGGAGATCCACAGCCTAGCTGTATTGAATGAAAAGGAACGTCACAACTCACAGCAATCGTCCTGTGTGGGGCACAGGTTTCAATGGAAGACAATAAATGCAATAGTACTGCAGTCTGCAGTTTCCTGGGACAGTGAAAGGAGCCCGGGATCCCTGGGCGCCTCTGAGTAACTTGGACTCAAGACCGATAGTCGTAAACATTGCATTGACTGTGTTTGAAGATGGCCTTACGGCACTGAGAACAAAGAGATGGTGACTTCCCAATCCAAGATGGCGCACCAATGGATTTCATAAGAAGACAATTTGTGTTTAAGGGGCAAATAAATAAATGGCATCATAAAAAAGGTGGGCGTAGGTTCTCTGAACCTAGTAATTGTGACTCTGGGCTACACCTCTTATCTCCTTTGCATTCAGACTGAGCCCAGACTGTTCTCCACATGGGTATTGTTCTCCCTTATTTTTTCCTTGATGCTTTATAGCTCCTGCTCCTGCTTTTCTGCTGCACCGACTTTGAGCTGCTATCTACCTCAGCTACTGATTGGTAGGAACCCGGGTGATCTGGGGACACTCCCGCAACTGTTTATCGAAATTCTACTGAAGACCAGCAACAACATAAACTTTTCTTTAAGCCAGGCTGATGCAGTAGCTTGGCCACACTCTGAAGAGGGCTGACAAGGGGTAGAATCATGGGTTCAGAACTTTTAATCAGGGTTAACTCACCTTGACGACTACAAATTTCCAACTTGAACCCCAGAACCCAGCTCATGGCTTGAGGTGCTATACTCTTGGTGCCCCAATCACTACTTTTGATACCACCTGAAAGTTGGACAAGCACCTGAATTTGTCTACACCAGACTATTCACATGGTTTATTGGCAAGAGATATGGCTCCGACTTGCATATACGGAGTCAAGTTCCGCTTACACTTTTGCAATCGTACCGAACCAACATCTCACCAGCTTCCCATGATATTCACCACCAAAGATGGGACTTATCTGCGGCGGGCACATGCAAGGGATGTTGGGTACACCTGCAGAATCAAATGTGAGGTTCACAACCATTTGCCGTGTTTCACTCGTTAGGTTTGGGGTGCAATAGCTCTCGCATGACTTTTGGAAACAATATTGTGCAGCAGACATATTCTAGGGGGATTTGGTTCAACCTTTTGATCAAGAGCCTTCAGACATCTGCCCAGAGGATTTTTTTCTTTTTTTTGCCTGGTTTGGTACATCGCTCCAACTTAATTGGCGTGCATGCAGGACCATTTTACATCTGAAAAATATACTCTTATGTCACACATCTAGGGCCTTATTTAGAATTTGGAAGATGGGATACACCATCGAAACGGGATGGATATCCCATCCACTATATGACAAGTGTCAATCAAAGCACGTGTACGATGGATAGGACTTCTGCCCATGTTTGTGATGGAGTATCATATCCACCGAGTTCTAGATAAAGCCCTTAATTCTTAATCTCATCCATGTATTGTACATACAAAGCAGTCATTTTAGAACTATTTTGCACTGGTGCAAGCCTTATTTATTGTTTTGTCTTGTCTCAAGTGCAACGAGCAAATCTACTGCCTTTAATGGAATAAAAAATTCCCAAGAAGTTAAATATTAATTCCAACTTCAGGCAGGATGTGTAACGTTCTGACTTTTTCTCGAGTTTTTAGAAATCGAGCCCATTAAAGGTAATCTGAGAAATCACTTGGATGGTCCCTAGTGATAACAATGGTGTTGAATAAAAGGAGCAACTCTATAACTGTCCAAAATGATATGCATTCTAGAGCCAGAGTTACCATTTGAAAACTAGGTCTGGACCAATATTTGAAAAAAGGAGATGAAATGAAGAAGAAGAGCTTACGCAGGTACATTAAAAGCACGATTGAGAAAAATAGGATATTTACTCTCATCAACGTATATTTCTGACTTTTTTGGGAATTCACAGAGAAATGTGTGAAGCTGTGGAAGTTGTAGAATCCCAGGATTACTTACAGAATGTTACTAGAAGGCTTGCTTAATTTGTGCAGGGCCTTCGGTAGTATGTTTGATGTTCACCTGCAAATTTAAACCATGGCTGTCAGGAACATGAAAAATTTAGAAATGTCAGTGGAAGAAAACCCCCTGCACTGCGGCTAGATTTCTTTTTGCTTTGCAGAAACAAAAACCCATTTTGAGTGTGTCTGAAAAAACAATTACATTGCTGCGCGGCCCACCATGACATTGTGGCCCTTTGGTCCTCCAATTCCCTAAACCAATATTGTGCAGAAAAGTGATTCTTAACGTAGGGTCCAATGGACCCCTGGGGGTTTGCAACACCTACTCAGGGGGTCTGCGACTGTTAAAAAATTAAATAATATTAGCAGGTTATTAAAGTATATCTACATAAAAAAGATAAGCGCAAAATCAAAAATTGTATAACGTTCTGTAAATGTGAAGGAATTTGAAATTAGGAACCAAAAATTAAGTTGGTTAACTTAGCTGATTCATGGGCTCGAGTACAACAGCCGCTGTCGGTAGGGGAGTACCTGCCGGGGCGGTGACGTTAGAAGGGGGAAGGGCAGGGTGGGGGTTAGTAATGTATGGATAATGGAGGTTTGCAGGTAAGTAAACATTTAAATAAATCAAACGAATTTCGTTGCACTCACTGCATTGCATTTGGGGATGCAGTGCGCGCAACGAAATTCGTTTGATTAATTTAAATGTTTACTTACCTGCAAACCTCCATTATCCATACATTACTAACCCCCACCCTGCCCCTCCCCCTCACCACGTCACCGCCACGGCAGGTACTTCCCTACCGACCGTGGAGTACAATGAACAGTAGTATGGACAATTGGAGATCTCAATTAAAGAACTAATAAACACTGCCACATAGCATACATTAGGAGCAAAAGAAGACAGATAATCTGCAGCACCCTATCGTATCAAGACTTGGCAACTCACACGGTGCCACATGTGTGTCACACAATATCACCTCCCTTCACATGATTACCTGGTGAAGAGCCGATGTCACACAGTGTCAGGAAAGATGAACTGAAAACCCCAGAAAGAGTGGTTTTCCAACTCGTTTTTGGAGGCTCTGGGCTTCCGATGTCCAATAAGGGGGGTAAAATCACCCCAGAACATTTATATTTTTTGGGGAAGGTTAGGGGTCAGAGCAGGCGCGCAACACCCATTGGAATCAAAGGGTTTCAACCCCCCCCCCCGCCCCCCTCCCCGTCGTGTGTGGCAGCCCGGGCTCAGACAGCTCCCAGGCACACACACACAGCCGCACCCGTGCATGTGCATGTTAAAGAGGCCTTGTTGATGTATCACCCCTTCTATGAGCCCCTGCAGCGCCACTCTACCCCCCCCCCCCCCCCCCTCCGAAATGTGGCTCTAGTTGCGCCTCTGGGTCAGAGTGCCTCTTGGGTAGCTCTTGGGAGAAGGCTGTGCCCCCTCCTAGGCCACGCCCCCTACTCTGACGGTGAATTCGTTTTGTAAGTTGGAAGGTCTGTATATCAGTTTTTAGGGGGAAACAAATCAAAATGTTGAAACACTCCAACCTTCCCATTCGAATTTTAAGTTTTATATATCTTTTGTCTGTAAATGAAACAAAATATTTCATAATGTATGTATTAATTTAATGTATACTTGTTTCTGTAGTTTTGTGTATTGTTGTGAGGTTCCAATGGTACAAATTGCCTAGGTGGGGGCCCCTGGTGTCCAGTAGTCATTCATTAGGGGTTCCCAGATGCCAAAAGGTTTATTAAAACTGCAGCCCTAGAACTCCCTGTTTGGCAGGTGGCCTACCACGGGGTTGGTGGAGGGGTCTCTGCTGCCCAAGACGTTTGGGGCCCGTCAGCCAAACAGAAGGTAACCCCATTGTTTCCAGCACTGTGCTAGATTCCACAAAAAATATCCAAATATAGCACTTTATTAATTCCGGCATAATGCCGCCCTTTCACGCATGCGCACTTCACTTTAAAAGGAAGCGTATGACATTTTCCATTCACCTGCGACTGTTGAGGTTTTTATGAAAGAGATCATATCAGAAAGTTCTTATGATAGGGCGGATGGTTTGGTTGCGGAGGCCACTGGGAACATGCACCCTGGCGCCAACCAATCAATAATCGTTCTTTCCAGCATGTCATACTGCCGCAGATCTTGAGACGCACCTCGAAGTTTTTACTTCCATCTTTTTTTAATAAGCAAAAAAACAAACAAATCATTTGCTGATCAACGGCCGAAAAATTCCTTTAAAAAGTTTGCTCAGGACTCACCGGCATTGTCTGACTCCCGTGCAACGCGTTGATGGCTGCCTGGGCTTCTGCGTGCGAGGAATATTTTACAAAGGCGCAACCTGCAAAAGTGAACAAAAAAGGCAATTTAGTTTTAGCAACATTTCAGCACTATGGGCACGTTGTCGGCCATACCCTGTGTCTAATGGTTCAGTGCTGGCTTTGAAATAAAAAAAAAAAAACCTCAGCTTTCCCGAATGAACAAACTGTGTGATCTTGGGCTAGTCAGAGAGAACCAAGACACGTACAAGTATAATTCATTGCTTTTCTGAAAACTAGACATTTATGTTAATAGTGCAGACGTGCACGTGGCAGTCATCTTGGTGCGGCTGTACCTTTATGGCAGTGCTGGAAATGAAAGAAAATGACTTTGGGAGCCCTTAAATTGGGGTAAAGGTGTGGCAGCAGAAAGGGGTGGAGTCAAGAGGGGCGAAGTTGAGAAAGCAAAGTTGGCAGTCAACTCATACATATATTTTCAAAACCTCTGTTGCACAGAAATTGGCAACAAGTCCACATGTGATAGCAAGGCTTTTCTGGCTTACCTAACTGGCCAGAAAAAGCAGCATTTCAAAATAATCCTATTGGGTTAAGGCACCTGCTGCAGAGATATTTCAGTGCCAAGCAATTTTCAGGGGAGAATAATAACGGTAGGATTACGGTTAATGGACTTGCTGGAAATATCTTTGTTTTGTTTGGTCACAGTTTTGACTCATAAAGTAGCGTAGAGTGTTGATGTGCCTGCTGCAAAGCACATCTAGAATATGCAGATCACAGTTTGCATTTTAAGTAGATAGGTAAGTGGGTTTCTGTTTTTGACACGGAGATTCTTTTGTTACTTGCAATTCATAAGTTGCAGTCCTCTAATATAGCACAGTGAGCTATGAACTGACATCAAGGAGCCGCGTGCAAACCGCAAGGCGTGGGCTCTGTTATTCTAAGGTTGCTGCAAAGGGTTCATTTGGCTAGTAATAACGTCTAAATACTGCACTGACTTTTGTTTTAAATTCTGACCTAGTGTTTCTCCAGACCATGTACTATTACCATATAATACCTGGCAGAGTGGACATGGGACTTCCACACCCTGCAAACCTCCTTGTCTTAAGTAACATTTCCTGCTCATTGATTTAAACACTGGTATGCTCTAATGTTTCTGTATAATATGTGTTTGTGATCTAAAGCACTTGGATACCCTACATTGGAATGAGTAGCGCTATAAGGGAATTAAATAAACTAAAAACTATTATTTACATCATTATTTGTGTATTTACTCATACACACAGCTACCACTGACGTTCCCCCAATGCAAGCACCTCTAGTGCATACAGGGGTTGATCAAAGTCAAGATGTCTGCCCTGGACAGTGCTCTGCTGCCTTTTGGGCTATGTTTGTGCTACACAGATACCACATACATACAGATATACATAATTACATCCATACATACTCATTTTTTCTTGGAAACTCCTTTGACCGATTCACTGTCACAGGACATTTATTTTGGTCGCTTTCTCTCCTTTTCACTTGGTTAAGGGTGGTGCAGCTGCTGTACCAGTGCGGATAAGTGAAACTTGTAGACTCAGTTCTAGCTGCACTGGTAACAATTCACAAAAGTATTTCCCCAATCTGCCCTTAACTGACTTACTGAGGATGCCCCCTCTCTTCTCTGTAGGGGTCAAAGTCTGCAGCTGTGTGCTGATGCCTCCCCACCCTACATTACCCAGATCTCCCTGGTTTAAGATATATTGTGGCCCCTAATCCAGGGAACCACCAGGATACCAGCTCCAGTTCTCCCACAGTGTCGCGCTCGCGGTCCAGGGAAGTTATCCATGGAAGTGGACTCTGATAGGCCGACATTAGCTCATTATACTCTGTCTGCTTCAGTCTTTTTACCATTTCTGTCTCAGACCAAGTACCCAGTATCCTGAGCAGACGGGAACACAAAGGTGTCACACTTCTTACTGCTAGGTGGCCAATAGTTCTGGGTAAAGGCTGATAAACTCAGTTGGGACCTCTGGATGCAAATACCACCTCTTTATGTGGATCAGGCTATGAGCAAGCAAAGAGCTACAGGAGCATCCTTGTCCTGGGTGAAAACCAGGCAACCAATGGGATATCCAGGAAGCCCCAAAATTACCATTACTAGCTTCCTTCTTTAAATAGTCACAACTACCCCAGTGATCATAGGTTTTATATAAATGCATCTTTTTTATTTTGCTTCCACCTTGCCTACCACTGTGGAACCATCTTAAATAACTAATTTAACCACCAAGTATAAATGAGGGCAAGAAAGAGGCACATACGCTGTGGCAAGAATGCCCCGCCTGCCTGGAGGGCCCCCTGCAGCTCTTCAAGCAAACAGGGAACGCAGGCCATACAAACAGCAGATTACAGGTGAAAAGCAGGCCTATCTCTTGGGGAGCAAATATTTTCCTCGTTGAGTGTTCAGTAAGCCACCCACAAAGGCCTGTTCTCAAATGAAGTGTGGTGTCAATATTTGTGAAAGTGTTTGGCAGCTGGAGACCTAAGAATGAAGTGTGAAAGCTTCCTCTGTCCAGAAATGAATGGCTACTCCTACTGTGGTGAATGGTTTAAATGCACAGGGTATACTAAATGTGTAAAATAATGCATGAATGTTACTCACCTTACAATTCCAGACTGTGGCTGGCTTTTAACAGGCATGCAGGTTGGGAACCAGTGGGTGGTAATGCTACCCAGAGTCAGGTGTCCAGATTCCTTGCAAGCATCATCCTATCAACCTTGGGTGTTTGTTGTGCTTTGTGAAGTCAAACAGGGAAGAGGAGGAGTTGGCCTAGCGGCTAGGGCGGTCGACCTCTAATCTGGGGAACTGAGTTCGAGTCTCAGAATGACGAAAACATCCAGTGATTCTGGGCAAATCACTTAATCTCCCCATGCCTAACACAAAAAACGAATGTGTTCTCATGTAATGCAACTAGTGCTATGTAAAGGGCTCTGATAACTGATTCGGGTCAAGTTTGCGCTATGTAAAACTCTGTAAAATAAAAATTAAAAAGAAACAGGCCCTCAGCATCTTAGTGTTAGTGGGTGTCAATGTTGTGTTGTGTTGTGCTGTGTTATGTTGTGTTACACACAGTTACATGGCACTAAAGTGGAATCAAACTTTCTAAGGCTTTGTAATGAAGGCTCTTTTAATGATGATCCAGTGGGAAATATAAATGCCTTAAACCTAAAGTCAGGCGGGTTGAGCAGAAGACTGCTCTCTGGGGAATCTTCCAGGTGACGTCAGTGGGACGGCGGAAGAGTAGGCGCTTGAAGGAACCTGATTGTAGGAGGGTAAGTTGGCATTGGAGCTGCGGAGTTGATTCTGTACTTCATGTATCACTTGATATCTGTGTGTGTGATGCTGAAGGGACTGTATGGGGTATGTGCTGGGGGGCACACCTGTGCAAGCAGGTTGAAGTGACAGCGATTTCGGGTGAGTGCTTTCCTCTCTTTGCATTGGTAACGGCTCGTGTTGTAGTAAATCAACATTTCCCACCCCCTCTACCTGTAACACCTCCTTGCAATCTTTAATGAAAACAGATTTTCCTACCAGATCAACAGCACATTCAATGTGGTGAGGAAAGAGCCTTTACAAGCAGTCTTTGCCACACAATGCACACTTATCTTATAAGTACTTCCCATCCGTGGTAAAGACATCTGCATGGTAAAGGCTGCATGGAAAAGAGATGCATGGTAATTGCCCCGATTACTTACCGGTAATCTTCATTACTCCGAGTATAGTCTTCCTCGCCACATGAGTTCCCATCCCTCCCTCCCTGTCTGGATATCGGCTTCATGTTTGTGCTTGGTAGTTTCAGGCTGATGGGTTGGGCCGGCCCGCCTCTTATAGAGGTCAGGTGGTAATGGGTCGGCCATTTTGGAAAGGCATGGGAGGCATGGGAGGCTGACTTTTCGCTTTGGAGGGTTCTGGTGTGGAGCTGAAGCTCACTTTGTAAGTCATGTGGCGAGGAAGACTAACGAGGAGGTAATTGCAATGCTGTGTAAAGACCTACATTCAATGTGTGTTGCCTCTAAGAAGTATGAATGAGTAGAAGTCACCCTACTCATGCTTTGCTAGTTCCACCTTAGGTCCTGATGCTGTTACATTCCCTCTGAAAACGGTGACAGGGATCACCTTCAAAGATTGATGTAAAGCCGATTTATTTCAGTAACCTTACTAACGCGCTCCAAAACCCTTCCTCTCGGGGAGCTACAGTGATTCCTTGTGAATCAGGTATTTACTGACTTTAAAGCTCCTTGAGTCAGTATATAGTTAATGATTACTTTTTAGACTATGTCATCTTTCATTGTAATCTATTCCGCTTTGATATTTATATTAACAACTCTGTCCCTTGAAGGCAGGCTCGCTTATCTCGCTGTGATGCTATCGCAGGCAAATCCCTTTATCGCAGGGACTCAGCTGCTCAGCTCCGGGGGGCCTTAGTTTGTAATCTGCCTCAGGTGGGATGCGCTTCTGATATTCATATCTGCAAAAGACGTCTCAAAATGATGCTACCTCAAAGTTTCTGCACTAAATAATCCTCACACAATATAATACACATCCACATCACTGGAACAACTCTAAAACGCCCCCATTTGTAGGACAGATCAGTATTTATATATTCTTTTTACTCATTAATATGAAAATACCCAGGGCTTTAAGTGGGATGAACAAAATGTGGGGTCTCTCAAAGGGGCGCGGCCAGTGTAATTAAGGGCGTGGTTTAAAAACATGGTAAGCTAAAAATCTGTGCTTAGCATAGTGTGCCGCCCGACTTGTATTTTGCTGTTTCTGTCATTGCATCCGGATATAATACAACAAGTAACATCATACCTACAACAAGTCAGGACTATTGGCTTTATCAATGGTTGTTAGTTGCATAAGATAAATAAGCAGTAACTATGGCTTGTATAAAATATTGAAAAAGCTTCCACTTAAAGACAATGTTGCTGCTCCTGAGCTTCAAAAAGAGAGGGGAAATCCAGAAAGAAAATGACTCTCTTTAAAGGATAACCATTCTCCTGGCTTCTCCTTGCATGACGTCATGCCGTAACTTCTTCACCAGTGAGAAGTGGGCAGTGTGAGCACGCGCACATGGATGTGCCTGCTGTCACTCCAATCGGGGAAAAAATGGATCGCCAGTGCCAAGGCCGAAAACAGAGCCCGATAGAGACCTGTTTCGACGCTCCCTTTAAAATACTGTCGGTGCTCAGCACTGGTGAGACCCGAGCCACTTAAAGCCCTGAAATAGCATTCATATGGTGTAAGGCAGTGGGGTTTGGCCATCCACGGCAGATGGGTTGCAAGGCTAGGCCGCAGGAGAAGCTGCAGGTCAGGCCCTGTGGCCAGCCCCTCCTGTGCATGGTCAAAAGATGTGAGGTGTGGCCAGGCCCTGCTCCTAACTTCTACAGAGAAATGCAAAAAGGTTGTCTCCCAGGTAGGCACAGAGCAGAGCACAGCCGCATGCAACGCCCTATGCACAATCCCTGCTGCACATCGCAGTCCTCACGGTGCGCGGGCCCTGAGCTGTGGGGCCCTCTCTGACACTGGCAGGCCCCTGGCCAGAGAGCTACAGACTGTGTCCGAAGCGTGGGGGTCCACCTGCAAGTGCTTTGCAGGGGGGCCATCTCATGTTCCGTTACGTCACTGCTGCGCATGGCCAAGGCGGTACGCAGTTGTGTTCCTAAATGAGTAAATCATTAAAAAACTATGAAATTCACTGAAAAAACACTGTTAAAAACTCAGTTATAATTTCTTGCTGAAAAGCACAAAACTACTGAAATTCAACCCAAACAACTCATGTGCCATCCGCCATGCTCAAAACACAAATTTGGCAATGATGCAGAAACACAAAATCAATTATCAAGATAACTACATGGTGGGTGGCACTAGTTATGGCAAGTATTGTGCAGTCAAGAGGGGGCCGAGAAAAAGGGGGGCCCAGAACATGTTTTCCCCATGCAAATTCCTTAGGGAAATTGAACAGCCCAACAGCCAGAACAGCTGAATGGAAATTACACAGAATTTGGCAGAAAGCTACACCTTTACCAGGAAAGAGTGCTCTTTGTGACTTGGTGTAAATCCGGTCAGTAGTTTTTGAGAAATTAAAGTTCAAACTGCATGTATATATAGAGGCACTGTAGTACTGCAGGTCCGGCAGATCAAAAGATTAGACTGGATTGACTGCCTTACCTCACATGTTTGGCAGTAATTTTAGGACTCAAGTCCTTATGTTCAGAATAAAAAAATGTTACAACATATGGGGGCGCAGGGTAGGGATACCCTGACCCCTGTGCCTTGTCGGAGGCCAAAATCTGATATTTTTAATAGTATCGCAGGACTTCTATAAAATGTTAAATAAAAAAAGATGGACACCTGCCCTTTTAAATTTGAAACCCCTGGGGGTGGGCAATGGTCTGTGGGTTGCCCAACCCCAATTTATTTTAGGGAGAGAGGGGGTGTGGCTCCCTCCCTGAGCCATATAGTGGTTTCGGAGCCCCCATCTCCCGGGGTCTGAAATCTTAATTATTAGGGGAGGGGGGCATTGGGCCCCCATCCTTTGGAGCCCAATGGCAGAAAGTGTCCCAGGAACCCCCTCCTCCGGGACACTGTGTTGTTCCATGCTCCCTAAAACCCGACCCCAGCTCTTAAAACTACCCCAGCCACAGCACTTAAACTACCCCAACCTCACGTCCTAAGCCCTACAACCCGGCCCCAACCATAAAAAATAACCACAACCCTCCAAGCCCTGAGCCCTAAATCCCGGCTCCATAGCCCTGAAAAATACCCGGATCTCCACTCTGAAACCCGACCCCAAGCCCTCTAAAATACCCTGACCCCGCCCTAAAACCTGACCCCTAGCCCCAAAACGACCCCACCCCCCGCCCTAAGCCCTACATCCTTGCCCTCTAGCCCTGAAAAATACCCACCCTCCACTCTGAATCCTGCCCCCAGCTATGTAAAATATCCTGACCCCCCGCCCTAAGACCCGGCTCCCCCATTCCTTAAAATTACCCAGACTTCAATCTTAAAAACTATTCCACCCCCCACCCTGAGCCCTAAATCCCGTATCCCAGCCCTGAAAAACCCCTTCACCCTAAAACTCGGCCCCAGCCCTGTAAAATACCCCAATCCCAGGCCAACCATCAAAAAAACAAAAAAGTACTCATCAAGCCGCCGTTCCTTCTATTTTTATCCGCAGGAAGTCTCCAACCCCTCTCACCACCTGCCCACTCGCTCCAATGCCAAACTGCTGTCTGCCTTAAACACACAAACACCTTTACCACCTTTACAATGTAAATCGTTGTAAAGGAATATGCGTGGTTAAGGCATATGCGTGGTAAAGGCAAGCCTTGGTTCACTTGCGTTGTAACGGCATGAGTGGTGTAGACCACGTTGTTAATACTATTTCCCCTCCAGGATATGGAGTATAGCTTTGCTGTCTCCAGCAGGAGCAGAAACAAACGCTGCTCCTGCGGTGTTGTCATCAATTATGTCATTTGAGATGTAGCAGTGATGTTATCAATGCAGTCAATGAACATGTCATGGGCGTAGTAATATGTGAGATAATTATTAGTGTATGGTGAAGGCGCAAGTTATAGTTACTCCAGGGCACGAGTTATAGATACTTGAGACAATTATAACTGGTGAATTTCAGTACATTTGATAGTTTAAAATGGCTTGTTTTAAATGACATTTTCACCTAGCTATAATGTCCCTTTAACCTTTGTTTTTTTCAGTGAGTTTATAAAGTTAATAAAAAAACTAACAAACCAATGTATGACAAAGAAATACAGATAGAAGAGGCTGACAAAAAGCAAAAGGAAGAACGAGCAAAAGTAGGGGACGAAAAAGCAAAATTGGGAAGAAGTTACAATACATGGGACTACCAATACCATTGAGTTTTCATTTTTCAAACAAAAAAGGGTGAATTTAGAAATTAGACTTTGTAGACGTTTTCAAACTAGTACATAAGGATCTTCAGTCAAAGGAAGAGTCAAAAGAGAAGGAGTGGGAGCTGGTGAGGCAGCCAAGCGTTCCTATCACAATCGAGAACTGGACCACGGCCTTCATGATATACACCAGCGTATATTGTGAAAAACATGTTGAAAGAACAGTGGCACTCTTTACATACGTGGACATCAAAAGTAAGGCTCTGATGCATTTTGGAGGTTAAGCCTGGCAAAGATATGGAGAGGAGTTCCAGGCGAGGATAAATTTGAATCCAGACATGTGATGGGGGGTGTGGATTCAGAATTGTGGCTGCAATGGTTGTCTCCTAAACATCTGCCAGCCACAACACACACAGCAAGCAGCCTTTACTTTATCGGGCCGGACAACACGGGATGGGTGCATATGCAAGAGTACAGGGTGTGGTCATAGGGGCATGCTGGGTTTTCAACAGGGGCTTTTGCTAGGTAGCTATAAGCAGAAAGGTTCCAGGTGTAAGAGCAGTCTGGGTGACACAATGCTTTGCAATGGTGACCAGTGGAGACCAATAGAGAACAGACAGTTGTAGGATCAGTCACCCAATCACACAATGCTTTGCAATGGTGACCAGTGGAGACCAATAGAGAACAGACAGTTGTAGGAGCAGTCACCCAATCACACAATGCTTTGCAATGGTGAACAGTGGAGACCAATAGAGAACAGAGACGGAAAGGGTTAAAAGTCACAGCCTATGCCAAGGGGTGCATATACCGGTTATGGTAGATAGATTGAAAGCATGACTGCATTTATATCCAGAGGCAGCAGCAAAATGGAATGGGGCGTTTCAATAAGCTTGTTGTTTGGGCTATCAAGTGACAAAGGTCAGAGATATTTTGAGATCAGCCAGAAAAATAAAATAAATTGTGGTAAAGAATCTGGCTAAGGAAATCAATTTTTGAGTTGCCATTACCAGATTATCTTTGGTGGTCATTCCCAAGAAAACAGACGGTGAATGCCATTTGATCCACTATTTATCATAGCTGGAAAGGACATCAGTTAATGATTTCATTGCAGCACAGGATACCGGGGTACAGTATGCATTAGTGGACTATGCTATGAAGCTAATTAAGTGAGGGGGGGTAAGGAAGCGAGCTAGCAAAATGTGATATTCAATCTGCATTTTGCTTGTTGCCGCCAGTACATCCTGCTGATTTCTGTTTATAATGCATGCAATTCGAAGGAGCAATTTATGTAGACAGAGTTTTGTCAATGGGTTGTGCAATATCTTGTTCATTTTTTGAAACTTTCAGTACTTTGTTGTAATGGGCAATTTCAAAGCAATCAGGCCATACATTAGATTCACATTATTTAGATGATGTTTTGCATGTAGGATGACCAAATTCTGGTGAGTGTTTGAGAAACATTTGCAGAATTTCAAAGTGATTGAGAATGTTTGCAGAATTTCAAACAAACGACAGACGACTTGGGAGTAACATTAGCTCCAGAGATAACAGAAGGGCCAAGCACAGTACGTATTGACTTTTCTTGGTACAGATCTAGACACAAGGGAGATGGTGGCAAAATGACTGGTGAAAAAAAAGTGGCTGAAATAAAATCATTTTGGATAGAATAAGAGACAAAGGACTGGACCTGAGGAAAGTTCAGAAACTATTCGGCTATTTGAACCTTCCTTATAGGGTGGTGAAGGCAGGGAGGACTTTCTGTAGGGGGTTGTCAGGTCCGGTATTACCACATCATAGAGCGAGGATTACAATGGCAGTAAAGGCAGACATAAGCATTTGGAGGACATTCATAGATTACTTTAATGGAGTTTCCATGCATTTTCTAGAAGAAAGAATAACTAGGCAGCTGCAATTTTTTTCAGATGTGGCAGTTGCATGGGGTTTGGTCTATTTTGGGAAGGGCAATGGTGAGTGGAAAGATGGCCAAATCATTGGATGATACAATGCAGAAGTATAGCGCTTCTGGAATTGGTGTTGAAAGTAGGCTGAAACCGTCAACATTATCGGCGCCCTCTTGCTCTCCTTAACCTTTTTGTGCGCGTAAAACAGCCGCCATTTTGAACACCATGGCTTCCCTGCTCCCGCCGAGAGCCAGCGCGCCTCTCTCCCACTCCTAACTTCGCCGGCATCCCCCGCATACTGACAACCCCCCCTGCCTGCACCTGCCGCGAATCATAAAACCCCTCTTCAGCGCTGCTCTGCCCCAGACCCTCGTCCTGTTCCCAGCGCGACACCTCCCCTCTTCCCATTTATGATCCCCGGCCCTTTGATGCAAACCCCATTTCCCCGTGTGCCCGTTTGTCTTCCCCGTTCCCAGGCCGACACCCAGCTCTGCCGATACCAATCCCTTGCCCCTCCCCGTACAATAGAAAGCTTCCCTCCTCAAAGGACCCCCGAGATGATCAAAGCCCCCCCCCATCCCACGAGATCCGATCGAAACCCACACACTCCGTGGATCGGCGGAATATCCAGCTGCGCGATGATCATCACCTGTTGTGAACGGGGCGGGGACTTCCACTGTAATCTTGCGTGGGAACGGGCTGGGAAGGGGGGGATTCTAAGGATGTCTTTCCGTACATCAAAGTATCGACGAAAATGTGTTACATGCAATAAACAGATAAACGTGTGTATAAGAGGCCAGGCCTCAGGGATGCAGTTAGAGCACCTCAGAACGATACCTTCTGTCCGTTTCGTTGTGTTCTCCTCCGGAGAGAATAAAAACCTTGTTTCCTGCCTTCCAGTCTCCAGCGCCTGCCTCTTCAATAGTTTAACTTCTTTGTGGGTTCAAGAGGCGACACCGCCGGGCAATACTTAAGGATCTTATATTCTGGTTGGTAGTGCCCCCCATTTAGTTTCTACAATTGGCGTCCCAAGCGTGGGGCCCATCAGCGACCCATGGATCCAGTGGGAGAGGTCCTGACGACAAAGTGAACGACTGCAACGATCGGGAACGCGTCTGTCCGATAGACCCTCGTCTGACAGCCGATCATCCGAACTTCACTGGTTCCGAACAGACCTCTCTCGAGTGATCTACGGTCCTGACTGGGAACCATCAGGAGTGCCGCGAGGATAACGAAGAAGAGAGGACGATCGGGCGCTGGATTCGGAAGACAGGAAACTGTCCATGCGGTCCGGGTAAGGTCGTGTAACCACGACAAGTCGCGAAATAATTGCTTGATTGCTTGTTTGTTTAAAAAAATACTAGTATTGCTCTTCTTTATTTATTTGGAGATTCACTGTCTGCAAACGGAGAAACAACGGGCTCTCTCTTTGCAAACAGTGGAGGATAGGTAGGGCAGCAGCCGTGCTTATTTTTTCTCCCCCACTCAATAATCACTTGAAACTGAACTGTTGTTCGCAAACTATTGTTTCCTGGAGATTCCCTGTCTGCAAACAGGGAAGAGACCACCCTTTTTGCAGATAGTGAAAAGGGTAGGTAACGCAGATCTTTGCGGACCTACTCATTCTCCCCATTGTTATTTATTGGTCTTTTGTTATTTTGATCCATGAGGTATTCACTGCCTGCAAACAACGTAGAATAGAAATATTCTGTCCCGTCTTTGCACCTAGTGATAAGATAGGCAGTGCTGACTTTTTAGTCCCTCGTTACGAGCCGTCATGTCTGTCTTCTCCCCACTGATTAGTAGCCTGTTTAGCCCGGACCGCTTATTAGAGATGGACCATCCAGCCCCACTGGAAGGCACCCCTAATAAGGACATGTTCATGAAGCATGGATTGACCGCTATAGCCTATAGTAAACTATGGCATAAATATACAAAAAAGGGTCAAGAAAGTCAATGGCCCCTGATAGGATCCTTCGATGATGATAAAATAAAAACGCTAGAAACTGCCCTGGGTAAAAACAAGACAACACCTACTATGCTTGACAGCTTCGGCATGTGGCGAAAAGAAACTGAACAACGTAAAAAGAAAACTGAGAGTAGGTTGGAAAAAGAGCTGCGAAAAGCAGCCCACCTAGCTGCTCAGAAACTAGAAAAAGAGATAAAAGAAAGAGAGAAAGCTAAACAGAAACTAGAAATGGAAACGCCAAGCCAGTGTCCGGTTAGAACCCCCTCCATGCTCTACCCTGATTTACCCTCGAAACGACAAGCCAACGAGGACTTGCTGTTAGGTCCTCCTATCATCTACATGCCCCCTCCATATGCCCCTTCTCAACCCTTGGCGCAGCACGCGCCACCCCCAGGTACAAACGAAGGTACCGCCACAGCATCGGCCCCAATGGCCTCTGTGCCAGCCGAACCCCTTGTATTAAAACCCGCATCAACAACAACGTTAGACGACCATGAGACTCGAGGGGCTGGCCCTGCAAGAGCAAACAGACTAGACAAAGATGAGCGAGCGGGGATCGACAAAATAGCAAGGACACTGGTAGAAAGGAAGGATGATGAAGAGTACATCACAGATATGTTCAGCTCGTATACAGGGAGTCACAGACGACATTTTACCGTACGACTGTGTTATCATGTCTTGAATGCATACGAGGACCGATACCGAGACAAAGGTCCCGAGAGCCTAAGGACTCTGTACCGGAAGGTCGATATCGGGGATGAGGGCGAGTGTGATGTGTCGGACCTCCTTACGCGTACGCTTGAGGTTTTCCGCCACCTCACTGAACGAAAGCCGGGAGCAAAATCCGCAGCCTCTGTAGTGACCGAACCACCAACCGAGCAATCTAACACCATGATGCCAATACGTGAGGCTGCCCCTTACTGGGTTCCTCCTAGGGGTACAGGGACTCACGATGATGCAAACAACCAAGATGCGAAGGGAAGGGTAGTGTACAACTGGGTCTACCAGCCGTGGGACCGGCAAGAGATACTGACATTCCGGAAATCTCTACCCGACCTACGTAAAAACCCCACTGCCTTCTATACTGAATTGGGTACAGCCCTGGGTTCAACGATCATGACCCTGGCTGACATCGACTTGTTCTTCGGGTTATGTCTACCAGCTGATGTGTGGAAGCAAATCCGGAAAGTCGACCACCTTGAGCTGTTTGGACATACCTGGTCACAACTCGATGACCTGGACAAACAACGGGGACCAGGACAAAAGCCGTTGAAATCCATCCTAGACCTCCCAGATAAAATCGTAGAGAAATTAAAAACCCTAATCCCAGAAAAGAAAGTGGACTGGTCGATAGTAACAGCCTGTCGCCAAAAACCCCAGGAGGATGTATCGGAATACTTCTCCCGGTTTGAAACGGTGTTCTCCGATTACAGCGGCCAGGACATGACCACTGCAACCGGACACCATCTGTTTGTCCAGAATTATGTTAAGGGCCTATCATCGGAAATCTCCCAGAAACTACAGGCCAGCGAGAGTAGTTGGGCAGCCTCCAAACCTACAGCGATTCTCCAAATGGCCCAATATTATGAGCATCAGAAAAATGAAAACGATAGGGCGACAGAGAAAAAGAAGAAAGACTTAAAAGAGAGGGTGATGATTGCCAAACTGCAGGGGGTGACTATAGGACGAGACCAATACCGAGGAAACTACCAGACAAACGTCCCTAAGACTACATTTCCCCAGGACCGCACTCTGACTTCCTACAGTGGACGCACAGACCTTAGAGAAGACCAGTGCGCTTTCTGCAAAGGGACTGGCCATTGGAAATCCCAGTGCCCAGTTCTTCTGGAAATGATCAGAAACAAAGACCCCAGGGATGTAGCAAATGGACCGAGACCTAAGGGACAACAACGAGGGCCCCCAAATGACGCGACTAATGACAGATCAAGCAGACCAAATACGTTCGATCGACCCCGACAGAACCAATATCAACAATCTGACTATGACGACACTCACACCTTCGCATAGGACAGCCAAGGGCGAGGGAGGGATCCAGTCGAGCTCTATGTTGACCAGCAGGGCCCTTATGTCACTGCTAAGGTCCTGGGTACCAAGTCTCCATTTCTGGTAGACACTGGCGCAACACGTAGTGCGTTATCTAAACGACTGATTCCAAGGGCACCCTTGTCTGGCTCACTCATAACATCGACAGGTTTCGATGGAACGCCCTCCACCAACCCTTTGTCTGCCCCGATTCTCTTTGACGTAGAAAACAACACCACCGACACCACGTTCTTGCTTTCCTCCAATAGCCCTGACGCCATTATGGGACTTGACTTACTGAAACACTTCCGAGCGACGATTAGGTGTTCTCAAGATGGAGTTCGAGTGTTTCTTTACGACAACCCCGTTCTGCTTAGACATTGCTCTCCCCGACACATGTTTTCCATCACCGACGTTGACGCGTCCCTGCTTGGCACTCTACCTCCGTATCTGTGGGCCAAAGCGGATTCGGACGTAGGGCGTATGTTAATTGACCCAGTGCACATTACTGTCCGACCAGACGCAACGCTCCCAAAACTCCCACAATATCGGATATCGCCAGAGGGCGAGAAGGCATTGGTAATGATTATCCAGTCACTGATAGACGCAGGAGTGGTAGAGGAAGTGGTTAGCAACGTTTGCAACAGCCCTATCTTGCCCATTATCAAGAAGCAGGGAGAGGGAGATGAGAAAGCATACCGTTTCATCATCGACCTCCGAGAGATCAACAAAGTGGTGGTACCCCAGTACCCTGTGGTCTCAGACATCACCACCATCCTGACCTTGATTCCATCCACTGCCACCACCTTTTCCGTCATCGACCTCAAGAACGCATTCTTCTCCATCCCCATCCACCCGGACAGCCGATATCTCTTCGGCTTTACCCTAAAAGCCCGCTCATATAGGTTTTGCCGAGCTCCTCAAGGCTACACGGAAAGCCCTAGCATCTACAGCCAGGCCCTCAAAAGACAACTAGACCAAGTCCAGTTACCCGACGGGGTGGTGTTGGTACAATATGTCGATGACATCCTTTTGGCAGCCGACACCACCCCTCTAGCGGTTACCGCCACCATTCAACTCTTGCACTTCCTTGCGGAAAATGGCCACAAGGTCTCCAAGAAGAAGTTGCAATTCTGCCTACCCCAGGTCACTTACCTAGGCCACCTTTTGTCCAAAGATGGAAGAAAACTCACCCCTGATCGAATCCAAACCATTCTAGATACCCCTGTCCCTAAAACCCAGAAGCAGGTTCGCTCCCTATTAGGCCTCACCTCCTTCTGCCGACAATGGTTACCAAACTTCAGCCTCGTTGTAAAACCACTGCTTTCTCTGCTAAACAAAGACGTCCCTTCCCCACTCCCTTGGACCCCTGAGTGTCAAACTTCCTTCACAGAACTGCGAGATGCCCTTTGCTCAGCCCCTGTCCTGGGTACCCCTGATTACAAAAAGCCCTTCTCCCTTTACACTCACGAAAGGGAGGGGTGCGCTTTATCTGTCCTGACCCAGGCCATCGGCCCTAAGCAACGACCGTGCGCTTACTTCTCTGCCACTCTTGACCCTGTCGCCAGAGCCTTGCCTGCCTGCCTTCGAGCTGTAGCTGCTGCTGCAGTCTCTATCCGACAGAGTGAGGGGATTGTGCTCTCGAATTCCCTCACGGTACTGGTACCCCATGCAGTCGACACCCTCCTGAACCAAACCAAGACGCAACATCTGACGAGTGCACGACTGACTGGATACGAACTGACCTTGCTTGCCCCCCATATCACCCTGAAAAGATGCACCACACTGAACCCAGCAACTCTGTTACCCTTGCCAGAGAACGATCCCAATGTGCACCCCGTACATGACTGCGTGACTCTTACGGACGAACAGACCAGGAGTAGGGTCGATCTCAGAGACACAGCTTTCCCTGACCCCGACGGGGAGTTGTGGGTGGACGGTTCTTGCATCAAACTCCCCGATGGTACCACTTCCGCTGCCTATGCAGTCACCACGGCTCGAACTGTAGTAGAAACAGCCCGCATCACCCAGCGATCTGCCCAGGCAGCGGAACTGATCGCTTTGACGCGAGCCTGCATCCTGGCAACAGGAGCCACAGCGAACATTTACACCGACAGCCAGTATGCCTTCGGGGTGGTTCACCATTTTGGGCTCCTCTGGAGGGAGAGAGGATACTTGACCTCACACGGCACACCCATTTTGCACGGGGATTTAGTCTCCGCCTTAATCGAAGCTGTCCTCCTCCCCAACAAACTTGCCGTTATCAAATGCCAGGCACACAAGAAAGTAACAGACATTATTGGACAGGGAAATGCACTAGCCGACATCACCGCCCGAACGACAGCTGAAAATAGAACGACAACACATATGTACGTGACCAGGTCACAAGCAGAAAACTGGACTGACGCCAAGGACACAATTAGAGACATACAAACGACTAGCACACAACACGAATTGACTGAATGGACACGGGTGGGATTGAAAGACGATGAAGGCTGCTGGCGGACAAAAGACACGAACAGATGGTTGCTACCTGATTCGTACTTGATTCCCATATTAACCATGGCACACTCCCCTGCCCACATAGGATCAGCCCCCATGATCGAACTTGTCTCCAGGGTTTGGCACAATGACAAGATCCCAGATTCCGCCAAACGCCTGGTCCAACAATGCTTAATATGCCTGCAACACAACCCCGGGAAAGGAACTGTAGTACCCCGGGGGGGATTTGGGGTCCCAAACCACCCATTTGAAGTCCTGCAGATGGACTACATCCAGCTAGACAGATGCCAAGGCCTGAAATATGTACTAGTCGTGGTGTGCGCATTTAGCAAGTGGGTGGAAGCATATCCAACCCGTGACAACACCGCTATGGCCACTGCAAAGGTTCTGTTAAAGGAGTTTTTCCCCCGTTATGGCCTCTGCCGTGTTTTATGGAGTGATAATGGCCCCCACTTTGTAGCCAACGTTATCCAGCTCATCCTAAATGGGCTGGGTATTAAACAGAAATTCCACGCAGTCTTCCACCCTCAATCTGCTGGGCTTGTCGAACGACACAATGCCACACTAAAGCTTAAACTGGCCAAAATAGTGGCTACGACGGGCCTGAAATGGCCAGACGCCCTCCCATTGGCATTGCTATCGATGCGCTCTACCCCCACCCGACATCACTTAACCCCTTATGAAGTTGTCTTCGGTCGACCCATGAGCGTCTGGTCTGCCCCGAAACCAACTTCCATTCATGACGTTCCGGATGTCCTAATGTCTGATTATCTGTACAAATTGACTGAAACTTTGTCTGTCCTTCATCAGCAGGTGCAGCAGGCCATCCCCGATGCTTCCAGGGGTCCGGGTCACGCCATCCAGCCGGGGGACTTCGTGCTGATCCGAAATTTTCAGCGATCAAAGAGTTTGGAACCCCGGTGGACGGGCCCCTGGCAAGTGCTGATCACCACTCGGACCGCACTTCGAGTGGAGGGGAAGAAACACTGGCTGCACGCTCATCACTGCAAAAAGGTCTCTCCAGCCCTGGCCACGACAGACACCGTCAACACCCAAGAAGAGCTCCTGAACCAGGACCGACCATCGTTGAACTGCTACCCTGATACTGAGACACTTGAACTTTCAAAACATCCTGACCCCACTGTGCCATCTCGAGAAGGGTATTTCCTGCGTCGAAAGGAGGGAGCTTCGGCTAAGTAGGCCACGGACTAGGTTAAAGGATCTCAGAACGGTGACCCAAACTACCAAGGGTTACCTGGAGAGAAGCTAAAACTAAGTCTGTGGTCCTGCCCACTACCGAGCACCTTGAAGACGAAGATGATGGAAGCGCCAGATAAGAAGATGATGGAAGCGCCAAATAAGAAGCCGACGGAGACAGCAGGAAATACCCACTACAGAAACCCGAGAATAGACAGACTCCATAGCTCAAAGACAATTGCACTCTTCATCGTAATCCTCCTCTGTTTTCTCCTCATGACTACGCTCTGGATTATGGAAGAACACGCACCTGCTCACGAAACATTCCTAACCACTGCTCAGCCTACCACCATGAAGGAACATTATCTAATTTCGCTCTCTCCTCAACTAAGAGAGAGGCGAAAGGAGTTTTGGAACAACTCTTTCGTGCAGCTACTTCACCAGCACAATCTTGCCACCAATACCACCAACTGCTGGATCTGTGGGTTGCTACCCCATGCCACTGGACATTCAATACCATTCATCCCTTCACCCTTCTCTGTCCACGGCTCCTGCCTTGCCTGGCTGATCCTCCTGCAAGAGAGCTATACGGGCAATGCCACCTCCAGCAGAACTGCAGCACATTCTTCTCATGGGGCCGGGCGAAACAAGACAAAGACACACTTCTGCCCGCTGACTCCCAGCGACTCGATCCAAATGGACATCCCGGCCAAAGAGCGAATCGAAATGCAGGTGTTCAACAATCCAACCAGACCCACCTTCTCCTATCTGCGGAAACGAACGGCTGCCACTCTGACTGTGGCCCTGACGGTCATCAACGTCACAGGCCACATGTGTGTAGAAGGACTTGGGACACAGCTGGTGGGTCGCAGCGCTTGCCGCTTTACCAGCACTCTGGATTCCACGGATCCACCTTCCTTTGTGTCATCCCCAAACATGTACTTCATCTGCGGCACGAAGGCCTACACCTGGCTCCCCAAAGGCTGGGGGGGCACTTGCTACATCTCCTTCGTCCTTCCTCCGACTTATGTAGCCCCAGCGAATCACCACCGGCAAAAACGAGCCAAAGACATTGAACAAGCCGACTCAACAGGGGCGCAGTTCCTCGATGCTATGAAAGGACTCGTCCCCCTCTGGGGCCCGATGGCAAACAGCCGTGCCATCCGACATTTGACTCAGGCAGTCGAGACAACCATGAACATCACAGCGGGCATCTTTGCCAACAACACTGCCGAGCTCCAAGCGGTCCGTTTGGTGGCTCTGCAGAACCGCCTCGTTCTAGATGTGGTTCTGGCGGACCGTGGAGGAGCATGCCGCATTATTGGGTCCAGCTGTTGTACATACATACCGGACAACTCACCCTCAGTGTACAAAGCCATCGAACATCTTCACAGACTCTCTTCGGAAGTTCACCAAGAGCAAGAAGAATGGTCGCTTGGTGGTTGGTTCTGGGACACCGTCAAAAGCTGGGGCTGGAGACTGCTCACCATTATCCTGATTCCCGTAGTTGTAATATGTGGCCTACGCTTAGGAATTCAATGTTTGCCACCTATGTGTTCTTTATGTGCGAGTTGTATTTTTCCCAAAACTGTGGACATTGGAAGCGAACATATGAGAGCATTGTATGATACCGAAGTTAGGAATTTGATGAAAATTGACATTGAGTAAGCAAGTTGGCTAGATATGTTGAAAAGGGAGGACTGTTGAAAGTAGGCTGAAACCGTCAACATTATCGGCGCCCTCTTGCTCTCCTTAACCTTTTTGTGCGCGTAAAACAGCCGCCATTTTGAACACCATGGCTTCCCTGCTCCCGCCGAGAGCCAGCGCGCCTCTCTCCCACTCCTAACTTCGCCGGCATCCCCCGCATACTGACAACCCCCCCTGCCTGCACCTGCCGCGAATCATAAAACCCCTCTTCAGCGCTGCTCTGCCCCAGACCCTCGTCCTGTTCCCAGCGCGACACCTCCCCTCTTCCCATTTATGATCCCCGGCCCTTTGATGCAAACCCCATTTCCCCGTGTGCCCGTTTGTCTTCCCCGTTCCCAGGCCGACACCCAGCTCTGCCGATACCAATCCCTTGCCCCTCCCCGTACAATAGAAAGCTTCCCTCCTCAAAGGACCCCCGAGATGATCAAAGCCCCCCCCCATCCCACGAGATCCGATCGAAACCCACACACTCCGTGGATCGGCGGAATATCCAGCTGCGCGATGATCATCACCTGTTGTGAACGGGGCGGGGACTTCCACTGTAATCTTGCGTGGGAACGGGCTGGGAAGGGGGGGATTCTAAGGATGTCTTTCCGTACATCAAAGTATCGACGAAAATGTGTTACATGCAATAAACAGATAAACGTGTGTATAAGAGGCCAGGCCTCAGGGATGCAGTTAGAGCACCTCAGAACGATACCTTCTGTCCGTTTCTTTGTGTTCTCCTCCGGAGAGAATAAAAACCTTGTTTCCTGCCCTCCAGTCTCCAGCGCCTGCCTCTTCAATAGTTTAACTTCTTTGTGGGTTCAAGAGGCGACACCGCCGGGCAATACTTAAGGATCTTATATTCTGGTTGGTAGTGCCCCCCATTTAGTTTCTACATTGGTTCCCTTACTCATTGCATTGGTGGTGTGGGGTAAAGGGCAGTTATGTTCAGAGTTGATAACTGGATGGTGGTTGACTTGGTGAATAAGCCTGGTAGAGCTGGAAAGGGGAGTTGAGTGGGGGATGCTTGCTGGTGGCGTGAGAGAGATTGGGAATGAAATGCAAGGGGTGCGAATGGAAGAAGAATAATGTTTTGGTGTATTCTTTGAGGGAACGTTTGCACTTTGAGGAGATTTTAAGGAAGGGGGTGTTAGTAGTTCTTATGATGAATTATTGTGGTGGTGCTTATGGTGTATTTATATACTAATGAGTTATGAACCGCAGGTCTGTCAAAATAAAGCGGTCTTTTTTTCCTATCAAAGTATGTAGCGTGGGATTTATTGCACGGTGGAGCACATGGGCACCGGCTATACACTGTCAGATACCCTGTGGCGTCACCCGGAACATTAAGGCAGAGGCACCGGAAGTAATAAGGGCTTCAGGAAGAGAGGTGCGACATTGACTAATGGCCTCTGAAGGGTGCGCGCGCCGGGTTGTTTACCCATCAGGCTGGTTGGTGCACACCATGCCTTCAGCGGTGTGACATGACACGCGGCAGGTGCACCCTCACACCTCTCCGTGACAAGCGGCGCGAGCGGTGCCTCGCGGACGGGGATATTAATGGAGAGCCTCAGCAGGTTGTCTCTGTGCATCTCAATGGAGACTGCTCGCGCGACATCCGCTGTGACAGGCACAGGGGGCTGGGGAACGATGCGTGGCGCTTCAGGGAGGGCGGGGTCCTGTGGAAGACGTCAGTGTTCGCTCTCCCTTTCTCCCCATTTCCCTGCTTGGTATTTTCCCTGGACCGGTGGCCTGTGTGTGCTTTGGACATGTCTCCTGTACTTGTTTGTTTGGATGGGGCAACGAGTATCAATATTTTGCACGTTGACAAAACACAATTTGTGATCGACCTATGATTTTATTTTTATTCTTCAACTAGAACAAAATGTTTAGATTAAAAGCTATTAAATTTGGAATGTATGTATTTATTATATATTTTATAATTATTTTAGTTTTTTTTATATTGCCTATTTTATGTTGTTTTGGATTAATATTCAACAGGTGCAGTAGTGCTATCAAGAAAAATTAAATAAATAAAAATACATGTTTAAAGGGGAGATTTCATGAGCAACACCTGTGTAGGTGTGTGTAGGTGTGTGCGGTAGGATTTGTATGGTTTTACTCACTTCTGGAATTCATAACATTGTCTAGTGCACGTGTGACAGCAGTGGGATTCAAGGGCTAGTAGTCCCCCTCGGCGAGGAGAGCCCAGGGATGAAAGGCTGAGTTCCAAGTTATGTTGGATGGAGCATTCTGACATGTTGACATGGTTTCGTAAAATGTTCTATTTAGCGGCGTGAACCCCTTTCCTGTTGCTTGGCGGTAAGCTTATGTATAAGTTACACATTTCAATCATTTATTTCTTTATTTATGCTTTTTATATAGTACCTGCAGTTTGCCCTCTGGACCTCTCAGAACTCCAGTCCAGATCGACGGTAATGGCGTTACGAAACTTGAGGGGCCCACCTTGCAAGGTACATGGAGTGGCCACCACTGGTCTTAACCAGGAGCTTTCAGGTCAGGGTACTGCGCTGAGGGTGGCCCCGGAGCTTGCCCCCCCAACACCTCGGGGCTGCAGGGGCCTTAGTTACGCCACCGGTCGAGGGTACGCATCATATGTAAGGATGGGTACAGGTCTGTACCTCGGGGTTTGACAGAGGGTGTGTGGAAACCTGATCACTGTTGTAAGGACCTGGGGGCATATTACCAAGGGCTAGTATCGCCGCTTTTTTCGGCGAATTGTGCCGAGAAAGCGGCGATACAGCTAGAGCCCTATTACCATGGGCACTTTAAAGCTGGGCAGAGCCCACTTTGCATGCCGGCGATAAACATCGCTAATGACATGCAAAGTGGGCGTTCCCACGTCCAACCACATGTAAAATGTGGTTGGAGGTGGGAACACCCTATTACCAAGGCAGGCGTTGGGAGACAAAAACCTGCGATAAACTCATTTATCGCAGGTCTCCCAACGCTTGCTCCGACCAGGCATTAGGCATTGTTAACATGGGGGTGTGGATCATAAAGCTGAATCCACCCCCCCATATTATCAATGCACACATTAGCGCATGAAAACAACGTTTGGTTTCATGCGCTAATGTGCCATATCGCCGACTATTGCCGGATTTCTAATCGCCTGCCTGTTGCGCATTGATAATTGCGCGCTAATTAGGCGATGAAATCCGGCGATAGCCGGCGATACTGAGATGTGCGTTGTGCGTTTTGCAACGCACACCTCGGTAATATGCCCCCTGGTTCTTCTTGAAGGGAGGAGACAATTTGGGGTCAGGTCCCCAGATGCGTTGACGAAAGGCAAGAAACTCCTGGAAACAAGCATTGGCAAAGCCAATAGCTCTCACCTTTGAGACCTACTGGCTTTGCCAATGCCTTTTGTATATGCTGTATAGCATCAACAAATACCGTACAGCATGAACAAAGAGGAAAGAAAGGTGCAGTGACACTGCTGCTGGTAGCTGCGCCCCTTTGTTGTCATATGCATGCACAATGACATATGCATGTGAATCGGGTGCCAATTCTTTTTATTTACCAAAGCGCCGTAGCACAAAAATGTGTTTATTTTGAAAATGAAATGAACACCAACAATTTGCTGCCAGAGCCTCCTATAAACAAAGAAATAAAAATAGGACTTCGGAGGGTGAGAAGGGAAAAACACACGGAAAAGGGAGCAAGGACTGAGGGCAGGCAGGGAAGCACGGAGTGGGAGAGTAACAAAAGAGAAGCACAGAGGTGAGAGAGCAGAGGGAGAAAAGCACGAGACAGACAGCTGGAAAACAAATGTGCTTTGATGGAGTGCTTAAGCAAAAAGAAGAAAGTCGCTTCCCTAAAAATGAGCAGTGGAAGGATACAAGTAAAGAGGATATGCTCCAGGGGAGGAACAAACACGAGATTGACTAGTCAGGCCATTAAATAAGGAAGCAAATGAGAGTGACAATAAAACCAACCAATGGAAAGCTATGGATGAGCTTTAAGCTCACTGTAAGTTCTTGATAAGCTGACAATAGGTCCTTAGCAACCAGACAGCTGCCCTGTCTGGTAGACTTGACCTAAAAATGCTTCTTCAATTCTGTAATGAATGGGCAAAGACTTTGTAGGTCCCGCAGAAGTGGCTCAGGTGGTTTCAAAGCTTTGAACCAGGACTTTAATGGTTTTATTGTGTTTTGTATTAATAGCCAACGGCCGGGTACAGTAGTGCTATAAAGAAATGTTAAATAAATAAAAATACGTTTAATGTGGAGATTTCATGAGCAATACCTGTGTAAGTTTTAAAGATTGATTGGAAAACACATTTTCCTCCCTTCAATTCCCCACTCCACTGGGCGTCAGTGAAACTACAACACCCAGAATTCATTAGGTGATCATGTGAAAGTTCAGGCCTGGAAACAGTGTCCATAATGACCTGGAAGGAGGTGGTCACACACAATCTAATCAATGTTCTTCATTAGTGATAGGCTCCTCACGATTAAAGGTACCTGCAGGAAAGGATAACACAGCAATGCTCTCGCAGCCACAAAAACAGTGTGAAAATAGAAAAAGACAAACAGTAGCAATATAGATAAAAGAAAGCAGCAGATCTCTATGTTCAAGTTCTTTTTCAAGTGATGTTTTAATTGGATCCAAGCTCAGCCGACACGTGTTTCATCGCGTTAAAGTGGAGTCAACACGACTCTTCAGGGCTAGTGGATAACTTCAGGCATCCACGGTTAGATGCGGGATTTCAGCGAGGTAGATGGCGTGTCCTGATGAGATATTGGCGAGTCTGCCAATATGTTTAATCGATCAAGACCCTGGTTCCGGGTTGACACGTATGTCTTACACCAGTAAGGTAAGAAGTAAACACAAAAATTGTTGCACGTCTGATTTCAAAGGAGACCATGCACGAGTGCGTGAATAGCCGTACCGGGAGGGGACCCGACTGCTGGAATTACAAGGTGGATCCTTAGTATATGACTCTTCGCGGGTAGCTTTAGACTTACAGCCGGTGTCCCTCCTCCGTTGGTTCCCGGTCGCCGTGTTCCAAGGACGGACCTTGGAACCTTACTGGTGTAAGACATACGTGTCAACCCGGAACCAGGGTCTTGATCGATTAAACATATTGGCAGACTCGCCAATATCTCATCAGGACACGCCATCTACCTCGCTGAAATCCCGCATCTAACCGTGGATGCCTGAAGTTATCCACTAGCCCTGAAGAGTCGTGTTGACTCCACTTTAACGCGATGAAACACGTGTCGGCTGAGCTTGGATCCAATTAAAACATCACTTGAAAAAGAACTTGAACATAGAGATCTGCTGCTTTCTTTTATCTATATTGCTACTGTTTGTCTTTTTCTATTTTCACACTGTTTTTGTGGCTGCGAGAGCATTGCTGTGTTACAGTTTGGGTAATCTTTGATTGTCTTGGAACGGTTTTTGGGTTAATCCGTTCGCCCTATACGCGCCACCCATCAGAACTTATCTCCACACACAATCCAACGTATACTCTAGGCAGAGCGCCATTTTCTGAAATTCCTCAAAACCTTTTCAGCTTTTTGTCCCTGCAGGAAAGGATGCTTTGTTAAGATTCAGTATGAAGATAGGCTGGTTAAAGCCCAAATGTGCGTATGGTTTTCTGTTCACCTTATGCAGGGCTGGAGTCGGGGTACCGCGCGGGAGGACGGCGTCCCTCCACTTATTTTACCGGGGGGACGGCGTTCCCCCGCCAAACAGCTGGACTTCACTCTTTGGCCTCTCTGGGACGAGGAGCTCGGCACCTTTCGTGACGTCACTTCCTGTCGTGATGTCCCTTCCGGTGACTGCGTTCCCCCACTTCTTTTTTTACGACTTGTGCCCTGACCTTATGGAACAGTACCGCCAGGATGGCTGCCTGGCCCTGGGTCTTCAGGGAGAGGAGTCTTTGAGACAGAGCCAGGCAGCACTCTCTCCAGCTGTCCTCTGAAGCACACTTTACAACCCTCTCTGGGCTATTTTTACAGGCCCTTCTCCTTCCGTACAAGATGTTTTGTTATTGAGCTATTTTCATCGGAGACTGTTTTTTTCTCTGAAATAGAACACCTTTTAGAGCAATGTTTGGACACCAGGCATCTTAAAGTTTGGATGTTAAATTTAACCACAGCTAATACATCTTTAATTGCTGTGCATTTTTCTGGAACTGCTCTTTGAGGGGTGGATGTTTTTTTTAAAGGAATTCATTTCACAAGAAGGCCTTCTTGTGGATCTGCTCTTTAAAGAAACATTACTTGAGGTTTTCAGAGTTTATTTTGGACCAGTTCTCAAAGCTTTGACCATGAAGACACCTCACTTATATTTTTCTTTTTTGCAGTTTTATATAGCGCAAACTCGACCCGAAGGTACTGGAGCACTTTACATCAGCACCAGTTACATCAGACTAGGACACATTTACTTTTTTATGCAAGTGGAAATTATGTGATTTGCCCAGAATCATAGGGTGTGTTGACCCGACGCCGAGACTCAAACCTCATTCCCCAGCTCGAACGTTGGTAACTCTGGACGTTACTTATGCCTAGAAAAGGTCATTATATACGCATAGGCATAATACAGCGCATTCTTACTGTTCTATACAAAGGCGACATCGATGTATATGTAGTGTAATTCTTGAATACACTACAGACGTGAGCGTTTCACATTGGTTAAGGCTCATCTGTTAGATGAGGGGAGTGTCAGTGGAATACAAAACATATAAATTCCCACTCAGCATAACCCTGTGCATACAGATCTTTACCAATATGTTACTGTGCATCTCCCAGATTGATCTGCTCACTGAACTTGCACGTGCATGGGTCATCCAGAAGTAGTGCAGAAGAGGGGGCACAGTACACAAATATGCAGTTTCCAAAGGGCATGCTTAGTAAAGGAAACACGTTTTTGGATGACATGCTTAGCTAGTTAAAAAATATAATACAATTACACTAGGTTCCTAACTCTATACTTACATATTTTAAATGGTGCCCAAGCAGTAGTAGCAAAGTAAGCGTGTCAGCAATGTCTGCGACTAGTATTCACTTACACCAGTATTTTATAACTCGCATAGTTTATGCCCATGTAGGATAGGAATGCTAGCATAGCAGCTGAACACTCTAAGGCTCATAGCAAACATAGTCATAACCAGTCATGAACTAAAACTCCAAGCGTGCTTAGGCATATCCCAGCACACAGGGAGGAGATGTGTCCTAGCGGCTAGAGCTGCTGATTTTGGAACCTTGGGGCCTAGTCCGAATCCTACCTTCAGGTCCCTTGACTTAACATCGTGTGGTTCAGGGGAAATCACTCAATCTCCCTGTGCCTACATTTGTGTGTCCATCAAAGGTAATTGTGCATTTCTCAGTTGAGTACACAAGCTTGATTTTTTTCAGTACCTATCCTGGCTGAGTGCTTCCTGTTTAAATACCAAGGAAAACACATGCAATGAAAATGCTTACTTTTCTGACTAAGAAGGAGAGAGTAGGGACAGCAGATATCTTATGTTGTAAAATTGATGTTGTTTGTTGCAATATTTAAAAGACCTTACATATCGTAGACTCATCCAGCGGCGATCATGACCGGCCACTGCACCGCACTCTGCCATTGCAGTTCAATGGAAGGGTATGACCAATGGGTGGAGCCATTGCATGCCCCTTTTTAGGTCTCGCCTACGCAGTGCACATGCTCTGCATAGGAGACCTTTAGCCGTCGCTCTGCTCTTTTTGGTCGAACACACTCATGCTTGTGGCGGCATCCACCTTGCGGAAGCGCGCAGGGGCACGCCACAAGCATGAGTATGTGCTTCCAAAATGAGCAGACTGCTCTCCCGAGCGCACACGTGCGCACCACTTTTGGGCTCACCTGCTCCCCCTCTCTCTCACAATTAACTTTTGCGGCCGCGGGGCCGCGCTTGTGTTTCAGTGCTTGTTGTTGCTGACAGCATTCACCCCGCTCCAGTCAGTAGCGGCCCGTGTCCTCTTGCCCCTTCCTCTCCTGCACCTCCATCTCAGCGGTGAGCATTTCTTGGAAGCAGAGAAAGGTTCAGTTTGTGATTAGTTGTCGACAGTGTGGATAAGTCTTAAACCATTCAAGCTCGTCGAGCCCACTCCTAGAAATAAATGTTATCCGTAGAACAGCGTACAGGCTATTGTTTGAACAACTCCTCTACATCATGACTGTTGCCAAAATACGTCAGCAACTACACCACCAGTATGCAAAAATAGATAATGTGATAGTTCTTTTGAACCCCTTTTGGTTCTATCCTTGTCTTTTTGTATGACATTAACCAACATTCCCAATGCACACTGTTTGTGTACTGAAATGCAAGCATTGCACCCCCAAGAAGTGTAAGCATTATATAAAGTTAATGTTCAAATAATACAAGTCCAGTATTTTATCAGTTGGCTGAGCGCGGATCCCGAGTGAAATAACCCTGTGGCAGTGGGAGCCAGTAAAAGGGGCCGAGCTTGTGTTTCAGTGTTAGTTGTTGCACATTGCAAATTTGATTTGATTTGCAATGTCAATATCATGTAGTTTGTTAAATGGCTTCCCAGTGTGTTACCTATGTAATAAGATAACAATCATGCCTAATGGCTGACTAGTAGTTATAGGATGTGAGTCCAACAAAGGATTGTATCTAATTGTATACGTGTAACTTATTGAATGTTTTTAATGTATACATATTGTAAATAGTGTTTTGTAATTGCTTCTAGCCCTCAAGAAGTTCCAAGAGGGATGAAATGCATTGGCAAAGCAATTGTGTGGTGATTTTAAAGAGAGGACAAGTGATTTACAATAAAAGATTTACTGTAACTACAATCAAGACATACGACTATTTGATATTTTCATCTGGGAAGTCATTCTGTTTGTGATGTGTTTCTTTATTCCTTTAAATAAGCTGTACTGTGATAGCTATATCAATAGAATACACGTTTCTCGGGTGCTGGGTCATTTTGTAGTTTTGGATAACGGTGGTTTTCAACCACTAATATGGGATGTATGTGGGTCACATCCCAGACCTGCTGCACCGAGGCTTAGTGCTAATTCAATAGGCCTACTTGATAGTGAGATCCGGTGCTGGATCGTTTAAAGCTCGGAACATGATCTTTGCAAATATATGACAATCAAACTTCTGACTCACTAGGTGTCTAATAGGAGACAAAAGGAATCCATATCCCACCTTTGCTATTGCCATCGGGCCCTCGAAGTATCGTGCACTCCTCGATGCTGCCGAACGCTTCGAATAGTCGACGCACGTCGTCCTCAGACTGTTGTTTGTTCAGCATACCGACAAAGAGTTTTCTGTCTTCTGGAACAAAGTTGAGAGATGCTTACCATATTTTGGAGACATTAGAATCAAATCACAAAACTGAGCATGCTTTAAACATATTTTACTGATTCTACCATCTTTTCAATAAATAGCTAGTTCCTTTTCTTAATATGCCTGGTTTCCATATACACATTTATTGCATGTGGTTATCATTAAAACCTACGTTGGATGAATGAATGAAAGACATTTATCAAGCGCATGGCCACACCAACAGGAGTGTCCCAGCGCTAATCAGTCCACAAATCTCCCAAAAAGTCACAGAAGCTCAGAACCAAGACCAACCTATCTAAAAAGCCAAGTTTTAAGGCTCTTCTGGAACAAAAGTATGGTTACTACATTTAGGCAGTGGCATGCTTTGCTTTACTTCTTGTTAATATTTTTGTGTCATGTGCTTAAAAAAATAATCATCACACTAGCTTGACATGGCCAGACCAATTGGCTTTCCCAATGCTTGTTGACCAATGCTGAGTCAGAGAGGCTAGAAAGATAGAAAATCTGTCCTTAACCACTGTGTAGCACTATAAATCCTGAAGTCTAACAGCACAAATTGTATTTACAACACACTCAATTGTACTTACTTTGTTAACTACGAAAAGAAGAAAAGCCACCAAGAATGAACCCCATAAGAAACAGACTGCACACAGTTCCCTGTAGCATGCGCATTAACTCACTGAGCTGTAGGCATAGAGTCCCTGCTCCCTCCATTCTCCATCTTCCTCATTTACATGCAGCTCTTCAAAGTCTCCATTCACTGTTCCTCAGAGACTGCGTCTGATTTCTCAGTGGGAGAGTTAAGAGCTAAAGAATGGAAGAAAGTCCCCACCCCCTCAACAACTGCCCCCCCTCAAGAAATGACTGCATATCAAACGCTGCTGTCATTTTCTAGCGGCACGCGCGCTGAAGTAATTAGGTTTGATGGCTGACCTGAATTCCCCCCAGTCAAATCTGCTCCAATGTTTGTTCTTTTTAAACACAGAAATATTGAGTTTTGCTCTTCACGCTGCCGCTCGCTGAGCTGCTGGGAAAAGCAGTACAGCGGCGCGGCAAGAGAGGCTGCAGGCGCTGAGCCGCCTAGGAGATAGAAAAGGATGGGAGCTCGAAGGAGGCTTGGGCCTTATCCCTATCCAACATGGCGGCGTTCCTGGCCTGGCTACAAAGCAGTAGCATATGCAGAATTCTAAGAAGACTTAAGTTTAATTAGCACTCTGAATGGCATGCTGAGATTACCTCAGCCAATCAAAATGGCGAGATTAGGGGACCAATAAACTACCCTTGTTGCCCATATGCTCTTGAGAGATAACAGCTGTTAATTGCCCTTTCCCCTCACTGTGCACCTTTGCCTTTGGCTCGTATTTCTGGGGCAAGCAATTACTAGTTGTCATTGCCCTGAGCACAGGAAAATACCACCTAAATATCCATTTTGAATAAAGCCATAAAGAAAAAAACCCACAGAATTTGATGATAAATAAGATTCTAAAGCCCACATGTGTTTTCATTAGTAGACCATCAACAGATCCAGAACACAACACAGATAAATGTTTATTCCAAGATCGTCTCCGCGCCATGTGTCGCCCCGAACCCTCAAAACTGGAAATCTCGAAGGAGTGGACAAGAAAATATTTTAACCTTGCCGCCAACCTATAAAGGCTTCAAATCCCTTTTAAATCCACATGAATGTAAATAATCATTAATATACATTTTAATAGATGCACACCTAAAGGTATATGAAGTTGTGATGCTCTTTTTCTTGTGACCTTTCAAAATTTCTTGCAAAAATCTGAGAAGGTTTCTCTGTTTCTAATGTTAACAGTAATAGTACGTTTTGCTGTTCTTTTAATATCGCGTACTCCACATTTTCACCCAAAATCTTTCCAGTGCCTGAAAAATGTCATAAAAAACCTTTTGTGCCACCACTGTAACAATGTTTTTTATGTGTCAGTGTACTGATTTGACATATCTGTCCTTTATCCCCTGGCAGAATCATGTATCCACTTTGAAAGTCACAAGGAAAATATATGAAGCGCAGTGCACATCCTGTTCAACAGTACACTTGTGACAAATGCCACATCCACTTTCATAGAAACACTGACACTCACAAATAAAAATGTTTTTTTTATATCCCCTGATTAAATCAAAGTGGAAAGATATGCGACAGTCAATAATTGGAAATGTTCACCAAGCCTAGTTTGCGTAATAAAAATGTTACATAACACTGCAAACACGCCATGAGCTAACTCTTGCATGCCTTTAGTAGCTATGTGCAGCTGGTATCCATAGTGAATATAGTAATGCATAAACATATGTAATGTAAACCAGTGCTTGAAATGGCGAAATACAAGTGCAGGTACTCTGTACCAGAATACTTTGCTTGTTTCTGAGAAGTGCTGGTACTCTCCAATTAAAAGTACTATGTTTTTCCTGAGAAGTGCAGGTACTCTTAATCTCAAAATAAAAAAGTGCCGGTACTCAATACTGGACAGTACTAAGCCCATTTAAAGCACTGATGTAAACTAATAACAAATACTGTTCAAGGTACTCTCTCTGCTTTATGATCATTTCCCTTTCCATCACATCAGGGTTACTGTAACTGCGTTTCACTCACACACCACAGTGTTCTATGTACACTATCTCTCATTATTGAGAAAGCCTTGCTTCCTGAGAGAAGTGTGCTGCTCCTGCAATGAGACCTAATGAACATTATGCTTTTCCTCCTTAACACAATCCGAGCTATCATATGTTCTTCTGGTCAACAATGAGGTAAAGGAAGGGCCCTGTTACCTCGTATGCCTCACACTCAAATTTTGCAGTTACTCAATCCAAGACGGATTATTGCGCTCTATTTGAGGTGGTCTTCTGACCAAGCAAGATGGCGGAGCTCGAAAGGGTGCCAACCTATGCAGCGGACCTCATACTGTGTCTGAAAAGATCTGATATTATGTTATGTTGGGCAGATTTATATAGTGTGCATTCCAAAAATTGTATGGCCTCATAGTGTGGCGAAAGTGTTAGTCCCTTCACACCGTTTCAGCTGGCGCCTGATTGTTAAATTGGATCTTCAGTCGTGTAGGCATGGATCATGTGGTTCAGCGCTCAGGCGGGGACAGGGAGCCTGGGCATGTTCCCCACCTGGCTGTGTAATGCAGCTTGATGGGGAAGATGTAAAGTGCATAAAACTGTTTTGCCGGGCCAAGACAGCTGGCCAAACAGTCATGCACACTAAAAGTGTGCTCACCACTCCACCCTCCCCGCACCTAGGAACAGAAAAAATTAAATTAATATAACGTCTTGTTATTATCATTTTATTTTTCCTCTGCAGTGCTCTGAAAGCAGTGGGGCGAAGCTCCTCCACCTTAGTGGAGAAGCCGCCCCTGTCTGACACCCTTCAGAAATGCTGATCACTGGTCTGTCTGACAGCAGGCTTCTGATAGTACATGAGCCTCAGACACGTTCAGCCAGTGAACAATCTGAAAGGTCCTGGCCTTACCCTTGGGCACTTCCCATAAATTATTGGTGTGGTCCAAGCCCCAAAAGCCCTTATAGACGACAATATTGCCGGTTATCGCTCATTCTGACCTCATGAACCTTGAATGGGACAGTAAATCCCACAAGGAACGGTATCACATTTATCATAGGGGGAAATTACTTGTTGGCATGTCTAGTCAAACTGGAGCCAAGCCATAACTCTGGCCCAATTTTCTTCACCGGAATCATATTTTGCACTGGTAAACTCTGCTCCATTCTGCACTACTACAGGCAGTACTTTATTTTGACATTTAGAATGTTATCCCAACTTGTCGACTCTAAAACTGGTCCCCGGTTATGCTTTGGTCATGTGTTTTCTAGCAAGACGTTCTTCACTTCGGCTACCCCAAGAGCCTTGTCAGGCTATGAAACTCAGCAGATAAGCTATCACCATACCCATACTGCATCTCGTATGTATTGAAGCGATTACGTGTCCCTCAGCACACAAAAAAAAACCCCTATCATAAGTATCCTGGTCTGATTTTCTGAAATGAAATGGTGCCGGGTGATAACCTTAATTTCAAGATGGGGCACTGCACAACGCCACAAAAGACCAAACCACCAAGCCCTCCTGCCCTCACACATTTAGCTCGAGAGCTAATGTGTCACAAGAATGACTCTTGATAGCCCACATGTATATATATATATATATATACACATATATATATATATATATACATCACGACATAGTTTTTGGCAGAAATCCAAGCCACAGTCACGGCGGGCAACACGGCAGGGAACGCCACTCCCATAAATTCCAACTTAACCCAGTTTTTAGGAAAAATAAATCCACTGGTGCCGTGGCCACGTTTTCATAAACGGTCTTTATTTCGGCTTTCGGGCAGACCCGACGCGTTTCGCAGTTACCTCACTGCTTTGTCAAGGGTGATTGAATAAAGTGCAATTCACACATTTAAAGGTACAGGGTTCGAAAATCATAAACATAATAAAAATACTTCAGTTTTTTTGTTCATGCAGTATAAACATAATTATTTTCCAAGTTGGCCTGAAATACATTACAGCCGTAATGTATTTCAGACCAACTTTATTATGTTTATGATTTTCGAACCCTGTACCTTTAAATGTGTGAATTGCACTTTATTCAATCACCCTTGGCAAAGCAGTGAGGTAACTGCGAAACGCGTCGGGTCTGCCCGAAAGCCGAAATAAAGACCGTTTATGAAAACGTGGCCACGGCACCAGCTGGAAAGATTCCAGCACAGCAGGAAAAGAAATTTAAAACCGCACATCTGTAGAGTGCGCATTCTAGTTGATGCACGTCACGCAGACGTGACGTGCGGCGGCCATGTTGGCGCGCTGCGCGCGCATTCCCCATTGCGCGCCGAGACACAGAAAGTAACGGTAGCGCCGGCCGGCGCTCCTCGTAATTGAGCTTGTTTATGTGAATAAATACTATTACTAGAACCCAACTAGCGGTCTGCCATTTATTCAAGCGGCAACGTTACAGTGGCGACGAGGACGGGAGGCTCCAGCTGACCCACCCCTAGAGGAAAAAACGGACCCCCCCCACGTGGACAGCAGCAGGGTAGGCTACCCTATAAACAATAACAGCATGAGGCAGAGCTACCCCACGCAGCCCACACA
Organism: Lissotriton helveticus; assembly: GCF_964261635.1. Classification (NCBI taxonomy): domain Eukaryota; kingdom Metazoa; phylum Chordata; class Amphibia; order Caudata; family Salamandridae; genus Lissotriton; species Lissotriton helveticus. The sequence goes on from NC_136059.1 coordinate 205,392,501, forward strand.
GCAGAGGGCATAAGGGGGGGCACAGCTGAGCCACCAAGACAAGCTGAGGAGCGTGGCAGAGCCACAGACAATTGAGAGGCGGCGAAGAGGCCGGAGAGGCAGCAGCACGCCCCACAGGAGATAACCCACGGTGCAACCCTTCCCACTACGCCGTGCCCTGGAGAAACAGCGCTGGCTACCAAAGAGGAGGAGGCGGGGACTAGCACTGAGAGTCCCCAGGAAGATACCAACACAGAGGTAAAGGACAACACCCCAGGGAGTCCCACCAGTAAGGACGTCAAAGCGACAGCGATCAGGGAGGTGAGAATGAGCACGCCAGCAGGCTATGCGATAGCGCCGGTGCAATTCCTACCGAAACCAGGGGACCCCCTGATGAAGTGGGAGGACTGGAAAGAATATATCGACAATTTCATAGGGGTCCTGGAGGATGAAAATGAAGAGGCTTTCACCCCCCAAAGGAAGAAACGGATCCTATTACTGAACCTGGGACCGGAGGGTCTCAGGATTTACAAGAGCCTGGTGCCCAAAAAGAGGGACGACGCCGACAAGGATGTATATGCACATGCATTGGAAGATCTGGACGAACGCTATCGCCCCACCATCTGTGTATCAGTGGACAGGTTTAACTTCCAGCAGAGAAGACAACGGGCTGGAGAAAATATTGAGGAATATGTGGCGGCCTTGAGGAAGTTAGCTGCCCCGTGTAAATACGCACTGTGGGAAGACGAATTCATAAAGGATCAGATCGTGATGCATACCACAAGCACAAACGTCCAGGACAAGTTGTGGGCAAGCGGCGACACCACACTCAAAGATGTAATGGTCATCGTAAAAAGGGCGGAACTCGCAAGGAGATGTGCTGATGCGACCAAGAAAGACGTAGCGCCCCCAATGATGGTGAACAGGATACAAGAGGGAGACCACCGAAAAGACCAGAGAGGCAAAGACCCAGCGGCCAGAGGGACCAACAGATGGCAAGGAAAGCAAGCAGGCAACGATGGCAAGAAATCGTGCTACAGGTGTGGCAGTTGGTCCCACGACGCGCGCGATCGAAGATGTCCTGCGTTCCGAGCCAAGTGCCTACACTGCGGCATCTTGGGCCACTACGAAAAGGTGTGTAGGAAGAAAAATCCCAAGGAAATGGTGAAAAGCATTGACCAAGGCGAAGAAGATCTAGAGGAGATCGCAGAGGAAGAAGTGGTCACCGTATTATGCATATATGACCAGGTACTAAGTGTAGAAGGGAAGAAATCCACTAAACCAATTCTGGACATGTCTATGGGAGGAATCACAATCACCGTAGTGGCAGACACCGGATCCCCTTTCACCATCATCCAGCGGGCAGTGTGGGAAGAAACGTTCAGACCCAAGTTGGGCCCAGAGCTGGAGAAACTAGACATTCGGCCGGTCACCTACAATGGCGACCGCATTCCAATGGTGGGGTTCCGACGCCTGTTGTTCGAATTTAGGGGCCGATCAGCATGGTGCAAGCTGTACATAGCGGAGAAAGGACCCTCCGTCTTAGGATGGCTAGACCAGGGCGACCTAGGGATAAAGCTGGATCCAGGAGGAAAGGAGCAAATACTACTCGCAGAACAAGAGGAATGGCCGGACTTGAACAAGTGGAAGGAGAACTATCCAAAGGTGTTTGGAGGCACGGTGGGACGGATGGAAAAATTCCAACACAAGATCGTGCTCAAGGAAGGGGCCATCCCGGTGGCTCACAAAGTGAGAAACGTGCCGATTGCGGTAAGAGAGGCGGTCCAGAAAGAACTTCAGGAATTGGAAAAGAAGGGAATAATAGAACCGATAACCTGTGCAGAATGGTTGGCGCCCCTAGTGGTCGTGATGAAGCCCAATGGAAAGGTCCGGCTCTGCGTGGACCTGAGAGAACTGAATAAAAATATTGTGGTGGAGAAGTTCCCTCTCCCCAGAATTGAAGAAATGTTGGCCAAGACCAGAGGAGTGAGGTGGTACTCCACTATCGACTTGACATCGGCCTATCACCAAATAGCACTTCACCCGGACAGCAAAAGTCTCACATCCTTCATCACCCCGTTTGGTTGTTACCAGTTTTGTCGCATGCCGTTCGGGCTGGCCTCGGCGGCTGCAGTTTTCCAGAAGATGATGCACCAACTATTCAGAGACTGCAAGGACGTCCAGTATTTCCAGGATGACATCCTGGTGATGGGGCGAGACAGGCATGATCATGATCAGAAGCTGGGACACGTGTTACAGACGCTAGAAACCAAAGGTCTTACAGCGGAGTGGACGAAGTGTCGGTTGGGCCTACAGTCGGTAACGTACCTAGGACACGAGATCGGACAACAGGGCGTCACACCCAAGTCGGAAAACGTAAAAGCCATCGCTGAAGCTCCGCCACCCAGAAGCAAGGAAGAAGTCAGGTCGTTCTTGGGGATGGCGGAGTACTACAGCAAGTTTGTGGTCCACTTCGCCTCAAAGACCCACAACATGAGGCTGCTGACCAGGGAAAGCACTGTGTTCCAATGGACACCGGAAGCACAAGCCGAGTTTGAAACAATCAAAAGAGATGTCATAGGAGCTGTTCCTCTCAAGGGCTACGACCCACAAGGCACCACCGTACTGACAACGGATGCCAGCGACAAGGGCCTGGGCGCTGTGCTCATGCAAGACAGAGGAAGAGGAGAAATGGAGACAATCAGTTTTGCGTCCAGGGCACTGACGGATACAGAGAGCAAATACAGCGTGATTGAGAAGGAGATGCTGGCGGTTGTGTGGGCCATGGCGAGATTCCGGCAATTTCTGTGGGGAACACGTTTTCTACTCAAAACAGATCACAAGCCATTGGTGAAGGTGTTGACATCGAGTGGACATGCCAGTGCCACTCCCAGAATATCCAAGATGTCACTAAAGTTACTCGAGTTTAGGTATGACGTGGAGTACATTCCTGGGAACCGGAACCGAGTAGCGGATTACCTGAGTAGGGCTGCCGCCATGGAACCTGGAGAGGAAGACCCTGCTAGCAAGGGGGAGTTGGTAGCTCTTATAGAGGACCAAGAAAAGCTGATAAGCTTACAAGAATGGACAGAGTCCTATGAGGAAGATACGGACATGAAGGAAGTAAAGGAGAACATTGTTCAAGGATGGCCTGAGAAAAGGAACGTGAGGGCGAGCCTCAAGCCGTACTTCGAAGTGCGAGAAGAATTGTCAGTAGGGGACAAGGGGGTGTTCATCTACAGAGGAGATAAGGTGATTCCCCCCAGGAACCTCACCTCGAAACTTTTGGACTTGCTACACGAGGGACACCTCGGCATAGGGAAACTAAAGGCAAGAGCAAAACAAAACTACTGGTGGCCAGGCATGGACATAAGGGCTGAAAGGCATGTCAGGGAGTGTCCACAGTGCCAACGGGCAGATAAGACCTTAAAACCCTTGAGACCAGCAATAGGGAAGTTTGACCCTCCTTCAAACCCATGGGAGGAACTATCGATAGACATTTTGGGACCTGTCCTAGATGACCATGGCACACAAAAATACGTGTGCGTACTCATGGATCGATATTCAAAGTGGCCGGAGGTGAGAATAGAGGAGTCCATGGACACAGAAAACATCATAAAATTTCTGTCAGAGACCTTCACCAGGGAAGGAATACCCAAATCGATCTTGAGTGACAATGGGCCCCAGTTCACGTCGGAAAGGTGGAACAAGTTCATGCAAAGAAATGGCATCACCGTCAAGCACACGGCGATCTACCATCCGGCTGGTAACGGCTTAGTGGAGAGATTTAACAGAGTAGTGATGGGAGCCATACAAGCCGCTATATCCAGTGGACAGTGTTGGGAAAAGGCGTTAGAGAACATGGTGTGGGCCTACAGAATAACCCCCACTGGCACGGGGTACAGCCCATTCCAGATATTGAGGGGACGTGAACCATTCACCCATGACAACAGGATTTGGAAGGAAAAGGTCGTCACCAGCGAATGGTCCCCTGCAGTGGTGCGGGCCAACCTGGAAAGAGCACAGACAATTTACAGTAATCACTACAACAAACGGAGGAATGTAAAAAGTACTGGATTGGAGAAAGGAGAGTGGGTGAGAGTAAAGTTGGCCACTCTACAGAAGAAGGGAGACAGCAAGTACAGCAAGCCGATGCAAGTCGTGGAGGTGTATGATCGAGCTGCCTTGCTGAGTGATGGGAACGTGTGGTCCCAGGACCGGATGGCTAGGTGCAATAAGGTTCTGGGCTGGGAGCAACATGGAACTGAATGGGAAGACACGGAAGGTTCGAACGTGGAGAGGAGACAAGAAGCCTGTGAGCAGCAAGGCGGAGTAAGGATCGGAATGGAGAGTGAAGAGGAAGAAGAGAACGGAAGTCGAGGTACGGAAAGGGACAGGTTTGAGAGAAGCATGATTGAAGAGGGAGCTGTGAGTGAAGGAGCAGAAGGTCAAGAGGCGCGGAGCCAAGAGACTATGGAGAACCCGGTCAAGGTTACAAGAAGCGGAAGGCCGGTGGTAAGGCCCTCCAGATTTCGAGATTTCGAATTGGACACTGAACTGTAAGTGACTCAGTAAAGTTTGGAAAAAAGGGGAGATATGTAGAGTGCGCATTCTAGTTGATGCACGTCACGCAGACGTGACGTGCGGCGGCCATGTTGGCGCGCTGCGCGCGCATTCCCCATTGCGCGCCGAGACACAGAAAGTAACGGCAGCGCCCCTCGTAATTGAGCTTGTTTATGTGAATAAATACTATTACTAGAACCCAACTAGCGGTCTGCCATTTATTCAAGCGGCAACGTTACAACATCTTTCCTCAAAGCCTAATGGAGGGCTAGAAACATTGTTTTGGAACATTGGGGTATTTTTTTTTAACATTTTGCAAGAACGTGGAGCCTGCTAAGGTCGAATTGGGCACTACAACCCACAACATGCTTTTCATCGGAGAGGGCATGTAAAGGTAACATTTAGGTTGGGATGCATTATCCACGTTTTGCTTGTGGAGCCCCGCCCTATGATTAAGATGGATGAGCATCGAAACGCGTCAGGGCAACATAAATGCACGAGCCAAAGATGTGCTGTTTGTTGAAATAAAAGGTTCGGCGAACAAACTGCTGTTGGAGTGGCGTCTCTGTGCTCTGGGGCAACTTTGGAGAATATATATATATATATATATATATATATATATATATATATATATATATATATATATATATATATATATATATATATATATATATATATATATATATATATATATATATATATATCCGATTGGCCCACACACAGCTGGGGAAAATTAGAAGAACAGCAGATCTTTGAAGGATATAAAGGACATACAATGAACGACCAAGAAGCACCACCTGAAAGCAAGATGAAAGGTTTAAATGGAAGGGAGGGAAGGAGGACACTGATCTCCAAGGACTCTGAGAGCAGCCGAATCAGGGAAGGCAGCCATTTTGCTCTCCAAGACGCAGATGACATTTCAGATCAAATTAAACTCCGCATTCTTAAAAGACTGTGGTAAGGGTAATTGAAACACTTCTTCACAATTGCCTTGAACCCAAGTGTTATGTCCCCTGTTCCCGCATACATCATCCCTGCTCCCCCCAGTGCCAGACGCTTCGGCCCCCTTAATATTAAACTCTGTGATTAAATGGGATTCGGTGGGAGACAGAGGGCTGAGAACCTGCCAATTCTTAATCCCCTTCTCTACTTCTGCTTAAAAATTCCATTTTCTTAGTTTGAAAAAAAAGGGAAAAGAATTATCCGCCTATGTCTAATTTAAATTCTGGTATTGCCGGGTCGCGTTCCTTCGGTGTCTCGCTTGACGCCTGAATATATTCCGTTATTACCATTATTACAGCATTCTGATTGCATTAGAATTCACCCACACGCCCCTCTTATATTTCCACTTTTCTCTTGCCAGGTTTTTTTTATTTTACTAATTTCTTGCTTTTTTGAATTATGCAGAATATCATTAGGGTTCTCCAGCAACACCTTCTCTTTTGCTTTTCATAAAATTATGATTTCGATGTTTCCAATTGCAAACAAAGAGGAAGAAAGAACCGTTTCAGCCACGCAGTGACGAGTTTCCATAGAGAAACAGCAGCTGATCCTCAAAGTATGTGGGTATTTATACCTGAGGAGGCAGGGACGTGAGGGCAATAGGTTCTTTATAGCGACTTCTGGATTGTTTTTTTTCTCTCTGCTACATATCTTGCTCCCGGTTTCCTCTGCTGTCCTGTTCATACGTCTATTTCTTGTTCTTGTTTCCAGGATTCTTCTGTTTACTTCTTGTCTATGGTTTATCTGCTTATGAATTTTCTTTGATTTAACTCCCGGTTCTCAGTTCTCTCCTGCTTATACTTTCTCTTGTTTAATAGTCTTGCCTCCATTGCCCTCTTCTTTAACCTATAGCGGTTAAAATACATTTAACCTATGGCAGTTACCATGCCTTTAACCTATAGCAGTTAACATGCTTTTAACCTATAGCAGTAATCATTCCTTTAACCTATAGAGGGTATCATGCCCTTAACCTATAGTGGGTATCATGCCTTCAGCCTATAGTGGGTATCCTGCCTTTAACCTATGGCGGTTATCATGCCTTTAACCTATAGTGGGTATCATGTCTTTAACCTATAGCAGGTATCATGCCTTTAACCTATAGCAGTTATCATTCCTTTAACCTATAGAGGGTATCATGCCCTTAACCTATAGTGGGTATCATGCCTTCAGCCTATAGTGGGTATCCTGCCTTTAACCTCTATCGGTTATCACGCCTTTAACCTATAGCAGTAATCATGCCTATAACCTATAGCGGTTATCATGCCTTTAACCTATAGCGTGTATCATGCCTTTAACCTATAGCGGTTATCATGCCTTTAACCTAAAGTGGGTATCATGCCTTCAGCCTATTGCGGGTATCCTACCTTTAACCTATATCAGTTATCACGCCTTTAACCTATAGCGGGTAACATGCATTTAACCTATGGCGGTTATCATGCCTTTAACATATGGCGGTTGTAATGCCTTTAACCTATAGCAGTACTCATGCCTTTAAACTTTAGTGGTTATCATGCCTTTACCTATGGTGGTTATCATGCCTTTAACCTATAGCGGTTATCATGCTTTCAGACTATGGCGGTTATCATGCCGTTAACATATGGCGGTTGTAATGCCGTTAACCTATGGCGGTTGTCATGCCTTTAACCTATAACAGGTGTCGTGCATTTAACCTATAGCGGTTATCATACCTTTAACCTATGGCGGTTGTCATGCCTTTAACCTATAGTAGTTATTACGCCTTTAACCTATAGCGGTTATCACACATTTAACCTATAGCGGGTATCATGACTTTAACCTATGGCGGTTATCATGCCTTTAACCTATAGCGGGCATCACAACTTTAACCTATAGCGGGTATCATGAGTTTAACCTATAGCGGGTATCATGACTTTAACCTATGGCGGTTATCATGCCTTTAACCTATAGCGGGCATCACAACTTTAACCTATAGCGGGTATCATGACTTTAACCTATGGCGGTTATCATGCCTTTAATCTATAGCGGGCATCACAACTTTAACCTATAGCGGGTATCATGACTTTAACCTATGGCGGTTATCATGCCTTTAACCTATAGCGGTTATCATGCCTTTAACCTATAGCGGGCATCACAACTTTAACCTATAGCGGGTATCATGACTTTAACCTATGGCGGTTATCATGCCTTTAACCTATAGCGGTTATCATGCTTTTAACCTAGAGCGTAATAATGCCTTTAACCTATAGTAGTTATCATGCCTTTAACCTATAATTGTTATCATGCCTACAAATGCACACATCTGTGCCGTTTCACCAGCTTTATGGCTGGTTTCCCATAATCCACGTTGATACTTTCTCCTGCTACAGCTAACAGGTGTTCTCAGGGCGGTTTCTGTGTGGGGCCTGTTCTGCTCTTAATGCCCATATGCGGTGCTTAATTTGTGAAATAATAAGTGCCGTGGTCCAAAGTTGTGTTGCGAAGCCCACGCCACGACTAGCGCTATCGAAAGTCGCGGAGCCGAATGCCAAGGCTGCGTGGTCTTGATTCCACCTCTTGCCTCTTGACTGCACCACCAGACTCTTCCTACTTCTTTATTTCGCTTTTATAAGCTCTTTTCCCGTTCTGTCTCTTTCTCACTGTTTTCACGCGTTTTTACTTCTTTATTTCGCTTTTATAGGCTCTTTTCCCGTTCTGTCTCGTTCTCACTGTTTTTACGCGTTTCTCTGCCTCATTCTTTCCCCTTTTTGTATCTTTATCTCTCTTGCTCTGCATCAAAGTGTTTTGAGGAAAAATAAGCGCTGTTCCCCAAGAATGAGTGCAGGGGGTGCGGTGGGCACCTGCAACCACTGGCTCAAATTAAGCGCTACCTGTATATTAATGCCTTATTTTTCATGCCTGTTTTCCTGCTTGCGCAGTATCTTGATTGCCATGAGTGCGTCTTACGTCTGCCTTCAATGCCAGCCAAGCCGTAATACTGCTAAAACCCCATGAGTTAAATATCATTTATATTTTAACAACAAGAAAGGAAAGAAATACGAAAATAAAAAGAATCCGTCAAAGAAAGAAAAACACTTGTTCTAGCTTGAAACGATCTTCTGTTTGTGCGCTGCTCTTTGCCTCCTGCCTGCTTTCACTCTCCTTCTGTTTATGTATTCGCATGAGTAAACCTGCCTGCTTCGATTCCCCTCTTGTTTAAGCCTTCTATTGAGCATTCGGGCTGCGTTCAATTCCCTCTTGTGTGCCGGGTCTTCAGCACTCCTGCTGCTGCAGCCTGCTCTTTCGCATCATGCCTGTGTCCATCCCCTTTTCGTTGTGCATCTCCCTCGGTGCAACACCAGCCTCTCTCGCTCTACTTGTTATCTCTTCTCTCACTGCCACACTGACTCCCTTTCCCTCTCTCCCAGAGTCCTGCCTGCTTGCCAGCCCACTTGTCCCCCTGCTTGCCATAGTATCCCTCTGCTTCCTGCCTGCTTGTCAGCCCACTTGTCCCCCTGCTTGTCAGAATATCAGTCTGCGTCCTGCCTGCTTGCCCGTTCACTTGTCCCCCTGCTTGTCAGAGTATCATTCTGCGTCCTGCCTGCTTGTCAGCCCACTTGTCCCCCTGCTTGTCAGAGTATCATACTGCTTCCTGCCTGCTTGTCAGCCCACTTGTCCCCCTGCTTGTCAGAGTATCATTCTGCGTCCTGCCTGCTTGTCAGCCCACTTGTCCCCCTGCTTGTCAGAGTATCATTCTGCGTCCTGCCTGCTTGTCTCCCTACTTGTTCCCCTGCTTGTCAGAGTATCATGCTGCTTCCTGCCTGCTTGTCAGCCCACTTGCCCCCCTGCTTGTCAGAGTATCATTCTGCTTCCTGCCTGCTTGTCAGCCCACTTGTCCCCCTGCTTGTCAGAGTATCATTCTGCGTCCTGCCTGCTTGTCTCCCTACTTGTTCCCCTGCTTGTCAGAGTATCATGCTGCTTCCTGCCTGCTTGTCAGCCCACTTGTCCCCCTGCTTGTCAGAGTATCATTCTGCTTCCTGCCTGCTTGTCAGCCCACTTGTCCCGCTGCTTGTCAGAGTATCATCCTGCTTCCTGCCTGCTTGTCAGCCCACTTGTACCCCTGCTTGTCAGAGTATGATGCCTGCTTCCCAATCTCAGCCATCGCTTGCTTTTTGAGAAGCATGCCTGCTACCAAATCCTATTTGTCTTTGCCTCTGCCTGGTTACTATGCCTGCTTCACAACCCACTCCCTCCTCCCAATGGGGCGTCTTTGACAATCACACCTGTTTTCCAAAATCCACCTGTCTGATTCCTATGCCTGCTTCCCAATCCCCCAGTCTGCACTTACCCAACACTCTTTGTAATGGGCCCTATAAATCAACTAATTTGATTGGGTGATATAGCAAGAAAGGTAGGACACTTGTGCACGCGCAGCTTGTGTTCCAGAAACTTACAAGCGACCAATGAAAGACCCCATCAGAGTGGTGTCAGTGCACCCTCACTGATGGAGACGTGTGCCGCTCAGTGTCTTGTGTTCCAGAACCTAGCAAGCAACCAATGAAAGACCCCATCAGAGTGGTGTCATTGCACCCTCACTGATGGAGACGCGCGCCGCTCAATGCCTTGTGTTCCAGAACCTAGCAAGCGACCAATGAAAGGTCTCATCAGAGTGGTGTCATTACACCCTCACTGATGGAGACGTGTGCCGCTCAATGCCTTGTGTTCCAGAACCTAGCAAGCGACCAATGAAAGGTCTCATCAGAGTGGTGTCAGTGCGCCCTCACTGATGGAGAGGTGTGCCGCTCAATGCCTTGTGTTCAAGAACCTAGCAAGCGACCAATGAAAGACCCCATCAGACTGGTGTCATTGCACCCTCACTGATGGAGACGTGTGCCGCTCAATGCCTTGTGTTCCAGAACCTAGCAAGCGACCAATGAAAGGTCTCATCAGAGTGGTGTCATTGCACCCTCACTGATGGAGACGTGTGCCGCTCAATGCCTTGTGTTCCAGAACCTAGCAAGCGACCAATGAAAGGTCTCATCAGAGTGGTGTCATTGCTCCCTCACTGATGGAGAGGAGTGCGCTCAATGCCTTGTGTTCCAGAACCTAGCAAGCGACCAATGAAAGGTCTCATCAGAGTGGTGTCAGTGCGCCCTCACTGAGGTAGAGGTGTGCCGCTCAATGCCTTGTGTTCAAGAACCTAGCAAGCGACCAATGAAAGACCCCATCAGACTGCTGTCATTGCACCCTCACTGATGGAGACGCGCGCCGCTCAATGCCTTGTGTTCCAGAACCTAGCAAGCGACCAATGAAAGGTCTCATCAGAGTGGTGTCATTGCACCCTCACTGATGGAGACGTGTGCCGCTCAATGCCTTGTGTTCCAGAACCTAGCAAGCGACCAATGAAAGGTCTCATCAGAGTGGTGTCAGTGCGCCCTCACTGATGGAGAGGTGTGCCGCTTAATGCCTTGTGTTCAAGAACCTAGCAAGCGACCAATGAAAGACCCCATCAGACTGGTGTCATTGCACCCTCACTGATGGAGACGTGTGCCGCTCAATGCCTTGTGTTCAAGAACCTAGCAAGCGACCAATGAAAGACCCCATCAGACTGGTGTCAGTGCATCCTCACTGATGGAGACGTGTGCCGCTCAATGCCTTGTGTTCAAGAACCTAGCAAGCGACCAATGAAAGACCCCATCAGAGGGGTGTCATTGCACCCTCACTGATGGAGAGGTGTGCCGCTCAATGCCTTGTGTTCCAGAACCTAGCAAGCGACCAATGAAAGACCCCATCAGAGTGGTGTCAGTGCACCCTCACTGATGGAGAGGTGTGCCGCTCAATGCCTTGTGTTCCAGAACCTAGCAAGTGACCAATGAAAGACCCGATCAGAGTGGTGTCATTGCACCCTCACTGATGGAGACAAGTGCCACTCAATGCCTTGTGTTCAAGAACCTAGCAAGTGACCAATGAAAGACCCCATCAGACTGGTGTCAGTGCATCCTCACTGATGGAGACGTGTGCCGCTCAATGACTTGGGTTCCAGAACCTAGAAGGCGACCAATGAAAGACCCCATCAGAGTGGTGTCATTGCTCCCTCACTGATGGAGAGGAGTGCGCTCAATGCCTTGTGTTCCAGAACCTAGCAAGCGACCAATGAAAGGTCTCATCAGAGTGGTGTCATTGCACCCTCACTGATGGAGACGTGCGCCGCTCAATGCCTTGTGTTCCAGAACCTAGCAAGCGACCAACGAAAGACCCCATCAGAGTGGTGGCATTGCACCCTCACTGATGGAGACAAGTGCCACTCAATGCCTTGTGTTCAAGAACCTAGCAAGCGACCAATGAAAGACCCCATCAGACTGGTGTCAGTGCATCCTCACTGATGGAGACGTGTGCCGCTCAATGACTTGGGTTCCAGAACCTAGAAGGCGACCAATGAAAGACCCCATGAGAGTGGTGTCATTGCTCCCTCACTGATGGAGAGGAGTGCGCTCAATGCCTTGTGTTCCAGAACCTAGCAAGCGACCAATGAAAGGTCTCATCAGAGTGGTGTCATTGCACCCTCACTGATGGAGACGTGCGCTGCTCAATGCCTTGTGTTCCAGAACCTAGCAAGCGACCAATGAAAGACCCCATTAGACTGGTGTCAGTGCACCCACACTGATGGAGACGTGTGCCGCTCAATGACTTGGGTTCCAGAACCTAGAAGGCGACCAATGAAAGACCCCATCAGAGTGGTGTCATTGCTCCCTCACTGATGGAGAGGAGTGCGCTCAATGCCTTGTGTTCCAGAACCTAGCAAGCGACCAATGAAAGGTCTCATCAGAGTGGTGTCATTGCACCCTCACTGATGGAGACGTGCGCTGCTCAATTCCTTCTGTTCCAGAACCTAGCAAGCGACCAATGAAAGACCCCATCAGACTGGTGTCAGTGCACCCACACTGATGGAGATGAGCACCAATTGGTCACACTTCCAAAATGCGGTGACACCTGCCAACTTTGAAACTACTTTGTGTGTTCCTATGGGGATTCTATGAAGGAAAAGATTGCCCAGAAGTTGGCACCTGACACTTTACCATGCTGCCTACTGCCATACCCCCCTCCACAGCATCAAAAATTAAATTGAACAACCCCCACCCCCTCTCCCATGTCCAGGGAAGATTGATAACCTGGCATGGATTAAGTGAATCCAGGGTCTCCACTCTGGAGCTGGTAACCTGTGGGTTTGCAGATCAGCTTAGTGTTCACCGTGAGGTAATGTCTCTTCTCCAGGCGGCCGTGTGAAGAGTGAGGTACCGTGTGACACACTGCGGCACTCCGTGAGTGGGCAGGTAAGTGCTATTCAGACGGTCCCATAACATGCCAGGTATAGGACCCGTACCCTCCAGATCTGCCCCCGCCACCCTCAACCTGATACCAACATGCAGTACCCCACATTTAAATCTTTAATAATCAGGAGATTTTGGTGGGGTAAAAAAGGCCATGTTTAATTCTCCACATTTGAATAAACATGACAAACATACACAATGCATATTGATATTCATAAATCAATTTTCCAAAAACACCACATGTACTTTTTCTGTTCCCTCCCAGCCCTAAGGGAGGAGCACCATCTGGTTCGCATCTCGCGCCGGGGTATCCTACGCCAGGTGCCGTGCACCTGCCCCTTGGAGTGGTAGGCCCACCGTTCCTTGTCCGTCCTTACCGGGGCCCACCCCTCTACCACCCGGCTGCCCTGGGACGCCCGGGAGGCTCGAAATCTGTCGCCCTAGCCTCCCCAGCCGGTGGTGACTTCCTCCCCGCGGAGAGCTCACCATATACCCCCTCAGAGCTGGCCTATGGAGTCCGCCAGGCGGCCTCCCCTCAATCACTGTTTATTGCTCGCAGGTCTGTACTCCGCAACAACGTTCCCTCAAACCACTAAACTCAGGGACGGGTGGGTGGGAGTTTCAAGGAAGCTTGGGCCTGGAGTCCGAGGGTCAGCAGCGGGGTCCACACAGTCCGGCAGTGGCGACGGGAACAGAGACCTCGGTCAGTGATCTTTGACCTTACATAGGCCCGAGGTCTCCGCCCCCCGCCCAAACCGGATGTGCGTCACCCGCGACCCGGAAGTGATCAGTACTTGTCGAGTGGGGGAGGCGGCCGTCCGCCATTGGCCGCCCCGCCGCCCCCCTGCTACCACTGAGGGCGGGGGCCGGAGGGGACGTGTCCTAAGGGCGCGCCTCGTGAAGCTCGTCGCTTGGCATAGGACCCGTACCCTCCAGATCTGCCCCCGCCACCCTCAACCTGATACCAACATGCAGTACCCCACATTTAAATCTTTAATAATCAGGAGATTTTGGTGGGGTAAAAAAGGCCATGTTTAATTCTCCACATTTGAATAAACATGACAAACATACACAATGCATATTGATATTCATAAATCAATTTTCCAAAAACACCACATGTACTTTTTCTGTTCCCTCCCAGCCCTAAGGGAGGAGCACCATCTGGTTCGCATCTCGCGCCGGGGTATCCTACGCCAGGTGCCGTGCACCTGCCCCTTGGAGTGGTAGGCCCACCGTTCCTTGTCCGTCCTTACCGGGGCCCACCCCTCTACCACCCGGCTGCCCTGGGACGCCCGGGAGGCTCGAAATCTGTCGCCCTAGCCTCCCCAGCCGGTGGTGACTTCCTCCCCGCGGAGAGCTCACCATATCCCCCCTCAGAGCTGGCCTATGGAGTCCGCCAGGCGGCCTCCCCTCAATCACTGTTTATTGCTCGCAGGTCTGTACTCCGCCACAAGGGTGGCCAAGGCCCTCAGGTCTGACACCCTCCCCACCTGCGTGCGCAATAAATGCCCAAAGTTCACGTATGAATGTGTCCGTTCCTAAGTCCGACAGGTGTACCCCATCATGGTGGTACATTGCTTCTCCCGAGATCAACTGGTGCTGAATGTAGCGCAAGCGGCCCTTGGCTGAGCACAACCTCGCCAGTTCACCATTCAGTTTTCTCACTGAAACGTTCAAAGATCTGACCCGGACTCCTGGTCCCCATGTCCTGCGTGAGAGCATGCCCGACCAAACAATTGTGGCTGCCGGGAACGTGTGCCCCAGCCAGGCGAATTCCGCCAGGAGGGCCTCCTTGACCGCCAAGCGCCCCCTGTCCACCATGTCGTTGCCCCCTACATGTATCACAATCCAAGTTGGAGACTTGTGCCGGCTCCGTGCTTTGAGTTCCTCCACCGTCCGCCTTAAGTGTCGGATCCGCATCCCCCCGATGCCATGCCACACGAATTCGACCTCGCCCAAGTTTGCTGGCTTCACCACCCGTCGTTGCTGCACACGTACCGCTGCCCGGCGCACGAACGAGTGCCCCACGACCCAGACCACCGACTCAGGCATACTAATCAGAAGGAGAAAAAGGGCACAGTTAAGCATCCACCAACAAGAGATGGCCAAGTTTGGTCATAACAGATCCGGCCTCACGTATCTTTTGTAACAGCCCGAAGCCCAGCGCCCGACACCCTTGACAGCGTCGGGAGAGAGGCCCGCCCCTGCCGCTAAGGTAGCGGCGCCTATCCTGAAGGAATGAGATGAAAACCCGGCAGCCCCCAGACCTAGTACCCCCAGGGCAAGCCTGAAAACCGCTTTAAATTGGTATTGTGACAAACAGTGGCCATTCTCGTGTATGAACAGGGCCGGGCCCCCACCCACGGGACGAAGGGGCAGGTAAGCCAGCATCCGGGCTACCGGGCATGCCGCCACCCCAGGGGCGGGCCGGAGATGCACGGGAGCACCCTTCCCCCCCTGGTCTGTTTTGGAACGCCTGAGCAGTACAACTAAGCCCCCCGGGGAAATAGCCAGGTCCCGGAACTGCAAGCCCCCCTCATGGTCAAATCTAGAGGACCCTACCAATTCGCTCAGGCGGAAGGCCCCGTAAAAGGCTAAGCAGAAAGCTGCTCCCAGCAGAACCTCCTCGAACGGAGACTCGCACACAGACGGTAAGACCCTCAACATTTCAGACAAGGTAGGGAGATCCAGTGGCCTACGACAGTCCCGCCTTGGTCCCTCAAGTCTGGCCCACCCTGTCAGGGCCTTTCTGATGAGGAAGGAGGCCCCAGGGTCCCGAACCCCTGCTACCTTGGCAAAGAAGGCGATTGCCGACAAATTTGCCCTTGCGTAGGCCACAGCCCTCCCCTGGTCCCTTAGCCTTTGAAGGAAACCATGTACCGCATCTGGAGAAAAAACGTTAGGAAAACCTGTCTGTTTGGTGAAACACAAGTATACATTAAATTGCTGTTGATATGACTGTTTTGTGCGTTCACTCAGGGAGGCACCTACCAGCCCCGCTAAAGCGGGGCTCCAATTGTCCACAGTGACGTAGGGAATATCGTCATTCGCTCCTCTGCCTGCGGGTGGAAACTCCGGAAATCCTGCAACTTGGAACGAGACAAAGCATCAGCTGCATGGTTATCAATACCTGGTATATGTGCCGCCTTGAAGGTTAAGTTCAGTTTCAAGCATGCCAGGACCAACAATTTTAACAAGCGCAACACGTGGGGGCAGGTAGCTCCCTGCCTGTTGATGACTTCCACCACCGCCATGTTATCCGACCAGAAGGTCACCGCTCTATCCCTGAAATGATCAGCCCAGATGGTCACTGCCACCCAGATGGGGAAGAGCTCTAAGAAGGCAATGTTCTTTGTCAGGCCACTTTCGTGCCAGGCCGGAGGCCAGACCGCCCCGCACCAAGCGGCACCCAAGATGGCGCCAAAGCCAATGCTGCCTGCCGAATCTGTAAAAAGGCCAAGCTCAGCACTGGTCACCGGAGGGGCGGGCCACACCACTCGCCCATTGAAGTCCGCCAGAAAACCACGCCAGACCCTCAGGTCCTCCCTCACACTAGCCCTTAAACGTACCCTGTGGTGCTTTTGGGTAAGACCCACCATAGCGCGGGCGATAGACCTGGAGAAAGGTCGCCCCATTGGGATGATACGAAGTGCAAAATTCAACTGCCCCACCAGGACTTGGAGCTGGTGCAGGGACACTTTTGGGCCTGTTAAGGCCGCCTCGATCGCCCGGGAGAATGCCACCACCTTGTCTCTAGGTAATCTGCACTCCCCAGCTACAGTATCAATTTCTATCCCCAAGAACGACATACAAGTCTCAGGGCCTACCGTCTTGCTGGGTGCCAGGGGAACCCCGAATTCCTGGAACATGTTCACTAGTTCGTTAAGCGCCTGCGCGCACTTACCAGACCCAGCCGGGCCCATCACCATGAAATCATCCAGGTAGTGAACCACATCAGTGCACCCTGACCTGTATGAAAACACCCACTGCAGCATGGAGCTGAAGGTCTCAAAGTATTTACACGATACAGCGCATCCCATAGGCATGCATTTGTCGTAATAGAACTGGTGTTGTACCTGAAAGCCTAGCAAATGGTAGTCGTCCGGGTGCACCGGCAACAGGCGAAAGGCTGATTCTATGTCT
This sequence comes from Lissotriton helveticus, assembly GCF_964261635.1. Taxonomy (NCBI): domain Eukaryota; kingdom Metazoa; phylum Chordata; class Amphibia; order Caudata; family Salamandridae; genus Lissotriton; species Lissotriton helveticus. The sequence goes on from NC_136059.1 coordinate 205,409,471, forward strand.
GTTTTTGCCAACAAGGCCCCTCGCCCCAGCTCCCTGACCTTTTGAATAGCGGAATCAAAGGAAGAGTATGTCACTGTACATAGTGCCGGGTCAATGGAGTCATTCACTGAAGAGCCCCTGGGAGCGGAAAGGTTGTGGATCATCCTGAACTGCCCAGGCTCCTTTTTTGGTACTACTCCCAGTGGGGAACACACATAGTTCTCAAAAGGGGGAGAGGGGAAAGGTCCAGCCACCCGGCCCAGGGAACACACCTTGTCTACCTTAGCAACTACTACTGACGGTTGACTCCTGGCTGACAATAGATTGTTGCATCGACTAACGGGAGGGACATTTACTGCAGGAATCCGGAACCCAAATGAAAAACCCTCAAACAAAACCAAGGCCGCCCCCCTATCAGGGTACCGGTCGAGCCAATAAGTCAGACGTACAATGTCAACTGGGGTAGGCAGGTTAGGCCTGCGGGGGCTTAACATCCCTTGTCGCTGCCCCGCCTCCTCGTTCTCTCGCCTTTTTGTTGCACTTGAACTCGGGATGAGAGGCATGACCGCAGAAGGAACATGCATGTTTAAACTTGCATTGCCCGGGAGGGTAGGTGCACGCTTTACTATTAAAGGTCCAACAAACTCCCCTCTTCTCCCCCGGGCCACCCTGGGATGTCCGAAAGGGCTGCCTGGCTGGCTGCTCTCTGCAGCTGGTACTCTCCAACCAGGCATTCACCTCTACCTGGTCCCATCCAATACCTGGGTTTTGCTCTTTGGCCCAGCGGAAGTCCCTATCATAATTCAACCATACTAAGCTCCCTTGAGTGGCATGTGCCTTTACAATTTTGTTCATATAAAACACCAGTGGGATAGCTAACTCCGGCCTCTTCTCTAACAGTACTGAAACAAAGACATGGAAACCGAATAGCCAATTGGTCAGAGTCTCCTCCACCCGGGGCCTCCTTTCTTTAAAGGGACCCTCCTTGCCTTCTCTCTCTCTAAGATCTATATCCCTCCTATTGGGCCTGATCAGGGAAAAGATGTCAATGTACGCGCCCTTCCAAATCTTTTCCCGCATTTCTGGGGACACATGTGTGGCCAGCATTCCTGATTGTGACAGCACGTTCCCTTGTACTCCTCCCAGGGATCCCCCAAATTCGCAGGCCACCCCGACCCCGTTACCTAGCTTACCTCCCAAGGGTCCAGCTGCCTGCGTGGCTGCCTGGGGTAAGGCTCCACTCGTTCCACTTGGAGTCGCTTTGCGCAATTCTGCCACCTGCGCGAGCTGCTTCTGAATGGTCTGCAGCGCCCCCTGATCTATTGCCTGCTGTGGGGCCCATGGCGCTGTCGCCCCTGCGCTCGCTCGTTCTCCCCCTTTATTTGAGGCCGCCAATTGTCCTACCAGGGTAGCCACTGACGCCAGCAGACCCTCTACGGGGTCCTGTACTCCCGGCCCTGCGGCCACCGGCTGCGGCGGAGGCGGGACCGGCGTGCCCCCACCCGGGGCTAGTGTATGTAGTGTCTCCCTGATTTCAGACAACAGCGCCCCTACCGGGTCAGGAGGGACAATGGACTGTGAAATCCCTGTTATTGGGGCGGGAGCCACCACTACCTCGGGGACCATAGGGAGGGGGGGGTGGACGGGACCTGCTGATCCCTCGTCCGGCTCCTCCACTACGTGCGCCCGACTACGCTTCTTGCCCTTCTCTGGCCTTTTATTCTTGGTTACTGTTCCTCCCTTCTTCCGCAGCGGGGGGAATGCCGCTCTCGGCGCTACACCTTCCCTACGTGGCCTCTCTACTACAGGTTCAGGCTGCTCGTCTTCGCTCCCCGACTCGCTGTCCGGGGTGTCCTTGCTCAGCTTGCGCAACAATAATTTCATTATCTGCGCTAGTTCCGGGTCAGTGTCTTTCCTCTTATGCCCTCCTTTCTTGGGGGCCATCTCGCCTATCTAATCCGCGTTTGCAGTCTGCGCCGCTGGCGTACCTTGACTCTCTTCACTCCCACCAGCTAAGCCGCTGCGCGCCCTACACGCCTGGAGCCTCGACGCCTGCGCACCCCGCCACCCAGAGCCACCGTCCACGCCGCCCGGCAGGAGCCCGCACCCCGGGTTGGACCCCACGTGCAGCCGCAACCCCCGCGAGAGGACAGTAAACCAAGTTAGCAAACAAACCACAGTCCCCCCCTTCACTTGACCACGGCTGCCCGCGAGGCCCCCCGAGGCACCCGACTCCTTACCTGGCCACGTGCACGGCACCCTTCGCACTCCGCGCCCGACACCGACACCAGATGGACGCTGCACTCCTTCGATCGCCGAACTCCACCACGAAAACCCCCTTCTCTCGGATGCCGCTCTCCCTCGACAATCCAACGGGAGACGCGGTAAGAAGTTTCAAGGAAGCTTGGGCCTGGAGTCCGAGGGTCAGCAGCGGGGTCCACACAGTCCGGCAGTGGCGACGGGAACAGAGACCTCGGTCAGTGATCTTTGACCTTACATAGGCCCGAGGTCTCCGCCCCCCGCCCAAACCGGATGTGCGTCACCCGCGACCCGGAAGTGATCAGTACTTGTCGAGTGGGGGAGGCGGCCGTCCGCCATTGGCCGCCCCGCCGCCCCCCTGCTACCACTGAGGGCGGGGGCCGGAGGGGACGTGTCCTAAGGGCGCGCCTCGTGAAGCTCGTCGCTTGGCATATACAATGCCATCCCCTGCACGTTTAGAAAAGCACAGAAAGCATGGTGGTATTTAAAACTAGCAAGATCAAACATCTCTCGGCTTTTAATAAAGTGTGATCTGGAAGCCCATGAGAGCGCTCTTCACCCATGCTCACCTGGTGGCATTAATATGAAGTATTAATAACAGCACTCTTAACTTGTCATCAGCAGTGAGTGCTTGCTAATGTGATTGAACCCCCAAAACATGTGTGCACACAACACACCCACACAAACAAATGATTCCCTTCACTCAATGGCTGCCCTGTGATCTATGCATTCATGATTCCAAAGCTTGCAATCTTTGAACTTTTCTAGCGAGAATATGTCACATACGTACAACAAGTGTTTTAGATAGCTATCAAGCGATTATAAACAGCACTCAAGGCTAGAAATACTACAAAATGAGCCCAAAAGTTCCCACCAGACTGTACATCCAAGATGAGGCATATGTGGCAAGCACTTGTCCATTGTAGAACACCCTTCAGTGAGTCAAGGTTGTGATTTTCGATCACAAATGACCTTGCTAGCAGATGCTGGTAGGTGCTCGACACAGGACCAATGCCATGTAGTTGGTAAAGCGTTGCTACTTCGTGGCATAACACTCTCAACACAGCAGCAGAAACCATCCGAATGCGTGAGCGTCAACACACCACGCCCTCACGCGCACAGCACTGCATCCGAGCCACAGATTGGCTAGCAGCGCCAGTCTGCGCTTGCCCGGGATAGCAGGAGACTAGCTTTGACCTTAGTGGGATGAAGTGAAGAGCACAGAGTGCCTTTTTATCACCCACAAAACATTGTGGGGGGAGAGGAAATTGAAATTCTCCAACCTGCAGCATCACTATCAAACAGGTCGCGCCGGGGGCTCAACGCCGCCCTCCAACGCCATGTGGCAGGGTGAAAGGGAGTATCTTAATGGGCACTCCTTTCAACATTCAGCCACAATGCTGTACAAAACCTTTCATTTGGAGTCAGGAACATACAGAGCTATTGCCGGCCTTGCTTTCAGAACCAGGATTTCAGTCAGACCTGTGGCTATGGACTCTGGCTTTGGCTGAATAATATGTATTTTTTATTTTTGATGTATTTGTGTGTGTAACTTTTATGGTTTTTGATATAAAACCGAATAAAGTTTTTATTGAATTGAATTGAATTGAATTGAATAACATGTTCTAGGATTTTTTTATGTCATGAAAGCCTGTAGCTTTGTGGGGCTTGTATTATGCCTCTTTATATTTTTCTATCAATACGTAGCTATTGTTTATTAATAAATAGTATGTGTAGTCCGAATGGGAAACAGAACTGGACTCGACAAAATCTCACTCCGGTGTCTACTCGATTCACGGGTTCACACTCTGCGACTCTGGGCAATAGCTTGCTTAATCTCCACAACGGCCCCTCGTGGCGGGATGCCTGGCTTTCACCTTGCGGATACCCTGCCGGGGTTATCTCACAGGGGAATACCAGGACGGGTTCCCTAAGCAAGCGCTTAGAAACCGCTTGGTGATTTGCGCTATATAAATTCCTTTACATAACTGCCATATAATGTATTCATTAGGTCCAAATCGAAACACCGTGGTCTGTTCACTCATTCTCGTATTCGAAAGGCCATATTTCTGCTACATTAGATCATCGTTATACCGTGAAACATTCCGAAGGACCAGCACCAGGTTTTTGTTGCCCATGAACTTGGTGTAAAAACAGTGGTTGTGCTCACAAAGGGCGGCGTGGCCAAAGGAATGCGGGGCTGGGTTCATTAACATGCAACAGACAGAAAATAAGACAGCATTCTGTTAGATACATTTTTATAAGATAAGCATTTTCCCTGCACTTTCTTTTTTTAATTAACCTGTAGAAATGCCTTCATTACCTGTTCAATAATTAGGTATACTTTTGGCCACACTTGAGTACTGCACTTGTAGATACCATATTGTCCTGTTTTTTGACTTCTCAGAACCAAACTGGTTGACTCCACCTAAAACAACTCTGCTATGGTCTTGCGGGCCTTTGCCAAGCAGTCCTGTGTGGTAGCTGACTTGTGGCTCAGCCAGCCTTCGGTTTGTTCTCTTCACTCCATAGATTCACATCAACCTTTTGTTTATTCTCTTTACTTCATAGATTCACACAGGACTTCAGACTGTTCTCTTCACTCCAGAGATTCACACCAGCCTTCTGTTTGTTCTCTTCACTTCATAGATTAACACCAGCATTTTAATTGCTCTCTTCACTTCACAGATTCACACCAGCGTTCTGTTTGTTCTCTTCACTCCATAGATTCACACCAGGTTTCTGTTTGTTCTCTTCACTCCATAGTTTCACACCAGCGTTCTGTTTGTTTTCTTCACTCCATAGATTCACACCAGCGTTCTGTTTGTTCTCTTCACTCCATAGATTCACACCAGGGTTCTGTTTGTTCTCTTCACTCCATAGTTTCACACCAGCGTTCTGTTTGTTTTCTTCACTCCATAGATTCACACCAGCGTTCTGTTTGTTCTCTTCACTCCATAGATTCACACCAGCGTTCTGTTTGTTTTCTTCACTCCATAGATTCACACCAGGGTTCTGTTTGTTCTCTTCACTCCATAGATTCACACCAGCGTTCTGTTTGTTCTCTTCACTCCATAGATTCACATCAGCCTTTTGACTGCTTTCTTTACTCCATAGATTCACACAAGCCTTCTGACTGTTCTCTTCACTCCATTGATTCACACAAGCCTTCTGACTGTTCTCTTCACTCCATTGATTCACACAAGCCTTCTGTGTCTTCTATTCACTCCATAGATTCACACCAGCCTTTTGACTGCTTTCTTCACTCTATAAATTCACACAAGCCTTCTGACTGTTCTCTTCACTCCATTGATTCACACAAGCCTTCTGTGTCTTCTATTCACCCCATAGATTCACACCAGCCTTTTGACTGCTTTCTTCACTCTATAAATTCACACAAGCCTTCTGACTGTTCTCTTCACTCCATTGATTCACACCATTCTTCTGACTGTTCTCTTCACTCCATAGATTCACACCAGCCTTGTAATTGTTCTAATCACTCCATAGATTCACACAACCATCTGACTGTTCTCTTCACTCCATAGATTCACACCATTCTTCTGACTGTTCTCTCCACTCCATAGATTCACACCATTCTTCTGACTGTTCTCTTCACTCCATAGATTCACATCAGCCTTGTAATTGTTCTAATCACTCCATAGATTCACACCAACCATCTGACTGTTCTCTTCACTCCATAGATTCACACCAGCCTTCTGACTCTTCCCTTCACTCCATAGATTCACACCAACCTTCTGACTCTTCTCTTCACTCCATAGATTCGCACCAGCCTTCTGACTGTTCTCTCCACTCCATAGATTCACACCATTCTTCTGACTGTTCTCTTCACTCCAACGATTCACACCAGCCTTCTGTTTGTTCTCTTCACTCTATAGATTCACACCAGCCTTCTGTTTGTTCTCTTCACTCCATAGATTCACACCAGCCTTCAGACTGTTCTCTTCACTCAATAGATTCGCATGCTTGCCCCAGGAGTCCGGGATCCAATGGAGATCTGCCAGGTTAGGCAGAAATCCTCGTCTCACATCAGGGAGAGGATTGAATACATCGGAGTGCTCCGTGCTTCTATGGGTCGGTAAAAGCCCGCAGAGCAACATTGCACGTTGTTTTTGTTCGTAGCTGTTGCTGTGAACAAAGGCCTCTCGGAGCCCGAGGGGTTTTAAACGTCCTTGGGCTCCGAGATGCCTCTGTTTTATTTGTTATAACATTTTGCCCTCTAGTGGCAGAATGTTCTAATAGCCTTATAGCCCTTCTTAGCTGGGCTATACCGGCCACAAGGTCCCTCTCCCTTGTTAAAGGCTTTAACGCTGGAGCGGGTCTTTAATGGCGGGTATTGCCAGGTACAATGGGCTATAAGGCTACAATATAACACAGCCCCTAAAAACATATTCAAGAAGGCTAGCAAATGTTAGAGCTCCCGTGCTCCTAGGACCCAAGGTATAGGAGTAAAGAAGTCTGCCGTCTGAATCCAACAGAAGGGCGGTAAAGCAGATCTGGGCCGAGCATGTCCTGATGAAGGCCTCCTCACAGTGCCTGGGAAAGGAAGGTCAGATGGAAGAGGAGGCACAACCAAGGAAGAAAGGGGGGGAGATGTAGGGACATAATGAGTAGGCACCCCCACCCCCCATTACTCCTGAGCCATGCCGAGTGTATTGGACTGCTCCTTACAAAATACACCCGCTCCCTCACCACGCTTTGCAATAAACACTTTGTAATAACCAGGTGTGAAAGGGAGTTTCTCGGGCTCTGACAGCTCATAAATTACAATTCTCAGAACTAGCGCCCAAGCATGGATGTAACGCGAGAGGAAACAGATTTCAGGCATTTCTCTATTTTTCTTCTTTCAGTGAGGCTGGCCTTGAGATGGGAGTGAACTGTATACCTGTGCAGTTTCCTATCATATGGATCTGTGGACAGAGGGTACTGTAAACCTTTGCAGTATGGTATCATATGGATGAGTGTACACAGTGTACTGTATGCCTGTGCGTTATCCTGTCATACGGATCTGTGTACAGAGGGTGTTGTAAACATTTGCAGTTTCCTATCGTACAGATTTGTATTCACAGTGTACTTCCTGTATGCCTGTGTTCTGTACTACTATATGGATTTTTGTATGCAGTGTACTGTATACCTGGGATGCATCATTTCATATCGATTTGTGTACATATTGTACTGTATGCCTGTGTTTTATCCTATCATATGGATCTGTGTAAACAGGATACAGAGGGTACTGTAAACATTTGCAGTTTCCTAACATATGGATCTGTGTACATAGGGTACTGTAAACATTTGCAGTATCGTATCATGTGGATCTGTATAAACAGGGTACAGAGGGTACTGTAAACATTTCCAGTATCGTATCATGTGGATCTATAAACAGGGTACAGAGGGTACTGTTAACCGTTGCAGTATCATATCAAGTGCATCTGTGTAAACAGGGTGCATAGGGTACTGTGAACCTTTGCAGTATCGTATCATTTGGCTCTATAAACAGGGTACCGAGGGTACTGTAAACCGTTGCAGTATCATATCATGTGCATCTGTGTACAGAGGGTACAGAGGGTACTGTAAACCTTAGCAGTATCGTATCATGTGCATCTGTGTACAGAGGGTACTGTAAGCCGGTGCAGTATCCTATCATGTGCATCTGTGTACAGAGGGTATTGTAAACCGTTGCAGTATCCTGTCATATGGATCTGTGTACAGAGGGTACTGTAAACCTTTGCAGTATCCTATCATATGGATCTGTGTACAGAGGGTACTGTAAACCTTTGCAGTATTGTATCATGTGGATCTGTGGAAACAGGGTACAGAGGGTACTGTAAACCTTTGCCGTATCCTGTCATATGGATCTGTGTACAGAGGGTACTGTAAACCTTTGCAGTATCGTATCATGTGGATCTGTGTAAACAGGGTACTGAGGGTACTGTAAACCTTTGCAGTATCGTATCATGTGGATCTGTATAAACAGGGTGCAGAGGGTACTGTAAACCTTTGCCGTATCCTGTCATATGGATCTGTGTACAGAGGGTACTGTAAACCTTTGCAGTATTGTATCATGTGGATCTGTGGAAACAGGGTACAGAGAGTACTGTAAACCTTTGCCGTATCCTGTCATATGGATCTGTGTACAGAGGGTACTGTAAACCTTTGCAGTACCGTATCATGTGGATCTGTATAAACAGGGTGCAGAGGGTACTGTAAACCTTTGCCGTATCCTGTCATATGGATCTGTGTACAGAGGGTACTGTAAACCTTTGCAGTATTGTATCATGTGGATCTGTGGAAACAGGGTACAGAGGGTACTGTAAACCTTTGCCGTATCCTGTCATATGGATCTGTGTACAGAGGGTACTGTAAACCTTTGCAGTATCGTATCATGTGGATCTGTGTAAACAGGGTACTGAGGGTACTGTAAACCTTTGCAGTATCGTATCATGTGGATCTGTATAAACAGGGTGCAGAGGGTACTGTAAACCTTTGCCGTATCCTGTCATATGGATCTGTGTACAGAGGGTACTGTAAACCTTTGCAGTATTGTATCATGTGGATCTGTGGAAACAGGGTACATAGGGTACTGTAAACCTTTGCCGTATCCTGTCATATGGATCTGTGTACAGAGGGTACTGTAAACCTTTGCAGTATCGTATCATGTGGATCTGGGTACAGAAGGTACTGTAAACCTTTGCACTATCGTATCATGTGGATCTGTGTAAACAGGGTATAGAGAGTACAGGGTACAGAGGGTACTTTAAACATTTGCAGTATCCTATCATCTGGATCTGTGTACACAGAGTACTGTATGCCCGTGCAGTATCTCACCATGAGATCCTGTGCTGAGTACTACCATGTGGATTTGTGTACAGGTTGGCACTATACGCCTGTTATGTCCAGACAATAATGCAGGAGTGTGCTGCGTCCTACCCTGTATGTATGTATGTGCACAGAGTGCACTGCTGAAAAGTTCTCAGTACATTACACTGCAAGGATTTGCCCAATTGTTTTAAGTTGTAGCAATATTAAAATTAATATTATATCCCTCCGCCCTTGGCTGGCCAGCTCATGTTTACAGCACCAGTTGCCTAGAACATCGCATTATTCTGAGCTTCCTCTACGAAGTTTCAGAACTAAAATGAGGATGTTTCACAGCATATGTTTCATACCAGCTGATCCTGCTTGGGTTATGATTCTAGGGTGCAATTTCTTGATAAAAGGGGCACACGTAATCACGTGGGTTTCCTTCTTAGTGCAGTATTGCTCCTTTTCACATTGTTTTTCCTTGCCAGAGCCGTGAAATATTTGGCTCCACACCAAGAAGAAAGAAGAACACGGAGAAGGCGGCCATTCTACAAGGCACGTGAGGCGTGCGTGCGGCCCCACAAGCACTCAGTATCTTACTACCAACTTACTATGTGGTGAGGCTCATGCATGGGTGAGGAAATGAACTATTTGAGTGTGTTTTTCTCATTTTTGTGTGCCAGTGCAGTGGCAGAAACTGGAAAGGGTTAAATATGCCTCCACAGTACTCTGGCTCAGTATGACACATCTGTAACCCCCCCCCCCCCCCTCCATGCTAGATCCCAGTAGCCACACTGACATTTCTGAGGGTCAGAAACAATTAGCATGGCCCACGCGCACCTCCATTCACCAGCCCGCCAGCAGCAGGAAGTGTAATGCACCCAAGGACTGATCTCCCCCATGGAGAGCCGAGAGGGGCCGACACAGCTGCGCCCCTGATGGGATGCGCGCCGACATCTGTCACAACGCATCAAGGCCCGCTGCTCCGCGCGCCCCAGTGTACTCTGGGCACGACACGGAAGCCAGAGCCTGGCCATGCTGTGGAGCATGGCATTTAGGACCGAGCGCGCGAGCCGGCGACCCAGGCAAGGGAAATGAATGCGCAGTGACAACCGCCTTAAGGACCATCACGTGCCCGGGAAGATTTCTTTCCTCCCTGTGGCCCCCAACATAAATTTCTAAAACGTACATATAAAAAATAAATGCCATCTTTGCAGCTTGACATCTATTACTCGAGCCCAAAGGTGATTTTTTTTTATAGATTTTACTCTGCCGAAAGAGCTGGTTTATTGTGTGGGGTTTGTAATAAAAAAGCAATAACACAAGGCAGGGTAAACTGTTAGGAAGAATGGGAAATGAATTTGGCTGAAAGACAGCACCTCGCAGAAATTAAAAAAAGGGGGGTTTGATGTAGAGCTTTGTTTATTTTTTCCTGCTTAAAAATTGCTCACGTGACTCCTCTTTAAAAAGATGGTGGGATGTTGTGCATCCTGTAAGGATGCTTCGCTGACCTCGGCCACCCGGTGCATCTGTAAGGATGATAGAGGGGAACCCTATAAACATTTGTAGCAGGACCTTCAGATTTCACTTTGCTTGGCCGCCTCACAGAAATGAAGAGATGGGGCCGGTGAAACTTGCAAGTCCTGCACTGTCCTGTATTGTGTCTCAAACAGGAAGCCCTATCATGGTCATACTACTTTATGTCTTATCCAAAGGGAGGTTTACAGCAATGAGTTACTTCATCACATCTCTTGTTGATTTGTGGTGGTCCCTGCTAACTCTTCTCACTGCTTCTATCACACTCGAACAGTCTCAATTCTCCCTGAACAGGAAACAGGAAATAGGAAACAGGAAATAGGAAATAGGAAACAGGAAACAGAAAATGGGAAACCGGAGACAGGGGCTCCTCTTCATTTAAAACCCTCCACTAAGTGCCAATCCCAGTGAGAGTTGAATTGTGTGGTCATCTACATCACACTCAATAGTTCTACAATTGATTTCAAAACTACGTGGAAACTCAGACATCAAATCTTTGGTCACCTGTCCCCGAACAATGACTTAGGGACTTCAGTGAAGATGTTCCCATAGAGTTTCTGATGGGCCCAGTGCTTCACCGGTTTTGGCAATGGTCTCCTTTTCATTCCGTCTCTGCTTCACTCTCTCGTAGTTCTATATGAATCGTTGCTACTGTCTGCCTGTGTTTTTACTTTCAATATGACGTTATTCCCCAGTTGATTGGAGGTCAACACAATGACTGAAGATGAATGTGACATAGTGACCTGCAAATTAGTCACTACAAGGTGCCAGCACAAAGACAAAGTAAACATAGCAAGTAAGTTTATAAATATTGTGACAGAACACGGTTCTTAAGTAAATTGGCAGTTTATTAAAATTAATAAGGATGAAATGAAAGCAATGATCATCTCAAACAGCTGATGGAATGAATTTTGGCCTTGGAAAGATTTTCAATTAAAAAGCCCAGCGCAAGGAAGAGTTGCCAGTCACGGGTTAAGATAAATTGTGCAATCGTCGAGCACCTCCCAATGTACCCGCCATTTACAGCGGGCGGGCATGTGCACTACATCACCAGTAGGCCAGGCCAAGGCTGGAGAAAAATGGATTGACAACTTTTCAGGGAGTTTCAAGATCAAACCATCCTTTACTCGAGCAGTGACGCAGCACTAATTTGATATTAATTCCAGCAGCAGCCTAACCCGCACATATATCAAGCTGTAAAAACAGGCGAAGCCATACAGACCGCGGCGGGGTAAAATCATTTAGCTTAGAGCCATAAGGGGAATCTGAAAAATGTCTTACTTAATGGATACTGTATTTTTACGTTACACACCTCCTCCACCCACAGAGGATTCGCAGCAGCAGGATTTCATGAAATCTTTGTGGTTGTGAGCCGGTATCTATAAATTAGAAACCACTGCCAGGGTTTGTTTGCAAAGAGGTTGCATGGCTCTGGTTGGTACATCCAAGCAGGGTGTGATAAATGCGAAGTAACTTGTGCAAACAGTCACCAGGAAAAGTATCTTCTACAAGTTTTTTTAATCTCCTACAAGTGTTTTTATACGTGTATCCATTTTCTCAATATCTTCTAATTTACAGTGTCAACATCCTGCAGCGTTGAGAAAACAAATTAACTTTTAAAGTCCCTTTAGTAATCTGCTGAGTCTATGTTATGAAGATTGCCAGTCCCAAAGTTTTTGGTTATTTCAAAATATTTTCATCGCTTCCTGTTCATACTATTACAAAACATTTTTTGTTGGCCCACAGGTCTCCTTTCGTGACTGGTCTCTTTCCTTCAGCCCACCTCAGCAGTACCACGATGCCTCAAAAAGACACTTTTTCTGGGCCATCTTAGCAATTCCAACAGGGCTCCGAAAGACACTCCCTCCGGACCACCTCAACAGTTCCAGGACCCCTTGCAAAGACATTTCTTTCGACCCACCACAAGAATTCCCAGATGCCTCTCAAAGACGCTTCCACTGAACCGCCTCATTGTTCCTGGACCCTTTCCAAAGATGCTTTCTCTGCTTCACCTCAACAGTCCCAAGATGCCTCCCATAGATGCTTTCTCCTCCTTTTGGTCCACCTCCTTGTCAAGCCCCCCTTGAGTTGTTCTGCACCACTCACTGCCAAGATAGATGCCGTAAAGAACCCACGAATAACGTGGTGGATACAACCAATTGTGCATTGGTGAAGGGGACTGAAATAGCAGCAATGGTTAGACCTGGGAAGCTGCTACATTCCTCCCCTCATGCCTTCCGTGATCCCATCTTTGTCGCCAAAACAAAGCACTAGGTGACAATCAAGCAAAGTAGCATACTTATAGATGAGGAGACCTGTTCTGCAGCCTGATAGGCCACTGCATGGACAAAGTGTATCTATTATATGCACATTCTTAATTATTTGGCCGAAGTTAAAAGTGAGGGCTTTTATAGAGGACCTTTAATAATAATGGCCATACAAACCCTATGCAGTGGGCTAAATTCTAGCTTAAACTGATTATGACTTTGTGAAGTTATGAAGTTCCAAAACTCATAACCACTCAATTTTTTTCACTCCACCACCTTCACAAAGTACAATGCAAAAAAGGCGGTGTAAAAAGGGGCCCTGCAATCCACGTGCCACTCACCACTGTCAGGCCACCATGTAAGATCTGCTGAGGGAAGCCAGTGGCACCACTGGGTTCCATGACCCACTGTACAGGATTCCTGGTGACAGGGGAGAGGATGGCACAGCTTTGAATTATAGCATGGCATTTCCTCTCTCACCTGGAGGGGTCTGGCCGCCTGGAGGGACAGCAAGGAAACACAATTTTCTGCAGCCAGGAGTCTCGCCCACCCTGAGTAGGACTACCTGCTGCAAGAAAGGGACTGCGGATGTGAAGTTTTGCCTCGGTTAAAGTTGGGAAACTATGGCCTTGTTTGCGAAGGGTGAGGTTTCAAATCTTTGCTGGGGGGGCGTTACACATCACCTACCCATAAGATACACAAAAAGGTTACAGGGTTTGTTCTTTAATGAGGGGCTGGGGATGTGAAGTTGTGCCTCGGTTAAAGTTGGGAAACTATGGCCTTGTTTGCAAAGGGTGAGGGTTCAAATCTTTGCTGGGGAGGCGTTACACATCACCTACCCATAAGATACACAAAAAGGTTACAGGGTTTGTTCTTTAATGGACAGAACATGTCTACTCCTCTGTCTGGCCTAGGGCAGTCAGGTGTTTTATGGATCCGGCGAGCCTCCTGACTTTCTCTTTCTCCAAGCGTTCACACCTGTCTGAGCCCAAACTTCTATTCCCATGCTTAGTTGAGCTTTATCCAAAAAATGTCCTTGATTGCAGCTCAAATTTTAGATTGTTATGCCTACTCAATAATATCAAGTTTTTAACTTGAATTGAGAGAGAATACCAAAAAGGAGACCAGAAGCACGTGCAGAAGCACATCAGAGGATCACTGCTGCCCTAGAGGTCACACCCCATCCCAAAGAAAGATAGCGCCCCAGTCATCTTCAGCTATGGGAGTCAGTGTGGGTATGCATTCTAAGACAATGCAGCTAAAATCAAGATGGGAAGAAGTGTGGAAACAAGTTACCAAGTGACATTTCTAACTTATATTATAAAGAAGGACATTCGCCTGTGGACCATGCGCTTTAACTGGGGCACTCGCACGTTCGGGATTAAATGCGTCACTTACTCAGACGACACCCAACTAGTCGTCTCGCTGACGCAACAAGTGGGATGCTCAGACAACCTCTCGGCGTGTCTCTCTGGAATCTTTTCCTGGATGACTAATTCTAAGCTCAAATTGAACGGAGCAAAAACCGAGATTTTGATCCTGGGCCACCAATTCACTTCCCTGCCCAAAGCCTTCTGGCCGCCTTGTATGGGTGAGGTGCCCTCACCGAAAGACAAAATTAAAAGCCTGGGGGTATGGTTCGAACCTGAACTAACCTTTAGGTCACATGCCCAGAAAGTGGCGGGCATATGCTTCGGCTTGCTCCGAACAGTGCGGAAAGTCCTCTCGCTATTACCCTTCCAATCCAGGAAGTTATTGATCCAGGGACTGATTTTGTCCAGACTGGACAACAGTAACGCGCTGCTCCTGGCAGCTCCAGAAGCCACCATTAACATCTTACAACGGGTACAAAATGCTGCTGCCAGGATGCTTATGGGCGCCCCAAGAAGAGCATCCGCTAAACCATTGCTGAGAGTCCTTCATTGGCTCCCAGTACGCGAGCGAATATCTTTCAAATCATCATGTATGGTCCATAAAGCACTCCAAGGCAAAGGCCCTCAGGCACTAAGGAGCCTGATTTGCCCATACAGACCTCCACGTGCCCTTCGATCGGATCTTGAAAACTTGGCCATAGTTCCCAGAGTTAGAAAAGCCCGCACGGGAGGCCGCCGCTTCTCTGTAAATGCGGCAAAAAACTGGAACGCCCTCCCAAGATACATTCGCACTGAACCATCCCTTGTCAAATTTCGAAAACTTCTCAAATCTTTTCTTTTCCCTAAAATTCTTTAAAACTCCTACCCCTTTTAGAGTCTCTGTTATTTGTCAGGCAGGGCTGGGACGCTTACGGGCAGCCATGCGCTTTATAAATTCAATTTCATTTCATTTCATTGAGCTTAAATAAAAGAAAGTATTCCTATGAGCCTGTACCTGTGACGTACTACACATTGTTTGCAGAACCTGCAACAGAAGTGTTGACTTGTTTCTGTGCAGCACCGGCCGTGCTGCTCTTCTGCGTAAACATTTGATTGACTCTATCCAGTTGTTGCTATGCTGCCGTGCATTGATCACGTGCCTCTCACTTGCTGTGGTACGTACTCACCTTAGTTTTTACTACACCTTAAGACAGACTCATTGGAAACAGAAGGAGCTGTTAAATACTTACTATGACATAACAAGAATATTCCATAATTATTCCTGCAAAATAAGTTGTATATCAACTACAGCCCCATAAAATGGCGTTCGGAGTGTTCATAGCAAGCTACAAGCTATTAAGGCTAACACTGATAGCTATCAGGGATTTGACAATGGGGTCAGAGGTCATAGCAATAGACACACAGGTCGGGCAAATAACCTCTTCTCCTGGGGCACCTTACGACGGTGTCACGCCACAATGATGTGCAGTGACAAACGTCAAAACCCTCACTTTACGTTGAATTTCGTGTTTCATTTTTTAAATTTTGATCTGGTCATTATCATAAACATTAAACAATATTTCCTGTTTAAATATGAATGGGATGCATTATTTGATTGAAACGAGTGTTCAGATGGCTAATGCGTTTTATTACAGCCATAGAATTTTACTGTTATGTCCCTTCCAGCTGCCGCCGTTCCAGGGAACTCACGGGGACTTCGTAACTCAAGGATGGACGGCAGCAATCAACAGCGCGGGGGCGCGCATTACTGCCTTAGCTGAAATTAATGCAACCATCTTTTTTTTATAGGGCAATGAAAGGATGGCCTAACGGCCAGAGCCAACTTTGAAACTGGGAAAAAAGGGGCCAGATGTAGGTGTCTCAATACCGGTCGGTAACGGACGAAATTACTGAATTTCGGTCGTTACCGACTGGTATTGGGCATTTGGGATGTAGGGGAGGATTCGGTAAATAACGAATCGGTATTTACCGATTATCATCATTTACCGATTCGGTATTTACCGAATCGGTAAATGACATGTAGGAAGCACTTTAAAGAGTGCTTCTGTGCTTTAAGGATTCGTTATTTACCAAAAACTATTAGTTGGTGGTAAATAACGAATACCTCTGTAAATGAAAATCTGTGCATTTACACCTGTGCCATGTGACCCTTAGGGCATGTATGTGTGCCACATGTGCACACAAGCACTATTCAGGGGTGCAACAGGGTGTCATTGTGCCACCCTGCCACTCTTGACTCTTTCCTTATTTTACCGAATAGGTATTTACCGATTCGGTAATTGCTAGTCATTCCTATGGGCCTCTAGGCCCATAGGAATGAATGGCAATTACCGAATCGGTAAGTACCGATTCGGTAATTTTTACCGAATTTTTTGCTACAAAGCATTTACCGATTCTAAAATACCGAATCAGTAATTTAGAATCGGTAAATACTATTTACCTACATCTGGCCCCAGGTTCGAGCCTCGGTGTCGGCTCAGCGTCCTGTGATTCTGGGCAAATTACTTAATCTGCCGGTGCCTACCAAAAACAAATGTGTCCTTGTGTAATGTATTTGGTGTTTTTATATTTGGTGTAATGTATTTGGTACATGTAAAACACTCCAATACCTCCAGGTCAAGTTTGTGCTATATAAAACTACAAAAACCAAAAACGATGGCAACTTTCAACTGGCACTAATAGGCCATTCCAGGAGATACATAAATCATCTTTATAGACTTTGGTTTGCCTTTAGGTGTGGTTTAACATTTTTTGTATGTTGCTCCTTTTTGTGTGGTTTTGCTGTTCTCCCCAGGGGAAGTATGGGGGTTTTAGCCGCATTCCCATTTTCTACGAATCATTTGCAGTGCTTTCTCCTAGCGCACAGGGCTGATATGAAAGTTCTGTGTGCGGGCAGTTTTTTTCAACTGTTTGTGGACTTGTTTTATTGTCTGCTGGGCCGGTTTTCTACTGTTGATTTCCCAGATATTACCACAAACCTTGCCTGCAGCAAACAAAAACCCATGCAATCTTCCATACCCTGCAAAACACTTATACAGTGTTTCTTTCCAAGTTCAAAACTGCCCCAATTTGCAAACGTGGGCCCATTTTAAATTATTTCATTCACTAATGGGGGCCACTTTTATTTTGCTACGGACCCTGCTAGCGTACCATGGAGCTATACGCCTTATAAGGCACAAAACAGACAAAAATGCTTTACTATCAAGCTCATTGATACTCATTTTATCCACTTCTGAAAAAAGGCTGAGCCAGCAGGAATTTGAATCTTTGACTTCTGTTGGAATTAGAAGTCTTTGATTTATCTTGTGTGGGTTCCTGCCCATTTCGTCGTCCACAAACATAATATGTTACTTTGCAAAGTCACTCTTTTTCACTACATGAAATACTTGGCTGCAGAACTGGAAGTGCTTAGAAGCTCAGCCTTGCAAGCAGTGGCAGCATCACCCCACTGCCTTGAAGTAGTAAAAAAAATGAAAAAATAAAATGATAATGACGTAATGTTATTATCATTTTATGTTGTCCTCCTGCTGCAGCAGCTTTGCATGAGGGGACGAGGCAGGGCTGCAGAGCAGGGGAGGAGTGGCAGATCCCGCCTAAGTGCGTAATGACTGTTTGGTCGACCCTCTCGGGCCACCGAAAACAGTCATGCACACTTTCCTTGTTCTCCATGCTGATGGGCCCTAGTCCCTGGCTTTGCACCGAACCACGGCGCCCAGACCAAGGACAACGCTACATTGCACTGTTGTGATTGGTCAGGGGAGCCTGGCTGTGCTTCCTGGAGTCCGAGACGGAGGAGAAGAGGAGCAGAGACATGGGATCTGGTGGCATGGGATGTGTATTTTTTCATTTTTATTTTACATTGTGCCCTGCACTTCCCCCACACCTTGCTGCGCTACGGGAAAGAGATAGGGCAAGAATGCGCTGAATTTAACAATTTATGGTGTGTTACTGCTTTCTGCCTGCGCTGGCACACAAACTGCTGCCTAGAGCCAACGCAGGCATCCTTGCACCATGATGGTAAGGTGCTTGCATTGTGGGCAGGGTTATTTTTGTGAGGCATTTTCCTCTTTCAACATGTGCTGTATAATCCGGCAAACTTGGAAAGAGGAAACAACGAGAAGAAATAAAGATATTTCTCCTTGCTGCACCTTTAGTGGGGGGACGTACAATTCTGAGGCATTCCAAGGTCTTCAGTGTTAGTAACTCTGGGAATGTGTCAGAATGCGTGGGTGGCTGCATGGAAAAACCCAAGAGTAAGGCAAGGCAGAGATTTGAGCTGCCTCGTTACTCTGCATTTATCAAACCATGCAAGGCCATGCAAGGTGGTCTCACGTGGCTTGGTAAATCTCTTTTAGGTTTGGCATCGCCCTTGCGTCCCCTTGCACGACGCGAGGGAAAAGTTTGATAAATATGGGTGAGATCTTCTACGGTAGGCTAGCCTTTTCAACGGTCTCGGTTCTTTCGCAGGAGGCTCAGATTTACTTAAACAAAAAATTAGATGTTCCCCTTTTTGTTAAGAATAACTGAATGTGTGTTATCCTTGGAAATGGGCTGAACCTATCACATGTTTTTGCAATCCTCTGTTTTGATGCCAGAGCACATACCAATGGTTGGCGAAAGTAGACCAGTCTCTTCCTCAGTCTTGCTTTAAGATGCGGTTGCCTTGCCCATTCTAGTTTCCAATTGGTTGACACTATTTAGCTAACATCCTCCAGCAAAAAGTCATTTTATCTCAGTGCAATGTGTGTTCACAAGCAATGTGTCATGTGTGAGGGCTTATGGAATTGTAGACAATTTTAAGAATAGCCAAAGAAACGAGACATCTGTATGTTGTGGGTAAAGACCAGGGCCGGACTGGCTGTAGTGGGCACGGGGTGTTTTTCCGGTGGGCTGGAAGGGTGAGGGCTGTTTTTGAACCGGTGGGGGGCGTTTTTGTTACTGGAGGCGGTTTTGCATCACTGCTGCAATATCAGCCCCTATAACAGCAGCAGTGCTTCCCACCAGCCCCTCTCCCCCACTTCTCCGGGCCAGTCTAATTTCAACTGACCTCATTGCACACTACGATTGTGCACTGATGCATTATTGAACATTCAAGGATCTCTACCACATACAATGCACCTGTGTAGCTGGGGAAACAAGACTACCACACTCCACTGTAGCAGAGAAATACTAACTCTTCACACTGCACTGCATCCTAGTGAGTCTAACCCACCACACAGCACTGCATCCTATAGACACTAACCCACCACACTGCACTGTTTCATAGGAATACTAAATCACCACACTGCAATGCTACATAGGGACACTAACCCACCTAGTGCACTTCATCTTAGGGACACTAACCAACCACACTGCACTGCATCCTAGAGACACTAACCCACCATATTGAACTGCATCACAGGAATACTAACCCACCACGCTGCACTACATCCTAGGAACATTAACCCATCATGCTGCACTAGACCCAAGGGACACTAACCAACCACACTGCATCATCAGAATACTAACCTACCACACTGCATTGCATCATAAAAATTCTAACCCACCACACTGCTCAACATCCTAGGAACACTAACCCGCCACACTGAACTGTATCATAGGAATACCTGCTCACCCCATTTCACTTTATCCTAGGAACACTAACCCACCATACTCCACTGTATCATAGGAATACAGCCCAGCGCATTGCATCCGTAGGACACTAACCCACCACACTGCACTGCATCATAGGAATACCAGCCCACCACACTGCACTGTATCTTATGAATACCAGCCCACCACACTGCACTGCATCTGAAGGACACAAACCCACCACACTGCACAGCATCATGGGAATACTAACCCACCACACTGCACTGCATCCAAAGGACACTAACCCACCACATTGCACTGCATCCTAAGGATGCTACCCCACCACACTGCATCATATCTTAATGGAATTCTGAGCCTGGAGACAATAGGACACCTGTAACTGCCCAGATTGGCAACCCTCAGGGATAGCGAACTTGGCACTCATCTGGCTCAACCTATTTTAAAATATCGTCCCCTGTCCTGGAAGCTTTTTGAGGTAGATAAACCACAAACAGTGGATGTGGAATAAGACATGCTGCTGCAAGACATTTGCAATGCAGAAATAATTGAAGAACAGTACTACAAACAAAACACCTCTCTCCAGAAATTAGTAAAATCATCCGGCCACATTGATATTCCAAAGTCTCTGGTTAGTTCATGAATGAATGAATTTACATATATTTGTGCGATAACACAAACTCACTGGGCTCGCTAGTGTGATAAAACCGAAACAATCAGAGGGTCTACGACAAATGGCTACTTCTCAGGTCATTTACTTCTACTCTAGATTTTATAAGCACACTGCCTCTAGCACAAAGATCTCCACGGTAACACATGCATCAGAACGGCTCTATTTGTAGGCCCAGTCTTTCTCCATTTGGGCTTTTGTGTTCACTGCTTGAAAGCAGGGTTGGATTGGGATTGAAAATCGGCCCGGGTACGCAAAAAAATTAAATGGGCCCACATTTGCATAATCACTCATCAAATCACTGCTATGGCGTAATCATATTAAAAAAATGCACGTGTTAGTTTACAGTGTTGAAACAAGTTAGGCCACTTCTACTCGGGCCCCCTGCCCCCACTCAGTATGTGCACACATTAATGGGCCGGCCAGCGAGACAAAGGGAGTGACACCTCTTGCCTGTTGCTAAACCGAGGTAATGATCGCCCATCTGCGTCTAGAAAGGGCACTCAGACACCTACTGGGCCGCTGGCTATATTCGAACAATGGAGACAGTGCCCAAATGGCCACCCCAGACTGCTAAAAAAAGAGGCCCACAGCAGCCATCGGACACCGGCCCCTCGGGCTTTGCCCGAATGCCTGCGTTACCAATCCGACGCTGCTTGAAAGTATATCAATATGTTCACAAAATAAAACATGCCCCAAAACACAGGTTCCTTTCGACCCCTCTCCCACACGTTATCACCTTTGCCAAATGTCTCCAAAGAGACTGAACTAGTAATACTTGTGGTGCGTTAATGAGCTGCTAATACATCCATCTTCTTCCTATGGCTGCAGCACGATGCTTAACCCCTCTGGGGGGTAACCTGAAGTGGTGGACTCCCGTCCGGTGATGTTCAAGCCCCCCCATCCTGCTCTGCACTGCAGAATGTATTCTTTTTCAGCAAACATCCTTATAGAAAATTATTTTTTCACTTTATCCTCCCCTCTTCTATCTCCCTCTTTTCCCTGCTTGGGTTTTAATAGAAATTCATTCAAATTGGAACACTCAGCAGTCCGCGAGAATCAATTATTTTTTCCACCGGCTGGTTACTGTGTTATTTTCTATAATTTTTGATGTCTGCGGTCTAAATTAGCTCTCGGAGAAGAAGATATCGCGCGCGTTCCTCTTTCTCTATTTATATAGAAAAAAACCACTCCATCTGCAGGGAAGATGCCGGCGCGCGCTGAAGACGATGGTTTGATGGCGGGTGGCGCGGGTCATGCTTCTCCAGACACTCTGAAAGAGTTTTGATGGTTGCAATTACTCGCCCACGCTTTGACACGGTGCACAATAAAGGGCCACAATTAGACAGCTATTATCCCTAACTGCTGATATCAATGACGTGCTATCAGAATTCCGCACACACAGTCACTGCATTATTCATGGCGAGGCAGCGCGCGGGTACTTGAATGCGCGCGCGAGCCGTGTGCGCATGCGCGCAGGGCGGGCCCGCACGCAAAGATTGTTTCATGCGTCTTCCCGGCATGCTTTTGTTGATAGAGAATGTTGGTATAATTCTAAACCGCAAAACCGGTGTCTGTTGGCAGTTATCATACTGTCCGTAACGGCTTTTTTTTTTCAATCAATTTACAAGTGTAGAAGGTGAGGAGTAATTTTCGCATCCAAATATATCAAACAAGTGATATATACAGAAACAACCCAGGGCTAGGGCTATCGGCTTTGACAATAGTTCTTGGCTGTGTAAGATTAATATCAATTATCACTTTAGTATATATTGTTTAAAAAATATAAGTGTTAAAATTGTGACATTGTGAATTCAATATTACTGTAGTGTGCGGGAGAAGCTCAGTTTCTCCCCATATTTTGTGTGACATGTATGTTGTCATTTCACCCTCTCCAGTTTTTATTGCCTCTTGCGCATTGCTTTTGGGGCTCAAGCGATGGGCACTATCTAAATACGTTGTTTGTTTATTCTTCTTGAGTCTGGGTGAATTGTTTCATTCCATGGTCCCTCATGGCTGTGAGTTGTCATTCGCACTCCCCTGGAACTGATCATATGAACTGGTGAGAGGATGTAGCCTTACGGCTAGAGCGGTCGACCTCAATGCTGGGAAACCGGGTTAGAGTCTCGGCAACGGTGCTCACCATCCTGTGATTCTGGGCAAAACATTGTAGGGGCACATTAGGATGGCGGGCGGACTTTGCCCGCCCCCCACCCTAATGGAGAATGGGACCGCCCGCCATAATGGCGGCGGTCCCGTAGTGGGAATTAGGATGTGCCCGCCACAGTGGTGGGCACATCCTACATGTTTATCATTGTGTCGGGGGCGGTGCACTCAGCACCGCCCGCCACAATGATAAACATTTCAGCATGCATTTGCATATGCAAAGCGGCAGGTCCCGCGCGGTGCCTGCCGCTTTGCATATGCAAATGTGGGGGGGTACCATAGGTACCCCCCATGTGCCCCCCCGACAGTGGCGGCAACCTGGGGGCCCTGCAGGGGGCCCCGCAGCAATCTCCGTCTGCCATTCCGTGGCGGCATTGCCACCGCGGAGAGGCCCCTGGATTTGGGCATGGTAATATGGCTGGCGGTGTCCATTGGACACCGCCACCATATTATTTAATTACCGCCGCGGTCGCAAGGCGACCGCGGCGGACGGTCTTTCCGTCCGCCGCTGTCCCCTCCGCCATCCTAATGTGGCGGAGGGGAAAACGAGAGTGGTTGTCGGGCGGATTGCCTCCGCCAGGGTGGCGGTGGCCACAGCCACCCTGACAGAGGCAATCCGCCCGACATCCTAATGACCCCCTTAATCTCGCCGCGCCTAACAAAAATGAATGTGTCTATCTGTAACTAAACTGGTGCCCATGTGAGGCAATCCGCCCGACATCCTAGTGACCCCCTTAATCTCCCGGCGCCTAACAAAAATGAATGTGTCTATCTGTAACTAAACTGGTGCCCATGTAAAGCTCTCTGATACCCGATATCTTCGAGTCTAGTTCGCGATATATAAAACTCTTTAAAAAAAAAAAAAAAAGTGACCCTACCAATAATCTGGGGAACCTGGCTAATCTAGTACAATGATCTATGTGGTACTTTTGAAATTAAATGTTATCTGTTGGATGGCTCAGCCCTAAGTCTAGCACCACATAATCTTCTAACTGGTCTTCCAATAGCACTGTCTCCATAGAGCTCGTCCCTGCTCCTTGAAGCCAGGTCCATGCTAAATCATATTAACTCTAAATAGTACACAATTCAGGTTGTGATTCCCTCGCCTGCAGGGTTAGAGGCCTGGTAACTATGGGTGGCCATCTGAAGGATGCAGGGTAGGTATTTCAAGAGATATTTAATTGTTTTGGATATTTGTAACGATTTTAATTAATCATACAATAAATTTGAATAGAAGAGAACTGATGCACAAACCTTTAAGACAAGTCAGCTTAGTCTTCCTCGGAGGACAATGTCCTTGAAGCTAAAGAGAACTAGTTGGACCAAACTGTAAATTTGGTTCCAAACTATGTTCGCCTTATATGTGGTAATTGGAGTCATAACAATTGTTAGGTACATTTGGAAGAACAGAGACATTTCAAGAGAATATTAAGGGGATAAATAACAGGGAACTAGGAGTGGAGAAGGGAGGGGAAGACAATTCAAAATCATGTCCTGAAGTTATGGAGATGGGACCGTCTGTTCCACTGTCATTGCTCGCGATTAATTTGAGCTTTAAATCTGTTGCACTAATTCCAAGGCACTATGCAAAAAAAGAAGCATCCCTTTATAGACCCTGCACTCTTTCCTGCCTTGGAAGCCGGTTTATTTTTCCACTTCAAGCACACATAACAGCAGGTGTTGGAGTTGCAGCTCCCTGACCCTGCTTCAGGCATTTCCACATCCGGCACTGGCGGTGCAGTTCATCTGGGAGCAGGGGATGGTTAAAGACAAACAATACCAACATTTCAAGCAAGGAAAGTGGGAGATTTAAAAAAAAGAATGGGGGAGGCGTGTATTTTTCCCATTTGACTTCTACTGAAGCAGAGGCAATTTCAGGTGGGAGACAGCTAAAATAAAGCAATGTTTTGCTTCAAAAACTGGAAGCCTCACGCCTGAATCAGGTCTATTGGTATGTATGAAAGACAGTCCAAATACTAGATTATTTGTGTAAATCTACAGGAATGCTTTTTCAAATGACTGCGTGATAAAAACACATCTGTGTAGAAAACTGACCATATCTGGGAAGGCGCATTAATATTTCTAATTCTGGGTCTTTCCACCTACCCTGATGTGCCGCTAGGTGGCTTGATTCTGGTGCAGGGAAAATCAATGAGCCCCATTTCTTTTCTGCAAAGTATTTCCCAGCATCACTCTTTCCTTCCCCCACCCACCCATCAAGGTGCCCCAGATGCATTAGTCTTTTATCTCATACCCACCTGCCTGTCATTAGCCCTGTTCCACCAACTTACTCCTTCAGCCAGTTCTCACTTGGCTGTTATTGCTACCGCCCTTCTCTGTTGCTCTTCCATCTTATCGCGGTGAGCCTTTCACCAATCCTCGTCCTCAGGGCCGGACTGGGAACCGAAACCGGCCCTGGCAAAGTTCTCGGCCGGCCCCCCTCTCCCCCTGGGGGGTTGGGGGGTGCGACCGCGCTCTTTGCTAGGGCCGGTTTTCGGCCGATTTTGTTACAGTGCCGTTTTTGCAGCTATGCTGCAAAAAACGACCCTGTAACAAAACCGGCCCCCTGGGGCCCAAAACCGGCCCGCACCCTCGCGGCCGACCGGGGGATTGCCCGGTGCCTGCAACGGCCAGTCCGGGCCTGCTCGTCCTCATCCACTTCCACTTCCGTCCTAAACTTCTGAGAAAGATGTCATTCGTCCCACAACAATGCTCCACTTCCTGTTGCAACACATCCCATTCTTACCCTGTAACTGTCCAATCAGGGCCTTGAACGGTTGTTTATTAGGCAGGACACTGGAAGCGGCTATCAACACTAAGAGATTTGAAACTTTTATACTGAATAGACTTAAATACCTCAGGTTTTCCACCCTAGCCCAGCTCAAGGCAAAGAGTGAGGGATGAGGCAGAGGTTGTGGGAGTTGGGTCTTAATTTGGGGTTGGGAAATTTGTGTAATTTACATTTGAAAAACGATATGACATTTTGGAAAAATTATGCAAAGTTATTCATTATTAGGCAAAATGCAAATCTGCCATTTTGTACTATTTTTTAGTGCCAGATACATCTTTGCGTCACTTCTTGGTGCACGGAGGCATTAGCACAAAAGCACAGAGAACAATAACCACTCATGTTATGCTGTATGTGCGCATTAACAGTGAATGGTGCCATTCGTGGTAAATGTTTACCATAATTGGGATGTAATTACGCAAAGTAGTGCAATGGCATAATTTTTGGAACTTCACAAAGGTCAGAATTATTTAAATTTCAGCCCGGCCTAGTCTTTACTAGGGTTGGGCGTAATTTCCATGAAGTTACAAAAAAACTCAGTGAGATTCCGCGGAGTTCTGTTAGCGGACAAATTCGGCACGTTGCACTGCTCGTGCTGATTTTTAGTGTCAGGAGCTTGCTCCGTGTTATAAAATCGGAGCGAATGGTCCCGTGCGGCACATCAGAGGGCTCAGCTTCTTTCTCCCACTCGAGTACTCTAGTGGCAGCTTTCTCAAAGTAAATGGTCACAACCTGCCGCAACCACCAGTGTTGAGAAATCTCCCCAGGTGGCATTCTAGCACCCGAAAATCACACTAGGGTATGCAAACTTTCCCTCGCGCTCAACAACTTAACACTGGTGAGCAGCGTGCAAGAAAAAACTCTGCAAAGTAGGAGTTGGGGAAGTTTTGTAGGAACTGTGCGTTCTAAGCAGAATGTGGAGTAGGCAAAACTCTGCAAACTCAGCTAGTGGAGCTCAATTATTCACCCACACCTAGCCTTCACACGTGTCTGATGAGTGCTATTAACGACAGTGATACAAATTAGGCACATATCCCGATAGAGATGCAATGCCTCACTTACCACTATTTCTGTCTGTGCTTCGCTTCTCATATTCCATCTGAAGACATTTAAAAAACTTTAGCTGCCTTTTAGAAGTGGCATCATATCACAGCGAAGGGCTCATTTCATATGAAATGCGATCAAAGGTAGAAAGTTGACCGCGTCCCACAAACTTCCGTGCATCCATAATATGGCTTCATTCCCAATCCCCTGTATCCCGAGTGCATGCTTTGCCCTGCTCTCTGCATCGGTGTCACAGGCTGGCAAGGGCCTTGGCAGAGTGTTCAAAGTCTGCGGAGCTGCAATGCCCCTGGTCCTCGGAGCCAATGTCAAACTGCATTATTAAAAAGGCAGCTCTGGAGGTTTCCTCCAGAGGAATCCTTGTGAGTGAAAAATTATAAAGGTTTGATGGTGAGCCAGCAAGGTCCCTGCCAAAAGTCTATTTTTTCCCTCGGTTTTAATAATTGATGTGTTTGGGCGAATCTCGCTCCTTTCCCTCAGTGGCAGAGGAAGATTTCCGGGGACTGATGTCAGGGACAAAATGTCCCATGGTGCCGGCATGGAGGCCGATGTGCCAGCCCAGAGGAGCCTTCTGGTCCAGGTGCATAATGATGTACCTTGGTGTGATGTACATGCCAATCTTTGAGATGAAAGAATTAATTTACTGCTGCCACCGGCTCCCCATCCAAACATTCTTGTTGGCTGCTGTACCTGTCTTCCTTTCATTCTGTCATTCTATACATTGAAATTATGTATTGTATTGTATTGTATTGTAATTGCATTTATATAGTGCTTATTACCCCATACGAGGCCTCTAAGCACTTTTTCGGCAAGTTGCACACTACTCGGGAACCCATAAAGGATTAGTGTTGAATTCATTCCACAGCCGCACGTTTTTTTGCACAATTATGGGTTTGCCGCATTTGCCACATAATCCATCATCTGCTGCATAATCTGGAGATTTTAAAAACAAAAAAATGTTTCTTGCTCAAACGGTTCAAAAGTTACTAAATACTCAGCGACGTGGGTTCGCGCGCACTGAAAGGCCCTTTGCAAAGTTTAACCAGTCATCTTTCTGTTCCTTTTCCTTTTCCCTTTCTTTTTCCCAGTATTTGGTTGCTAGACTGGTATTAATGAGGAGAACTCTTTGCTCAGACAGTAATTCCACATGTAAAAATGACAAAATAATGAAGTAATATTATCAAAAAATATGTTGCATTATGCCGCATTACCTGCTTTTTATTGCTGGGTAATTTAGTAATCCCTACCGCACAAATCGGTGCTGCCCTGCAGCATAATTTCGGGGGCCCTGATTATAACCTCCTTTTTCACAGCCTATAACAAAAACATGTAACTCTCCTAACCGCTGTTAGAACTCTATATTTCATTTATGCCCCCTTTCTACGGCATTATATAGCATGTGATTTGTGCTTCAGCGCTGTCTGCCTGTGGTCAGATGCAAAGGATCAGCGGCTGTGCGAGTCAGGGACAGGCCTGGGCAAACCTGCCCGCTGAAATGTGAACCTGGTAAAATGTTCCCTTCTTCTGTCTGCCCCTGCATCGGAATTTGTTTTGTAAAGTCCACAAAATCCACCCCACTGGCGTGCCAGAGAAAGGGTAAATTTTTGCCCCAAGACCAAAAACTGTCTGGGTTTGTCCTGCCACCCTCCCTGAATTGAAAACTTTGCTCCTTAAAGGCCTGGGATACCCTCGGCTAATTTGATTGGCTGGGAGCAGCCAATAAAAGGTGCCCTAAGGCCGAGCCTGTCCTATTAGTTGAAAGGGTGGCCAAATGTCGTAAATCATGCTGCTGAGCAATTTGTTTGGCCAACCTCATACGTGCCAGGTCACATGGTGCCCCAGTGTGACACACAATATCGGCTTCCATCACACGGTCACACGGCAACGAGCCAATATCACACTGTGGCAGAGAAAACAAGCTGAAAAGAACTGTAAATAGTGGGTTTCAGCTCTTTGTTGAGAGGCTTTGAACTGCCCACGTCCATTAAGGGGTGTGGAAACACCCCAAGACATCGGCACCAGCCTCGGTAAGCTTTGTTTTTGACAGGAGGGTGGTTGAGGGCCGGTGGGGCTCAAAAGTGTCTCCTAGGCAGGGCTTTAAGTGGGCCGGATCTCACCAGGTCTGAGCACCGGCAGTTTTTTAAAGGGGGCTTTGAAACGGGTCTCTATCGGGCTCTGTTTTGTGCCCTGCCAGAGGCGGTCCGTTTTTTTCCATACTGTAGTGACAGAATGCACATCGATGTGCTGCTCACACTGCTCTCTTCTCACTAGTGGAGAAGTTACGGCATGACGTCATGCCAGGTGAGCATTGTAGGGGAAGGGAAATCCTTCAAAGAGTCATTTTCTCTCTGGATTTCCCTTCTCTTTTTGAAACTCAGGAGTAGCAACATTGTCGTTGTGTCACCAGGACTTTAAGTGGAAGCTTTTTCAATATTATATACAAGTCGTAGTTGCTGCATATTTATCTTATGCAACTAACAACCATTGACAAAGCCAATAGTCCTGACATGTTGTAGGTATGATGTTACTTGTTGTATCATATATTGGGATGCATTGACAGCAAAATACAAGTTGGGTAGAACACTATGCTAAACACAGATTTTTAGTTTATGTGTTTTTAAGCCACACCCTTAATTACATTGACCTCGCCCCTTTGATGTCCCCCCAGGTTTTCATCCCACTTAAAACTCTGCTCCTAGGTACTTCCCTGCAGCAGGCACCGTCCCCTTCGAGGTCCCGCCCCTCCTAACACTGTGAGATTGTTCTTCAAGTTGGCAGGTATGCAACCTTTCAAGCTAGAGCTTTTCGTGAATGATTAATTTGCCTGACTACCATCTGAAGAGCTTTAGCAGAAACTGCCAGACATGTGTGAGGCTGCAAATCTCACAGCAGTCCATTTACCATGTCGGATACATACTATTGTGTGTATCTGATTTTTTTAAAATACTTTTATGTAGAGCAACTTTCTTCTGTAAATAACAGGTGTTGCTGTTACCTAATTTAATGGTACTCAATTTACTAACCTCAGAAGGATGGAAGGCTGAATCAGCCTTGCCGAGATTGGTACTCATGTCCAGCAGCTCACTGTGGGCATCATTCACAAGAAAATGATGCAGCGCCACAAGCCATTTTGCTGCGCTGAGCTGCGCCATTTTCAAAGCACACGGATGTGTCGTATTGCCAACAATATGACTTATAAGTGTGCTTTCCTCTGCGCTGGCGCAAATTTGGCTGCTATGCGCCAGCGTAGGCACCCATGCGTCATTTTGCATGGGTGCCTGCGTTGTGGGGGTGATTGTTTTTCTGCATGAAGGGACAACTTGAATAAAATAAAAAACTAGGCACAAACATACAAAAACTATTCACTCCCAATCTTTGCTCGGCTACTGTGAGGAAACTGTTGAAGCAAAAGTATGTAGTAGGGGTAATAGAAAGTACAAACTCTGATGCAACACCATTTGCATATGTTATTACCAATTGATTAATGCTGAAATAATAGGGGGTGATTCATAAAATCATTTAACGCAGAAATAATACTACAGTAGTACTTTTACGAGACGTTGTGAATCGTCCTTGAAACTTCCAACACACTATTAGTAACAAGCATTTGCAATGCAATAGGTCTCGCATTATTTAACTTTGAGCTATTATTATTGTAAATGGCAATGTTTTTTGCTTTATGCTATAGTTTTCTTATGTACATAAAAAGCTACATATAAAGTATTTGTTGTTAAAATTATTTATGCAGTATTTAAAGGCAAGCATTACCGCCTTCGGGTAAAGTCCGTGCTATATAAAAATGCATAAATACATGAATAAAGAAATACCGCCTTCGGGTAAAGTCCGCGCTATATAAAAATGCATAAATACATAAAAAAATAAATACCGCCTTCGGGTAAAGTCTGCGCTATATAAAAATGCATAATTAAATAAATAAATACATACCGCAAAACATCCTCGTTACTCTGCCGGCCTGCGACCAGGAAGTCAGGCAGGCCGGCGCGACACCCGGAAACAGGAAGTAGGAGGGCGGGAGCCTACCCCGCCTCCCACGGAAGAGCCGCGATTGGAGCCGTGTTGGGAGCAGGGAGCACCGGAGCAGGCAGGAGCCTACCCTGCGCCCCGGTGCCGAAGGAGAAAGGAAGAGTCCTGCTGCCGGGCCTTGCAGCTGAGGAGAGGAAGCCGGTGAGTGCGTTGCTGAGCGGCGGGCGGGCGGAGGGAGAGGAGCATGTAGGCGCGGGGGGGAGGCGGGCTGTGTATGTGTGTGTATGTGTGTGCGTGCGTGTGTGTATGTGTCTTGGAGTGCGTGTGTGTGACTGTGAGGGAGGGGGTGTGTGTGTGAGCGAGTGTCTGTCTGCGACGTGTGTGTGTGTGTGTGTGTGTTATGCGCGGTAGGCTGGGAGGGCGGCGCATGCGCAGTAGGATGGGAGGGCGGCGCAGGACGGAACGTGCGCGTTCACGCAGCCAAATCCGACTGCTAAAAATAGTGCCAGTTTTGTGTCCCTCATTCCCCGGCATCCGACGGCTATAGAGTCTCTGTCCCTGTTCCAGGGCGAGACCTAAAAATGCAAAGAGGGCACAGGCCTTTTTGTTTGCATTAATTGTATGTGACTCTTCCCTGAGTATTTCCATTTTAGTCCAATTTAGTTCCATTTGTCCAATTAGGGCCAATTCACAAAGGCATGTAAGAGTGCATACATGAATACTGTAGGGATAGCACTTTATGTACCCTGAAACACCTTTGTGAATAGATCCTATAATTGGGTGTAAAAACACACACACTAACACTGAGTGTAAAACGGTCTCCCCTGGGGTGTTTTTGTGCCACTTATAACTGCAACAGTATGAATCCATTATTGTTAGCAAAACTCGACGCTCCAGCAGCAGGACATGCTACTTTATCTCCTTCAGGACACCTAGAAACTGGAGTCCAATCCTTCCCAAGCAAGTTAGCAATGCAAAATAAGGTAAAAAAAAGGGTATTTGGTGCACCATAGCTGTACAAGGCCTTCGGCCAGGTATTGCAGGAGTTGGCTACCCCCAGAAGATTAGGAGAAGGCCTGGCAGGGGTTGGCCTTCCCCAGAAGGTTAGGAAAAGATCCTGGCCTTTGGACGTGCACAGCAGGGGTTGGCCACCCATGGCAGGTTGGCCATCCATGATGGGTTGGGCGCAAGGTCTAGGCGTAGGCCAGGCTCTATGGCCATCACCCTCTGTGCACGGCCAAAAGCTGTGTGCTTTCAAGAGCTGAGCACCTCTGTGCTGAAGGGGTTGGCTGTCCTCAGGTTGTTGGAGGCAGGGCCTGGTCTCAGCCAACAATTTCACCCAACCCCTGCTGTGCATAAACAAAACACTCCTGACAGTGGCTGACCCAAGGTTCACCACATCAATCCCTATCCACAAACATTAAGAGTCCAGTGCATCCACTTCCGGAACCTGCTGCCGTTGAGCTCCACTGGAATCCAGAAAAGGCAATCTGTTTGAAGATTGAAGGTGCACCAGGAAAATGGAGTCAAAATCGTGTATAAGTCCATCAGTTTTCCTTTTTAGTAATAGGAGTAAAAATGGCCATCAGCCAACGCGTTTCGTTGCTTTGACCAATGGAACTTCATCAGGGCTCCAAGTATCAAGTAGAGTATTCAACACTTTCAATAAGTAACTGAAATAAATGTGTAGCAACCCAGGAAGATACCCCACAATAAGGGTCAACCAAATCCGATCCAGACTCGTAATCGTCTGTTTCCTGGAGTTACGGCAAGTACGCCCAATCCCAATCTGCATGGCTGCAGGTTCAGGGACTTCAGCCGTGCACAGAAATAGAATTCAGTGGAAACCAAAAATTGAAAAGCTAAATTATAGTAAGTTTTGTTTATAACATTTGAACACGTTTAAAAACTCAGAAATCCACATTAAAAAACGCAAGTAAAGTGTAGTTATGGTTAAAAACAAAACACAGATTCCCTAGTTATGATTCAGTAAACTAACCATAACTTGGTTCTAGTCGTGCATTGCTAATGACCACACATATGATATGATTGATTACATGGTAACCCACATCTTTAATGGTGTCATTTAATGTATTACATGGTTAGTATTATTTGTTTATGTACTTACACAGGCAACTAACCTGGGGTATGCAGGCAAAGCCCTTTTTCCCGATTCTTGAACGTTAGCTTGGGACGCGTACATGGATTTTCATGGAGGATCCTCTCTGAATAAATCTAGTCCAATGGTGGGGAGTGAACTAGCAGATCTGTCAATATTTGCAAAACTCCTACATACCACTTCTCACCCTGGAAAAGATCAGCGATGTACTCCTGTCAAGGGCAAGAGTACACACATTCATGTGGTGGAAAGCGAAAGGAGCAACCCTTACATTTGTGAGTGTTTCAGGAAAGGGTTATTTCTATGGGGAAAATATTTTTACCATGCACAACCCCAAAAAGTTATCAATCACGTTTGGAAACAGAATTCGCAAAACTATAGTAGGATTTTACTTGGAAATCCTAGACTGGCACAATTCTGGCAGACTAAGAATTGTGGCAAAGGGGCAATAACTAATTTGTCAGGTCTACACGTGGTCTCGAAAAATGGGCAAATTTAAAATCCAGATATCAGGAGCCGCAATTGACTCATTAACCACTAAACCATATCTCCTCTCTACGTTGTGAAGTTGTTTTTTAGAAGGGTTATCAGAGCTCCATCTAAAAGAATACCATGAAGAAATGTGGTTAGGACACTACTTGTTCAAATTGTTCAAATCATGTTATAGTAGGGTGCCTATATTGCTTCATGTCCCAGGAATGACTTTTGACCATTCCTGGGCAGACGTTTGACAATCTGTTGCATTCTGGGACTTGGAATCTTGGTTCACAGTCATAGGCTAGAAAATCCAAGATAAATTGGCTCGAAAAAGGAAGGTCCATGACAGATGCCATGGTGTTCCAGTGCCATAGGGCCACTTGGTCAACCTAACTTAAGATAGGGACATCCTTTGGACAACATTGTTCTATCAAGCTGGTTGTACCAAGTGGCGCGAGAAGACGCATCTTCGAATGGAGCATTGTACTGGAGCACAGCTCCACTGGTGATAATTGCTAATCAGCGGAAGAGCAAAAACATTTTTTTTCGAGATGAAGAGCCAACTAACCAGACAAGTAATGACAATCACATCATCATTGGACGCCACATGCGCTTGTGCCGCGTTACGAGTTCCAGTATTTACAGGTTTATACCTCAGCACTGTTAATTGCATCTAATCACAAGAGAAAGGGACAATTAAAGAAGATTATATGGCACAAATTATAATGGAAACAGCACATGATTGGCTCTGGTTTCTATTTATTCCCACTCCTTCATTAGGCTGTCTATTCAATTGTCTGCAATTTTCCAACAGCCGTACTTCAATTAGAGCCTTCATGTCTAACCATGCACAGATCCTGCAGAGCTCCCAGCTGCCGGCGGAAAGCGTTCGTGTAGCTTTAGCATTGCGTTATGCCAGCAACGGCACAGTGCGTGGAGCGCCGCTGTCGGCATGATGAGAGGTGGGCATCCATGAGGGCAATGTGGTAAAGTAGGACGTTGAAGAGAAGCTATAGCTTACTAAGATTCAATGTCTGAAAATCAATCAATCAAAATATACCAATCAATCAGTCAAAAATTAATACACCTTTTTGCTCAGCAATTGTAGTTGAAGTTGATGTGATACAGTGTATGGATCAACATCTGTTTTTAAAATCATAACCTATTTGGTCTATATGTTTCCTTGCTCCTTAGCGCCGAGACGCCTCACGGTATTCGTTCGCGCTTTACAAAACTCAAATCAAATCATTTGAATTCCAGAACGAGATCTTCTGCCCACCCATAGTACGGTCTGTCTGATTGCAAACTGATAGTTTGTTATCTCAAAATTTCCTTTGCCACCTTCGCCTAACTAAATCTGAATCTGAGACCTGGAGAAGGCCTTCGGGGTAACACTTCTGCACACATCCTATGGTAATCACAACAGTCACCACACCAGAAAACTGATTGTAACATAAGGCAAACAGGCCATCGACAACCAAGAACTTATCAATAGGAACAAGATCTCCGTTGGCTATTGTGAATTTTGTTAGACTAGCCTCAGTGTGCAGAAGGCTTGCTTTTCACATGGATACCTGCCTTTGTGCAGCATGCATAGAATTCATTATTCTTTCAGGAGTTATACAAGCTACATATGAAACTAATCTACCAAGCTTTGCCCATTGAAATAAAAATTTGTAATTCCTAATGACGTGTCCAGTCCAGTGGTAGATCTGTCTGATATTCATTTGCGTAATATGTGCTCACATAAAATTTGCACCCAGATCAAAGTAGGACACACAGCAGACAAAGAAAGGTTATACAAAACATGTACAGTGCCTAGATGAAGAGGATTTTGATGGAGAAGGTATGTTGTCTCAACTGACATCTTTGGCCCCCAACATTCTGTAACACATCATCTGATGAACATTCCACTGGCAGAGCAAGAGATTGCATGAATAACATAAAGGCCAGGATATAACAGTATGGTGATCCAAAACACCTCAAGAGCATTGATGTTTGTTTTTGGAAAAGTTGGGCTAGCTCTAGGTGTTGAACATAGTATTGGTGTGGGTGGAAGAGGCACAGAGGTAATTAGTGCTGTAAGCTATGCATTGCGCTCTGTAGTCAACATTAATCATACAACATCGCAGGACAAAACAATGGCGTCGAGTACATGCTGATCTCAAGACTTGGAATGGAAGCGGTAGTCATCAGATGTGATAAATCCGACTTAAAATGTCCTT
Source organism: Lissotriton helveticus (assembly GCF_964261635.1). Lineage (NCBI taxonomy): Eukaryota > Metazoa > Chordata > Amphibia > Caudata > Salamandridae > Lissotriton > Lissotriton helveticus. The sequence continues at coordinate 205,444,784 of NC_136059.1, forward strand.
CAGAAATGGCCAGCAAAGACCACAACCCCACTCTTCCCAAGAGCAACCACTGTCCTTCTCCTTTGTGAACATTTTCATAATGGTGGCACGAAGAGCACCCCATTCCATGGAGGATATTCAAAGCCTTTTAAATATACCAAAGGACATTTGGAAGTCTATGGCTACAGTGTAAGCTTTCTGTAAAATCTCAGAAGGTGACCCATTAAAAATCAATATTGTAGACGAAGAAAGACTGAAAAATAATAATGAAGCAATATACAGGCGACTTCTTCACAGGACCATCTGAGGTCTTTCAATGCAGATGTTATTATAAAGCAAATGCCGGGTACTTTAAGTATCAGCAGCATATGGCTGATGGCAGACATGGCAAAAAAGTCATAACAATTACAATGGTAATAATAAAAAAGATACCACTTATTATTAGCATGGTATTGTTAGTATTCTTGATGTTATAGTTTGGAGTATTCTCCCTGAAATTTGGCACTTTTTAATTTAATGTCTTTAAGATTTTGAAAGTAATTTGCACGATTTATGCTATATTTTTATTCATTTCTAATAAAATTAAAATAAATATATTTTATAAGTGGCGTGTATTTTTGTAACCTGTAAACCTAACTTGTATCGAACACTTTTATAGCGAATATTTTAATCCAAAAAGTATTTGTAACTCATTTCACTAATCTGAACGAATGGTATTTAGAGCAATCTTAGTAGTGCTGGTATTGGTATTTCTGAGTGAATCCTTGTCTTATTTTGGCTCCTATTAAGTGGAATAACTAGTTATACAAAATTTGCGATAAAGTACCAAGAGTCATACATTAGAATGATGTTACAAGTAGATGAATGAGGCGAAGGCTAAGCTCAGAATGAGTAACAACAATAAAGAGATATTTAATTTTTTCTGCTATGGACTACGTCATGCAAAAAACGATATACGTTGCCACAAATTTCACCTTTGTGATGATCACTGTTCAATTTAGAAAAATTGTTTATAAGTCCAAAAAGTGTTAAAACTGCAGCTGTAATGATGCTCTGGCTTGTGGCTCCGGCCAGAGGGCACTATGATATTAAAACTCAGCTGTAATACGTTATTACAGTTGAAGAGCTATTTTCTATTTCCAGTTGACTACAGAAGTCACAGTTTGGCTGTAATAGGAAAATCAGAGACATGTTTTTATACCAGGATTTTAGGTCTTCATATATCATAATTAGGGATCCCGGTTTTATGGTATTTTTTTGTTGTTGACACTTCTGCCTGTATTAATCCATATTTATTTTTTGCTAATTTTATCTGTATTTACCCATATTTATTTTTGGTTTTGTGAAAAAACATGAAGGTGAAACTGGTATATTTCTACATTTATTTAACCAATAAATATACACTCATGCTTGAATGCCTGCCAGGTGTCAGTGATATGAAAACCCTCAGAAGATAAATCAATGCACTTATATGAAAATATATGTACATTTCAGTATCACCCTTGTGCATATCTACTGCTGTTTAAGCCTCTTTACTAACATTTCTTTCTTTTTTTTTTAACCCCCTTACCTTTTAATCCAGACAGCTTCTGGCCTGGCAGCCATGGCAGAGGGTATTTAAAATCACTCAAAAAGCAACCCAATTAACATTTTTATCCACATTTAAAAATAAATTCAGTCAAGAAGATGTTTGTCTCTCTGCATTTATCTGTAATAAATCAGTAAAAATGGAAAACAGGAAGCCTTAATCATCTTTGAATATTATCTCCTATGCATAGCACTATTATGGCTCTGGGTTTTTGCACTCCAGAGATCTTTTAAATAAACAGACAGCTTCTGGCCTGGCAGCCATGGCAGAGGGTATTTAAAATCACTCAAAAAGCAACCCAATTAACATTTGTATCCACATTTAAAAATAAATTCAGTCAAGAAAATGTTTGTCTCTCTGCATTTATCTATAATAAATCAGTAAAAATGGAAAACAGGAAGCCTTAATCATATTTGAATATTATCTCCAATGCATAGCACTATTATGGCTTTGGGTGTTTGCACTCCAGAGATCTTTTAAATAAACAGGTATAGGTCTCTCATATTGGGGTAAGATCTGAAGGTGGGAGCCTGTAGGCGGATAGGAGGCACCACCTTCTGTAGATTGCTGCACCTCATTGACTTTCAGTGAGACTGTCTTCACTTGTTCCTGATGTATGAGTGGCCCTTACCCTTGTGGACCAAACACAGAAGACATGCCAATGGGGGCAAGCCAATGGGCATTCTGTATTCTCTGCAGTGCTGCGCCTGCTGCTAATTCAGTTCTTCACTTCAACAAAATGGAGAGATTTTTGCAAATTCCTTCATTGTCATCTCTGGTAGCAGATGCATTCAGTAGAATCAAATTTTTCTCCAAAGCAGACGGTAAAAAACATAGACGATGTAGAAGCACTATAATTCACCCAACTACCTGTTCAAAATTCAGCAAGTAACCCATCTGATTTGGGTGAGTACAACAAAGAAGACTTTTACAAAACTAGAGGCCAAAGCATTGAATCCCAGCAGGTTGACTCGTCTTTCATGGGTCCAATGTTCAGTGGCGTAGCATTAGCCCCCCGCAGTGCAGGAAAGTCTTTGAGCTCCAGGGGGTCCCATCCGACACTGTGGACAGGAAGCGGGCCCAAGGCCTGAGCGCTCCTGACTGGGTCCGTGGGGGTGGGAGGCTCAAATTTTGTTACGCCACTGCTGAGATTAACAACATGAGGACCACTGAGATGCCTGACAACTGCACTATAATATTTAGATTATTAACTAATCTTATAAAATGCTAACTCTGATCAAAAACAAAATAGCTCTGAAGAACATAAGACAAATATGAGAAAAAATAACTGCAATTCCAGTGAAGAGAAATTTCATTATGACAAAGTAGACATGTTTATCTTCAATAAGTGCCATGTCAGAGTAATATTTAAATCAAGGGAAAAAATAAAACTAACAAAATGATATTTAAAATAACAAATAATTTGAACACCTTCTTCGGATTCTTTTCTTCTGCCTAAGGGCCTGATCTAGAATTCAGCCGACGGGTTACTCCAGAACAACGGTGACGGACAACCCGTCTACCGAAATATAAAACTCATAATATTCTATGGGATTTATATTTCGGCGGACAGGATATCTGTCACCATTGTGACAAAGTAACCTGTCTGCCAAGATATAAATCAGGCCCTACATTCTATTTGAATTATATAGCATTATATAGAGAGTATTATCATTTGCTATGTTATGTTACGTAAGGAAAACATATAGAATGCACATACACCAAAGGGTTTCTTTGTGCTGGTTTTTTCTCCATAGATTGGTTTGTATTTGTTTTCACTCTTAGAGGTTGGAGGAATGATGCAAAGGACTGATGTAAAGAAATGCTTGAGGGAGGTAGTTATAAACTCTGTTTTGGATAGTGATGGGGTGGTTGTGATTGGTTTAGCTTCTTGTTAGAGCAGGACCTTACACAGTCTTAGCTATCTTTGTCTGTCTTTTTTCTCATTAATGTAAGTTATCCCTGTGTGGGGTGCAGAGACCAGTGCAGCTACAATCCCTCATTACTTTCTTGCCATAGGTTTTGTTGCGTCTGTTTGTTGTGTGTCACGTCTCTTGCCTTCCATCCAGAGACTCAGCTGTGAAGGCAAAGCAGAGTTTAAAAGAGCAAAGGAGCGCGGAGTTGAGTGTTTCTAAAATGGCCGCCCTCAGGCGTTGACTCTCATGAAGGCAACAGAAGAAAGTGTGAAATAACAGCCAGTGGCAAGTTTACTTCTAGGTTGTTATTCGCTTTTCCTTCGGCTTCTTTTCCATAAATATTTCAGGAAAACCAGGTCAATATCATTAGTGTCTAAATCATGCAGTGCAGCTGGCGACGGGAGGCCGAAAGATTCAGTATGACACATGAAATAGACAGCTACCTTCTAAATACACCCTCAAGAGACTGTGTGAAGCCGAAGACTATGTGACAGAGCTTAAACATACAGATACACTGCCAATATAGAATTGCGTGGGTGAAAATCCAAGGAATTGACCTGTAAAGGCTGTCTTATGTTATGTTTGTGTTATGTTATGTTAAAATGGATTTATAAAGCGTACAGATACTTAAAAGAGTGTCCCGACACTGTCAAGGCAGTAAGGGCAAAGATAAGAGCGAGTAAGCGGTCAACTGGATAAAGAGCCAGGTTTTAAGCATTTTCCTAAACAGTCTTTCCTCCTCAATGTCCCTGAATTCTTAATCAGGTGATCCAAAATACTGACCAAGCAACAGGTGCATGTGGCACATGAGTTGTTGTACATAGAACAATGTGGCACATGGGGTGATGTTGATACTGGATTGCAAAGAACAGTGATGTGGATAGGAAAACAGAACAAACCAGAACGTGTATCTGGTACCATATCAGACATCACACCTTACAGTTGTTGACCACATTACACATATTTACAATTTTAGGCGGAGGAAGAAAAATTAATTTGCCCAGAATTGTATGATTGTTTGTCCAGCTCAGAAGCTGGGAAGGAAACCCAGGTTTCCATGATCTAAAGTATAATACCTGTCTCCTAGAACTTGGTGTAGTGAGAGAAGCCCTTGTGTAATGACTTGCACAGCTGCATATGAAGTGGAAGGAAGTTGCTCACTGTGGGGCTCTTGAAGGAAATCTTCTTCTGAATTTCCTTCACAGATAATTACCCTGAACTCAAGACAAGGTTTCACCTTTTTCTAAGAACAATAAGGCATTTGTAGATCAAATGTCCCACCTTGTTTCAATTCTTCGTAACTCAGGTAAGCAGTGAACAAATGACTGGGTACAGAAGATGCCACCATGACTACACATGAGCAATATTTTTATCTCAGTATTTTGGGCTACTTGAGGAAGAGCAGGCAATGTCCAGAGATTTGAAAACTTCACAAATCGATGGCAGCACCCTTTAGCCGCCCTTGATAACAATGCATAATAATTGTATAAGTGGCATAAGCCTAGAGCACTTAATGGAGTCTCGTCACAACTGTTGACCCATGCTTGGTTATAGTCATAAAAGTGTTGATGAAGACGGCAGATTTTTACCGCTCCCTGATAGTACAAGCATACCTAGATTAATAATCTCCTCACAGTCTTAAGCAGAGAATGGCTTCTCTTCTAACCTTTGAGATCCATCTCAGTTTCTGCCGTATGCAACGTGGGCGGTGATCGTCAGTGGGAAAGACCTGGCAGACCTATGTTCAAATTCTGTTCAGCAGAAGACGTAGACGCAAACTCTGAGGCACTGCGTAAAACAGAGCAAAAACGTTGATTGTTCTAACAGGAAAGACATCTTGACACACCGTTGTCATGGGCCGAGTTTGCATTTTAATTGAAGCTATTTTGTGGCCAAATAAATGCAAAGTACCCATCGGCCATTCTGCGCCATAAACAGAATTGACACAAAGGGCTCATCGGGTTGTGTATTGTTGTCCGTTCTAATTAGGGGCTCTCCGATAAGCATCCTCCTGTGTCCTGTAACTCCGCGAGGAAACAATTAGTTGGCGGACACATTTTATTCCTATTATTGCTGTTTATTAATAAACTTCAGCTCAGTGTCTCCAGGGCATTCTGTGAAGCTGCTTCAAAACCTGCATCAAGAAAGGAAAGGAAAAGAAAGAAAATGCAAAAAAAAAAAAATGTGTCGGTCCCACAACTCAAAATGGAGTTGATCCGCCATCGGCCTCGACGTAGCAGATTATTTTCCCGCCAACAAATAAAAATAACAATTTCAGAGATTGGACATTTGAACTTTGGAAATGTTTGGGGGTTTGGTTTGGGGGGAGTGAAACAGATGATCCAAAAATGTTTGTGGTAATGGATTTTGCTGTCAACATCCTTCAAGAGAAGGGCATGTTGGAGGCTTGCAGAGGGGCCCTTGGGAGCGATTTACAGCCGGCAACTGATACAGTAAACGCAATTTGTTTTAATTAGGGCGATGGGTTATTGCATAATTCACATTGTGCCATCTGAAATGACCACAGAAGGCAGTTTTGGAGAATCACAAATGTTCCTCATAAATTTCATTAACTATAATGCGGCTAGTGCTGCAGAATGGAAGGGAGGGCCATCGGGCAGGGGCGCGGTGAGGCTGTAGGACTGCCCACTGCCCAGAATCTGTGTTCTGCCAGTTTTGTAGATTCTGCTTGAACTGGTGTGCAAAGGCAACTTTGTTTCTCATAGAGGACAAAAGCGGCTTGCGCATGTGGTCAGAGCACTGAACAGGAAGAACAAATGTGAACAAGTAAGGTTCACTAAAAGAAACAAACGATATTGAGGTCAAAATAGTTAATAGGATATTGTTGATGAAGTTGAACCTAGGACAAGAGATGTAGTAGACTGAGAAATGTACATGTAAATGTCCATAGCAGAAATAATAAGATGGTATATAGAAGAGGCTGAACAGTAATGTTACGGATGGGTTGGGGGAGGGCAGGTCAGTCAGTGAGAGAATAAACAGACCTACATGAATTCATGAGCCATGCAGCCTCAAACAGGTTAGAGGCTTGAGAGAGGAAGGCAATTAATACATAGATCCAAGGATTATTTTATAAAGATTTTTATTGGGTATTCAGCGGCAACGTCACTGTTTTAGTTACGGGAGAGATGGAAACGAAAAAGGGCGGTATAAGGACACACACCATCCAGCGATATTTCTCGAGTACTCCTTTTTTAGGCAGCCTTGAAGAGCGGAATGATGTCTTGGCGATAGTTCATTCCAGATTCTAGAATCATAGCTTAAAGCCTTGGCATGGACAAGCAATAGACTGAAATAAGCAAAAACCTGGCATAAGATGGGCTTTCTTAGGCGTGTAAGACATTGGTTCTTGGTTCATGTATATTTAAAGTGTCCCTGCTTTTGTTTTCTTTTAGACCCCTTAGTGCACTGAATACCTGCAAGTGAATATCCCTTCATGTCCATGTCATTAGCCTATAGGTACACTTTACGGAAGGGCCACAGTCGAAACAAAGTGCATTGTCGATATAGTGTTAGGTCTTCTACCTCTGTAGAAAGCTGGGTACTGGGGACCCACAGTTCAATATCCTGCTCATGTTGTATGGGTTGAAGTTGATAGGGCCAAGGAGAGAAGCAACATCTTTGGAAGCGGGGGTATTATCCGCATAATTTGAATTGGCGACTAAATGTTCTAATGGACTCTTCTTCATCAGAATGCGAGATGGAAGAAGCTGGTCAGGCAAGTTTTGAGATCTGCAGTCGTCTTCAAGAAAGTTGGTGTTTGAATCCAAGGGGAAAGGCCTGTCTGATTCTGCTGAGGTGCATGCAGTATGCAAACAGCTCATCCCCATCAGGGCACCAGGGAGCGAGCAACGCGCTGCCGCAAACTGCTGATTCGCAGTCTCTGAAGTGATTGTAAATTCTGCCTTCTCCCCACTGCCCTACTCCAGCAACAACATTTGATCATAAAATCTTTGCTCATCAGGTCCCTAATCTTCTTAATTTTGTGGGATGCACGCAGAATGCATCCTGCATTATGATGAGGCACGCTGCGCATCTGCAGGTTTTGGGTGAACTGGAAATGTGTCAAGTCAAGAACCATCTCAATCGTCGCAAGAGACCGGGTGTAGCTATGCGGCCACCAGAGCTACGAAGGCACAAAGCGGTTGGGGGTCAATATTCATTGAGTGGGAAACTAGCAACGATAGTCAGTGTCAGGCTTTTTTTTTCAAAAGCAGGAGATGGAATTTGTAGCTGTAAGAGAAATTGATTGGGGTGTGGCTTAGCGGGTAGAGCGGCCGACTAGGAAGCTGGGGAACCAAGTTTGAGTCTGGCAGGCAGCTTAACATCCTGTGATTCTGGGCAAATCACTTAGAGGCGCCAGGCCTAAAAAAATTAATGTGTCCATCTGTAATGCAACTGGTGCTCATGTAAAGCGCTCTGATACCTTCGGGTCAGGTGTGCGCTATGTAAAACTGCAAACAAATAAAATAAATTATGGGTTATGTAGAATGGTTAAGGTATGCAGATGAATATGGATGTCTCAACAGGAATGGTGGTCTAAGCCACCCTCCAACAAAATTGTAGACTGAGGTCTGTGCACAGACCAACAATTGGGGTCTCCCCTTCAGGTGTTAGTAATCCAGATCTGGAGATGTTTGAGCCAATGGTTGATAATGGCAGGTTGAGATCTATAGCATGTGTTCAACACTTCTGCTCACTACATAACCTCACAATTCACTGAGGAGGCGAGGCCCTGCCTTCTGTGGTTAGGCTGTCATGAACAAGGTTGAGCTTAAATGCCCCAATGGGTTCTGCAGAGCACTGCACTTCATTCTCAGACATTCTGTATATATGGCAAATGATTCTACGGAAAGCAGAAAACAGCAGAAAACTGTATGGTTTTTGGCAAATCTGTGCATGAGCAGGGCAAGCATATGCAGGATTTGCACATGTGCACACACTAGGAAGTTCAGAATTTTTAGTAAACTTGTGGTGGTGGGAGAATAAGCTTAGTAGAAGCTAAATTGTTTGCTTTTCTCCTTGTGTCTTCCTTGCACAGCTCTCTTAGACCACCTTTGTTTCCTCTGAGGTTCCCACTTTCTAGTTGTGATCTGATTCCTGTTTCCTTCTCTCTTCAGGGCAAGAAGCATGGGGCACAGAACACAAACACGAGAACATACATAGGGTGCAGAGAACATTTGAGGTGATCGAAGGACAGCCTGCGGTGTACAAAGAGCAGCCAGTGGTGGGAAGGAGGCAAGTGTTGTGTAGCTAGGACTGCACAGAGTGCCTCAGTGGCTGTGGGAGCACAGGGCCTGCCTAAGCAGTGTGTAGAGAACACAACAGAGCTGTGCTGAGGGCGTGCACAGCATCCCTGACATCATGCAGAGCGTGGATTGAAGCATGCAGATTCTGACAGTGCTCCGGGCATGGTCCAAGGAGTTTGGCGCATATCCGAGAGGGTGCATAGCGTAAAGGTGGAAATTCAGGAGGACCTGCACATAGTGTGCTGCTCATAGATCAAAGATAGAATCAGGTGCCTGTTATCACAGTCTCCTTGGTGTTAATATGGGATCCTAACAACACACAGGCAGGACGCTCACTGGTCTACCAGCAAGATATTCTTAACCTCGACCACCGACTGTGCCATCAATGTTGGCCACGGTGGAGGATCACAGCGATGGTCCGGAACATAATACTATAAATGAGGGATGTGTTTGCAGTCTATATACCTTAATGTGAAAAAAATTCTGAAGCTGCCCATGACATTGCTCGCGGGAACCTTGACTTCAATGAGTCCACAAGCCTGGATCCTCAGCTCTAGAATGGGCTAGCTCCTTTAGTCTTCACCTTTGGAATGCTTTGATGGTTAGCTATATTTGCATCAGCTTTTGTAGGTATGGCTTACAGTACATCAGATATGTTTGTGGTACAATGATAGGGGTCATTGACAGGTAGAGGACGATTGCAACATCCACATCCATGCATCCACATACATTACACCGAACCTCAGACACCTACGCAAAAATACCTATCTCCGCAGGCGCCTGTACCACCTCACCAGGTTGTTTCTGCATTCTCAGTGATGAGGAGAAGCATGGTATATGCAAAGAACACACTGGAATCACAGACATACCAAGGCGTGTATGCACACCGCCTCTACCACGTCTAACAGTCTCATGATAGAAGTGGGCATTTTAGGCAACCATTTTGTAGATTGATAACGTAGCTCATCGGTGGGTCCAGTTTTAAGGCATTGCATCAAAGGTTGTTCTTTTGGATAGGGTTAAATTCCTAATTTAGCTCTTAGAGAAAGAGGATGTGGCGCAGCGGTCAGAGCTGCTGACTAGGGAGTTGGGGATCTGGGGTCGAGTCTTGGCATTGGTGCAACATCTGTGATAAGCGTGCTATATATATAAATATACACCTACAAACACATCTGATGGGTTTTCCTAGAGCTTCTGGAAAGGGGCGTGTCCCTGCTTACATTCATGCACTAGAATAACAATGATAAGGCTGCTTGGTTTGTCACCCAGAGCCCTGCCGCGTGGTAGAGAATGACAGGCGACGAGAGCGGAGCGGGAGCTGTCACTCTCGACCACGCGGCGACAGTCAGATCCGGCTCTGGATGGGTGGGGCCCCCTACTGTGCGACAGGATTTCCATTAAGGCCGTCTGCATTCCATGGCGTGTCCCTGTCTTTGAAGAAATCCCACCAGCCCGACACAAGCTTTAAAACTGGAAATACAATGAGGAGTTCAGTTTCCAAGGGACTGGCTGCTCTCATAGGAACACATTCAAAGGCACTTGGTACTAAGAGTTTTTTGCTTTGAGGCCAGATGCCTTTTCTTTGTCTGCCTTTTGGAGCTGACTGTTCCTTAAATGTGACAGCATCCCAAGGGGACTGCACTTTTCCCAAAAGACACTAAAAGTCCTCTTTTATGAATAACCCAAAACTCTGCATCTTTGCATTCCAGGTCGAAGCTGTGTAGAGTGCTTGGCATGAAAGTGTTTGAGCAGTGGACTAAACATGGCCTCCACAACAAGCACTACAAAGCAATCAGCTAGCATCCCTTGGTGAACAGAAAAGGTGCACCTGTAAATAAAATATGTAGGTTTTTGTAGTATCAGTCGCTAGACGAGGGTCGCAAGAGTACCGTCAGTGCCCCAGAACGACTCGCTTTCTGATCACCACGCAACAGATTATGACTTGAGCTTAATGTACCATTACAAGATGGCGGGGTTATGTGCAATAATCATTAGGTTCCGCTGCTTTGCAAAGGAAGGATACATTTAAATCAAGCACTTTTCAATAGCCTCATAAGCACTCATGTGAGTCTTGCAAAGGCAATAACTGGGCTTTCGTGGCAACTCACCGCAGCCCTCCAGGCTCCACGGTTTCCCAATAGCCACTGGGGGTCCTGAAAGGACGCGTAATGAGACCTTGATTGGCCACCACGCCAGCAGATATCACAGACTTCACCCCAGGTGGAGGCAGGAAAAGTGGCTGTGTCAGAGCTGCAACGCTTCAGGTGGAAGACTACTTGGCAGTATAGGTAGTGCGCCTATATATGGCTGATGAATGATTGGTCACTTGATCTTCAACCTTGCCCTTGGGACTCTATTTCCCCCCAATCTACGATTCATGTTATTTTATTTTGTAAATTTTACTGCAGTGCTAGGCAGATGTTTTTAGTCCCTTTTTTAAGGAGATCTGGATTACGACAATGTCGCCCGGCACTGTTACTTTTACAGTTAGTAGCTGATGTAAACTGTGTTCTGAGAATTTTATCCTTTCTGAAAAAAATGCTTTACCAAAGGAAACTTATGGTCATTTGAATGCTCACATTGCACAGTAACGATGGTCAAAATGTTGGGATTCACACTGTAATCTTTGAATTTTATTATGTATAATGTTATTATTATGGCTTTTATGGAATTAGTCTTGTAAGAATTGTTTGTATGCTTTTATGATTGCTTCAACAATCGAATAAAGCTTTCTTGACTTGACTTGATATGGCTGATGATTTATTTTAACCTAAATTGGCACCCCGTGAACTTGGACTGTTGGCAGTCTTTAGTTGTGATGGTGCACTGGGCACAGAGCTGGGCAGTGGCAGTTCATTCCACATGTA